>NC_052055.2:71646302-72846302 GCF_903992535.2 Arvicola amphibius | reverse complement strand
TATGTGGTCTGTTCCAAGAACATCAGGAAGTTATTTGATAAAGATGCATAGAATACAGTAGATGAGGAAACAGAAGCCAGCTCTTGTTGGACATAGGAATTAAGATTTTATCTAAATGGGTATAAGCTTTGCCGTGTAGTGCATGTTGGCTTGAAGCTTGTGATCCTCTTGTTTCTGCCTCCACTCTATTGGCGATTACAGATGTGCATTCCCACACCCAACTAAATGGATATATTTTCCTTACTGGAGGATTTAGGTGAGGAGACTGTTACTAGATTGGACAGGATTGCTGCAGAGGCACATGGGAGGACACGAGACCTAGGTGTTGCAATGGAGAAAGTAGAGAATCAGGTAGAACCCGTGATAATTGTTCTTGCCAGAGGGGATGGCTGTTTGGATTGGGGCAATTCCAGAATTATAATTCTGTGAGAGGGTAGAATTAGAGCCAGAATCTAGGACCTTCTGTGTGGTAGACAAGAAGTCTACTGGTGACCTTCACCTCCAGCTCATCAATTCTGAAAATCTTTTCAGGATAGTTGAATATTTACTGATGGATCTGAAGTGGAACACAAGCAAAAGAAGAACTTAGAAATAATTCTGAGGCCTTTATGCTGGATAATTGGGTGAATAATGGTGCCAGTAAGATCTGATGTCCATATGGTAAAATAGGGTCTAAACGATGGGCTGATAAGTAAAGATCAGAAGCAAAAATGGGATTTGGGGTTTGAAGTGTTCTTTTTTGTGGTGCTAACTTGGTGACAGGAAAATGCTGGTAGCAGTCAAAGCAGAGTCAGTCCGAGGACTGACCCACTTGGGAAGAGTTGTTTTCAGGAAAGAAGAAAAAAGCCACAGGAAGTGAGCTGATGCTGCCATGGAGATAAAGGAGAACCAGTAGAGGGTGCTATCCCAGAAGCCACTAGAAGAAGTGTTTTGTGTTGAAGGCTGGGCAGATACCTCAATCATAAAGGCCCTGACTTTGATCTCTAGAACCCACTTTTAAAGAGCCGTGGATGGTAGAAGAAGTTTATATGCCAGCACTGGAAAAGTGGAGACAGAGCTCGGGGGGGGGGGGGGGTGGCTTCCTGGCTAGCCTGCCTGGCCAATTTCAGGCCAGTGAGAGACCCTGAATCACAAAAAGGTTGACAAAGCCAGAGGAACAAAATCTGAGGTTATCCTTTGTCTTCCACATACATGCGTGCATTAGTACACTTGTATCCACACACAACTTCACCTATGTACACATGTATGATGCATACATAAGTACACATGCATCCACACACAACTTCACCTGTGTACAAATAAACAGATACATGCATAAGTACATGTGCATCCACATACAGCTTCACCTGTGTACACATGCACAGATGCATACCTAAGTACTTGTGCATCTACACACATCTTCATCTGTTTTGAAAAATCTTATTGTTTCATGATTAAATATTTTGCTTATTTTTGACATATTGCTAACTACTTTCAGGCCTAATGTAAGCATTTGTTTGCATATGAGTAGTATAGTCTCTATGTATTGATTTTATCAGGATCTCAGCATTTCCAGGAGCATAAACTTTCTGAGCATTTGTTGAAGTGTACACTATCTGAAAATGTTTTTTTTTTTTAATATGAGCATTGTAATATGTGAGCTTCAACCACCTGTTTCTGTACAGGGAATGTTTACTAATAAAGAGAGGTGGAGAAATAGCTCAGCTTCTAAAAGCACTTAGTCCTTTTCTAAAGGACCTAATTTTGGTTCCCGGCACCTGTGTCAGGCGGCCTTTGGTCATCTAACTCCAGCTGCAGGGGCTGTGACACCCGCTTCTGTCTTCCATAGGCACCTGTACTCAGTTGCATATGCACCCACGCATAGGCATACAGATATACATAAAAGCTTTTGTTTTTTGTAAAAAGTAAATTGGTGGGGATGATAAGATGGTTCATTGGTTAAGAGCACTAGCTGCTTTTCCAGAGGACCCGAGTTTGATTCCTAGCACTGACATGACAGCTCACAACTGCCTTTAACTCTAGTTCTTAGAGGTCCTGTCCCCTTCACTGGCTTCCTGACACAAGGCATGCAAGCAGTGCATGGACATACATATAGACAAAGAACTCATATGCTTAAAATAAAATGTAAAATGAAGCAGTAAGTTAGAGTAGATTTTCCTGCCGTGTTGAATTGTCCATTCTCAATAAATAAAACTTTGCTATCAGTACTGAATTTGCTAAAAGATTATTTTTAGCTCATTTTGTTATTTAATAATTTTTCATTCCTTAAATATTTAAACAACTGACAACTGGGGAGCCTGCATGGGACGGAATTAGGCCCTCTGAATGTGGGTGACAGTTTTGTAGCTTAGTCTTTTTGTGGGGCCCTTGGCAGTGGAATCAGGATTTATCCCTGGTGCATGAACTGACTCTTTGGAGCCCATTCACTCTGGGGGGATGCCATGCTCAACTTTGATGCAGTGAGAAGGGGCTCAGTCCTGCATCAGTGACCTGCCAGACTTTGTTGACTCCCCATGGGAGGCCTTACCCTCTCTAAGGAGTAGATGGGGGCTGGGAGCTGTGGTTGGTATGTAAAATGAATAAAAATATTTAAACAATTGTGTCCTATAAATGAGCCATGTATGTTACCAAATTTGAAAAAATGTGTCTTAACTTTTTTATATTTAAGAATTTTTTTAACCATCTGGTTATATTTTTCCTGTCATTGGAAGTTCAATATTCAACATAAGAATGTTGGAACGACTCAGATAGTCCATCGAATTGCCAATCTGTATGTGCTTGTAAAAAAGGGCTTCTGGCGCAAGTTAATGGAGGCAGAGTACTCTCAGCTCAAAGATCACTAACATCACTTTAACTGACAGTTCTTGAAAGCCACATTGGGCTCCTTTGCCACCTTGGCAGCATTCATCACATTCCTTCCTGCCCTCACTGGACAGAGGTGGCAACTCCATAGGCTTGTACTACTACACCTCCAAGTTACTACATCGTAAGAGCGGCTGACTTTGGCGGGGCTGACATTAGTGTTGCCAGCAGGTTTGTCAAGCTGTGTATTTGAAGGAATCACAGGGGGTTTCTTGCTGTCCTATTCAGCAGCAGTAGTTGCATTGCAACTAAATCTTTAGTGACCTAAAATTATATAAATGTAAATTATAATCAGCTCAGGATTGCTTAACCACCAACTTCTTTCTCTGAATATTTAATATTTTGAAGATTTCTACTGTTGAAGATAAAAATCCAGTTGGCTCATATTCTAAATCACACTGGAAATGCATGCATTCATTTGTTTCTCAAGTTTAGAACATTGACAAATTGTTTTAATTTGAATTTGTCATAAGTAGACTAAAAGGTTAAATAGAACTGGCAAAGTAAGCAGATGAAAGCAATAATGGTTAAGTGTGTGTGTGTGTGTGTGTGCGCGCGCGCGCGCGCGCGCGCACGCGCACGTGCGTGCATGCATGTGCATGGCATGTGTGTCGAGGTATGTATGTGTGATTGTGTGTGTATGCATAGGTGCATGTGTGTGTGTTCAAAATTGCAAGATTATTGTTCTTTGCTCCATCATTACCCAAGTTGTATCTGGACAGGAGATTATACTTGCTCTGTAAGAACTCAGGGGGTGACTCAGACTTTAAACACTTATCTCCTGGGTTCTTGGATAACTCATGTGACCCCTGGATACTATCTTGCTTTTTGTAAAGGAGGCAATGCTAATACTGTTTTCTGTTTTTCTTTGTGAATGGAATTTTTTCTATTCTTACATTTAGCAATTTCTAGACTAACCTTTCTGTAGACAGTCGTCTCCTACTGTTGAATCATTTTTGAAGTAAATATTATGTCTAAGAAAAGCAACTTTTTCAGAGTGCATTCATAAGCTTTCATACTCACTCCCATCATGCTAGTAAAGCATACCCTGAGGCATTTGGGGCTCCATTAACAGTCACCAGTAGAAGTAAAGAAACAAGAATTTGGTGAGGTTCTTTTTATCAGAATTATTTCTTTAAACTTGACAGTCTCTGAGGTAATTTAACAAGGAAAATGCAGTGGTCTTAGGAAAGGTTTAGTAATTTTTTGTTCAGTGTTATATTTGTATTTGAAGTCATCTTTTGTGCAACTTTGTTTTGGAAAATGAAACTGAAAGACCTTACTGCTGCATGTGGACTGTTCCGTGTGTCAGGGTTGATGAGAGCCCTGTGGACAGTGTGAAGGAGGAGGACTTCCTGAGCAACAGTTGTGTTGACTTGCAGAGAATGCGGGAGCCATTTTTAGGGGACATTTGAAGTATCCAGCACCCGGGATCAACCTGGCACCCTCCCAGGCAGTCTGCAGTGCCTGCTTGCTGTAATCCCAGCGAAGGAGAATTTACTGAAGCTGTGATATACCTGCCGTTCTAGGGCATGCTACTTCTTGGGAATATTTGTTTCTTTTTTTTTCTCATTTTTTTTTTATTAAAGATTTCCATCTCCTCCCCTCCTCCTCCCCCTTCCCTCCCCTCCCTTCCACCCATACCCCCACTCCCTTCCTCTCCAGGTCAAAGAGCCATCAGGTTTCCCTTCACTATGTTAAGTCCAAGGTCCTCCCAGCTCCCCCTAAGTCCAGGAAGGTGAGCAACCAAGCTGACAAGGCTCACAGTGAGCCCGTCCATGCTGTAGAGTTCATGTTCATTGCCGTTGTCCTTGGTTTCTCAGTCAGCCTCCACCATCAGCCACATTCAGAGAGTCCGGTTTGGTCGCCTGTTCCATCAGTCCCATTCCAACTGGACTTGGTGATCTCCCGTTAGTTCTGTCTCACTGTTTCAATGGGTGAACGTACCCCTCACGGTCCTTACTTCCTTGCTCATGATCTCCCTCCTTTTGCTCCTCATCAGGTCCTTGGGAGCTCAGTCTGGTGCTCCAATGTGGGGCTCTGTCATTTTCTCCATCCAACGCCAGGTGAAGGTTCTATGGTGATATGCAAGATATTCATGAGTATGGCAATAGGATCTGGACATTTATGGCTCCCTCTCCTCAGCTGCCCAAGGAACTAGCTGGGGGCATCTTCCTGGATACCTGGGAACCCCTCTAGAGTCAAGTCTCTGCCAACCCTAGAATGGCTCCCTTAATTAAGATATATAATTCCTTGTTCCCATATCCACCCTTCCTATATCCCAACCATCCTATTCCCCCAAGCTCTCCCCATCCTCCACTTCACACTTTTCTCTCCTCATCCCCCCCATCCCCCTAGGAATGAAGCCTACTTGATCATGGTGGATGATGGTTCTGATGTGTTCTTGGATTCAATTTACCAGTATTTTATATAGTATTTTTGCATCAATGTTCGTGAGTGAGATTGTTCTGTAATTATCTTTCTTAGCAATGTCTTTATATGGTTTGGGTATCAGAGTAATTGTAGCCTCATAAAAAGTGTTTGACAATGTTTCTTCTGTTTCTATTGTGTGGAATAATTTGAGGAGTATTGGTATTCGTTCTTCTTTGAAAATCTTGTAGAATTCTGAGCTAAACTATCTGGTCCTGGGCTCTTTTTTTGGGGGGGTGGGGAGACTTTTGATGACTGTTTCTATTTCTTCAGCAGTTATAGGTCTGTCTAATTTGTTTATATGGCCTTGATGTAATTTTGGTAAGTGATATTTATGCAGAAAGTCGTTCATTTCCTTTAAGTTTTCCAATTTTGTGGGGTACAGGTTTTCAAAATATGATCTGATGATTCTCTGTATTTCCTCCATGTGTGTTGTTATGTCTCCCTTTTCTTTTCTGATTTTGTTAGTTTGGATATTCTCTCTCTGCCTTTTGTGTAGTTTGGTTAAAGGTTTATCTATTTTGTTGGCTTTTTTTTTTTTTTGATCCAGTCTGATTGGTGTTCTATAATCTTCTTGTATCTTCATAGGCATATCTTTCTTTCTTTTGGGAAAGTTTTCTTCTATGATTTTGTTAAATATATTTTCTGTGTTTTTGAATTGAACTTCTTCTCCTTCTTATATATCTATTATTCTTATGTTTGGTCTTTTTATGGTGTCCCATATTTCCTGAACAATTTGGGTTAAGCTTTTGTTATATTTAATGTTTGCTTTGACTGATGAGTCTGTTTCCTCTGTTGTGTCTTCAGCACTTGAGATTCTCTCTTCCATCTCTTGTGTTGTGTTGTTTGTGTTTGCATTTGTGGTTCCTGATCATTTTCTTATGATTTCTGTTTCTATAATTCCCTCAGCTTGTGTTTTCTTTATTGTCTCTATTTCAGTTTTCAAGTCTTGAATAGTTTCTTTCATATGTTTGATTCTTTTTTTTGGGGGGGGGGGGAATTTGCTGATGTCTTCATCCAGAATTGAACTCCAAATTTAGAATGGGTACAAAGAGAAAGGAAAAGGCTATCTTAAGAATACTCTAGCAAGAGATCTCAGATGACGACATCATTTTTGTCTTTTCCTCCATTTCTTTGAGGCAATTTCTCATTTTCTTTTTAAGAGTTTCAAACATTCTCCTGAAGTTATTTTTTAGTTCATTTTCTTCTGCTTTGTCTATATTTGGTTGTTCAAGTCTTGCTGTTGTAAGGTCTTTTGGTTTTACTGGTGCTGTGTTGCTCTTCATGTTGTTGCATGTCTTCTTATCTTGTCTACTCAGCTTTTTCTTTAATAGGTGTGTTTGGGGCTGTCTTTGATTCTGTTGATTAATCTTCTAGGTGCCAGTGAATACAGGGCTCAGATGTTTTTTCCCCGTGGTACAGTCAGTGCCATGGTTCTAGTTACCCCGTTGGTCACTCTGTGTTCCTGTTGATTGCTCAGTGCTCCCGGGCTTTGTTCAGATCCCTTGGAGTTTTCTGTCTCAGGCCTGCTCTAGCCTAGGTTGTCGGCTCAGACCTTTTTCTGTAAATGTCTATGGGCTGGATCGGTTCCTACAGAGGTCCCTGACTTGAGGTTGTTGTTGTAAAGGACTCTGGCCCTGATCCACTGCCTTGGAGTTTTCAGGCTCTGGTGTGTCCAGACCAGCAGAGGTTCTGGCTCAGGCATATTCCCTCAGAGGTCACAGACTCACGCCTGGACCATCTGAGATCTCTTGTTAGAGTATTCTTAAGATAGCCTTTTCCTTTCTCTTTGTACCCCTTCTAAATTTGGAGTTCAATTCTGGATGTGTCCATTGTGGAGCAATGTGAATATCTTTTAAAGCCCTTGACAAGAACAGGGAAAAGGTTCCTAGCAAAGTTTCCCTCTAGGCCCGTTGTTGCCAGAGTTTCTGTCAATAGTAATTGCCATGCATCTATTCTAAGTCACTGGTCCTTCCCTCAGAGGGCCAGTATGCCACCCTCACATCTCTGATGCTGTCATTCATATCTTTTGGGGGAACCTTTAATTATCAATCTCAGAACATCCTATAAATCTTCATTAGGAAATTCCTTATGAAGTTTTGCTGAAAAGTAGTTACTGTGAGCTGTGTGTGCAGCAGCTGTTTGCCTAAGTTTTAAAAAAAAATGACCGTTTTAATTTGTTTTAAAAATATCCATTGGCACCGGTTCTCATTACAGATGTGTGGTTGTAACATTTCATTTTTAAAATGTGTATCCATCTTTTTTCAGTTCCAAAGGAGTCCAAAGAAACCATCTCAAACCTTAAAAATAACCACTAAACCTACAGTGTTTTTGGTTTTTAAAAATTCTCAAGGGAGGACATTTTTTATCTTGGACCGAAGCTTCATGCAGGGTGGCCCATTTAAAAGAGGCCCTGTGCACAGCCACGTTATTAAATGGGAACGTCTTAAATGGGCCACCCTGTAAATCAGGCTTTCTTCAGTGGGTATTTACTCCCTGCACACTGGAGAGTTTGGTGCAAGTTTTCAGTCGCTGTGCTTGGTAAACAACCCTGCAGCATAAATGCGCACATCCAGGTGATATGTTGTAGTGCAGATCTGAATTCAGACATTGGGCTGAAGCTCCAAGTTCGTTCTGTGCAATGTCATCTTTCCAAGATCTTCTGGAAATTCTGGCCAGCATTACGCAGATCTCCTTTTTAAAAAGCTTTTTAATGGATGAAACACAAGTATACTAGGAATAACTTTTGATTTAAACAGTAATACAACTTTGGATTTTCTTTTACTGGAAATCTTTTAAATCAGGACAGACATCTTTCCTTAAAAATACTATAGGATATGCCGTACTTGATATTTTTAATCTAAAGATTCCCAACATATTATTCTTTTGAATTATATATGCGTACACACACACATGCATACACACAATCTTTTCCAGAATAATATCTTATTTGAGCAGTAATCTTTGTAATTCAAATTTGGTGAAAGCCCATCCAATTTTTTAAGGAAAGAATATAAATTGATGTCTGTATATTATATGTTATTCCAAGTTCCTCAAATCACAAATCAAAACAAAAAGAGAAGCAAAAGAATGGGCAATTGGCACTGTATGAAAAAAGGCACTTTGCCAAGCCTTCCTTAGTCTATTATGTCCGTGCTGGGCGAAGTGGTTTGAGACCCTCAACATTCCTGCCATTTAACCTTCCACTGCCCAGAGCAGTGCCCCTTTTTCACCTGCAGTAACACAGCTGCATGCTTTGTGATGTTCTGTCTTTTGTTTTGAGCTTCCTGGGGTGTTTTCCTTAGGACCTTTATGGTGTCATGAGATGAGAAATTTTGAGTATTGGGCAACACTGCCATTAATGAGTGTGGAGGTTTCTGTGTTTATGACTTTAGACTCAGCATAGGCTTCTCTATATCATGTACAGATGATGGTGTTAATTAACCCTGCACACTTGATTGCATAGTTGATTGACTGTAGAATTTCTATCAAAGGTATCTGAATCTCCAAATTGTTCCTGGTGTTTCTCTAGCTTACCTACAAGGGATTTAAAAAAAAATTCTATGGGTCATACTTGTTTGTTTTATTCTTAGAACATTTTAGGCCATTACAACTTGAGGATGCTGGTTAACAGCTTCCTGTAAAAAACAGCTATCCTATTTTAATTCTATATATCATGGAAACTAGAGCCTGGAGGGCAGATGAGAAAAAATTCCTAATAAAGAAAGGGTTTTGAAATAGGAATCCCAAGAAGGTAGAACAAGGTGTCATGATGGTTGGTGTGGTCTAGGCCGATCATTTTCCTCTGGAGGAATGTAAGGAATTGCAAGTGAGAAATAAAGTAGGCTGTTTGTTCGTTTGTTTGTTCGTCTTTGTAGACATGCTGCGCTCACATCTTTAGAAGTGTGTTCTTTTAAAACAGAGTACAAATAATTTGAGTCTGTTTCTAAAGTCAGTGGTTTTCATTTTAAAAAATTTAAGTCAGTGATTCTGAACATGATAACAAAAAAAACCATGTCGCAGCTCTTGTAGGCAACCTCATGTTATTGTCTCACCTCACGTTCTATAAAATGTATCAACTAAACAGTGTCTCATTTATTCTTCCCTCACCCCGTAATGAAGTGACATTGTGCTACCAACTTACTAACTGACCACTTAATGAATGTGTAAAGGTGTAACTAACAAAAATATAGTTTGTTTCCTTAAAATTTTTGTGTGCTGTACGTGTGGTTATGTGTGCACAAGTTTGCACACATACGGAAGCCAGACAAGAGCATTGCGTGTCTTTCCTTCTCACTCTCCACCCTGTTTCCCAGGCAGTGTCTGTCACTGAACCTGAAGCTGACTTACTAGCCTGGTTCAGTGAACTCCCTGGATACTACTCTGTCCAACCCCCAACACTGGGGGTTGCAGATACTCATGGATATGACTAGCTTCGGAGTGGAAGCTGGTAACTGGAATTCATGATCTCATGCCTTCAGAACATGTTCTCTTACCCACTGAGCCATCTCTCCAGATCCCCCTTTTCTTTCTTTTTTTTTTTAAATTTTTATTATTTTCTTAAAAATTTCAGCCTCCTCCCCGCCTCCTACCCGCCTCCCATTTCCCTCCCCCTCACCCCACACCCCTCCCTCCCTTTCTCCTCCCTCTCCAGTCAGAAGAGCAGTAAGGGTTCCCTGCCCTGTGGGAAGTCCACAGTCCTCCCCTCTCCATCCAGGTCTAGGAAGGTGAGCATCCAAACAGGCTAGGCCCCTCCCAGAAAAGAACACAAAAGTGACATGGATCTAAATGAAGTTTTCACTTGCCTGTGCCCCCTCTGTTTGAATAGATGGTGATCTTAGAGGTCATTACCTGACTTACTCAGGACCAGTTAGAATTAATGCCCATGATACCTTTTGGATATTGAGGATTCAGGATTTAGTTACTAAGGGGACTCATCTCCTTCGGTCAGGATGTTTTCATTTTACACCAAGACAAGGTAGGTAAATAGGCCTGTCTTTCCTTCTGCCTATTAGCCATTGAAGGCAGAAAAAGAGAGTTTGTGGCTGTATCATGCATAGAAAGTTGATACAATTTTAGTGGTGACACATGCCTGTAATTCTGGCACTTGTGAGGTGGAGGATTAAGGCCCAGGAATTCAAGATTGTGCTAGGCTGTGTAGCAGTTTCTAGGTCAGCCTGGGCTACATGAATTCCTGTCTCAAAAAAGTAAATGAAATGAATCTAGATATAGTGTTTCAGGGAGAAGCTGCATTATTCTTCCTGCTCCGGTTTGACCGTGGTCCTTGGCTTTTGGCTGCTTGACTCTCGTCACATTGCTTTCTTCTTATAAGTGTTCATATTGTTTTTAATCTGTGTCTCTTGTGCATTTTTTTCCTTTTTAAGTCAGGCTACTTACTGTATTGGATCAGAACCTACCTGATTGTCAGTGTCTTACATATTCCTTTATAAAGATCCTGTTTCCAGGGCAATCATACTCCGAGGTACTGGGTGTCTTAGTTTGTTTTCTATTTCCATGATAAACACCATGGCCTAATACAGCTTAGGTAGGAAAGGGTTTGTTTCACCTTACAGCTTTACAGTCCATCATGAAGGGAGTTCAGGGCAGGAACTTGAGGCAGGAACTGAAGCAGAGGCTGCATCGTGGCTTGTTCTCCATGGCTTACTCGGCTTGGTTTCTTATAGCACTCAGGAGCACTTCCCACAGTGAGCTGGGCCCCCCACATCAGTCATCAGCCAAGAAAACGCACCACAGCCTTGCCAACCAGTAAAGGCATTTTCTTAACTGAGGTTCCCTCTTCCAAATGACTTCAGCTTATGTCAATTTGACACACAAATATCCAGTAAAGCTGCCTATATTTGTCCAGCATGTTTAACTAAGAATGCATTTTTCATGTTTTTTTGAATTCTTGTGAAATATCCAAAAGAAGAGTAGTATTTCATGACTATACTCTTCACATTTTAGAGTCCATTCACACAGTTGAACTGGACCTTGACTACTCCTACTCATGCGTTTCTGTATTGCTGCTTCTGCTCTATTGTGAGCGGTGGATTCACAGCAAAGGCTTTATGATCTTGTTCCAGAAAAGCGAGATAATAAATGACTCCGGAATTGAAACAGGGGCTTTCCCCCTCATTTATTAAAATGGGTTTTAAGTAAATGTAGTAATATATTTTAAACATGTATAATTTAAAGTACATTCTCTAGACTTTCATATATTCTGTTGTCTCCATACAGTTTTATGTTAGACCAACTGAAAATAAAACTTGTGCAAGCACTTAGGAGTGCCCTAACTGTATGTAGACCGACGGTTCGGCTTTTTTTTCAGTGTTGTATGAGAGAATACTGCTGAAATTAATTAAACTGCTATATAGATTGTGGTCAACATATATAAACGTGCACACACATGTATGTAGTCAGCATTGTAGTTGGGAACCCAATTAGGAAACAGGGTTTCAGTGTTGGCAGGTACACTTTTGGAGTTCACCTCTATAGATAGAAAACTTAGCTAATAAGGGATGCTTAACCCCACATCTCAAACATGTACACATCTAGAAACTATATACTCCATTCACTGCTCCAGCATTAGCATATTTGAGAACTTGAAGGTTGTAGACAGTTACTGCTCACTGAGTGAAAGAATAGTCTAACTGGAATTTAAATCTAGAAAATGTTCTTGAATTTAAAAAACTCTCCTTTGGATCTTCAACAGTCCTCCCAGTCTTCCCTCTCTATCCTTAGAATAATACCATTTTGTGGAGCAGAAAGGATGCTCTGGAACTGTTGTTCTAGTGCCGGTATGCTGATTTATTCTTATTTAACTAAGTGAGTCTCTACTTTTGCATTTACATTATATTATAATTACATAATTTTACTTTTCCCAAATCCACTTCTTTTTTATTTTTATTTTTAAAAGTTTTTTGCTTTTGATTTTGGATTTTTTGTTTGTTCGTTTGTTTTTATTTTTATTTATTTTTTTTTTTTTTGAGACAGGGTTTTTCTGTATAGCTTTGGAGCCTGTCATGAAACTTACTCTGTAGACCAGGCTGGTCTCGAACTCACAGAGATCCATCTGCCTCTGCCTCTTGGATTCTGGGATTAAAGGTGCGTGCCACCACACCTTTTTGACCACTTGGTATTGGACAGTCCTTTAGGTAGCTCATCCCTGAGGAAGAATAATTCTCCTTTTCTCGTCAATGGTTAATTTCCTGGAGGTCTTCTTCTAGGCGTGGGCACTAGAAAATCCCCAGTGATTTTCTACCTACTTTATTAGGAAAAATATAACCTTGGAAATGAATGGAAATGTCACACACTAAAATTAAGCAGATCCAAAGATTATACACCATAATGAGCTTCTGTGCCATTAGAATGGCATTCAGAAAGATTTGCTCATAAAACTTGCTTTTGTTCTCAAGTCCTGTTGATAAAGTTGGGTGCCAGGCAAGTCTGCGACTTGGTTTCAACTCCTCTAAAGCTCACTGTTTACATGGAAAGCAGATCAAGGAAAACATTTAAGTCAATATTGCATAAAATTTTTGTTTTTATTGTAAAGTTATGGTGCTGCAAAATCACTATTAAATTTCACTTTTAAAGAACCTTTAAAGAAGCTTTTAAAATCTTGTTTGATTTTACAAAATAATTACACTGAATTAAATGAGCATTTTTTTCTATTGTAGTAAAATTGTTACACAGAGCATTGTTGGTTTTCTTTTCCCTTGCCCATTCCTACCCCACCCTGACCCCAGATTACTGCAGGCTATTTTGTTTTAACAGCATAGTAAAAATGACAGTGACAATTATGTGAAAATATAATAACAGTAAATATATCAGATTTTCTCTTTTGAGATTGAAACTTATATATGTAAAAATACATAATCTCACTTTAGTTCTTTTGTTATTTTTGGTTTTGAAAAGAAAAACTCATGTTTACTTGATTGATTTTTTTTGTAACTTGGGAAAATCAGCAGGTAGAGATGACCTGTATAAATTTGTTGTAGAATGGAATAATAGGTTATGAAGATTTTAATGTGAAAACTCTGTTTTGGATCTTGTGGTTAAGACTGATAGGCTTGGACAACACCTAAACTAAATACATGGGCTTTGAAAGTCTGGGGAGTGGGCAGAAGGTGAGGTGTCCCACCAGAGAGAACACAAGTTATGTGATACTCTGGTTCTATATAGATACAGTGAGAGACAAGTTGTTCACACGCAGGTCCTGGACTTCTCTTGGACCCAGGATATATGGCCACACACTGTTTCCTCAGAGCTGAGCAAGTGTTTTCTCTGTAAAGAAGAAGTAGCATTCTCTGACCGAAGGGAATGTGTCCATGACAGCAACACTCCAACCATTACTCCTGTAGACTCTTATGGAAATCGGAGATACAAACAAGATCTTTGCCATCTCTGAGATCTCGGAGATGCTTCTCTGCCTGTCCTCTATACATGGACTAGGAAAGGCATTCATGTATTAAGCTGCAAAAAAATATACCCTCAATATTAATAATAGTCACATACCTAATTAACTCATTTCCTAGTCAAAATTTTAATCTCTGTAGTACCTGTATTGTGTTATTTTATTGGTAATGTGTTTAGTCTTACACTTACTATTGTAGGGTTTCTAGAGTAAATTGTTTTTTAAGGTAATTAAAAAGTTTGTGGGTGTGCACCTTGTATGCAGGTGTCTTAGGAAGTCAGGAGAGAGTGTTAGATCCCCTGTAGCTCAAGTTAAGGGCAGTTTTGAGTAAACCCAAAAAAGTGGGTGCTGAGAACTGAACTTGGATCCACTGGCAGAGCATCAAGCATTTTTAACTGCTGAGCCATCTCTCAAGCCCCATTACTGAAGTATATTTTTAACAAGGTTTTAACCTAGGGAAAGTTTTGCTATTACCGAGTGGTGTCTAAACTTGGTCATGTCCTTACCTTACAAACCTCTACTACTGACCTGCACTCACTCAGTGGTTCAAGTCTCAAACCCCACATAGAAGAGACTGTAATGTGGCCTCATTCCAGCCTGCCCTCTCATTTCTCCTTTTCCCCTCTACCCATACTCATCAACTCTGAGTTTCTCTTGTTTCTATGTGATTTATAGGTAATAGTACCATGATGGCATGTAATTTACTTAATTCCAATTTTTGTTTTAATTTATTCTTCTCTCATACAATACACCCCAGCCACATCTTCTCCTACTTCCACTTTTCCCAGTTCCATCCCACCTCACCTCTCCCCTAGAATCAACTCTCACCTATCTCTCCCGCTACTCAGGGACATGAGCTAAACATGGCACAAGTTACAATAATACCAGTCATAAAGCTTCATATCAAGGCCGGGCAAGGCAACCCAGTAAGAGGAAAAGGGTCCCAAGAGCAGGCAAAAGAGTCAGACACCCTACTCCCACTGTTAGGAATCCTTCCAAAACACCAGGCCAACAACCATAATATATGGAGAGGACCTAGCAGAGAGCCACGCACACTCCACATTTGCTGTCTCAGTCTCTATGAGCCCCCCATGAACCTTGCTTACTTGATTAACTGGCCTTGCTCAGGTGTTTTCAAACTCTCTAGCTCTTTCATGGGGTTTCCAGAACTCCCAAGGGATGTGATGGAGACCTCAAACCTGAGCGCGCTCTCTCTCTCTCTCTCCCTCCCTCCCTCCCTCCCTCCTTCCCTCCCTCCCTCCCTCCCTATGTCCCTCTCCCTCCCCCCCCCCCCACAGAATGTTTGGCTCTGGGTCTCTGTATCTGGTCCCATCAGTGCTGGGACTGTTAAAATATGTTCTTGAGACTTTTAAAAAGCAATGTGACTTTCGTGTGTGTGTGTGTGTGTGTGTGTGTGTGTGTGTGTGTGTGTGTGTGCGTTGCATGTACAAGCCCGAGGTTAATACAGACAGCCTTTATTGTTCTTCACCTTGTTCTCTGAGGCAGAATCTTTCTCTGAATCTGGAACTCTTATTTATTCTAGTCTAACTATTTAGCTTGTCCCCAGGAACACCATCTCCTCCTCTGAGGGCTGGCAATACAGGCTGATGCCATGCCCACCAGGCTTTTATGTGGGTGCTGCAGATCCTGAAGCCTATCTGTCATCAAGCATGTTGCTCACATTAACCATTGAGGGAGCTCTCCTGACGCTAAACTCAACTAAGTAGAAACAAGTCATTTGTTTACATGACTTTAGAGATAATTCTTAATAATGTGCTTAATAATGTGAAAAGCTTTGATTTTTACAGTGCTTTTCCTCTCCCCATTATTAATTTAGCTGCTGTGTTCTTTACACAAGATTTGCATTTCTTCATATCCCACATTTAGCTGTCAGTATGTCTTCCAGAAGCCTACTATAAGCTACTCCATTTGTCATCTGTAACCTCATTTCATTGTTTTCATTGTAGAAGCTGAACTAGCCTAAATCTCTAAGTATTGGTGAAACATCATATTATGAAGTAGTCAGGAGTTCATTTTTAGAGCTTGTAGAAAGAATGCTGGGAGTGGAAATCCATCTGATGCCATCCATTGACTATTCGCCCTTGGGCCATCTAGACCTGGAATGGAAATAGTAATGGTTACGTAAAGGTTCTTAACCAGATTCTCATTTACTGTGGTGATATAAATCATTATTAATACATTTCCTTGAAGTTAGTATCTGTGACGATGACGATATGTATACATGTATACTCTGGTAGTTGCTAAGTACACAGAACAGTTGGCCCTCTACATCCATGGGTTTCCTATCTGTGGATTCACCTTCAGACTCTGGTCATGCTCCTAAACAATGCTGTATAATAATTCTTTCTGTAGCATTCACATTATAGGAGCTAATCCCACAAAGGGCATATCCAGGCTCTGTGCAAATGCTGTACTTGTTTTGCATAGGAACTTTAATTGTCCTCACATCTTTGTGTCTATGT
Source organism: Arvicola amphibius (assembly GCF_903992535.2). Classification (NCBI taxonomy): domain Eukaryota; kingdom Metazoa; phylum Chordata; class Mammalia; order Rodentia; family Cricetidae; genus Arvicola; species Arvicola amphibius. The sequence continues at coordinate 72,830,114 of NC_052055.2, read as the reverse complement.
GAAGCCTGCAACTAGTACTCTGCAGATACCCAGGGGCAACAGTATGTTTTTACTGATATTTTAGTATACTTAGATGCCCTCATATGTGTCATGGAAAGCTTGTTAAAGTATTGACAAAGCTTTCAATGGTACAGCTTAATAGATGATTTTAATGATAATTTGTGTAGACTTGTATAAAAAGTTATTTATACATACCAAAATTTGAAATTCTTGTCTATAATCTAAAATGAAACCAAAAGATCGTTTAATATATGCTGTATGTTTATTCTCAATAGAATCATAACATATAATTATATCTTAACATCTTTCTCATGTCATCACTTTTTTATACATGTTCAGAGAATAAATTGAAACTGCATTTTTTCTGGGTATACTAAATTCCATTTTGATTTGAAGAATATTGTTGAGACTAGAGATAAATGTTTTCTTTATTTTCTCTGAACAAAAGTGACTGATCATTGTCTAGTTTACATATTCTATAAAGACAGTTGTCTTGTATGCTTTATGATTTAAATTGAATCCTTTTCTGAATAAGCAAATGGAATATATTATGTAGTACAACTGGAATATATTATGTATTTTCCTTACGGCAGTCACAGATATTTGTACAATTAATTTTTAAATTTCTTTAGTAATTCTACAATGACTTTGCAGTGCTTTCCTTGTCTGTATCTTCATTTGCACACCCTTGTATTGTGCTGGACTAATGCTTTGACTTTTGTGAATAAAATTACCAGGAGAAAATCTATGCATGGCAGTTTTATTAATTAACTGATGTTAGAAATTATGTACTTTTTTTCTAGAGTGCTGCTTATAAGAAATATAATTACATTAGGATTTTGGCATAATTTTGCCTCACTTTTAAAATTGTTGTGGGAAGGATGGTTTTAGTAGGAGACACTTTTAAAAAGATGATCAGTTTTTTAACTAATTTAAAATTTTTTGTTTGTTTTGAAACAGGGTCTCACTCTGTAGACCACCTCAGCGATCTGCCTGTCTATGCCTCCCGTGTGCTAGGTTTAAAGGCGTGCACCACCACATCCACATTGATATCTAAAGTTATCAATCTTAAGAAAATTCTGAATGTCTAATTATTAGGGACTTGAATGAGTTCACAGTTCATAGATAATTTGTCTTCATCTGGGATGATGCCATGGCATGGGGTAGAAATTTCAGCAGGATGTTGCATGTCATATTACATGCCGCCTTTATGGACAAGATGGAGAAATGACGCAGTCAGTCATAAAGCTGGCTCACTCTTCACAGTCCACAGCAGTATTGACTGTGGGATCCATTGTCTGTATTTGGCTTGTTCTCCATGTAAGAGGGCTGTTTTGTCTCTGTTGTTATTTATTTATTAAAATCTGAGGAACTTTTCTATTCAAATCAAAACTTAAACCTCAATACATAACCAAATGAATACTAACCGACTTTGACTAAATAGAGATTTGACAGTGGTGGTCTTTGGGAAAGTCTCCCCAAGGCTGTAGCAGTTATTCTGAGACCTTGTCTTGTGACTCTTCCTGGGGAGACATAAACAGATTCTGTTCACTCTAGAAAGGGCACTGACTACAGGCCAAGAAATAGTTCGGCAAGTCTAGGTTGTTGGACTTGAGAGCTTATTGAGGTTACTTAGGAGCATGGCTGACTCCAAGGCCGCTATGTCAGTGGCTGGTTGCTCCAGAAAGCCACACTTTGGGGTTGTCTGCACAATACACAGGCCGATCAGCAGTAGAGCGTCAGGGATTGCCTTGCTTAATATGGTCTTTTGACACTCCTGACTCCCTCAAGTCCGTGCCTGGTAATGTACATTACCCTCACTTGTCTTTCTAGGAAGGCCTGTTTCAGTTCTGGGAAATGGCTATACAACAGACCTGCATGCTAAGAACTGAGAAATGTTGTACCTTGACAGGAAACATGAGGTCTGGTGTCAGTTAGGTCCTTGCATAGATTGCCCTGGGCAAGGGATGGGAATAGGGGGTTATTGTCAAAGGACATAAAGTTTTTGGGTACAGGAGAAAAGTCCTAAAACTGTATTGTATAGATGAGCATACTACTCTGTAAGTTTACTCAAAAATCATAGGATTGTGTACTTTAAGCAATCAAGTTTGCAGGCTATGTAAATAATATCTCAAGCTGGTTTTTAAAGATACTCTTTAGCAGACAAAACTTTTGAAAACAATGCTTATTCAAAGTTTTGAAAGTAGGATTTTATATTTTCATGTAAGCTGATGTCTGGAATGAATTCTACTTACATAGAGAGCATCTCCCCAAAAGGCAGAGGACAGGCACAGTAATGGCAGCTTAGAGAGCAGTAGGTTTACGTGGCACAGTGCACATAATAATGCCGGGCACATGCAAACCTCAATGCATATTGGTGAGTTAAAGGAAAGTAAACATCGATAAAGATGTGTCTATAAATGTTGAGTTTGAGAGAGAAAGAGGCATGGGCACTAAGATATATGCAAGTGACTTGTACAATTCTTTGATTTTATCTGTTGGTTAAAAGTACCTCAGGATAAAAATGAAACGAGAGGGATAAGGCTGACTAGGTTTATGAGAACAGGATTCTCAAACACTGTATCAGAAATATTGAGATTATCCAGCACAGGAAATCAAATCCATTGTTTCTTCCCAGGAACATACTTGTAGGAAGTTTCTTGGAGGTGAAGATGCTTAATTTCCTATTGTGAGAAAGCATGGCTGTCCTGTATTGGCATTCTGGAGATTGGCATCCTCTATAGAAAAATATCCTTGAGAAGACACACTGTTCATTATTCAGAGATGTGTTTATTGTAAGGCACCCTTCCTGGTTGACTTTTGAGTGGTCACTGCTTAATACCATGGCAACTGAAAAACCAGTTGTTAGATTATGAGGTAAAAGAGTCTGCTTCCTGGTTTGTAGGATTCTCAGCTAGTGTAAGAAAATGAGTGCCTGACACGATATACATACACAAGAAATATTTGTTGGATACTCAGTGGAATTCTTTAAAAGCCCATTGTTTGCTCTTGTTACCCTCATCATCTTATTGTTTAAAACTGGAGAACTTGGCTTGAAACTTCTAGCATCTTAGACTGCAGCTCATTTGGAATCCTTTTGCCAAAGGCCTTAAGTCATTTGGAGTCTTTTCCTCCAGGCAGGGTTCCTAAATTGATGATGCTCAATGTTGTATAATTAACATAGCTTAGAAAGATAATCATGTACATGGCAAGTATATTGGTGATCACGTTTCTTTCTTGAAGAATGTCTCAGAGCATGTGATAGGGTGGTAACGTGTGTTTCAGTTGTAGACAATAATACTAGGATATTTCCAAATTCGTTTAATTGAGAAATAAATTGTTTTTGAAAAACCAAGAGGTCTAATAGACCAATGGTTTTCTTGAAGTGATTGATTCTCTCTGCAAAAATCTTGTAAAAGATTTAATTATACAAAGTAATTGAACCAGGAATCCTTATGTTAATTGTTAATCTTCTTTTCTGATAAATGATTGCTTGTGGTTAAGTTCTTGAGTGTCTTAGAGTTTTGCTCCTTTAATACTGCACCACACAGAAAGACTTCACATATCGAGTTCCATCTTTTGCGTTTGACTGGGTTCAGGACCATAAGCTGGTTGTAAAGCAGAGTGTGTGACTGGCGTCAGCACCAGTGATTGTCGTTTGCCTTTACCATCTTTTCTATTTCCCAATAAAGTATCTTATAAAGGATATTAGAACATTTGATCCGCAACTTGTTAGAAGTTCATTTCAAGGAAAGGTGGATCTTAAGACATGAAGCAAGCAGGAGAAACATTTATTATAAAGAAAGCTTTTGTCTCAGCTTTGGTCTGATAGATGGCTTAACCATTACTTTGGCTTTCACAAACATTTGTTTAACAAGTGTATGTCTGAGAAGTAGATAAGAAGAAATTGTGGAACTCAGAAACATCAAAATTGGAGAGTAAGGTAACTGGCCTATATCCGTGACTCTGATTGCCCAAATCTCTCCTTCTGCCCGTTGGACAGTGGGCATTCGGTCTCAGGGTCTGTCAGAAGATGATGGAAGGCGTCGCATAGCCCGATGATTGTGCTTTGCATGTTTTCCAGTGCCAGATTCATGGATTGGGCTGCGTGCTAGGGCTGTAGGCTGTTCGTTCATTCCATCCACCTGGGAGCAATCCCTGGGGATTATAATGGTACCTAGCCTAGGGAAGTATAGTCAACCAAGGGCCCGGAAGGTAGAAAAGAAACTTTGGTCGGGGCTGCAGTCAGTCATCCAAAGTCTTCTTTAAACCAAGGAGTTGTCACACAGTGTCCATTACAGAGTAATCTGTTACCTGATGTAGGGAAATGTCCCAGAAGACCAGAGCTAAGGGGGAAAAGTTGACTCCGTCACAGCATCAGCATAACACAATACATTGTGTACATTAACATCTGCAGCCATTGTAAATATTGAAGCAACTAGCATCCAAGTAGACACACACATGAAGCTTCTGGTTCTTGTCTTGTGGACTTGGTTCCTGGCACGACAGTAGACATATTCATATACCGTGAGTTCTTGGGTCACTGGCTCAGCGGTCTGCCACAGACTATTACTGTACTTTTCTCCTCTGCTGCCTTTGCTCGGGAGCTTTCCGTTCAAGGTAGTCGGCTCTCCTTTCTGTAATCAGAGTGTGAAAATGTGGAAACAATTATTTGAACTAGAGGAGTGACCTGCTAGATGTACTAAACAGAACAACATAAAACCACAGAGCAGTGTCTCCAGCCTTCTAGAGTAAATATTTTAAGGGAGGAGATGATTCTTGGAAATGACTTCCATGTCTAACACCAGAAATGAAATAAAGCTCTGCTCCCTCTTCAGATTGTTTACATTCATGGGTTTCAGTTTATGTTATCTACTTTCTAATTTTCTGTCTTTTTCTTATTTCAGGATTATTGCTTGATTTATTATGTAGATTTCATCATCGTGTAGTTTTGCTCACTCCTACAGGTGTTGTTCAGGACTTATGGACTGTAATTCTCATGAACTCAAATCTGCACCTGCAAAGGCTTTTTCAGTCTTTGTGGGTTTGAGGAACCTCTGACCCAAAGTGACTTAGGTTTTAGTACCACAGAGCAGCAGATTGGGGACTAAAGCATCTTACCTGACTTCCAGAATATTTCTCTTTCATCAGGCAGGGATGCTGTGCCCCCACTCCCATGGCTGGCCTCCCCAAAGCCTGCCATGCCCTGGGGAGCCAGGTGTGGGAATCTGTGCCCCACTGTTCCACAGCCCCCATCTGTTGTATAATGGGGCTATGTGACCTACAGGTTTTCTAGACTCAGGAGTTTCGTGGCCACATCATTTGTTGGGTACTTCCCCTCCCCTGACTTAGAGCCGTGACACCAGCTGAGTCTTTACTTTGATTGCATTGAGGGACACATAAGGTCAGTGAATCCACCTCTGGCATGGCAAAAGGCATTTCATAAGACTGTACGGTGTGATCTGTCTGACCAAGTCCATGGTGTTTCACTGAGGGATTCAGTAAGTGAATAGCTTACCAGAAGATACCCCCCACACACACACCCAGGGAGATTAGGACACATCTATTTGGAGAAAGTGGTCATTAGGAGTCATTCAAGGTTGCATCTTGCTCTGGCCTCTTGTTACTCTCCCACTGTTTCATATCTGCCCTGAAATGAGCAACTCTGCCCTATCATACCTCCCCACTCCCTGCCTTCCACTAGCCCACTGAACAGGGCCAGGCAAAAGGCTGGGATGCTAAAACTGTTAAAATGTTTCCATTGTTTCTGTCAGGTATTTCTGTTTAACACACACATGCATATGCACACACACAAACACATGTACACATACAAATACATGAACACACACACATACTCCCATGCAAACACACATGTGCTCACATATATACACAAATGCACTCACACATAAACATACACACACACACACACACACACACACACACACACACAAAACACCACTGTGGTTTGGATGGGATTCCAGTTTTGTTATAGAAACAGTATTCGGCTGTGTGGAAAAAGACTTCCTTTCATCTTCATGAATTTACTTTTTATGTACCTTGTCTTTCCTTAACTTCAGCAGTCTTACAGGTTCTAGCTGGTAAGCCTTTTGCCTATTGTATTAAATGTATTACTTTGAATTTTATTCTTCCTGATTCTATTGTCAGTGAACATATTTTGTAAGTTTTCTTCAGATTTTTAATTTCTCGTATATAGGATTGTGAGCTGCCTGCTGTGGGTATAGGGAACCACTCTTGTACTTTGCATTTTGACAAAGCAATTCCCCCTTACAAATACTTTGTAAACCAAGAAGGGATGCAGATAATAGTATATTTTCTTTGGAAGATACAGTTTGTAAGGAAGACATTTATTTCTTTAGTCTAGAAGTTAGAGTGGATTGTTGTAAAGAACAATAACCTCTTTATTCAGCTGATTCTTACAATGAATAGGAAGCATATATGTTTGCTTTACCTAGTTTGCAGCATTAATAATGGTATGTCTTAATTTTTTTCTACAGGTTTTCTTTAGGGGATGCTAGGAGGCCTCTCCATGAAACAGCAGTTTTAGTAGAAGATGTGGTTCACACACAACTAGTTAACTTGGTAAGATCACATATAACCCCATTTGCTATCTCTTTTTCATTCTGTTTTTATTGTACTTCCAACTGAACACATTAAAAAATTTTATTTACAGCTAGATTTTTGGCTTTATTGACATATCTATATAATAATACCCACTTAAGTATATAATCTGATACATTTAATAGTGGGATGTTGCCATAACAACAGTACGTTCAGCTATCACTGATGTGCCCAAGAGGCTTGTTAGAATTCTTTAAAACCTGTTCACTTTAGGATAAAGAATATTTGCACAAATGGTGTGAAGAATTCTCAACTGTTGTTCTTCCTCTGATGTCATTATCATACATAACCATAACAGTTATGGAAACCTGGAAATAATCCTGGCACAATAATTTTTATAGCCTCATTCAAATTCCATCCTCTTTGCCACCAGAGACCCAATCAAGGACACCACACTGGCTGTTAGATTTAGTTGCTATACCTGAGCTGTCTCATTCTGTCTCTGCTAAGCCTGCAGTATTTTCTATCCTCTCATAATCTGAAAACTTTGGAGAAGTGGAGTGTCTTCTGGTTCTTTGGACTGCTCTTATAATTAGAATATAATCATACATGTTGAACACTATTTTTCATGAAGTGATTGGATCTCCTCAGTGCTGCATAGCAAGGATGTCCTGTCTTACTGTTGTGTCTTATTTTTACATTTCTTGGATACATATCGAAGGTGGAAATGCTGAGTTATTTTATTGTATAGATATATTTGTTTGATTGGTTCATATTACAGGTCAAACCCATGGTTTTGTTCATGCTAAATGCCTGCAATAGTACTGAGATATACTCTAAACCCATGTTACTGTTTGTAGTGTGGAGCTGCGGGCGGCTTCCCGCCGCCCTGCTCTCGGCCACCGGCTAGCTTAAAACCCAAAATAACATCACACAAATTGTATTCTTTTAAATACTGCCTGGCCCATTAATTTCAGCCTCTTACTCACATCTTGACTAACCCATATCTAATAATCTTTGTAACACCACGAATGGTGTCTTACCGGGAAAGATTCAGCATGTCTGACCTGGTGGCTGGCTTCATCGCATCTCTCTCCCTGAGGAGAGGCATGGCAGTCTGTCTAACTTAGGAGAGGCGTAGCATCTGACTGAGCCATCTACCTCACTTCCTTCTTCCTGTTCTGTCTACTCCACCCACCTAAGGGGCGGTCTATCAAATGAGCCAGGCAGTTTCTTTATTAGCCAATGAAATCAACTAAAACAGAAGACTCTCCCATATCAACTGTTATTTTAAATATTCAAGTTAGGTTAGTAAAATACATTGGGACATATATTTTTATAGCTATGTAAATATTTTCTTTTTGAGTATTTTTTAACCTATTAGCATTATAACTTATCAGGAAATTTTATAAAATTATTACTATAGTTTTTGCACAGAAGTGATTTTTCTTTTCTTTCTTTTCTACTTATTACTTGGTTTTCTTCTTAATTGAAAAGCTTTCCTGCACTGTTTTTGTTACTTTTTGGGGTTATCAGGAAAGATATTTAATATTTAAATTCTTTCCTAGATGTTATTATCCAGTGTCATCATTATTCTTATTACTTACGCTATTTTAGGGCTACCCACTAGGAGCACATCAATTAACTCATATCCCACATACATTAGTGACCTCAGCACCTGCTCTATGGCATATGGCACAAAGATATTCTTCTAGTGTGTTAATTTTATCAATTTTTAAACTTTGCTGTTAAAAGATTTTGTTTGGCTTACAATTATTTTTACTATATTCAGGGACATCAATCTTTATTGATGATGAATTTTGAATCATAATTTCTTTTTATATAATAACATTGAGGAATAATTCATTTATGTTACTTTCTAGTTTTTTAAATTATTTCATTGTTTCCTTTATATCCTTAGTTCTTAATTCTTTTTGGATATATGGAATCAATTTTGTCTTTTGTTGAATAGTCTCCCAGTTTTATTATAAACATTTGTTAAATGCCTACCTTTTCCCAGTCATTTAAGCTACCTTCTTTATCAATATAGGTTTATCTGTAGCAAGAGTTATAGCTCTTGTACTCTGTACTAGTTTGTCTGTTTTTGTACTCAGGTGATATTTGCTTTATTATATAAGTCTTACAGTGTGTTCTAGAGATTTTAGGGCTGTATTACCGTAACCCCTCCTATTTTTCTAATGTATCTTCCTGGTCTGGTATCATCATACCCCTTATCTATGTTTTCTTTTTCTACAGCCAGAAAATATTAAATAGAGAATTCCAAAAGTGAACAATTAATAAGTTTTTAATGACAATCCATTGTGAGTATTATGCTGAAAATACACATCATCTTATCTGGGAAGTAAATCTCTTTGTCCCAGTATCTGTGTCACATGTCCCACCTCCCTTACTGCTTCCACAGTTACCAGACTGATTGCTGTTCCCTAGCTTCTTCTGTACAAGTCATTCATTTGAAGAAAAATGTTACATTTACATAGCTTTTCTGTAGTATATTGTTTTTTAAGATTTATTTAGTGTGTGTGTGTGTGTGTGTGTGTGTGTGTGTGTGTGTGTGTGTGTGTAGACTGTGTGCACATGATTGCACAATTGGAGGTGCCCTAGAGTCCAGAAGAGGATTTTACATCACCTGGAGCTGGAGTTACAAGTGGTTGTGAGCTGCCTAACATGGGTGCTGGGAACTGACTTTGGATCCTCTGGATACTGAGCCATATTTCTAGCCCCTTCTATTACATTTTTTTTTTTTTTTTTTTTTTTGGTTTTTCGAGACAGGGTTTCCCTGTAGTTTCTAGAGTCTATTATATTCTTAAAGTTGATTTTTGGTTGTTGAACTCTTACCATGCCTAATTTATAGGGTGAACTATAGATGTGTTTGCGTAGAAAGAGTTTAGTACACACAGGGTTTATACTTTCTGCTGTTTCACAAATCCCTTTGAGGCATTGGACAGAACCTAATACTACAGGATAGGGAAATTATTTACTCACTTTTAATGTAAATATTATTACAGTTGCTGCAGGAGCTCCTTCCGCTCCTTCAGCCAATAACCTTTAAGATACCAGCCTACTTGGGCGTGGTCTCCTTTGCTTTAAAAAGCAGTGGTAGCCATGTGCTTGCTCTCTTGCTTCCAGCTCCACTTCTGGCTATTAGATACTTTCCTGGTTGTGCAGAGGGCTGTTGTCTAGGACGGTAATCTGTAAGTTTTTCCTTTTCAATAAATAACCCTTTTATTAATCATAATTCCAAACTGGTGTGGGATTGTTTTGTGACTTACGCCTTCATACCATCTTGTCTAGCATGTATAAAATGTATTAGTATGTTTACTGACATCACATGAGTTTATAATGTAGAATTGCATTGCTAAAGTATTGACTTTTTCTTTGTAACAGTCAGGGGTCTGTATAGTTGTTAAAGATTGCTGATGCCTTTTAGGGAATTTCTTTTGGCTTGCATATTTCTTGTTACATTACTTCCTAAGTACTTTGTGTTCTTCATTGGCTTTATATGTGGGGATTTCCTTTTGTAATTGCATTGTGAACACATAAGCCTGTATACTCAAGATGCAGAGCAAACTCCAAATAGGATAAACCAAAGAAATATGGGTTCAAACTGCTAAACAGTCATAGCATAAATTCTCAAAATCAGTAGACTTTCTTAACCAGTAGCTAAAGGTGTTATAAAGGTATTGGAGTTCTTATCAAAACTCTACAGTCCTGAAGTGTTATGGATTTGTGGGTTAGCAATAATTTTTTTATCTTCTCCCACTGTCTTCAGTTGCCTCTGCTTTTCTCTTTTATAGGGATTCAAGTTATATATATTAAGTAGAGTTAGATTTCTGAGTGCTAGGGATTACAGGTGTATACCACTGTGCCCATCTTTTTGTTTTGTGCATGGGTGCTAGCAGTTGAACTCTGGTTATCGTGATGCGTGGCAAGCACTTTGCCCTCTAATCAGACCCATGATAGCAGCTGTTCAGATTATGTTGTTTGATCTTCTTCATATTCCACCATTCTCGATTCCTCTGAAGATTCAGTATTACATGTCAGCTTGGCTAAGATGCTTTGTAGACCCGACAGAAATGCAGATTCCCAGTCTGTATTTCCAGAAGATTGTTTTGTAGTAGGAGGCCATGGCCAGGATCAGAGCTGCTATTTTAAATATATCCTGAAGATCTTTGTTATCTCAGTAGTGCAAAATTCAGCTTTGAGTGAATCAGTTTAGAATAGTAATTTAAAACTTGGGCTAGATTGTTTTGTGAGATTTGTTTGTGTTGCTGTCTGATACTGCTAATAGAGTCAGATCTAGGTTCATAGGGTGGAGTACACACTAAACTGGCCAGAATGGATCATAGAATTTTATGGCCAACTGAGAGGAAGCTAGATGTAGGAGGAAGAGGTCTAAGGATATGCATTTTTCCCTAGTGGGGGAAGTAGAGAAGAGAACAGGCGATCATTTCTCTGTCACTCCATGGATCTCTCATTTAGCTGCTCCTATACCAGCTGTTCTAGTGTTTATAATTTTTTTGATGTCAAAGGCAATTGTTCCATCCACATAGGTTTGTCAGATGACTATTTTAAAGGTAGGGCTGTTGGTACCCTTGAAAGACCACAAGGTGTTGTGTCCATTTAATGTACAACCTGAATGGCTTTTGACTGTTCTTGATAATATCTTTTAATATTTCTTTCAGAAGCATTCTTTAATTTTGATTTGTTTCTGAGATTGGAGGAATGTTAATCTGTGTTTTTCAATTCTGCAACAAATCATGTCCCCATAATTTCATTGCTATGTTAGCCACATATGGTTTTAATTTTTCTGTCTGTCCTCTGACCCTATATACTTGACCCATCCTGCACTTTGTTTTACATGAAATAAAGTTCCAATCCCTAAAAGCTGGATATTTACCTCCTAAGAGGCCAATCTGGATGCCAAAATTTTAGTGAAATTATTGTTACATCTGGACCTGTGTCTTGCAAACCTTCAATTAGAATGTCATTTATTCACCTCTTTTTCTTTGTTCTTTGATCATTTATAAAAGTTTGCCAAAGTACTTGTTTTATGATCTCTTTCAAAAATTTTGTTTTGTTTATTGAAGCTTTTCTATTATCCAGAGCAGTATGGCTTTTAACAACAGGCATTAGGTCTCCTAATTGCTCTGTGGAGGAGTTTCCCTAATGCTGGCAAGGAATGATTGAACCAAATTTGACATTGGGGCCTGGCAGAGGCCCCATAAGGCATTTCTCAATGGCATATGGTTATCTTACCTATCCCTGGTTATCTGCATTCATTTGTCCAGTGCTGGCCTTTGCCACACCTTCTGCATATTCCGTAAGGCTGGGGCCTTCTGTTTGGATGATCGCTAGAAAAAACATTGTTTCTAGGGACATCTTACCTACAATCCCTTTTCAAACAACCATGTTTACCACAATTAGAACATCTGAGATTTTTATTTTTCTTAAAATTTCTAGAAATTACTTCTTTCAAAACAGCAACATACGTGTGAGATCCAGTATCAGGAATCTTTCTAATCCATTCATCTATTGGTGTTGATCTTGCCTTAAAAGGCCTAATAATCACCTTTTTCCATTCTTAAATAGCATTTTCAAAGGCCAAAAATCCAACTAATATTTGACTTAACTTCTGGATCTCATATCATTTTGTTTATAACTGAAGTCTATCTTTGTAAAACATCAGTAATATCTTCTTTGGGCCTTGTGTAATTTTCGTAAATGACTCAGTCCTATTTCCAGATTCTTTAACCCTGTCCCAAGTATTCAAAGCTGCTATAAAACATAGCGTCAAGCTGTGATCATCAAACCAAGGCTGTCTTTGTATATCAGAATACTGGTCTTCACTGAGAACCCAGTCTTGGGAAATTTCCATACCTCTAGCCCTAACTTGTTGTTCTATGACCCTAGTTTCCTCTCTCCATGTTTTCCATTGTAACACTGGGCCATCTCCCAATATTGCTAGATAGATCTTTTCAGACTTGTAGAATAATTCTTAGTTGCCCGTGAATTTTACGTCTGCTTCACATAGGATGAATGCACACTATATGAAATGACTGATTTTTAAAATCACTTCAAATCTAAAACTTCTACATGCTTCCAGTTAACTTCTGCATAGGCTTGTGGGATGCCTAATCTGGTGGTCATTCTTTTTTTTTTTACTTTATTTTGTAAGATTTCCATCTCCTCCCCCTTCCCTCCCCTCCCTTCCACCCATACCCCCACTCCACCCCTCTCCAAAGACAAAGAGCCATCAGGGTTCCCTTCACTATGTTAAGCCCAAGGTCCTCCCAGCTCCCCCTAAGTCCAGGAAGGTGAGCAACCAAACTGACAAGGCTCACAGTGAGCCCGTCCATGCTGTAGAGTTCATGTTCATTGCCATTGTCCTTGGTTTCTCAGTCCTCCTCCACCGTCATCCACATTCAGAGAGTCCGGTTTGGTCCCCTGTTCCATCAGTCCCATTCCGACTGGACTTGGTGGTCTCCCGTTAGATCTGTTCCACCGTCTCAATGGGTAAAAGCACTCCTCGCGGTCCTGGCTTCCTTGCTCATGATCTCCCTCCTTTTGCTCCTCATCAGGACCTTGAGAGCTCAGTCTGGTGCTCCTATGTGGGGCTCTGTCATTTTCTCCATCCAATGCCAGGTGAAGGTTTTATGGTGATATGCAAGATATTCATGAGTATGACAATAGGATCTGGACATTTCTGGCACCCTCTCCTCAGCTGCCCTAGGAACTAGCTGGGGTCGTCTTCCTGGACACCTGGGAACCCCTCTAGAGTCAAGTCTCTGCCAACCCTAGAGTGGCTCCCTTAACTAAGATATATAATTCCTTATTCCCCTATCCACCCTTCCTATACCCCAACCATCCTATTCCCCCAAGCTCTTCCCATCCTCCACGTCACCCGTTTCTCTCCCCATCCCCCCATCCCCCCATCCCACTTCACCCCCATGTTCCCATTTTTTGTCTGGCAATCTTGTCTACTTCCAATAACCAGGAGGATAACTATATGTTTTTCTTTGGGTTCACCTTCTTATATAGCTTCTCAAGGAGTTTTTACGAATTATAGGCTCGATGTCCTTTATTTATGGCTAGAAACCAATTATGAGTGAGTACATCCCATGTTCCTCTTTTTGGGCCTGGGTAACCTCGCTCAGGATGGTGTTTTCTATTTCGATCCATTTGCATGCAAAATTCAAGATGTCATTGTTTTTTACCGCCGAGTAGTACTCTAATATGTATATATTCCACACTTTCTTCATCCATTCTTCCACTGAAGGGCATCTAGGTTGTTTCCAGGATCTGGCTATTACAAATAATGCTGCTATAAACATAGTTGAACAGATGCTTTTGTAATATGATTGGGCATCTCTTGGGTAGATTCCCAATAGTGGGATTGCTGTTTCCTGGGGTAGGTTGATCCCAAATTTCCTGAGAAACCTCCACACTGCTTTCCAAAGCGGTTGCACAAGTTTGCATTCCCACCAGCAATGGATGAGTGTACCCCTTACTCCATATCCTCTCCAGCAAAGGCTATCATTGGTGTTTTTGATTTTAGCCATTCTGACAGGTGTAAGATGGTATCTCAGCGTTGTTTTGATTTGCATTTCCCTGATTGCTAAGGAGGTTGAGCATGCCCTTAAGTGTCTTTTGGCCATTCGAACTTCTTCTGTTGAGAATTCTCTGTTCAGTTCAGTGCCCCATTTTTTAATTGGGTTCATTAGCATTTTAAGGTCTAGTCTCTTGAGGTCCTTATATATTTTGGAGATCAGGCCTTTGTCTGCTGCGGGATTGGTGAAGATCTTTTCCCAGTCAGTAGGCTGCCTTTTTGTCTTAGTGACAGTGTCCTTTGCTTTACAGAAGCTGCTCAGCTTCAGGAGGTCCCATTTATTCAATGTTGCCCTTAATGTCTGTGCTGCTGGGGCTATATGTAGGAAGCGGTCTCCTGTGCCCAAATGTTGTAGAGTACTTCCCACTTCCTCCTCTAACAGGTTCAGTGTGTTCAGATTGATATTGAGGTCTTTAATCCATTTGGACTTGAGTTTTGTGCATGGTGATAGACACGGATCTACTTTCATTCTTCTACAGGTTGACATCCAGTTATGCCAGCACCATTTGTTGAAGATGCTTTCTTTCTTCCATTGTGTGCTTTTAGCTCCTTTATCAAAAATCAGGTGTTCATAGATTTGTGGGTTAAGATCCGGGTCTTCTATTCAATTCCATTGGTCGACTTCTCTGTTTTTATGCCAGTACCAAGCTGTTTTCAATACTGTAGCTCTGTAATAGAGTTTGAAGTCAGGGATGGTAATGCATCCAGAAGTTCCTTTATTGTATAAGATTGTTTTGGCTATCCTGGGTTTCTTGTTCTTCCATATAAAGGTGATTATTGTCCTCTCAAGATCTGTGAAGAATTTTGATGGGATCTTTAAGGGGATTGCATTAAATCTATAGATTGTCTTTGGTAGTATTGCCATTTTTACTATGTTGATCCTCCCAATCCAAGAGCAAGGGAGATCCTTCCATTTTCTGGTGTCCTCTTCAATTTCTTTCTTCAAAGACTTAAAGTTCTTGTCAAATAGGTCTCTTTCACTTCCTTGGTTAGAGTTACCCCAAGATATTTTATGCTATTTGTAGCTATCGTGAATGGTGACGCTTCTCTGATTTCTTTCTCTGCTTCCTTATCCTTTGTATATAGGAGGGCGACTGATTTTTTGGAGTTGATCTTGTATCCTGCCACGCTACTAAAGGAGTTTATCAGCTGTAGGAGTTCGTTGGTGGAGTTTTTCGGGTCGCTTATGTACACTATCATATCATCAGCAAATAATGAAAGTTTAACTTCTTCCTTTCCAATTCGGATCCCCTTGATCCCCTTGTTTTGTCTTATTGCTATTGCTAGAACTTCAAGTACTATATTGAAGAGATAAGGAGAGAGTGGACAGCCTTGTCGCGTTCCTGAATTTAGTGGGATGGCCTTGAGTTTCTCTCCATTTAATTTGATGTTAGCTGTCGGCTTGCTGTAAATAGCCTTTATTATATTTAGGAATGACCCCTGTATCTCTAATCTCTCCAAGACCTTTATCATAAAGGGGTGCTGAATTTTGTCAAATGTTTTTTCTGCATCTAATGAGATGATCATATGGTTTTTATCCTTCAGTTTATTTATATGATGGATTACATTGATAGATTTTCATATGTTGAACCAGCCCTGCATCTCTGGGATGAAGCCTACTTGATCATAGTGGATAATTTTTCTTATGTGTTCTTGGATTCTGTTTGCCAGTATTTTATTGAGAATTTTTGCATCGATGTTCATAAGTGAGATTGGCCTGTAGTTCTCTTTCTTGGTTGAGTCTTTGTGTGGTTTAGGTATCAGGGTAATTGTAGCTTCATAAAAGGAATTTGGCAATGACTGTTCTGTTTCTATATTATGAAATACCTTAAGGAGTATAGGTATTAGGTCTTCTTGGAAGTTCTGGTAGAATTCTGCATTGAACCCATCAGGTCCCGGGCTCTTTTTGGTAGGGAGGTTTCTGATAACAGTTTCTAATTCTTTGCGACTAACAGGACTATTTAGAGCATTTACCTGGTCCTGGTTTAACTTTGGTATATGGTACTTGTCTAAAAAAGTGTCAATTTCTTTTACATTTTCCAATTTTGTGGCATACAGGCTTTTGTAGTAAGATCTAATGATTCTCTGAATTTCCTCTGTGTCTGTGGTTATGTCCCCTTTTTCATTTCTGATCTTATTAATTTGTGTGTTCTCTCTCTGCCGTTTGATTGGTTTGGATAGGGGTTTGTCAATCTTGTTGATTTTCTCCAAGAACCAGCTTTTTGTTTCATTGATTCTTTGGATTGTTTTCTGTGTTTCTATTTTGTTGATTTCTGCCCTCAGTTTGATAATTTCCAGTCTTCTACTCCTCCTAGGTGAGTCTGCTTCTTTCTTTTCTAAAGTTTTCAGGTGTGCTGTTAAGTCTCCAATGTGTGCTTTCTCTGTTTTTTTTTAAGTGGGCACTTAGTGCTATGAATTTTCCTCTTAGCACTGCTTTCATAGTGTCCCATAAGTTTGAGTATGTTGTGTCTTTATTTTCGTTAAATTCAAGAAAGACTTTAATTTCTTTCTTTATTTCTTCCTTTACCCAGGTGTGGTTCAGTAGTTGACTGTTCAGTTTCCATGAGTTTGTAGGCTTTCTGGGGGTAGCAGTGTTGTTGAATTCTAATTTTAATCCATGGTGATCCGATAAGATGCAGGTGGTTACTAATACGTTTTTGTAACTGTGGAAGTTTGCTTTGTTACCAAGTATGTGGTCAATTTTCGAAAAGGTTCCATGAGCTGCAGAGAAGAAGGTATATTCTTTCCTGTTTGGGTGGAATGTTCTATAGATGTCTGTTAAGCCCATTTGGTTCATTACCTCTATTAAGTCTCTTAATTCTCTGTTAGGTTTCTGTCGGATTGACCTGTCCATTGGTGAAAGAGGAGTGTTGAAGTCTCCCACTATCAGTGTGCTTGGTTTGATGGCTGCCTTGAGTTCTAGTAATGTTTCTTTTATATAAGTGGGTGCTTTTGTATTAGGGGCATAGATATTCAGGATTGAGACTTCATTCTGATAGATTTTTCCTGTAATGAGTATAAAGTGTCCCTTTCCATCTCTTCTGATTGATTTTAGTTTGAAGTCAACTTTGTTAGAAATTAGTATGGCCACACCCGCTTGTTTCTTAGGTCCATTTGCTTGATAGACCTTTTCCCAACCCTTTACTCTGAGTAGATGTCTGTCTTTGTGGTTGAGGTGTGTTTCTTGTAAACAGCAGAATGTTGGATCCTGTTTTTGTATCCAATCTCTTAGCCTGTGCCTTTTTATAGGTGAATTGAGTCCATTGATATTAAGTGATATTAATGACCAGTGGATGTTAACTCCGGTTGTCATTTTTTATTTGGTAGTAGAGATTGTGTGTTTCCTTTCTTTGAGATGTGCTGGTGAAGGGTCACTAAATGTCTGAGTTATTTTGGGCAATGCTGGACTCCTTTGTTTGTGAATTTCCTTCTATTACTTTCTGTAAGGCTGGATTTGTGGCTATGTATTGTTTAAATTTGTTTTTATCCTGGAATATTTTATTTTCTCCATTTATAGTGAATGAAAGCTTGGCTGGGTATAGTAATCTGGGCTTGCATCCATGGTCTCTTAGTTTCTGCAAAACATCTATCCAGGACCTTCTGGCTTTCATGGTTTCCATAGAGAAGTCAGGTGTTCGTCTGATAGGTTTTCCTTTATATGTTACTTGACCTTTTTCCTTTGCAGCTCTTAATATTCTTTCTTTATTCTGTATGTTTTGTGTTTTGATTATAATATGGCCGGGGGATGTTTTTTTTTGATCCAGTCTATTTGGTGTTCTGTAAGCTTCTTGAACCTTAATAGGAATATCTTTCTTTAGGTTTGGGAAGTTTTCTTCTCTAATTTTATTAAATATATTTTCTGGGCCATTGAGCTGTAATTCTTCTCCTTCTTCTATGCCTATTATTCTTAGGTTTGGTCTTTTTATTGTGTCCCAGATTTCCTGAATGTTTTGTGATGAGAATTTGTTGGATTTGCTGTTTTCTTTGATCAGTGCGTTTATTTTCTCTATGGTATCTTCAGAATCTGAGATTCTTTCTTCTATCTCTTGTATTCTGTTGGTTATGCTTGTTTCTGTGGTCTCTGTTCGTTTACATAGATTTTCCATATCCGGCTGGCCCTCGGGTTGTGTTTTCTTCCTTGCCTCCATTTCAGTTTTCAAGTCTTGCACTGTTTCCATTATCTGTTTGATTGTTTTTTCATGGTTTCCTAGGATATCATTTACGGATTTACTCAACTCTTCAAACTTTTTGTTATTCTTCTCGTCCATTTCCTTAAGGGAGTTTTTCACCTCCTGTTTAAGGGACTCTATTACTTTCATAAAGTCAATTTTTTCTACTTCTTCTTGATTAGTGTGTTCAAGTCCTCCTGTTATAACTTCGTTGGGTTCTGGTGCTTTCATGTTGTTTTTCAAATTGTTGGAGGAATTCTTGCTTTGGCGCCTGCCCATTTGTTCCTCTGAATAATCCCCTTTGGGTCTTCTTTTAGAAGTTCAATTCCCCCCAATGAATTCAATTAACTCACCCCAATGAATGATGGATCCTCTGGCAGACTGTCAGGTCTCCTTGCAGGCCAAGCAGCTCGCTGACAAAGTGCCTACCTTGCTACAGGCAGACTAATGAAGGAGGGGACCCCCCACCGGCCTGGGTACACTCAATTCCAGGTCCCTGGTGCCCAAACAGGCTGAGCTGTGGGATTTTGTGGCCCCAAAGACGGGAGGATGAGGCGGGATAGGGGGTTCTGGGTGCAAGCTGGGAAGGGACAAGAAGAGAGAAGCAGTATCCAGGGAGAATAACCCCTGCAGGAAGAGCAGGGAGTGTGCAGGTCTGGGGGAGAATTGGGGAATGTAGGTGGTCGCAGCTGCCTGGTTCAGGCACTCACTCCTCACTCACCCCAATGAATGATGGGTCCTCTGGCAGACTGTCAGATCTCCTTGCAGGCCAAGCGGCTAGCTAACAAAGGGCCTGCCTTGCTGGATCAGGCTAATGAAGGAGGGGACCTCCCACCGGCCTGGGTGCACTCAATTCCAGGTCCAGGGAACCCAAACAGGCTGAGCTGTGGGATTTTGTGGCCCCAAAGACGGGAGGATGAGGCAGGGTAGGGGGTTCTGGGTGCAAGCTGGGAAGGGACAAGAAGAGAGAGGCAGTATCCGGGGAGAATAACCCCTGCAGGAAGAGCAGGGAGTGTGCAGGTGGGGGGGAGAATTGGGGAATGTCGGTGGTCCCTCTCCAGGCAGCTGCCGCGGTTCGGGCACTTGCTCCTCACTCACTCCAAAGAATGATGGATCCTCTGGCAGACTTTCAGGTCTCCTTGCAGGCCAAGCAGCTAGCTAACAAAGGGCCTGCCTTGCTGGAGGCAGGCTAATGAAGGAGGGGACCTCCCACCGGCCTGGGTGCACTCAATTCCAGGACCCCGGAGCCCAAACAGGCTGAGCTGTGGGATTTTGTGGCCCCAAAGACCCTGGTGATCATTCTTGTGTGGTAACTGTATAAAGTAAAATTGGTTTTGTAATAGCCTTGGACTGCTTACTTCTCTTCACTGTTGTGATAGGTTCTGCTCTAAATTCGTCTGTCTGTGTCTGGATATTTTTTTATTGTCATTATTAGGTCTTTCTAAGGCTTGTATCTTAACAGTTTTAAGTCTTTCTAAAGCTTGCATTTTATCAATATTAAGTCTTTTTTAAGGTTTGTATCTTATCATTCTAATTTTAATATTCGGCACAGTTATCAAACCATTTTTTAGAATAAAATATGAAATACAAAACTGTAAGTAATTGAAGTCAGTATTATGTCAATACCAGCTAAGTGGCTTATCCCTTCATTTATGTTTTCCATTTGCAGGCCATCTTTAATAGCACTAAACAGAGTACTAACTTTCTGCATTGTGATATTTCCTATTATTAACATGGGAAATAGCCCCCTTTTTTTGAAAACCTAATTTTCCCTTTAAGACTTCCCAGGTGTCTCACCAGTTCTGCTGAGGCCCACAGCATAGGCAGAGCTGTGCAGCTGTCTTCAGCTGTGGTGACAATGCAGGGAACCAGGTGTGGCTGTGTGTTCCACGCCATGCTCATTGCATGCCTGGGCTGAGGGCCACTGTGGCGGTCTCAAAACACACACACCAAAACCAAAACAAAAACAGTGCAAATAGCTATATACATTAATGTACATTTAAATGCTGAAAATCAAATGGAATGATTATACATTTGTATTAAAATAATGTCATAATTTGCACAAATAATGTATGTTATCAAGTTATAATCTATATTCTCTTCATTTTAGAGATAGGAATAATAGAAGTTATGGAGACTCTACAATTTAGTCATCAGATTTAAACTTCCATCATAATATACCAATTACAATAATTATTGCTTTATTTCAGGGCTTGATGTTTGTGTCCTAATTATTCACTGTGAAAGATTAATGCTGATTCCATGGCCTACCTCTTGTTTCATGCAGAGTTCTTTTATGCTCATATTTGATCTGTTTGTATGGTATCACCTAGCCAGACAAGGGAAGGAGTTTGATGTTGGTATTTGTCATAAATTGCCTCATCTCTTTTGCCCTATGTCATTGTTGAATAGTCTGTTTTAACAGTCATGCTTTTAACCTCTTAGGCTTTACTTTTTGTATTTTTTTGTGTGTGGACTGTCAATAGTTGTTTAGAATAGTGCCTTCAAGTAAGAAAACTGTATTTTCAACATAGTACATAGAAAAACATTGGATTCTTCTTTCATTATAAAATCTGCCAACCAGATTATTCTTGAAGGTTGGCGTGTCTCTAACTCTAATGTTGGTAGATTAAAATAACCAACATGTAGCTACAATAGCAGAATAGCAGTGCGTTCGAGAAATACTTTACAGCAAGACTGACTGCAATTAATGTCCCATGAGTGGTGGTAGAAGCAGCATGATCCCAGCTCAAAGGTAGGGTTAGGGTTACAAGATTAAAGTTTGGGGTACAGCCGGGCGGTGGTGGCGCACGCCTTTAATCCCAGCACTCGGGAATCAGAGGCAGGTGGATCTCTGTGAGTTCGAGACCAGCCTGGTCTACAAGAGCTAGCTCCAGGACAGACTCTAAAGCTGCAGAGAAACCCTGTCTCAAAAAACAAAAAAAAAAAAAAAATAAAGTTTGGGGTACATAGAGAATCCCAGTTAAAAGGAACAAAGGAGGAAGGGAGGGAGGGAAGGAATGAAAGCGTGCAATGAGCTATATATTAAACTTAAAAGTTTTTCCCTAAATCTTCCCCATCTCCCTTTTTTATGTACAGTTCCCATGCAATCTTTTGCCCTTCTAACCCCCAATTCTTATTCAGTACTTTAATAAGACATCCTCCATTCCAAGTAATATCCCCTTTCTCAGTTTAGCTTAGGAGTTACAAATGGTTTAGCATCATTGGTTGCTTTTTGATGGTTTCTGCGTATAGGTTATTAAATATGTTAACTAATGAAAATATGTAGTTTAAATGCAGAAAATCAGTTGATTTTAATCCTTCTAAACAGATTAAAATAGCAAAGTAATAGAATTTTGCCATGTATCATGTGTTTGTCACTAAAGACAAAAATCAAGACCTCTAGCTCCAGGCAAGCAGTCTTTCACTGCATTCTGCACACACTTTAAAGTTGATCCGTACCTCAGAAATCATGCTTGTTTTCACAAGATGAAATGACCATTTTACAGGTTATGTTGCTTGAATATTGGGTATTTCGTATGCCTCAGGAATTCAAATTAGAACTCCGCAGAGATAAGAAACCCTGTAGCCGCCACACTTTACACCGTGGTGCCACGCTAGCACCTTCTGCATGGTTCATACAGAGCATCAATCACGTCCCTTCTCTGTGTGACAGCTAGTACTGCTGGTTGTTGTGGTCGAAAACAGGCCACTTCTGATGTGATTTAGATAAGAAATGGATCAAAACTACCCAAAGATGTAAAACTTGTTAGCTTTTAAGCTCCCTCTTCTTTCCCCAGGCTGACCCCCTCCTAACTTCCAGTTAATAGGGATTTGTGAACTTGTGTGTGACTTTATATTATTATATTGTCAGTATTTCTTCAAGTTCATCCAATCTGATTTTTATCCCAATATAGGTATTTTATGTCTCTTAAGCCCAGATTAATTACAAGATTAATCCCTGCATTAACTACTTTGTCACAGCTGTGACAGAAATCTGACACAAGTATATTACTGGAGAAAGATTTATTTGGCTCATAGTTTGGGTTGTTCAAATAAGCCAGCAGGATCAGTTTGAAGGAAATTTCCAGTATTCTCTGCTGTTCTTACATTTTCTTTCATTTTTTTCTATTTATTTTATTTCACTAATATTCAATTCATTTTTAAACCCTTACCTCATAAGTGGTCTCTAGCTGCAGTCTCAGTGGGTCTCATGTTACTCAGCATCTTAGCTGAGGTCTAACATAGCAAGGTTTCTTCCTAGTAAGCTTTTTTCTAGAGTTCTCACTGGCTTGCTTTCTGGTTTGTTCAAATCCTCCCTGATGCATGGTAAACTGTATGGTACTGTATCCTGGGTACTCCTTGATGCTGTCCGTTCTGAATGTTTTCTTTCTGACAAACTTCTCATGGGTTTCTTGGGTATTCTTTATTCTCTGAGTAAACCAGACGAACCTGCGTGATCCAGCACTTTGCTGAAACTCGCTCTCCGGGTTGAGCTGCACCACATAGTACAGATGGGGAAGAGATGTGGGTAACGTTGGAATGATGGCACACTGTTGGAATCATCCTCTAGAATAATACCTGGTGGCTTCTAGTGGCTATGTAACTGCTTTCCTTTGATCTTTCAAAGTCAAAATCAGAAATCTTTCCTTGTTTTATACATAAAATACAATTCCTTAACATGGCATTTAAAAATCATACTGAATTTTCAGTATATGACTCTACAAGCAACCAGTCAGACATTTAATTTTCGAATGGCTTTCATATGTAATCATAGTCTCAGGATTTGTGTCGATATTGGTAATAACCCTAACTTGTGGAAAGGATTGACAATAAGCTTCAGTGCGTGAAGACAAGCAGCCGTCACTCACCATGGAGGTTACTGTGTGCACTCCTTCTCTCTTCCTTCCTGCCTGGCTTTGTGTAAGTCACTTTGTTCTTTCTCCTAGTACTGATTAACTTCAAAAACATTTTCCAAGTCCTACATTCACCCCGAACAAATTCTGTGTTTCTTTCTGTATGTAGAAATGCTCCCATTGTTCCTCTCTGTCCCCTGTGCTCTCCTCTAATGCTGAACTAAGAGTTATTTCCAGGTTTTCTATATCTTTTCCACACACTCTGGAAATCTCCATTTATAAATAATTCTGCATCTTCTTTTCCCAATGCTGATGTTATTCTTGCTAACACGGAGATTATAAAGAAAAAAGGAATAAAAGACCTTTAATACATGTTCAGCCAGTCTGCTAAAGATTTTTTTATATTAGTTAATTCTGTGTGGGTGTACACACACATACACAAACACATACACACACATACACACACTTTCCACATTTTAAAATTATTTATATGTGGGATGACAACATAAAAAATTTAGCCTTAGTTTAGATTTATTATGTAAATATAATTAAAAGCTTTTATTTATTCCTCAGATCTCAATATTTTATTTTATACTTATATAACATTACCACTTCTTTAAGTTATATATTTTATTCATTTATACCATGAAATGGATTCACATCATCATTATTTTTTATTATGGTTTTTATACTGCATTGTGATAATTAGTAACTTTTATTCTGATGGTTTTTATCTTTCTAGTCATTTTTACATCTGTCGATGAATTTATAAATCACATTCTTTGTTTCATAAGAAGATACTAATTTTCCTTAGTGTTGTCTCTATGCTAAAACATAAATTCCAAGTTGTATATGTGATTGTACAACCTGATATCTATTTTTATATACCTATATAATGTGCATGTTATTTATCACTTGAAATTAAAAAAGTATTATTCATATTAAAAATTCTTACCATAATCTTTATTTCAAATTTTTAATCTTAATTTGCAGAAGGAGAAATGGCAGGCCACTTCCCAGCTCTCGGCCGCCGGCTAGCTTTACACCCGAAATAATTACATGAAAACTATATTCTTTTAAATACTGCCTGGCCCATTAGTTTCAGCCTCTTATTCTCACATCTTGCTTTAACCCATAGTTAGTAATCTGTGTAGCACCACGAGGTGGTGTCTTACCGGGAAGGATCATAGCCTGCGTCCATCTCAGAGATGAGAGCTATGGCATCTGCCTGAGGTATCTGCCTGACTCTGCTTTCTTTCTCCCACAATTTTGTTCTGTCTACTCTGCCTGCCTAATTTTCTGTCCTATTAAAGGGCCAGGGCAGTTTTTTTATTGACCAATGAAAGTAACACATAGGCAGATGACCCTCCTCCATCATTAATTGGAAAAAATTTTCTTAAGCATGTCAGTTTGTAAAAGCTTAGTTAAAAAGTAAGTCTCTTGAGGATGTTTAACGGGAAGTTTTGAGATGTTTATCAGTGAAATTTTACTGATATTGAACGTCTACTTCTACTGAAAATTAAGTAATAAAGTTGGAATGAGTTTTCCCCAAATCATGCTTATTACTTGAAGTGTGTTTAATCTAGCTTATCTGCTTTTTTCTGTGTACTGTAAAGAGCAGAATGAACAGGGCCATGGTAAGTTGTTGCTAAAGGAGATGCTGATAGGACACAGCATGAAGTCATGAGGAACTATGATAAATGATGACTAAAAACACCAATTAACAAAGGTAGAGGTCACCTACCTGGTTTGCAATAAAATATGTATTTTTTTATTAATTTTTATTAATTATTATAAAATATGTATTATATCCTGGCAAATACATACTGAAATGCTGAAAGCCTCCTGCTACCCCAATACTAGAAACTGAACAATGCATTGCACATAACTGAAGATAGCATCCACTTTGTGGATCCCTACACAGAGCTGATTAAATATAAAGTACAAAAGATAGATGTGTATATGTATATACATGCACACACATGCATACACATATGCACATATATGAAAAAGATACTTGAACTATTGTGGACTTGTTTAGAAACCTATAATGTCACTTGCTTTGGTATTGGCTTCACAAGAAAAAGGCCTAGTGGAGTTTCTCTTTAAGTACAGAAGATCCTAATTTTTATTAAAAACTTTTATTAGAAATATCTCAAGATAGTAGGATTTGATGAGCATTAAAAATTATAATTGTGTTCCTAGTAAAGTTTTGCCCACATACGTGTTGACTACTAGTCCATGACTTAACTTGTCTTCCCATGAGGAAAGCCTCAGCATTATTCCTTCCTGAACACACCAGCGTTTGATGCTGTTACTGAGAATAAGATTGTTAGAGCATATTGTGTTACGAGATACTTTTTTCTATTTAAAAACAAAATAGTTAGGCAATATTATTTTATTAAATAACTGCAGTATTTAGCCAGAGCCAGCAATAGTCTGTTTTCAAATGTCTTTGTAAGAGAAACATTAAAATACTTCATCTATACTTTTTTGTTTTAACATATCTGATTTCTTCTCTCTTAAGTTAGTTAGAAAATCAGTTTTGTGTATCATTAGGAGTCATTTATCTATCCCAGTTTCCAAAATCTGAACCATAATTAGTAAATCATCCTTTTATTTACACTTGATTTTCAAAATGAACTCTTTCCTTGTTTCATCTAAGTCTTTATGTTCTCAAAAGAAGCTGCTTTGTCACTGCAGCAACTGAATTTATGTTGAGATGTCAGAATGGCTTTGAATGGTGCAGTAAGAGTAGACTGCTTATTTTTAAATGTCAAATGGGTTGTGTAGGCTTTATATTTTATGCCAAGAAATCAGATCTATCCATCTGTATGAAGTCACCTCTGATGAAGCCCAAGTTTGTACTTGGAGCACGAGCGCTGTTTCCTAAGTGTACACTGGAGATGAGAGTGAGAGAAAAGTGGGACCAGATTTCCAAGATCATTCAGTTTCAAACTGGGTAATATTATAGGGAGCTGGAGGCAGTTGCAAGTTTTAGATAGGCAGAGGCAGAAAAACAATACGTGAGTTTTTTGTATAGATCGTGAAAATTCCAATGTCATTGGCAGAGGTACATAAAAAGGCTGTTACAGTATTTAGACTTGGATAGTGATCAATGCCAAATGAAAAGTTTAGGACTAGGAAGCACCAGAAGGAAAGGAGAGGAGAGTAAGAGGGGAAGGGAGGGAAGGAAAGGAAGAAAGATGGGAAGCTTGAGAATGTAAGGGATGACACAACTGGGAAGCATGGGTGATGCTGAGCAGAGGGCAGAGGGCAGAGGGCAGAGGGCAGCTGCCTTGGTGGAAAGACCCGAAAAAACAGCTATTAGGGAGAGATTATGGCTTTAGAAGTGTGTGTCTGCAACTAAAGGGACTGAAGGGAAAAGATCTTAGAACACTGAAGGGCGTCATGCCTGGGCTGTGCTGTCTGCCTGAGAAGGATGTGAAGGGACAACAGGCCAGGAAGGCTGCAGCATCACCGGAATGACTGAGAAGTCTGGGAAGGAAAAATTGATGCCTAATCCTGGGGAGACTGGAATGCGACAAAACTACTGACAGTTTCATTCTCCCTTTGCATCTGTAGTTAGTCAGTTAACTTTCACATACGCACAGGAGTAGTGAGGTGGTTCAGCAGGTAAAGAAAGGCACCTACCTGCATGTTGTAACTGTGATCATCTGAGTTTGAACCCAGGAACCCACATGTAGGAAGGAGGGAACTGACTCCCTCCATCCATGTGACACACACACACACACACACACACACACACACTCCTGTTTTAAGGCAGAATAAAGCAAATGTAGACTGGACTTGTCAAGATTTTGTGATAAATGGTACTCTTCTAGCATAGATAAATTAAAGCTAAGCATGTGTTCTTGTTGCTCTTTTCCCTCTTTGTTTGATGCTTGAGATCATATTGTTGAATGTAGCTTACTCTACTGAAGATCAGTAGTACCAGATTCCATGAATTAGTATTATTTTCTTAGTTTCAGCTTCTGCTTTTTATGGTATTTATAAATACTAGTCTGACTATAAACTTAACCCTCTATCCATAAGAAGAGACTGATTTGAAGGCATATGCTTTCATTGCTACTGTGACAGCATCAGTGTTCCTATGGGTATGGAGGAGGTGGAGATACAGACTTAGCACATTCCATGTGTGCTGACCCAGTGTGTTCATGTTTTAAGAATCATCCTTCCAAATGTGCCTGTCCTTGTTATTTCTGCCCTAACCACAAATGCTAGCAACTCTGCACCATGAGCTGGGAAGTGCTGGTAAAGCAGAAGCTTCGAGGACACACATTGCTGGGTTTGAATTTTGGCTTCCTGGTTAGATAGTTTTACAGTTTTGAAATTCATCCCTAGGAATTTTTGTTTACTAATCTATTGAAGTTTACCAACCTCATAGTCATTTTATTATAATATATGTAAGTCACCTAGCACTGGCCCACACCATTTACCAATGGATGCAGGCAGCATTTAATTATTGATACCCAAAATTGTAATCATGGCATTGTGTGTCAAGGGCAAAGGCACAGAAAAGTCAGACAAACCTTAGATTCCTGTGCTGTATGTATTTGGGGCTGCTTTCCTGCATTGGAATTTTATACCATGTATAGTTTTGTTCTCTATTTCTTGTGTCTCCACATTTCATTCCCTTTTTCCTTATGTATCTTGCAACATTCACACATACAGAAAGTTATTTTTAAATCACCTCAAATATTTCTGCTTATCCAGAAAATCCTTCAATGCTTTCTCATGCTTTTGAGTCATCAGAGTTTATGTTTTAGTGATGACTACTATGCTTATTTTGCTTCTTTTTCAACAATAGTTTTCAAAATTTGTGGCAAATCCTCCCAACATGTTTCCAAACACATGAATCTAGATTATAAATGAGCAATGATGTTAATGTACTTTAGAAAATATGATGTCTTATGTTGATATTATCTTTTTCTTTTGTTAAAGCCTTTACCCTGGAAAGGCTGCTCAGAAACTGTTGATCTATAATTTTGATAATGCTTTTCCACTCATGCTATTAACATTTGTATTTTATTGTATTTTATTTTTTGTTGTTATTCTTTTAGACTGTGGTTCACTCTGTATCCCATGCTAGCTTTGAATCCTCAACATCCCACCTACTTTTCCTCCCAAGTGCTGGGGATACAGGTGGGAAACATCATGCCTGGATTATTTTAGAATACTCGAGTTGGGCAGTGGTGGCACACACCTTTAATCCTAGGATCAGGAGGTAGAGGCAGGCAGTGCTCTGTGAGTTTGAGGCCAGCCTGGTCGACAGTTTAGTTCCAGGACAGAGCTACACAGAGAAACCCTGTCTTGAAAAACCAAAAATAGAAAGGAATTACCGGGATTTAGGAAGAATCTATTATATTTTCAAGACTCATGTGTTCTGGTTTGTGGATTATCTTTCAAGTGTCTTAACTTTGGTTTTGCTTTTAGTTTTAAATAAAAAAAAAATCACTGATTTTGAGATAGGATCTCTGTAGCTCATGCTGTTCTCCATCTCCTACCCAAGTATCTGTAGTGCTGGGGTTACAGGTGTGCCCTTACCCAGAGCGGGTTATCTTTTAATACCTGGATATTTGTGTGGAGGTCTTACATTCATGAGAATGATTTCAATTCAGTATTTTGGGGGTCTGGTTTTGCCGTAGTGGTGCTGGAACCTGGAGCCTTTCGTACTAGATGCGTGACGTTCTTTAAAAACTACCCAGCAATATTTTTAATACTTTACTACCCCAAATCATACAGCATAAAACTTTTAGTCCATACCTTGGATTAAACACATTATGCATTTTAAAAGCATTATTTCTTTACAGTAAAATTGTTTTTAAATAATATTCTTAGAAGTAAAATTTTCCTGCGCCTTCTATAGTTGAGGTCACAAATCACCTGTAACATCTAATAATCAGCTCAACCTGATTCTACACTCTTGATGGTTTTAGAGCAGGAACTTGTGTAAAAGGAAGATTGGCTTGTTAGCTGAATTATGTAATTATAAGTAAATGCGGTCGCAGCTGCTTTTGATATTCTTTGTTATAGACCTGATTGAAAACAACAGGTTTTTAAAAATATTTTTTCATTTCTTACACTGACACCTAGTGTTCGCTGTTTCTGATATCAAAATATTAAATTCTAGTTATTAGTAACTATGAAACTAGATTTCCATTCAACAGAGTTTTAGAAATGTGCCTGAACACCGATCACTCCGTCCTATTTTCTACACTAGAGTCACAGTTTACCTTGGTACTTGTCTGACACCACTATAGACCACCTGGTGGGCTTCATTAGATTTGACAAATCTAGGGAGCATGGATCGATCAAAAGAATTGAAAGAAGTTTTTAATACAAATTTTTAGAATCTGCTTTGTAGTGGTGTTGTGTAATATGCATAGTTCCTTCAGTCCCCGGCTCCAGTGATGATTTCATTTGTGTGAGATTGTTCCTTGGGTCGTCAAGATAACAAACCCACATTCAGTTATGTGAGCAATGAAGAAATGAAGCAAGGCTATGAACCTCGCTTCTCACTTGTGGGGTAGGATAAAGCAAGACCACTTGGGAGATCTGAAGTGTGGCTTCTGAATTCCTGAGGGTCAAGGATCAGGGCTTCTTACACTTTACCTCCATCCATGATCCATTTTCATCCAGAGATTTTGTACATGATCTCACCTGTGCATATATGGTATACAAATCAGATATTCACCAACAATAAATCATTAAAAATTCAAAGCAATTCTTTTATATTCATAATTTTACCATTTATTAAAAAACCTCAAACTAATGAAGATTCGTTGTGCTTTTTAAATTTTACATAAATAATTAAATCAGAGGACTGTCTATCACTGCATTCATAGAACATTTTTCAGAGATGATTGATACTATACTTTTGTAATCAATGTTGAGAACATTGTTTGCATAAATATGGGGTACAAAATGGCAGTTATGTTTAGAGCTCTTGTAGAAATTATTGGAAATTATATTCTAATTCTAAACCAAAATTCATTTATGAACTCAACTCAGCAATTTTTTTTTCTCATGGTTTTTTTTATATTTAAAAATTTCCATCTCCTCCCTTCCTCCTCCCCCTTCCCTCCCCTCCTTCTCCCCCTTCCCTCCCCTCCTTCTCCCCCTTCCCTCCCCTCCCCTCCACCCATACCTCCCCTCCCTCCCTCTCAAGGCCCAGGAGCCATCAGGGTTCCCTACTCTATGCTAAGACCAAGGTCCTCCCAACTCCCCCCAGGTCCAGGAAGGTGATCGACCAAGCTGAGAAGGCTCCCACAGAGCCCGTCCATGCAGAAGAATCAGAGCCCAGCGCCATTGTCCTTTGCTTCTCAGTCAGCCCCCGCTGTTGGCCACATTCAGAGAGACGGGTTTGGTCGCATGATCCATCAGTCCCATTCCAACTGGAGTTGGTGATCTCCCATTAGTTCTGTCCCACCGTCAGACAGCAATTTTTAAAATCAAGCATTTAACATAGTACAGTCCAAAGCCCAACTGATGTGACGCCCACTAAGGAGAAGTTGTCAGGAGATAGTAGGTTTGTTCGCCATTGTTAAAGCACCATGCTTCCGGAAGAGCAGCAAGTCACTGCAGCGCTGATGCTACAGTCTCCAGTCTGAGCCGACCTGTTCCAGGCGGTGTGACAACAAGACGACTCCAGAACCTTGCTTAGCATGAACTGCACCATAGAGCATCAGTGAGCACAGCCAATATTATTGCAAATATGGCATCTATTATAGATGTTTCATGCAGGGTGCTGACAGACTATCAATGTATAAAAATATATTATTTGTGATGAGTGGTAAATATAGCAAAATAAGGGTACCTGTCCACACAGAAAGCGTTAGCATGGGAAAGACATGTAGAGTTCTACTACAGTGTGAGGTCACTTAGGAAGACAAATGAATGAGAGGAAACAGAAGAAACTTCAAAGTGTCCCATATGGTGTTCTGCCTTCCACAAACTGAAGAAAAGATGACCCAGTCCATGAGAAGTGAGGTGACCTGGTTATCAGCTGAGCCTGCGTCTCCAGTCTTGGAGGCTGGCTAAAATGAGGGCAATGAAATGTCACATTAGGTGTGATAGTTACAGTAGGTGCAAATCAGCCATGAGCATTCTTCTTCGTGGTCGCCATTGTTCTGCAGTCTGCTTAAATGTAATTTTCTAAACTGAAAGCTTCCCCTTATTGCTTACAATCATCATTTATAATCTAGTTAAATAATGATAGTGTTAAAGTGACTGTACACAGTGAAGTTATGTTACTGTTCTCCAATACACATTTTTTAAGTTAGCACATGCTTTTCTTTCGTTTTCTGTATGTGTCCCTATAGTTATGAATAATATCTACATGTGTGCTTCAGTCCCAGCATATTGTTGTTTTCTGAATGACATTCAGAAATGACATTGCTCCTTTATACCAAGATTATTTTTGAGAGCTTCGCTCTGCCCGCAGCTGTGCTTCCCTGCCCAGCACCCACAGCTTCCATAGGTACCCCACCTGACTTTCAATGCCTGTCACTACAGATGTCACAAGTACTGATAGGAGTCTTGTTCCAGTTGTCTTTCTTCTTAAGAATGTTTCCCTCTTGTTTCCCATATCTTATTCCTGATTTATTCCACCAGTGTCCTTGGCTCTTAAGTATTTCAGTGACCAGTGTGACCACTAGAAGTTCAAACCTTATGCTGGATGAAGTGAATAACTTTCTTATCGTTTTGTTTCTCTTTTTCCATATCACCAAGGTCAGTTTATTCAGCATTAGGAAAAAAAGATTTCCTTTCCAGCTTTAGACTGTAAAAAGCTGGACATTCTGTCTGTATCACTTTAAAAAAAACAATGCAAAGAATATTTTGCACGCAGCAGCTGAAATATTCTATCTTATCTTTAAGATAAAGTCTTAGAACTAGACACATAGGATTGAGGATGCACATGTTCTAAAAGGTTTTTGACAGCTTTCTTAAGGGTTTATAAACATTAGATATACATGTTAAAATAAGTTTTCTTGTTTTTTTACAACTGGCTTTAGTATGGAAGACCTTCTACATTTTCCAATAAAAAACAAAGTAAATATGTAAGAAGCCCTTGATTTGCTGCAGTAGCTACTAGCATGTACTCCATTGTATGTAAAGATGCTTACTTGGAACACTATACTTTGAGGTTATTATGATTTTTAACTAATATTAATATTTAATAAACAAGAGCCTGTGTGCCTACTTGCTCAAATTATGAACATTGTGTTTCATTTTGCAAAACTTACCCATGTTGAAGTTTGAGTAAAAGCAATTTCCACATTGTCCCTCTTCCTGCTAATTGACTTGTGGCAGCTGCACGGACCCGGATAAATGTCTTAGCTGATGTTTAAGTCACAATCCTGGAAAAATGGGCTTTTTTGAAGGCTGAAATCAGAACGCTTAAATTTTATTTGTATTAGCTAATTAAAATTTGAACTTAAATATATAGTGTCTTATTCATACTCTCGAGAGTTTCATGCGGTAGTGTGTTGTTTCCACTGTTCTTGTAGCTCTCTTCATTTTGATTTTGACACAGTGAAAGTAGCTTTTTTTCAGTGATATCAGTACACCTGATCACTGTAGTGTACATAAAAAACAAGGAAGAAAAGTCATCAGATTTTAAAGTAATATTCAATTTGACATCATCATTAACATTTTATGTTCGTCCTTTGCCTTAAGTCATGATCATCATGTACTTATATAAACTGTCATTTAAATAAATAGATTATCATATCATTGATATCATTTGTGGCCACTCTGTGTGTGCATGGCGGTACATGACTATGTATCCACTAGAGTGCAAAGGTCAACATTAAGTGTCTTTTTTTTTCAATTGCTTATTCTACCATAGTTTTTGATACAGTGTCCCTCCCTGATCCTGGAATTCACTAATTCCGGTAGATTGGCTGGCCAGCAAATGTAATCTTCCCTTTCCCTCCTCAGCACCAGAACTGGGGACTGATTTTAATGTGGGTGCTGATTATCCAAATTCAGGTCCCCATGCTCCCATGACAAAAATACACTATTTCCCTAACACTGTTTTCTTTATTATCTTTCCTTTTCTGCCCCTTTCTTTCTCTGTAACATTCCATACCACTCTCCTCAAATGCATGTCAAAAGTTATGACCATATAGTGATCTTTTGTCATTGTCCTATGAAATTTGAATCTTGTTATGTAAATGTTTTTCATATTCTGCTATTTGCTTCTTGTTTTAACATCATGTTATTATCACATTCTTTTTCCTTGCTTTCTCATTTTATTTTATTTTCATTAATTAATAGTACATCAGAGTACAGATTTACTATAACTTAATCAGCTGTTTTGAATGGACATTTATTTGTAGTCTTGTTCTACTTTAAATAAATGATGCTTCCAGAGACCGCCTGGTAGCACATAGCCTTTCCTGGAAGATTTCCCAGAGTGCAACTCTGATTAGTGAGTATGTTAATAAATATTACCACATCGCTCTTGAGAAGCACTCTGACCTTTAATCTGCACCAGATACCTTTGTACCTAGGAGTTGTGTGTACCCTACATTTTGCCTAAGCAGTGACTTTTTGTGGGGCTTTTCTGCTATGTTGATTGAATGTCACTAGCTACTAGTGAGAAAAATGCCTTATATATCTTGAGCCATATGAATAACCCACATATGTATAGCCTCCAGAATTATTTTCTATGAGATTTTATGTATATTTTAGTTATATTCATGTGGAAATTTTTGGTTTTGTTGTAAAGGGCTTTACGATCTTTTTATTAAGAGGTATATTAGTTGGTACTAAATGGAAGGAGTTTGCTTTTTTCTGATTTCTTAGAACTTTTATTTAGAGACTGCTACATTACATACCCATTTTGCTGTCAGAGGGTTATGATTATCAACATGCGATTATTTCCCCTTGACTCTCTTTGTTTAGGGTTAATACTGAAATTTTCTTGTTGTCCTGCACTGCCTCCATCTTAATATATAAATAATATAGTATTTGCTGGATTCTAATTTTTAATGCTTTAGTATTTAGTATTTTTATTCCTGTATGTTTGTCAGATCCTGTTTGTATATGTGGAAGTATCTATGTGTTCTTGTAGATGTGCACACATGTGCATGTTGGGTGAGTGTGTATGGTGCACATGTTATGTACATATCAGAGTTTGACATAATATTTACTCATTTGTGTTCTCTGGGTCTCTCATTGAACACTATGATTTGGGGTTCTAGACATTTTACCCCTATGCCCAGCTGTCATCTTTATGCTGGGCATCAAAACTCAGGTACTTATACTTGTTTTGTCAATATATATAATTAATTTTAAAAATCAGTATTTCTTTTTTTCATTGATTTTTGTTGAACTCTACATTTTTCTCTGCTCCCATCCCTGCCTCTCCTCTCCCCCTTCAACCTTCCTCCAAGGTCCCCATGCTCCCGATTTACTCAGGAGAACTTGTCTTTTACTACTTCCCATGTAGATTAGATCTATGTAAGTCTTTTTTAGTGTCCTCATTGTTGTCTAAGTTCTCTGGGATTGTGTTTTTTAGGCTGATTTTCTTTGCTTTATGTTTAAAAACCACCTATGAGTGAGTACATGTGACAGTTGTCTTGCTGTGTCTGGGTTACCTCACTGAAAGTAATGTTTTCTAGCTCTATCCATTTGCCTGCAAAATTCAAGATGTTTTTTTTTCTGCTGTGTAGTACTCCATTGTGTAAATGTACCACATTTTCCTTATCCATTCTTCGGTCGAGGGGCATTTACGTTGTTTCCAGGTTCTGGCTATAACAAACAATGCTGCTTGCATTCCCACCAGCAATAGAGGAGTGTTCCCTCTTCCCCACAACCTCTCCTGCGTAAGTTGTCATCAGTGTTTTTTATCTTGGCCATTCTTACAGGTGTAAGATGGAATCTTGCAGTCGTTTTGATTTGCATTTCTCTGATGACTAAGGATGTTGAACATTTCCTTAAGTATTTTTCAGCCAATTTAGATTCCTCTGTTGAGAGTTCTCTATTTGGGTCTGTACTCTATTTTTTTCATTGGATTATATGTTCTTTTGATGACCAATTTATTGAGTTCTTTGTATATTTTAGAGATGTGGGGTTAGTGAAGATCTTTTCCCATTCTGTAAGCTGTCATTTTGTCTTGTTGACCTTCTCCCTTTCTTTACAGAAGCTTTTCAGTTTCAGGAGGTCCCATTTATTAATTGTTTCTCTTACTGTCTGTGCTGTTGGGGTTATATATAGGAAGTAGTCTCCTGTGCCAGTGTGTTCAAGTTCTATAAGGATCAGTGTGGCTGGCTTTATGTTGAGGCCTTTGATCCATTTGGACTTGAGTTTTGTGCATGGTGATAGATATGGATCTTTTTTCATTCTTCTACATGTTGATATCCAGTTATGCCAGCACCACTTGTTAAATATGCTTTCTTTTTTCCATTTGATATTTTTTGCTTCTTTGTAAAAAATCGGGTGTTCAAAGGTGTGTGGATTAATATCTGGGTCTACTTTTTGATTCTATTGGTCCTCCTGTCTGTTTTTATGCCAATACCAGGCTGTTTTCAGTACTGTATCTCTGTAGTAGAGTTTGAAGTCAGGGATTGTGATGCCTCCAGAAGTTCTTTTATTGTGCAGAATTGTTTTGGCTATCCTGGGTTTTTTGCTCTTCCATATGAAGTTGAGTACCATTCTTTCGAGGTCTGTGAGGAATTTTTCGGGATTTTGATGGGCACTGCAGTGCATCTGTAGATTGGTTTTGGTAAGGTTACCATTTTTTACTGTTAATTCTGCCTACCCAAGAGCACGGGAGATCTTTGCACTTTCTGGTTTCTCTTTAATTCCTTTCTTTAAAGAATTAAAGTTCTTGTTATACAAGTCTTTCACTTGTTTGGTTAGAGTTACTCTGAGATATTTTATGCTATTTGTGGCTGTTGTTAAGGGTGCATATACTGTCTAGCCTGTGGTGGAATCAAGTAGTGAGTTACAGTTTTGAAAGTGTTTAGTATGGCTAATAATCTTAAAGTTATGTAACAATCTATTTGTTCAAAAAATTATTCCATACTTTATCTCAACTATACATTTTTCTAGCACCTTAGTCTTCCAGTTTAAAGTTTAGAATGCTGTGATCACAAAACAACTCACGTGGGAAAGTGATGCCCTCTGTGGTCTGCTCTCCCATTCCCAGCCCCCTCCATGACAAAGTGTCTAATAATTGTGTGTGGATACATGTTTAGATCCAGGCTCAGGCTAAGGCCTACACATGCTTGTAGATGATCTGATGTATCAACCAAGCAAAGAGCCTGCTCAGATCTGCCCAAGACTGAGAAGAGCCTTGTGAGGTTCTAGGGACACACAGCTTTTGGGAGCACGAGCTCCTGGTCTTGGGAGTCAGTTGTTCACAGGCTTTTGTCAGTTCCTGGGGGAACATTGATTCCTTCTGAGGTCCGTCATCAGATTGCTGGCTCCACTTTGCAGTTTGCAGCCTCCCTGGAATGGATCCTTCTTACCTGACAGTTCTTTCTTTCTTATGTTTTAAATTGTGGTTTTTCAGTCAGTTCTTCTACCCATATGATTTTATTTAATTTTTGTCTTTGAAGAATTCCTCAAAGTTTCGGCTCACTATTGGCTTTTTTTTTAATTTCTATCCAGGAGTGTTTTGATTTCTTCTTTTCTCCCCCCAAAATACCTCTTTAAGTTGCATGATGTTTTACGCAGAAAGATAATTATGTCACTTTTAATCTCATCTTTCTTTAATTTTAAGTTTATGGGTTTTTCTACCAATAATACACCATTTGATTACATATACAAAAATATCCTTATGTATTCCATACTGTGTTGGCAATTTAACCCTTGAATAAATAACAGGATTTCATTTATTTACTGTTTTAAGATTTATTTATTTTTATTTTATATATATGAATGTTTTGCCTGCATTTGTGTGTGTGTGTGTGTGTGTGTGTGTGTATGTGTGTGTGTGTGTGTGTGTGTGCATAAGGAAATCAGAAAAGGCCAGTTCTTCTGGAACAGGACTTGTGGATTGGAGCCTCCATTTGGGAGAAGGGAACCAAACCAGTGTCCTCTGCAGGGAAATTTGTGCCTTTAATAAATGAGTCATCTCTTTGGCCCCTCATTTACTTATTATTAGATATACTTCTCCAGCACCTTTAGTCATGAAATTCTGTGTTAGGACTATAGAGACTGACTTCTGTCCCAAAGGAGAGAGAGGTTCTGATCCTTAGTGGAAAAGTTCTGTTTACTATTAATCATGCTTATTTCTGGAGACACACTATTTGACAGTGTATCACAGTGGTTCAAGAGTGAGAAATGTCATCTTGCAAGTGAAAATAGGATGTGGAGGGAAGAGGTGTGATGCTGTCGTCAGACGTAGGCATCACTAGACAGAGACTTGAGACAATGCGGAGACCTCAGAAGGCACAAGCAGGGCAACAGTTCCAGTCAGCCCAGACAGCGTGACCGTGGTGAAAAGGAACAAATGGAGAGGAGGATGAAAGAGCAGTCAGAGCACACTTGGTGCAGGGGAAAGCTATTTAAAGTACTGAGTTCAAGTTTCACCTTCTATTTGTAGATGATAGGCTAGTATCAGTACAGAGATTAGTTTGGGGACAAAGAGCTATTTCCGGGGCCTGCCAAGACATTGAACACATAGGGTCCCAGGACTTGATAGGAGCTTTGATTTTATTCATCGGTGCTTACAAGGAATCATTTGGAACTGAGGAGGCTGCTACGTAATCATTTTGATAGCACGGGGTTAATTTGAAAGTGTTGAATTTAGTGTTAAAAAATCTTTAACCAAACGCACTGTATTTTAAGAGTACAAAAATGGGGGCTGGGAAGATGACTTGATGGGTAAAGTGCTTGATGAAGTGTAGAAATGATCCCTGAAAGTATAGTCTTGGACAAAGTGCTTGACATAGAAGAATGAGGAGCTGAGTTCAATCCCCACAATCCACATAAAAAGCCAGCCATAGTAGTACTTGGATCCATAATACCCACGAGCAAAGCTGAGTGTGGTGACTTATGCTTGTAATTCCAGTGCTGGAGAAAGACAAACAGCTTATCCTTGGATCTCACTGGTAGCTCTAGTTCAGTGAGAGATCTCATCTCTCAGACATCAAGTTGAAGACAATTGAGGAAGACACCCTTGTCAACCTCTTGTCTCCACATGCATACATTGAAGAATCTGCTGGCCAGTGCAGTTGGGAAGAACCTTTGTGCCACAGGATCCTCCAGAATCTCCTGCCGAGTTGTGCTTTTCTCCTTCTTTCAGCATATTAAATTCTTTGTGATGTCAGACCCAGTAAGAGAAAGAGCGTCTGGCAGTCATTACCTGAAGGATGTGTAACTTGTATGTGTCTTCTGGAAGTTAACTTTTAATGTTAAACAAAGGAAGCCAATCAAAACCAGCTGTAGGACCACTGCATAGTTCATACTTTATACAATCAGCATTAGGTTACCGTGCACATGTCTATGTCTGAGTTGAAAAAATAAGGTAAATCTTTTCCTTTTATTAAAATTGATGTAGTCTCAATTTTATAGTTAACAGTCCTTTGTTTTCCTGATAAGCAGGAAAATTTAATGCAATTGACATCATTATATCTGCATTTTATATGTTTTGGAAAAATAATGGTTCATTTATTGACTTACACTCTTAATATATTTTAGATGTGGTTAAATAAAAACAATAAGTTGAAATATAATTTTCTGACTTAAAATTACAAGGTTAGTAAAGGTAGCAGCAACTTTCCAGCTTAACATGTAACAGGCTATTAAATATATTGTGTGAACTAATTATATAGATATTGAAAATTTATTGAATGTTACTCTGGTAACATTCGCTCTGACACATGACCTTCATTATAAGCCTAGATACACGCAAACAGTATAATTTCACATCCTCATTATTAATGGTAAGGAGCTCCATGTTTTAGATCCAGAAGCCCCCTCTTGAATTACATTTGGAAAGGCTGTGGAAGTTGAAACAGTCAGGGCTTCGTCCCCTAAAAGACAGATTGTCTATTGAATAGTCACTTTTTCTCTATCCCCAACATGCTCACACACTGGCAGGACAAATTGTCTATTGAATAGTCATTTTTTCTTTTTCCTGGAAGCAGAGAGTTACATAAATACTGATTCTGAGATGACAAAACCACACAGCTTTGTGAAGCATCTGAAATATTGCATTACTGAGGGCTTTTATCACAAGGTGGAATTTCATGGTGGGGAGGACACCAGATAAAGCAGTGACTCAGGCCTAACAGTGCAAACAAAAGGCGACAAGCAATTCTTTCTCAAGTGTATTTTGAAAGTCAGTGGTTCTTTCACAAATGCTGAGTACTGTTTTGTTCCAGTCTGGAGAAGCTTAGGTACCGGCCATAAATACAGTGTAGGCAGAGAAGCCAAGGACACAGCTCTGGTCATCTTGTTACAGAATCAAGTATCACTATGTCTTATCTCTGCATTCAGCCTCATGAAGTCACAAACTGTAGGAAGGCATTGAAAATACATAAGCCAATAAATGAGAAATAACTGAAAACAAGCAAATAATTTTCAATACATTGCTATTGTAGCTTTCATTTCTCACCTGAGAATTAGCAAACTACCATTCCTTAGGGAGATTCCAAGGGCTAGATTACTCTGGGCCTTGTATTGGTGTTGCAGCAGTTAGGTTAGTTTCAGACATTAATTACAGATATTGAAAATTACTCTAGCAACACTCACTTTGACACATGGCCTTTATTATAATCCTAGATACACACAAACAGTAATTTCACATTATCATTATTTATGATAAGAAGGAACTCCAAATTTTAAGTCCAAAAGACTCTAAACACAAAAATACATAGAACAGACGTCATTAAGTGCACACTTACTAAATCACTGCACAAAGACTTAGTCCTATTTAACACTTTCCTATGGACTCTGTGTGTTTGTGTTCACCTTATAAATATTCCCATTTGTCTTCACAAAATTAGCATGCACATTGAAGGTTTTAGGTGCTGGCTTTAGGGAATATAGGTATATACTCTCTTTAAACCACTGTTCCAACCATAGAGTAACTCTCTCCACCCTCCCAGATTCACAAGGATGGATTACATAGCTGCAAGGTACTCTCGTGTAGGTGACCCCTTCCTTTCCTTAGTCACTTTCAATACTCATCATTATAGTAGAAGTGATGATACCTTGTTGGGTTGGTATTTGGGTCGTTTGTTTGTTTGTTTGTTATTGTGGTAATATGGAATAGTCACAAAACACAGTGTCTGCCAGGGTACCAAGGCTGCCATGTGAACACGTAGTAGCTGACCACATCTACACTGAATGCTGGGCTTAAGACAGGTGATCTTTGTCTTTTCTGGCTGCTGACTTATCATTGACTCCAAGTATGGAAAGCTTAAATTTCCAGGTTCCTGATGTTTGTATATATACTAGAGCAAGGCAGAGATGGGGGGCATAAAGGAAGTGTTTTGGGTTCTTTGGGTAGATGCCCCACCTTCAACTCTTGTAGTTTTTTTAAAAAGATGTTTCTGATAGATGGTTTGGAAATTGAATTAGATCTTGATTCAATAAATTAGATTAGATCTTGTCCTTGAGAATCATCTGTTTGTGTCCTATTGAGGGAATAGAAATCACTCAGATGAATGTTAAACTGCTTGTATCATTCATCTCTATCAGTAAATTTGAAATTCTTTTGCAGTAGTAGCCTGCTTGGAGTGAAGATATTTGTCTAGTATTATGCTCAGTGTTTCTTCATTTTATGCTTTCTAAAAAGACAAAATCCTGAGAACGTTTCAAATCCTATTCATATTTATTTTAGCTTCGAGGACAGTGAACATAGTGGTTGTACTTGGAGTAAAATACAGCAGAAAACGGGCAGAGCCGGGCATTCACTCTGTGGCCTGGGCAGTGTCAGGTGTGTGCTGCTGCGTGATGAGCACACTGGGATTCAGTGCTGGAGCAGTGCTCCACACCGCCGCTCACACTGGGAATGAGTGCTAGAGCAGTGCTCCACACCGCCGCTCACACTGGGATTCAGTGCTGGAGCAGTGCTCCACACCGCCGCTCACACTTGCTGCCATGCCATCACCGCAGCTCAGAGGAAAAAATGAAAGGACTGTGCTTTTCCAGCTCTTGCCTATTCATCCAACTCCTTCAACGGAACACACACCTCAAATGCTGGTGAAGTTGCAGTAGACCCTGTAGCTTCCAGACTCCTTGTAATTCTCATACAGTTCCAATTGTAATAGTTCCATTCTTGACAGTCAATCTTTAGGTAGCTTGAGTTTGTTCAGTGACAGATCTCTTTCACCTTAAATTTCCACTTCATGTAATATAAATATAATGTGGTAGCATATCAAAATAATTATGCTGAGAATAGATAGAGTTCCTTCTGTGCATTGGGACACCTCAACTCAGGGTTAATGAGATAGCCTCTGTGAATGTAACTGATGTATTTGTGCATGGTATTGATCTGTTGTGCACCGTGTCACACACCCGTGTTAAAGTAAGCACTTTTGTGGACGTAACTGATGGACTCATCATGGCAGTGATCTGGTGTCCACTGTGCTGCACAGCTGTGTTAAAGTGAATAAAGCCACTTTCTCCTCTCAGCAGTAACAAATGCTGCTGTCGGTCACATTTGCTAGTCATCAGTCATATTTACAAATTCATTTATTTTTATTTTGTGTGTGTATGCCTTCATATGTGTATGTGTGCCACATTCATGCAGTGCCCATGGAAGCCAGAAGAAGGCAATGGATTGTCTGGAACTGGAATATGAACAATTTTGAATTGCCATGTGGGTGTTGGGAACTGAACTCAGTCTACTGAAAGAGCTACACATGTTCTCCTCTCCCCGAGTCCCCTCTCCAGCTCTTCCAGGCATATTTTAAACAGTTTAAATATGAACTGAGCCTGTAACCCCAGTAATTTCCAAGACTGAAGAAGGAGAATCAAAAAAATTTAAGGCCTTCCTAAACTGCAGAGTTCAGGAAGTTCCTGAACAGAAAGAGTTCAAGGCAACCCTGTCTCAAAATAAAAATGAAAAGGGGAGAAACTGAGGATATATGTGATTTCTGGTACACTTGTCAGTATGCATGACAGCCTAGGTTCAGTCCCCATTATCAGTAAGAAATAAAAAGTAAATGAAATTGAAAAGTGAAATGTCCCAATTGTCTTTTTCCTCCATGTGAGAGAAGTTGTGCCAGACCTTCAGGAAAGATGTTTCTATATTAACCTAGAAATACTTTTCCCCCAAACAGAACTAAGTCGGTGACTCTTTTTTAAAAAATAAAGTTTCTCTTAGAATGTCATTTTATCAAGTGAAACTAGATTTTTTTTTGACAGTTTCCTTCTCCGGTGTTCATATATTTCTCATACTTTTGGTAGAATCCCAGGGCAGTTAATCTTCAAAGCTCCTCACAGGAACTCTCTAGGAAACAAGGCGGCAACTATGAATATACTGT
Source organism: Arvicola amphibius (assembly GCF_903992535.2). Classification (NCBI taxonomy): domain Eukaryota; kingdom Metazoa; phylum Chordata; class Mammalia; order Rodentia; family Cricetidae; genus Arvicola; species Arvicola amphibius. The sequence continues at coordinate 72,787,405 of NC_052055.2, read as the reverse complement.
TTCCTTCCACTGCTTGACATATACTTAGATGTTTCCCCTTCCAAGCACTTGCTAAACCAAGCCAAGTGTGCTGTACCAATTTATAGGCGCCTATAAATCTAGGACGTGTTAAGACTGGATATCCATCTTTTTTCCTTACTCGCTCCCTACAGCTTTGACATTAGCCTGTCCAAACCTTCACTGCTAGTCCTTCCTCTGTCATCCTTTTCTGCCACACCCCACTAAACCCAAACACAGCTTTTCATCTTGTTACTTCTCCTGGCTTGGAACACTTCTAATGTTTAATACCCATCGCATTAAACCTTGGTTTTTCTAGTTCCTCTTAACTCGTGTAAATTTTTTATTACCCTGTTTCCTAACTTTGTCAATTCTTGGTGACAAAGTCACTATCTTTTAATTCACTGGTTTATACCATGCATCCTGCAGGGGATTTGCCAGCCCTCTGCTGTGGAGTACCCCGGGAGTCCGGAGTGCATGCCACAGCTCACATGCCTATGAAATGGCATCTGATGCTGCCTTTCCTGTGGGTGCTGGGTCTGCTCTTGTTGTAGTCTACTGTGGAGGAATTCATCTCAGAATTGTATGCTTGGGAAGTTCACCATTCTGCCCCCAGTTTATCTTTTAAAATATCATTTTAATTTCACCATTTCAGTCTTTTATAATGTTCTTTAAATTGATTTTACTTTGTAAGTTAATTTGTAAGAAACATGTTTTGAATTTTTCCTATCCTAAGTACTATATAAAAACTTTTGTTTTCCATTGTCCATCTTAAATGACTAGTTTGACAGTGGCATCTGTATACTTTGACTACACCCTACATGTAACATAGAAGTATATATTTGTATAAAGAATTTTTGCTTATGATATATTTACTAGTGCACTAATTTTGGATGTTATTCAAACTGCTTAAGAAAATTTGGATATCAAATAGCACTTTACTTTTCCTGATGTGTAAGTGTTCATGCAGTGCATTGTTACTCCGCTGAATCCCTTACATTTGAATCTGGGTTCTTTGTAGATGCATCGGATCAAATGATTTTGGGATGTAACTCTGAATTTAGAACAATGGATACTGTTTTAAATTATAACATAGTTAGAATTGCTTCACACATGAATATCAACTTTAATATTAGTCTAATATTGATTTATATATTCACATGTAATATCCTTCTAGACTACCATATAGCGGTAGGTCCTGGGCTGTGAAGTCATTTACCAAGACACTGGGGAATTCCTAGAACTAGATGTAGTCCCCAACTCTGTGTGTGTTCTGTTTTCCTGTACATATGTACCTGCAATGAAAGTTGATATAAATTGTGTACATTAAGATATTTACAGTAGCACTAAAACCTGAAACAGTTACAGCAATTTACTGAATAAAAGTTGTGAATGCCATCTTTCTCTCTCAGAGAGCTGAATGACTTCTTCCCCTTTTCTCCTCAAGATTTTCCATGGTTTTGGTAGCTCCGTGTTGAGGTGAAGGATGCCGGGCAGTTGACATCAGTATTCTAATGTAGAATTCGCCTTGTACATAAGGAGACTTGAACATGAGTGCTGAGCTGACACAGCACCCAGTATGACAGTCAAGACAGTCAAGTAATAGATCAGTGACTGACAGCAAGGCACCTGGGTAGGATGAGGCCAGCAGGAGCATTACTCAGAATGGCACGTGTTTTAAAACTTGCATACTTTTGAAATTTTCCATTTTGTACTTTGAACGAAGCATATCTGAAAGTGGATAAGGTGAAAATGACAGATAAAGATGATGACTATATAAAACACTGACAAGCTTAAAATTTTAATACTTATGATATATTATAAATTTTTTAAATGCATAAATAATGCTTAATGTCTGAATAGAGTATTTTCTAATGCCAGACTCCCCAGATTGATTCCATACACTACATAAGTCACAGGGCTAAATGAGGAAGGAAATAAAGGCAAAAATGAGAAAAACACAGCCTTGCCCTTCTGGTGCTTCTTATCTTATGTCCATGAAATGCCATTTATGTAAGTACCAAGTATGAAATCCCATATACTCAATGAAGGGAGAGAGCAAATCTACCTAAACGATCTGGCTGGAATACATAGCTCAATGATAGCACACATGCTTAGGATGTACAGGTCTCTGTATCTAGTCCTGGGGAGAGGGGGAAATCAGCTTGTAACTCACTTGTAATATTCGTGTGCTATAAATAGGTTTTAGATGTGGTGGTGATGAGTGAAGAGAGAAGTTACTCAAAGCCAAAGGTAGCACGTGATTGTAGACTGACACATGGACAACTTCGGAAAAAGCCAGAATAGGATGGAGTTTGACTAGACCTAAGTATGAGAATGAGAGGGTGGGGGGAAGAGAGTACTGAGGCCACAAAGAGAGCTGAGGTTCCACTCTAGAGCAGTGTTTCTCAGTCTTGTAGCAGGTACAAGGAAGCCCCTAGAAGAAAAAGAACGAGTGCAGTGTATGTGAGCATGTGAAGCTTAAGGTGAAGACCCCGCGAGAGCATTTGCTAAGATGGCGGGTGCCTACCTCAAGATAAACATCCCTGCAGAAAAACCTCTGTTCTCGATGCAGACACAGCCCGACATGTGTTGTTCAAATGTCTAAACAAGGTTGAGCATTGTGTATTCCCTGAAATTCAGAAGGCAATCAGTATATGTATGTGGAATGAATAAAGTTTCAAAACTCAATATAAATTGTAATAATATTATTCCAATTTTCCAGATGGTGACAGAGGTACAAAGTTGCAGTGTAAGTGATAATTAATAAAGTGAAATGTGCGTGGTATATGTACAGAAATGGCAGGTGGCTGTTAGGGTTTGTGCAGTGTTAGGGGCTCAGTTCTCAGTTGGTTGCTTTTCATTTCCCTTAGTCATGCCCTTGCTTCAAGTCTACTTATCTTACTCTTTCCTATTACAAAGACTTTAAAAACTGGATTTCCTTCCTATCCAAGTATTCGTAAATTCACATTAATTTTAAGTACCCTATAATTTTCATACATTCATTTGCATTTCCAAAAAGGTAATTTGACCCAAGATAGCTGACTCAGATCACTCTAAATGGCATTACTTCATGGGCATAATTTTCAGGCGATTTTTAAGTATAACATGTTCAGATAATAACCATTGAAAGTAAGTTCTGTCTGGAACTGCCTTGGCTGCCAGTTTGCTTAAGTAATTTTTTTTCTTGTTTTTCTTTTTTCTTGTTTTGGATCCTGGTGATTAAAGCTATACTTTTTCCTTCCCTGTGGGTTTCTCAGCAGTTTGTCAACAGATGGTCTTTCACAAATCCAGCCTTTAGGAATGTTGACGCTCTCCGCTCATAGACCCAGTAATTAAACCTTCTATTCTGGGCTCTGTAAAATATTTAGTTATCAGTCATCCAAACGTTCTTTTTCATCCACAAATAAGAGACACACAGCTATTGAAAACAACTAAGTTACATTAAATAGAGGAATGAATACTGCTGTCCTCTCAATGCCTTTTTGTTCCAATATTTTAAAATCTTAATTTTCAAAGTGGGTATTCCAGAAAACTTGGCTCTGTTTTATTTATTTTTGTGTTGGTCTCATGTTTATTAGCTCTTTGATAATATTATACTTTTATCCCTAAAAAATAGATTAAGGGCTATACTGTCTTCCTATTATAAAATATAGTACTGGGTCAATTGGTTTGATGGCTAGGAAGAGCTGATGCAAGATTGGGTCTCTAATGAGAAAAACAGCATCAAAGGAAATCCTTTAAATTTTGCTTGTTCTGACTTGAAGTGGCAGCTGAGATTTCTCATGCATTCCCACCTGTTTTAAATAGCAATGGATTTTCGCTTTAAACTAATTGGCTGAGTTTCTCTAAGATGCCCTTTTCTGTATTAATAAATGCTTTTGTCTTCAGGTATAGGGTAGTGTTGGAGCTTTATAAATGTCCACGCTAATGCATCCTTTAAGTTTATGAGTAATAGATTACCTCAAGTTTTTTATTTAAAGTAGATTTCCACCCCCCAACTCCTCCTCCTCACCCACTCAAATCCATACTCATTTTTTCTCTCACAGTAGAAAACAAACATCTAAAAATACTAATAATAGTGATTAGATAAAATAAAAACAAACAAATCAGACTAAAACAAGACAAACCATCAGAATTCTAAATTTTTGTTGCTAGTTGAATGTATGAGCCCTCTCCAGGTTGCTTTCTGTTGAGAAGTTTATTACCTCTAGCATTTTTTTTCTCATTTTTTTTTATTCAAGATTTCCATCTCCTCCCCTCCTCCTCCCCCTTCCCTCCCCTCCCTTCTACCCATACCCCCACTCCACCCCTCTCCAAAGACAAAGAGCCATCAGGGTTCCCTTCACTATGTTGAGTCCAAGGTCCTCCCAGCTCCCCCTAAGTCCAGGAAGGTGAGCAACCAAACTGACAAGGCTCACAGTGAGCCCGTCCATGGACAATGGCAATGAACATGAACTCTACCTCAAGCATTTTTGTTTACTTATGACATGGCTGATTTTGTAGAACCTGTCTTCACTTTGATATGCCAATATCATCTAATCTGTTGTTCACATCTTGCTTTTATTATTAAACTCAGTTTCTCAGTATTAACCATGTGTCAGCATACTTTAACATTCAACCTGTTACTAGGAACTTTTTATGGCCGCTACATTTCTCCATGCGTCATGGTTCCCATTCAGTTAAGGCATTTTTGTCACTTGACCTTTGCTGTGTTTTCTTCATAGTCACTGTGGTATGCACAGATGTCACCTGTGAGTAAATAGTTACCTAAAGGCCTTTCTTATTTTTCGTGATTTTGCCTATGGCCATCTGCATGTGTAAGAGAGCTCATACAATATAGTCTCATCTTCTAAAACTCCCTTTGGCTGTGGAATGGCAGACAGCATTAATCTCTTCCCTAACTGTTGCAAACTTCTTGAGTTCATGGTTGATGCATCCATAATAAAAAACAAACAAACACACATTTATCTAATACATGTCATAAGAGCCTTCGTAAATGAAGGCCCAAAGATGAAGGGAGTGTGTTGATTTTTAGTGTGTTTGCTGAAGAATGAGCAGAGTAGAAAACTGACTGGCCCAGGAGGGAAGACGGTCTATCATGGTGGTGATGATGCGGACAGTCTCAGCAGAGCTTTCCTATTCAGGTTTTCGGTGGTCTTGTCCTTCTTCCTTCCTTCTGAGGGAGGGAGATCAGAGACTGACATGCCTAGGGTTGATGACCTGTGTCAGGGAAGAAGAACAAAGAGGTGAGAGTGGACATTTCCATTCTCCACTTTTTCAGTTTCTAATGCCATTCTTGAGGGTAACGTGTTCTGAACCCGGTAGATCTTTTTTATAAACTGCCACTTTTAATTTTTGTTTTGTTCCTGTTGTGGTTTGGTGCAGTTTGTGGAAGGACATTCTTGCCATGTTGTGCAGTAGGGAGAGTTATAATGCTGCAATTCCATATTACTTCCACCTGTTGCTCCTGTTTCTGCTAGCACCCATGAGCAGGCTTTCCACAGCTCCATGATAAGTCTTTTACTGAGAGCAGCAGTATGATATCATAACCTGTTGAACAGCAGGAGAGGGGCTTGGTTGTATTAACATATGACATGCTCTGCTGTCATTGACCCTGGTGCAGTCTTGTTCTTGAATAAATGCTTTTCAACTTACTTATTTGTTGTGCTTCTTAGTGCATTGTTCTTTAAGTCCTATTGTTTACTATCTGAAATATTAGTGTCATTTGGGGTGAGAAGAAGAATGTCATGAACCCCCACCCTAGTTCTCACCTTGCATTGTAGAGTCTGATTTTAAGGCTCCCTTCTGTATCTGTAATTAGTTATTTGTAGTGCAGATTCCTTTGTACATGCTTCAGTTAGACCTAGGGGCTGGAAAAGAGTGGGCTCTTCAGGGGCAGACTAAATCCTTGGAACTTTGTCATATCTACAGAGAGAAACCTCTGTGAAAACCCTTATGGAGGAGAGGAGGGGTAGACTCTCTAGTTAGTGAACATGGGAGAGTGGGCTTTGGGATGAAGGGAGATTTTTTTCCCTCTGCCCTCTGAAGGCCCACTGAAATTAACTAACAAAGATGATTAAAGGGGGTAAAAGGCCTACAGGTTTATTAATATGTAAAGCAGAAATAAAAAAGAAATAATAGGCATATCTTCACTCACTAGCTTCTATCCCTTCTAACAGGGAGAACAGACTTTTTTTTCTATTTTTATTTTATTTTAAAAAATTTCTTTTTTCATTTCACATATCAGTCCCAGTTCCCACCCTCTCCCCTCCTCCTGTTCTTTCCACCTCTGCCCCACCCACCCCGTGCCCCATCCACTCTGCAGTGAGGGTAAGGCACATTGCTTTGGGGAAGGTCCAAGGCCCTCCTCCACTATATCTAGACTGAGCAAGGTATCCATGCAGAGAGAATGGGTTTTAAAAAGCTAGTACAAGCAGTTGGGATAAATCCTGGTCCCACTGGAGGGCAAACTTATAATTCAGGGAATAGTAAAGGACATAGAGAAGCTCCCTGGGCTCATCAAGCACACAGTGCTCTCAAAGAACATTGGGCCACAGACAGGCACTGGGTTGTAAGTAATTCTCTATAGGGATGGAATAGAGGACAGTGTGCATGACAAAAATTTGATGTGGTGGCAGATGTCACCCTTCTTTCCTGTTCCAGAGCTGAATCTTCTCATTACTGAGATTCCAGTTAAAAGACTGAAGGCTGGGCCAGCAAGATGGCTCAGAAATAAAGATAGTTTTTATTTACTCTGGTGACCTGAGTTTTGTCATTGGGACCCACATAGAGGGTGGAAAACCAACTCCTGATAGTTGTTGCTCACCCCTATACACATTGGGATATACCTGTGTGCATCCCCCCCACCCCACCCCTTGCTTTATTTAAATAGAAAAGAAATTATTGTGGGGTTTAGTTTTGGGTTTGTTTGTTTGTTCATTTGTTTAATAAAAGTCCCTGATGCTTTTTTTCTGGTGAGCTAGATAAGCAAATAAAGAAACATTTTACAAAGTCCTATGGTGAGCCTAGGGTGAGTCCAGAAAATTAGGAGTTTTTTAAAGTATGGCATGCCAGTAGAAGCAAAGAGAAAGGTAGGGTTAATCCTCTCCACAACCATGTTGCAAACAGATGCTGCCTTATGCCACAGATGAAGAATATCAGGAAGAGAATTGTTAAGAGTTTGCTGTTTGACAGCTCTGTAGGTTTGTATAGTGAAGTGTAGTGAATTGTAGAATTTACATGTAGGCAGGTGTGGCAGTCTGACTTCAGCAGCCTTTGCTCAGAAATTCAGGTCATCGAGTAAGTGCAAATGAGGAGAACTCAGTTGCAAACTTCTGCCTCTCACATACATACACCACACAGCCATTTTCTGCCCTTCCACCTTGCTGATGTCTCTGACATACCCTCCTCCCCACGCCACTCCTCACCCCACTGTTCTTCTTTTGTCTCACACATTCAACTACAGTCTACATAAAGATAAGGGTCTAATCATATTCCCAACCTCTGCTTTAGTATCTAGAATACACTCAAGATGTGAAGTTTTTACTTCTAATGACTATAGGACTAAGGTAATGTCTGTTACTAATAATGGGACATTCTAAGACCTGTGTTTATGTAGAAAATGTGTTTGCAAATTGAAATTGGGTTACATAAGAGTGTCTGAGTCAAAGGTGTTTAATTATATTGACTATCGTCATCCACTGAGAAATGTACATTACCCAGAATTCCTTTTGTATGATTTAACTTTTGCAAAGATATTTTAAGATACACCCATGGTGTAACTTTTTGTATTCAGCACATTTCTCCAAAACCTTTCCATGAAACTTACTATAGTTGTCTTTTTCTCTTTACCTTCTGATAAAAATTGCATGTCCTTAGTTAATATTAAATTAATGAATTATTTATCATGACAAAAATCACCATACTAATCTTATTTTTTCCATTTTTTAATTAATTTATTGTTTTTATTGAGCTACACATTTTTCTCCATTTCCTCACTTACCCCCTTGTCCCCTTCTACCCTCTCCATTGGCCCCATGCTCCCAATTTACTCAGGAGATCTTGTCATTTTTTTTCCTTTGTATGTAGATCCCTGTATTCCCTCTTAGGATCTTCTTTGTTGTCTAGGTTCTCTGGGGTAGTGGACTGTAGTCTGGTTTTTCTTTGCTTTATATCCAAAAGCCACATATGAGTGAGTACATATGATATTTGTCTTTTTGAATCTGGGTTACCTCACTCAATATGATGTTTTCTAGATGCATCCATTTGCCCACAAATTTCAAGATGTCATATTTTTCTGTTGTGTAGTACTCCATTGTGTAAATGTACCATATTTTATTTTTTTATTATGTATACAATGGTCTGCCTGCATGTGTCCCTGCAGACAGAAGTTGGCACCAGATCTTATCACTGGTGGTTGTGAGCCACCACATGGTTGCTGGGAATTGAACTCGGGACCTTTGGAAGAGCAGTCAGTGCTCTTAACTGCTGAGCCATCTCTCCAGCCCCCAAAATATGTACCGGCATTCCACATTTTCTTTATCCACTCTTTACTTGAAGGGCATTTAGGTTTTTCCACATTCTGGCTATGACAAATAATGCTGTGAACATAGTTGGGCGCATGTCCTTGTGGTACAATGGAACATCCTTTGGGTATATATCAAACAGCTAGGTCTTGAGGTAGATTGTTTCCTGATTTTCTGAGAAATTGCCATACTGATTTCCAAAGCAACTGTACAAGTTTGCACTCCCACAAGCATTGGAAGAGTGTTCCCTTACCCCACATCCTCTCCAGCATAACCTATCCTCAGTGATTTTGATCTTGGCATTCTAACAATTTTAAGATGGAATCTCAGAGTTGTTTTTTGCATTTATTTGATGCCTAAGGTTGTTGAGCAGTTCCGTCAGTGTCTTTAGCCATTTGAGATTTGTCAGTTGAGAGTTCTCTTTTTAGGTCTGTATTCCATTTTTTTATTGAATTATTATTATTATTTAATGTCAAGTTTCTTGAGTTCTTTGTATATTTTGGAGATTTGTCCTCTGTCCGATATGGGCTACCTTTTTGTCTTGTTGACCATGTCCTTTGCTTTACAGAAGCTTCTCAGTTTCAGGAGGTTCAATTTATTTATTGTTTCTCTCAGTGTCTGTAGTACTAGGGTTATATATAGTAGTTTCTTGTGCATAAGGCAGCATCTCTCTACATCATGGCTGTAGAGAGGATTAACCATGTTAACATCTGGGAGGGACTTAAAGCACTGTCAGAGCTGGGCAGCAGAGATGCCCAGTGGGTAAGAGCACTTGGTGCTTTTGCAGAGGACCTGGGTTTGGTTCCCAGCATCCATGCTAGTTGCTCAGACCACCTATAACCAACCTCAGCTCTCCCAGACACCCACACAAATGTATGCACACTCACACATATACAGACACACTTTCCCATACAGAAAACTAGGACAGTTAGGAAAACAACTCAGACACATGAGTTACAGCATTAGAATGTAAGGTCCACGAAGGTCACAGTCTGTTTCATTCCACAGAGATATTGCCAGCACCTAAAACAGTGTTTGGTACTCATTGTTTAATGCATGGATGGGAAGATAAGTGAACGTCCGTGCTGTTATTAATACTGAAAACAACCAATGACACTTACATAGATGTGGATGCTAGGAGATATGCATACTCCTTTAAGTTTAGACTTGCATTTAAAAGAAAAATTCTACTTGTTAATACTTGAAAATAACAAATGGAGGGTTTTTTCTTTCTCATTAAACAATTCTCCAACCTTCTGGATACTAGGTGGGTATCCAGTGAGGAAATTCAGTTCCGACTGACTACTTGGACCTAGCTCAAACCCCATATATTCCATGGAGGAGCCTTAGTCAACTGGAGGAGCCACATGGAGATGTATAGTGGGCATCTCCCTCTCCCTTCCCACCCATCCTCACAGTGTAGAGGATGAGAGCCCAAAAACATGGCTTAGCTCTTTCTTTCCTTCCTTTCTCCCTCTCTCCCTCCCTCCCTCCCTCCCTCCCTCCCTCCCTCCCTCCCTCCCTCCCTCCCTCACTTCTTCCCTCTTTCCCTCCCTCCCTCCCTCACTTCTTCCCTCCTTCCCTCCCTCACTTCCTCCCTCCCTCCCTCACTCCCTCCCTCTTTCCCTCCCTCCCTCACTTCTTCCCTCCTTCCCTCCCTCACTTCCTCCCTCACTTCCTCCCTCACTCCCTCCCTCACTCCCTCCCTTCCTTCTTCCTTCTTTCCTTCCTCCCTTCCTTTCAGGAGATGGTAATGCCTACGTCGTTATTGGGAATTTCTCTAGAGGTCTTAAGATCAGGTTGGCGTTCTGTCTGACCATCATATTGCTGTAATAATTCTTGGTCATTTGGGTGGCCATATACAGGATCCTATTAGTCCTCTGAGTGGTACAGATTTCATTCCCTCTCTTCCTACCCCACCACTGTTATCCATCTTACTTCAGCCATCAATTCCATAATTACATGCTAGACCTGCGTAATTAACAGTAACTGGGCTCACGTAACTTCTGTCGAAAGAACCCTTCTCTTGTCATCACCTTCTGTTATCCCACACTTAGTTTTGATTCTCTGGTCAGTAATTATTATCAGTGTCCTGCATTTGTCTTTAATTCACCTGGCAGAGTCCAGTGATAGGGAAAGTCAGCTCAGCCCGCACCAAGAGCCTCCTACTGCTAGAGCAGTGTGGAGTGCTCTCACCTGCCCCTGACATTAGCTTTGAAAGGGTTGCTGGCCTACAGGGGAAATGCTGACAGCCCCCCTCCCCACGCCCCATGTCGTTCACTTTCCTATTATTGTCTGGATAATATGTGTTTTCCTTTTTGTTTAGATTTCCATCTACTTTCATAACCTACTCAGAGCTTTGTTGCTGCATGTGTTGTGAGTTTTCCTGGGGAGATGTTAGCCAGTCTGTTTATCAACTCACAACAGAGCCGAGTAGGTTATACCTGACCCCACCTGGGTGAGCCAGTGGATGGTGTGGGGAGCACTGGGGTCCTTTTAAGAGCATGTATAGCATAGAAGCCGCTGGATCTTCAAAGAGCCCAGTCCAGCATGAGTGACAGGCATGATAGCTTGAGTTCTTGGTATGACTTACAGGGAGCTCCACAAGTCAGAGAGCCTCCTCTCCCCGCTGTTTGGTGCTGGTGTGGCCTTAAGAAGTGCTCTTGAGTTCTGTAAGTCTGCAGAGCTTTCTGAGACTCATGAGTCCTAAGCACTCTCCCTCCAGCATGGGCTGTTTCAGTTTGGGAAAAATCACCACACCACATCTCAGAAAGTTGAAGCGATTAGAAGAGGCTTTCCTTGGGCTTCCACAACCTGTTCTTTTTGCTCTTCTCTTGTAGCACATGCGTATTGTTCCTCCCATTACTGTGACATAACTGTCTAACAGCCTTAAACCAGATTCTTGCATTAGTCAATTTATTTATGAGTTCAATTTATTATTGTGCTTGCCTACTCTTTGCACAAAAACAAAAATTTCCTTAATGGAAAACCAAGTTATATTTTTATTCTACTTTTTAATATTTTACTAACTTATTTATATTTGTGTTTTATATGTAAAATATTTTTGAAAATAATGTTCACATCTAAAGATGATCTTAAAGTTTTTTTTTTCTTTTTGGTTTTTCAAGACAGGGTTTCTCTGTGTAACAGCCCCTGCTGTCCTTGAACTCATTCTGTAGACCAGGCTAACCTCAAACTCACAGAGATCTGCCTGCCTTGCCTCCCAAGTGCTGGGATTAAAGGTGTGCACCACCACCACCTGGTTAGATATTCTAGATATTTTTAATGAAAATATTTTCGCTCTCTCCCTCTCTCTCCCTCCTGTTCTCCCCCTCCCTCCCTCCCCTCTCCTTGACAGGGTGCTTGTTAACCCATAAGTATGCAGTGGCTGGCAAGGTAGCTCTCAGAGGTCCTGTTTTCCTCTGGGAAGCTGTGGTTATCAAAGCCTGCTCCCTTCAGGGGCTTCAACAGCAGTCCTAAAGGGATAGGCATGACTCTGGGGTGGACTCAAGACATGATTTGCTCAAACTGATTTGTTTGTTTAAATATGTTTCAAGCAAATGGAGTTCATTTATAATTTCCCTTTCCCAGAAGGTAGCTCTGCCTAAAAGACTAAGTGCCAAATATCTTTTCCTGTCAAGTGTACTTATTGTGGTTATTAGCATTTGTTCCTGTTTCATCAACAGCTGTATTTTCTTTATTATAGTTATTCATTTGAATTGTATAAGTGCTTCAAGAGCTTATTAGCAGTCTTTTTAACTCAGAGGCAGTGCAATTGGGAGAGCTGCTGCATTCAGGATTTATGTAGTGAAGAGTAATCGTCTGGAAGGAAGTAATTGTTTTCCACTTGCTTTTATTTATGATGTTTCCCTCTGCATTGGGCAGTGAACAGGAAAGGGGTCCAAGGAGACTCCAGTGTCTGTTGACTGTAACCATGCCCCTGGCCTTACTAGAAGCTGTCTTAAGCCCTGAATTAACCTTACTGTGGTAGGTTGGGATCCACTGCCAATGGGCAGCAAAGAGAGTGGGCAGGCAGGTAAGGCAGAAATGTCACTCTCAATCCTACAAATTAAGAACTTTAGAGAGAAAAGGTACCTGTAGTGCTAACTGACATTTTATACCTCTTGGCTAGTATCTTCCTTAGGGCCCCCTCCTTAGCTTCCTGTAAACACCATTCCATTCTCTACATAATTTCAAGATTTTTATACCAAACGTGAGGGGAAACATACACTGTCTGGCTTACTTCCCTTAACAGGAGGTCCTCTAGGCTTATGGAAACGTTATTGTTTCCATTTTGCAGGCCCAATAGCATTCTACAATGTGCTATTGCGATTTATTCAGTACACTACCTAAACAGGAAGACTGAAAATAGTTGTTGCTGGGAAGGATGAGATCAGCAAATGTCATAAAATCACTTCTGCATTTTATCGTAAACATACTGTGACCATGGAATCCTACAATGCCACTGTTATTTATTTATTAAGAGCAATCAAAGCCCATTAAAAAGTAATCTTGAGAAAATCCCATTTTTTCCAAGTGTCTAGGTATATGTGTTATAATGTTTTTCATTCTGTGACTAAGTATCTGACAGGAAGCAGCTTATGGTATGAGGAAGGACAGTCCATCACAAAAGAGACAGCGTGGAAATAGGAGTTTGAGGCAAAGGAAAGAGTGCAGATAGTAGACAGGTTTTCTCCTTCAGTGTCCTTTCTGGGCCCCCAGCCCATAGGATGGCACTGCCCACCTCTTCAGTTAAACCTCTTTAGAAGCAGCTTTACAAGCATGCGTATCCTAAGATTCTCCAAAGTAATTCCAAATCCAGCCAAGTAGCCATGAAAAGTAGCCATGAATATGTATGTATACTTACAAATATCTAATTGTATCTTTGTATAGACACAAACACACTCATCTTATTTACTCGTGTATATATACATGTGTGTCTCTCTGTGTATGTATACTTATCGGCATAAATATATACACAAGGATAGTATTTTTATTTCCTTTTGTATATTTAACACTGCATCATGGAAGTTATTCAAGCATCAACTTGAATCATCTAGGGCAAGAGTCACAGTGAGGGTCTGTGGGAGTTATCTTAAGTTCACTAATGTGATAAGACTCACCTATTGTGGGTGGTGCAGATCTCCTGGCAGTGAATCTGTACTGTGTAAGAGTGGAGGCGAATACAGCTGAGTATAGACGTACTTGCATCCATACATTGCTGTCTGTTCTTCGTTTTGGATGTCATCTGACTGGTTGCTCCAGGTTCTTACTGCTGTGACTTCCTACAGCAACAGACTGTAACCTGAAACTGCCATCTGAAAAAGCTTCTGGCACCCTTAAGTTGATTCTGTCAGTGTTTCATCAGAGCAACAGAGGTGAAGCTGGAGTGGAGTATGCAAGTCTTGAATACTTTTTTCAGCCTGTTTCTGTTGAGTTGAGATGGATTCTAATACGTTGGCATTTCCATTTAGTGTTTTGACATTTATTAAGTAGAGTTTTCCCTTAGTAATTGGGAATGCCAATTTAAATCATTTTTACTGAGTTTCCATACTTTCTTGGATTGACTTCTCAATGGTCTGTGCTTCTGTTCCTTCTCTTTCAAGGATTTTCTCACTACTGTTGCATGTTTGGTTTCCTGGCACATAGCCATCATGCAGTAAATATTTGGGTATTTTACTATAAAGTATCCATGCTGCTCTTTTTCTGAGGCTTATAAATTGACTGAACAAGTAGCTGCAACAGTCCCTTAGTAATAACAGCAGTGTAGATGCAAGGATATGTCTGTTTAGATAGACTGTTTTAAAAAACACATTGGTTTGGTTGTATTTTTTGCATGCTGACATTCAGTGTAGTGACATTATTTCAGGCACAGTCTTAATGAGGAACAAGAAAACAGTTGGTATTTCTACAGTGAAATGGAAAACCTAAGCATGTGTTTATATGTATATGTCATGTACATGTGTGTATAGTCATAAGTGTTAGGCATTCTTGACCTCATTCAATTCTAGTACATGGCTCCCGCTGAACAAGGTAATTTGGGGATTATGACAATGTTTTAGAAGAATTTGGAGGGCTTAATTCTTTGATATTTTTGGCTTTAAGAAAGGACCTCTTCCCACACACACACACACTCACACACAAAGGAAAACCTAAGTTCCTGAGTTACTGAGGAGGAAGCAGTTTCAATTCTTCTAATAGTGATTCCCAGAGTGTGGTCCCCACAGACCACAGATGGTCTCCCAGGAGTCTCTGGGTGGTCTGCCAGCTGGTTTCTTAAAATTCTAGGGTTTACAATATGAACATGTCTATAGTCTGTTTTATAGCATGGATTAATAATTTACTCGTGACATTTCTAAGTGTTTTCTCAGATGCCATTCTTCCCATGAATAATGGTGAGGTCTTTTTCCGCTGGTATGGTGGGTATAGGTACAGTTGGTAGTACTCATTTTTCCTCTCATGAACTAATCCGCAATGTGAAATTGAGAACCTCTGTCTCAGAGTAATCAAACTGTGTTTATATGATTATAAAAGCCTGAAGAAGTGCATCAGTGGCAATTTGAAATACTAAAATTATTATTTATTTTAAAACTGAAACCCCAGTTTGCATGTTTTAAAAATGAGTCTTTATTTGGCCAGAAAGCAATGGTTCTATTTCCAAACTGGAGATGATGCCATGCAGGAGCCTAGGACCAATGAGCCTCGTCTAAGATCGTGTTTTTCCGCTGGCAGTATGTACATACCTGCCCTGAAGCCAGGCCAGGAATTTTTTTTTTTTAATTCTCTTGTCTACTAACTGTGAGTCTGGATCAAGATATTTCAATCTCGTGCTCTTCTTATTAAGATGTTAGAAGGTTTGTCAGTCCATGATTAAGTTTTTAGTGTAGTATGGGCACTGTGGCACATTTAGTTAATAAATATTACATTGAGTGAGAACTCTCAAGCTGGTGTGAATGGCAGTGTGCATCTAACTCTGACTGCAAGTAATTTATCAAGTAAGTGATAGAGCTAGGAAAGGAAATCTAGCGCCGTCATTTATTTATTCAGTAATGCTCTGGGGAGCTTCGAGTGCTGGGGTACACATGTAATGCCAGCATTTGAGAAGTTGAGGCAAGAAGACTGAATTTGATTCCAGTCTGCACAATATATGTCTCAGAAACAAAGTGTTCTGAGCCTTCTGAGAGCTAGAAGTTTGGAAAGATTTCAGTGAGGCCTGTGTTATGTGTTAAAAGCTGATTGAAATTAGCATGACAATTTTGTAAAGATTATGCTAGCCTGATAGGACAGGTCACAAGGCCAAGCTTTGGACCTATAGCAAGGAAAATCATTAGATGAGAAGAATAGGGGATGATGACACAGTTTTGGACAGAAACATAAGAGATAAATCAATAGAGCCTGCCATTTTCTACCAGTAAGACTGGTTCTTATATTTACTATGAGTAGGTGAGTGGATGTTTCAATGAGGGAAAGGAGATTTGAGCTTGCGCTATTTTCCCCAGAGGTAAGGAAAGCTACTCTGAGCAGATCCTATAGAAATATGAATAAAGGCTTTCATTTTGTGTGTTCATGTTTGTGTGCATGTGTGTGCACAGTTATGCAGCCACATGTACACGTGTATGTAAAAGTCAGACATTGAAGTTGGATGTCGTCTTCAGTTGCTCTCTCCCTTATTTTTTGAGGCATGTTTCCTACTGCCTAATAATGTTATTTTAGCTATGTATAGAACAGAGATATTTTTGTCTGTTTCCTAAGTAAGCTAATGGAAACAATTTTAGGACAAAAACACCATAGTAAAATAATTTTAATTCCCTCCTTTAAATTTAGCATCTTACTGTTTTGTTTCTTTTTCTTTAAAAGTTCATACCTTACTTAAGTAGATTGAAATGTTTGCACAGTGTGTACACATGTCAAAGTCATCTCTAGAGGAAATGGAGTACTGTCTTCTTATGGAATGTTGTCACTTCAGTGTGTCGTGCCTGTCTACCTTTTGATCCAGTGTATTTAAATAATAGATTTTATTTCATTACTTTCCTGAGGCAATAAAGAGAAAGTTCTGTTCCTCAGACATGCTTATTTTGTCTTGTGCCTTCCGAGGGTTTAAATGGGACCTTTTTCTCAACACCAGAGAGACGTGAAGCAGCCCTTTCATGTCAGTGGCCTAGGCAAGGAACATTAAGTTAAAAACTACACTTTAAAAAATGGAAGCATGGTATTCTCTAGAAATATCTAAGAGGTAAATCTGGCATAGGTGAAATTATACTTTGGAAATAGAGGATTTTAATAGCTATTTGATTATTTAAAGATCAGTTCCATGAAAAGTATACACACAAGGGAACTGTAATTTAATATATTTCCAACTTGGTCTTTTGGTCTTCATCAAAGAAATTTTGTTTTTTACGCCATGAATAACTATGTGCATGCTTGTGTGTGCGTGCATGTGTGTGTATACACATGTGCATGTGTTCGTGTGCATGTGCATGTTTGTGTGTTTGCTTGCAATGCAGCCATGCATTCACATGTGAACAGAGGTAAATGTTGAATGTCTTTCTCTGCCACTAGCTCTCTACCTTATTTACTGAGCCAGAACTTCTCACTAAATCTAGAGCTTGCCATCTTGGCTGACCAAGAAGTCTCAGGATTCCTGTCCCCACAAATCTGCCCCCTCCCATGCTGGGATTGCAAGGATAACAATGTGTTTAGCTTTTGCCTGGGTCCAAATTTAAGTCCTTATGGCTGTACCAAAAAAAAAAAACATTTTACGTGTACAGTTATCTCCCTAACTCTTGATGTCAGCTGTAGCCTTCACATGTGCACATACGCATCCATACTCATATGTGAACACACATGCATATATACTGTCCATACTCACATATGTGAAAAAGAAAAGGCAAATCATACTGTTGAAAGGTTATTTTATGAATACTACGCTCACATGCACGCGCACACATACAGAGAAAGAGAGAGAAAGAAAATATCTCAAATATGTCAGGCATCCTGTAGTGTACTCAGCAAGTTCTAGTTTATTCTTGTTACTTGTTATTGGTGCTGCCCTTTCTTAAATTAACTCTTGGAATCTGGAATTACAGTTTCATCACTGGACCACATTGTTTATTTGGTAGCGGACACTTCCCACCCATTTCTATTTTTAAATTCTCTGAACAGAAATAATTTTTAAAGGGAGTGAAAAACATCCTACTTTAGGTATGGGGGATGGGTGGCCTTGAAGAGCACGGATTCTGGATCTGTCCATTTCATCCCCCACCTCTCTTCATCTTTCACCCGAGAAAATTCCTCTCAGTAGATCCCTCTTGTCTTCTGCTTCTCACTGACTTTGAACCCAGAGAGTCACCAAGGGTGATCTCAGAGTGAATGACTGCCTGGTCAAGGTCTGCTGTACCCCTCAGGTGACTGTCTCTAACTTCCAAGCTCAGGTGATGACTACTACCTGCCCTTTGTCCCCCTAAGTCTAGGTTTGTTGCTGTTGTTCAACCTGTGTGGTGTACGCTGGGCAAAGCTAGGCGGCCAGAGCATCTTCTTTGGCCTTTTTGTGCAGACTTTTAGTTGCTCTGGTCAGTTCTTTGCCAGTGATCTCTACTGTACTCTCTTTTTCTCCAAAACTCTGATGGATAAACACGCAAGCAAACAAACAAACAAACAAATAAATAAATAATGTCCTTTATGACGACAGCCACACTGTTGTGCCAGACACACAAAGATTAGTTTGGATTTGGCCAGATAAAATTTGAAAACTGAGGTTTTTTTCAAATCCTGGTTAAAGACCAGGAAACACAGTTTGGTTTGCTCTTGGGGCAGAAATGCATCAGCTGGTCTCACAGAATTTACTTGGAATAAACAGGGATGCTTTCTGGGGACAATTTAAATAGTCTATAACAGTGTCTTGAAGAATTTTAAAATCAGTCACTTCAATAAGGCCTGTCTCCCTTGAATAACTTTGCAGCCCTGTGAGCTTAATGCATCTCTCCACACAGTATAAGTTCTGGTCATTGACTCTCAGTACATTGATTTCTAGCACAAGCTCATTCAACTATCTTATTTTAGAGTATGCTTTTTATTATAGTTATAGTATCTGCCATTATGCATTTTACATCATCAAAAAAGTGATCAGCCTTAATCTTTGTGAAGGTTAGAGAGTATATTTGGATTTCCATTTTCCCCTAATTTTCTTATTGATTCATGCTTACTTCCTTTGCTTTTCCTCTAATTAACATAATTTTTACTTTACAGTGGCCTGACCTGTGTTTTAGGTGCTCAGTAATTCTATAGTTTATGAACAAACCAGAGACAAATGTCCAATTTAACAGAACATGGCTTTTAACCTGCATGCTTACCTATTTCATCTTAGCCCATCCGTAATACTGTATTTGAAGATTCACCCTGCTGTCAGCTCACTTCCTTGATAATCCAGGAAAAGAAACAAACTGTGTTGGTTCACTGTAAAGTTTTAGGCATTTTCCTTTCTCTACATTTTTTTAACTCAATCATTTACTTTAACACTCCTGAAGTGAAACAGGTCCTGGGGTGCTTAGTTTGCCCTGATAAGTCACCCAGTCTGCATGCACAGAGGACCCAGAGTGGGATTTAAAGATCTCTCTCATGCTTTCCTGGGCCTGTCCCCTGCATCTGCCTCACTCTGTTAGTCCTCGTTGTCCCTTTTTCTTGGTGCCTAAATGGAGGTTTGCTTCACTTTTGCATGAGGCAATGAGAGTTTCCTCCTGGAAGGGAAGCCTTCTACTTTAGAGAGATCCTTCCAGTGTGGACTAGTAATGCTGAGCTGGCTGACGTCTTTCAAGGCACCCTGGTAGCACCAGAGACTGAAGGTTGAATTAGAGAAGTTTTCAGAGGATGGGACCCCTCCCTTCTATCTCCGAGGGCAGAGGGAAGCTATCTTCTGTGTGACGGTGTGGACACTGTTGGGTGGATTTAGCATTATATCCTGTTTGAATAAATCTTACAACAACATCCCCATCTTGGTTTTCATTACCCAGAAATAAACATTTTCTCAACTTCCATATTATTAGTGTATTTTTTTCCCCTTTTTTTTGTGTTCAGTGCTGCTTCCACATACCCCGACTAAGAGGGGGCCATTGCTAAGCCATATCTTGCACTCTTTGCTCACACTGCATTCTTGCCTTTGATCTTCACAGTGATCAGAGCATTCTGTTCTCTAACCTTTTTCACCCCCACCCCTAGAGTCCTTCTTAGTGTCTGAATGGTGAGGTGAGGCAGGGCCGGCATCCCAAACCTGGCTTTTCATAGCTTTACATACACTGCATGTAATATGATGAACTATATACAACACATATCACTTTTCCTATTCAAGCAGTCTTTGGATATGAAATTTGCATAAGGGCTACCTTCTGAAAAGGAAGCATATGCAAATCACATCTGTCCATCCAAAGCTGAAATCAAAGGGCAGGTGGAAAGCAGAGACCAATCTCTCATTCAGTAGGAAATACAGTGCCATGATGCCACTTTACAACTGTCTTTGGCTTTCAAATTTATCTGGAACTATTGGGTAGGGTCCTAAAGTAATTGACTATCACCTGCTGATTTGTGTATCATGGTAAATAGTATACCTTCACTACTAAATAAGACCTAACCCTGTGCTTCCTATTCTACTAACACAGTTAATTTGGTTGGTTGATATTCACACTTCATGGCTAAGTAGATTTCACTGTGACCATTGAGTGCCGTCTGCATCTCACAAAGTTCACTTTTATGATTCTTAATTTCTTCACTCATTGATGCAAATATTTAATTATAGAACCAACTGTAAATTATACCCTATAAATATATGGTTTAAAAAATAAAAGCAAAAGACTCTTTGAAGCTCCTTAGTATTCATCAGTCTTTAGTTTCCACTTGCCAAACCTTAGGATCAGAAAATTTTTCTACTTAAAAGTAGAGCTACAAAATTATATGCACATTAAGTTGTACATTGTATTTCATGGAAGGTGATTTACATGAAAAATTATTACAACAATTACTTCTTTATCAAACTGACTCAGTATAATTTCCCTTTAAATTTAAATTATAGTTAATTTATATATTGTAAGCTAGAGTTCAAGCCTGTACCATGTGTATATGTTTATGTGTATGTGTAAAATGATAAAAAAAATTCTCACATGAATGTACAAGTATTTTTACATTTTTCCACATGAGGTCTTTTTTTTCCTTGTCTATGGTAAGTGAAAATGTTCCATTATAATCCAGCATGGCTTTTAGTCTATGAATGCTAAAAGTTAGAAACTTCTTATGCTATCTCATTTCTAATTTCTAAATAAGCATATGACATTTATTTGAAGCTTATTGTATGAATGGCTTTATCTCACTTAACCATCAAATCACAGGTATTTATAAACGATTATAGCAGGATAAATGTCAAGATGGTTTTGAAAATCTTAGACATCTGCCTGTGAGATGGATTTGTGCATTGTGGTAGTGGAGATGCCCCAGTGAGTTAGGCCATAGAGTTTAAAAATCAATAACCTCAGTGTTCTGTGGTGTTCCTCAGGACATGCTGTACCAACATGGTAAGCCACATTGGAACTGTGATGTCTATGCAGGCTCTTAACCCCGCCTGAAACTGGTGCTGAATCTCAGCAGCTAAAACTGCTCTTCCAAAGTCTAAAATTGACACTTTCTCCGTATATTTTCCCAACAAGAAGTCAAAATTATAAAGCAGAATTTGCTAAAACCCAAAGGAACAGCAATGCAGTGTCTGAGATTACCTTCCTCCTTCCCGGGCATTATTCTTTAATGCCACTTTACTTTGCCATTTGGTAAACTCGCTCAGTATTGTATTCTGATCGAAAGACCACATGGACCTCTGTGTGCCTTGAACTTTCTCAAGTGAACTAAATCAGGCTGTCTTGTGAAAACCTGCAAGTGCCCCGAAAATGAAACAGCCCTAGTTATACTCTTGTCCTTTGAAGACATAGCCGCAGCTCTGTGTCTGTGCGACTTTAAAGACAGGAATGGGATGACTGCAGTGGGAGCACCTGTGCCCAGAAGAGTAGGCCGCCAAAGAGTTTGGAAATGTGAAGAAATGAAGTCAAATCTGTGTCACCGGGGATTCAGCGTGCATCACTTTACAGTTACTGCGTAGCCCAAAGACAGCCATAAATTACATTGTATAAGTTCAGGGTGGACTTGATCTCCTTGAACTTCATTATGTGCTACTTTAAACAGCAAAATCCTTTTAATTTTATTTTTCAACAGTTAAATTTTTAAAAGTAATAACAGAAGCTGCAGCGATGTCCCTGCAATTAAGAGCACTTGCTCCTTACAGAA
This sequence comes from Arvicola amphibius, assembly GCF_903992535.2. Taxonomy (NCBI): domain Eukaryota; kingdom Metazoa; phylum Chordata; class Mammalia; order Rodentia; family Cricetidae; genus Arvicola; species Arvicola amphibius. The sequence goes on along the minus strand of NC_052055.2, from coordinate 72,765,566 downwards.
TACCCAGGTTTGGTCCCCAACACCCACACAGCAACTCCCAAATGTCTGGATCCAGCATCCTTTTCTGGGCTCCATGGGCACAAAACACACATTTGATGCACTTAAATACACGTAGGCAAAACACTCATTTACATAAAATCAGATAAATAAATCTTTTTCTAATTAACAACATTAAGTTAGTATAGCATTTGTCTTTGTTTCATTTGCTGTCCTGTTTTTGCCTGGGAAAAGCAACTTCTGGGAGAAAAGGTTTGGGGCTCCTAGTTAGAGGTCACATTTATCACTGTGGGAAGTCGTAAAGCAGAGAGCACTGAGGCAGTGCCATATGCTAGTGCTCTATTTCCCCTCTGCTGGACTCAGTCCAGGCTCAGCCCGTGGTGGACCTTCCCACCACAATTAACCCAAAAAGAAACCCCCTCACTTATGCGCCCACAGGTCAGCCTGACCTAGACAGTTCCTCACAGAGGCCCCTTCCCAAGTGATTGTACATGTGTCAGGTTGACAGGTGACACTAAGTGTCACTATTTGAACTGAAATCCAGCTTTGTGATGGAGCATTCGAGTTTTAGTGCTCAGCATACCATCATATATTATCAAAATAAAATGGACTTTGTTACTTTTAACACTTGAAATAGTTCTAGAATGGTTTAGACTTGAAGTTTCTTATCAATCCCTCATTTGCGAGATAAGAAAACTCTGATGGTACTGTCTGCCGACCTACTTTCACTCTTAAACATGAGCAGCCAACGAATTAGCTGTGTCAAGGCTGCTGTCTTCACATGATAAAAACATAGTCATTGCTGGTTGTAAATTTTCAGATCTTTGTGGACCCATATGCATTGTGGCTTGTCTATTCCTTACTTTAATGTATATGTGTGTTTATACACATATACTTACATATAAATTCCTCTGGTCCCATGGTACTTAAAATTATAGCTTCTTCATATTGTTAAACATTTGACTTAACTATGTTTGACTTACTATTTCTCTATTCTGAAAAGAAGAATAAAACTCTAAAAATTTAGATACATCCTTCAACTTAAATCTCTTTTTTTAAATGTTTCAAAGGCCTAAAACCAGTTACCAATGAAGAAAGGGAGATCCTGTGATGTGAAATTATTCAATATTTTGTTTGTAGTATTCTGAAGGATAACTTTGTTTAGCAGTGAATATGATTTTTTTCACATACTTTATTCTCAGTGCTTAGGCTGTGTCTATGGGTATCACTAAATTGGAGGTTCCGAGACACTATTTTTTTCTTTCACCAGATGTTGTTTCTACTTAAAATAGTTGTAGCTCCTATAAAACTATCAATAGTTGAAAATACTTGTCACATAGTTTACTGAGCATAGTAGCTTCACAACACAAGCCAAGATATAGGCCGAGTTATAGTATTAGCTATTCCCCTAAGATCAAAGTGGTGACTGAGAGCTGTGGACAGCTATTGTTGCCCGACAAGCTACATACTAAGTTCAATTTCTGCAGGGTGTGTAGTGATTTCACACCAGTATAAAGTTGTATAATCATAAATCGAACACTGTAAGTCAGGTCATGTGCATATTTTTATGGGTATAGTCTTTTCTACGCAAAGAAGGTGTACCTATTACTAACGGTTTCCACTGCTGTAACAAATAATCTTAAAGACACATTAATCTATTCGAATGTCACATTTTAATTACTTAGAGTCAAATTTTTTTCTGTCAGACTTCTCATTTATTTGTCATAAGGACTAAATGATGTAATTCATAGAATACACGAAGAGTAGAACAATTAAATGGGGAGCCCGCTTCTGAATTAACACATGTGTTGTATGTACAAACTTCTCTCTGGGACTGGAGAGAGGCCTCAGCAGTTGAGAGCACTGCTCTTCCAGAGGACAGGAGCTGTGTTCATGTGGAGGTCAGAGAACGACTTGTGAAGGGCCTAGGGATCAAATTCACATTGTCATGTTTGGCAGCAAGTGCTCTTAATCACGTAGCCATCTTGCTTGCCCTAGATAAAAGCATTTTCAGACAGTCACATCTTTAAATATTTATTTCCTAAGGACCCTTTCTTCTAAACCTTCCCAGGTATTTTCCAGCTCTAACTAAGCACAAGAGAGATGGGCATTATGATTTGTGTTTGTTTGGATTAACTGTCTGCTTATGAAAGGGTCACTATTTTAAGGAACATACAATCAGAGTCCTGAGAGTCTGTCAGTCTCAATATCTGCTAAAATCGCAGATTACTGAAAAATATGAAATGCCAGCAAAGCATAACTCATACTCAAGGGGAAAAGTCAATAAAGATGGCCTTTTAAATGCAATAGACGCTGAACTTAGTAGACAAGGATTTTAAGGCAGCCATTATGTCTGTGCTCAGAAAGTAAAAAGGAATCTTTCATGGATGTGTCCTATCCAAATACGGGGGTGAAGTTATAAAGAGCACAGTGAAAATAGAGCTCCCTGCTTAGGTGGAGAGAAGTCTAGATGCTCCGAGGCAGCAGCAGGCAAGCACCACAGAAGGGGAGAGCAAGTGCTGAGGAGTGCGTGTCTCCCAGGTCTTACATGAGATCCTAACATTACCCAGGGGTGTGGGCCTCCCAGGTCTTCCATTGGGTCCTAGCAGTGCCCAGCGGTTATAGCCTTCCAGGACTTGCATGGGGTGCCAGCAGTGCCAATGGGTACATGGTGCCCAGGTCTTGTATGCAGTGCTAGCAGGTTCACAGAATAGTAAGCCAGGAAAAGAAAGGGAGACAAAGTAATTATTAACTTCAAGGGCAGCCAAGAAAATAAATTCTAAAGATAAATTTGATAATCTTGCTAAGCCATTGACAATGTTTATATAGTAAATGAGCAAGTACTAGCTTTATGTTTAACTGAAAGGCAAAATCTGATGGAGAGGAAGATAGTTGTTAAATTCGGAGACTGAGATCACCAAATCGTCAGCCTCATAGTAAGTTAGTTTATGATACTTAAACTGAAAGTAAAGCCTTGTAAATGTATTTCAGTAGATTCAGTTTATTTCTAATGAGAGCAAGAGTTGGAAGTTGTTGCGAGTAGAAACTCTTTGACTGCATTTGACTTTTTCGGTCATATACTTTCTAGAAAAAATTTTAACTAGAATTTAATATTTATACTTGACACAATTTCAGAATATAATAACTACACTACTAGGAAGATGGTTGTAGCTAGTAGATCCATGGTGTATGATTATTTGGAGACACTGAAATGTAGAAGCCGGGCAATAAGAATCCCCCACGGCCTGAAGTAGGGTGAACACTGTGGAGTAGAATGCATAGTCCCAGCCCTGGGCAGACCAATAAAACATCAAGCTTTGCTGAAAATGTTAACAAGTGGGAGAAATCCCACATTAGTGTCATTGGCAATAGCGAGAGTTGAAATGTTTGTTTATAGGATTAAACTTGATGTGGCATATACCAACAATCCCCAAACCCAGGAAACTGAGGCAGGAGGATCAAGTTTAAAAGCCAGCTTTGCTTTGGAATATGGTACTTATCTAAAAAAGTGTCCATTTCTTTTACATTTTCCAATTTTGTGGCATACAGGCTTTTATAGTAAGATCTAATGATTCTCTGAATATCCTCTGTGTCTGTGGTTATGTCCCCCTTTTCATTTCTAATCTTATTAATTTGTTTGTTCTCTCTCTGCCATTTGATTAGTTTGGCTAGGGGTTTGTCAATCTTGTTGATTTTCTCCAAGAACCAGCTTTTTGTTTCATTGATTCTTTGGATTGTTTTCTGTGTTTCTATTTTGTTGATTTCAGCCCTCAGTTTGATTATTTCCAGTCTTCTACTCCTCCTAGGTGAGTCTGCTTCTTTCTTTTCTAGAGCTTTCATGTTTGCTGTTAAGTCTCCAATGTGTGCTTTCTCTGTTTTTTTTTTTTTAATGTGGGCACTTAGTGCTATGAACTTTCGTCTTAGCACTGCTTTCATAGTGTCCCATAAGTTTGAGTATATTGTGTCTTTATTTTCATTAAATTCTAGGAAGACGAATTTCTTTATTTCTTCCTTGACCCAGGTGTGGTTCAGTAGTTGACTGTTCAGTTTCCATGAGTTTGTAGGCTTTCTGGGGGTGGCATTGTTGTTGAATTCTAATTTTAATCCATGGTGATCCAATAAGATGCAGTTGGTTACTAATATGTATTTGTAACTGTGGAAATTTGCTATGTTACCAAGTATGTGGTCAATTTTCGAAAAGGTTCCATGAGCCGCAGAGTAGAAGGTATATTCTTTCCTATTTGGGTGGAATGTTCTATAGATGTCTGTTAAGTCCATATGGTTCATTACCTCCATTAAGTCTCTTAATTCTCTGTTAGGTTTCTGTCTGATTGACCTGTCCATTGGTGAGAGAGGAGTGTTGAAGTCTCCCACTATCAGTGTGTGTGGTTTGATTGCTGCCTTGAGCTCTAGTAATGTTTCTTTTACATAAGTGGGTGCTTTTATATTAGGGGCATAGATATTTAGGATTGAGACTTCATTCTGATGGATTTTTCCTGTTATGAGTATAAAGTGTCCCTTTCCATCTCTTCTGATTGATTTTAGTTTGAAGTCTACTTTGTTAGAAATTAGTATGGCCACACCGGCTTGTTTCTTAGGTCCATTTGCTTGATAAACCTTTTCCCAACCCTTTACTCTGATTAGATGTCTGTCTTTGTGGTTGAGGTGTGTTTCTTGTTAACAGCAGAATGATAAGTACTATATTCCAAAGTTAAACCAGGACCAGGTGAACAATCTAAATAGTCCTGTTAGTCCCGAAGAATTAGAAACTGTTATCAGAAACCTCCCTACCAAAAAAAAGCCCAGGACCAGATGGGTTCAATGCAGAATTCTACCAGAACTTCCAAGAAGACCTAATACCTATACTCATTAAGGTATTTCATAATATAGAAACAGAACAGTCATGTATGAAGCTACAGTTACCCTGATACCTAAACCACACAAAGACTCAACCAAGAAAGAGAATTACAGGCCAATCTCACTCATGAACATCAACGCAAAAATTCTCAATAAAATACTGGCAAACCAAATCCAAGAACACATTAGAAAAATTATCCACTATGATCAAGTAGGCTTTATCCCAGAGATGCAGGGCTGGTTCAACATATGAAAATCTATCAATGTAATCCATCATATAATAAAACTGAAGGAAAAAACCATATGATCATTTCATTAGATGCTGAAAAAGCATTTGACAAAATTCAACACCCCTTTATGATAAAGGTCTTGGAAAGATTAGGGATACAAGGGACATTCCTAAATATAATAAAGGCTATTTACAGCAAGCCGACAGCTAACATCAAATTAAATGGAGAGAAATTCAAGGCCATCCCACTAAATTAAGGAACACGACAAGGCTGTCCACTCTCTCCTTATCTCTTCAATATAGTGCTTGAAGTTCTAGCAATAGCAATAAGACAACACAAGGGGATCAAGGGGATTCGAATTAGAAAGGAAGAAGTTAAACTTTCATTATTTGCAGATGATATGATAGTGTACATAAGCGACCCGAAAAACTCCACCAAAGAACTCCTACAGCTGATAAACTCCTTTAGTAATGTGGCCGGATACAAGATCAACTCCAAAAAAATCAGTTGCCCTCCTATATACAAAGGATAAGGAAGCAGAGAAGGGAATCAGAAGCATCACCTTTCACGATAGCCACTAATAGCATCATATATCTTGGGGTAACTCTAACCAAGGAAGTGAAAGATCTATTTGACAAGAACTTTAAATCTTTGAAGAAAGAAATTGAAGAGGATACCAGAAAATGGAAAGATCTCCCTTGCTCTTGGATTGGGAGGATCAACATAGTAAAAATGGCAATTCTACCAAAGGCAGTCTATAGATTCAATGCAATCCCCTTTAAGGTCCCATCAAAATTCTTCACAGATATTGAGAGGACAATAATCAACTTTATGTGGAAAAACAAGAAACCCAGGATAGCCAAAACAATCTTATACAATAAAGGAACTTCTGGAGGCATTACCATCCCTGACTTCAAACTCTATTACAGAGCTACAGTATTGAAAACAGCTTGGTACTGGCATAAAAACAGAGAAGTCGACCAATGGAATCGAATAGAAGACCCGGATCTTAACCCACAAACCTATGAACACCTGATTTTCGATAAAGGAGCTAAAAGTACACAATGGAAGAAAGAAAGCATCTTCAACAAATGGTGCTGGCATAACTGGATGTCAACCTAGAAGAATGAAAGTAGATCCATATCTATCACCATGCACAAACATCAAGTCCAAATGGATTAAAGACCTCAATATCAATCTGAACACACTGAACCTGTTAGAGGAGAAAGTGGGAAGTACTCTACAACATTTGGGCACAGGAGACCGCTTCCTACGTATAGCCCCAGCAGCACAGACATTAAGGGCAACATTGAATAAATGGGACCTCCTGAAGCTGAGCAGCTTCTGTAAAGCAAAGGACACTGTCACTAAGACAAAAAGGCAGCCTACTGACTGGGAAAATATCTTCACCAACCCCACAACAGACAAAGGCCTAATCTCTAAAATATATAAGGAACTCAAGAGACTAGACTTTAAAATGCTAATTAACCCAATTAAAAAATGGGGCACTGATCTGAACAGAGAATTCTCAACAGAAGAAGTTCGAATGGCCAAAAGACACTTAAGGGCATGCTCAACCTCCTTAGCAATCAGGGAAATGCAAATCAAAACAACGTTAAGATACCATCTTACACCTGTCAGAATGGCTAAAATCAAAAACACCAATGATAGCCTTTGCTGGAGAGGTTGTGGAGTAAGAGGTACACTCATCCATTGCTGGTGGGAATGCAAACTTGTGCAACCGCTTTGGAAAGCAGTGTGGAGGTTTCTCAGGAAATTTGGGATCAACCTACCCCAGGACCCAGCAATTCCACTCATGGGAATTTACCCAAGAGATGTCCAATCATATTACAAAAGCATTTGTTCAACTATGTTCATAGCAGCATTATTTGTAATAGCCAGAACCTGGATACAACCTAGATGCCCTTCAGTGGAAGAATGGATGAAGAAAGTGTGGAATATATACGTATTAGAGTACTACTCGGCGGTAAAAAACAATGACATCTTGAATTTTGCATGCAAATGGATGAAAATAGAAAACACCATCCTGAGTGAGGTAACCCAGGCCCAAAAAGAGGAACATGGGATGTACTCACTCATAATTGGTTTCTCGCCATAAATAAAGGACATTGAGCCTATAAATCATGATCCTAGAGAAGCTAAATAAGAAGGTGAATCCAAAGAAAAACATATAGTTATCCTTTTGGATATTGGAAGTAGACAAGATTGCCGGGCAAAAATTGGGAACTTGGGGGTGGGGGAGATGGGGGATGGGGAGAGAAAAGTGTGAAGTGGAGGATGGGGAGAGCTTGGGGGAATGGGATGGTTGGGATATAGGAAGGGTGGATGTGGGAACAAGGATTATATATCTTAATTAAGGGAGCCATTCTGGGTTTGGCAGAGACTTGTCTCCAGAGGGGTTCCCAGGTGTCCAGGAAGATGTCCCCAGCTAGTTCTTTGGGCAGCTGAGGAGAGGGTGCCAGAAATGTCCAGATCCTATTGCCATACTCATGAATATCTTGCATATCACCATAGAACCTTCACCTGGCGTTGGATGGAGAAAATGACAGAGCCCCACATTGGAGCACCAGACTGAGCTCTCAAGGTCCTGATGAGGAGCAAAAGGAGGGAGATCATGAGCAAGGAAGTCAGGACCGTGAGGGGTGTGTTCACCCATTGAGACAGTGGGACAGAACTAACGGGAGATCACCAAGTCCAGTTGGAATGGGACTGATGGAACAGGCGACCAAACCGTACTCTCTGAATGTGGCTGATGGTGGAGGAGGACTGAGAAACCAAGGACAACGGCGATGAGCTTGGACTCTACAGCATGGACGGGCTCACTGTGAGCCTTGTCAGTTTGGTTTCTCACCTTTCTGATCTTAGGGGGAGTTGAGAGGAGCTTGGACTTAACATAGTGAAGGGAACCCTGATGGCTCTTTGGCCTGGAGAGGGAGGGAGTGGGGGTATGGGTGGAAGGGAGGGGAGGGGAGGGGGAGGAGGAGGGGAGGAGATGTAAATTTTTAATAAAAAAATAAAAAAATTAAAAAAAAAACAGCTTTGCCTACATGGTTGGGGCTAGGGCAACCTATGATGCAGAGAACCTATTTTTAAAAAACAAACAAACAAAAAACACACTTGATAGCATGTGTGGGCCATTGTACCCTTTAATAGGATCAGCCTCCTAATAAAGTATTCTGAACTACTTACAATATAAACATTGGTTAGGTGAAGTTTTTTTTTTTAATCTTTCCAATAGTTGTAATGAGTATAACCACCCCTTTTCTTAGCAAAAATCCTGATCTGAAGAGATTGAAACACCTTGATTGAACTACACTCATGGTAGAATTATATTGTCTTTCTGAAAAATAGTTTACTAAGTTCCCAAGTACCAATTTTGCCAAGTTAAGGAAAGTCAATTGATTATTAAACTAACCACTAGGCTTAAAATATTGGTCTATGCCACAATTTCTAGCCTATTTTGTATAATTAAATATTTGTTGTAAAAATGGAAAATGTAGTATTATTTCATAGTAGTTTAATTATTGCTGGAAAAAATTAACTTCCATTTATTTTTGCAAATTAAGAATGCAAATAATTTAGAGTAGAGGATCATGGGCCAGTTTAATGGCTCAGCATGGGAAGGGCCTTGGCCCCAAGACTGACACCCTGAATTTAATCTCTGGAGCACATGTGGTGGAAGGAGATAATGAACTCCTTCAGATTGTCCTCTAACTTCTGCATGTGTGCCCACAAACACACACACACACACACACACACACACACACATCCTGTGTGCCCACATTCTCACACACACACATATACATATCCTCCCGTGTGCCCACATTCATCCACATCCTGTGTGCTCATATTCACACATACACACAAATAAAAAAATAAATGGAAAACATTGCATTTTATCCTAATTAACACCCATTTATTCAAATATACATGCACACAACGCTGACCAGGAATTGTGTATCAGAGAGAACATGCAGCTTTTGTCTTCTGAGTTTGGGTCACCTTGCCTTTATACTAGAAAAGAGACCAAGAGGTGGTAAAGAAAAAAATAGGTGATGAAGAAGGATGAGGGTAGGAAGATAAAAGAGGAAAAGAGACTTGGGTATGGAAAAGTTATAAAGCGAACTTAGAGGCAGCAGAGAGATGGGGAAGAGAAACACTGAAACACATTGTTCAAAAATGCATAATGATATCTAATCCCTTGTATGCTAATTTTTAAATTTTTTAAAAATATATATTTATAAAATTTTAGAATGAGTACACAATCAGCTTTCTTTTACATTGAAACATTAGGAACATCCTGATGTCAGTCCCCTGTGTTCATGTGGATTCAGTGACCATGAGCTGTGCACCCATGCATCTGCAGTGCCAAGGTGCCAACTTGTACTTCATACCACTTAATGAAGATTGAGTTTCACTCATGTTGGTAGACATAGAAATTTTAGGAAGGTAGGCCAATTTGTAATACATATGTTCATATGATTTACTTTAATAAGCCACTAAATTCTTCTTCCTTACTGGAGAAGAGGTGAGCATTTAGGAGAGGTAATTCTAGAGCCCAGAACATATCAGTCCTAAGCAGGTCCATACTGTAGGGCCAGAGGCAGTGGAATGCTCATAGTGTGAGTAGTAGAAAGTGTCCCTTAGATGAGGGAAGTTAGAAAAGCCCATGGTAGTGGCCTAAGTCTTTAATCCCAGAATTCACTAAGCAGAAGCAAAGGAACCTCTGAGTTCAGGGCCAGCCTAGACCAAAGTAGGCCATCCAGGCTACATAATGAGACCCTGTCTTTACAGGGAAAGAAAAAAACATATATATATATATATATATAGTTTCTGAAAAATGGTACAAAATGTTCAGCTCTTCTTTCTTTATTACATTTCTGGTTATTGTGTTTGCAATCTGACATTTTAGAGAGTATTATAGAGATCATAGTGTATGGATAACCCTTGACTTCCTGGGGAACCTATTAGAGACACATATTTCACCTGTTCCTGTGTTGGCATGAATATCATTTCTAATGTCGATAGTTTTTCATGTAGGCACCGTTTCTTCATCTGTGAAAATAAAAATATATTTATGTGCTGTTCCCCAGTTCTCTCTGTATGTGTCCAGAGAAATGGATATGTATCTCATAGTCGCCACACTGCCTGAATGCATCTAAGACTGTGATGGAAATATTTTTATTTGAAAAATGGATATATAAACATTTCCTTGACATTCTAACAGTTTTCAAGGGGAAAGTGTGTTCATGGTAAAAACTGTTAAGTTTCTTTCAGGGGAGATATATCATCTTTTCAACCCCTTCCTTAGGTTTCTTCTTAAATGGCTCACAGTTAAATTTAAATTCTATATTTAGATAGGATTCTGTTTATATCCCAAGTACCAGTATTCAGGAAATCCATTGGGAAAGCCAACACAGGAAGAGTTGAGAGCCGATCTCTAGTCTGCTCATTCTGAAATGGCTGGAAGCTTATTTAGTGCGCAGAATGGCTTAAACATAAAAGCAGAGCTCCTTCCGCACAGATGACCATTTAATTTCAGATGGCGACAGTGGCAGTGTGTGGAGTTCTCAGGGGTGTGTGTTGTTGCTTTACTCCATTCAAAAGAGGGCATATGGTGGGGGTGGGAGAGCAGCTTTCATATGTAAATATGTTTATAATACTTAAGATGGGGGAGTCGGTTTTGTGCAATCAGCATGGTTTGATCAAATTTGGAAGAATTTACAGGCACATTTTTCTCACATGTGCTCCAGCATCTTGATTTTTTTCAGATGGACCTATTTTATGTTCCTTCCAACTAATCAAAATAAGAAACTGAGTTTGCCTTTGCCAAAAACTAGAACTATCATTTTTCACATTCTTTTATTTTCCAGGTCATTTTCAAGTAAGATTATGTTTCTAGGGCTTCTGAATTCCTGAAAACTCTCAGCTTTGCAACTCCGAAGGCCCAGATGGACATTTCAGGGGATCTAGCTTTTCAGGCGGTGTGTTTTGCTTTGTGCATCCCAGATACAGTTCACTTTTGTGTGCGTGTAATTAGTGTGGAAAGAAATTAATGCCGTCCAGTATTATGATTTATGGACTGAATCCTTTAGCCACTGAAGACTTGCCAAAGCGAAAAGTATTTTTTTTCCCTTTGGATATTAGAAACAGCTTCTGTTTTTGTTGATCTTTAAAGTCCTGAATGGGGCTATTTCACATCATACCAGCATGGGAGCTCAGATTAATAATATACTTATTCAACTAGTGATACTGAGCGAAACCATTGCACACATGGGTAGGAAGGATGAAATTTCATAAAATTATTTTCATGTGTATTAATGTATTTCTGGAAGCTGCATATGATTTTTCTTTTGTATGAAAGAGATGACGGATTTCTGTTTGTTGTATCTATTACAGGTGGTCTCATAAGCTAATTTAATTGCATTTTTGGATATCTTAAGGCATAGGGAATTTTGCTTTAAAAAGCAATAACATGATTGCTGAATTATTCCCCGAGGCCTTTATTGTAGTGGATTTATCTCTCTTGAGACATTATGATTGTACCATGTGTAATTTATATTTCTAAGACAATTTCTGCATTTTCTTTGTTATAGTTACAGCAAGCTGCAGAAGTCTCTCAACTGAGGGGAGCAAGGGTGATCTCTGCTGAAGATCTTCTGTTCTTGATGAGAAAAGATAAGGTACTATAAAATAATTCCATCGTATTAACCATGAGGCCTGATCTTAATTGAACTTACATAAGGAAGTGATGGGCCCTTGTTACAGCTTTCAAATGAGAATTGTAACCACTGAAGCAATGTTTAGCTTTCACGATGTACACAACAGAATGCATTTACTACAAAAGTTGTTTATTTTTTACATGAACAGATCTTTGTTGCCAATACTGCACTGCAGTTAATCTTACTACTCCTTGTACTTGTTCAGATATTTTCACTGCCGTCTCATGTCCCCTAGGTACCAGCTAATCTCTGTTCTTATACACAGGGTCTCTCTGAGCAGCACATTTCCTTTTCTTCTCAGTTTGCACCTTAATACTAATAGAATTCAGACTTTAACAGAATTGATTTTAATTTGAAATACAAAGTTTATTCTCTACACTGACTTATAAAAATAAGCAAATTAATGCAAGTAGCTTAAAAACTATTATCATTTTGCTTTCTAAATGAAAACTCTGAACTCTGGATATTAAGACATTAAAGCTGATATTTATATGTTTATTTATGTCATAATTTTCCTTAAGTAGCTAGTTAATAAATTCTGTGCTACTTTACCTGTTGTAATCAGCCAACTGTTTATTAATATGAAGAATATGTAAAGAAGAAAAAGAAGTGCATTCAATATCAAAAAGCTTGGAGTCTGCTTAAGGCAATCTATGTGATATGCTTGAAGCATATAAGACTTGGAGAATTTCATGGGTTGGATGATTAGAAGGAGAGGGAGGGATGGTGCAGTGAAGGATTATGACAGAGGTAAGGTTTCTGAGGCCTTATAGAGCATAGACTAAAGACCAGGATCCTGACCTTTGCATAGATACTATGGTGGCTTTGGGCATGGCTGGGAAAAGGCACCTTATGGAGACATAAAGAGGCTTAGTAGTAATTGCCAGTTTGTTCTGTACTTGGAGGGTCCTTAAGAAGAAGCAGCCATCAGCACCCAACATGGGGCTGCATCCAGGGAGTCCTGAAGGCTGCTGGCAACAATAAGCCCCTTAGGAATGGTTCCTGTGGGAGCAGCCAGGAAATAACAACACGGATTAGCTCTCCCTAGCATGCTGTGCCTGTATTTCCTTTTCACTGACAAAAGTAAAGAGAGAAGCTCTCACAGTCCACACTGGCATTCCTTCCCCTTGTTAGGAAGATGGCCATTTATATCCTATAGAAACTTCTGAAATATATGCCACTTGATGGTGCCTTTCTGGTGTCCAGAACTCTTACCAGAATATTTTGAACAACCAACAACATATTTATACCAGAATTGTTGTTTGTTGCCTCATCTTTCTCAAATTATTTTATTTGCATTCTGAAGTATTCCAAAATGAATGTAAACTAGCTTATAGAGGGAAAATACTAAGCAGAATAGAACTAAAATGATGGGTGTGCTGAAAGGGAAGAGGAAAGGAAACAAATGAAAACGAGTGCCCGTGGGGTGCAGTCTGGCTGTCCCTTAGTAGCTGGAGTTTGTAGCCCAGTGTTCTACCACCTGCAGTGCCTTAGAGATTTTGGAGTGAGGTCTCCCCCAGTCTTTCATGACACCTGGGCAGCAGGCCTGTGAGGTGGGGTCTTTCCTTGCTTTGCACATGACAGAACTGACTCCGAGGCTGTCCTCCACTGCAGCCCTGCTGAGCTTCCCTCATCAGTCTGTAATTCGCCTCAGGGTCCCTCCATAAGAAGAGGCGCTAGATTTGTTTCTGACTCAGGGAGACTGAAAATGTTGAGTGATATTTATGTAAAGAGCTTTGTACAGTGTTTCCACTGTTAGAAATCTGAAGCCTGGAGATCGTGAACCAGAGGTTATACATTTTAGGGTCAACACAGAATACATTGCAAGGCATTATTAGTTTCTTAAAGTTAAGTGCTACTATCATCCTCTTCTAAGTCCCCAGAAGACCATCGTTGAAACCTACCAATCATTCGCGGGCTTTGAGTTTCCTAAAGATGGATTTCTCAGCTTAGAGGTACTTTCCATAACTGTCCTATGAAAAGATTCTCAGGCCAGGTCTACTGGTGCATGCCTTTTACTTCAGCACTAGGTAGGCTGAAGCAAGATGATCACAAGTTCAAGTTCAGCCTGGGCTACACATGATCTTATCTCAAAAATTAAATATAAAAATTAGTTGTTAAAAACTCCTAGTCTAGATGTTTATAAATCAGTTTTACATAACTTTTGTCTTAGAGTATATTCAAAATTCCAAAGTATAAGTATACTTGGCTTACCAAAGGGAATATGGTATTTATTGAAATCATCAAAAGGAATTTAAGATGTTTTCTAAAATATACAAATAGTATTATTGTGATTATGGAATGTCTGGATGGATGTATGTGAGAATGCCTTTATAAATCTTACATCTTAGCTGTCATTGAAGGGCTACAGTTTTGCTTATACTATTAAGCTAATGATAGTTCTGTTTTCTCCAATGATCATCAGATAATAGCTTATTAAATTTAATTTTTAAAGCGATCTTTTATTAGTAAAGAAAATGTATTATAAACTTTTTACTTTATATCCCAATAGAAAAAACTTAGAAGACTGCTAAAATACATGTTTATCCGAGACTACAAATCAAAGATCATCAAAGGCATTGACGAGGACGACCTCCTGGAAGGTAACTAAACAAAACACTCGCCCAAAAGAGTCAGTTCAGGCACCCAGAGGATGTGTGAGGAAGTTCTTCTCATGGGTTTCTTTTCATTAATACTGTTTGGCACTTGTTGCGATTTAACCTTGTGATTTTCTCCTCTGGAACCTCATAGGGCCCAGGTATCTCAGCTCCTTCTTTTCATGGTGGACACTGCTTTCCAACTGGTTTAGTATGCTACCAAGGTTCAGCACAGAAAGAGGCAGACCATAAGAGCTGAGAACTCTGCAAGTCTCCTTAAGGAAATTCTTTGGAGCAGACCATGTGGAAGTTCATACCTAGGACCTCTAAGTGGAAGTTCTGGCAGCAAACTAAAGGCTAGGAGATCCACTATACAGCAACAAGCAAAAGAGTGGCCAGCTCAACAGAGGAGACAAGGAAGTATAACTAGGAACAGCAAAGCAAAGGGATCAACACTAGCCCACTAAAATGTGGAGATTTTACTCCCAGAAGTATTAATCAAAAGCAGTAGCTCAGAGGCTAAGAGCACTTACTGCTATGTCGGAGGACCTGAGTTTGGTTCACAGCACCAATGTCAGGCAACTCACAGCCACCTGTAACTCCAGATCCAGGGAACCCAAGGCCTCTGGCCTCTGAGAGTACCTGCACTCACATGCACATACCCACATGCAGGCATACACAAACCTACATAGCATGTAAAATAATAAGTCTCTGAAAGCAAAGCATTTGTATCCAGCTTACAATTACTGGGAATTAGCACCTCTGTGTGGTGCTCTGTCAGATCCGCCCAAAGCTTTATGGGGAGCTTGGAAGTGAGAGCCAAAGGCACTGTAAAGCTAGCGATGGAAGAGAATGCACATGCACGTCAACACCATGGGGGCAGTGAGAGACATCATCACACTAGAGAGGGATCTCTTGGCCCTGTCTAGCCAACTCACTAAACAAAGAAACAATCAAGGACAAGCACACCAAAAGAAAGAAATGGTTGACTGAGTTACTAAAATGTCCATTTCAACCACAGCAAAATCCTAGATGTGTAAAGACATGGGAGATATGATCTTAGAAGAAAAAAAAGAACAAGAAAAGTAGATAACAAAAACTGCCTTCTGGGAATCCAGATGTTGGATTTAACAGGACAAGAAATTCAAGCTAATATTATAGTATGTTCAAATAAATAAAAGAAATTGTATTCAGAGAATAACAAAGTATGAAAACCATGCCTCACAAAATATACTGTATCAAGAAAGATTAAATATATAATAATGGAGTTTAAATGTAAATACAGTAAGTAAGATAGCTCAGGAGGCAAAACTTAGCACCAAGCCTGATAATCCAAGCTCAACCACATGGTGGGAAGAAAGAACAGATTCCTGGTAGTTAATTTTCTGATGGAAATGCCATGGTGTGCACATATACAGTCCACAAACAAAATTAATTAATTAAAGAACAATAGGAAGATGGAAGCTAGCACAACAGAAGCTTTGAACTGGCAGAAGAACCAGTGAGTTTACATTAAAAATTATATAATTTAAAGAATTGTAAAAACTAATAAAGTTGACAGAGCTTCAGTGAAATGCAGGGCACTATTAAGTACATCAGCAAATACTATATCAGAAGAGAAGGGTATACAGTACACTATGCATGAGCATATGCTATATCAGAAGAGAAGGGGTATACAGTACACTATACATGAGCATTTATTATAGCAGAAGAGAAGTATACAGTATGCTAATACATCAGTATATATATATATATATACAGTACATTAATACATCACTATAATGTATCAGAAGGAAAGGAGGAGGAGAGAGGGAAAACGAATGAGAGAGAATCAGAAAAAATATCCCAAGAAATAGTGAGTAGAAACTTTTCAGATTTAAGAAAATTGTTAAACACATATTCAAGTATCTAAACAAACTAATAAATTCCATTAGGACAAGCTCATACTTACTGTACTGATAACACAGTTTACTAAAGGCAGAGCTGATCATGAAAGCCATGAGAGAAGATATCTGGGGGCCTTTTGGAAGTTGTTAGATCATAAAAGGAGAACCCTTATGGTTAGGATCATTGTACTTCTAAAACGAGATACCCAGAGCCATATCCTATCTGTTAAAAAGAGGCCTTTGCTAGATACCAGGTCACCTTGACCTAGGTGCCACAGCCTGTTTATTGTTTGAACTTCCCAGTCTGCAATATATTTTATAATGTGGGAGGGTCTTCTGTTTTAATAAAGAAACTGCCTTGGCCAGGCCTTAGGTAGATGGAGTAGACAGAACAGGAAGAAGGAAGTGAGGTAGATGGCTCAGTCAATTGCCACGCCTCTCCTAAGTGAGACAGACTGCCCTGCCTCTCCTCTCTGAGACAGACGCGATGAAGCTCCAGCCCAAGATGGACGTACGCTAGAATCTACCTGGTAAGGCACCACTTTGTGGTACTACACAGATTATTAGATATGGGTTAATCAAGATGTGAGAAAAAGGCTGGAATTAATGGGCCAGGCAGTGTTTAAATGAATACAGTTTGTGTGTTGTTATTTCGCGTGTAAAGAAAGCTAAGCATGCGGGAGCAGGGCGGCGGGAAGCTGGCCCACAGCTCCTCACTACAGAATGGCGCCCAACGTGGGGCTCAAACCCACGACCCTGAGATTAAGAGTCTCATGCTCTACCGACTGAGCTACAATTTTATAGCAGCTTATACTGACAAAGAAAACCCAGAAGGAAACAGCACATTTACAGTGAAAGGCTGGATTCTTTCCTCCCTAACATCAAGAATGAGACAAAAATATGCACTTATTTCTCTTCTATCCAATATTGTACAAAGGTTTTAGTGTATGTTTTTGCAGAAAAGGAAATGAAAACACCCATGTTAAAAAGGAAGATGTAAAGCTATTTATGCATCTGACACGGTCTTTATATAGAAAAATGTCTTAATCCACTA
Source organism: Arvicola amphibius (assembly GCF_903992535.2). NCBI lineage: Eukaryota > Metazoa > Chordata > Mammalia > Rodentia > Cricetidae > Arvicola > Arvicola amphibius. Next base: position 72,748,202 of record NC_052055.2, on the reverse strand, counting down.
AAAACTGTTTAATTGGTGGACATATTCATGAATTTTCAGGATACAAGATGAATATGTAAACAAAACAAATGAGTTCACATTCCTTATACAATGCCATGTATAACACCATCATGAAGAATAAACTATATTAGAATAAATTTCATCAGTGACCTACAAGATTTCTACATAGAAACTAGAAATCTCTGTTGAGCAAAGATGGAGAAGAAATACAAAAATAACCAGTGCTCACACTTAGAATGGTTAAGGCAATAGCCACCCTCAACTGTGGAGCTATATATAGATCTCACCAGCTTCTGTTGAGATGAACAAGCTGATTCTGTCATTCGTGTGTAAATGTCAGATTCTAGAAATGAGAAGATTCATTTTCTAATTTGTACATGATCCAGAGTAGTCAAACCCATCTCAACAAGCAGCAAAGTTAAAGGACTCAAACTTGCTGACTTCAAAACTGTCTATAAACCTGCCCCAATATGCACAGGATCCATGCTGGTCAGTTGATGATCAGAGTTCAGGACATAAGTGGGACTCACAGAGTGATGGATGCTTGACAGAGCTTGCATAGCAGTGCCTTGTAGAATCAACAGCTCCTTTACCTGGAGACATTGAGGCATCTGTGACATCTAGAGAGCTACATAGAAAAGAAAGAATTTGATCCCTTCATGGTACAATATGCCCCCAAACCAAAACAAGAGAATACCTAAGTACAGATCATTGAGAATCCACTGTAGCAGCTCAGAATACAAAATTCATCTTTATTTCCATTATATCTTTATTTACTTGTTTTATATAAGCATGTATGGGGTTGTGTATTTCATGGTGAGTGAAAGAGGTCAGAATTCAATTTACAGGAATTGGTTCTCTCCCTCTACTATGTGGGTCCTGGGGTTGAACTTAGGTCATGGGTTTGATGGCAAGCATTTTACCTATGGAGCCATTTCTGGCCTGTCAAAATATAAAGTTTTTAAAAGAAAAACAGAACTGTTGATAACCTTGTATAAGAATGGTATTTTAATCAGCCTGGTCTACAAGAGCTAGTTCCAGGACGGGCTCTAGAAACTACAGGGAAACCCTGTCTCAAAAAACCAAAAAAAAAAAAAAAAAAAATGGTATTTTAAATACATGACACCAAAAGCATAGTAGCAAAAGAAACTATTAAATTAGAATTGATCAAGTTTAAGGACTTCAGTGTTTAATTAATTGAACACTGTGATGAGCGTCACAGTGGTTTGCTCGGTCACCTGTAGGACTCAAGGAAAATAGTCCTTTGAATTGACATGGGGAGCATCCATTAACATTGACTACAGGAACAGATAAAATTAAGAGTTTCTATAACAAGAAAAAAACAGGAATTGAAACATATAAAAAGAATCAGTTCAACCAAAATTAATGAATTCATGCTGCTTTAGCTATATTTCCAACAACATCTTCTTGATATCATGCAAAAATATTATATAGCTTTCCTATAGAGTAAGAAATGCCCATATATGCTTTGGAAAAGTAAGACATAGAAGAGGAAGTATATATATGCATCCTGTGGTGTCATTGAGGACTTTATATATGGAAGATTGGCACAAGCTAGAAAGTCCAAGAACAGAATCTGAGACTATAGTGAGGAGCTGCGGGCCGCTTCCCGCCACCCGGCTCATGCACGGCTAGCTTTACACCCAAAATAATTACACGGAAACTGTATTCTTTTAAATACTGCCTGGCTCATTAGTTTCAGCCTCTTACTCACATCTTGACTAACCCATATCTAATAATCTGTGTAACACCATGAGCGGTGTCTTACCGGGAAAGATTCAGCATGTCTGTCCTGGTGGCTGGTTCCATCACATCTGGCATCTCTCTAAGGAGAGGCATGGCAGTCTGACTAACTTAGGAGAGGTGTGGCATCTGACTGAGCCATCTACCTCACTTCCTTCTTCCTGTTCTGTCTACTCCACCCACCTAAGGGCTGGCCAAGGCAGTTTCTTTATTAAAACAGAAGACCCTTCCACATCATTTCCCCTTTTTCTGTTTAAACAAAAAAGAAGGCTTTAACTTTAACAGCAAAATTACATATAACAAAACAGTTATCAAGTAAGAATTACAGTTACAATATTTATATCCATTTTACCTTTTATCATAACAAAGGAAAACTATAACTATCTATTCTTCAACACAGAAATTTGAGGTATGACAAAATTTTAAGATAACAGGAAAACATATTAGTGGTGCTGTAATATATATTTTAAAGATACTAAAGAAGAACATATAGTGTTAACTATATACAAAATAAATTCTAGATGCATAAAGATGAAAAACAAAATGAAGGAGACAGTAAATCTGAAGAAAAAACTTGAAAAATGTAACTTAACGCTGTGTGGAAGTAGAGAGAAATCAAAAGCTAAAAAGAACACTATAAACCTTAGATTACTCTGTAGCAAAGGGTGCTCTGCCGCAGACAGGCAGAGGATGACAGGGCAATGGGAAAGAGCTCTTGTTAGCATAGATAAACACAGATGGAAAACAGGCGACAGACATGAGAAGATGTTGAAATCTCTTGGTGAGTATGGGGTTAGCTTTACAGTAGTTCACTTTGGTTCATCAGACATTTGCTGGAGTTCTGAGAAGAAATATGGGAGAAAACAGCATCAGAATTGCTTTCATGAAACTTGAAGTTTCTGTAATATTTCTGCTTTTAGAAACTTGTGCCATGAGAACAGAGCACACCTATGAATGATATACCTCTTGAGCATTTCCCCAGTGCAAAAAATTGATACAAAGTCTCAGCCCATCAACAGAGAATGGGCATGAAAGCCATGTTAGTAGATACTATAGGATATAGATGATTATGCAGGCCTTATAAAAGAATCAGACTTTACCTACAAAGATGGAGAGATCTTTCTCTGTTCTTAACTAGGAAACCTGGACAGAAGAGAGGATAAAGAACCTCTCTTCATAAAGAAATGCTGTAGGCGCCTATTTTTAAAGAATATGAAGAAAGCACACGTGTAAAGAAATACATTGTGGATATGTTGTCACAGACAAATTTCTAGTGGTACACGCAGATGGCCACTGTGAGCTGGGGATTGGTGGAAGCATAAAGAGAAGGGAGGAAGGGAGGGAGAGCAAGGAGGAGAAAGCAGTACATGTAATATTGTTGGGTATGTGTATTTCTGTCCCTTTTCCCCCCTGATGTTGGGGATCTGACACAGAGTCTTGCACAGCTACATCCCCAGCCGTTGCTGTGAGTATATGTGGACACTAAAATTTTTATTTTAGAAGAAAATGACTTGAAAAATAGACTTCCTTGATTCTGTGGGTGCTAATGTATAGGTGCTGAAGCACTTGTATTTTTTATGGCCTGAACCTAAGTTGTCAAATTTTGGAAGAAATGCATTCAAGTATCTTTTGCTGATTACACTGTTTAATAGGATTCCTTTTGCAGTATTTTTCCTTGTTATCTTGGTTCTGTAAAGGTAGGCCTGTTAGTGTTCATTTTCATTAGCTAATATTTAACGTCTGATGTAACAGTTTGGTCACAACTGTGTTTTCTAACATTAATAGTTATGAATTCTGCTTTCTTTGCTTGTGTTTACCTAGCACACTCTCTTTCCTACTTGTGTTTTATTTCTCCTGTAAGTACTATGGAATAGTATTCTTTGCCAAACCTGAGAGCCCCTCTTCCTTTCAAACGGGATTCAGTCAGCCCTTTTACACTTACTATGGTAATTAATAATGTGATTTTATTTTTTATTTTGTGATTGATTTCTGTGTGACTTGTTTTAGAGATAAGAGTTTTCTCTATAAAGATGATTGTGAGTGAATTTCACATGTACTGTTTGCTATGTATGCTGATTGATGCCAATGTACCCTGCTCAGTACCTTTTGTTCTCTTTTCTAACCTTCATGAAGAAAAACTGAGTGGCAGCAGCAGTACAAACAAGAGACAGAAAATCGCTCAGGACTTGATCAACTCTATTGACCAGACAGGAGAGCTTCTGGCCATGTTTGAGGACAATGAACTTGATGATGTTAAACAGGAGAGAATGGAGGTATGGTACATTCCTGTTTCCCAGCAGTAACTGCCCAGCATAGTGCCTGTGGTCCCACCTTCTTGTCCTTGACTTTTGCCTGACAGGTCAGATCAGTGGCCTTGTCTGGGCAGTGTACTGAGGAGCCAGCCCTGGGAAGGGAAGCTTTGCCTCCACACTTGGCTTTGAGAAACATCTTGAGTTTTGATTCTCTGTTTTCTTCTTTGGAAATAGCGAGCATTCTCTTCTCTGGATCTGACATTAACTGTTACATTTTATTCCATCAGGCTACTTTACATTAAATATTTACTTAACTTTTTTTTTCTCCAAATTATCCAGTTGCCTCCAAGGCAAAGGTAATTCTTAGTGCTTTTGTCTTGGCACAGAGTGGAGAGCTGCCTTTCAGATTGCTGTTGGCAGCTGTGGCTGGCCTCACTGACTAAGGTGGCGTCCAGGGAAGCTACATGCTTTACATCACTGTCACGGAAAGCAAGTGACATATTTGCATTCAATATACATGTTTTCACAATGAATATAAAAATTGTATGTCTTCTATTTACCTTAGCTATCTATACTTCAAATCACTGCTTCTTTAAATACACTCCAGGAAAAATGAAAGTCATGATTGATTTCATTTGAGTGCCTTCCAAAACACACAGTAGTATTCTTAGTTCTCACTATGACTGTTATGCTTTTACATTCAAAAAGGAGTCTCAGTTTCCCCCTTCTCCTTAAATTGGGCACGAGAGGTAATTCCAGAATTCCAAGGGAATTTTTAAATGCCTGTCTCATTGTGGTCTCTATGTGTGCTAAAGTGGGGATTATTTCACATTGAGTCTGGAGGAAGCCCTGTTGACATCCATGCATTGTAAATTTAACAACCTTCTTTAAAGAATTAGCATGCCTAGATCTTGGGCTATGATCTAAAGGCAGTACCCTCTTAGGTATCAATTACCTAAGAAAGTGTGGTTATCTTGCTTTGAGGCAGCTACAAATGGTTTTACTTCAACTTTGCCGTGGGCCAAAAATATGCTAAGTTGTCTAAAGCAGATGATAAACACATATTTCTGATGCCATTATGGCCTCAACAGGATATGATTTTTGTAGGGCATGGTTTCACTTATGATGTGTTGCTTAGGGAGCAAAGTGTACTTTAGTTTCTAATATTTCATATCATGAGATAAGCGTGTAGACAGCCAGTAAAGGAGGATCCTACCAAAATTATATGTAAAGTGGAACACCTGACTCTTCAATTTCACTAGGACAGATCTCAGCTAAATCAGTAAATTGCCTGAAGGCCATTCCACAGTTAAGGGAGGGAATGGGGTGGAACATTCTGTAACCCTAGGCTCCTAATAACAGAGTAGAGCTGGAAGGACATTGACTCAGTAAAGTCAGTCAAGACTCTGGAAGCAAAAACAACTCCAGTGCTCACGCATAGGAAGCACTTTCTGGTATTGTACTATACACTGCATGTTGTCAAGCAGGGCAATGAAACAGCAGCAAACTCAGTCAGGACACTTACAGTTGAAGTCAGCCTTATCTAGACAGCAAGTCCAAAATTGACTGTTTCTTTAAGCCTACAACATGCTAGAATCTTCTCCTGCCAAAATGACAAGTCGTTTCCAGATTTTACTCATCCAAATGGCATAGTTGAGATGAGTAAAACTGATAGACTGTAGGCAGAACTGTAGACTTAGACGTAGAAAGTGGGGCCTTTGAGAGCAGAGGCCTTGCCTGCTTCTAATTTGACAGGTTATAGTTTCGAGAGTAAACCGCAGCTGTGGCGTCCATATGAAACCACTTTGGACTCGAGACAGCAGTCTCCTGCCTCTAAAGCACAGTAGAGTAATCGGCCCCGCCATCATCCATGGTTTAATTTTCCTCTAAGCATCACTTATGCTTGAAGAAACCATGCTACCTTTCCTCCTAGAGCAGAGGAATTGGTGTAGACCCACCAAGGGAACTGCACTGGGACAGGTGCTCTCTCCTCTCTCTCTTTGTTATTCTCTCTCTCTCTCTGTCTCTCCCTTCCCCCCTCTTTGTCTCTCCCTCCCCCCTCTCTTTCTTCCTCCTTCCTTCCTTTTTTCCTTCCTTCTTTCCTTCTTCCCTCCCTCTCCCCCTTCCCTACTTCCTTCTTTCCTTCCTTCCTTTTTCCCTTCCTCCCTCTCCCCCTTTCCTTCCCTCCTTCCTTCTTCCCTTTCTCTCTCTGTCTCTTCCTCTTGCCCCTTCAGTTCTCATGTAAATGCAACTTTGAATAACAAACTTCTACAGATATAAAGACTTGGGATCCTAGCTTATCCTGAAAGCACCCAGTGGGTATGTGAAAAGCTTGTTCTTTGCTGTAGTTTTGAGCTGATGTATGTACCTGACTCTGTGTTTCCTTAGAATCTACTTCATTGCTGTGAAATATTTGGGGACTAGAAATAAGAAAATTGTCTCAAATTTTGCATCCATTTTACCTTTATGGTTCACCTTCATCATAGTCTATCCTATCAACCTGTTAGTTCTCCAGCACCAAGTTTACAGCATTGACTGTAGCAGAGCTCCATGGATGTGATCTGTGAAGTTCCCTCCAACTTAGCAACAAATGAATGTCTGAATGAATGAATGAAAATAAATGCGTGCACCTTGGTTGTTTTAGTGTATTTAAGAGACATGAAGCACGAAAGAGGGAAATTGAAAGCATAACCATCCAATTGAATACAACCCACTTCTAAATGAGGCAGATGTGTTTTAATGTTGATAACCGTTTCTATGTTGAATCTTTTTTTATTCTAGTCAACTATGTGTGGCTAAGTAAACCAGAACCAGGGTAGAATCCCTAAAAGCTGGAGATAGATTTGGTTTCTCTTAGCAAAAGCCCTCTGACAGGAGAAGCTCAAGTTTATCATTGATCAAGTCAACCATTCTATTCAAGGTGAAGAAGGGCCTGTAAAGATGATCGCTTGAAAACTCAGGTGAGCTCTGCCTCCAGTCTAATCTACAGTAAGCTAAGCTCCACAGGAGACCCATGAGGAGAACTTACCAGAGAGAACCCCTACAGGTGACTGTTATATTTCTGCTGTAATCAGGTAGAATCTAGTTAGAAAGCAGGAGAGAATACATATAAAGCAGCTTAAAGTTTTATTTTAAATAAGCTTGAAAGTGAATGAGATCTCAAGTGCACTTAATTTGCTTAAAGAGGAATAAATTGCCCTTAGGTTTTGCAGAGAACAGTGTCTCCTGAAGGCTGAATAAGAGACACACATCACCGTCGTTAACCAGCCAACTCTCAGAAGTCAAGTTCTAATCTACAAGAGCTCTCAGTCCAGACATTGTGGTTTCTGGAAACAGACAACTAGAAACCTCACTGAGCAGTCAGAGCACACAAACTCTCTGTCTTCTGTCTATAAAGGGTATTCTTTCTACTTGTCCCCAGTTGTTATAAAGGAAAATAAAATTCCTATAAAACTAAGAGTCTGTAAACACTTCCAGTAAAATCTAACATAAAAAAGGAATAGTATGGGAAGGGCAAACATTTATAAAGACAATTAAACCCCCAATCCCAATTTAAAAAATTAAAAAGAAAAAGCCTTTCACTACATGTTTAAAATGCCAGTGAATTTGGGTTGGGAAATGAAGACAGGTGTGAGGGTCAACAGTTATGTCAAGGTCTTGGGTTCATTCTTCAGAATGGCAGAGAGAAAGCGGTGTGTGCGTGTGTGTGCGTGTGTGTGTGTGTGTGTGTGTGTATCCATCCTAGAAAGCTGTATTTCTACTCTATAAGTATAAATGCATGCATGTTTATTTATTTATGCATGTTTATATCTATCTGTAGGACTAGAAATATATTTTACTTGTTGCTTTTAAAGGTAAAATAACTACCTTAAGTATATGAGACAGATCCAGTTGCTAGGGATAATAATATTGTAAAAAAGAAAATTGAAGTAGAAAATGAAACAATGAGGCTGTGTTAGTAAAAGGCGCCACCTCTAATGAAGATGCAGTAAGTAGAAAATGCTCATCATCCACTTCCAGTGGCTGCGGACATAATGGTTGTACGAGAAAAGTCAGCCAGCAGAAGTACAAACATGTAGGAACTAGAACAGTTCATCTTCAATTCTTAATCAATTAATTTAGATGAAGAAAATATTTATAATAAATATCTATCTAAAATTCATATGGATGTGACCATATTAACAGTATTTCATTAAATCCCAGAATCAAGCCACTTCCATTTCCAGAGTTCAGGGAACACTAATCAATAAAGTAAAATCTTCACCATATTCAGGTGTTAAAAATTACTGTGATGCATATGGAATGTCAAGGTTTTGCTTAGGTAAGCCTTGATAGTCAATCTTAAAGGCATCAAAATTAATAAAATAAAGGTAGATTCTGATTTTAAAAACTAGCTCTTCCCAGAAACTGCCTGAGCATGCAAATGAATAGAAAGACAATGTGCAAGTCTGCAAGAAAACGTTACCTGTGACAGACTTCATGTCAGCAAGAAGCACAGAGAGAGATGTAAGCAATGTCCCGAGTACAGGAAGCATGAAGCACATAATAGAGGAATGCATTGCAATGTCATGGGATCTTTGTAGCAGAATTTTTAAAAATAACATTGAATTTGTCGTACATGATTAAAAAAAGAATAGAAAACTGTAAAGGTTTTATTAAAGAGAAACAGAAGTCAGAGTTTGGTTTGCCCTGCCTGGCCTGTTAACATTTCCTTACCCATTAAAAGTGTAAGTGTGTGGCATAAATGAGGGTCAAGGTGATGACAGAGATCATCTCAGGAAGGCACCAGAACGGGTCATTAAAACACTGAAGCCATCTCTTGACCTTAGAGTTCCATTTAAAAGGAATTTCAAGGAATACTGAATGATTTTCTATAAATAAAAACTTTTTTAATAGAGGTAAATATAATTAAATACCAATTGGCATATAAAAGGACTTTTTAGGCTTTTGTTTTCCAGGCTTTTTGAAAAATTCTACTAGTCTAGATGTCAACAAGTACAATAGGCAGACTGAGAGGGAGAAATTGCTGTCTTCAAATAAGATTATAACTTAGTAACAAAAACGCACAGCCTTCTCTTTAGAGGCTCTACAGAGGGTTTGTAACATTGGTATACTATATGAATCGTTCAACAAAAATAGACTCTTTTTTAAAAAAAGTTTTTGTAAAGATGCTAGGATCTCAGTTTGGAAGAAGAAAATGACAAAAGGAGTGACTATTAAGTTCTGTTATCTAGGTGCTGTGTCTGTCAGAACAAATGTGGGGCACAGGCCAGTGCCATGGCTGAACAGCCTGCTGCCTAGCCCAAGGTCCTGAGTTCAGTCCCCAGCACACACATAGTGGAAGGAGAAAACAGACTCTCCAGTTGTCCTCTGTCTTCCACATATGCAGTGTAGCTCATAAATGAACACACACACGTAATAATAATAAAATAATAATGATGATAATTTAGATGTAATTTTTAAATGAGCAATGCCCGAGCTAAGGGAGAGGCTCTGTGGTGACTCGGTTTCTGACTGGAAAGTTCTCCCCCACCCCTGCCTGTGTCTTCTGCCTGCAGAGCCATCCAGACTCATCATCACTAGTTCTGAGTGAAGTTTAACTTCTTGCCTCGTTCCTAAATCCTGCAGGGAGCATAATGAAAGGAACCACCTTGAGACTGAATCTGTGCAAGTGCTCCTTTCTCCTCCAAGTCAGAGGACACGTGGCAGAAGCAAGGTCCCTTGTCTTGGTAAAAGAATACGTTCTAAAGTTCAGACTTCATAAAATACAGGGCCAAGATGACTGTTCATCCCCCCTTTCCCAGCTCACAGAAGTGAAACAGCCATGTGTCAGGGTAAAGATGGACACCAGCGCTCTCAGCTGTAACATCTAATGCTGCACTGGACACATGCATGTACACGTATGGCTGGGCTGCTGGACTAACTCCTGCATCAGTGTGTTTATTAAGCACATAACTGCTTATAATGTTCAATTACAATTTTTAGAACCAATATTTTCTGTCTCAAGTAATTTTAATTTGATCTCTTTTAAATGAAATGCTTCTCTTAGAGATCAGTCCACCAACTTGTTTATAAAACACCTTGGCAGAAAAGAGTTTTAAAATATCATTGAATTTAGGAACACCACAGGATTTACCACTAATTTACATTTAGTGTTTATAGTTCTCAGATTGTGGTCGCTGTAATAACCAGCATATTTTTGCCTTGAATATTTTGTGGATTATATTTCCCTATTCTTTCTCCTTGACCCACATTCCCCACATTAGGTGGGCAGATTGTTGTTATATAGTCTGGTTTCATTTATCGTCACTGGCTTAATCTCAGTAAGTTATTATTTCTAAATATGAAAATAAGTTTATTCTGTGGCAAGGTTCCTTAGTGCCTCAGTTTGTACAGTGGAGTTAGCAAATTATTGCTTATTTGGTATAGAAACCCCTCCCCTTCTCTCTTTGCATCTGTTCTGAGGACCCAGCTCCTTACGGCTACTCCCTGGTAGATATCAGCTTATTTCCACCATCACATTCCTCATGTAGAACTGCTTGTGTTAGGTTCAGCTGGAAGTGTATTAGTGATTAGTGTGTTCCATTGTGTTAATGGATCTGTCTGACACTTTTCTTGGCATCAATTTAAAGAGCAGGTGAGAGCCAGTCAGGCCACTGCTTTGTGCCTTTCTCCTTTTTCTATGGGAAAGCCTTTTAGTATGCATCTTTAAGAACCTTGCTCCAGAAGTCTCTCCATCCTCAATGCTCACCCTCCTACTCTTCTCATATGTTCTGCCAGGGCTCACATACACTTGTACAACACGTGAGCTCACACACTTGCCTTCATCCGGCAGTATCTGTTCAGATAGTTCAGGATGTGAGCAAGTCCAATAGCCACTGTGTGTGACTAATTTAACTTGCTAAATGAGCTCCCAGTGAACATGCATGCTTCCAAACCCTGGAAACTAAGTGTTTGTCTATACATGACGAATAGCATAGCTAGAATAGCATAGCTATGCTTTTAGCTAGATTGTTAGTTATTTTTCTCATCACTGCAACAGAATGCTTGATAAGGAGCAACGTAAGTAAGGATTTCCTTGGCCTCACAGTTTCATGACAGAAGATAAGATGTGGTGGCTGTCCATGGCTGTGAGAACAAGAGACAGCTTAATAATATGCTGGTGAGCAGGACAATGAGTTTGCCTGGAAGAGAGCCAGACTGGAACCCTGAAAACCTATCCCTCTGTGGTCCAGTTACTTTACCTAGACTCCAAGCAGGCCACAGCATCTCTGAACAGGACTTCCATTTGGAGACTGTGTGATGTGTCACACTGAGCCACACCAGTGGTCTATGCTGGTGCTAGTATCTGTGACTTTTTAAAATACAGTTTCCAAGTACAGAAAGCTACCCTCTTCTGAATGGAAAGACTGGGGCTATACAGGTACGCCTCTGTGAACTCGTTCTGCCAGGGCTCTTCTCACCTTAACTGCCTACTTTACAGTTGTGAAAGGCTGTCATTGTTTGACTGACTTCCTGTTGGAATCTTAGTGATGCTGTTTTCTTAGCTAGAGGTGTCATCGATTGTCCCTACCCACACCTACTTCCATGTTGACTTGTACTGACCCAAATATGTCTGTTGGCAAAGCCAGGCACCAGTCACTTCTGGCTTTAATAGCAGATTCTATTTTTTTAGATGGAGTGCTACTGTGACTGTAGTTATTTCTGTCCAGAAACTTACTCTGAATATTTGGCAATAAGGAGTATATACTTTTCATTTATCTGCTGCATTTACTAGACTGACAGACCATAAGAATGAATTATTATTAAAAGCCATATTGTCTCTGTCATTGTTACTGTAATATAGCTCCTATAATTAGTTACAAGGGACACTGTTTGCCATGTTGTCAAAGTCCTGAAAATGTTATACTCATACAATTACTGTAGCCATAAAACAGAAAGGACACAGGGGAATAGCTGAGAAGCAATTAGTGGAAATAGAAGGGACAAAAAAAGTAATGAGGTTGAATATGATCAAAATGCATTATATCTAATTATGAATATGTCATAATGAAACCATTGTTATGTGTAATTAATATATGCCGATATAAATGTTTAAGTATGCCGTTTAATTAAATTTTTAGTCACTAGGATTTGCATATTAACAGTCTGGTGTTTTATCTCATTCTATTAAAATGGTATGAGCTCTTCTACTTCTTGCAATTACTCTGTCCTACAAAGAGTAAAAGGCAGAGATTATTGGTAATAAGATCACTGACCTGCTCTGAGTATGGAGAAAACAGAAGTCAGAATGCAGAATAGCTAAGTAGTCATTTTCATGCTGAAAGAAAACTGTAATCGCACTCCCAGGTCACCATTGTTCCTTCTAATAACTGAACATAGTTCTTTACCAAAATGCATGCCACATTAAATATCTCCCATCTTCAGAACCTTCCCAAGCCATGGAGAAAGAGAAAGATGGAAGAATATGAGAGGGAGGAGAAAACAGAAGAATTGGCCCCTTTTCCTAGAAAATAACTCTGTAGTTCCCTTTCTCCACTCATCTGAACAGGCATCCAAGATAACAGACATTAACAAAAGCCAGTGTACACTGAAATACATACGTTATTGATTGAAAGAAACCGAGAACATAAATAACTGGAAAGGTAGCCTGTGTTCTTAAATGGGAAGAATTAGCATTGTTAGGTGTCTGTGCCACCTAAAGTAGAGTTCAAATTTAGCACCACAGCTGCCAGAACTCAGTGACATCTCCCACAGAAACACTCGGAAGCTTTTCTAACTTGGTTTCATTGTTCATTGCGGTGATTCACAGTAGCCACCGTACAGAAACAGCCTGTCATTTAACAGACCAGTAAGCAAAGGAATTGTGATATTGCTGGACTCAGTAATGCCTGCAATCCCATTACTCAGGGGGATCTGAAGTTCCAAGGGTAACCTGGGCTACACAGTGAGACTCTGCCTAAGAAAAAGAGAAAAAAAGGAAGTGTGTGTGAGAGAGAGCGACAGACAGACAGAAAATAGCTACTCGTTGCAAGAGGAAGAAATTAGGCCAATGATAATGACCCTAGAAGATATCCATGCTAAATGAAAGAAGCTAAACATAGAAAGAGTAATATTAGTAATCTCATATATGTGTAATATAATTTGAAAGTGATATATTATCTTCTTGCCTGGAACTTGCTTTATTTGAGATAGCCCTCAACTCAGACTCATCAAATCTTTAAAATTCTTGTATTGTTGTCTCATAGTAGTGTAGATCATTTTATGAACTTATTCAATCTTTGGGTACTTTTACACATGAAGCCTAAAGGCCAACTAAACTGTAGTTTAAAGCAGTATGATATCTGGGGGCCAAGAGACATGTGTAAGAAAATTTATCTTCCTGACTTATTCTCCCCACCCCCACAAACCAAATCAAATCTGGAAGAGGAGAGTCATACTTTATTTAAACTAGAAAATATGTTTTGTTTACATTGCACCAAGAATTATCTAGTTTACATGGGCTCATAGAAGTAGGAAATTCTTTAGAATAATCAAAACCCAAGTTGTACTAGCTACCTGGAAATACATGTAATACACTAAGAAGGTCCGACCCTCCTCAGATACTCCTTATTCAGCAATTGCAGTTCTAAATACATCCTGAGGAAGTTACAAGAAGTTTATAAGACAAAACACTACTACAGCGACACCTTCAGAAACTCAGAGCTGCCGGCACAGCTTCTAACAGCCTGTGGGTTTATGCAGTGATTCTGTTATTGTTTACAGGAACGTGCAAGTGTTTTGTAATTGACCTTTTAAATTGCCCTTTGGGCTAATTTTTGTAGAATATTTTCCATGCAGAGGTACACAGTTTCCACGTGACTGGGTGTTTTATTGCTTCCTTTTTTAGGTATTTCCGTCATCTTATTCATGTCCCTTTTATCAAGTCTCTAAAACGCAAGCTCTCACCAGCTAAGTCTGAGACACTGACTGTTAGGGTCCCCCTCATTTGGAATCTCAGAGACACTGCCTTTATTCTGCTTTCTTTTGTCATCTCCTTTCGTTCCTGAAGAGAACCACGCCGTTAGAGTAGGTTTGTCATATTCGGTTTACAAAAGTAAAACCTCACTATTTCAAGTGCACAACTGTTAACCATAGGTGAAAAGATATTACTCTGTCTTCTTCAGATAATTTCAAAATATTTGAAAGACCAAGGTTATTTGTTAATTTATGTATTAGCATGAATTGGATTTCTTATCTCTTACTCATTAGCTGAGACATTTTGTAAAGAATTTTGGTGCCAAGAAATACCAAGTGATTTTGCACCTTGAAGAAATTTGACTAGTAAGAAACATTAAGTTATATGTTGTCTTGTATAGTGTGGGAAAGAGAAAATTTCAGAGATAGGTACCAAGAAATTTAAAAGCTTTCAAAAATAAGGAGACTATATCAAGGACAAACTCGATGTTTTCAAAAAATTTGCCCAATACTAGTCCTTGTCAAAAGATGACAAATTTCTCTTTCTCATATTCTCTTTATTCCCTCACTCCTCTCCCCACCCCAACCCTGTTTTGTGTGCCTGTATATGTGTGTAGCACTATCACTTGTGCATGCATGGGTGTGCACATGCATGTGAAGATCAGAAGCTGACATCCCTAGTCTTCCATTAGTTGCCCTCCACCTTAGGATTTTGAGATAGGCACTCTCACTAAATAACCTGAAGCTTATTTAGACCGGTGGCTCTCAGCCTTCCTAATGCTGTGACCTTCTAAAACACTTCATGTTGTGGTGACCCTCCTGCCCCGCAACCATAAAATATTTTTGTTGCTACTTCATAAACTGTAATTCTTCTATTCTTAAGAGTCATAATGTAAATAGCTGATCTGCAGGATATCTGATATGAGACCCCTGGTTTAGACTGTCTAGGCCATGAACGTCATATATCTGACTAAGTCTCACTCCTACCCCCTCTACCCTGCCCCCAGCAATGAAATTACAGCCATGTACACCTCAGAAAGAGTACTGATGTTCTATGTGTTCATGGATCTGAACATAGGTCCCCGTGATTGTTTTTGGAGGCACCTAAATTAAGCGTTCTCTCCACACTTCTAGCTGATACGCTTATAAGGTTATTTAGAAAGATCAGATTTCCTCCTGAGTAAAGAACTTGGCCATAATTTTTAAGTTTTTGTATAATTTATATTCAGGGTTCTGACAGTGCTCAGATGGCAGTCATCTTGTGTTAATTAAAAGAGATGTCAGTCATGCTACCACTAAGTAATATGTGTTACTTGTGTAAACTACATCACTTTTTTCAGTATACTGATACAGATAATGTTAATATCTATTACCTCTGTGATTGGTATACAGACTGTGTAAGCACAGGCATCATAGATTCATGAGTTCACGTTAGATGCTGCAGATCACATGAAGATTCAATTACGTATTCTCCTGAGATGCATTATTTGGTGTGCTTAATTCCACAGAGTAATTTCTCACGTTGGAAGATTTGTGGCTTCTATACATCCTAAAGACAGAAATGGATGTGCTGAGCCTTGGAGTCTGAAACACCAAGGAAATAATTTTGTTGACACTTAAAAACGTACCCTCTGGTTTCTGGTCTATGTTGGCTTCATGTTGTTCATCCTAGTGAGCCATGTATTTTTGTTGTTCATCCTGGAGGCTAGATAACATGCCACAAGCAGTTCATATGGTGAGTGTCATCACCTTGAGAGAAGCAGGCCACCTCTGCATTTTCAGTCTGAAATCTCAGGAAGCGGCCACTGTTTGACCTGGCATTGTGACTAGAAGGCAAGGTCATGCTGTACCTCTGTGACCTCAAGGAACTGTGGCTTCAGTAGGTTAAGCTTGCATGGGTGGAGACAGTAAAGGAAACAGTGCCTGAGCTGCATACCATACAAGATCATTCTTCTCTTCACCATGTGTAATACACAAGCACACACACACACAAACACACACACAAACACACACACACTTGTGTTGATCTTGCAACTATAGGTGCTTTATTTAAATAATGACTTTAACATTATAAATGTAATTTACTTTAAAAAGTTGCAAGGAATAGTGCTATCTTAGACTTAAAGGACATGGCTTGTGAACATAAATATAAACTCCCACTAAAGTCCACAGAATATAAAGAAAGTAAAATCTGCTTCCATTAAGTTTTTTCTCCTGAAAAAAATTATTCTTTACAAGAACTACACCACATTTCAAGAAAAATGTTTCTTTAAATGTATTAAACACTGTGGTACTCTGGCAAATTTTTAAATACTGTATTGGTTTCTCTGCATACTTGAATTTAATTTTCCTGTTAGTCAAGATAACAAACCTTCAAATCCATTTTTTATTTGCCAGCTTAAATATTTCATTTTCCTACAGAGTGTGTTTTTTAAAGTGTCAAAGGCATACCCGATCTGATTTATTTTCAGGAGGAATCCAGTGAGGGCTATTTATTATTTTGTTTTATTTATCTATCGGTTTTAACCCCCTTCGGTTAGTGGGATAGGACATACTTCTGATAAGGTGATATGAGGGTGTGGTGACATGTATTAGGATTCAGGCCTTGTGCTGGCTTTCCCTGACACCTGTCACCTAGCAGAATGAACTCAGACAGTACCCTGTTCCTTTAAGAACAGGGTTTCTCTGTAGCTTTGGAGCCTGTCCTGGAACTCTCTCTGTAGACCAGGCTGCTCTCAAGCTCACAGAGATCCGCCTGCCTCTGCTTGCTGAGTGCTGGGATTAAAAGCGTGCGCCACCACCACCTGTCTTTCTCCCCACCATTCTTCTAAAGAGGCAGCTCTCTGCCTCTCCCTGCTCTCTCTCTCTCTCTCTCTCTCTCTCTCTCTCTCTCTCTCTCTCTCTCTCTCTCTCTCTCTCTGTCTGTCTATGTGTCTCTCCTTTCCTTCCCTCTACCCTCCCAATACCCAATACCCTCTTCTTAAATAAACTCTACATTCAGACTCTCTTCGAATGGCATATTCAGTTTTCTCGCCCACCATGGGGCCCACTGAGGCCCTTCTTCCTCAATACCTTTATTACTATTAGAAAAGGCACATTAAACTTCTAAAGGGAGTTTCACTCTTGTCTGCTGAAATGGCAGGCACTTGAAGGCACACAACAGTGTTTATAACCAGAAAGCCAAGACTCTTCTTGTACTGTACAATCTCTACTTTTCCCTAACATCACTCAGCACATTCTGCTATGAAGAAAGGTGTAGGGTTTACAAATATCTGATACTGTTTGATTGTAGATGTTCTCTTTTTCTTCTGCTCTTCCATGCTTATGTGACACAGACATCAAACTTTTTCACACTTGTCTTCAAAGGGCGTTGATACCCGATTGAATACTAATATCTAGATACACTTTTCTCAAAAACAACTGTTTGCTTGAAAGTTTCATTGCAACTTTTGTTTATTTTAAAGGGCCAAGTGCATCATTTTGCCTTTGTGTGATTCACCTGGTAGTGTATACCATTCACATAGCTCTTTGGTAGGTCCTATATGTCTCACGCTTAGACCGTTCACATAGTTCATTGGTAGATCTTATATGTCTCATGCTTAGACCATTCGTTCATGTGGTTCACTGGTAGATCCTATATGTCTTACGCTTAGACTGTTCACATAGTCCACTGGTAGATCTTATATGTCTCATGCTTATATCGTTCACGTAGTCCACTGGTAGATCTTATATGTCTCACACTGGACCACATTCACTCCAGCAGGGACCATGTAGAGGAGGAGCTCTGTGAAGCCATAATGTTCCTGGCTCTGCTCTGTTAAATTTCCCACTTCCAAGGCTATCTGAATTCTCTCCTTTCTTTTTCTATTATGAAAACATATATTCTTTTTTTAATTGTTGATTTATTTTTATGTGTATATCATTTGCCTCTCTATGTACCCTATGGGGGCCAGAAAAGAGCATCAGATCCCCTGAGACTGGAGTTATAGACACTCGTGAGCTGTCATATGGGTACAAAGAATCAAACCCAGCTCTTCTGGAAGATTAGCCAGTTCTCTTAACCATTGAGATTCCCTCCAACCCTGAACACACAGATTCTTTAGACTCTCTTCCATTATAAATGTTACAGACCTCTTGATACCTGAAACTGAAGGAACAAAAAGCAACTTGACCTCTGAGGTACAGTTGAGAGATGGGGAAAATAGGAGAAAGTCATGCCGCGCATGCCTGTATCATTCACATCACACTATTGAAACGTGTATCTCCCAGATTTAAGACTCCGATGTGGGGCTGGGGAGATCCCTCAACAGTTAAGAGCACTGATTGCTCTTACAGACGATCCAGGTTCAGGTCCCAACTCCCAAATTGTGGCTCACAACCGTCTGCAGTTCTCAAATCCAGGTAATTCAAAGCCCTCTTCTGACCTCAGTAGGCACTACATACATGTGGTGTACATGCGAACATATAGGCAAAACATCCTTACACATAAAGTGAAAATAGATCAATCTTGAGGAGTCTAATAACTTCTTGCATTAAAATTGCCATTCTTTCTCTACAAAGAATGGGTAGAAATAAACTGAGATAATTCCAGTGTGGAATTGAATGGACCCATAACCGTCAGTAACCCCTAAGGCTCTCAGACTGAGAAGCAGGATGCAGACAGAACCCAGGAATGTTAGATCTGTACTGAGGAAGAGAGAACGCAGGCAGAGGTGCCTCAGGGAGTGACTTACCTAAGCATTCTCATCGTGTGTCAGACAAAAGCCTGCATAGGGACTTCGGTTGACTCATGTAGCTCACTGTTCTTTCTCTGATGGCATAGAACACTGCAAGTGTGCACATTGTGGTTAAAATTCAGGGACACTGCTCAGCAGTGATGGCATTTATATAACGATGCCTAAGCAAGCATGGCAAAGTGTTAGGTAACTGTGAGAGTAGTCATTTGTTAAGGCACCTTTATACTACGTTCCCTGAGTTAGTGTTAGTATAGAATATATGTAGCTTGGACTGGAATTCTGTTAGCCCTGTTTAACACTGTCTAGTCCTCTGAAGATATATTTTGAATACCATGATATATACTTTTTCTTTATAGACTTCTCAAAATTAAAATCTCTTTGATGAAATTGAAATCAATGTGCTTCCTTTAGCTTTATCTAGGCTTCTGGTGAAGCACTAGAATAGAGCAGGTCAAGAGCATTTAGGATAATGTACATAAAGGAAAAGAGACAGAATATTAGGTATCTGTGAACTACTCATTTCTTCAGCTCCTTTTTTTTTTTTTTTTTTTTTTTTGGTTTTTTGAGACAGGGTTTCACTGTAGTTTTAGAGCCTGTCCTGGAACTAGCTCTTGTAGACCAGGCTGGCCTCGAACTCACAGAGATCCGCCTGCCTCTGCCTCCCAAGTGCTGGGATTAAAGGCGTGCGCCACCACTGCCCGGCACTTTTTTTTTTTTTTGGTCTTCAGCTCCTTTTTATATCACTCCCCTTCCCTGAATTGTTCTGTTAAGCATCAGGAAGTCTATGTCTTCCTAGACTCATGCTTCTTCATCTTCTGTAGTTAGGATCGTGTTGATGCCACTTGTCTGTCTGGTGTGGCCCTTTCTCATCCCCTAAGAAGCCATCATGAAGTTTAAAAATATGTAAACTTATATTTTTAAAATGTTGATAAGCAATATTTTCATTTGAGACTCACTATAGATCTTTATGACTGCAAAACTTAGTTCTGGAAATTGGTGAGTTGGGACACATAAAATTAATGTATTTCTTCCTCAATCACATACTATGGCAGAGACAGCTGCCTGACACCCAGAATTTATGCTCTTCTTTCTGGATTCCAAAACCCTAACTGGTAGCTAGATATTTTGCCATATAGACAAGCTGCCACATTTCTCTTCTTACCTCCAGCTGAGTTTGGTGACATGATTTGGTCATGATCAATGAAGGGTTCATAGAAACACTACATGGGACGTCTGTGTAATTTCTTTAAAGGTAAGGGTATCTTTTTATTCATCTCACTACGTGAGTATGCAGGCTGGGAAGCCAGGGTGGATCACGAAAACAAGGTCACAGACTAAAATGTCAACAGGGATGCCGGAGGAGACTGAGGCCCTGGTGACCTCAGCACATGCTTGTGTCAAGTCTAAAGGTTAGCACCAGTGTTCATTTATGTGAGGGAAGATGAACTTTTCTCTAAAGAACCCTAATTGGAGTTAGGATAAATGTAGGTTGTTTTCTTAATGCTCTCAACTAGTAAAACCCTATCTTGGTAAATTAAGAATATAACTTCTAGTAGAAAATAAGTCATATTTTAAGGTAGACCTAGTTTAATTTTAAATCAAAACATGCAGTTGGGGATGGTAAATGGTTCCCAAATGCCTACCAGTGATTAAACCCCACATTTCCTGACACAAGGGAATCCGAGTCTCTCCTACGATTCATTTCTCATTGATGCGGGAAGTGGGCTCAGTTGTGAAGCATGCTTTTCTGTGCTGGCGCCTAGGAGCAGATCTTCTTAGCAGCCATGATATCCCCTGGTGCCCACTGTGGGGAACAAACTGTAGAAAGGTCGACAGGGGCTCGGGGGAGCCACTGGAGCTTTGCACTCGTGCGTTCATAGTCCTGTTCCCAAGCCACATCATCCTCCACCCAGGACATTGATTTCCCTCCCTTTAGTAATACTTTCTCAGATAATTGACGTACTAAGTCTATTTTTATTCTGAAGGAATATTGTCGTGGGCTCTGACTTCCAAAGAACAATCATAACCACAGGATAAGTGTTAATGTCTTAATGTGTCTCTGCTTGAGAGATGTTAATTTGAGAAGTTTTGTTCCTGAAGACTCAGTGACATCAAAAGGTTGAAGAAATCATCCAGTATTTATTACTGAGTTTCCTGCCTCTTAAGTTCCGGAAGAAAATAGAGGAAAGGATTTGATTTTGGGTCTTTATTTTTATTGGGTTTTTTGTTAATCAAAATATCCACCCTGCTACTTGTGAAATTAAAATCTGTGCTAGAGAAAATAAGTACCAGCTGGGCTGCATTTTTTTTTCTACCTCCTCTAGAGAACACTATGCAAAGGAGAGTATGCAAAGTAATAGGGCATGCTCATTTCACTGTATGTGTGCTTACCTGATGTGATACAGTAGATAATCCTCATTTCAGAGTGCTGGGACCAGAAACACAGTTTACAGAGGGTGTGACATCAGGTTACTGGAATGCCTAACAGTTTTGCCAACCCTTCAGAAAATTACTCAGAAAGTATAATCTGTAGTTTTAGTAAAGGGCTCTGTGTGTGTGTGTGTGTGTGTGTGTGTGTGTGTGTGTGTGTGTGTGTGTATTTGTGGGGGGGTGAGGGAGAGTCACACAGCAAGACTTTGTCTTTTATTAAATGATATGCTCATTTACATTGCGTTTCTCGGTCTTATTAAAACTACATGTTGCTCAGTTTGAGTGTTTCCCATTCTGCAAAAGTAAAAGCCATTTTCTTGTTGGAAAAAGAAAATTTCAGATATAATTTTCTAAGGTTGTTGCAAGTCTTTTAAGCCTCTACAGTTGCAACAGGGAATATTAATTTCAATGGGTTCTGGATGGTTTTGGTTGATCAGATAGAAAATATCTTAGCCAAGCAAGGAATATTCTAAAAACCGGTATATTCTAAGAATTTAGCCAGTATCCTGATCACTTGTTATACAGTAGGATTTAATGCTTTCTGGCAATACATCTTGATAAAAAGAAACTCTTATGTAAACACTACATCTATTTTATCCTGCATAACACACAAGATCAGCTAAGATATATGTGGTAGTTTGAATGAGAAATGTCCCCTGTAGACTCATGTATTTGAACCCTTGTTCTCCCATTAGTGATGTTGCGAACCTTCAGGGGGTGGAGCCTTGTTGGAGGAAGTAGTCACTAGGGGCAGGCTTTGAGGTTAGCTTCATTGCCAGTTCTTGCTCCCTGCTTCCTTTGTGCAGCAGATGACGTGCAGCCAACTTCTTACTCCTGCCAGTATGTCGTGCCAGTCCCACCATTATGGACTCCAGCTCCCTAAGCCAAAATAAGCTATTTCTTTCTTAAATAGCACAACAATAGAAAAGTAATTAATACAGCGTATTTGGGTAGTGATGCTGGATGAGAAGTGTGTAGGAATTCTGTACTATTTTTGTCATTTTTCTTTAAAATTATTTCAAAATAGTTCTATATTGAAAGCCAGATCGAGCCCAGGAGCACTAGTGTCTTCAAGCGGGGAGGAGAAATGAGGAAAGCTGACCATCCTCACTGGCACCGTCATTGAGAGGATAAGGCAACGCATCAAATTCAGCTGCTGTTCCATGCCGTGACACTTGTCATTTGACTTCACCCTCTTCCCACCTCTGGTCACCTCTTCCTTTTCCTGCCAAAGTTGTTCTTGCTTCTTTAAAGCTTTTGTGGTTACTTTATTTAAGGTGAAATGTTGCCTCACTGTTGCCAAGTCACTAAAACAATCCTCCTTTCTTCATTTCTCTTTGTAATCCATTCCACACCCTCTGGGCATGCCGTGGTTAAGCCTTCTTACCTAAGAGCTGGGCCTAATGGCCACTGACATTTAATCAAATAACAGTTATAATACATTTACTCATAAGTAAAAGTTGAATAAAATTTGGGCACTGACATCTAAGAGAATAGGGATTTCATCATCAAATATCTTAACAGAATCCATTTTGTTAAATAACCATAATTACAGGTTTTGAATTTATGATTCCAGAGGATTTTGCTGTTCTGCATTCTTTGAAGCCTCAGAGGCGATCATTGTGCTCCGGCTTCTGGAAATACCTAGAATGGCTCTAAAAACAGCCAGGGCTTCTTTAGAACATCAGTCCTTGGAAGACTTTCTCATCCAAAGGCTTTATGCTCCCAGTTGTCCAAGCATGCCTCCTGCATTCTGAAAACTGTCCTGAGACCTGAGGAGATAGCTTAACTGGTAATGTTCTTGCCTTGCAAGCAGGAGGACATAAGTTTATCCCTAGAGCTCACATAAAAAGAGGGGTGGTTTTGAATCCCAATGCTGAGAGGGCAGAGACAGGAGAATCCCTGGGTCTTTCTGCCAGCCTTGCCTTGGTGAGCCCAGGACAGTGAAAGACCCTTTTCAAAGAAGGAAAAGGAAGAAAATGGTGGATGGTGCCTGAGGAAGAAACACCAAAGCTTATATCCTTGAATCTCTACACATACATACATACACACACACACACACACACACACACACACACACAGGAAATACACGCATTCGCACTCACACACATACACACATGTTTGGAAATATGTAAATAAATTTTTAAGATGAGTGTTTAAAATAGCATTAAAAATGCTGGTTTTTCTGGTCATGTGAAGATTTGTGTTTCCCTGTTAAGGATTTGGAATGTTTTCTTTATTGACTTTGACACAAAACTACTCTAGAGTCTTGTGCCCCCTGCTCTCTTCTGACAGTAGTCATGTTTGGTGAAACCGCTGTTTTCTCTCTGTTTCTGTGACTAAGTCTTGATGTATCAGAAAATCATTTCCCCCATTATTTTGTGTTAACTCGAGCTTACAGCTGGTGCAGTTAGCTCATGTCTGACTCATGGCAGCAGCTCAGCTGATGGGGAGGGGAGGGAGCTTCAGAATAGCCAAGAGCAGCCCTTGGGGGATAAACAGCTTAACTTGGTTTGTTTTGTTCTAAGCTCCTCCTTAGTACATTGTCTGAAAAAGTGTTCCTGTGCTGGTGACTTCACATCGTCAGTGGCTCTTATTGTATAGACTTTGTTAGTCTCTATTTATAGTTTAGCTCTTGATCATGAAGCTGCTTTATTTTCTGGCTTTGGGAACTTGTTTTTTGCTGTTGTTATTTTTATTATTTTGTTATTATGTGTTGTATTATGTTTGCATTTTGTTTTGTGAGACAGGGTCTTATTCTGTAGCCCAGGTTAGCATAAAACTCACTGTATAGCCCAGGTTGGCCTCACATTTACTACAATCTTTCTGCCTTAGTACTCTAAATGCTAGAATTATAGACATGAGTATCATCCCTGGGCTTCTCTTTGAGTGTTTTAAGCATCTGTGATTCAGATTTACTGTAAAGTTGTCTGGTAGCCCCATTTTTAATGAGGAGGATGGTGAGAGCCGCTGAACTGACACCCTTTCCTCTTTGTAGGGTTTGAAAGTATCAGTCTTTCCCAGCAATAAAGCCCAACTCACCCGGTTCTCAGGCAGCCCAGCCTAGAAAGAGTATACCCATTACAAAGGCGGCGTGAGCCGAATTCCACACTGCAAATCTGTGTGCATATCACCCAGGCAGCAAGCTCATGTTTTACCTACAGAGACCAAAATACCTAATGTCATCCTTTTCATGTTTGCCCCACCAGAGCTAGCCATGACAGCCCATCAGGGTACTCTCCAAACCTCTGAGAACCTCCAGGAATTTTACCATAAAAGACCTCTCCCATAACTTAGCCAGGAGCCATACTTTTTGATAAACACACCCCCACCTGAAAAAAGAAAAAACACAGATAGATGTTACATTGTCCTCATTTAGGAAAGGGACAGCTGATGCGCCTATCACTTCTTTAAAGAGCTGGTTTGGAAAAACATTTGCGTGGATTTCATTTTGTCCACATCATGTTACAGCTTCAGGAGCAGCCATAAAAATTAATACTAACTCTAAATTTGGATTCACAACCAAGTATGGGTGAACCAAGTTACTATTGTGGTTGTTTGTTTGTTTAATAGTAGCCTTTCACTAAAGAGGACATTTCATCCTAGAAAAGTATTATTTTACTGTGTATCTAATTTTTCCCACTACTAGCCTAATAAATTCAAATGAAAAACCTTAAACAGACATTTAAAATACATCCTTTTAATTTTTTATGATTGTGTTTGTTTTTCATTATAAAAGTAATTCATGACTATTTGCATAGCTAAAAATACATAGAAAAGAAAAAAATTCAAAGTATGTTTTGATCCACAGGTATAGACCAGAATTGAAAAAGAAAAACCAACTGAAAGAGCTTGGCTGTACACTAATGTGACAAATACACTCTCTGTATTTAATGGATTTTCTCAGTCAGGGGGCTTTGTATTCAATCACTCATTTACTCTCATACAGAATTCCTTCTAAACCTCCGATGCCCTGGAGTCCACAGCTGTTCCTTCAGGATACATCATATGATGCTCTAAATCATTCGTAATGCCTTTTACATGTGAAATTGCTATATTTTAAAGGCCATTCTGGGTGAAAAATTAATACCACTAGAGCCCATTGTGTGTGTGTGTGTGTGTGTGTGTGTTTGTTTTTTTTAAACAGGTCATGAAATATAATGTACACTGTATTTTTATTGTTCTATGAAAATTGTGGGTCAAACAAGTCAACTTTTGGTTTCAGGACTTTATCTTTCAAGAATATATATGTTACCATAACTCTGTGTGTGTGTGTATGTGTGTTTTATGACTTCCATAAGTAAAGCAAAATTAGCTCAAAGGGAAAGATTTCCTTCTAAAAATCTTGCTTTCATTTATATATTTTATTTTATCTATGTATTTTCATTATTCTTATTTATTTTGCTTAATTATTTTTGATTACTGGGCATGGTGGGACATAACTATAATCCCCTAACCCTAGAGGCACAGACAGATGTTCCAGACTTGCATTGTCTACACGTGAGACACACTCAAAACAGCACAAACAAAAAAAAAAAAAAACATTTTTTCCTGGTTGTAATTCAAGAACAGTGAGTGCCTAGGTAGGGTGGCCCAGGGCCAGATAGGTTTGTATTGGGAGGGGTGGTAGGTAGCCATTTGTGCTTGAATTTGATGTAGTGTCAGTTGGGCACTTGTTTTATCTTAGGAGGCAGAGCTTTGAGTTGGGCCTGTGGATGAAGGAGAGTCTCTGCATTTACCAGGGCATTCTATATACCAGGGACTTGTCTTTATGTTTTTATATAAAGTGGTTATTCCAGGATAGGTTGTGAGAGGAAAGACTTGTGGGTGGAATCAGCCACCAATTACAAAAGATGAGCATTCTGAGAAGTGAAAAAGGAACTCTTGCCATATGTTTTAAGGGAGTCTTGTTTGATGTGGTAGGTTACCTACTCAATGACAAGCTGATTCAGCAAGCAGAATGCACACATGCATACGTACATGAGAGTGCACACAGACACTAGAGTTCTGAGGTTTCTCTCCAGCTCCTGAGATAAACATGCCTGTCAGACAGTACCTTGCAAATGATCTAAGAGGCATTTCTTCAGTATTGGGTGTGCTTTATTGCTGTGTCCTTCTGCACACATACCACAAACACACAGATTGTTCCATGTATTGCCATGTTGAATACTGCCACCAACCACTGCAGTTGGGGTTTGCAAGTTAGTCGTCTGGTTCTGATCTCATGTAAGGGAGATTGCCATGAACATGATACTTTTCCACTCAGAAGGGCTTTGCTTTCAGTTGTGCAAGTTCTGAGAGTAATCAAAATAAGAGATTTTTAAATGTGTGTTTTTGAGATAGAAACAGCAACAGATAAACTTTTATTTGGGTATAAAAGTTATGTTCTATGATCCTGAGTTACTCAAGACAAATAGATGTCATATGTGTTGAGAAGCTTCAGGAGATATGCCAGCACATAGCTTCTGTAACCTTTGAGCATGCTCCAGTGAAAGCACATGGAGAACTTGAATAGGGCTGTGTGCCACGTAAGTCATCCAGATGCTGGAGGCTGTGGCAAGCAGTGACTGCTGCTGCCCAAGGTGTTTTCAAAGACACGGGCAACTTGGCACTAAAGTGCTGTAGTATTGAGAGTCTGTTATTTTCAAGATACTGAAAATAATACAAAAACAAATTCTACGTAGTATTGCTTGAATGCAGATATTTGCTTTCCTACTTTCATGTAGATAGCATCCAGAAAGGGACCCCCATCTGGCGTGTTAATCGGCCTTCACAGTTCATAACCAGGACAGGCTGTAACTTCTTGGTAGTGAGATGGGTGGCTAGTAATATAACTATTCCTTTTGACACACACACACACACACACACACACACACACATATATATATAGTTAGATGTATATAGTCAGATGCTTAGACGACTCTAGTAATAACAACTTCAAATGCAGTACTTTCCAAATAGGCTCTTATTTTGTTCTCTAATAATACCACAAGCTTTAGTTGGAGGAAAAGTGAGTGTGTTGTGTATTTTTCTGGATTTTGGAGATTACCCAAGAAAATCAGGTCGTATGTGGAACTGACCTTGAGGATACCGAACTTGAGTCACTGAAGATGACCTTGTGCTCATGTGACTGTCTGAGCTAAAAAGAGCATTGTGTAACTTCCCCACCCTGTGGATAAATGATGATCTAAGCCAGCGATCATTGTTCATCAATACTCATTCAGGGTTTTGTGCTTCTAATATTCTAAAAACATTAAGGTTTGGTTTGGTGAGAATGGGTAGTTGCTTACTTAGCTTTTGAAAGAAGATCTTACTGTATCAAATTTGTGATCCTCCTGCCTCAGCCTCACAAACACTTGGATCACAGACATGTATGAGCATATGTGGGCAAAACAGATTTTTTTAAAAAAAAAATTCCAGTTTAGTGACCATATTAAACAATCAGTTAAACTTGAGAACTCCCTTTTAGAGAGACACCTTTAAAATTAAGCTTGCAGTTTGCCATTTTGTTCAGAAGAAGCCAGAACATGAATGGAGCATACTTCCTGCCATGGCTCTCACAGTACCCACAGGTCACTCTCTGGGAAGCATGTGCCTGAGTTGACCCATATGAGCCAAACTTATAGATGTAAAGGTTGCATTTTCTGTGTGGAGAAGACATTGTCATTATAACCATATCATTGTACTAAACTGGGGACTTCTTTTCCCAGATGGACTTTGGTAACCACATCAGTAAAAGGTCCATCCGTGTACACTACAGAATGCACTGGCATCCAAAGAGAAGCAGCGGGGAGGTGGAATTAGGGCACCACAGAAAACAAAAGCCATGATTATTTAATGTATGGACAGTCTCTTGATTCTTTTAAGTAGAACTTCATTTTAAAATCTACTTACCCTGTCTGGAATTCATGCGATTTGGTCATAATTCTTAAAATCCCTGGTCATAGGTCATCCTATAAGGACCTTGGAGTAAAAAATGTAGTATAGTCTAGACAAAGCTTTTGTAATGCAATTACATATGTTTCTGGCAAATTGCATCTCTCCTAACCTCAGTTTCCTTATCTTTAAAATGAAGAGGCTTAAACAAGATACACTTTAAGCTTCCAGTAGCTCTAACACAGCATGCCAATAAATCTTCACTGCAATCAGCCACTCTGCATTGAGTGTTTCCTGTGTGCTAGGCCAGGCGAGAGGTAAATGGCTTCCTGTGAGTGCCCTAGGGCCGGCTTCCTGGTGCTGCCTAGATCAAAGGGTGCTGCTTATATACTAAAGGAGCTGAAAGAACTAAGATGAGCAGCACAAAAGGAAGAGGCTCTAGCAAGAGTGTCAGAAAGTAAAGAAGCTAGCTGTAATAACGCAAAGCCCTGCGTATGTCTGTGAGTATCTTTAAAATGGCCTCAGATGATAGGCTTTGCAGGACAGAATCTCCCAACTGCCACATACTTTATTTAATTAAAGCTGGCCACCCTGGCAACCTTAATCTTTTAGGATAAGTTCTCCTCACGTTAAAAGACTAAAATTCTTAATTACAGACACACCAACTATCTTAGCATGTATACCGAAGCCAAATCTTGATTGCCAAACTCAGTAGAAGAAAGATATTAGGAATTCCTTTAGGACTGTTGTGTCTTTGTCTAAATGCTTTCTGTCTAGTCCTCTGTTGGGGGAATGTGGTGGCTGGGTTCAGGTTAGCAAGTAGATAGTGTGGGAGTCATAGCTACCGAGAGCTAGTTACATTGCCTATCCTCTTGAATAAAGGGGTGGCATTTGATTATTCAGAATGTTCATTGCTTATTTACTGTGTGTCAGGTATTCTTCTAGGACATAGATATTCAAACCTGGGAAGTCCTCATTATAATCACACACACACACACACACACACACACATACACACACCTGACCTGAGGGGTTCTTGCTATAAACATAGAGACATACATACATACACCTACATAAATACATAAGAATTATGCAGTGTTAAGTGTTGTCCGTGTGAGGTTTGGGTTTGGTTTTGTTCTGTTTTGTTTCTTTGTTTTTGAGTCAGGGTTTTTTTGTGTAGCTAACCCTAGCTGTCCTGGAACTCATTCTGTTCACCAGGCTGGCCTCCAACTCACAGAGATCTGCCTTCCTCTGCCTCCAGAGTGCTGGTATTAAAGGTGTGCGCTATCTGGCAGGGATTTTTTTTTTTTTTTTAGTAAACACATTAGTAACCCACTGACTTTGTTCAGAACCTAAATACTTACTTGTTTGCTTTTTATTTTCCATTAGCAAACAGTTATGAGTCCTATCATCCACATTAAGAGGCCAGTTTCTAGAGGAATAGTTCATTTGGTAAATTATTACCATGCAAGCCTGAGGACCTGTGTTCAAATCCTCAGTACTTAGGTACAACACTGGGCCTGGTGGCATGTGCCAGTAATCCCGGCAATGGCAGGATGGGAGGATGGGAGGATGGGAGGATGGGAGGTAGCGACAGAAATCTCTGGAAGCTCCTGGGCAAACCAGCCTGGACTGTGAGGAAGGTCCTAGGGATGCTGTCCCAAACTAAAGGGGAACGATGCATAAGGATCAACATCCCAAGTTGTTGACTGTACACACACTACATATGAGTAAATAGGTAGCTATGAATAACTAAATCACATGCAGACGTGTGTGTATATGTACGTGTTACCTGTGTATAATACTTGCTATGTGTATTCATAAGTAACACTTGAGCCAAGCAGGTAAATAACCAAAAGAAGTCTGGATTTGTGTTCACGTGATTGTGAGAATATTTGGTTGGGGAGAAAGTACAGAAAGGAAGAAAGGAACTTGTCCTCACTTCAGCTCCTCTGTCTTTTTTGCATTGAAGGTGACAAACCTGTATAATAACTTCTACTCAGACTGGACAAGAAAGAAAATGTAGTATGACCGTTAGAAACACTGTTCTTGAGTGCACACACAACTGTGAGAAGGCATTTCCTGAAAGTCCTCCCACTGCAGAAAAAATTGAAATCTCAGGGAATTTTTTTCCCTTTATTGGTCAGATGTCCCTTCCAAGAAGCACCAGGCTGCCTCATCTCAACCTGCTCCCCTTACCAAGGAAACGGAAGTGGTCAGTCTCTGCCACCAAACCATGGGTGAAGTCTAATTATGCTACCTCTGTGAGACAATGCAGGAGCAAACATCTGCAGGACTGAATCAGAAAAGCCACGAATGCAGCTAGCCCAAGCTGTGAATCATCCGTGGACTCAGATTAAAGGAGTTGTGTTGTGTTTACCTTTCTCCTTATTTTCTTTGTAATTGAGAAGACCGACTCTGTTAGCTCTGGCACTGGGATCTGAGGGGATATATGGATTTCAGGCATCGACTCCTGCTCTAGTGTTGCCACATCACAACTGTAAAGCAGATGGACGATGAGAGTGAATAGTGGGTTTGATGTCTGCTTTGTCCTCTCTGCACAGTTTGCTTTTGCTTTAAAAGGTCGGGATAAATAGAAAATGTTAGATGTGTTTTAACTAAGTAATCCAGTCCTTGAATTTTAGCTTCAATAACAAAGGAGAAGAAATTACTATAAGCTTTATATCCAAAAGAAATAAAGTTACAACTGCTGCTTTTTACTTTGTAATATTTCTCTTTTATTTGCAATTACATGTGTGTGTGTGTGTGTGTGTGTGCGCGCGCGCGCGCGCGCGCGCACGCGCGTACATGAATACAGTGCCAAGAGAGACCAGAAGAAGACCTTAGATCCTTTGGAGCTAGAGCTATAGGTGGTTATAGGCCACCAGATGTGGGTGCTGGGAGCCAAACTGAGGTCCTCTGGAAGAGCAGCACCCTCTACTACGGAGGCATGGCTCCAGCCCTAGCAAACTCTGATTGCTTGTCATGGTTGTTATATGTCTGTCACATACTTAATTGCTTTCTTAGATTAAGGCATGGAACATGGTAAATGAAGCCTAAGTTACTACTTTAGAAATGATTGTTAAGAATCTCTTTTCTTTAAAAACTTGGTTTTTATTTTTTTGTTTTGTTTTGTTTTCTTGTCCATTAGAGAGCAGAAAGACAGACTCGAACAATGGATTCAGCTCAATATGCAGAATTCTGTGAAAGCCGGCAGCTAAGTTTCTGTGAGTACAGATTTAACTTCACTTTTGGATGTGTAAGGAATTGTTTTACAGACATCCTAGACTGTGACATGTTCTCTGTTTTTTAGAGACCGATGTATTCAATATATGATGTTACAGAAACAGCATCTGCACTGGGGGAACCTGAAGATTTTGCTATGTTCTGCGGCTCTACAGTCAGTTGTGTTAGGAGATGTGAGAGCATACGCATATACAGACAGCAGTGGAATTATTCCTACAGCCTTCAGTCAGAACAGTACTTTAGTTTCTCATTTCTTAGTCATGTTTACTGAAGTACAGTATTGCTGACTGTACTGGTCCATAATGAACATTAATAGTCATGACATCTAAAAGCTCCCAATATTAATTATAAACCCCAAACTCCCCTTTATGCACACTCATGTTACCACAAAGTAGCATCTCAATAGAGTGTTTCATTTTGTCCTGAACCTCCTACTGTAGCATGCCCTGAGCGCTAGCCAGAGTCGTGAGTCAGTCCTCTTGCCACAGGACTAAGAGCAGAAAAGTCAGTGCCTTCCCACCACTGAACAGCGGTCGCCAAAAAGCACTTGCGACCTTATAACAGTGGACTAGATTGTGTGTCAATAGCCCAGTGACAACTAAAGTCCTTGGGGTAAAGGTCAAAAAGAAAGGGCAATGAAAAGTCCATTTAAAAATATGACAAAGTCGCGCATGACCCCGATCTGAGAAGTTATAGAAACAATGATGTCTTTAAATGAAAAGCAATTGTGTGGTCACGATAACCATGTATTTGATTTGGAAAAAGAAAATGAGAGCAGCATTTTAGATCATGAAGTGCAAATAAATGACACATTTCAAATAGCACTGCCCCATGCAAACATCAGTAAAATATAAGAAAACATGTTTTGGAAGATTTTTTTCCTAACAAAATATATTTTCCAATCTGACTAACAACTTGGCATCAGACATCTGTGAAGCATTAAGTAAATGACACTTCAGATCGTGGCAATTTCAGCAAATGAGAGGGTTTTGTATGGTAATTTTGGGGTTTAAATACAGCATTCAAGTATTTTATAAGCATAAATCTCCAGCTCATAAAGTAGCATTTAGTGCAGTTGAACTATTTTTTAAATCATATTTTAAACTGAATTTACAAGAAGAAATGAAGTGCTGTTGCATACTAAAACTGATGGCCTTAGTCTGGTAATGCAACTTTCATTTGAAAATTAGATTTTATTTCTTTTCTGCTGTTCCATTGAGCACAAAAAAACTATAGTAGATGAAGCTTAATATTTTCTACTTCTGATAAAATTACAGATAAAGTAGTATGTTATGCATAATTTTCTTTTCTGCGGGGTGGGGAGAAAGGATTTTGGCATTAAAAATATTTGCTCATATAGTATCTGTGGGAGCTTCATTTGAAGCCAAGGTGGAAGAACCTGTTTTCTATGATGGAAATGCCAAAGCTGAAAAGGCTCATCACAGCAGATCCAGAAGCCAGCCCTGTGCAGACAGAGTATTGGGCTGTTTGCAATCTTCTCTTTTTGATGAATTACCAGGACACTGGAACCATGACCTGCCATTGCCTTCTTAAGTATCTGGTTTTGGCAGTACCTAGGATCCCTGGTGTTATGTGTACTGGTTGACCTCCATATGCACATTGTGGCTCATGTACACATGACTCCCATACCTCACACAGACAGATATTTAAAAATTGTAAAGATTGGACCTTAGAATTTAACTAAAGAAATATATTTTTGCTGGGTGTTGGAGGCGCACACCTTTAATCCTAGCACTCAGGAGTCAGGGGCCATCGGATCTCTGAGTTCAAGGCCATCCTGCGGTACAAAGTGAGTTCCAGAGCCAGAGCTACACAAAGAAACCCTGTCTCAAAAAAAGAAATGAACAACACAAACAAGCATGATATAATCATTTGTGAATCTGTTACAGAAATAGGTGTGGCGAGTCTGTTGGCACCAGGTATTTTGCTTTCTGGTTGTGCAGCGGGTACTTAGACTTCTGCATTCTGAGCGCTTCCAGTCTCACAAAGACACTGCTAATTCTCTCCCTCATGGCTGAAAACTAATAATGACCCTTTTCTTACCTTCCAAATAAATCGCTTACAGCAGCTTCTGTGCTTTTTCTGTGCTCTAATGCTCTGTCAGAGGGAAATGGGCAATAAGTTCCATTTTATTGATCTTGCAAAATGCTGCCTCTTAACTTGAACTTCAGAAGTATTCCACAGATGTTGAACAAGTGTTTGTGAGCCGTTCCAGCTTGCTAGTTAGATGGAATGTTGCCTGTCAGAGTATGTGAAGACTGGTTACTTTAGAGAGATAGCTTTAAGGGGGATTATCATAATTCTGCCACATTTGACAGTTTTGGACATGTGCTTCAATAGCAGGACTTCATGTCTTCTGTGATTTATTTAAAAGAAAACTCTCCTGTATGTGGAATGTATGAGAATTCTAACTAGAGCCAAACAGCATGCTCTGGGTTGAGACTTTTACAGACTAGTAAGGCCAGAATAGTCAAAGGATGATCAGTGATCTTTTTTAGATTCCCTTGCAGATTTTATAAAAAATCTTTACCATCCACTTTTTACCCTCTAATTTACTAGTTAAATAAGTGATGGCTAAGCAAGGTTCTGTGTCAAAATCAAATTCAGCTCTGCTTAGTACTGGAACAATTACAGTGTTTGGTGGTTAGTTCTGTTTGTTTTTGTTTGTTCGGGTTTTTGGTTTTGCTTTTTTTTTGAGACAAGGTTTCTCTGTGCAGCCTTGGCTGTCCTGGAATTTGCTTGTAGTCCAGGCTGGCAGCAAACTTAGAGATCTTCCTGCCTCTGCCTCCCAAGTGCTGGGATTAAAGGTGTGCCCCCGCCCAGCCAATTACAGGTATTTAATGAAAGGTATGTGCTGCTTGGTTCCATATCTGCATGATACAATTAGGTATCCAGGAGCTTTGGGCATATTCTCTACTAACAAAGAACTAAGGTCTGAGAAATCTATGCACATAGGAAATATTTGTAGTTGTTTCCATAAATGATGTAAGACGTCTACCTTTGGCCTGGATGGTCAGGATTGTGTGGATGAAGAAGGGTGAGGGGAGAGCAGACTGGAGCACAGAGACGAGACTCAAGGCCAGCTCAGTTCCATGATGGTAAGGGCAGGTTGCAGTAAGTCTGGTTTGGAGAGTCAGGCCTAAGAATTCTAACATCTCCATAGCCAACAAAGACGTAATAGTTACAGGTTATCTCAGGCCATCAATGCTTTATTTAATTCTCAATTCACAATTTTGAGCCTATTTTAGTAGTAGGTACATGTTGAGGATTGGAGATGTAATTTCTTTCTCTGTATTCCTTCATCACAACTTCTTCCAGAGTTTTATTTCCATTAGAACTAAGTTGTATGGAGAAAGCAGCTTTTCTATGGTAATAATTAAAACTCTGGCCAATGGTAACATATTCTAGATCTCTGTGAGAAATACAAGGGTGAAAAGGTATGGTGTATCATGCCATCCACCATAGAGACCTGAGGTTAGAGGGTGAGATGTCCCATGTCATCCACCACAGAGAGATAAAAGATCAAAGTGCATGAGGAATTTGTAGAATGAAACCATGGTATTGCTTTTTAACCAAGGTTTCCAACTTGGATTTCTTAAGAAAAAAAAAAATTTAGACGTTAAGAGAACTTCCCAAACATTGTTTCCATGGGTGTTATTTGCAGTTTCAGGAGAAATATTTCCAATTTCATACAATCATGTGAAGGTTAAAACATGTTAAAAAGTAAAACATTTCTCTTCTTTTTAATTAATAGCCAAAAAAGCTTCCAAATTTCGAGATTGGCTGGACTGTGGCAGCATGGAGATAAAGCCCAATGTCATAGCTATGGAAATTCTGGCATACTTAGCATATGAAACA
This sequence comes from Arvicola amphibius, assembly GCF_903992535.2. NCBI lineage: Eukaryota > Metazoa > Chordata > Mammalia > Rodentia > Cricetidae > Arvicola > Arvicola amphibius. The sequence goes on along the minus strand of NC_052055.2, from coordinate 72,713,062 downwards.
GTGGCACAGGTAAGAGTCTGAACTGTCAATCAACTGCTCCTGCTGATTTCTCCTCCCTGGGTCCATGGTCAGTTCTTTATTCCATCTGCTACTCTAGTTGGAATAAGAAGAGCGTAAATTTTCTTTTGAAATGCATCATATTCTGTAATTTAGCTCAGTTATGTTTCTTTGTATAGCTATTTCTTAGGGCTGTAAGTTTTTGTTTTGTGTTGTTGTTATTGTGACTTTTTAAAAGAATACTGTGTCTAGACCTGCACAAACTTAATGTAGTCTACATTCCAGCTCACATGTCCACTCCTACCTGTGGAGCTTTTGACAGTGATGGCTTCCAAGGGAGAGAGAGCCAGTTTTCTTTAAGGTTCTATCCCCTGGTAGGTTAACCATGCTCCAGTGGGTGTCCCCACTCCCAGGCATATAAAGCCAGCATAAATTGGACTAGGATTATTAAAACAGAAGAGGAGGATGGGGTAGATCTGGGAAGAACTAGAAGAGTTGAGGTTGAATATGAATTAAATACATTGTTGGCATGTATAAAATTCTTGATGAGTTTAACAAAAAAAATGTATTTAAAATGTCGGATCCTTCAACTTTATTGTAACTATATGTACAAGTGGGAATGCCCACTTTTTCTCAATGTTGAAGTCTTACATCCTCAACAGATTTGTTTAAAATCATGTGTCTGATTTTTGAAATAAGTGGCTGTCAAAGTCTGTGACCCCTTTTTTAAAAATACTTATTTATTTATTATGTATATAATATTCTGTCTGCGTGTATGCCTACAGGCCAGAAGAGGGCACCAGACATCATTACAGATGGTTGTGAGCCACCATGTGGTTGCTGGGAATTGAACTCAGGACCTTTGGAAGAGCAGGCAATGCTTTTAACCTCTGAGCCATCTCTCCAGCCCTCTGTGATCCCTTTTATCTCTGGAGATATGCAGGTGTAGGATCATGGCACTCCAGGTGTGATCCCCCCTGGGTATGGTCACTAGGGCCCAGGATCAGCCTCTTGTTAGCCCATTTTGAGAATGGAGACCCCCTAAACTAGCCTGGAATCCCAGGGCTCACAGTACAGAAATTCCCATTTAAAATGCTTCACTGTTGATAACAAAATGAAATTTTTGTTAAGCTACTCCCTTAGAAAGTCAAACTTGTCATTTGTGATTGTGGATTGGCCCAGTCACCAGTCAATGAAAGGTTGTGCTCACTTCCAAATGGAGGGCAGACAGTATTAATGTCAATAACATTCCGAGTGTGTTACTGATCGTCTCTTCTATGGCATTAATGATCATTTCCAGTTATATCACTTTATATTTGTTACTCTGTTCTTCAGGTAGTGGATCTGGCTCTTCTCGTGAGGCAGGATATGGTATCCAAGGCAGGGGACCCCTTCAGCCATGCCATTTCTGCAGCCTTCATTCAGTATCATAACTCGGCTGAGGTGAGTATCAGAAAGTCTGAGAACTCATCTATGTACTTGTTACATGTTGCCGTTAGTTCTTCTCTGGAAAGCGTTCTATAGGAATGCATAGTCTTTTCTTGGAGAATCTTAATCCATTGACCATTTACACAAATAGTGACTGAGCATTTCCTGTGCCAAGCCCTGAGGATCCATTTGATATGATGACTTTTTTTCCCTTTGACCCCTTTTTGTTTTTTAAAAAATAAATTAAATAATGAAATTTAATAAATTAAAAAAGAATCTTTTTTAAAGAATCCTTGTCTTTCCTAGCCCTTCAATGACAGACAGATGATTGCAGAACCTGTATTGCTCTGAGACATGTGAAGTGAATAAATTAGTCTGTATAATTACATGATGCTGGAGAAAGATATTTCTTTGTAGCTCAAATAATGAGAGTTGCTGTGGGGCTGTAGATCAATGGTACAATTCTTGCTTAGTGTACAAGAAATTGAGCGACCCTGGAGGGAACTGGGGATGTATTTTCATGTAACAATTCCTAACATTTATTCATAACTTTCCATTTCATTTAGTGATTTATCTAAACAATAATTTATATTGACATGGCTCCATCTACCTCAGTTTGCATATTGGCACCTCTTGTCTGCTCTATCTCCCTTGTGCTGCTAGGATGTTTTCAGTAGGAATTGGGAAATCTCAGCATGTGTAACCTTTGCATAACTGCTCACCACTTCCAGTTTCAGGCACGATGTGCCTGAAAACGAGAGAAGCAACAGAACATGTCAAATACATCCGTCAGCATTTGAGTGTCTTAGTAACAAACGCAGCAGTGTCGTATCATCTATTCTACGAGCCATAGGAGACAGAGTAGCTTCACATCTGCGTGTGCACTTATAAAGTGAGTTTAGGTCAAGTTGGCGAAATGTATATAACAACACAGCCAAGCCCATTTGATAGCGCTCATCTGCTTCCTGCTACTCTCTGTGGATGAGGATGGTAGCTCAGACCACTTCTAAAACACAGCTATGATTTGCTTTATGCCAAGAATTTTTTTTAATGTCTGAAAAAAACTATAAATCCTTTTCTGGATTTATACACATTTTTAGCATAATTTTGGGTTGTTCAGAGACCCTGAAGCCATTCTATTAGTCTGTGGACTCACCATGGACCCCAAGTTATATATTCTTTGCTATAATGTTTAGGATCTATGCTATGATATCTTTGTATATAGTGTCTTACTAACAAGCCAGAAGTCAACTCAACTTTTCTGATAGCCCTTGGAGAATCAGATTGGCTTGAAATCCAAGTAGGGATTGAAATGTTTATGGCCATTAAAAAGGTCATACATCATTATCAGTCAGCATGCTTGAAAACTTCCTAAAGCTTACTTAGTTGATTAAACACTCTTTATTTTCTTTATGTTTCAAACCCCAATTATGATGTCAAAGAGCGCCCTTTGCAATGTCTTTGATGCTTTATGAGTATGTGTATAGTGTGCTTTCCATTAACATCAGACAAATTTGTTGTAACATTTCTAATTGAGGAAATTTACTGTGAACATAACAACCCAGTTTTTCCTTAGCATTCAAATGATTGCTTGCAACTCTCAGAAAACACCCCCAACATCCCCATCCTTCTTTCTTGGTTCTCCGGGGTGGCCAAGCTACCCTGGGCAACTACTCAACAACCACAGGCACTTTTCCCAGCTAAAGAACAGCTGAAAAAAATGCCCTATGTGTAGTGGGTTTCCTGGGCTCTCTGGGAGTCGGGAGCATGAATCTCTGAGAGAATCCTGACAGACTGTCAGTGTCTGCCCCAAGCTTTCTCCTGGCCTGACATCCACCTACCCTCCCTCCCCTGTGACTGGTAGTCAAAGTAGACATTTACAGAGACTGTCGCCCTTCCTGCCCTTTATTATCTGCTAGAACAGAGATAATTCCATGCTAAAACAGAATTCTCACTCATCAGCATTGCAAATCAGTAGTTAACATGAAGGATTGTGCCAAATATGGGCCAGAGGGGCATCTGGAGAATGATAGTGGCTGTGTTCAGAGAGGCTGAATGATTTGTAAAACAAACAAGCAAATAGATGAACAAGCACAGAGCCAAGTTAGTGTATTATACTGACTTCCAAATGAACCACCTAGAGAATTAAACCAACTCTCATGTGAATGCATGCATGTCGACATCGAAGTGTTGAAGGTATGGAAACTGGCGTGAAAGATCATTCTGAGAGGCAGCAAAAGCCCATTGTACAGGACTGGGAGTGGGTAGCTCCGGTGAAACTAAAAACACCAAAGAGAACTAATTGGAAGTTCCATTTTTAAAAACTGAAAGCTTAGGATTGTGTCCTGTTACAGACTACTGAGAATTATCAAAGACTAGTTCAAGATCTCGGCTGAAGAATGATAAATTAAAGAGATGCTCTTAGGAGATCCTGACATCAGTACTAGCGTAAGATGACTGGGTTCATCTTATCTGAGGGGGCATCATCCTTAAACACTGACCACATGAGGAACCGAGCTGGTTAAGCTTGGGTTCCTGACTCTAGACTAGCAAACGTAATAGCAATGGTTTTCTACATATTTTTCAGCATATGGTTTACACACATGTAGACATGATCCCTTGGAGCTATGTAAATATTCCAAAATAGTTTTTTTTTTAATTACAAACTCTGAAACAAAACTGATCCTAAGCATTTTGAGTGAAAGATACTCAATCAAAATTAGCTTTATTGCTTCTTGTTTGGTGGTGTCTCCAGACAGTCTGATCAAGGAAATACTGTTGAGACCGGTACCAGAATTTCAGCAAGGGGTTTGCAAAATCTAACATCATTTCTTTTACTATATTATAGAGAGTGGTTGATCCACAGAGTGCATGGTTAGTATATAAGAAAATGACTCATAAATCTTTAATATCTATAAATTCTTAAAAGCCAATATTGTTTGAAAATGTTTTGTTATGCCATTTAGGGACCTTTCGTTCACAAATAAGCACTGGGGAAACCAGAAATGCTGAACACACAGTATTATCTCTTTAGAGGAAGAACTGTGCAACCTCTTTCCTCCTAGAAGGCTGGTTAATAGCCTAGATGACTTGGCTATCTCTAGGGTCAGACCACACCTCTCCCCCCGCCCCCCAGGCATTTACCTGCCAGTGCAGGGACCTGTTTCCTAACTCCATTCTGTAGGATGCCATTCACCCAGTGGGCGCATGTGAAGGGGAGTTAAGGGGGAACTGTGGAAGAGCTTAAAAGCCTGTCTGTGATAACTGGCTCAAAGAAGTTAGAGAGTCATTGACCATAGAAAAAGAAGATACTGAAAGGACAGTTCTTCAAATGATTGAGATGAAATTAATAACAGGCTTGTAGTCCAAATAAATAAAAGAGCAATATTAAGAAAGGAAAGAGGACATTGCATATAGAACAGACTGGAAGACTCGGTGATCCTAAAATGATTTTGCGCTATGGGGAAAATGCTGGCAGTCACTAACACACACAGTGTCTAAAAGCCATCCATCCAGTATGGGGAGAGTTTAGAGACTCTTTTGGAGACTTGTAAACTTAAAATACAAGCAAACTTTCCATGTTATCCAGCAAAGTTAACAGATTTTTTTTAAGAGGCAGTGCATGTAGAATTTTTGTCTGAATAATTAGGTTAAAAATTATTATAAGTAGAATTTTAGGGGGAAGACATCCATTTCTATGGAGTAGATAAGAATAAATTTTTAAGCTATAAATGGTATTAAGTGTAAAGATAATGTATTGCTAGGAGGTCTGGTCCATTCATCTCAAAGCCATGTCTTTGTGCAGGGGTCCTGTTTGAAGTCCTGTCCAGACTCTCCTGAGAACACACCGCCTGCTACACCAACAGCTCCCTCTTCTGGATCTCAGTATTCTGGGAGAGCCGCATCTGGATCCCTGGGGAATGGCAGTACAGGACAAGACTCTAGTAAAAGCAAGCAGAGAAAGAGGAAAAAGGTTGGTAGGTTTTGTTGTGGTGGTTGTTGTTCGTTTTGGTGTTTTGGGTTTGGTTTGACTTTCTTCCTTTCTTTTTTGATAGAGAGTGGAGAGAAAAATTTTGGGTTTAGGGTTTTTTTATAGTTATGAAAAAGTGGCGTGTGTGTGTGTGTGTGTGTGTGTGTGTGTGTGTGTGTGTGTGTGTGTGTGTTTCTCACAGCTTAAAGCTTAAGAAGCAGCCAGCTTAGGTACCCACAATCAATGACCTCTAGTCAGACTTGAAACAACTTGGGTGCTGTTCACTAGTCTAGAGGCAGTGGGACCTAGGGAGATGAAACCCATAAATGAAGTGGACTAAAGTCTCATGCAATAGCCAACTTTATTCAAGCATCAGACAGGTTATAGCTGAGGGTTAAGAGGAGTCACATGAGTAAAGTGTCCAATCACAAGGGCAAGTCACAAGTGGTAGGTAAGCCACATAGGGCAAAATCTTGTTTTTCCATGAAGGCATATAAACAAGCAGTAGCCAGTTGCAGTGACTAATCTGAAGTGAACTCACTCCTATCCACTACACCTGGGAGGGGCACAAAGGCATAATCTAAGAACAATTCCATGTTTTTAAAGAAACAGAGGTCACAAGACTCTTGTCTTGGTTTCTTAGAATTTCTTACAAGCACTCAAATCTACTAACACATCTCCATTCTTGAACCATTTTACTATGCCAACATTTATTATATCCATCCAGTCATCTTTTACTATCCTGCAATCTCTCTCTCTCTTTCTCTCTTTCTCTTCCCTCCCACCTTCTACCCTCCCTATCTCTCTCTGTCTGCTGTTACCACTGGCTTTACTTTAACCATTCTAATGGATTTTTCACAGGTAAGGAATTAATATATGTAGGGAGAAGGTAGTACCAATTTGTAGGAGTTCTATACACATGCTAGGTAAAAGGTCTGTTGTTGCATGCTACTTTACGTGCGCTTCCTCAGTTTGTGACTTACCTTTTGATCAGCTCAGTGGTATCTCTTTGAAGATAGGGTTTCACTTTATAGCCCATACCGGTTTCATAATCGCACAGCCTCTGCTCTGAGTGCTAAAATGACAGGTGCGTGCCACTGCACATCCCCTTAATAGTGTCTTTAATTCAACCTACGTTGAATTTCTGATGAATTCTAATTTATCCTTTTCCTGTTTCTGGGTCATGATGATATTCTCATTTTCTTCTGTAGGCTTTATATTTTACATGTAGTTCTATTAATGTGGGCAAAGTAATTTGTGTAATATGTTGTATAAGCTGAGGCCACATTCAGGGTTTCTTTTTGGTTTTTGTTTTTGTTTTTGTTTTCTCTATGTTACAGCCCTTGCTGTCCTGAAACTCATTTTGTAGACCAGGCTGGCCTCGAACACACAGAGGTCAGCCTGTCTCTGCCTCCCAAGTGCTGGTATTAATGGTGTGTGCCGCCATAGCCTAGCTTTAGGGTATCTTTTTTTTTTTAATTATGCATGTGTAGGTTTTGCCTGCATGTATGTCTGTGTCATATGCATGTGGTGTCCTCAAAGGCCAGAAGAAGGTGACTGATCCCTAGGAACTGGAATTACAGACCTTTGTGAGCTGCTAGTGGGTGCTGAGAATCTAACCTGGGTAGGAAGAGCATTCAGTGCTCTAACTGCTGGGCCATCTCTCCAGCACCAACACACTCAGTTTTTATAGACTGATTTCTAGTCACTTCGGAAATATAGCAGTGTGAAAGATACTTCAGTATGGAATTTTAGGTTGATAGTTTTGTCTTTCAGTATTTAAATTATGCCATTTCTCTGTTTTCTGGCATCCATTGTTGTACATTTTAAATCAGCAAATGTATATCATTGTTTTCATGGGCTGCACACTTCTCTGCGTACTTTCCAGAGTATGAGAAAATGAGTTGTGATTAGCCTCATAGTTGTGCATATGTTAAATAATTCTTCATACATTTGGGAACTCCAGGAATTTAAACACTTTCTTCATCTTATTAAAACTATTACATTTGGGGTATTTCACTGTCCAGGTTTTCTATTCTATGTCTGATTTCTCCTAAATTGGAAATTATTTGTACCAGAATTAATAATTTTTCATTTTAAGATAATAATTATTTCTTTCCATATATCCATACACAACTTTCTGTAGTCGGCCACTTGTTTATCTTGTCATTTTCTCACTGAAAACTTCAGTTATGGTTGCATAATTGTATAATTCCTTACACAGAAAAATAATACATTTTCTCAGGGATAGGGAACTGTCAGATAAGAGGAATAAATTACAAGAGACAGTTTCTACAGCAAATTGGCTATGGTTAAAGATTCTTGAATAATTTAAAATGTAAAAGTTACATGGTCACCAAAAGACAATAACAATAATAATTAATAATAGTAGAGCAGCATAAATTGTTTAATCTACCTTTACATTCCATAATGTGTATATATTTCACTGTATTGTCTCATGTGATAAAAACATATAGTGTAATTTCAGTAAAAACAGTGGATAAAATACAAATAAAATAATTAAGCCTCTAATATACATTCTAAGCTTTGTGTAATAGAAATAAAAAAAATGGATGTTTAGCCATCTCTGGCTTACTCCTTGTCTTCCTCCTATTATTAATGGGGTAAAATTGGAAACGTTAAGAACAGATGATATTTAAAATATTTGAACTTTTGTGACTGGGCATGGTGGTGCACACCTTTAATCCTAGCACTTGGGAGGCAGAGGCAAGCGGATATCTGTGAGTTTTAGGCCATCTTGGTCTTCAGAGTTCCAGGATAGGTAGGGCTGTTACACAGAGAAACTCTGTCTCAAAATAAATAAGTAAATAAATTAAAAATAAAAAAGTTGAATTTTTAAATTTAGTGATTCCTTTTTATCTTTACCTTGATTAACTTCCAGGTTCAATATCTGGAATTAAAGTTTAACTTCTCATATTTATATAGGACTACCAATCTAACAGCTTCCTTAACCCCTGAGATGAGAAAAGTTGCTTTGCTTTGAGCCAAAATATATCCACCTTGGCCTCAGATCTCGGGAGGGTGAAGCCCTGAGAAGGTCTCCTGCACAGTACCAGGGAAAGCACCCCTGTTCACATTATACAGATTACATGTTAGTGAGCTGGCCCATGAACCATGGATCTTTCTTTGGAAAGTCTTCAAACTTAGCCTGAGATCTAATCCACCTTTGGGAGAGAATAAGAAAAAGTCTGAGATTCAAGGTCCTGAAACCATGAATTATTCTAAGTAAGAGAACGACTGAGAAACACTCCTTTGTCCAGATTTTTACAACTTAGAAGAATCAGAACCGGTATAAACATGGCTAGAATTCAGGGTCAACAGAAGTTTCTATCTATTAATAATTTCTATCTACCACCCTTGAGAGTTCAAACTGCTAAGAGATTTGTGCAATAACTAACAAAGACCAACAGAGGCAAGAGTCAGTTCAGGAATGTGGAAGACTCCGTCTGATGCGTGAGCATCCACTGTTTGACATCAGTCCGTGGATGAAGAAACATGACATGAGAACACGGAGTATGTGTGCAGCTGAGAGGAAGAGGAACTGAAATGTGGACTTTACCAAGTCACCGAAGGAAAGGCAGCCATAGTGTTGAGCACAGACACTTCTGCTAATGTAGGCAACAGGACGCTATATTCTGTCAAAGTATGTTGATTTTACTTTTGAAAATTTAAACAATACCTAAAATGTGGGGCTAATGAGAATGGAAAAAATGAATTGGTAAATCTAATGCTCCTTGAGGTATATATACAATTCATGGAAACAAAGAACAAATACCTTTAGTGTTAATTTTTTCTAAACAACTTTGAAGATTAGAAAATACCAGAATCACTACTAAATTAATATTTCTAAATGTGGAATATTTCTTTAATTTGAAAAGATTCTAAACACCTTGATAAGGGACTGCTTATTGACATAAGGTGTTTGTTGAGATGAAAAATATTACTAGTAATATAAACTTTTAAATTACAAATCTCTCTTCTGATGAACTTGGTGGACAAACCAAGAAAATGTAGAAGTGCCCGTGGTAACTTCATTCATGTTAATGCTAGCAGTTACTAATAATGGCAGACGAGTATGAACTTGGCAAAATGGAAAATTGAATGTCATTTTCATGAAAAAAAAAAGTATGTATTTAACTTTTATAAAGGTGAAGTTAACTTTATTTTTTAAAACGATGTGTCTCCCGGTGTGTCTTGTCTCCATATTCACAATCAGAAGGGCTGGAGATGGCTCAGTATGTAAGAGCACTGGCTGGTCTTGCAGAGTACATAGCAGATAACAGCCCTCTGCTACTCTAGTTTCAGGGCATCTGATGCTTCTTCTAGCCTCTGCTGGCACTGCATGCTTGTGATGCAGATATATAGGCAAGCGAAACACCTATACAAGTAAAATGAAAATTAGTAAATCTTTTAAAAAATGAACAAGCAGAGGTCATTTCTAGTTTATTATTCTACCATAGTCCATTCAGGTTACTTCAGTAAAATGCTATAACTTGTGTGATTTACCAACAAGAAATTTGTTTCTCGCATTCCAAAGACTAGGGAGTCCAAAGTTAAGATGCTGGCAAATTCATTGGTTAGTGAATGTCTGCATATAATTTCCTGCATAAAGTCATCTAGCCTCACATAGGAGTAAGAGTGAGGGTCTGCCCTCATAATTGTATCACCTCCTAAAGCCCTTGGACATTAAGATCTGAACATAGGATGTAGTGAGAGCTGCGGGAAGGCCTGCTTTTCATCCCGCCCTGCTCCCGCACGGCTAGCTTTACACCCGAAATAACAACACACAAACTGTATTCATTTAAACACTGCCTGGCCCATTAGCTTCAGCCTTTTACTGGCTAACTCTCACATTTTGATTAACCCATTTCTAATAATCTGTATAGTACCACGAAGTGGTGTCTTGCCGGGAAAGATTCAGCATGTCTGACCTGGTGGCTGGCTTCATGGCGACTCTCTCAGAGGAGAGGCATGGCATCTGACTGAGCCATCTGCCTCACTTTCTTCTTCCTGTTCTGTCTACTCCACCCACCTGTGCTCTAACCTATCAGGCCAAGCAGTTTCTTTATTAATTAACCAATGAAATTATCAGATAGATAGAAGACACACCTACATCATCTCCCCTTTTTCTGTTTAAACAAAAAAGGCAGGCTTTCACTTTAACATAGCAAAATTACATATAACAAAACAGTTATCAAGTAAGAATTACAGTTACAATATTTATATCTATTTTATCTTTTTATCATAACAAAAGAAAACAACTATAATCTCTCTATTCTTCAACTCCATCAAAGACTCCAGAAGGATATAATATTACCTGAGTAAATGAGAAGTAAGCAACTTACAAAACTCTAGAAATCACAGAGACATCTCGCTGCCTGGACAGTCACCCAAAGTTCCTCTGTACTGTTGGGGCATCCATCTTCAGCCTACAGGCCCATAGTTTCCAGCAGATGTTTCCATGAAGCAGGAAATTTCAAAGGCAGTTCAGTCAGTATCTGCTGTGTCCTGCAGAATGTGTCGCAGACTCTTTCATGAATCAGGAACCCCGAAAGATCATCTCACCTTTAGGCAAGTTCAGCAGTCCTCTCTCTGAGGGTTCTCTGTGTCCAGTTTATGCAATAGTCCAGGCAAGAGCAGTTTCTTGCCCAAATGGCTATCAAACTCCATAAGGAGCCTCTTTGATGCCCATCTTCCTCTTGAAGTAGCTGGTGCTGCCAGGAGCAGACATGTCTCATTGTCATGAAAAGCCCTAAGTTATTAAAACATTTAAAATGCCATATCCTGTAGTCTTTGAAAGATATGAAGAATGCCTATTTAACTGAAATATATCTCTCTATATATAGAAAATCTAACATGACTACAAGCTTGACTATTATCAGTGATTATCCATTAACAACCTATATTTCCTGATTATACATTACATTTTTAAATGAACTACACAATCACAATACCTTAATCAAGATCAGAAATACATATACATATAACAAAATTGACCTTAAATTTAAATCATTAAAGCAAAATACATATCAATGCAAATTATTCATATCTACATCATATCCCCCCTTAAATGTAAAAGAACACTTATAAACAATATTTGGGAATATGGGCGCAGTTATTTCTCTCCAAACTGCTTCCTGCTGAATGGGGCACTGTTAATCAGATCTTTCATGGTGTAACCTGTGTGCTAGGTTCCTCTCAGTCGGCAGTTGAGCAAAGTAATTTTTTGAGGGTATTCATAGCAACCTTTCAGGAGGGCGTGGTCTATCATACCATATTGGGATAGAAGCAATCCATAGGGTCTCATTTTCTGTAAAAACAAAAGAAGAAACTCCTTTCCAAAGCATCATGTCCTTAGATCCAAATTTTAAAGTCAAGGTATTTTCAAAATATCTATCTTGGATATCAGCAGCATTTGTAAACAAATATCTTTTAGCAGCTGTTGCTCCTTCCTCAGCATTCAAACAATTCAAAGAGAGCAAAATAGCATACAGTATCAAGAGTCTCTGTGTATTTTCCATCTTTATGCGGCTTTACTTAACCTCTATTTTGTTTATTTTTACTTTTACTTTTTTTTTTTTTTTTTTTTTTTTTTTTTTTTTTTTTTTTTTTGGTTTTTCGAGACAGGGTTTCCCTGTAGTTCCTAGAGCCTGTCCTGGAATACTTTTACTTTTTTGAGACAGGTTCTCTGTATATCTTTGTCCTGAAATAACTCTGTAGACCAGGCTGTCCTTGAACTCAGAGATCCGTCCTGTCTCTGCCTCCCAGACACTGGGATTAAAGGTGTGTGCTACCACACCTTGAAGTCACAGAGGTCTATCTGCCCCTGCCTTCCAGGCATTGAGATTAAAGGTGTGTGCTATCACACCTTGAAGTCACAGAGGTCAATCCACCTCTGCCCCTCGAAGTCACAGAGGTCAATCTACCTCTGCCTCCCAAGTGTTGGGATTAAAGGTGTGTAGCACCACACCCAAACTACTCTTTCTTTTTTTTTTTTACTTTAAGAACTTTAACTTTTAGCCTGCATATACTTTTTAACACACTGTAAATCATTTAGAGGTTTTTTTTCTTTGAATCTCTCTTTACTGTATATCTCTCTTTTTCTAACTATATGAGTCTAAGGAGAGGATTAAAGCCATGGCTTTCACGGCTGGATCCAGCCCATTCCTTAGCTTTCCAGCCTCTTGGCGGAGGTACCCACAGGAGCCATGTTTATTGCCACAACTCTATGGCATTTCAAGGTCCTTGCCAGCAAACAAGCTGCAGCATTCTGCTCACAGCCCAGAGTCTGTCGGACCACCTGCCTGAAAGAGTCAGAGTTTGCCCTGGCAGGACAGCCCAGAAAGCCAGCATTTTAAAACGGCACAGCTTTTTTCCTGCTACTGCTGAAAACTGAAAAGCATGCAGTCAGCTTTTCATCAACACTGTTTAAGTGTTCTGTGGCAGGACCTCTTAAAAAAGGTGCAGGGTTTTGCAGCTAAAGCTGAGTCAGGAAGCCTCTCTTAGACGAGAGCGCTTGCTTGCCTCTAGCAAACAGAACAGACCCGAGAAATTGCTGCCACCAAGAAAACATGCTTTACTCTAATTTTTCCCAAGCTTTCTCAGGCTTTCTGTAGATTCAGTTATCCACGTGGGTGCCAAAATGAAGGGGCGTGGTTGATCGGCAGTTTGATTAACCAGACTAGCTTTAATATATAATATTCAGCTTTAATAAAGGAAAGAAAAGGGAACTTACAAATCCAAGGTTCCAGTGAGGAGCAGAAAACAAAGAGAAGGTGGGCCGCACACCCGCAAGATTTTATAAGTAAATATTAGCCTATATTACAAACAAGGTGATTGGCTGGGCTTCCCCTTCAGTAGGAATCTGGAGAAGACAGGTAGTTTCAGACCAGATAATCTGCTACTTCAGTTCCCCATCCCATCGGATTGCCATTACAAAGCTAAGAGATTTGGGGCAAAACCTTCTACAAACAATCAAATCTATTGACAAACTTAGCAAAAGTCTTATCTTTGCCTTGAGTTAAGAAATGAAAACTAATACAATTGCAAGGAGAAAACGATGAATTTAGGGGAGTTCCATAGAGGAATTGTACATAGGAAGGGCTTAGGACTTTATATTGTGCACAGGAAACTGACCTTGGTCTTCTTCACTTCCTCCTGGGTTCCTTCCAGAAGAGTTTCTCTTTGGATTTTAAGTTCAGCTCACTACTCACATACATTTCTACTAGTGGAGAGGATCCTGCCACCTCCTTGACAGGTATCGACTATAAAGACAGGTGTGCAAGTCACAGAGTAAGACGGACACACTAAAGAGACTTTGCCCACATCTGGGGACCTGATGGTTGTATTTTATTCATCTGTGTTCCTTCTAAGGGTGAAATGAAATGGACTGAGAATTGAGAAAGCACTCAGAGAAACAATGTATACCTTTTCATCATTGCCAAAGTGAAGGTTAAGATAACTTAATCCATGTTGATGTGGGTACAGAAGAGGTAGAGAAAGATCCTCCATGAGTTCTGATTTGGCTTATTTCAACACTTGTTATAACAAAATAGTCAAGAGCTGCTTTGTTTTATGCTTTCAGTCTTCCTTTAGGTTCAGCTTGGAAAACTAGCAGATATTCTCGTTTGGCAGGGATTTCCATTGTTTTACTCGTTTGTACGTAGACTGAAAGTGTATTTTCAAAGTTCAGGAAAGAATATCATGAAAAGTAAGTCTTCCTCTGACTCCTGTCTTCTAGCCAGCCACTTAGCCTGCTCGAGAGCTGTTACTTTATTCACTGAACCCTCATAGAGACAGTCCATGTTTAAATGGATAAGCAACATTTGTCTGTGGCTGTTCTGGAACTCGCTTTGTAGGCCCGGCTGACCTGGAACTCAGAGATCCTCCTGTCTCTGCCTCCAAGTGCTGGGTTTAAAGGTGTGAGATGTGTACCACTGCACCTGGCTTAGTCTTTCTTTTCAATAACCAGTAGCACAGGGCTGAGAGATTGAGTGCCTTGTCTTTTTTAGACAATGTATCTTAGGAATCACACTGTAAGAATCATCCCAGAAGGGACCATAATGGGTGTCATCTTTTCTGTTTCTTTGAATGATATGTTTTTATTTGCCCAGTCCTACTGGTAAGCATTTAGTTGTCAATCCAAATAGTACTGGATTAACTATTCATGTGTCTATTTATGAAATGTATCATTAGGAAAATTCTTAAAGGAAAAATTGCTGAGTCAGAGAGTCTGTGCCTTTTCATTTCAGTGAAATCGTCTAAAACTGTTATCCAAGAGGTTCTCCATGCAGAAGTATATTCCCTATGGGTAACCATGATGTCAGGCTTGTGACAGTTATCAGAACAACTGCAGTGTCTGTAGGCTCGAGAAAACAAATGACGCTAATTGGGTGCCTGAGTGGGTTCTAGAACACAATTACAATAGCATATAGGCGGAGTAGTTCTTTATCTATCAGTACAGTTTATGAACTGACATCTGGTGCCTACTGTGCTTTTAGTTGGCTTACTGTGTCGAGTAAGTGCTGATCCCATTTTTGATCCTTAAATAATAATCTGATCCCAGCAATAGCATTATAGCTTGTCACTGTAACTCTAAGTGCTTTGTATATTTCAAATCATTTATTTTCACAGCCAGCCTGTGAAGTACTTAGAATTATTATCCTAACTTACAGGTGAAAAAAATATCCAAGGCCCAGAGATATTGACAGGACCGGTAACAGATGGGCTCCAATCTGGACCCAAGGTCGCTGGGCCCAAGGCTGACCTTGCAGACCTGACTAGGACAGTTCACTGCCTCCTCTTAATGAACTGAGAATTCAAAGAGTATTTTAATTGTTTGAAGTTGTATCACACACATACATATATACACATATGTACATGTGTGTAGATGCACATATACATGTATATACATACATATATATAATTTCTTGAGTTTGTGCTAATGCTCTCCTTGCATATAATCTTTCTTATGTCTTTTTGTGATTTCAAATATGGCTTTCATATATGAGATAAAATAAGAAGGTTTTATTTTACTTCATCACAAGGACACCTAAATATTAGGAATCAAATTAAACAGTCTTCTAAGACAGTCCCCAATATGACAAACATATGGCCATTTTACATTTCTTCATTTTAATTCATGGCTCAAGTCATTTCAAAAATAAGTCCAAGAATCTCCCAAGAAACATTATAAACTTTTTTTGAAAAGAGCTTCCTGTGGGTCTTTCAACAAGCCCCTGTGACACTTTTCGCCGGCACACAAGTGGCTGTACGCTCCTACCTGACATGCAGGCTTGGGTGAAATATTGAAGGCATAAAAACTGCATTTGGTAGGTCTGCTCGGATGGGGTCATGGAAAAGTCATCTTTGATTTGTTAATGGAACTTTCTTTTTAGATGTAGTATATGGCAGCAGTGATGTGCGTCTTGAGGGGAAAATGGCCCATTCTATAAAGGTTTATTTTCATATTTTATACACTGTAGTCTGTTGTGTGTTTTTGATTTAGTAACAATTTATGTGTTTTTCTGTCCCAGAGCACCGCGGCCTGTGGTGTTGAGGCTCACAGCGATGCCATCCAGCCCTGCCACATCAGAGAAGCCATTCGACGCTACGGCCACAAGATTGGCCCTCTTTCCCCATTCACAGTACGTAATAACAGAGTTATAAAAAGTTATATTTATAATCTGAAAGAATCTTGATTTTCAAGTGGTCAAATGAAGAAGCGATGGAATTGTTGAAAGCAATTTGTGGTGGCTGTAATTTTGTTGTATAAAAGTAGCATAATTCTCTTGGGAAATAAAAGTTAGTCATTTTTGTCTCTTTTTGGAGGGGCAACTTTTTTCTACAAAATATTATTTTCTTTCAATTACATATTAAGCTTTTTGTTGGAGCTTATAGTTTCTATTTTTTCAAAGCTTCAGTTTACAAAACTTTTCGTCAAATTATATGTATCCAAATGTTGCTAGAAGCGTTTTGTATTTAGAGTTGGTTAGACTGGCACAGCCACTTCTATCAGATGTCCTTCTCCTAAACATACTTTGAGTTGGAAGAAGAAGAAATGATTTCTGTTCTGGCTTTGAACAGGGCTCAACTGCAGACAGGCTTTCACATCTTTAAATGATTTGAAAGCTTATAATCAGGGCTTGTTTTTAATGGAGAACTGAAGACTTGATATTTCAGCGGCCTTAGGAGTGAGTGTGTGTTTGTGTGTGCGTTCTAATTGAATGCTCATCTTATAGCCCTTGCCTATATTTTTATTTATCTTAATTGAAATTTCCCCAACTCCTTCTGCTTCCAACAAATAGGGTTTGACCTTCAGAAAGGAGACTCAATTTGCATAACCAACAAACAATAAAACTTAACTTTCTGTACATTAATTTTGTGGATACTTCATATTGACTTGCAGTGCAGAATATGCAAGACAATATCTGATTAATAAACAAATGAATAAATAAGGCAGACACAGCATACATTTCTACCTAAGTACAACTTACTAGCTTTTAGTCTAGGGGTAATTTCTTCTAAATTATATCATGTCCTTTTTTTTTCTTGTGTCTAAAGATTTTAATTCTGTATTATAATTAGTAACTGAAAATTATGTGAATTCTCAATGTGGCAGCAAAATACATTTAGAAATGTCTCCTGAAGTCCTGTAACATTGACCATCATTTTGGTATTTAAAATCTTTCCTATAATTGTTTATGTTTGATGTTGAGTATTAGATCCAGGGCCTCACACACATGCTAAGCATACATTCAATCATTGAGCCAGAACATGATTTTAATTCTGTTGATTATAGTCACAGCACCAACCTCTGAATATTTTTAAGGTCACATAATGAAAAAGAAAAAAATAAATAAAATTGAGTGTCTTTTTTAAACAGGATTAGTTTAAGCAATATGGCAAAAGAAAAACAGAACTCCAAAATGTGAAATTTTGAAAGTAACAATTTTAAAATCAACTCAGATAGAAAGAACTATCCTTTAATAAGGGATTGAAAATATAAACGTATCAACTCCTAGAAAAAAGCTAAACAATGCCTGGTGAGGTGGAAAGAAAAGATGATAGCCACATGCCAAAGATCCAGATGCACTTGACGGGCAACAAGAGGAAACACGATTTGTGAGAAGATCCTAAAATAGTACCTGAAAGTCATGAACAAAACTTAAAAAAGAAAAACATACCTACTGCAAAGGGGAGCTCATGACTGTTCCAGGCCATCAAAGGCAGTAGTACTGCTTCCTTTACTCATGGAACTCTCTGGTGTCAATAATGAGGCAATTGCTGGAGGATCCTCTCAGTTGATGACGAAATCACGTGTGTGAGTTGATGGCCTCAGGAAAGTGGATGTGGGTAGGACTGCTGAGAGCTCACGGAACCCTGGCAGAGAGAACGGCTCTGCTTCTTGCTGTCTGACCTTGCACAGGCCGCTTCATGTCCTCTAAAGCCCAGGGATCTCGATGCCAGTGACACTGGAGCTGCTGCTCCGAGGGTGACGTCTGCCAGGGAGTCTGGGAGCCGCTGCAGCCCTCAGCCGCTCTACTCCTTTATTTCTCTTCCTTTCACATTCTCTCTTAGAATAATTTGAAATTGAACACAGTATTGACCATAGTAAATTTCTGATTTCAATTGTATTTGACCTAAAGAACCTACAATTTCACATAATTTGACCTAGTAAATTATAAAACTGAGATTTTATCTTCTCTCATCCCATTCAGAATGAAAAGCAATGATATTAAAAATAGCATATTTATTTGGAGAACATTTAGTTTTAAACCAGTTTTATATGCTAAATGTGCCATGTTAATTATTTTCTGGGAATCAGTAGGATATACATATCCAAAGAATATAATATATGTGTGTGTGTCCTTTTCTTCAGTCAATAATGATTTAGAACTCCCAGAAAATTTATTGAGAAAAAATTGACTTTCCATAAAAAAATTTTAAGTTTCTACCCAACTTCTCCTTGTTATTTACATTTGTAAAATATTTGCATATTTAGAGGTAATTGAACATTCAGACAAATCTAATGTCCTCGGGTGTTGATATTCATTTGTGTAAAATTCTAAGTCAAAATAGTCAAAGTGGGGCTAGGAGGCTGGCTCAGTTAATAATGCACGCATTATGCAAGCAAAAGGACCTGAATCAACTCTCCAGCACCCACATGAAAATCTGGGTGTATCGGCAGACACCTATAATCCCAGTGCTAGAGAGCCATAGACAGGAGGGGGAGCTTGCCAGCCAGCCTGGTGTAGCTGAATCTACAAATGCCAGGTTCAGTCAGAGACCCGGTCTTAATACATAAGGCAAGGAACAATAGAGAAAGACATCTGAAATGAACCTCTGGGCCTGCACATACTTGCACAACTACATATGTTGACATGTATACTTATGAACACAGACACACATAAATAGCCCAGTGTCACATGCCATGTAACTTTTTCTTTAAAACTGCAGTGGGAGGAGTTGCTACACGGGATTTTCCATCCCTACCTATTAACCTAGGATGTATGGACATCTCTCAGTAACTAGTAATATTAGACTATACCATCCTAAGATCCGCTATATATGTATGTATATATACAAATATATATATGAGTGTGTGTCACAGGTGTGTGTGAATGTGCATGTGAATGAGTGCATGTGTGTGCACATGCATACATATGTGCATGCTTACATGCATCATGGTAACAAGATAGAATATGCTTGCAACCATCAAAGGATGAACTCCATCATGTACTTGCAAGGTGTCTCAGGGAATACTGAAAGCCTTTCTCTAGGTCCACACTCTCAAGCTCTAACAAGCTGTAAGAAGCCTTGATTCTACCTCAGCAGTTAAGACAGCTAAAAGGGTTTTCTTCTAGGGACGCACTTGGTTATTTAGGCTAATAACCATGCTTATGTGCAGAATTTATTCTCTCATACTCTAGCTCCATAGACAGTTACCTGATCCTATGCAAGCTCAGGGAGTTAATGCATTTTTCTACGTGACTATCAGGAGAAGCTAAAACAGATGTAGGCATTACACATGGGATTGTGTCGTCACACTCAGTGGACAGTCCCTGGTTTTCAGAGTTGCAGAGCTGGTTCCATATGAACCATTTTCAGTCTAT
Organism: Arvicola amphibius; assembly: GCF_903992535.2. Taxonomy (NCBI): domain Eukaryota; kingdom Metazoa; phylum Chordata; class Mammalia; order Rodentia; family Cricetidae; genus Arvicola; species Arvicola amphibius. The sequence continues at coordinate 72,693,532 of NC_052055.2, read as the reverse complement.
CCCACTGTGAGCACAGCTTGAGCTTGAAGCTAGGTGGCCAGGGGCTATGTGGGTGCTGCAGGGGAGGGGCTATGTATAAGAGTGTCTACTGCAGCAGGCTACAATACCTTTGTAGGTGTTCACAGTGGGACTTACAGAGCTGGGTAACTGCATCTCCTATATCCAGAGCCTTCTACCTCAGGGTATTCTGTTCAGCAGTTGGAAGTGTGTACAATAGGATGGCCACAGTGCTGTGCTCAACATATATTTAAGGTCATATGCAAAGTAAAAAAAAAATGTACACGAAAAAAATCATTCCTTGTTTTCCTGGCTCGTGTTGTAATTATGATTTGATTTAAACCAAATCCCCTAGGCTGCGTGTGTGTGAACTGAACGTTCCACCCCCTTCACGAGCTCAAGCTGTGAGGAGAGAAAACTTAGAGCCCGTATGTCAGTCAGATGTGAAGCCTCTGCTCGGCAACTGGGCAGGCTTTCCTACTGGTTGGAGTCACTTGCTGCTCTGGGCATGGACCCAGTCTGTGGAGTAGGCTCCAGGTCTGGAAAGATTTCAACTGATTAGTTGACAGAGGTCGTGAGGGAGCTCCATGTCAGGCTCTGAATTTGCCCAGGTGCATTCAAGGTGATAGTTGGACCCCCTGCCCCTGGGGAAGTACTATGGAGGGAGGTTTTGAGTTCCTTCTCTGGCTCCTGAAGTTCACAGCCTCGCCTACAGGTTGCCGTCAATTCCAATTTAAACACTTATACAGACTTCAGGGTTTCCAGTGGGGAAGTAGAAAAAACTCCGTTTCTGGCTTTGACTCATTCTGCATTCCTGGTCCAACCCCAACACCTGTGATCGCATTCAAGACTAATTAGGTAAGCACTTAATAAGTAAATACATATAGCTGACAAACTTCCTCATCCAAGCAGGCTGTCCGTGAAGAGGAGGGGAGGAAACGGGAACAAAACAGAGAAAGCAAACCAGCGTTCAGTCTGTATTGAGCTTCTCTCAGAAGCCATTGTCTAGTAAAGGCAGTGTGATGGGCTCACCTTGCACTGAACTCCCTTCACTTCAGTGTTGATGGTTAGGCAGATGATGTCCGACATCCGCACAGTGCATTCACAAGTGACAAAATAAAAAAAAAAATGAGGCAAAGCCATTCTGTACACTGCTATGAGTTTACTTTGTCACTTACCAGAACTGGAACAATTCAACACTGTACCTTCCTGACGGAACACAGCTCATTTCATGTATCTTTAAAGCGTAGCACTTGCTATCTGAGTATAAGGGCTGTCACCTTGCACTATTAGAGCAGGTACTTCTACTGAACAACACAGTGGAAGGATCAGTGTTAGCATCCTCCATATCCTGAGCTTCCTTATAGCTCGGTATCTCCAATTGATTCAGTAAATATTTGCTGCAAATTTTGTTAAAAACATGTATGTTAAAAACGTGTATGTTAAAAAGTGGTACCCAGGTGTCCCTGTTTGCTGCTGAGAGCGAAAGGCAGACAGCCTATCTCAGAATCAGAAGAAAAGAGTGCTCAGTCTGCCAAGCCCAGGAGCTTTTGGAGGGTCATTTACATATGAACCAAATTTACCAGAAAAAGACAAATGAGTGGCAGTTTTTAAAAGGCAGGAAGAACAGAAATCAGGTGGAAAAGAGTGAGCTGCAGGAAAGTAGCGTGGCTGCTATGGCAGATGTGAGAATCAGCTTTGACAGGAGTCTGGAGAAGGTGCTAAAGAAGCTTTGTTTGCTTGCTTGTTTGAGATAGAGTCTGAAGCTGGCCATAAACTTCTTATACAGCCAAGGGTGAATTTGAACTCCTGACCCTCCTGCCGCCTCCTCTCAAGTGCTGTGACTGCAGGTGTGCTAACAACCATGTCCAGTTGTGTGCTGCTGGGGATGAAACCCACGACTCCCACATGTTTGGTGAGCGCTCTATTGGTGAACTACATCTACAGCTCCAGGAAGATTCTAACCAAACCCGGTAACCTGGGCTTGCTAGATCTTATCTGGAAATTTTAGATAGCTGATGCCGTCAAGGAGATATTTTAGTGTTCTGATTTTTTTGTTTGTTTGTTTTGGTTTTTTTTGGGGGGGGGGTTGTTTTGTTTTTGTTTGTTTGTTTGTTTGGACAAGGAGTAGATTTGGACCTCTCTACATTAGAGAACATAATTCTGATGGTAATGGGGAGAGAGACTTGCCTGAAATAATGTGGTCAACACCAAAGAAGTGGCCACTGCGTCATGTTGCAGTAGGAAGCCATAAGAGTCTCTCCTTGGGTAGAGGTAATTCAAAGGAAGAAGACACATGCATTCAGGAACTGCATGGCACACAGAGTAACCACAGCAGCACTCTCAATGAGAGAACAAGGCGCGGCAAGTATGTAATGTGCGCCACCACACAATTAAAAATCTTCTCCAGATTAACGTTGGTGTTCAGCAGCTTGCTGAGATCTTGAATTTAAAGACTCACTCAATACAGAAACCGATTTTGGAGGATTCCCTGGGTGCTTGCTAAGGAGCATGAGCTGCACTGAATGCATAAGTGACCTGAACATCATAATGGAAAAGACAGTCCTGCTTTCTGTTTTATTTTATGGATATATTCATTTCTGACCCAAAATCCCTACATATTATGCTAGTTAAATTAACAAATTGACTTTCTAGTCCCCTGGTAACTCTGGTCATGTGTTGTGATGGTTGTGATCTAGCCAGGTTTTGAGTTTAGTATTGAAGGTGTGTGTACAGCGGCTTCCTGCTACTGTTCCTTCCACAGCATCCTCCCCCCAGCTGTCCTTAGTTACCTGTGTGAGTCTATTGTCCCAACCCCCAGCCCCCAAAAGAAACTCTAAAGGTAGCAATGGCAGCACTGACGGGAGTCTAGGTTTTCTAGAACTGTGGAGGACACACTAGCTTGTGCTTCTGGGTGGAGAGTGCTGCAGAGCTCGCCCTGAGCTCCGAGTCACCGCTCAGCGAGCACTTCTAGTCCTAAGGGGCTTCGTCTCGGTCTTAGATTTTTTTTTTCTTGCCCTTTCTGCTAAAAGTCCCTCCTTGAGATTTATGAAAGAAAACATTTCTTTCTGTGAAAGGGTTTTGTACACCCGCATCTGGAAGTGTTTATTTCAGTGGCATGTAAGCTATCTGTGGATTTAGTTAGCACCAGACCCCCTTTTGTGTACTTCTGCCTTAGAATTTTTATAAATGATCTTATTGAATTTGTGCCAGTGTGCACATGGCTTGGCTGATTGCTGCATATATCCTTTACCTGCCAGTCACCTTTGATTTATGTTCCTTCTGCTAAGCTTTTGCCTTCCAAAAATGGTGCCACTGAACTGTCCTCTAAATCATCTTATTGGTTAAATTACTCCAAGATGAGCTGGTATGTTTTCGGTTGCCTACAGACAGAAGAATTTATATTTTTCTGCCCATACCCACTTCTAGCAAAGCCACTTACAGAGGAGGATTGGACAGGCTATGTCATCGATCTCCTTATTCCAAATGAATACCATCTGAAACACTGTGCCAAGTTAAGAGCAAAGCGATAGAGAGAAGGGCTCTTTGGCATCCACGGCTGTTGGGAGCCCTTCTTTTGCAAACAGGGCTATGTCTTGAGCTGAATCTGATGGGGAGACATCTTTTCATTTCTCAGACAGAGGAAAACAAGGCCCTTCAAATTAAAATAAAATAAAGCAAGTTTTTATCAGAAAGATTGAGTTTTGAGAGTGTCAAACAGCTGTCTTGAGAGTTCCCTGGGACAGAGCAAGTAGCTTGAGGTGGCTGAAGGTGGCTGTTGGTGATGATTTTGAAGTATTTCCCATTTGTAAAGAGCCAGTTATTAAGTATCACAAAATGAAGCTGTGCTCTAAGCCCATTTTCTAAAAGTTCGTTGGTTATTGAACATGCATTTAAACTGATGTTGTAGCTTACAGGCTATACCACTGAGTTATCTTCAGTCCATGTACCTAAAAAGTTAGTTTGCTGGTAAGGAAAACAATTTATATACTAGAACTTGATGCCACCAGTGCAATTTTTTAAAATCTGTTTTAGGTACTCAAATGTCTCACTTCAGAAACCTTGCATCTGACTGCTCTTTTTTCCATTCTCTATGCTAGTAGAGGAACATTTTTAAATAAATTGTGATTATGCATAAAATGCAGTGGAAGCATTTAAAGTACTTTGACTCCACAAACCTCAGCATCCTAGTTCACAAACGATTGCAGGCAAAGAACAGAATGAGACTGGTTGGCAGTGGTCCCACCAAGCCTGGAGGTATTTATTCTAAAAGAACTCCCAGGTCTCATTTAAAGTCCTAGAAATTTATGTGGAGCGCCCGTGCTCTGCCCAGGTATAGCTGTCAGTCAAGCCTGCAGCAGGCTCTTCAGAAAGGCAACACCAGTAGGGCTTCTGTTGTTAGAAAATCAACACCAGAAGCATAAGCACTGGCTTCCCATTGAGATCTTAAAGATAGATGTAATGTTCGCATATGCACGTATGTATGCATATGAATTTAGTCTCAAAGAGATTATTCTAAACAAGCCAAAATTTTAATAATGTCATTTCATATAGATTACTGCTTCACATTCTATCGTCTTTAACGGGTTTTCAGTATTTTGAGTCAACTTGCTTTAGTATCAGTTTTATCATTTGTGAAAATTAACAAGCTATAGATAAATATTAGTAACAGTATTTGAAAGCTTCTAGCACAATCCCAATATGTAGAGCATACTAGAAAAAAATACCTATGAGCATTTCCCTTCAAAGTCATTGTCCTCCAGAAGTATAGATTATGTAATAGCTTGCCAGTGATGGGCTCCTGAGAACTGCGGAGGGAGACCCCAGATTGACCTCTGAGCGGGGATGGGGACCCAGACCCACTGGTTAGCTTTTTTATGACCTATAGGAAATTTTCTGTCTCTGTCTTTTTTTAGCATGTATAGACTGATGATAACTTGGTTAAGCCAAAAATGTACAGAGTGTTAAGATCTGTAAATGCTAGACTCCTTTTCTACTCCACATGTTTGCCTTTGTGTGGGCAAGCATGTCCATGCTGAGTAAAGTTTCACTTCCGGCAGTGGTGGCATTACTGACCACATGTGGGGAGCCAAGCTTAGAAGCAGAAAGGCTATGGTAAGAATATGAAAAGCTGCAGAAAACTGTGGGTTCCAAAAGTGACTGCCGGAAGCTTTTCCAGGAATGAGAGCTTTGAGGAGTTGGAAACATTAGGCTAAAAGGAAAATTTGAATGATGAAATGCATTGGCTTTAATTACAGGTTCCCAACTTGGGATGCAAAAGGCTCCTTATCTGAAAGCAGTTCCTACTGCTACTCTCACTGAATCTTGGGATTCTACTGGTAGAACATCATTGTCCAATCTTAAAATGCAATTTGTACCTGGGAAACTGTAATATTTCAAACAAGTAAAATCCAACAGAATTGTCTAATAATAATACTTAAGCTAGTAAGTAAGATGACCTTTAGTCGGCTGAGTTAGTCTGTTTCAAGAGGACCTGAAGTTCCTCAAGAAGGGTTTGGATACTACTCCAAATCTGAGAATGTCGTGAAATCTCTGCCATCGCGTACTTTCCTAGCGCCTGAAATTGAAGTGTTCTTGGGCTCCCTGGTGGAAAGAGAAATACTGTGCTGTTATGAGAACAAACGCTCTGAGGCCATTCCTAGTGTCAGCACACCATTTCTTGACTACTTAGTTGAGAGAATTCTGCCACTGTTAAGACAACACGAATCTAAGACAGTTTCTGGAGTGTTCGTACTTCCTTTACAAATCAAGGTCTAGAGAAATTCTCTTCTGAAGACTTAAGTTCTGTAGACCAGGTACTTTGTGGTAATGTGTTGTTTACAGGAACAAAACAGATTCCGTCCCCTACCTGATTGTCAGATTATGAACCATTTTCCCTCGAATCTAGTCCTAGTCTTTGACCAACTCAATCTCTCTAAAATATATTCCCTGGTCTGATCCAAGCCTGCCCTCAGTACGATAAAGGAAGTGCATCCAGTCATATGGTGCCTCTCTCTGGAGCAAACAACACTAGGCTTCATTTTGCTTACTTTGGATCCTAACACAAAAGACAAATAAATGGATATATAAGTTTACAAAGTGAGAGATAAAAAGAAAAAGCATCCAGTATCAGAATCCAGTTTTAAGCTCCCTGATTACTTTTAGGCCCCCAATTTGGCATGGCCTGTGTAAGTGGCAAGCCATTTTCAGATAACCACAGGACAACCAAAAGAATGACTGAATGCTCTGCCTAGCCATCTGTGGGTATCCTTGGGCGTGATAGCGGTTTAACAGTAAGATGTTCATGGTGAGCATGGTGAAGGAAAGGGACCAAGCCTCTGCTCCTCACCTTAGGCTGCAGTCTTAACTGAGTAGCACATGCCTGTCAGAGTGACTTCATACTCCGAACCCCATTCGCCACTAAGAACAGAGCTCCTTATGTTCAACCATAGGGAGGAACTGCGCTGTGAGGTTCCAAGGCTTCTAGATGAATCCTTAAACATCACTGAGGAGACTATTGTTTTGTAGGTGGTTGGTATTCATGGAATTGGAGAATACATATGAAATGTCTGATCTCCATGATTTTAACTTTATCACAAAACTTATTTCCATATTATTCTTGGGTGCATTTTTCTTCATATTCAAAGTGAACAAAGTGAAAGTAGTTTGGGTGAGAATATTGTTCTTTGTAGTATTATCAATTAAGTAATGCTTCATTCACGTGGCCATTTTATAAGCCATAAGTTTTAATTTTTTATTTTTTTTAACTATACATTTTTCTCTGCTCCACTCCCTTCCTTTCCTCTCCCCTTCTACCCTCTCCCATGGTCCCCATACTCCCAATTTACTCTGGAGATCTGTCTTTTTCTATTTCCCATGTAGATTAGATCCATGTAAGTCTCTCTCAGGGTCCTCATTGTTGTCTAAGTTCTCTAGGATTGTGAATTGTTGGCTGGTTTTCTTGGCTTTATGTCTAAAAGCCACTTATGAGTGAGTGCATAGGATGTTTGTCTTTCTGGATCTGGGTTACCTCACTCAATCTGATGTTTTCAATATCCATCCATTTGTGTACACATTTTAATATGCCATTGTTTTTTCTGCTGTGTAATACTCCATTGTGTAAATGTACCACATTTTCCGTATCCAGTCTTCAGTCGTGGGGCATTTAGGTTGCTTTCAGGTTCTGGCTATGACAAACAATGCTGCTATGAACATAGTTGAGCACATGTTTTTTGGTTCAACTATGTGCTCAACTATTGAGCATCCTTTGGGTATATACCCAAAAATGGTATTGCTGGGTCTTGAGGTAGGTTGTTTCCTAATTTTCTGAGAAATCACCATACTGACATCCAAAGGAGCTGTACTAGTTTACACTCCCATCAGCAATGGAAACTAAGAAGCTTCTGTAAAGCAAAGGACACAGTTAACAAGACAAAATGGCAGCCTACAGAATGGGAAAATATCTTCACCAACCCCACACTGGACAGAGGGCCAATCTCCATATTATACAAAGAACTCAAGAAACTTGACATCAAAAGAACAAATAACTCAATTTTAAAAAATGGGGTACAGACCTAAACAGAGAACTCTCAACAGAGTAATCTAAAATGGCTGAAAGACACTGAAGGAAATGCTTAACATCCTTAGCCATCAGAGAAATACAAATCAAAACAATTCTGAGATTCCATTTTACACCTGTAAGAATAGCCAAGATCAAAAGCACTGGTGACAACTTATGCTGGAGAGGACATGGGGTGAAGCCATAAGTTTTAAACTGAAAACATACAGTGGGAACAAGAGTTCTATTTAACTGTCACTCATTAAAGGCCCTGTTTTAAGTAGAAAACTGCACTGCACTGCGGTAAGAACCGAAGCAGCACAATCGTTCTTGAAGCTCTTGTTTGAAAAATTGTCAACACGAGAAAGCAGTCATTTGGCAAACAAAATTTGAAGAACACCTATTAGCAAAATGATTTTAATATTAACACATTCCTGTTATATATCACATAGACAACCCTATTTTTTCATAAAAGTGCCTTTGTTAATGGTATGCCCCTGTACAATTTCAGACACATTTTTATGATACATTTTTATGCATAGCCATCAATTAGGAGAAAAGTCTAGACATCTTGTTTTCAAACTCTTGGAAAATTACCCCACATGCTGCTACAAAATATTTCAGGTCCTTACACACGTAAGTTGTCTGAATTCTAAGTAAGGTGTTTTTCTCCTGCCTACATTAAGAAAATTCCCAACTTTTCGTATTATTTGACATGTGGCTAAAAAAGAAAAAAGAGCCAGATAACAGCAGGTTGAAGATGAGGCTCCGCAGGAAAATTCACTTTTTTCTTCCCAAGAAAAGCAGCTGTCTACAGAGATGCTGTCATTCTGTTTGCCTTGGGGGAAATAGGGGTGAGAGGGCGAATCGCAGGATATCAGCTAAGAAACACTATAAAGGGATGTGTCCCTATGTGCCCTGGCAACTGGAAGAATGGTTTTAGCCTTGCAGGCAAATAGGCAAGACTTGGGAAGAAGCCTCTCCTATAGCCGCAGGCAGGAAGCTGGATTCTCAGTGGCTTTCTTGCTAGGGGGTGGGGATGTGCTGGTTGCTTCTTCCTGCTGCCCAGAGAAATCAGTCTCCACTTAGAAGAACAATGAAAACATGAGGATAAGCAGAGTGATGTAGACACACATGGAGAAGTGCTGTGTGGCTCCACCCACATAAAGTTTCTAGAACAAATTCAGTATAACTGAAGAGTTATCAGGTATGGAGGCAGCAAAAATAATTGCTCTATTAGCAACACAAATTGTTTAGTCAGGGTGAAAGAAAAATTTTGGAAAATAGTAGTAGTGGTTGTGCTCATATTTTAAATGTAATTATTGAAATGTCCACTCAAAAAAGACTGGCACAGGGGCACAACACACTTGTAATCTCATCACCAGGGAGGCTTAGCTAAGGCAAGAGGGGCATGAAAGCCCAACCTGAACTACACAGCAAGATCTTGCCCCAAAATAGAATATAATTAATTACAAATGGCTAAGCTGACAATTTTCATGTTAGAAGTATTCTGAATACATCCCATCCACTGAGAAAAGACAGCTGTTTTGCATGTCCTGGAGGTTTGCGCTTGGCCTGCCCCAATGCTCTAGGCATTGCAGTGTAGCTAGACGCTGCTTAGGAGGATATGGTGTCAAGCTGTTTTTCAGTGCTATATTCCCATTCTGGTTTCCAGATACACTCTTGATTAACACGGTGTCCACAAGAACTACATATAGTTGCTAAAAAGCATCAAGAGTTCATACTGCTATTAAATCTGTATATTTGTAGATCCACATATAAAGTTAGTAAAGTATGATATCAAGATTCTTTATGTTTGCAGCTAGTTAGTTGGGCATTCAACATTAGAAATGCAGATGCTTGTATTTAAGATAATGTAAACCCAGGGGCTAGAGAGGTGGCTCAACCAGTTGCTGCTCTTGCAGTGTTTTCTCTTCTCAGCAACTGCATGATTGACATCTGTCTGTAACTCCAATTCCAAGGAATCCAATACATTCTCCTGGCCTACACAGGTATCAGGCATAAACATGGTGTACATACATACATACATGCAAGCAAGCATAAGCATAAAAATAAATCTTTACAAAAATATATAAAATTTCTTTTAAACTTTAAAAAATGAAAGTAAAAGGTAAGTTTTGTTTATATGATTAAAAACCACCTCAAAGGTAAAACCATCATAATAATGTCAATAAAGATAAGAAATACAAACATGCCAAAATTTTGGCATAGATTTCAGAGTATATTCTATGCCTTGCTTCAGAGCAGTAGACTTTTGAATTTGTTACTCCTGAGTCAAGGTCACAGATTTTCCAGTTAAGTGATGTCATTTTTTGAAATAATCTGAAAATGTATTATCTTATTTTCTGGGTCTGTCCAAAGAAAGAAAGAAATTTAACTTTGCAACCAGTCAAATTCCTAGTGTGAGAATGTTGACTAAAATCTGTTTAAATTATTTCATCTAACTCTGAGGAGATGGAAAATACAGTGCAAGAGTTACAACAGCAATAGATTCTTGGATAAACAATAAACCATGGACTTGGAGAGAATTAAATCAATTTTGAATTACATTGTCAATAGCTGGTATAAATAACATTAGCAAAAACTAACCAATAATGTTAGCAATAGCTTACAGTACAAACAAACAAGAAGCTTACCACAATTACCTCTCTGCTTGGCTATTTCACTTACAAAAGAAATAAACTCTTTTTTTCTTTTTTAGTTTAGAAGAAAATGTCTTTTTTAAAATACAATTTAAAAAACTAACTTGAACAAGGAAATTAAAACATTTGCCTAACTGTGAAGAAGGAGGTTCACACAGTCTTAAATCCTGTGTCTGCAGAGAATAGTTCACAATCATTATAAATCAATGTACATTGTTGATAGCCAAATTTGGTAAATTATTTTGGGATTCAAGGAATTTTACTTAAATTCTATGAAGTGAGCAGGAAGGTATACAGTGTTTGAAAAGTTTCCATTTTGTTGTCTAAGGTTAATTGAAAAATGAAAACAGAGCTTATTAATTTTGAAATACAAACTGTAAGCACTAAGCAAGCCTGAAATGGAGTCTAGAGCAGAACGCTTGCCTAGCGTGCATGATGCTGGGGGTGAAATCCCTAGCAAGAAACACGTGCGTGCACACGTGAGCGCGCGCGCGCGCACACACACCTGTGAAAGTGCTAGAAATCATGGTTGCTACTAACCTCAGACACAGTAGAAAAACAGTGGGGAAAAATAGCAGGGTGGGAAAATGGTCTGAGGAAAACAAACCACAGCTAGCATCAGAGAGAGAGGTGGCCTCATGAGGCGTTTGCAGCTATGGAGAAAATGGGAAGGGAGGGAGGCTGTACAGGTAGGCAAAGAAATGATGCATGACCATGATTATTCCAGGAGAGTGGTGAAGGGGAGCGTCGGCTCAGCCCAGGAGTGCAGGCAGCAGCCGTCCTGGAGAGCACCTGAGGCCTTCAGCTTGCTGCTGAGTGCAGCTCAAAGGCCAGATCCAGTTTCTCTGCCTCAGTTGGGGCTCCAGATATCACTATATATTTCAGTATTACCATGTTTTGAACATGAACATTAAAGATTCAATCATTTTCTGGTTTTTCTATCTTTTTTTCTTTTTTTTTTTTTCTTTTCTTTTCTTTTTTTTTTTTTTTTTTTTTTAGACTCCCAGCTCAAAAACTATCCACCTGGTTTCAGGTGGTTTGGGGGTGATGGATGGGTGGACAGATCTTCTGCTGGCCTGGAGCTTTTCAAGGAGGCTGGACTGGCTGGACAGCAAACCCAGGGACCTGTATCTACTGCCCACTGTTGACATTACAAGCACACACCACCATACCTGCCTTAAGTGCCATTTCTCCCAGCCCTCGGCTAGGTTTTAAGGACAAGTCTATGAGTTTCTGCTCATCTGCAATGTGAAAAGGCCAGCGTGTGTGTGTCCTGCTTAGTCCTAAAGTAAGTAAATGTTAGAGAGGATGAATGCTCTGTCACCAGCAGTTGTAAGACTGTTTGTTGGGGGGCTGGAGAGATGGCTCAGAGGTTAAGAGCATTGCCCGCTCTTCCAAAGGTCCTGAGTTCAATTCCCAGCAACCACATGGTGGCTCACAACCATCTGTAATGGGGTCTGGTGCCCTCTTCTGGCCTTCAGGCATACACACAGACATAATATTGTATACATAATAAATAAATATTTTTAAAAAAAGACTGTTTGTTGGCAGTTGATGTAGCATGTAATTGAGTTAGTCTGGATGGGATGAGCATAAAGTTGTATCTCTTCTAATTCTAGTTTATGAAACTCAAAATTGGAGGCAAAGAGAAAAACTTAATAGGTGATTCAAAAAAAATCATTAGAAGCCAAGTATGGTGGTGTATACATGTAATCCCAGCATTCAGGAAGTAAAGAAAGGAATATTAGTTCAAGGCCAGCCTCGGCTTCATAGTGAGTTCAAGGCCAGCCTGTGCTATGAGACCCTGTCTCAACAAAGTCAAGCAAAACATTTACTAGATATCAAGTGTGGTGGTGCACACTGTAATTGTAATTTCGGCATTCTAGAGGCTAAGGCAGGATTTTGAGTTCAAGGCTAGCCTGGGCTACCTACTAAAATTTGAAATCGACCTGGGAGTATGTATGTGTGTGTGTGTACACACACACACACACACACACACACACCCATATTACAAAGCCATTTCAAAAAAGTTTTGTTTTTCACTAAAAGTAAGACATACAGGACTAGTCAGGAAATTTCCTAGAAATCATAATTGTAGGGATTCTTCATTAGCCAGACCCCACATTAAAACACAGTCTAAAGTTATAGTAATATTTATTAAATAGTTTAACCATAAATACAGCAAAATACAGGTGTTGCGTTGGTAATGGCCACCTGGCTGTGACAGAATACCTGACATAGCAGTTTAGGGAAAGGGAGGTTTGGTTTCCGTTTGACTGTACAGTCTGTCGTGAGGGGAAAGTGGTGGCGGAAGCTTGAGGAGACCAGTCAGAAAGCAAGGAGAGAGAATACTGGCGTTCACTCACTTCCTCCTGCTGATGTAGTCTGGAAACCCAACCTGTGAAATGATGCCTTTCACATTCAGTTTTCCTCCTCAACTAAACCTGTCTGGAAACTCCTTCACAGATAGCTCTAAGGTGTGCCTCTTAGGCAATTACACATCTAGTTAAGGTGATGATAAAGATTAACTCTCATGGATAGTGAGTTTAGTATATGACAAACATCAAAATATATTGTCAACCAAACAAAAGAACAGAAGACTAAAGTATAGGGTGGCAGAAAATATATTGTAATTCTATTTATATTGAGAAGGTTCATTGAGAATATTACAGTTATTTAACACAGTCAACTTATAATAGAGTCATGTTCCAGTAAACCCATCAAGTTGGGCACTGGAGCTTAGCAGCACAATAGTACACCAGTTCTTTCCACTATTGATCATGTAAGCTTGCAGCCACGGCCCAGCACCATGAGAGAGCATTGTTTTATGCATCAGCCAGCCCAAGGAAAGAGCAAAATTCAGTTTCAAGTATGGTTCCTACAAGATATATGTCAGTTTTTCTCACCCTAAAACTGAAAGGGAAAAAGATAAAGAAAAAAACATGTAAGTTAACCACGGAATGGTTTGTACCATGCACATAAGTGTGTGCCTTCCATACTTCCACTAGTGTGGCTGGACCCATCAATATCTGTCAGGCTTCCATTTCCCCACATGCTTGCCACCTTTTGCTGTTGGCTGTTCTCTACATGGTAGCGTTTCTGGCTGGGAGAGAGGGTATCTCCATGGAGTTTCAGTCTGCATTCCCTAGGGGCTAATGATATTGTAATGCTTCATATGTTTATTGGCCATTTTATGTCTTCTTTTGAGGACTCTGCAATTTGCTTGCCTATGTACTGATTTTTTTTTAATTGTTTAGGTGTTTGTATCATTTGGATATTGAGATCCTGTCAGGCTACAGTAACAAGGGTTTTCTCCCCAGTCTGCTGTGTCTCTGCTCTGGTTGCTCCTGCTGTTGTGTGGTGCTTCTTACTTCCTGCAGTCTCATTTGTCGCCTGCTCCCTTCTCCTGAGCTATGGAGGGCTTTTCAGAAGTCCTTGCCTGTGTCTATATCTTACAAAGTTTCTCCTTGTTTCTCCTAGTTTCAAAGTTTCAGGTCTTACACTAAGGTGTTTGGTTCATTTTGGGTTTTTGTGCAGAGTGGGAGGTTGGTCTCTACTCTGTCTATCCAGTTATTAAATGAGTTTGATTATACTGGTTTTTTCCAACCTCATTTGCTAAAGAACTGATCTTTTTTGTACAATGTGTTTGTACCTTTGTCAGGAATGAAGTAGCTTTTGTTGTGTTAGTTTACTTCTCAGTCCACTGTTGTTTCTTTGGTCTGAATGTCTGCTGTGTCGGCACCATACTGCTGATGCTGCTATGGCTCTGTGAAACCACCAGGATGACCATTTGCTCAGGGCTGCTTTGGCTGTTTTGGAGCCTTTTATGTTTCTGAATGCATTTGGGGATTGGTTTTGTTTGGGATTGTTTTGTTTTATGTTATATAAAGAATATCACGGGGATTTTAATAGGGTTGCAATGAATCGTACCTTGCATTTGATAACGTGGCTAGAAGTAAGGACATAGATGCTAAGAAATGAAGGAGAGGCTTATAATTTAATATTCTCATTGCTGTGCTTAAGAATTTTTAAACAGATTAAAAGAAAGTAAGAGATGTCTTAGAGTTAGGAATATTTCCAGCTCTTCCAGAGGACCCAGGTTCAGTTTCCAGGTCTTATTACCCATAGTTCCCAGGGTATCCACACTCTCTTCCAGCCTCCACAGGCATGCACAGGTGGCTCAAATGCTTGCACGTGCATATGTGCACGCACACCCACACACAAACACCAATACCAATCTTTCTCTCTCTTATTATTTTAAAGAAAATATCCTTTGGTAAGGCTAAACCAAAGGATAGTTCTTGATGCTTTTCTTAAACCTTTCACTCAATTGTTTTGAAGTCTTGCACGTATGATATATCAGGAGCTGTGTAAACTGACCCTTCCCTGGTCGCGTGCAGAGACCTAGGCCCAGAGCTGGCCTGCAGTGAAGCCTGAGAGGTGTAAAGGAAGGTTCCTTTTTCATGGAGTGGGCTAATTTAGGAAGCAGGACTGCACAGTTGGCAGTCTTCTTAAATACTTTCCCCGCACACCAGTGTGAAATAGCAGCTTTTGGCAAGCAGACAAGCTCCATGAATCCATGTGGACTGTTTCTCTTCTCTGTGTAACTGAGATCCAGTGCCCAGTGCCTAGCTTTTTGAAAAAATGATCTTTCTAAAAATCTTGCTGTATTTTTGTGCTGGTTGAAAATAAGCCCTTTGCACATATGGAAAATTATTAAGATTCTCTTCCTGAGAAAATCACTGAAACGGATTTTGGCAAAGACATTTATTTTCTCGCTGCTCTGGCAAATTTGCCTGTTTTAGACCACCGCTTTCCCCAAAGCTCCTTCATAGCCGCAGTATCTAACTTACCTTCAAAAGTAAGTAAGTTTTCTTTAATAGCTTTTTTGAAAAATATAAACTATAAAATATAAACATACATTACTTTTTAAAGCAAATGATGGCTTTTGCAAGCATGTAAAGTCAGCATTTACAAACAACAATCACCATATTATGTCTGTGATCGTCTTGAAAGACTTCCCTCCCAAAATAATGATGCCAGCACAGCAAGGACAAACAGATCAGAGTATGGTCATGTGACTGTTGGCATCTCTGATCATTAGCAAAAGTCTAGTCTATAAAAACTGATAGCTGGCTAATTGTAGGAGAATCAGTAAACTGTTGAAAGCTCTTGTGGTTGGTTGCTGTAAGCATTATGTGTAGTATTGTATTGTGTTGTTCATCTGTAGTAAGTCGCCCCAAAACTTAGTCTGTTAACACAAGAGTAGTTGCTTATTGTCTTGTGACTTCTGAGAGTCAAGAACTTGGGAGCATCTTGGCTGGGCGGTTCTGGCATGGAGTTCCCCATAGTGTGTTCCCTGAGGTGGACAATTCATCCTGAGGTAGCTCACTTAACATGGTGACAAGTTAGTTCTGGGCCTTGTTTACTGAAGTGTTCCCACTGGGTGGAGGCTGACTTCTCCCAAAGGAAGCAATCCAAGAAAGCAAAGTAGGACGGCCAGTGCCCCAAAGGGTGTAACTACCAAAGGCAAGAGTAATAGAAGACAGCTCCAAGAAGGTAGAATTGGGAGCCAACAGGGCGTAAAAGGCTTCCGACAAGGGAAGGGTTTGAAAATGAACTGTGCTGGTCTCCTTGAGGACCTGGGTCACGTGCTCACCACAAGCAGCATCGAGGAGGAACTTTTTACTGATGGATGCTGAGTAAAACCATGTTTCTGGGTCGTGGAGATTGTGTATAGGGAACCACACAGTTGACATACTGGTCTTTGTGATAGTATTTCATGACCGTGCTTCCCAGAAAACACAGTGCTGCCTGCAGCTTCATCCTCTCTCCATGGCTACAGATTCTGGGCACCAGACTTTATCACTGTACTAACTGGTGGTTCTTAGAAAAAAATCCTATTTAACAAGAAACACAGTCAGAGTCCTGAGCATAGTTTAATGTTTCTTCACACCCAATTTAAGTGACCATTTTTTTCTAACATTGCATTTCTGTAGGATGATTAAATACTGTAGGACAATTCAGACTTTTTTGTTTTGAGGGGGGTTTGGTGTCTAATGTGTGTGTTATCCACTTTGACAAATAAGCCTGAGACTCTGCTGAAAGAGTTGAGGTTAAACCCAGCTCTTCCCAAAGCTCCTGAGAACCTGTGCTTGCCATAGAGAGATTTGCAATTCTTTGTCTAGCCCGGCTTTCTCCCTAATCTGCTTGACCTTCAGCTAGTTCTTTAGTAAGACTTTGGGGTGAGTCACTACAGCTAGGCTTTGCAGTCCTGACTCCAGAAAGTCTGCCTTTTCTGAGCCTCGGGCTTAGCCGGTCTTTGACTTTCAAACTAATGGCATTTTAAATCATGTACTCAGTGATGAAATTATCTCTAAGTGAAATAGTGTGGATAAGGTGCTCTGGCCCTGTGACCTAAAGAGATGTGTGCAATAAATGAGATGGCCCCACAGTGTCCTCGTGCCCTCATAGCTGGCCAGAGCCATCTTTCTAGCTACTCTACCTCCTATCTCCGAGATACTCTCAGTATTCTAATCTGTTGCATAAACGTGGAAAACACAAATATCTTTCCCATCGTTTTACTCTGAGGAATTGCACAAATATACACACACATACTCTCACACAGTGATACATGAAATTACATAGAGAAATGGAACATGGGACAGAAGTGTTTCTGCATTTTCCTTGAAATAACGACTAGAAGACCTAATTTAATGTCTGCTGTTCATCTATTTCTGATGCTCCTTAGAGACCTCCTGTTTGTAGTTAGAGCTTAGACTCTATCATCTGAATGGTCCCTTCTGCTATAGTTGGGATCTGGAGTGGCCTTTAGAGGTTCTCAGTCTCAATTTGGCACTGTTGGAAAGTGGTAGAACTGCCAAGTACTAGGCCCTCTGGATCGCTTCTCTTTTTGCCTACTAGTATCATGACGGCAACAGACTTGTTGGACCATGTGCTCCCCACTCTGATGTGCTGTCCTGCCACAGCCAAAAGCAGTAGGGTGAGGGCGCCTTGCATACTAGTCATTTTACTGATTCAGTGCTTAGCCCTCTAGCATTCTGTTATCCTTGGGCAAGCTACTCAACCTCTCTGAGCTTTAGTTTCCTCATGTATAAAGTATTGGCAAATATAGTGCCTTCCTGTGGAGCTGTCTGGATTGAGTGAGTTAAAATTTGTGCAGCCCTTTGCAGTCTATAAGCATGTTAGGTGCTGTTGGAGGAGGAGGTAAAGCTTTTGCAAAAGAAGCTGAATTCGTTCAAGCTTCTTTTCTCAGGACAAAGAGTGATAGAGGTAGAACTTGGGTTCCCAGCTAAGGAGTCACTAAAATATGTCATTTGCATGGGTGTCATTTGAACATGTTAGCTGCTTTTAAGATAATAACTATTACAGCTTCTAAATAACAGTACTCTTCATCATAGGCTACTAGCTTTTTTATAGGGTGTATTCTAGAAAAGGGTAAAGAATGCCAAGTTGGGATATTGCCTTTCTCTGTGCCTCTGAACATCCATGGACTATGACAATTAGCCTTCTTTAGAACTAATTAAGTCCCATTAGGGCAGTACTACCTAGATCCTGCTCTACCTGGGAGACTGCTCATAGCCAGCTCGCCCATTCTACATCACCTTGCTAGTGTTCCCATGTTCCCACATACTTAGATAAAGAGATTGAACTTCATCTTAGATTGGATAGCACCTATGAAAGCAATAAAACAATGGTTTGGTTTTGGAATAGATTCTTGTCCCCCAGTCTTTTCCACTGATCATGGTTCTTCCTTGAGTGAGTAAGAGATAAAAATCTCCCTCCCTAGTGGTGTAGCATCTGCTCAAAATATTTTTGAAATTAATCCTCTATTATTTTGAACTTGCGGCACAGTTTTGGGATAGACTAGTGTAGTGTAGTGACAAGCAATGTCCCTATTCTACTGTCATATTATACAGCAACAGGACCAACCTATCACTGACAGAAATATGAAACAGAAAAATTACAGGATGGAGTTCTTTGTGGAACCTTCCATTCAGTGATAGAGTTCTTTGAATCAAATTGAAGGAGAACATTTGAGAAATATTACAGACAAATGTTTGCATGCTAATAATAGGTCACTAGCATTGTGGCTATCATTGGCATGCTTCCACAGTGCCAACATCATTAACAGTGTTTATCTTCATGCCCGCTAGCTTTACCTAATGGAAAAGTGAAATAAAAATTTCTGTAAGAACTGTTTAAAACAAAATATTGTTCAATTTTTATACTTCATATTATTTTTTAAATGTTATGAAAATGTATTATTTTATTACCTTATAAAGCACACATGCTTATTAATCTGGTTTTCTTGGTCTATTTATAAAGATGTTTTATCAAAATTGACATTTTAAATATTATAAATATGTAATACTTTGCTAAATTAGACTATAAATGATTAATTTGGAAAGAAATACATTTTAATTATTTTCTAGAGTGCCTTTGTATGTTATAAATAGGTAGCCATTAGGAAGCAAGTCACCCACGTGAGTAGACAATGCCTTTGCATACACAGGCCTCTGCTATAAGTTAATAATTGAACCGACATTTGCCTAAATTTGTGTCCCATTTTGGGGGTCTGCAGTTCTCCTTTTGTATCTTACATGCGTTTATACTTATTCACAAGATTTCTCTTTAATATTTTTGCTATGTGGATAAATTAATTTATGGTTTTAAAGTATGAGTAGAGGAAAAAAATGACATTCATAAAAATGGAGCTGAACTTCTAAAAGAAATTTTAGTAAAGGGAACGAAATTGAAATATTGGCTTCTCACCCTTGCTTGAAGGATTGCTGAAGCCGTGCAGTGTGGTGGAAAGTACTGAAGTCGAGAGGCCTGGGCTCTGGCCCTTGTCTCTACCACAAGTCTTTCCGAAAGCTCTCAAACCAATCACGTGACCTCTGTGGGACTCTGCCTGCTCGTGTGTGAAGGGAGGCTTGACAGCTTGATTGCTGAGCCCTTGTGGCTCTAGCAGTCAGTCTCCTCATTCAGAACTGGTTTCAGTTGTCTGCAGCCTGGACGTGAATTAATTGCTCCAGCGCTCACCCTGATGATATAGCATGGTCATGAGTGGGATGGCTTTACCTTCAGTCCTCACAGTTCAAGAAGCTGAGATGCCCCAAGATCAAGATGCTAACTCGGTGAACTGCGGTTGACTCAACCTGGCCTGGGGACAACCAGTTTCTCACAATGTCTGCAGTGGCCTACCCTCTGTATGTATGTATAGAGAGCTTTCTCTTTTAACACTACCCTTCCTATAGAGTTAAGACCTTTAAACTCAATGCCCAAATAGAGCCACGCTGGGGCTCGGTTACCTTAGTTACCTTAGGTGCTTCCCTCTAGAACTTCTCTTCCTCACAGTGCTTGTACTCAGCATCCTCCTTTCGGGGTTTAGACAAGAAATAGCTAAAATTTCATGAGCGGCAAAACCCAAACCAGTAAATACAATATCAAGAAATTTATGTTTTAAAGTAGACATAGGAATAGCATTCTTATCACACTTCCCCAACATTTTATCTTAGATGCTTTGTAACATTAAAAAAAAAAAAAAAGATAATAGATGGGGCTGGAGAGATGGCCCTATGGTTAAGAGCATAGAGCGTCTTGCAGTGGACCTGAGTTCAGTTCCTAGCACCCACAGTGGACATGACCTGCAACTCCAGCTCCAGGGAATCTGACATCTCTGACACCATCTTCTGAACTGTGCAGGTACCAGCCTTCACATGTACATATTCACATACACACAGACACACACACGCACACACGGGATAGACGTTTACAGGGAACACTCACAACCTGTTCACACCTCTCAGTTTCTTTCTTGTTTTGCTGAAAGTCTGGCCATCCATTGTCAGCCGTCCTTTTTTTCCTATGTGAACTCTTTATGTCAGGGAAGATACACAGAAATCTAACCACTGAAGCCTCTTTAATTACACAGTTCCATGATGTTTCATATATTCACAGTGCACAGCCATCACAGATCCACTTTCAGAGTGTATTATCCTGAACAGGAACTCTATATACCCTTTAAACAATGACTCCCCACTCTTTCCCAGCACCTTGTAACCTCTCCTTTTTGTTCTTGATGAATTTGCCTATTCTCAGTATCTCCTCCAATTGGGATTGCATGATAATAGCGTGTTCCATCTGGCCTCTTTCCAGCCAGCATAGTATTTTTAAGATTCATCTGTCTTGTAGTATGTTGAGATGTTTTTCTATTATAAAATTAATATCCCCTCGTACCTATATACCGCATTTTATTTAGCCCTTTATCCATTGTGTGACATGTAGGTTGATTCCCTCATTTGACTATTGTAAATATTGTTACTACAAATACTTTCTTTAATTTTGTACCACTCACTTATTGTGTGTGTTTGTACTTCAGGAGGTCAGATGACAATTTGCAGAAGTCAGTTCTCTCCTTCTATTATTCGGCTTTTGGGCATACAGCTAAGGTCACTGTTGCAAGTGCTGCTCAAACATCTTGCCAGCCCAAAATTCATTTATGGTGTACGTATCTGTCTGTGTGTGAGTACATACACACATGCATACACATGTATAGACAGAGACAAGAAGAAGGTGGCTGGTCCCTTGGAGCTGGAGTTACAGGCATTTATGACGTATGTTACTGGTGCACCAGGATCTGAATCCAGGCATTCCAATTTTAAGCCTATGTGACAAATTTCCATCTCTACACTATGAGTTTCAATGCATAAGTCTCAGTTTGCATTTCTACTTTCAATTCCTTAGGGTGTGTGCCTAAAAGTAGACTTGCTTGTCACATGGTTGTTCTATATTAAGCATTTTCAGTAGCAGCTGTACTGTTTACAATCCTTTTGGCCACATCCAGGGTTCTATGGCCTCATCAAGTGGAAGGTTTGAAATAGCAAGGACTTTGTATCTGTAGCAGGGTCTTTAGAATGATATGCTATATACCAAACTCTCCATTATTAGAGTCGTCATTCTTCAGAGGAGTCCAAATAAAATGCCTCCAAGAAAATCCTGTCTTATAATTCAGGGTAGAAGATGGGAAACAAATAGCACCTTATCTCTGAAAGAGGTCAGGTTCCACCAAGGGCTGGGCATGCATGAATATTCATATAGGAGCATGAGTTCAACTCAGTCAGTGTACGTCACACTGAAAAGTTCATCATAGTGATTGATACTCCTGATGCTTACATTATATATGCAACCTCAGAGACATTTAGAAAATGCACATTCACACACACACACACACACGCACACACGCACGCACGCACGCAGGCACTTTCTCCATAGGTATGAATGTGAGAAATTTTTATTTAAGAATGTTCACTGCTGGACTGTTAAATTAGTGAAAGTCTGGAAACAGTTTCCATTCCCATAAAGAGAAAGAATGGTATAGCCATGCACTGGGGGATTATTCTGTTATTAAAATATTTTCAAAAATATATAACATTTAGTGATCAGCATATTATAATGAATAAAGGAAACTTGGTGACTTTACATAGAATAAAATCTGATCTTTGCATGGAGTAAAATCCATAGGCATAAACCAGAAAGAACTGCTAAAAGTCTCTAGATTTTTTTTTCTACTTTCGTTAAGGAATAAATTGTTCCATTGAGTACATTTTAGAATTGCAAACATTAATATCTCTATTTGCATTTTACTAACTGTAATTTAATAACTGAGTTTTCTTTCTTCCAAAGTGAAATTGCCATGTGGTGCAGTACAATATCTTGAATGTACCACACTGAGGAAAGTCTTTATGTTCAAGATTGAAACTCTTGCTTCAGCCTTTGTACATGTTAGTTGAAAGAGCTGTGTGGTAGGTGAAGGCAACACTGTTCTAGCCACAGAAGCTCAGATCTCTGTAGAAAACACACTGCTTAGCAGATTAAAGCAATCCACTAAGAAGAACAAAGTAGGACGTGAGAGAGTGGAATGTGAGGCTGAAGACTGGTTGTAGACATTGGAGCACCACACACCTTCCTGCTGCACTCTGCTTTCTGCCCTGGTTGTATAATTTTGAATATGGGATAGAAAAGATACAGTTCCCATCTCTGCTTTTACATGTAGTAGAGAGCACTGGAGGTCCTGCCATATGAATGACACCTTGTTAAACACTGACAGGTAATAAATAGTGCATGTAGGGACTTCCTGACCAGTGGTTCCGTTATCTCTTCTGTGGATTTCAGCAGTGTGCTCTCCAAAAGTCTTAGATTTGGGGCAAGTTGTAAAAAGAATTTTTCATTAATGGATATAATAAGTGTTTTAGAATTCTCTGCATTTAGATAGAATATGGATGGGTGGATGGATGGATAAGTTTTCTGAGCATAATAGGAGGTTTTGCCCATAGGCTGTTCCTGCTAGTCCCTGAATGATTTGCTGATTCTCAAAACAAGTACAATAGAAAGTCTGGCCACTTCCACAGAGTCCTTAGTTTCTTTTGGTGGTTTCTAGCTCAGTTTGCTTTTCACTGCTTAGAATTCTCCATTGCCTTGGAGTCGCCATAGCGAGCCATATCCATATATTTTCCTAGTGCCCCTAGAAGTAAACACTGGAAGGAGTTGCTGCTGCAGAAAATTAGCTGGTACAGATAGGTTTTTTTTGGTACCACCACTCCCCTTGTGGGGTGATATGTCATTTGCCTTTTCATGGGGCCATTATTGAAGGTAAAGGACACAGCAACCTCTTGGAATGTTGAGAGTTGCTTCCTCAGATGGTCTGGATGGGAGCTGGTGCCCAGGGATGCTCATGCTGTACCTGTGTGGAGAAGGACCTAGCAGCACTTCCCACTGGCATGCCAGAATGGCTGAGTGGGCATTGGTAACCTGTGCCTTCTTTCATTCAAAGCAATATAGTGACAAAGGAGAGTCAGAAGGAACACAGGGCCCTGAGTAAATGACCAGTTTGAAAGCACAGGCTCCAAAGACTGCAACAGAGGGTCTGTGGCTGTGATTCTAGTCAACAACAGGCACTGGGAATTGATGAACAACCTCCCATTGGGAGCGCAAGAAGTGCTTACTTGAGAATCCAACAACAGGCAGAGCAAAGGCACTCCAAAGAGAGGAACTGGGCAGGAGTCAGTAGTGATGGGACCACCTGTGGACACAAATGACTCCAGGAACCTCAGGAACAGAGCCCTGGGAGGGGTGCGGAACAGCTTGGGTGGTCCTGCTGCAGCAGTCAGACTTAGGAGGCATCAACAGGGCAGAGCCCAAGCAGAGAAGGACATCTGCTCACCTTGTCACCTAGACAGAAGTGCTGTGTGACACAGCCCCATCCAGGCTGCCCAGTGGTGACATCATCCTTAAAAGACTAAATGGATGGTTCCATCCTTAGCAATTTTTAAAGCTATAATTATTGAGGCAAGAAAAGGGGTTTTGAACTTGGTTTTTAAATCTTACTTTACATTTTCCTGGGGTTTAGTTCTGTTTGCTTCCAGCGTGGCCCAAATACCTACTTCAAAGCAAACATTCTAACAAGAACTTGTTAGAAGGAAGAGAAACCAGCCCCTGTGGCTTCTTGTACACCAGCTATGGAGGCCTCACAGAACCACGTTTGTGAGCTGAGTGTAAATGAATCCGAAACCTACAAATTAGATTTCCCTTGAAATACACATGGGCTTAAAACCTTAACGGGAAAAGAACTTGGCAAATCAAGTCTGACCATATTCAGCAAAACCCCACTAATTTGCACTAATGACCAAGAGACCCATTGAGAATTAGATGAATTTTTGTGAGTGTGTTTGCATGGGAAAAAATACCAAAACGGGAGGATGGAGATGGGGGTAATGAGAGTGGAAAGGAAGGGGGAGGAGGAAAATCAAAGTTCTAGCATGAAACAAGCATACTTTATGGTACAATGAAGAATGTATTTGAACGGTTACTGGAATGAAACCCAATAGCTTAATGAGCGCCTTGCTGCGGTGCGCCTGCCGCTGGGGAGGCGGCCATGCCATAGGCCCGCCTGAGCCAGCAACTAATGTGCACTTGGGCAAAGAGGCCTTTGCCTGATTGAAAGCTTGGGGGCTGTGGTTTGTGTAGGGGTGTAAACCAATGAGATTCTACCGTGTGTTCTGCACATTTGTTATGGATGCTGTGATTGCAAATCAGAATCATCAGTGAGATTGCTTATTACAGCTTTAAAAAAATAAGTAAAAATGTACTACAAATAGCAAAGAACGCCAGAATTCTCACTAGCTGCATCTTCTGTGGATATAGTACGTTCTTCCTACCATAGAAGAGACTCAACTTAAAGTTTCCTGAATTGAACCTTAACTATCTGGTATCTTCTATTGTAATATGAATTTTATTTAAAAAATAAAAGCACCATGTTTACAAGAAAATATTGAAAGTTATTGGGTTTTCTCATTATTCAGGGCCCAAAATTCATAATAATGACTTTCTCTCTGGTTGCTGTTGAGAAATAAAATACTTTTTAAATTTTATTTATATGTATCTAGGGTTTAAGGGGATCTATGTATTAAGTGCAGTGCACATGCAGACCAGAAGAGGGCAATGGTCCCCTGGAGTTGGAATTACAGGTTGTTTGTATTTTGAGCCATTTAGCATGAGTACTGGGAACCAAACTCAGGTCCTCTGCAAGAAGTATATGCTCTTAACCCCTGAGCCATCTCCACAACCCCTAGAATACAACCATTAAAATGAATGTGAATACAGACAGAGATGCCCCTCTTTGCCCTCTCCACTTAGCTTTGAGAAAAGGGCTCCATGTGCTGTGTGACTCAGGGATGTCTGAAGGAAATGCCCCTTCCCTCTGACCAAGGAACAGCCGTGGTCAGAATGAATTGTGTTTCTACTGATTGAGTCACTCATTCAGACCTGTCTTCCTGGAAGCTACCCTTTACCAGCTGAAGAATCATTTAGAACTGCTCAACCACCTTCAAACTGGAGAATAATAAATGTGTCCCAAAGGTTTCTCAGGATATAATTTTATACAAATAATTTTAGGTCTTGTACTGACCCTGGACCAGAAAAAGAATCATGACACCAATTGGTGCATAAAAGGCCAAACCCATAAAACACATATTAAAACCCAAGATTGCTGTGTGAGCTCCTCTGGCCAGTAGCCTTTAGATACCATTATACTATAAATGCAGCTGTAAAGCCTGTGCTCACTCCTGATTCTGGTTCTCGCTTCTGGCTGCAAGACTCTGTTCCTGTTCTCCATTCATGCAGAGGATTGTGATCTAGGACAGTGACCTGCGAGTTTCCCCTAAATAAACAGCCCTTTATTATATGTAATTTTGCGCTAGTGTGGGATTATTTTGTAACTTCTTCCCTCATCATCTGGCACCCAACATGGGGCATGAACCCATGACCCTGAGATTAAGAGTCTCATGCTCTACCGACTGACTTATATTAGCCCATAAAGCTTGTCTGTGTTAGCCACATAGCTTGGTACCTTTATCAGTGAGGCATTTTCATCTTGCTTCCTCTGTGTCTGGCTTCTTCTGTGTCAACTGTAAACTAACTTTTCCTTTTTTCAGAATTCTCTTGTTCTCATTGCCCCACCTATACTTCCTGCCTGGTCGCCCTGCCTATACTTCCTGCCTAGCTACTGGCCAATCAGTTTTATTAAAATACAACTGATAAATCTTTACAGGGTATAAGATCATTGTCCCACAGCACATGATCTTTAATCTTTCCTTACCTTTTCTTTCCACAATTAAGCAATGAGCCATGATTCATCCAGACCTTTTGGGCCATCCCTCCATCAAGCCAGGAGTTGAGGAAGTAATAAAATCAAGAGGCTTGTTTATTGGCGCCCCCCCCATAGGAGTCATGCCAGTTATTCATTCTCCCAAAAACAGTGGAGAAACTTCTTGCAGCAGAACTCTGTAGAAGGTTAGCAAACATTCTGCATGATCTTTGTGCTCTAACTTAGGTGATCTTGCCCCTTACAGCCTCTCTGAACTCATTGCCATCCCCCTGCCTCCTGTACCTTTGGCTGCAGCCGTGCTGCTCTTGGTCCTGTGCCTCAGATCTTCCACTCTAGCTTCCTCAAGGTTCTTCCCTCGTCACCTCATGTCAGTGTAGCTCACTCCTGTGCAGTTCTCTGACGAGCTGTTCTCCTGCGGGATAGGCCTTCCTGACCCTCTCAGGAAATGGTGACTGGCTCTACTCTCCGTTGTCTCTTCCTTGCCGTGTGATTGACTGCCATCTGCTGTGAAACAGGCATTGGGCCTGTTGTGCTCACAGGTGTCCTCCCAGCAATAATAAGTAATAAATAATTATCTGCAGAGCAAATAATTTGTGAGTGGTGATGGAAAGAAATAACATGGATATTTACAGATATTCTATAAGGATATGTTACTTCATTTTCTTCTTAATTGATAGTCTTTCTATTTCTTTCTTGAAAGGAGTTTTTATAAGTGCTTTCAAATGGAGTGCTGGTGTCTCTCCATTGCCTGGTTGTTTCATCCCAGACAGCTAGGACACCATAAGCCAAATACTGTCGAGACTCATTTCTCAACTTGCCTTGGAATTAAGATGTATCTTTAAAGTATAAGCCTCAAAATGTATACACCGTGCATAATTACAGCTTTTTTCCAGGATTTTTGAAATTCAATAGTTGGTCACATTCAAGGTGTTTTAATTGTATTTTTCATCAAATCTTTAATAAACTTTGAATTATTAATATTTTAACAGATATATGACAATTGTAGCCTAAAAGAAAGACATGGAATAGAATTGTACTGTTTCTTTATAATGTACAGTTGTTGTGGTGATCTTTCTGGGAGCATAGAGAAGGCGCTGTCATTGGAGGGAGGGGAATATTTCACACAGGAGTCTCCCACTCTCGTTACACAGGTGGAAATAGTGAGATAAAGAAGAAAATAATCTATAGTCCAAGTTAGAGGAAGCTTTGCAAAAAGGGATTGACTTGGCTGAATTTAAAGACTAGAGGAGGTTAACCCAGACAGGAGGGGCTTGAAAGGGAGGAAACACAAGAAGAAGCCAAGTTCCAAGGAGGAGGTGGGAACAGCCTGGTAAGGCCAGGAAACCAGCCAGCATTGGGAATGACTACAGCCTAAGAGCTGGGTGAGGAAGGACTGGCTATGAGAAGGCAGGGAGAGGTGGGTACTAGTGTCAGGGGAGGCTCAATTTTAGGAGCTTGCATTTGGTGGTCTTTGAGAGAGTCTAAACTGGGCAGTGACAATCAGAGATATAGGGGGCATTACCTTTTCAGAGGATTTTAACTTTGGCCATATAACCGTTTTTCGAATAAGAACTTACCTACTGCCATAGGAGCAGATCAAAGCAAAACTACCGTGTGGAGATCAGAATGGAAGTCAGACTTCCCAGCGCAGCTTCTCCTCCTTTGTCTACTTCCGCTTTGCTCAACAGCCGTAACACCTGTCACACTAGGGCTTTTCTCGGTTTGCCTTGTAAAAACAGCCCCATGCTGGGCCTTCTGCCAACGTGGCGCAGACTAGAGTCACCCAGGAAAAAGGAAACTCAGTTGACTCCATCAGATTGGACTACAGGCAAATATGCGGGCATTTTCTTGGTTAATCATTGATATCAGAGGGCAGTGCCAGTCCTTGGCAGGGGGCGCCGGATGGTATGAGCAAGACAGTAAGCAGTGTTCTTCTATGGCCTCTGCACCAGGGTCTGCCTTGAGTTCCTGCTCTGGTTTTCCCTCACTGTGGACTACGATCAGTAAGTGTAAGACAAATAAACCCTTTCCTCCCCAAGCTGCTTTTGGTCGCTTTTGGTCACAGTGTTTATCACAGGAGTAAACAGCGGTAAACTAGGATTATCCCTTTTCCTCAGAGATAAGAAAACTAAGGTTGAAGGCCACAGTGTAGCCTTGATTTCCAGTCTAGTGGTTTTTAGAATATGACACTGGAGAAAGAAAAAGAAATTTCAGCCGGGCAATGGTGGCACACACCTTTAATCCCAGCACTCAGGAGGCAGAGGGAGGAGGATCTCTGTGAGTTTGGGAACAGCTTGGTCTACAGAGTGAGTTCCAGGACAGGCTCTAAAGCTACAGAGAGACCCTGTCTCAAAAGGAAAAAAGAAAAGGAAAAAAAGGAAATTTCTACTTTCACAGGTATAGTAGATAAAAGAAAATATGAAAGCTAAATATTATATGCTGAATATATACTCATTAACATTATTAGTAAAGGTTTTCTTTAGCACACTCTACTCTTTCTAGTTCATCTTGTTTCTGGGCCTCTTCATGCCACTGTGGAGCTACCCCTAACCCTGAATTTTAGGGAGTTCAGTACAGAGTTCTCTGCTAAGGGCTCTAGTTAATGGACTCCATTCCCATTAAGTCTTGACGGTGCCTGGTTGACTGGCCCTGTTCTAATAGTGTGTCATGGCTGGATCCCGTTCTAATGGCAAAAGCAGCAGAATTGGAGAGTGGAGACCTGGTTGTGCTCCCAGCCCAGCCATCAAGTGGCTGAATAACATTTGGAAAAGTCACTCAAGCTCAGCTGTACAATGAGAAAGTTAAACTAAATTACCCCTCAGGCCCACTCTGGCTCCTGCAGTCTGTAATTCCAATCATAGCATACGTTGTGCTTTATCTATGAACATCGTAGCATTTAATAGTCTGCTATAAGCTCTCATTTTTGGTGGTCCTCAGGACTGAGGAGAGTTTGGTACACAAAGCACTTGATTATGATACCGCCAAAAAGATGCAGGAGTGTCATTTCCTCCCCAGGGAAGAGGGTACATGCTTATGGGGTGTATTGTTTACCTGTGATCAGTCCCAGTCTGGATATTTGAATGAAAACTTCCCTGAAGTTTTTGCAGCAATGTTCCCCATCATCTTATCAGCGGACAGTGCATCTGTGGAGACCTCTGTGAAGAACTCCCTGCATGCCAGTGAGCACTCTTGTATTCTCGGGGCTGGAGATAACCCTCGCAGGCATTCCTGACTCCCCAGTGAGTCTTTGATTTTCCAGTCTCATATTCCGGCAAAAACCCTTCCCGGAAATCAAGCCCTACTGCTTTAAGAATAAGTGTGATATAACAAACAATGACATTATTATATTGTAAGGACAAGAAACAGGAGTTAAGTTATAAAGCAGAACATTTGTATTTACACAGGCATGTTTTAATAACCAGCAAAATTTTGGACGAGAACTAGAAAAATAGTTAAAAGATAAATGGACTTATGTTTCAATGTTATGATTTTTCACATACACTACAGTTCATTTTTACTTTTTTTAATCCTTGAGTTTCGGATAGGACCCTGGGAGAGTTGTTGGCATCCTTTGGTCAACACGTTTGTCAAGGTATTTTCGTTTTTCAATGTCCTTCTAGGGTTCTGTTAAGCAGTAACCTCATTAGCAACACAGTCGGTGTGGTATAGTATGAAGCTTTACCACAAAGGGGTTCTGTATTCCAGTTGCCAGGACTTAACACTCTTGTGACAGGGGAGAAAAAGAAAACTTCTCAGAAGGGGAAACTGGGATGCTGTTTACTCTAAATATTGGACCTTTCCATCTGAAGGTTTACAGAGGCTGAAGAATTGTTGAATTTGGAGATTTGGAAATAAAAATCTCCAGCAAACTCTAAAAATGTTTCCACGTGAAAAACAAACTGTTCCTTTCTGTGAGCCTTTGCTCTGCATAGCTCTGGAGCAGCCCTGAGCTCCTTCTTCACAAGTGCCCTTCAGGGAGAGCGGCAGTCACCCTCTTCTGGAGGGGACAAAGCGTTTCTGGCTTGGGCTGAGAGGGCTGGGAACAGACTTCTGTTGATCACTTCTGTTGATGGGCGAGTTCTTGTTCCCTCTGCAGATCACTCGCTCTCTAAACTGCATTGGCTTAGAGGCCCAATCAGAGCTCACTGTGGCAATGTGCCCGAAGTGCTGGGAACATGCAAATTTAAATGTGTTCAGCTCCAAATTCTTCTTTCCTTTACCTTTAGCTTCATGTTATCAAGGTGCGAAAACATGGCCTTAATGATTTTATCTCTTTTGGAACCCTTGGCATGATCTGTCTAAGCAGAACCATTGTCACTGTAAGAGAAGGGTTACGTATCCAGCAAAGAGATCAATCAAGTCTCAAGCAGTAATAGAAGCAGACTCCATTGACAAAGGTATTTTATATATATATATATAAAATCTTGTACTTGATGCCTTCTTAGGTCCCCATCCAGGTGCCTGTCACTGTCCATCTGACATAGACAGAATACAAGACTGTGCTGTTCATTCCAGTTGTGGGTAAGCTTATAGATGAACTAACCTATAAACCAGTTCAGATCATGAGCTTGAGCCCTGTGGGAGTGTGGTGTGTGGTGTGTGTGTGTGTGTGTGTGTGTGTGAGAGAGAGAGAGAGAGAGAGAGAGAGAGAGAGACATGTAGTGACTACTAAGCTTCATGTGGCTTGACCTAATTATTGTTTAAGTCTATCACCTAGTATGTGTTTTTCAACTTACCTTTGTTCTCAGCACATACCTAAATTCAGCTAAACTGATAAGCTGATATCAGAACAAAGAAACTCAAAAGACCCAGAAAGTTCTCTACATTTAGCCATAGATTATAAAATCATAAAAATATTTTTAAAAATAACTTCTTCTGAGCTGAGAGATGAATCAGTGGTTCAGAGTACCTGCTGCTCTTGCTGAAGAGCTGAGTTCAGTTCCCAGTATCCACATGGTGGCTCACAACCCTCTGTAACTCCAGTTCCCAGGATCTCACATCCTCTTCAGGCCTCTACAAGTACCAGGCATACACATGGTACACAGACATACATGCAGGAAAGCACTCACACACATAAATTCTTTTTAACTTCAGAGAGATAATGGGAAGTGGCTGTAGTCAGTCTTAGAGGAACAATGAGGATGATAAATGAGTTTTAGGAGAAATTAATGATCCCAAAGAAGAGATGGTATCTTAGGGCTAATGATTCTGAGCTGTGGTGAAGGCTGCAGCACGCCATAGCGTGAAGACAGATAGGCCCTCACTGTGAGAGAAGTCTCTTTGTGGGCACCGTGACCTTTATCTCTCTTCTCTGGTCCTTTGATAAAGTTTCTAAGGAGGAAGTTTGAGGCAATGTGTGTTTTCTAGAAGACAGACCTTTGATTATAAGGGAACAAAAGCTTGAACCCCAACAATCATCAATAAGAAGGCTAAAATGACTTGATTCTAAGGTATTTCATAGGCCTTCTGCTTCCAGGTCCCCTTCATTCAAAGTGTCATATTTTATGGTATCATTTTAATGAGCCCAACAAGGACTTAGAGTGGTGCTTAGCACATAATAAGCATTTAAT
The DNA here is from genome assembly GCF_903992535.2 of Arvicola amphibius. Lineage (NCBI taxonomy): Eukaryota > Metazoa > Chordata > Mammalia > Rodentia > Cricetidae > Arvicola > Arvicola amphibius. Next base: position 72,662,056 of record NC_052055.2, on the reverse strand, counting down.
CAATTGAGCCTTTACTAGCATTGTCACCATTACCAGTTTACTACCTAATTGAACAGGCTCTCCCCTTAGCTACAACAGGGACAGTTATAGGGTAGTGAGTTAGCTTAGCGGGTACTGTGGACTTAGCACACTTAGGTAAGGTCTGCCTTTGTCTTTACATCCAGAAAAGGTGTCATCTCTCCTGGGCCCTAAAAGACTAGTGGAGTTTGAGGAGACGAAAAACAGGAGAAGCAAAATCAGAGCACACACACGCATGCTATGCACGCTCAAATCAGCTCAGTTGATCTGGATTTTTTTTTTCTTTACAGTAGTGGAAAACAAACCTATGAATGCAAAAGATTGAGAGCAGTGTCGGGAGTGCTGCTCAGTTGGTATAGTGCTTTCCTAGTGCATGAAGACCTGGATTCAGTTCTCAGCTCTGTATAAGCTAGACATGATGTCACATGCCTGTAGTCTCAGCACAGGGAATAGGAGCAGGATGATCAGAGGATCAAGGTCATCCTCAATTATATAGCAAGTTTGAGGCCAACTTGGGATATGTGAGATGTTGTCTAGGAAAAGATGACAGCAATCAGCTTTTCAGTGGGTCTGCTCCCCCAGGTGAACTCCATTCTCTTCACATCCTGCATGGACTCAGGGGTGGTCTTCGGTCTTCTGCTTTCATCTTCATTCTAAATTAGAGCTTGCATGCCATGGCAGGGGTCTGTGTTTCATAAAGGGACCGTAAGTGCCCTCCATCTCTTGTTTTGTCAGCACATCACATAGAGTTGACAATGGATGCGTATGAGAGGACAGACACTCAATGAAAGCAAAATCAGCAAGGTGTGTCCCACCAAATACCTGGATTTTTGATACAAGGATATTTCTTTGAACCTAAAATGGCTTTACTGCTCAGTCCGAATGTTTTGGGTTAGTTAGTGGCATTAAAAAGTTATAGAATTGAAATATATATCTCTCTCTCATATAATAACACACCTAGTTCTCCACTCATGAATGTTAAAGTGACCGTGACTTCTTTATTGCAGATTTTATTCTCATTTATGAGTTCCATGTTAAACTGTTAAATCAACGGAATCATCACCTTAGCCTTAAATTATGGCAGCACGTCATTAGGAAAAGCAGCACCGTGCATTTAATGGCCACTTTGAAAAGTTATGTCATGTTGTCATGCTCTACGTTTGTGCTCATGTGTTACTATGTTTAATTTATAGGGAGTTTGTTTAATTTACAGCGAGCTCCTGGGCTGTTTCCTGTTGTGCACTGGCTCCCTCAAAGCCCAACTATTTGGCCATAGCAGGGGCTGTTGTCCTGTGACAACTGAAATCATGTAGGATAAGAACACAAGTGCCAGAGAGTTCGAAATCGAGGGAACTGCCTCCTGAAATGTCAAGCCACATTCCAGAGCACGTTGACTGTATTTCCATAAATGCATGAGGGAGTTATGTTGCAAATACTTGAAGCTGTTTATTTTCATTTTTGGCCTGATTTTATAGCATTGAAGAAACCATGTCGAATGATCTTGAATATTCTTTTTAAAAAAGCAATTCTACTTTACATAATGGTTTGCATGTGTGAGCTCCCTCAGGCAGAAGCATTATAATTAGTGTGTAGTCTCCCAGAGAAGAGACGATCTGTCTTAAAGCTGTGATAGCTGCATTTGACAGAGCTCAGGGCAGAAGGCTGGGATGTTGTTCCAGGATAAAAACACCACCTTCACTTATCCATCCTCTCCTCACTGCCTTGGCTCAGGCTGGTGAGTGAAGGAGAGCTAAGTACAAACAGCTTCCTTCCTTCCTCGCTGAGCAAAGCGTGGGGAAAGAACTTGGCTCCTTGACACCAATAACTTTGCTTCAGCTCTGCCTGGAACTGTTTGGGCAACTTTTCAAAAATGGAAAAGATACAGTAAAGAGGACCCAGCCTCTCATTTTCCTCATAAAGTAGCAGATTCAGCAGAGACTTGCTCTCATTGGGGGAACAGCTATGTTCCTCCCTGGAGACCTAAGAGTGTGGAATATCACTTCCTTGCACAGCTGTCACTAGACTGCTACAGACAATCAGCTTGCGTGGGCATCGTGGCAGACAGTATGGAGTTTTTCAGTCTTGTTATTAAACAAGAATAATGAGAGGATAAATGCTTGGCTGCTTTTTAGACAGATGAGAAGGAGGGGGGACCTAAAGGCTGTCCTTGAACCAAAACAGGAAAAATAAAATCCACATGTGCCCACAGTAATGGTTATGTGTCTGTCTTAGGATTCCTAGTGCTGTGATAAAAACATCACGACCAAAAGCACAACTTGGGAAGGAAAGGGTTTCTCAGCTTACAGCTTTCCGGCACCCTCTGTCACTAAGGGAAGTCAGGGCAGGAACTGAAGCAGAAGCTGCTTACCCACTTGTACCCATGGCTTGAGCCACTTGCTTTTTTATACATTCCAGGACTGCCTGCCTATGGAGGATACCGCCCACAATGGGCTGGGCCCTCCCATATCAATCATTAATCGAGAAAATGCCCCCATAGCTTTGCCACCAGGCCAGTCTGATGGAGGCATTTTCTCAACTGACTACAGCCTATGTCGACTTGACATAAACGAGCCAGCACAGTGTGAGACCTGTGGGTGTAGCTGATGCATATACACAGCTGCTCCCCAATCACACCCTCCCATCACAGTAGCCTTTGTTTTGTGGTACTTACTGCTTGAGTCACTCCAGTATCTAAAATATGAGTTACCTGCAGGTCAAATAAGGCACGTTCAGGTCAGTGTCATTGGCTGCATGGTAAAAGCACTTGGAGACTGCAGAAACCATTCTACAAATAAAGGAGTGGTCTCATTAGGAGAGCAAAAGAAGACAGGCCATGCCTTCTGCTTGTGGGTTGTATCTGCTTGCATTTGTTCGAGTACCCTGGGGACACACTGTTTGCCTTCCCTTATCTGTTTCCACGGGGAACGGAAAGGCTAAGACCTGAAAACCTACTACTTCATGAGAAGCATCTGCTAGTCCATCTGCCTGCTCCAGAGAGAGACCTCCACAACAGAGCCTCTTGAGAAGGGAGCAGAGAGCCATTGCGTGGGCATCAGTGACCCTCCCCAGAAAGAGTGGAATGTTCAGACACAGTTTTGTGATGGGAAGAGCTGTGAAGTCAAAGAGCATGCATCAGTCCATGACAGTGGGCTGTTTTCTGGTCTCACGACAATGGGATAGTTAGCAATGACGTCCGTGCTGGTTTTCATTCTAGCAGGTACCTTGACAAAGACATGTTAAAGTAAAATTTATGTTTTTTCTTCATGCCCATGCACACACACTTGCCAGAGCACATGTGTGGTCAGAGGACTGCTTGGGGAAGTCAGGTTCTCTCCTTCTACCATGTGCACCCTGAGGCATGAACTCAGTTTGCCAGGTATTTAGCAAGTGCTTTGCCCACTGAGCCATGACATTGGCCCAAGGACACATTTTTATGTCCTCTTCTGTCTTTTAGAGAGGGAAGTACTGTGTTTTCCTCTATGGAAATCTTGGGACTTAAGGAACAGAGATTATAAGATTGTCTCCAATGTGCTTGAAGACATCACATTTCTAGATCCTACACAGGTCTTTGAGTTGAAAGACATATCTAAGTGGAGATGTCTCTGTATATCTCTCAGGGTTAGTAATAGTTAAAATCCCATGTTAGATGTATTTGAAATACTTGCATGTTTGCTTTTACATGTTTACTAATCTCTTGTGCAGAAATTAGAATATAAGGGCATGCTCACTGAACGGAACACTGCATAGAGCTGGGCTCGCAAGAGGAGTAGAGAAAGGGCAGGAGGATTCTGGCTGGGGGTGGACTACTAGAAGGCGAGGGCCCTCAGCAGAGGGTGTGCTGTCTTGTGCTCAGAGCAGTAATGTGTGGCTCTCAGTGTGCTTTATGAAGGTGGGTGCTGACCAGGCATTTTTCAACCAAGCCTAAAACATAATTAAGAGGGGGGAAGAAAGGAATAAACTTAGCAGAAGAGGGGATCTGAGCAGAGAGAAAGCAAGACGGAAAAATGATGATAGGAGGACATTTGTCTTGTGTCACGGCGATCGTTTTTCCTCTGGGCTCATCTACTTCTGAGCCTCTTTCTCCCTCAGCAGAATGCACTGACAACTAGAAGTGAAAGTCTCGCCAAGACTGAGAAATACAAGATACGGTGTCTCTACCATGAAGCGTCCTCTGAGCGGGATGCATTTTCCATTTCATTTGGCACCCAAACTTAGAGGAAACCCATTAGGGCCTCACTTAAGCAAGTAGAGGACCTTTGGATAATGACTGATAAGTCAGAGTTATCTAAGTCTGTTTTTATACTGTTCCCCTAGGAACAGTATTCAGTGGGGGCTTAAAATCTCGGCCAAGAGCGTGAGGCACAGTCTTTTTCGCAGGAATAATTCCAGGTACATTTAGTCAACTAAATCAAAGAAGACACTACAATATTTCATAACCCAAGCTCTATGTATATTTTTACTCTAAGGTCAGACGTGCAGTGAATCAGTAGCCCAGGCCTGGATGGTGCTGCCAGTCATGGAAGAGTCCCCCTGCCAACAGTGCTTCTCACCCTCCCTAATGCTGCGACCCTTTAGTACAGTTCCTCACATTGTGGAGACCCCAACCGTAACAGTATTTTGTTGCTACTTCATAAGTGGAACTTTGCTGCTGTTATGAATTGTAGTGTAGATATCTGATATGCAGCCACAGGCTGAGAACCACTGTTCTAAGAGTGCCTGTTTACTAGTGAGCAGGTTCACCTCCAGCTCACTCAGCCAGCTCACAAAATTCACGCAATTCTTTAGCTAGTGATTTGGACCTATACTTACATAAATAGTAAATGTCATCTACAGATGTCTCAACACATTTACCTAAAAGGCATTCTTTACAGGTATTGAACATTACTAAAACAAGTTCTGTCAGGAGAACTACAGGAGATCCTCTTTCTCCCTCTGGAGAGAGGGAGACATGGGTTGGGTGTGGAAACTTCCTTCACATGAGCTCAGTTCATGCCTATGTGTGCCACCTCTCTGCTGCCCACAGCCACATTATCTTGAGTTCCCACCAAGGACGTGGTCCCAAGGGTGCAGCTTCCACACCAATTTTTAACCATATTCAGAATATGTATCTCTACGTAAACTAGTAACTTACTATTAATAAAAGTAAGATTGCTTACAGTTGAAGGAATTGGAAGCTGTGAGGTAGATATAGCAACATGCACACATACTATATATGTATGAATGTATACATGTTCTGTATCTTACACACATAATGGTACATTAACTGATCCATATCTAGATAGGCTGAGGACATATAAGACCCAGAACAAAATAGCCCTAGCTTCTCCTGATGAATGATGGAAAAAAGGAAGTTCAATATTTTAGTCATGAGTTCCAAAATGTGTTTCTGCTTGCTAAAGAGCAGTCGGAGTGGGCGGATCATTTTATTTGGATTGCTTCTCCAGCACTAGCCCTGGGGGACAGACTTGATGATCTAATGGGTCTTTTCCATCTCTAATATCTATAATTTTGGCTATTCTGTGGCAGCTTCTTATTGCTTTAAATAAGCCATCTTAATTTAAAAAACATACATCTGGATTTGACCTGCCTAATATATGTCAAGACGTGTGTGTCCTTCTAAAGTCTCTCCAGGGACCCTCTGGGAGACTTAAAGAAACTGAATGGAATCAGAAAGCAAAAAAAAAAAAAAGAAGAAGAACAAGAACAAGAACAAGAAGAGGGGAAAGAGGCTATGAGTCAAGCAATTTTCTGTTTATTTTATTTAAGTTTTTATTTTTCAGTAATGAGACTATCCCCTAGGCCTCCTTAAATCATTTATTGGTTAAAATTTAATCTGAGCCTTGGTGTATTCTTTCTTTAGCAATTTTTAAATTTCAAATTCTGTTTCTTGGAATCTGGCCTTCTACTACGTAGCATTTTGGTTTCTAGACTCCAGTCACCCTCTCTGGCCGACTCTTGGCCTCAGCTCCACTCTGCATCTTCTCAGACTCCACTGTCCGAGAAGGAAGTGCCATCTATGCATTGTTCCAGATGTCAACAAATGATGGCTCTGGGCCAGGCCTGCTATGAGGATCATTACAAATACATAATCACAGCCCATTTTTCCCCCAGCTAAAGACCTCACCATCACAATTCACTGGCTTTCATACATGTACCGCTGTACAGCTTCCAGCCCTGCTCAGGCCTCCATCTGTGCAGTCTGCAGAAGAGCTAGCCTTTATTTCTTCTTGGCCCATGTTGTTTGTTTAACATGGAGTTCTTTGTGAGCTGTTTTCAGTTAATATTGTCTCCTGTGCATATATAGTTACTGCCTGAGATGATTCTGCCAGACAGGAAAAACGCAGGGCAGTGTCTGTGTGTCTTGTCCATCAGTCTGTCCTTGTCTTCTCTGAAGATGAATTCAACCTGAATACTTAATTACATTCTCCAGGCTTTTCCCTAGGTTATTCCAGCTAGAGGCAGATCAAACCAAGGTAGCAGCTGAGGTTCATTTGGAGGACTCATGCACACTGGCATGAAACAAGTACAGTACAATCTTGTACACTGATTCATTCAGCGAGTACTTGCTGGCCACATGCCATATCCCAGGCACCTCATTAAAGTACATTAAGCCCTTCCCATGTGTGATGCCTAGAGTGTCAGCTACAACTTAGTTTGAGCTGAAGTTAGTCACAAGGCATCGTTTGTCTCAGTTATTTAGTCATTTAGACTAAAACGACCTTTTAAGGAAACCCGGGCATGTGAAGACACACCTGTAATCAAAGCACTGAGGAGTCTGAGCCAGGAGCATTGTGAGCCCCCACACAACCTGGACTACACTGTGAAGCCCTGTCTTAGAAAAAAAGGGGGGCATCCCGAGTTCATTTGCTTGATATTCCTGCAGAGCACAGGCTTGTGAACTGAAGTAGTGGGAACAGCGGGGAACTGGTTTTGTGTCCCAGCTGTCAGTGAGAGTTAGACAGCCAGCCTTCCTGAGCTACTCTTTGCTCACCTGCTTCCCAGACTTACGCCAAACTCCACATGAGATGAGCCTTGTCAGCAGTAAACCACTGTGGGAAGATGCACAGAAGTGTGTTGCTGTTGATGCCAGCCAAAAATGTTTCAAAAGCTAAGTCGTCGGGACATCTTTAATACCTCGCAGTCCAGCTCACAGGCAAGCCCTAGTTTGAAAAGACTGGTTGCAGCCTAGGGGTGGAACTAAATGGTAGAACACTTGCCAAGCCATAGGTTCAAGCCCTGGCACTGGACAAATCAAAGCAAACTCCAGTTACAGAGATCACTCAAATGCACACACAATGTTACGATAGTATTTTCTTACCATGAGGAATAAAGACAACAGAGAATTAACCCTGGAAATAAACTTGAAGGATAAATGGTAGTTGGATATTTTTAACCAAAATCAGTTAAATTAAATAGGATGCCTTGTGGGCCTTAAGATATTTGTAAATGCCCCAGGTGACTCTAATGTCTCACCAGCCACTGTTGGGATAACTGGCTTGGAGGGAGGGAAGGAGGGAGGGGAAGAGAAAGAAAGAGACAGAGACAGAGAGCGACAGAGAGACAGAGACAGAACCTCCAGGAGTCTATGAACTGTGTGGCACGAAGTGATTGTCAGTTTTAGATATGTGTATAATAAAGTGGTAATGAAAATGAATGAGACCCATAGGCCTTTGGGAATAATACAAGCCTTTGACCTTTGCAAATCAGAACAGGAGGAGGAAATAGAGCAGGCATTTCAAACATTCCATTATTACGACATTTCTGTTTAGAAACTGAGCCCAGCTGCTGTGATGGCCGGAGGTGGGTGTCATTTCACCACTCTTGTTCTCTGGAGCATCTCTGTAATGCTGGTCTAGGTTGTTGTAAGCAGTCAGCTCAGTGCCTTCCATGTACAGATGGTCACTCGGTTTGTAATCTCAGGTCATTTCCAAAAGTTCCCAGAGAGGGGTAAAAGAAAACCTTCAGCAAGGAAGACAGTCACATTTTAAACCTGGCAAAATGACTGTCATCTACTGGAAGAGTTTGCAGCCATTAACACACACCCCAAAATAGAGAGGAAGAAATGGTGTGCGGCCTGCCATTGTGCTGGGGTCCACTAGCATTGTATCCATTGACTCCCAGGGTTTAATCTGTTTTCTTTCGTTTTGTTTGGGGGTTTTGTTTATTTGTTTGGGTTTTGTTTTGTTTTGTTTTGTTTAGAAAGTGTTTCTCTTGTGTAGCCCTGGCTGTCCTGCAACTTTCTCTGTAGACCAGGCTGGCATTTGCACTGATGGTGAGCTCGGAGCAGTCAGAGTGGTATTCTTGCTCTGTCCCAGTCCTTTGGGGAAATGCTCCGGCTGCCGCTGTCCAGATGGATGTTAGTATGGGCTTTTAGTTGTCTTCCTTTCATCAGAAGGAAGAACACCATTGTTTTTGTCTGTCTGGTGGGTGTATGTGTCAATTTGGGATTTCTAAGGCTTCTCCAAGTATATCATTTGGAGCCCTAATCTAAAATAAATTATAGTTTACTGCTAGTAAGAATGTCTTTTTAAGATTTATTGTTTTGTTTATGTGTGTGGCTACATGAGTTTGTGTGTACAAGTGCTAATAGAGGCCAGAGGGCATGGGATCCCGTGGAAATAGAAGCCGTTGTGAGTCACTGGTGTGAGTGCTCCCAACCACACTCAGGGCCTCTTATGACCACTGAGCTATCTCTGCTGCCCCAAGAACACCTTTTTAAAGACTCACCAAACTGTCGGTCACAAGACTGAGCTTTTATTTCTTAATATTTCTAAAACTTCTAGTACTATGAATACTTTTTATCTTACTCAGCCACCTGTCGTTTGGATGTATACCTAGGTAATATTTTTCCTTCTATATAACAATGTGTTTTGCTGGATGGTGGTGGCACATGCTTTAATCCCAGAACTCAGGAGGCAGAGGCAGGTGGATCTCTGTGAGTTCGAGGCCAACCTGGTCTGTAAGAGCTAGTTCCAGAACACGCCTCAAAGCTACAGAGAAACCCTGTCTCGGGGTGGGGGGAGGGGATGTTTCTTTTCTAAAGTCGGTAGGCATGTGTTAATTTATTTATTTGATAGTTCCATACATGTATATAGGGGATTTTAGCCATTTTCACTCCCCTCACATATGTTCAGGTCTGTGTAAGAGAGAACCACACACTGGGTTTAACAGGAGTTGCTTGCAGGAACATGGGTGGAAGGTTATTTACTGGCTCATGGCCTGCTTTTCAATGGCTCCCATCTCTCTTCTCCTGCCATTCCTCCTCTTGTGTTAAAATGGTCCAAGACCAATTACATGGCCTCATGGCATGACAAGTTTGTCATTAAACAATGCCAGGTACTTATCTTTGTAGGATAACTACTATTATATTTGTATCTAAACCCACGTTATTTTCATAAGACTTTACTCAATCTCAATGTCTGTTGTTCTCCAGTGTTCCTAAAGCCCTTGGTGTTTCTTATTGGAAGAGTTCCCTTTGCTAAAATAGCTTTATTTTTTAATTAATTTAATTTAATTTAATTCCCTTTGCTAAAATAGCTCCACATAGGGTGTCAGAACTAGAGAAGTGCCAAATGGCCTCTTTGGTAAGGCACATAAGCTTGAGGACCTGAGCTTGGATCCCCAACACCCACATAAAAGCTAGGCACATTGACCTAAACCTGTAATCTCAATGCGGGGAGACAGAGACAAAAGAATCCCAAGGGCTTGCTGACCAACCAGTCAAAACTCCAGGCTCAGTGAACAAACTTGTCTCAAAATATAAGGTGGGAAGTAATTGAGAAAGATACTCAATATTGATCTCTAACCTCCATACCCACATGTACACACACAAACCTATACACATGTACACTATACATACATATACACACAAAGAAGTTTCAAGTAACACATAATATCTAAGTGGCATAGAGATACCCTTAAAAATACTATTTGTATGCTGCTGCATCGAGGCCAATAGTGAGAATCATTGCCCCAGATATACAGAGCACATCTTGATCCCCCAGGTGACTCAGAGATGGTGGCATTTGTATACCTCTTCCCCTGTTGACTTAGGGATAGCTAGATTCTAGGCGAGGCACTGCTGGTTTAAAGGACCTTTTAAGGGAAATACATCAAACCCAAGAAAGAAAATTTAACCACTTTGACCGTATCCAGAGGTTATAAAGAGAAAATGGAAGACTTGTTATGAAATGGTTCATTTCTACTTTTAAGTAGAAATGAGTTAGGCTCACACTCAGCTCTTGCCAATGAGAACATTAGCACAGACCTCTAGACTATTAGATAATCCCTGTATTTGGCTTGAAGAAGGCATGCCTGCTACTCATTTGGAGTGGAGCTGTAACATCATTCTGGAAATGGTTCCCTTTGTGTGTGCAGAATCACACATGTGCTCTTTCTTGTGTGTGCACCTGTCCACACAGACTTAGCATGCATAAAGCTATCCAAGTATGTCTTTCTCCCTTTCCCTATTACATTGGCCCAGAAAGAGGCTTCTGTGTAGTAAGAACCGTGACTGTTAATGATGCTCCCGAGCCTACTGTGTTCCGTGCATAGACAGGATGCACAGGAGAGTGAAAGTTCTAGGGAACGGCTCCCTGGCATTCTATCATCCTTACAAAGACTTTTCCTTTGAGATATGATTTCAGTTTTGCACCCACATTCTTTTATTGAGTTTGTATGCCATAACCACAGGTACTTACACTTTGGTGTCTGCATGGCTTCCTCCCTTCTTTCACTTTTGGGTTTTTTTTTTCTTGTTTGTTTGTTTGTCTGTTTGAGATAGGATCACTCTATGTGGCCCTGGCTGTCCTGGAACTCATTGTGTAGACCATCCTGACCTATAACTCACAGAGATCTGCCTGCCTCTGACTCCCGAATACTGGAACTAAAGGGGCGCATTACTTTGAGTGTCATCTTGTCAGAGAGGCACCAATGTCCACCTATCTCTGTCCCTTTCCTCGGCAGTATTTTTCTTCATAGCACTTATCTGCCCTGCATTTATACCTGTGTGTGTATCAGCCCACTAGAAATAAGAGCATTTGATAATATATCCCCACTCTCTTTATGGCTGCCAAAGGCACTTCATCAGTAATTCTGAATTAATGAACAAGCTTATAATCAGATATCAGCGAGGAACACATTTGAACATAAATGTTCCTGGAGCAAGAAGCCTTGTAGTAAGAGTGGGGCATTCCCAAACTCAAACACCTCCTGAGTCCTGTATGCAGAGGGAATACATATCTTGGATGTTTTTCAATGATAAGAGAAACTAGTGTGATTAATAAAATTCAATTAATCATGTTACTGAAGACTTTCACTACATACTTTCTGTTTGTGGCTACCAGAAGGACAACTATGCCAGTGAGGGTGTCCATACATTTTTCCTCAGATATCATTTTTCACTATTATGTAGTTTTTTTATTTAGTATTTTTTTTATTAAAAATTTCCATCTCCTCCCCTCCTCCTCCCCATTCCCTCCCCTCCCTTCCACCCATACCCCCACTCCCTCTCCAAGCCAAAGAGCCATCAGGGTTCCCTTCACTATGTTAAGTCCAAGGTCCTCCCAACTCCCCCTAAGTCCAGGAAGGTGAGCAACCAAACTGACAAGGCTCACAGTGAGCCCGTCCATGCTGTAGTGTTCAAGCTCATCGCCGTTGTCCTTGGTTTCTCAGTCCTCCTCCACCGTCAGCCACATTCAGAGAGTCCGATTTGGTCCCCTGTTCCATCAGTCCCATTCCAACTGGACTTGGTGGTCTCCCGTTAGATCTGTTTCACCGTCTCAATGGGTAAACACACCCCTCACGGTCCTGACTTCCTTGCTCATGATCTCCCTCCTTTTATTCCTCATCAGGACCTTGGGAGCTCAGTCCGGTGCTCCTATGTGGGGCTCTGTCATTTTCTCCATTCAATGCCAGGTGAAGGTTCTATGGTGATAAGCGAGATATTCATGAGTATGGCAATAGGATCTGGACATTTCTGGCACCCTCTCCTCAGCTGCCCAAGGAACTAGCTGGGGGCATCTTCCTGGACACCTGGGAACCCTTCTAGAGTCAAGTCTCTGCCAACCCTAGAATGGCTCCCTTAATTAAGATATATAATTCCTTGTTCCCATATCCACCCTTCCTATATCCCAACCATCCCATTCCCCCAAGCTCTCCCCATCCTCCACTTCACACTTTTCTCTCCCCATCCCCCCATCCCCCCATCCCACCCCACCCCCAAGTTCCCATTTTTTGTCCGGCAATCTTGTCTACTTCCAATATCCAGGAGGATAACTATATGTTTTTCTTTGTATTTACCTTCTTATTTAGCTTCTCTAGGATTTTTTACAAATTATAGGCTCGATGTCTTTTATTTATGGCTAGAAACCAATTATGAGTGAGTACATCCCATGTTCATCTTTTTGGGCCTGGGTTACCTCACTCAAGATGGTGTTTTCTATTTCCATCTATTTGCATGCAAAATTCAAGATGTCATTGTTTTTTACTGCCAAGTAGTACTCTAATATGTATATATTCCACACTTTCTTCATCCATTCTTCCACTGAAGGGCATCTAGGTTGTTTCCAGGTTCTGGCTATTACAAATAATGCTGCTATAAACATAGTTAAACAAATGCTTTTGTAATATGATTGGGCATCTCTTGGGTAAATTCCCAAGAGTGGGATTGCTGGGTCCTGGGGTAGGTTGATCCCGAATTTCCTGAGAAACCTCCACACTGCTTTCCAAAGCGGTTGCACAAGTTTGCATTCCCACCAACAATGGATGAGTGTACCCCTTACTCCACATCCTCTCCAGCAAAGGCTATCATTGGTGTTTTTGATTTTAGCCAATCTGATAGGTGTAAGATGGTATCTCAACGTTGTTTTGATTTGCATTTCCCTGATTGCTAAGGACATTGAACATGCCCTTAAGTGTCTTTTGGCCATTCGAACTTCTTCTGTTGAGAATTCTCTGTTCAGTTCAGTGCCCCATTTTTTAATTGGGTTAATTAGCATTTTAAAGTCTAGTCTCTTGAGTTCCTTATATATTTTAGAGATCAGACCTTTTTCTGTTGCGGGGTTGGTGAAGATCTTTTCCCAGTCAGTAGGCTGCCTTTTTGTCTTAGTGACAGTGTCCTTTGCTTTACAGAAGCTGCACAGCTTCAGGAGGTCCCAATTATTCAATGTTGCCCTTAATGTCTATGCTGCTGGGGCTATACGTAGGAAGCGGTCTCCTGTGCCCAAATGTTGTAGAGAACTTCCCACTTTCTCCTCTAACAGGTTCAGTGTGTTCAGATTGATATTGAGGTCTTTAATCCATTTGGACTTGAGTTTTGTGCATGGTGACATCCAGTTATAGCAGCACCATTTGTTGAAGATGCTTTCATTCTTCCATTGTGTGCTTTTAGCTCCTTTATCGAAAATCAGGTGTTCATAGGTTTGTGGGTTAAGATCCGGGTCTTCTATTCGATTCCATTGGTCGACTTCTCTATTTTTATGCCAATACCAAGCTGTTTTCAATACTGTAGCTCTGTAATAGAGTTTGAAGTCAGGGATGGTAATGCCTCCAGAAGTTATTTTTTGTATAAGATTGTTTTGGCTATCCTGGGTTTCCTGTTCTTCCATATAAAGTTGATTATTGTCCTCTCAAGATCTGTGAAGAATTTTAATGGGATCTTTAAGGGGGTTGCATTAAATCTATAGATGGCCTTTGGTAGTATTGCCATTTTTACTATGTTGATCTTCCCAATCCAAGAGCAAGGGAGATCCTTCCATTTTCTGGTATCCTCTTCAATTTCTTTCTTCAAAGACTTAAAGTTCTTGTCAAATAGGTCTTTCACTTCCTTGGTTAGAGTTACCCCCAAGATAGTTTATGCTGTTTGTGGCTATCGTGAATGGTGACGCTTCTCTGATTTCTTTCTCTGCTTCCTTATCCTTTGTATATAGGAGGGCAACTGATTTTTTGGAGTTGATCTTGTATCCCGCCACGATACTAAAGGAGTTTATCAGCTGTAGGAGTTCTTTGGTGGAGTTTTTGGGGTCACTTATGTACACTATCATATCATCTGCAAATAACGAAAGTTTAACTTTTTCCTTTCCAATTCGAATCCCCTTGATCCCCTGTGTTGTCTTATTGCTATTGCTAGAACTTCAAGCACTATATTGAAGAGATAAGGAGAGAGTGGACAGCCTTGTCGTGTTCCTGAATTTAGTGGGATGGCCTTGAGTTTCTCTCCATTTAATTTGATGTTAGCTGTCGGCTTGCTGTAAATAGCCTTTATTATATTTAGGAATGACCCTTGTATCCCTAACCTCTCCAAGACCTTTATCATAAAGGGGTGTTGAATTTTGTCAAATGCTTTTTCAGCATCTAATGAGATGATCATATGGTTTTTATCCTTCAGTTTATTTATTTTTTTTTTATTTCTTTTTATTTAGTTTTTTTTTTTTCGTAAAAATTTCCATCTCCTTCCCTCCTCCTCCCCCCTCCCTCCCCTCCTTCTCCCCTTTCTCTCCCCTCCTTCTCCCCCTTCCCTCCCCTCCCCTCCACCCATACCTCCCCTCCCTCCCTCTCAAGGCCAAGGAGCCATCAGGGTTCCCCACTCTATGCTAAGACCAAGGTCCTCCCAACTCCCCCCAGGTCCAGGAAGGTGATCGACCAAGCTGAGAACATGAGGGAGAAAGTCAGGAACGAGAGGGGTGCGTTCACTCATGGAGACGGTGGGACAGAACTAATGGGAGATCACCAACTCCAGTTGGAATGGGACTGATGGATCATGCGACCAAACCCGTCTCTCTGAGTGTGGCCAACAGCGGGGGCTGACTGAGAAGCAAAGGACAATGGCTCTGGGCTCTGATTGTTCTTCATGGACGGGCTCTGTGGGAGCCTTCAGTTTATTTATATGATGGATTACATTGATAGATTTTCATATGTTGAACCAGCCCTGCATCTCTGGGATGAAGCCTACTTGATCATAGTGGATAATTTTTCTAATGTGTTCTTGGATTCTGTTTGTCAGTATTTTATCGAGAATTTTTGCATCGATGTTCATGAGTGAGATTGGCCTGTAATTCTCTTTCTTGGTTGAGTCTTTGTGTGGTTTAGGTATCAGGGTAATTGTAGCTTCATAAAAGGAATTTGGCAATGACTGTTCTGTTTCTATATTATGAAATACCTTAAGGAATATAGGTATTAGGTCTTCTTGGAAGTTCTGGTAGAATTCTGCGTTGAAACCATCTGGTCTTGGGCTTTTTTTGGTAGGGAGGTTTCTGATAACAGTTTCTAATTCTTCGCGACTCACAGGACTATTTAGATTGTTCACCTGGTCCTCGTTTAACTTTGGTATATGGTACTTATCTAAAAAAAGTGTCCATTTCTTTTACATTTTCCAATTTTGTGGCATAAAGTCTTTTGTAGTAAGATCTAATGATTCTCTGAATTTCCTCTGTATCTGTGGTTATGTCCCCCTTTTCATTTCTAATCTTATTAATATGTGTGTTCTCTCGCTGCCGTTTGATTAGTTTGGCTAAGGGTTTGTCAATCTTGTTGATTTTCTCCAAGAACCAGCTTTTTGTTTCATTGATTCTTTGGATTGTTTTCTGTGTTTCTATTTTGTTGATTTCAGCCCTCAGTTTGATAATTTCCAGTCTTCTACTCCTCCTAGGTGAGTCTGCTTCTTTCTTTTCTAGAGCTTTCAGGTGTGCTGTTAAGTCTCCAATGTGTGCTTTCTCCGTTTTTCTTAAGTGGGCACTTAGTGCTATGAATTTTCCTCTTAGCACTGCTTTCATAGTGTCCCAAAGGTTTGAGTATGTTGTGGTTTTATTTTCATTAAATTCAAGGAAGACTTTAATTTCTTTCTTTATTTCTTCCTTGACCCAGCTGTCGTTCAGTAGTTGACTGTTCAGTTTCCATGAGTTTGTAGGCTTTCTGGGGGTAGCATTGTTGTTGAATTCTAATTTTAATCCATGGTGATCCGATAAGATGCAGGTGGTTACTAATATGTTTTTGTAACTGTGGAAGTTTGCTTTGTTACCAAGTATATGGTCAATTTTCAAAAAGGTTCCATGTGCCACAGAGAAGAAGGTATATTCTTTCCTGTTTGGGTGGAATGTTCTATAGATGTCTGTTAAGTCCATTTGGTTCATTACCTCTATTAAGTCTCTTAATTCTCTGTTAGGTTTCTGTCTGATTGACCTGTCCATTGGTGAGAGAGGAGTGTTGAAGTCTCCCACTATCAGTGTGTTCTAGTAATGTTTCTTTTACATATGTGGGTGCTTTTGTATTAGGGGCATAGATATTCAGGATTGAGACTTCATTCTGATGGATTTTTCCTGTAATGAGTATACGGTGTCCCTTTCCATCTCTTCTGATTGATTTTAGTTTGAAGTCAACTTTGTTAGAAATTAGTATGGCCACACCGGCTTGTTTCTTAGGTCCATTTGCTTGATAAACCTTTTCCCAACCCTTTACTCTGAGTAGGTGTCTGTCTTTGTGGTTGAGGTGTGTTTCTTGTAAACAGCAGAATTTTGGATCCTGTTTTCGTATCCAATCTCTTAGCCTGTGCCTTTTTATAGGTGAATTGAGTCCATTGATATTAAGTGATATTAATGACCAGTAGATGTTAACTCCGGTTGTCATTTTTTATTTGGTAGTAGAGATTGTGTGTTTCCTTTCTTTGAGATGTGCTGGTGAAGGGTCACTAGATGTCTGAGTTATTTTGGGCAATGCTGGACTCCTTTGTTTGTGAATTCCCTTCTATTACTTTCTGTAAGGCTGGATTTGTGGCTACGTATTGTTTAAATTTGTTTTTATCTTGGAGTATTTTGTTTTCTTCATTTATAGTGAATGAAAGCTTGGCTGGGTATAGTAATCTGGGCTTGTATCCATGGTCTCTTAGTTTCTGCAAAACATCTATCCAGGACCTTCTGGCTTTCATGGTTTCCATAGAGAAGTCAGGTGTTAGTCTGATAGGTTTACCTTTATATGACTTGACCTTTTTCCTTTGCAGCTCTTAATATTCTTTCTTTATTCTGTATGTTTTGTGTTTTGATTATAATATGGGAAGGGGATGATTTTTTTTTGATCCAGTCTATTTGGTGTTCTGTAAGCTTCTTGAACCTTAATAGGAATATCTTTCTTTAGGTTTGGGAAGTTTTCTTCTATAATTTTATTAAATATATTTTCTTGGCCATTGAGCTGTAATTCTTCTCCTTCTTCTACGCCTATTATTCTTAGGTTTGGTCTTTTTAATGTGTCCCAGATTTCCTGAATGTTTTGTGATGACAATTTGTTGGATTTGCTGTTTTCTTTGATCAGTGCGTTTATTTTCTCTATGGTATCTTCAGAATCTGAGATTCTTTCTTCTATCTCTTGTATCCTATTGGTTATGCTTGTTTCTGTAGTCTCTGTTCGTTTACATAGATTTTCCATATCCAGCTGGCCCTCGGTTTGTGTTTTCTTCCTTGCCTCCATTTCAGTTTTCAAGTCTTGCACTGTTTCCATTATCTGTTTGATTGTTTTTTCTTGGTTTCCTAGGATATCATTCACGGATTTACTTAATTCTTCAAACTTTTTGTTATTCTTCTCGTCCATTTCCTTAAGGGAGTTTTTCACCTCCTGTTTAAGGGACTCTATTACTTTCATAAAGTCAGTTTTTTCTTCTTCTTCTTGATTAGTGTGTTCAAGTCCTCCTGTTATAAGTTCGCTGGGTTCTGGTGCTTTCATGTTGTTTTTCAAATTGTTGGAGGAATTCTTGCATTGGCGTCTGCCCATTTCTTCCTCTGAATAATCCCCTTTGGGTCTTCTTTTAGAAGTTCAATTCACCCCAATGAATTCAATTCACTCACCCCAATGAATGATGGATCTTCTGGTAGACAGTCAGGTCTTCTTGCAGGCCAAGCAGCTCACTGACAAAGGGCCTACCTTGCTGCAGGCAGGCTATTGAAACAGGGGACCTCCCACCAGCCGGCCTGGGTACACTCAATTCCAGGTCCAGGTGCTCAAACAGGCTGAGCTGTGGGATTTTGTGGCCCCAAAGATGGGAGGATGAAGGGGGGTTCTGGGTGCAAGCTGGGAAGGGACAGGAAGAGAGAGGCAGTATCCAGGGAGAATAACCCCTGCAGGAAGAGCAGGAAGTGTGGGGGTGGGGTGGGGAATGTCGGTGGTCCCTCTCCGGGCAGCTGCCGCGGTTCAGACACTCACTCACTCCAATGAATGAACTATTATGTAGTTTTGTAATGTCCCATTATACTCTACAAAGATGGAGTTACTGATTCTAGGTATAGTAAGAAAAAAAAAGATATGGACTTGATCTTACTAACTGATGTAAGTCCATTATCAAGAACTTCACTTCGAGGCTCAGGATGTAGCCTAATTTGTAGAGTGCTTGACTAGGATGCATGAAGCCTTGGGTATGATCCCCAGCATGGCATAAAGCCAAATGTGTAATCTGCACATATAATCCTAGCACTTGGGCGGTAGAAGCAGGACCAGATAGTTCGAGACTAGTCTGTACCTACATGAGACCTGGACTCAAAAAGAAATTGCTTTTAAAACTGCAGGCTTGCCGGGCCGTGGTGGCGCACGCCTTTAATCCCAGCACTCGGGAGGCAGAGGCAGGCGGATCTCTATGAGTTCGAGGCCAGCCTGGTCTACAAGAGCTAGGTCCAGGACAGGATCTAAAAGAGCTCCAGAGAAACCCTGTCTCGAAAAACAAAAAAAAACAACAAAAAAAAATTAAATAAAACTGCAGGCTTTCCTTTGGAGTCCAAGAATTGGTACTGGCTCTATCTTGAAGATAGTGCTGTAGGGTCTTCCTTCCAGGCTTATCATTCAGTAAAATGTTTTTGTTAATGCACTTTGAAAAAAACAGTCTTTGTTTCAAGTGACAGTGACACCCTCACCCTACTGTAAAAGCTAGATGGGAAATGTTTCTGGCAGGTAGAAGTAGAGCTGATCTCATGTTGATCCTCTCATCCCAAGCACGCATGCCAACATTGGCAAGACATTTGTTTCTGATTCAGGATCTGAGGGCTTCAGCAATGGCCTCCACTTCCAGGCTAGCTGGATTGAAGCTGGATGCCTTCTTGCACATCACGCAAATCTGTACGAGGAAATGGTCCGAGGAAGTAGATGCCATTGGGATTAGTTTTCTAGGACCACTGTGACACAGTAGCACCCACTGAGTGGCTTAAGCCAAAGATAACATTGTCACACTGCTCTGGAGGCCAGAGGTCTGAACCTATGCTTGGCTCTTGCTGTGAGCTGAAGACAAATCAGTCCATGCCTTTTGTAGCTTTCAGTGGTGACCTGTGGTTCTTGGTATTCTCTGGCTTGTGAATGAAATCACTCCAGTCTCTGCCTCTGCCCTTCCATGGTGACTTCCTGAATCTGCCTGCCTCTTCCTAAAAGGACACCAATGGTGTCAGGACTACCCTAATGACCTCAGATTAATCAAATTACATCTGAAAAGAGCCTATTTTCAAATAAAGGCACATTCACTAGTGTGAGGGACTGGTATCTTTTTGAAAAACCTGTTGAAATTATACAATTACCATTCTATCAAGCCACAAGTAAGATAAGCTGCCCCACCTGCCACAGTACTGAGAATAAATGCCCTTAGAATGGGATATCCAAATCATCCCCTCCAAAGCTTGGGGAGCACTGCCAGTGAAGGGTCAGAAGGAACATGAGGACCCCGAGCAGGGTGGAGTGGTGTAGAACCCTGACTTCAGACATGGTGTGACTGTTGCAACTCTTCAACACACAGCACCTGTGATCAGCTGCATACAATCTGTGCAAGACGGAACCCAATTGTGGAGGAGGTGGGGCTTATGTGACCCCTCTCCTCTCTGAGGATTTAGAGACATTAATGGTTGGTGGTTTCACTATTTGTTCCATGATGTAGTCCCAGGGAAGGTACGCATCATCCTGTAAACAAACCCTCACCCTTGACTCTGTAAACAATGCTATTGAAACTCACTGGATCACATACACACCCGAAAACATGAAAGTAGAAGAGTAGCCTTGGTAGGAAGGGGATAGGGATCAATGAGGGGACTGGGGGAGGGGGGACAAAAAGGTAACAGGAATGATACGAATATAATGAAACCCATTATTATATATAATTAATGTATGCTAATAAAAGCATTAGGAGATTATCAGCAATATATGAACCATACAAGTAGCCTTGTTGAGTTTATCATGATGAAACACACTGAAAAAGGAACAGTTCAGTATGACACTTGTCAAGTGATAGGTCCACAAATTTGCCATCGTTGCCTCTTTGTTATCAGCAGAACAGAAATTTTTGACATTTTTGAAAAACATTAATTACAGAATAACTGTAGAACAATGACTGCATAAAATGAAGTGGGGATCAGGAAGCTGATCTTTGGTACCATTTCACCTCTACACTCAACAGCCAGCTCTCAAGACACCTGGGATGAGACTTCATGCTGGAGACTTTTTTTTTTTTTACTTTTTTATTTTTTATTGTTTTTTATTTTATTGAGCTATACATTTTTCTCTGCTCCCCTCCCTTCTTCTTCCCTTCTCTTTAGCCCTCTCCCATGGTCCCCATGCTCCCAATTTGCTCAGGAGATCTTGTCTTTTTTCTACTTCCCATGTAGATTAGATCCATGTCTGTCTCTCTTAGGGTCCTAGTTGTTGTCTAGTTTCATTGGGATTGTGAATTGTAGGCTGTTTTTTTATGTCTAAAAGTCAATTATAAATAAGTACATATGATATTTGTCTGTCTGGGTCTGGGTTACCTCACTTAATATAATGTTTTTGTAGATCCATTTGCCTGAAAATTTCAAGATGTCATTATTTTCTTTCTGCTGTGTAGTACTCTGTTGTGTAAGTGTACCACATTCCCCTTATCCATTTTCAGTTGAGGAGCATTTAGGTTGTCTTCAGGTTCTGGCTATGACAAACAATGCTGCTATGAACATGGTTGAGCACATGTCCTTGTGGCACGATGGAGCATCCTTTGGGTATATACCCAAAAGTGGTATTGCTGAATCTTGAGGAAGGTTGTTTCCTAATTTTCTGAGAAATCACCATACTGATAGCCAAAGGGGCTGTATCAGTTTGTACTCCCACCAGCAATGCAGGAGTGTTCCCTTTACCACACATCCCCTCCCATGCTGGAGACTTTAGAAGCTCAACACTAGCTCACTGAGTCCTCTGCCTTTGAACAGCAGGATCTTGTCATACTCTACTAGGATGGCCCACCCATGCTCTGGGGCATGGCCAGTGTGATTCATAACTATTTTAGATTTTATTATATCTTATTATAATTATAATCAAAAATAAATGTGTAATGCAAATACATGTGCTTGATGCTTACTCAGACCTTGCATTTTGCCAGATACTTCCATATTCCAAACTTAAATTTCTCCAGAGTTAAGTCATAGTATCATGTTTTAAGATATTACAACTTTCATTGATTTTCCACTAAAGCCTTACTTTCTAATGTCTGCATATAGTTATGCTTATCTGAATTGGAAAGAAGGCAGAGTCTCCATATGTTCATTTCAGCGTGGGTTGCTAAAGATAGAACAGTCAGTGCCTGAAAATGGCCTGGATTGAGTAAATTAGCAGAATCACAAAGGGAAACCACGATAGGAAATAGTTTTACACACGTAATTGCTGAAATCCTCTAGTGAATGTGTCAGTCTGTACTAACTAAATAAATTTGTTTATAGACATGCTCTGTATTAGCTTCCACTCTTTTACAGCCCTTTGCCAAACAAAATTCCACTAGAAGTAGGATGTTCACACCCGACTAGGGGTTTCTTGGATAAATATTTTTACTATATGGAGACCAAAACCACTTTTACAAATTTCAAACTTTGATTGAAATACTATATTTCTTTACGTTTTGGTATTTTTCTCTCTCTCCCATCTTTTCTCCTGGCATCTCTGTGTATGAGCTTCCCTCCTCTCACTTCCCACAGCTCTGGTGTACAGGATGCTGGCTGCAGTCGCAGGAGGACAGCCGGGCTGGTGAATGGGGGACTAGTCTGCCTGTCACTGCCATCAGCAAATGATCTGGAGAGGCACAGACAGGTCCATTCACAACCTAGCTAAAGTGGTTCTGAGTCCTTCCAGGGTGGAGCCTGTCCATCCTGAGGCTGTGCTTTGTGGACTACTGTTTCCCTTTCACTTGAGGGCTGCATGAGCAGCATACAGCAAGGGAGAGTCTTCCCGGCTTCCAAGATCTAGTAAAAGTTCATGAAACGTCAGACACGATCTTTTGTAAAAATGACTCTGATTCCGCCTTGGCTAATTCGCTCTAGAATTGGTGCTGAATTTTGCATAGGCCTTCTAAATACCTGTTGTTGACTAATGAGATTACATATTTTGAGATTATTCTTAATTAGAATTATCTCTATTAAAATTGCAACTAGGCCACTTGTTTTCTATAAATACAAATCTCCTTGCTGTCTTTAAAATAATATGATCAGTACACAATTGATTTAGACAATGTCATGACAAAGGGGATCTAGGCCTATGCAAGAACTTAATTACTGTGGACTCCAAAAGCTCAGCTATAGAATTAACCAGTACCTAATAACAATAGCACTGTCCTACTGCACCGCATTGGAGACTCCCATAAATACTGTTTCTCTCTTGAGATGATTCCATGGACCAGATTATTTGGTCATTTAACCTGAGATAGCTCTGTTCAGAGTAAGCTTTCACATATAGGAAACTCTTTGTTTATAATATTTTGGATGTAAAACTTCAAAATGACTAAAGCAAACTGTACCTGCTCATGGTAAGTTCCATTGGCTTCAATGTGTTAGAGAAATATAAGGGAATAATATTTGCAAATTAAAAGAATATGTTCTAGTGCTTCCAGAACACCTAAATCTGGGCAAAGATGTGAGGGCTTGGGAGAAGTGTGCCCTCCATTGTCAGTCCACAGCTGTTTGTTTAGTTTTCAAATAAATGCCGAGGAAGTAGTTTAAATTAACATAAAGGATTTATGCTATGTCCTAAAGCAGTGTTTCCAAACAATTAGTAGAATGCTGATCTATCAAGGATATTTCTTAGGTGACTTTGTTAACCTTCTCATGCAGACATTCTGGGTTGGCGTCTTCAATTTAATGTGTGTTCACCATAGATGACTAATTTATTATTTTTATTGTACATGCATCGGTGTTTTGCCATGGCTGTCAGGTCCCCTGGAACTGGAATTACAGAAAGTTAATGAGCTTCCATGTGGGTGCTGGGAATTGAACCTGGGTCCTCTGGAAGAGCAGTCAGTGCTCTTAACCACTGAGTCATCTCTCCAGCCCTATAGATGACTAAGAACAAAACAATCAAGCTGTTCCTTGGAATGTAACCTAGAGCATTTCCTTTCCCCATTTATCACCTTTCATCCATAGCTCAGCACTCAGCTGTGTCACTTCCTTCCAGAAGCCTCCTTAGCCAACACCATCCACCTCTGCTGCTCTCTAGTCTGATGACTGTTATTCTCTAGTGTGACCATCATCATGTTTGCCAACTCTTGTTCAGTATGTGTCTCCTGCATCAGACTGATCCCCACAGGAGACAGAACCACCCCTGTGGCCTTGCTCTATCTGCCATATGGTGCAGGGTTCATTAGATGGATGGGTGGATGGGTGGGTGGATGGATGGATGGATGGATGGATGGATGGATGGATGATAGGTTTATATATAAGCATGCCTTTTCATATGGCTACCAAATATAATCATAACTATTGTATTTTGATATCTCTTAATCTTTAGTTTTCATTATCTTCAAATTTTTTTGTGTTCATTATCTTCAAAAACTTCTAAGAGCCTGAATTATAAATGATTTGTTGTTCAATGAGGTTGGTATCAACCATTGGCAAGCAGGTTCTGACTCCTTATGTTGTGGTTTCTGATTGGCACAGGCCACTAAGGTAGTGTTTTAAGTTTTTGTTGTTGTTGTTGTTGTTTTGTTTTCTGTTTGTTCATTTGTTTGTTTTTCTTTCTGTCTTCTGCTAGGTATAAAGCGATAGGGGTGTTTGCCCTGATGGATTTCAGCCTTGTTTCAGTCTGCTTCTTTTTTTCTCTTCTCCTGCTTTCCTGTATCTGAATGAGAATGTTTACTGTGTGAAAAGGTTTACAGTGACATTCTGAAAGCATGATACTTGGTTTTGATTCTTTGTGGCCCACAATTGAGAGTCTGCCTTGCATTTCATGATCCACTTTGAATAGTGTTGAAGTTATTAAGACTCTGAGGACCCTTGGAGAAGGACAAAGGTACTTTGCCTTGTGAGATGGACATGAGCCTTTGGGCCAACAGGGATGGAATGTGGGGATTTAAGGCAATGTATGTGGATGTTAAACTGACAAGAGTGGACACATGATGATTAATCTTGTCAACTTGATTGGACTAAGAACTGCCTAAGAGATCAGTAAACATACCTTAGGGTGAGTCTGGGATTAACTATATGAAGGGACTCTCTGAATGTAGGCAGCACCACCCACTAGGCTGGGATTGTGCAGATAGAATAAAAGAAGGAAGTGGGAAAGTCCAGCTGCAGCAGGCATTTTCCATCTGCTTCCTGGCCAAGATAAGGAGCGTGGTCTTTGATGGCCCTCTGCCATGATGAACTGAATCCTCCAAAAGCATGAGACAAAATAAACTGCAACCTTTTAACTTGTCTTTCTCAGATGTCACAGCAAGAGGAAATCAACTCACATGCCAGGCCTACCGTATCTTGCTTACCATGACATCCTCACATTCTATACGTTTTGCTGGAAATAGCTAGATTTTATTTTGAATTAATTACCATATGAGGTGAAAGATAAGAATCTTGTTTCATTCTTCTGCATATGGCTACCCAGTTTTTCCAGGGCCGCCTTTCCAAGAGGCTGCCTTTTCTTCAGTGTATGTTTTGGACAACTTTGTCGAGAATGCATTGGCATACATGGGTGTTTTTGTTTCTATGTTTTCTGTTAATGTTTGTATGTAGGTTGTACCAGTCTTGTGCTGTTTTGCTTACCATGGCTCTGCAGTATTTCTTGAAATCAAATATTATGGTGCCTCTAGCTTTGTTCTTTTGCACAAGCTCTTTAGTGTCTTTAGAGTTTGCCTATGAATTTCAGAGTTGTTTCTCCAACTCTGTGAAGAGGAGGAGTAACACTGAATCTGCAAACTGCTGTGTTAAAATGTGGACATTTTAACAGTCAGCTCTCCCAACCGTGAACATGGAATCCCATTCTGTCTTTGAGTATCTTCTTTGACTGTTATCATTGTTTTGTTACTTACACTATAGAGGTCTTTGTTAAGTTTCTTCTTGTATAGTCTAATTTTTTATTCTGTCATGAATGGAATTGCTTTTCATTTCTAAACCAACAAATCATTAGTGAAGCTATTTTATATGTTTATTTTGCATCTGCTACCTTAATGAATTTATTAATTTAAAGGGTTTTGTGGCATAATTAGGTTTAGATGCATATAGGATCGTATCATCTGCAAACAGATCACTTAATATCCTCCTTTCCTATTTTTATGTCTTTTTCTTGCCTAATTGCCAAACTCTTAGTGCTGTACCAAATAAAAGTGAGACTATCCAACCTTGTTTGCTGTTGATGTTATGATATTGTCTATGGATCTTTTCTATCTAGCCCTTATTTGATGAATTCTGATACTGTAGATGGAATTTTCTGTCTCACCCAGTCTCACAACCATTCAGTACCAAATAAACCACAGAGGCTTATATTAATTATAAACTGTTTGGTCTATTGCTTAGGCTTATTACTAACTAGCTCCTTACAACTTAAATTATTCCATAATTCTTATCTGTGTTTAGCCATGTGGCCTGGTACCTTTTCACACTAAGGCTTTCTCATCTTGCTTCCTCTGCATCTGACTGATGACTGCATCTCTGCCTTTCCTCTTCCCAGAATTCTCCTAGACTGGTTGCCTTGCCTATACATCCTGCCTGGTTACTGGCCAATCAATGTTTTATAAACCAGTATAAGTGACAAATCTTTACAGTGTGCAAGAGCATTATTCTACAGCATGATATGCCTGTGCCTACTTTCTTTTTTATCATGAAGGAATGTCGAATCTTATCAAATGTTTTTTCTATTTAACAAGATGATTGTTTTTATCCTTCATTCTTTTAATGTGATATGTTATGTTTGTTGGGCATGTGTTGAATAGCCATCATATCCCTGGATTGAAACTATTTCCATTGTAGTGTATGATCTTTTTGATGTGCTGCTGAATTCAATTAACTCCTAAGCATTGGTTATTCCCTGAACACAGAAAGATAAATCAAATAGCAAATCCATGCCTTCAGGGGGCAATTGGTCAATTAAGAGAAATGAGAATTAATGGATGATAGAACTGAGCCCCCTCCCATTGATTTTTCTGGTAAGAGCTCCTGCCAGTTTGGCACTTTTTACATGTATTATACATGTGTTTGCTGCTTGGGATAATGGTAGACCTCTGTATTTTGATTATGTATAAAGTAGCTGAATAGAAGCTTCCTATTAGTGGCATTAATTATTAACTTTTAATGTGTTTAAGTACATACTGTATTATGGAAAGACTGGTATTTACATGGGAATTATATACTTTTTCATCCCATCAAATTTATAAGGTTGATATTTATAAAAACCTTTTCTGTTCTAATATACAATATGGCTTATATCCGCCACTTAATTAATTTGCTTAATAAGAACAATAACAGAAGAACTAACACATTTCTTATGTAATTTTAAGTGACTTGGGTAATTAGGAATGATAACATCTAATAACTGCATTTGGAAAGTTATGTATTTAGAAGGCCAAACCAAATTGGCAATATCCCAAGCATTAGACCACAACCCTCACAAAATGACAAAAATGTATGGTGACACAGACTTGTAAGCCCAGTGCTTGGAAGGCTGACCCAGAAGGATAGAGTCTGAGGCCAGCCTGAGTTATAGAGTAAGACTCCTCCCCAGAGGCAGGCCAGCAAGTCCTTCTAGGTTTATAAGGCCCAGAGTACTTACAATAGAAAAGGTTTTAATGCTATATCTTTTTTTTCTCATTTTGCCAGTCAAAGAAGACTTCTTATTTAAAGGGCATGCTCCCCTGCTGCTCTCAGATCAAGGCTATGCCATCTGACTGGGTCCCACCATGACTTTCACAGGTATCTGTAACAGGAGGGAAGAATAGAAAAGGAAAACGTCTAATGAAGAGTTGGCACATTTACAAAATTATCCATCATATGGTTCATTTTAGATTCTCTGAAATATCAGAGTTGGAATGAAATTATCAAAAGGAGAAAAGTCACATGGCAGTGTTGCAAACACTGATTTATTCATTATAATTAAATCTCTTGGCCATAGGCATTCATAGAGCAGCAAAGAAAGGAGGCATATTTTATCTTTTAAGAAGCGATTGCTTAGCTTTGATATGAAGTCCCAGAGCTTCAAAGATTATTGTATTAAAGCAAAGCAATATGCTCTCAGGACAGTCATTTCCTTAGGCAAATGTAGGGACCAGGAAGGGACTCAAATTTTGAATCCAGCAAAGCCACAGGGGCATGGCTGAGTCTGAGCATATGGGGTGTGTAGATCTGAGGCAGTCTTTCTCAAATTTGAAACAACTTGATACGATCTCCAGTATTGCTTCCAGAGGGGAGATAAAGAAAAGGCTAGTTCACTCCATAAAAATGGAGTTTTATTCAGTCATCCGGCAGTTGCAGGAAACTGGAAGGATCTGAAGATCAGGCTAAGCAAAGTAAGCTGACAGATGCTGGATGTTTTCTCTCATGGACAGAGTCTGCTAATGTATAAATGTGAGTGGATGTGAAGGACCAGCGAAAGGGGACGGTGATGGGCAAGCATTAGCATACACGTGGATCTGTATGAAAACACAAATCTGATCCTTTCTAGGCTTGCTAAGCCATTAATGAAAATATTAAAAACTGAATGAAAAAAGTGTTTTAAAGGAAAAGATTGGTGGTGGACAAGCAACCTGCTTACTGAAAGGTGGAGGTAAGGTGGGACATAAAAGAAGTCAATTGTGTTGACACCATAACATGTAAAGCTCGGAAATTACCTACCTTCATAGCCTCAGCTCAACTGAACATTTCAGTGAGCCAAACATTAGTAAGGTCTGATGAAAACCTTTGCTCCCAGTTCAATCCACTGCCTCCCTGACATTCCCAGCAGAGCAATGCAGAGCTATAGAAGCCAGTCTCACCCCTGTGGAACAAAGCACTCAGGAGACCATCCATGGCGTAAAGTCTGCCCTACATTTAGTAAATGTATATTCCAAACCTTTTCTATTGTCACCAGCTTTCAGACCAATCAACCAACTGCAGCTGACCCAAGCAGGCTGTGGCATGTGTCTACCCTTGAGTCAGACACCAGACACAGCCTTGGTAAGACTTCATCAGAAGCACGAGTGTCTCAAAGGTCCCAAAGATACACACATTCACTGTGCAGAAGCCCCGTCCAATGATAGCTTAACTGTTTGGATATTTCATCCATTTATCAAAATTATGACTTGCAGCACTCAGGGGTGGAATGACCTCCCAGCATTGTGAATCCTGTACAAGAGTCAGAAATGGGGCAGAAGCTTCCAGCTTCCCTCCTGTACTGCCTGGGGCATTAAGTCTCTACCCCTGACTCCCTCTACTTTTGTTCTACTCCCAGGGGCTCTTAACCTAGAAAAAGCATTTCTTTCCTTACATCTATTTTCCCTGTTGAAGATAAACACATAGCTGGACAGAGTCAGGAGTGTGTACAAAGAGCCCCAAACTGGATCGGGGTCCCCAGGCTCTCCCTACAATGCCGTGGATGGGTCATTCCCTTTGGGCATTACCGTTTCATCTGCTAAAAATTGGGCTGTAAAAGTTCACACAGATACAACTTAATTCCAGTACTATTGTTCCTTGATTCTAAATGTTAGCAAAGGGTTTATTCAACTTAGTTTCACAGGCTTATTTTCTAAATCCCTTTGTATATGGTATTAACATGTTGTGGCTGGCAACCTAGCTGTGTCCCTTAAGGGTGGCATTTCAGCATCTGGAAAGGGAAACACAGTGAGTAGTCTGTAGACAACTTAAAGTAAGACACATTACACAGAAGTAAAGTAACACAGTACCCAGTCGTCTGGGGAGCAGCCGTACCGTGAGCACTAAGTTCATCAGATCTCATGTTGGGTTATCACTGAGAACTACTGTTTATTGCCTGATCACAACAGATTCTGGAAGTGGCCATTTGTGGACAAACCATCTTGGGTCCTGTTAATGATATAGTCAAGCTACGACCTTAGCAGCCCTCACTTCGTCCACTTTTTTTTCAAGGCAGGTTTCTCAATAGCCTGGGACTCACTAAGCAGCCAAGGGTAGCTGAGGACTCACAAAGTAGACAAGGGTCCAGGGATCTGCCTGTCTCTGATTCCCCAGCACCAAGGTTACAAGAACCTACCAACATGCCCTGCTTTTCTACTGACTGAGCCCTCCCTCCAGACAATATATTGTCCAACTTTGAAGACTTATTTGGTTTTGGTTTTTCTTTAAGCTCTCCAAGTGATTTTCATGTAGTTTTTTACATAGTATTCTTCATTGTAGCCTGGAAAATAAGTCCTGGTGGGAGTGCTTCCAAGCTAAAGGTGGTTGACCTCCAAGAACTGACCCTGCTCTCTTAAATACTTTTTCAGCTTGATAGACTTTAAATCTTAATTTACCCATAGGTCATGTTTAGCAAGAATTTTGTTGTGTCAATAGTAATCCAGATAGAATAAATTATGCTAGATTTGGGGATTGTTTAACTCTAAGACTGTGGAATATGGAAAGAATGTGGTCCCGTGTCTAAAATCCTGAAACGACCACTCAGTAGTCCTACAGTTGTAGAATATGCGACCCCTTGAACTGCCTGTGGCAAGGCTCACATTAGATGTCAGACATGGAAGCGCTTCATAAACCATAAAACCATGGATCCACACATTTTTTAATTTCTTCCCCTATATACTTTGAGAAATATAAAAAATCTCATGCTTTCTTATTTTTATTTAAAATTAAATATTGTTTATATTAAAAGCAAACAAAAAGGCCACTGTGTTCTCTCCTTTTCCTCTTTGAGAATGGCCCTTCGGTCACACATTTTTGAAAGCGTTGATGTGCAGTTGGAAGCACAGTGACAGCAGGGCTGTCCCAGTTGTGTCTGTGTCCTTGCACCACCCTGCATAGTGTGGTGCACCCAGCGCGGAGCTCAGGAAAGATCAGCCAAAGTCAAATTAAGCAAATGTATAGGAACTCAGTAGAACCCAAATCACCTCTGTTAGGCCTGCGAGAAGTGAAGTATTTGTAGGGGGTCAGGGCCTAGGACAGAATTATCACTCTTTTGTATGAAAAGTTTGAGAAGCAGAGAGCCATGGATATGAGAAAAAATGAAATCTAAGACTGAGCTAGGAAGAGGCTGGGGGAGGCTGGTCTGCAGTTACTGACCTGCCAAATGTGTGGTGCACAGATGTATTCAACAGTGAGTACGGAACTGCTCTAAAGACAGAAGTAAACTAATATAGAAGTTAAGTGTTTCACCAGCTTATCCATGTACAGATAACAGAACAGCATACTCTTCCGAAAGTGCAGCTCACACTTGTCAAACGCCCATGGCAATCATGCATCAGGGACTGCATACCAGGAAGTGTTTCTAGCGTCAGAAGCAGGATCCACTGCATTCTCCATTTTTAAAAAGGGTAAAAACAACCAGAAGTTTAAAAGGACAACTTGTAATTATAATCCTCATCTTAACAGCCCACTTTGAGAGATGCTACATTTACTTGAGCTTTCAAGAGATTTACAGAGTAGCAAGTGCCATTGAAAACAGCTTGATTTGATGAAAATGAAGCTCACAGGGTGGAGAGCAGGTGGCAGCAGGTTGGCTGGGGAAGTCTAATACTGTGGCTGGGGTCCTGGTTGTCTAGGCAGTGAATTTACAATCAGAAATGTGTGTAAAGATACGGGCCTGGGACTCATTCCTAGGATCTCACAGAAGTACGCTACAAAGCAACTCGTGAGAAAGTGTGTTCTGGAAGGCCTCACACCAGCAGTGTTTAAATTTAGTTTCCACATTCACAGCAGAAATACATGAAATTCAGTGACACAGAGGTGAGGTGTCTCTCTCCATCTTCCTGCAGAGTTGCTTTCTTTATGGGAAAATATGCCAAACTTGGGACGTTCCCATGCTTGGCCTCCATGGCTACAGCCATCCATCACACATCAAAAGACCAGAGCAGTGGTTCTGGGCAGGGCCCCTAGGGGGTGGGCTGGCTGACTTGTCCTTGCTGATCCCACATGCTTGTTTGTTCCTCTGTGTTAGAACCAGAAGAGAGCTCACAGGAACCGGGCTCAGCTCTAAGCCTGGCTTTCCCCTAGGCCTTGGCTGCTGGAGGAGCTTTCATTAAAGCCTGTGGTCTGTCTAATAGTGATAAACCAGATGTGAAGTGATTAGTGTCAGGAAAAGCCCCTTCCGACACTTAAGGAGCCACTCCTTCCCCCCACCTGGAAAGGTAAACCTGCTCCTTCCCCAGATAAACTAGCCAAGACTCCATCTCCCACTGAGCCTCCCTCCAGAGCAGAGGAGACCATGCAGCTATTCACCTGTAGGAAAAAACCTGCTTCACTCGCAGGTCCCCACATCTCCCTGGATGTTTCAAGTGTGAGGCTATAGAGGGGCTGCCATGTGTCAGTAAAATGTAAACTATCAGAGTCAAGAGCTGAAAGTATCACTCTGCCTTAAGCCTCTTGGAGGCACCATTGCTGGGCTCAGTCAAGGCTAAGCCCCTGGCCTTTGATGCTTTCTGTCCCTTCAAGCTCAGGGTGGCTCCTCCCAGTCAGTGAGCATGTTCTCCAGCAGTCTAGGAGGCAGACCCAGAATGTTGTATTTCTCATTAGAGTTTGCTTCAACTCAGAAACTTTCTGCCTCCATCACAGACGAAGAGAAAGGAACACACAGAGAGAACTAGGAGTGAAACTTAGAAGGATTTTTTTTCCATCTTACTAAGAAAGTTGTTGATTTGGTGTGAATTATGAGTAGTCTGTGTATCACTCTGGGTAACAATATTCTTCTCCATAAACATTTTGTCTCAATTTCTACTCTGATCTGTCTGCCTTCCTCCACTTTTGGGGTTAGGGTATTCTGGTTCCTCTGCATCCTTGAGGTGAACTGTTGGGGTCTGTGTGAGGTGTCTCTGTTGTTTTGAGGTGGAATTTGTTAGTGCCTTTGCTGACTTCTGTTGCATCCCTCTTGTTTGGTGTGTTGTCGTTTCCATTTGTTTCCGGAATGTCCGTTTCCCTCCAGCTCTTTCAGTACACTCATTGCTTGACGTCTCTTGTATACTCTACTTTCTTCCTGGTGATTCATAGTTCTGGTTATTGGCGTCTGAGCAGATAATATGATTTCAAGTTTTTTAAGTGTATTATGACTTCAGTTCTGATACAGCAGATGATTGGCCCTGGAGATTTCCAAATGCTGATGAGAGGAATGTGAATTCTGCCTCAGTAAAGTGTTCTGTAAATGTCTGTAAGATCCATTTACTTTACAACATGAGTCAGCTAAGATGTTTCCTTGTTGTGGAGCAGGAGGAACAGCCCAGTGGCTAAGAGCACTTTCTGCCTATGCAGAGGGCCTGGGGTCAAGTTCTCAGCACCCATAAGGCAGCTCATAACCATCTGTAACTCCACTTCCAGGGTGTCTGACACGTTCTTCTAGACTCAGAGGACAGAAGGCACATACATGCATACATACATACATACATACATACATAGATACAAGCAAAACTTTCATACACATAAAATAATGTTTCTTTAAGATTTTAAAGCCTTCATCATTGCCTGTTGACAAAGTGGAGTGGTGAAGTCCCGAAAAGTATTGCCTTGCAGTCTATTTCTTCCTTTATGGCTAATATAAAGGAATGCCAGGCTGCATACATATATATTTAATTGTGTCTTCTGACTGAATTTATCCCTTCACTAATATATAAGGACCTTCTTTGACTTTTGGCAGTTTTATTTTTTTAATTTAAAGTCTGTTTTGTTCTAATGATATAGCGACGCCTGCTGACTTGTTTCGTGTTTATTGTATATCTTTTTCCAATCCTTCATCTTTACTGGTGAAGTGAATTTCCCATAGGCAGCATATAGTTGTATTTTTAACCCACTCAGCTATTTTCCACCTTTTAGTCGCTGAATTTAATTCATTTATCATCATGGATATTATTGACAGAAATGAGATGTCTCCTTTTATTTTTATTTTATTTTACTCAGTTGTATTCTGGGGGTAGTTTGTTGTCAGTTATTCTTTGTGTGGTCTGGTGAACCTGCTACACTGAAGTTTGACTCTGCTCTTCTGTGTTCTAGTACTGGTTTTTTTAATATTTGCAAGTTTTTTATTTGTTGCTGTTGTTTTAAAGATTCATTTATTTATTATCTGTGTGTGTGTGTGTATGTGTGTGTGTGTGTGTGTACATGAGTTTACATATGTGCACTAAGTGCATGCGGCACCCTTGCAGGCCAGAGAGGGTATCAGGTCCCCTGGACCTGGAGTTAGGACTGTTTGAGAGGTGCCTGCTGTGGGTTGGGGAACTGAGCAGAGCACTCTTAATAGCTGAGCCATCTTTCCCGCCTGGAATGTTAGCGGGTTTGTGTTGGTAATTATCACCCTTTAGTTTCTCGTGGATGACTTCCTTAAGTGTCTTTTGTAAGGCTGATCTGATAATGGTGATTTTCTTCAGTGTTTGCTTTCCTGAAGAACATTTTGTTTCCTCTTCATTTCTGTAGCCCAGGCTGGCCTCGAACTCGTGATCCTCCTGCCTCTGCCTCCTTCAGCAAATCCTACCGGCGTGCGCCACCACAACCAGCTCCTCTTCATTTCTGAAGGGTAATTTGGTTGGTTATAATATTCTTAGTGGACAGGGTTTTTATTTATTCTCTCAGTCTCTTCTGACCTATGAAGGTTCTATAGAATGATCTGCTGTAAGTGTAATGGGCTTTTCCTTTTATGTGACTTGATGCTTTTCTCTTGCTGAACTTCAGGTTTCTCCTGGTCATGTACTTGTAGCATTATATTACCAGTTTTGATTAAAAATATATTTTCTTTAAATGCAGTCAGACCATATCTCTTCGAAGATTTTGGGCCTTTTTGACTATTATTTAGTGATAAGTTTTTATGATTTTTTTCTATATTCTTCATTTTGTGAAACTCCCATAATACAAATACTTGACATAAATTTGTTCTATAAGTTTTGTGGGATTTTCTCATCTGATTTTTTTTTTTTTGCTGACTAGACTAATTCTAAAGTTCAGAAATCCTTCTATTTATTTTTTTTACATAAGTTCTCTACTTTATCTTTAATTTCATTAGTTAAAGCTTTAGCTCCAAAGTTTCCGGGTGGTTCTCCTTTATAATCTCTATGCCTTTGGTGAACTTCTCATTCATATCCTAAATTATTCTTGATTTCTTCATAATATGCATTGGTAGTTACTTTTATCTCAGTGAGTTTACTTAGGGTCATTAAATTTGGATTTCTTAAGGTCTTGTAGATTTTCTTTAAACTGGAATCTATTGTGAAGAATTATTTCTTTGGAATGTCATGTATCAACATTTCCACATTGATATCTGTACATCTCGTAATAATTTGCCTCTAATTTTATGAAGTAACTCTTCCATGAAGTTCTGAGACTTGGTTTTGCTTTATTTCTCATTTAAATGGGAGGTCAGATGCCAGATAGACGGATGCTTTGGTGGTGGCATCAGTGCTATGAATTTGGTTATATTGGAGCTCAAACAGCTGTGTCATTTCTTTGCCTTTGATGTCATCCATAGTCTATAAACTGTAACTGCTTAGAAAACATTTCAAGAATGTAGTTGTAAAACTCCACAATTAACTTAGACTTCCAAAGGTGTGTGTCTTCAGACTTTGCACAATCAAACACTGCTAATACCGAGCCTTGTAGTCATGGCTATAATATTGTGGAATATGTACCTGGATGGAATCACAGGAGACTCCGAGTCAAGTCACAGTATGTGAAGGACCCTCGGTGTGTATTGGGGATATGACAGCTGGTGTCTCTGAAACCACAGATCAGGATTGTACTTTCCCCAGGTACCATAGGATGACTCAGGTGATGCTGGAATCTATGACACGAGTAACCATAGGCTCAAGATTGTACAAGACAAACAAGACCTTCCCTAGGTCCTGCTTGAGTTGGGGAATGGGACAAGTAGCACTGTCAGACAACTTCACATAGCCGTGGATGATCTCCTGGCCCCAAAGGATGTACATAATCATCAGGGTTTTTATCACCAGCTGTGGTTCCAAGGCAATGGGCTGTGGAAGAAATCACCCCTAGGTCTCCCAAGACCTATGCAGGTAACATTTGGGCCTATGGCACATATATCCACACATCTGGAGGCATAAGAGGTGGAGGAGACCTTCACTAGACCCCATGGGCTGAGCAGAGTAGTCTGATATGTGACTTTGCTATCTACCCTACTAGAGCACAAGAGACATGGGCTCGTCCTCAGGTTGCAAGGAGAAAGCTCAGCTGGGGACAATTTTTGAAACATTGATAACCACAGCTCTATATCTGCAAGACATGGATGTGATCTGCCCCTAGAAGGACAGGCTATGGGCTGGGAGAGCAACCTGCCATAGTTTCATCTGGGTTTACACAGAGGTACTAGTGGTTAGGCTGCTGGCAGCTGCATTCCTGGAGCTGTACCTGAGCTAGAACCTTCCTAGATCCTATTGGACAGGTGCAGACAGAGCCTGGAGTTTACAACAACCACCTCAGCCACAGTGCTGTGGGTTGAAAAGAAGACTCGCAGCATGGACTCAGATTGTGACTGTCGTAGTCTATGGTCCTGAAGCCTCAGGGCATTGAAAGGACAGTCTTCCTCCCAATAAAGGATACAGCAAGCCAAGTCCTCTCATGGTGTCAGGGGATTGCCTCTGTCTAGCCGTGGCAGTTTGGAGTGGTGGGGAGGTAGTTAGAGAGTCCCTTCTTGGGGTCAGAGCAGGTTCCAGGAGTTGCTGGCACTCTCCCAATTCCCTGCTCTCACTCTGCCCTGGAGGGGTCAAAGGTGCACTTTGCTTTCTTCTTTTCTCTGGATTCCTTGCCGATTTTCAGACTTTAACTCTTGTCCTGGCTCTTGTGGCACAGCTGTGCACAAGGACTTCTATTCAGCCATCTTGGCTGCTTGCCTCCATGATGATTTCCTCCGAGATGACTGCTGAGAGTAAAGGTGGTAGGCTAAAATGCAGGGACCCCAGGCTAGCCCGAGATGTTGCTTTCAGAGGGGCAAGAGGTCCTAATATGAGGTTTTTGTCATTTTCCCCCTTTTTCTAAAAGTACACTTTCAAAATTAAAGATACGAGCGTAACTGTTGCCAGCTAAATGCTGTGTTTCCTGCCAGTGAGAGGTTCTCGTGCTCAGTCCTCATTCTTGGCTCTGCTCCTCTTCAGAGCCATGGGAGGTTGGCCTGGTCTTCCCATTTCAGAATTCAACTCCTTAGCAGGAGATGAAAGCTGCAGTGTTGCTCTCCTTACCTGGAATACATTGTGTTATTGCAACTAGCATCTGGTTCTGAAAGTGGCGATTTATCCTACCATGAGCATCCTATGTCTGCCTCCATGTGCGTCTGCAGATAGGAGTTTCTAAAAGACTTGAGTTCTCCATACTGCCAGTCACGTGCAGTGTGCCCTTAGAGCGCCACACTGCAGAGAGGAGGAAAGGCCTCCATAGTGTCTGTTCCCACAGCCTCCCCTCCAGACTATAAATCAAGCCTGGGAAGACAGTAGTGAATCAGTAATTTATAGACTATTGCGATGCTTCATTAGAACTGACTGTGGAGCATGCGGAATAGAGAACACATGTTTCCAAAAGACAAACAGACCCAACACATCTCTTCCTTGGCTGAACCAACAGCAATCCATTAACAGGACAAAATGGGATGCCTTATTTTGCATATCACCCACTTCCCAAAAATAGACTCCCTAACCACTTGTTAACCACACTGACTTTAATGCAGAATGGTCGCTGTAGCTTTGCCACCAGAACTATTCATACTAAGCATCCTAATAGCTTGTAGCCAGCAGTCTACAACACAGGAAGAGAGCCTCTGCTTCCTCTCCTTGTTCGACTTGATGTGATAATTCATTGCAGATTTCTTTTTCTTTGACAGAGTGCCTACCGAAGGAGTGGGATGGCTTTCCTGGCCTGCTGAGGGGACCATGGCTGTGCCTGCTGCAAAAAGAGAGGGAATGGGACACCAAGGTTATTCTTCCCTGTGCTGGATGAGAATAAAATGTGGGTTTACTGTCTCCTGCCCTAGGGAGTGGCCTGCTTTGTTTTTGACTCTCCACTGTCTGACTCCAGCTCTTCCTCAGCCTCCTTAGCCTTGTTTACTGAGTGGGCCATTTGCCTAATTAACGGCAGGATGTTGGGTGGTGTGTAGGTGGACAAGAACGCACATCACACAATTCTGAATTCTGAATTTGGCATGGATTTGCTGCCCTCAGCTCATAAATCTTAAAAGCAGAGTTGTGCTTTTTTTCCCTCCAGTGTTTAGTCTGCCTTTTATAGGATGCATTTTTATGATTCAGATTGGGACAAAAGAGACAAATGAGTCACTCTCCCTTCCCAGTGACCCACCAACTGTGCTTCCATTGTTGATAGTCTCTGCGTGTGTTCTAGAGATACAGTCATTTTATGAACATGCACCCATCAAAGATTCACCTGGCAGGACAAAGCCACCTGTTCCCCTCTTCTCCAGTCACCCCACTCACTAAAGGGCTCACCTTTTCATGCCTTCTTCCTTCGCTTCACTGAACTTGCCTCAGCCATCTTCACTGCCTTACTTTTCCAGCTGAACCTCCCCCGAAACCCCCCCCCACACACACACACACACAAAGCTCCCATGCCTTTTCAGAAGCAAAGTCAAAAGGCAAGAGCACAGGGGTTCTAGGATTCACCTAACCCTTCAGAGCTCTCCCCCTGGCCTGGAATCCTGTTAATACACTGCCTGCTGGGAGCAGCTGAGCTGCCCTTGTGGTGTCTGTTCTATCTCCAGTAAATGAGGAAGTAGAACTCTTGGGAACAACCCAAAATATAGCAGATGCAATGGTTCCTGATTAAATACGAATTGCAGAGGAGGAAGTTATGTCTTTAATTCTGTAAGAGTTTTGGGTGGAAGAGAGAAATAAGAAGAGCAAACCCTCGAGTGGCCACATGCTTGTGCCATGGTGTCCCCACTGTCATTTACCTGCTGTGTAGTAATCTCAGGGAAAATGTGCATGCTTGGAAAAACGCAGATATTTAATATCAAAAATCGCCGAAGGGTTTTGATGTTCTACCCATGCCTGTTGAAAAGTATGATTAAACCGTTCTTTTTATCCTCATCCCTATTTTCCTTGGCATCCCTAATCATGGAAAATTATAACCCTGCAGTAAACATCCCTTACTTGGGAGATGGCAGCACTCGCTGGATTTGGTTTCCATCTGCCAGGCTTGTAAGCGATCTGACATTTTCAGGGGCTAATTTTTCCTATTGAAAGCCCATCTCTGACCCACAGTATATATTTTAAGTAGCACGAGGCAGAAAATGCAAGGCTTTGTTTCCCCCGTCGTCCTCATCTACCTAATCTCCTTGTAGTCCCAGGGAAGGAAGACTCAACGTACATTTCTCTCCGAAACACGACAGCTCTGTGTTTTTGTTGGTCTGGTGTATGTTTGTCTATCTTGAACCGTCTGGCAGGTAATTATTTATAAAATCTGGTTTGCCCAGCAAGTTCACATAATACCTTTCACTTTTCATCCCGAGCCAGAAAGCTGAATTTAGAATCAAACAAGGCCGTTTGTGTCTGTCCTGAGCCAGCCTAGATGTGCCCATAATTGCTCAATACTAATATTTTAATTCTTTTTTTCTTCCCTACACTCAAGTTCTCTCCCTTACCCTTAAAACAAGACTAAATTTGAAGTAAAACAAAATTTTCTGAACAGTTATATAGATACAACAGAAGGAAAATCTTAGAAATGACACTTCAATAAACTGTCTCCTAAGATTAAAGTATCAAATATTGTCATAGTTAGGGAAGACCACTGTCCTCATTTATCCTCACTGTGTCATTGGGAATTGTCACACACTTGACAGATGAAGAGGAACCTGGCCTAGATGGGGGAAGAGACCACGCATGATAACCTATGGTCTCACTCTCAGCCCAGTCCACCACTTCACTACCCTATTACAAAGACACACTAGCCTTTTCATATTTATT
This sequence comes from Arvicola amphibius, assembly GCF_903992535.2. Lineage (NCBI taxonomy): Eukaryota > Metazoa > Chordata > Mammalia > Rodentia > Cricetidae > Arvicola > Arvicola amphibius. The sequence continues at coordinate 72,622,764 of NC_052055.2, read as the reverse complement.
CCAAACAATAAAGTGAAGTTAGTCTTAATGATACTAATTATATATACCCTAAAACATAAATGTGAAGTCATATAAAGAAATCTTAAATTGACTATGCTATAACTGATGGTTTCTATACATGGGGCTCAACTCTAAAAATCATGTATGAATACCCAATTTCTGGATGAGTTTTTATTATTATTATTACTAATCTCTTGCATTTTAGAGATCAAACTTGAAAATAAATAAACCCAATAATAATAATAAGGAGGAGGAGGAGGAGGAGAAGAAGAAGAAGGAGAAGAAGAAAGAAGAAGAAGAAGAAGAAGAAGAAGAAGAAGAAGAAGAAGAAGAAGAAGAAGAAGAAGAAGAAGAAGAAGAAGAAGAAGAAGAAGAAGAAGAAGAAGAAGAAGAAACTTTGCTTTTGGAAAATTGATGTTGCCCCCTAGACTAAGGGTAAAGGAAACCAAACTACATCTGCACCTAAGTTTTGAAATGTGGCCTTCTGGAAGTTCCCTCTACAGGTCATGGCACTGACCTTTCCTGCCTTCATACATGACAGACAATAGTTGAGATTCAAAAGTAATTTTCTACTGTTAGGGGCTAAGGATTTTATTTAAAAACCATCAGAAGTGCAAATATTTTCCAACAGTCTATATCGTCCCTGTGTTAGTCTGTTCTTTGTCTTTAAAAAATAATAAACAGCCCACATCAATGTTTACCACATAGAAGACACGTAAACAAAACTGGTGGTCTGTGGTCTGGAAGAAAACAAGTTTATTTGTAGAAATTGTAAAGTTCAAATTTATGAATTTTTTCAGTGTAACTCCAAAATTAGGCATTGCTTTCAGGGTCATGTAAACCCTGTGTGAAGTAAATCACAGAGAGTGCGTGTTCTGTCTGCCCTCCGGACCTCAGATAGTCCTGCTCTTTCCGCCCTCCGGATCTCAGATAGTCCTGCCCAGGTTGCAGTTTAAGTTCTCCCATCAATCCTGTATACATCTCATAAAGTCATTTACGGTTTCCTGTGTGTTCTGACCGAGCATTTCATGGTGCATAAACACTTGTACGAATAATATAAGGACGGCGAGCCAGGTGTGTCACGGCAGCACCTCCTCTGCCAGCTGAGTCCCCAGCAGCGTTCTAGCCCATTTGGAACCCAGGCTGAACTCTTCTGTGCTTTGCACCGAAGTGGTGAGGAGCAGGGACTCTGGCAGTTTCCGTGGAGTTGTGTTTCGTAAAGGAAAAGCTCCACAAGGGCATCCAGCCAAGCGACTAAACCATGCCATGGGAGGTGGATGTAGATACGATGGTTAAATGAGGACCAGATGCCCTGGGGAACTCCATTATCAAAAGTCATATCTCTTAAAGTGAGTCTCAAGTGCTGTGAACAGGATAGTGGGACCATGGAAGGGGGTGTTGGTTTTAAGTATGAAACAAAACATCAAGCATTCAAATTATCCTAAGTCATGGAAATTTTGGCATTTGGAGCATAATTTAAAATGGTCAATTCTTACACGGGAACAAGAACACCACATATAAAACTGCTGTAATTCTTTTGAGAGCCTGGGATTCCTGGTCCCTTTCTGCTTGTAACCTCCCAGCTGTCCTCATTCTCACCGTGTTCCACTAAGAGGTAAATACAGAGAAAGATGAGAAGGAATGCGTGGAAGGACCGACGCCTCTTTGTACACATCTACAGTATGTGGGCCTGGGAAGAGCATTTTCTGTTTAACAGAAGGACCCAGCACCCTGCAGGGTGACTCTCGGGTGCTTCTGACTCCAGCTGCAAGGGATCCAGTGCCTCTTCTGGCCTCCGTGGACACCCAAACACACATGCATACACTCATGCTAACGCACACATGTGAATATGCTCATGCAGATGGACACATAGACATAGGTAGTAAGAACATCAAAATGTGAAAATGGTGTGTCAGTGTAGAAAGGAGCGGCGGGGCTGCGTCCCGCCACCCGGCTAGCTTTACACCTGAAATAATTACACGGAAACTATTCTTTTAAACACTGTCTGGCCCATTAGTTTTAGCCTCTTATTACCTAATTTTCACATCTTGTTTTAACCCATATTTAGTAATCCGTGTAGCACCACAAGGTGGTCGCTTACCAGGAGAGATCTTAACCTGCATCCATCTCAGAGAGAAGCATGGCGACTGCCTATGGCTACTGCCTGAAGCGTCTGCCTGACTCCCTTCTTCCCAGCATTCTGTTCTGTTTACTCCACCTACCTATGTTCTGACCTATTTGGCCAAGCAGTTTCTTTATTAACCAATGAAAGTAACACATAGACACTCCTCCATCATGTCAGTAGGTTCATCAGTGACATGACAATCAACAGGCTTCCAGAACTGATGCTTCATGAGTCACCTTGAAGGCTCACGACACTCTGTGAGCTGCACTCTGTGTGGCCCAGAGGCAGGAGAGGGAACTTGGCAAGTTAAGTGCTCTGTGCAGTTACCCAGAATGGAACTGACATTTGTACTTTGACCACACTGTTAAGTAGCATGGAATATACTGGAAGCTTCTCGGAACACAGTGAAAAGGAAAACCTTTCTCATGTTGAAAACTTGATTACAAGACAATTTCACTGTAGCTTAAAACAGTCTTTATGTATACATCATGTAAGTACTATAAAACAAAATGTATAATAGAATGCAATTACATATGTAGCATGCCAGTTCCTCTTTAATGTTTCAAACCTTAAGGTAACTGTGTATAAATAGTGTAATACATTTTAAGAGTATGGTAGGAGTGGGGGCATAGTTGCTGAGGAGTTGGCTCAATGGGTAAGAGCTTGCTGGGCAGGAAAGAGGACCTGAATTCAGACCTCCAGCACCTTCAGAAAGGAACAGATGCATGTCTGTCACCCCAGCAACTGGGGGTGAAGGGTGTAGACAGGAAGAACCCTGAGGTTTGCTGACTGCTGGCCAAGCCAAAAAGCAAGTTCAGGGAGAGACTTGTCTTCAGAGAATAAGCAGGATGCCCAGGGCCATTCTCTGGCCTCCACGCAGGCACACAGACATGTACATACATAAACACATCATGGTGAATCCAGACTATAACAAAGCCTCAGAAACCCACATATACTCCCTCTCCTATCTACATGATGACCATATCCAGAAGGGTGATTACGAAGGCTACTATTGTATGCCTTCACACAAGTTATCCGTGTTCCAGAATAAGTCCCATCTTGTTCACAGGTGCTTGCTAGTGTTCAGAACGCGCCTGGAATGGTCTTTTGAAGTATTTGCTCATCAGTTATGATGCAATAGGCCTAGTTTCTCTTAGTCTGACAAGTTTGTGTGTGAGTCTCTGGGGGCTGACTGTACAGCGATAAACAGGAAGTGGAAAGAGAGCAGCTACATGTAATTTGTGTTACAAATGATTTTTTTTCAGTTCCATCCATACTTAGCAACTTTTCAATTCCACTTCAGAGGCTAGAGGAGTGGCTCAGAGCTTAAGAGCACCGGCTGCTCTTCCAGAGGAACTGGGTTCAATTCCCAGCATCCACATGGTAGCTCACAGCCATCTGTTACTCCAGTTCCAGGGGATCCAGTGCTGTCCTCTAGCTTCTGTGGGCACCAGGCATGCATGTGGTACACAGACATAGATGCCGGCAAAATACCCATACATATACTGCTAATAATAATTTTAGTTCAACCCTTGGTCTGCTGTGCCTCGGGACAGGTCCCTCCTTGGCCTCTGTTCGGAGGGCCTTGACTTCCTCCAGTCACTCCCCTTTCAAGGGTTAGGTCAGCTGCTGTGGGTTCACTGGCCACATCCTGTCACCTTCCACAGGCCTGTGCCTGCTCATCCATGAGGCAGACCCTAACCAGCAGCAAATGATGCTGTCACCGGCTTAGTTTGCAGCAAGTCCGTAGGACCTGCAAAGAGTCAAGGAGTTCCAGATGAGCAGGACCCAAGGTCCATGTTCCTAATACCACAGGAGGATGCCAAGACTGAGGCAGGAGGATGCCAAGACTGAGGGGCCAGATGACAGAAGAACCAGGTTGGTGGCGGACTCCATGTCAAGGAGTTGGGCGCAAACTCAAAACTATAGCCAAATAGCTGTATCCACACACATAGGGGGTAGGAAGTTCTGGACCTTGCTATGGAAGTCAATATAGAGAGTCCTAACACACACACGCACACACACACACACACACACACACACACACACTAAAATGAAACTTCAATGTGAGCCACCTTACAGCTTCTGGTTATACCCAGATGAGTCCAAACTAGCATCACAGAGGTTCTTGCACAGTCGTGCTTCTCATTGCATTATTTTCAGAAGCCAAGCTATGGGACCATTGTTTATGCCCATCAACAAATGAGTGGTTAGAGAAAATATATACACAGATTTTACTGAGCTGTGAGAATAGTGAATTGTGTCATTTGCAGGAAAATGGATGGAAACAAAGATCATATAAGCAAAACAAACCAGGTTCAAAAATAGCCAGTGTTCTCTTATAAAATGCGTAGATGATAGATAGATAGATAGATAGATAGATAGATAGATAGATGATAGATAGATAGATAGATAGATAGATAGATAGATAGATAGATAGATGACAGATAGATGTGCTTAATGGTTTTCTCATGGCTTGCTCAGCCTGTTTTCTTATAGAACCCAGGACCACCAGCCCAGGAGTAGCCCCACCCACAATGGACTGGGCTCTCGCCATCAATCACTAATTAAGAAAATTTCCTACAGGCTTGGCGACAATCGACCTTATGGAGGTATTTTCTCAATTGAGGCTTCCTCTGATGACTATAGCTTGTGTCAAGTTGACATAAAACTAGCCAGCACAGTGGATGTTTGTCTTCTAGATAATTAAAATCCAGTCCTGTTGACAATGAACGAACCCAGGTCCCATGTATCAGGTTTCTCGGGGCCTTTGTGAGCAGGCCCTGGGGCTTTAGTCTTGTTGGCTGAGGGTAAGGACCTCCTAAAGAGACAGCCTCAACCACAATTGCACTGCTGCAGGCTGGAGAACTTTGTGTGCCATCTGAGCCTGCACATGCTTAAAGAAAAATTGCACACTGCTAAGACACAATGCTTTTATAGATGGCTCGTCTTGGGATGTGTCTCACCTTTCCCAATAATTTACTGTAAAGACAATAAGTATTTTGGGTGAAATTGCATTTACTAACAGTGATAGGACATATTCTCCGAACTTAACTAAATATTCAAAATTAGGGCTGAAAAGGAGAGGCTTGTGACTGGAAGCTATAGGTTCCCACTAAAGAGTACTTGCTATTAAAATGTCTACATCCATCCATTCACTCAAGAGCTCTTAAAGACCTATGCAAACAAATCTATATGGAGCAGTACCCCAAACTGTAAGTACAGGACCCAAGGGGGCCTGTGGAATTGTACAAAGAGGGTCACACTATCACTTAGAACAGCTTCTCTGTAGAGTAAATAAAAACACGCTTTGCCCAGACAATTGTCACCTTATTTTAAATAAAGTCATATGTGCCATTGTGACTTATGTAATATGCATTCATTTAAAGGCCATTCTGAGGTGGGTGATACACTTTATTGGTAACATTGTTTGAATAACATTGAGGTTCCATCTCAAACCCCTTGGGAAGAAAGATACTGCATCATGGTAGTTAGTTAAATATATTTTTAATTTAAGAGATAGTAAAAGCTTGCCATGTGTGGTGGCACATACCTGAAATCCCAGCACTCAGAGGCTGGATAATACCACACATGTGAGTTGGGGAGATGGCTCACTGGGGAACTGGTCCACATGCGAACTTGGTGACTTGGGTTTGAATCCTCCCAGAACCCACATTAAAAAGCCAGTTTGTAGCACTCACATGACAGCTCACAACTGTCTGTAATTCTAGTTCTGGAGGATGTAAAGCCTTCTGCTGACCTCCATGGGTACCAGGCAGGAATGTGATGCACAGACATGCATGTAAGTAAAATACTCATGCACATAAAAAATAATACTTTTAAAAATCAGATGTAGTAACATATCTGCATTCTTTGCTCTTGCACAGCGATAGGGAGGCAGAGACAGAATTCCCCATAGTGTGTGGGCAGACAAGAGACCTGCTTCAAACATGGTGGAAAGCAAGAAGCAACACTGCAGGCTGTCCTCTGATCTCCACCTTCACACGGTGGCATGTGGGCACCACCACCCCATACACACTCTGTGCATTCAGGGTAGCCCTGGCTATAAATGGCCCTGCCTAAGAAAGAGGGAGAACATGAGCCAAACAACTTTGTTAATAAGTGATTCTCAAACAATCAAAGGGAACCATTGCCTGAATTCTCTGGGGTGTCTGCCATTGTCTTCCCAGATCTCCAATATCGGCTGGAGTATGTCCTCCGAAAGCTTTGGGCTACCTTAACTTACACGGAAGAGGAATTCCTTTTTCTATCGACATGAAGTATCACCTGGACTTTTTTCATGCGTCTTATTTGGGGGGGGAATTTATGACATTTTTAACTTTAGGAAGTTTTGCTTTCCTTGACATTTTATTACTTTGCATATTTGAAACATTTCAATCCCAGACAATAAATATTATGCGATTATTGTTTTCATATGAACAGGCTATTTCCTCCTGAATTTTCTAACCCCCTTTTCCCAGCTTATGATACTAAAAATTTATTAGTAACAGCTTTTGCAGAATCACACGCAGTGGAAATGGAAAGGAAGGGGTGTGTGAGAGAAGAGGGCCAGTGGTAAAAATGAGCTGAGGTGTGTGGCTTTCTTCCTGATGAGTCTCAGCTTTTTCTCGTTCGGTTGAAATGAAGATTATATTTATTCTATAAATCATTTTTATGATCTGTCATAACCAGTTACCCCTAGTCAATGGCATGCTTACATCATTATTGGGAAACGAATGAATCTCAGTAAGCTGGATGGAGTTAGCGCACCGCGAGCGACTCTTCCGGGTTAGAAAGCGTCTCCCCTCAAAAGCCAGCGTCAAGTTTTCAGGCCAAGTATCCCTCCTTCAGAAAGAGCTCTCTGGCCACTCTGAGTGCCCTTTCTCCACCCAGTTCCTTCTTCACTTACTGTCTTCTAACAAGCCATTTCACCTGTTAATTTTACCGTCGCCTTCATCCGGAATGTAGACTCTGCACTCCATAACCAAGGCCCTCCCTGCCCGCTGCTGTTTCCTGCCACGCAGAGCTGCCGAGTACCAGAGTGTCTGTGCAGTCAGCATCTGCTAAATGAAGGAGAGAATGTTCAATACTCCTGCAAATCCCGTTCTACCTCGGCTCCCAGCGGTAAACCTCCCCTCCAGTCCTCAGAGCCTCTTCCACTGTATTTCAAGAGGACTTTTAAAACAAAATCTTTTGTATTTTGGGGAACAAGATGGCTCGGATGGTAAAAGTGCCTGACACAAAAGCCTGAGAAGCTGAGTTGGATCCCCAGAGCCTCCGTAGGAGGGGAGCCGGATCCTCACGCCTGTCCTCTGACCTCCACACACGCTCTTGCGGCGTGGGAGTGAGTGATCACACTCACACGCATGCACAATAAAGATTAATTTTTTTTAAGTTTCACACTGAGGGACTGGAGAGAGTACCCAGCGGTTAAGATCATTTGCTGTCCTTGCAGAAGACCCAGCCTCAATGTGAGCACCCACATCAGATAGCTCACAGCCATGTGAAATTCCAGCTCCAGAGGTTCTGATGCACTCTCTGGCCTCCTGGGGAGCCCGCATGCCCATGCTCCACATCGGATAAGCAGGCACACACATAACGTCTTAACAACTTCATAAAATTGTAAGTTAATTTTAAAAAGTCTTTACAATTCTGATGCTTCCTAAGTCACATTGCACCTTCGACAGTAAGAAATAAGGCCACTGCAATTAAAGTTATGATGTAGGTGGGCTTCCAGCAATGCTATATCAAACTTCATATCCACACTGCATCTCGGTGCTTATTCCCACTGTCATTTTATGACAGCGTCGGGCTAGCATTTGAAAAGTACAATTCAATGACTTTTTACAAATGAACAGTTATATAAACAGCATCACAATCAAGATACAGGTCCCAGGTCCCTTTGTAATTGATCTGCTCCCCTGTCACTCACTCCTGGAACCGCTGCTGTTTTCTGTCCCTCTGGTTTTACCATTTCTGGGATGGCACACAAAATACAATGATTCCATGTGAGGTTGACTTCAAGACATCGGACTTCTTTTACTTAGCATCATGGCTCACCCATTGTCTTGTGTATCAGCACCACCTTACTTCTGGCGGCTAATATTCCACTGTATGGAATATTATATATGTGTATTATGTATGCTGTTTGATTATTTGTTACTACCAAGCTTCAATCCAGATAGCTTCCAGTTTTTAGTTACTAGGATCAAAGTTGTGATAGCTGTGCCTAAACAGATGTTTGTGGGGACTTGTTGATAAAATCCCTACCCTGGGGGAGATGTGAACAAGGCCCCTTCTACCTAAAATCCCAAGGACAATCCAAAGTATAATTCCACCACAGCTCACCCAGAAGAACCAAGGAGTCTATTGAGTTTACAGAACGTGGGTAAAGGCTACTTAAAGGAGCATTGATGACTCCTAAGCAGCCACACCAGAGAGTCTTCACCCAGCACAAACAATGGCTTCCCTGTGGTTTTAGAGGTAGTGCCCCAGAGTGCTGGTCCTTCCCTAGCCTGTAGGCTTTAGCAGCACTCCTAGACTCAATTAAGGCAACATTGCATACAAATGGCTGGATACCCTGGCAAGGGTCCAATGATCTCCTGTCCCCTCCTTCTAGAAGATAATTGTCCACATTATCAGTCCACAGACTGATTATGACTGATTCTTAAAAGCAGACACAACTGATCTCATGAAGATGGTAGCAACTGGACTCAGAAGACAACACCACACAACAGACTGTTCATTTGAATGGACTAAATACACAGGACTAGGAAGGAGTCACGGCAAAAGAATATCTGAAATCATTACATGTCAAGGTAATACTAATGTTATAAGAAACTACTAAAATTTTTGCCTAGTAGTGTTTGGCACTCACCAGAAACATGATACTTCTTACTGCTTCATATCCTTGAGGGTATTTGGCATGTAATTTCATTTTAGCCCGCCTTTTAGGCACTAGACTGAGTGTCATGGATTTCTCTGGGGACTGAGGATATTAAGCATCTTCTGTGTGTTCCTTGTCACCCATATCTCTTGAAGTGTTTGTTCACATACATTTCTCCCTTGGAAAAAAACAGTTGTCTTCATATAACAATGTGGGTTCAATAGAGAGCCTTTATGAGAAATATAGTCTCCACCTGTTTTATCATCTTTGGATTATTTTTTTCCTAAACGTTTCTTTGGAAAGGCTGAAGTTTTAAATTCTGAAGATGAGTTTATCCAATTTTCTTATTTTATGGCTTGTGCTTTTTGCATCTAAGAAACCTTTACCTAGTCCAAGCACACAAAGGGTTTATCCTGTTTTCTTCTTGGTCTTCTACATTTTAACTTTTAGATTGCTGATTCATTATGAAGTTTACTTCCATGTGTGGGGCAAGGGTCTAGAGCAGCATTCCTCAACCTGTGGGTAGTGACCCCTTTGGGAGTCAGCCTTTCTGTAGGAGTCGCCTAAGATCATTGGAAAACTCAGGTATCTACAATACAATTCATAACAGTAGCAAAAATACAGTTATTAAGTAACAAAATAACTGTATGGTTGGGGCCAGCACAACCTGAGGACCTGTATTAAAGGGTCCCAGTGTTAGGAAGGCTGAGGACACTGGACTAGAGTCCTTTCTGGCGGTGTATTGGTGTCTATGTCGAGACCATCTCTTACGACGCATTCGGTGTCTCTTCACCGGCCTGTGTGTGCTGCCCTTGTGACAGTGCATCTTCACCGCTGTGGCTCTAGACTAGGTTGGGAAATCAGGCCCCAATAGCCCTCACTCTTTATTTTCATATTTCTACAAAATATCCCTAGGGTTTCTGTTGGAGTGCCTTGAATCTATGGCCAACATGGGAAGAACTATCACGGCCATTAATCCTAGCACGTGGGCATGGTGTACCGCTCTCCACTTGTCCAGATCTCTGCTCGCACCGCTCATTGCTGTTTGATGACCTTCAGGATATAAGCTGAGTCCCTCTTGTGTTGATTCATGCATGACTGCTTCATGGCTATTGTCCTAGGGTGAGTATTTCTAATTCACTGCTAACATATGGAAATAAATTATTTTAGAAAAAAAAAGTTTTTGTATATCACAATGTTATGGTGAAAGCCTACCGAACTCACTTTTATTAGCAGTAATTGTTTTGTGGGGTTCGGAGTAGATTTTCTAGGATATTCTACAGAGATGGTTGCTGTTTGCGAGTTAAGGCAGTTTTTGCTCTTTTGTAACCTGTATGCTATTTAGTCGTTATCATATCATAGCGACAAGCATCCCCAGTACAGTGTTGAGCAGCCATGGGAAGGAAGGACAGTTTTGCCTTCTTTCTGAGTTAATGCTGAAGGCAGCCAGGCTTTTACCACGCAGTTAGCTGTCAGATTTTTATAACTGTTCCTATCATGTTGAGGGCATTCCCATACTCGCTGAACGAGTTGACAAATACTGATCATACTCCCTAAAATGTTTCAAGAAGGTCTGAGACATTTGGGCTGGGAGGATGACTCAGTGAGTAAAGAACCTGTCCGGTTGTGCGGACCTGAGTTCCCATCCCTAGAACCCATGCGAAGAAGAATCCCCATCAGCTAGCTGGCCCATTTTCCTGGCATACACAGTGACAAACAGCACATGGGCTGGAAGGAGAGGCCAGTGCCTACACTCGTTCTCTGACATCTACACGGGTGTCACCACACGCGCACGTGCACTCGTACACACACAGAGAGAGAAAGAGAGATGGAGAGAGGGGCTAAGAAACTGTCAGAGCTGAGAAGAGCCTAAAGAAACAGCAGAAGCGTAATGTGGTTTCCTGGATATGACTCCAGAATGGAAAAGGAAATTAGATAAAAATTAGTAAAATCTAAGTAAAGCGGTCTGTTAATAGAAGTCATTATAGTATTATAATAAAATAGTTAATAAAAACATCTGCATTGGCCGGTTCACTGAGAATAAGAGCTAACAGCATTAGCCCATTAAATGTTGCTGAGACAGGGAAAACATGGGTAGCATGGAAGGGTGGCTTGGGCTGTAGGGGAACTGCACACTGGCTTCAGTTTTCTGTAAATATAAAACTTAATGAAAAATCTGTTTGGGGTGTAATGTTTAGTCTTTTCTGTGACTTTCACTCCCCCTGTAATACCCTGTAACCAATAATGATACACACGGCTAGCCACAATTGATCTTGTGTTAACAGGAAAGAAATGGGGATGGGAAGAAAATTTTAAATGTAAATTGTTCCACACCTAAGTAACTATGCTGAATTAAAGTGAAGAAGTACTCATAAGCTCTACTGCCGTCAACCGTTGATTGGCCCAATGCCATCACTAGTATTGATCACCCCACTAGCCAGCCCATATTCCATTTGCCTTCTGTGAATATTTTTGCTAGCATGGTTCCTTGCCTAGAGGATGACCCTGCCTATTTACGCTTTATCTTTTACAGTGAGTATCTTTTTCCTGATTTAAGAAGCCACCCTAGGGGTGGAGAGACGGCTCAGCAACTAAGGACACTGCTTGAGATCAATTCCTAGCACCCACGTCCAGTGGCTTACAACTGCCTATAACTCCAGATCCAGGGTATCTCGCACCCTCTTCTGGTTGCCTGCACACACACACACACACACACACACACACACACACACACACACACAACAATAAAACAAATCTTTCAAAGAAAACACCCTAAATATTCTGAGTTAACGCAACATGATTTACTACTACCCTTATAATTCTGGAGTCAGGATTCCTACACGCTTTAACTAGATAGCTCTGCTCCACTTGACTTCACTGGGTAACACTTCACTCGACTGCCTTCTAGCAAGCAGCCTAGGTGGGGCAGAAAGGTCCAAAAGGCTCTCCTCATCTAAGCGGCACCTTGGTGGCTTCCTCCACATGGCTTTGCCTCCCACTCAGCATAGTGGACTCAACGTGATTGGCTTACAATACAACTGCCTTCCAAGACGGGGAAATGGAAACTGCCACGCCTCCCAAGACCACAACCCCTCTTCTGCTGCATTTTCCAAACAGAGCTAATCACAAGCCAGGCCAGATTAAGGAGACACAAAATAAAGAAGTCATGAATGAAAAGAGCAGGAATGAGTCTGCAGCCATCTTTGCGGCACAGCATGGACAGCAGAAATCTTTGTTTGCTTCCTGTCCAAGTTAGCTTTAACCACACACTTGACACAGCGTAGAGTCATCTGAGGAGGAAGTCTCAACTGAAGGACAGCACAGATCAGATTGACCTGTGGGCATGTCTGTGCAGGACTACCTTGACTGTTTATTAACGCCAGAGGGCCCAGCCCACTGTGGGCAGCACCATCCCCTAAATGGGTGATTGGCCAGCAAGCAGCATTCCTCCAGGGCTTTGGTTGTGAAGTGAATTCCTTGGCCAGAAGCAATGAACATTATATGGAATGCAATAGCAAGCAGGCCTCTTTTTAAATTCCTGCTTTGGATTCCTGCCTTGACTTCCCTTGATGATGAACTGTCACCTGTAAGCTGAAATAAACCCTTTCCTCCCCTAAGCTGCTTTTGGTCCTGGCGTTTGTCAAGAAGGAAGGAACTAGAAAAGTTACCTTGGGTTAATGCCTAAGTTTGGAATTGATGTATATCTTAGGTATCCAAGTCACTCTCTTCAGATCTTCAGACTTTGCATGCTAATAAGTAATGCTTGGAAATCAGCCTCACTGTGCCTTTACCAAGTCTTGATGTTTTCCAGAGATCTTTTCCAGTTTGATCCAGGAGGGTGAGCATTGCATTTGTTTGTAGTTTTGAGCAGCACTGAAGTAGAACTTGCTTCGTGTGTTCCTTGGCCCAGAGTCGATGTTCCTTTCTGAATTGCTTAATCATGTTCTTTGCCCATTCTCCTCTTGGATTGTTCCTGGTTTGAATGTTGATGTTCTTCTGAAATCTGGGTCATTAAAGTTTAATTGACCTCAGACAACCCTGATAGACTTTTAAATATTATAAATTTTTCTTGCTTTTAAATTTTATGAATTATGCTTCTTTGGAATAATTCATCTTTGTTTCCACTGATTTTTTTTTTTTTGAGAAAGGGTTTCACTGTGTAAACCCATACTTGGAACTCACTCTGTAGGCCAGGCTGGCCTCAAACTCAGAGATCCACCTGCCCCTGGCCCCCAAGTGCTGGGGTTAAAGGTGTGGGGGGGGCACCATAGTCTGGCTCCCACCAACTTACTTTTGATTTCCGTAGATCATGCTGCATTTTTCAGTGTGACCTCACAGCGTTTGGTGCTGCAGGTGGCCTCATTTTTAGGCAAGGCCACTGGCATGACGAAGAAGGGATTCTGTGCACAGACACTGGTGTGAGAGTTTGTCGGGGTGCATCCAGCTGCTTTGCAGTAAGAGCTGTGTGTTCCCTGGGTCTGACACTAAGAAATCCAAGCTAAGGAGCTGAGACATGGCTCACTCGGTTAAGAGTCAGCCATGCAGCCGCGAGGACCTGAGTTTGGATCCCCAGCACCCAGAGAAATATCTAAGCATGGTTGCCTGTGTCTGTAACACTAGCTGGGGACAGAAGGGAGCCAGGCAGGTCCATGGAGATCACGGGCCATCCAGTCTATCCAGATGGCAGGCACTGGGTTCAGCAAGAGAATCTCTCAGAATAAAGTGAGAAACAATTAAGTTACCTGATGTCAACCTCTGACTTTTTACACAAACACACACACACACACGCACACAGACTCACACACACACACACACACACACACACACACACGTGCAATCCAGCCATATATCCCATCCCTACCCCAGCTAGCTGTGTGGTAGCTTTAACTTTGGGCCTTGGATCCCCTATCCACAAATAAAAAGTGCTCGTGTGTTCAGTGGCCTTCAGATGAGTTGCTCACTGTTGAGATTACTAACGGGGGCTCTTATGAAATGTGGATGAAGAGGGAGCTGTAGTTAGAAGTGAAAACTGTTCAAAATTTATTTTAGCCCTCAATGTCTTGTTTTTTAAGGAAACTTAATCAAAACCTTTTAAAAATAGTTTGTAATTACAGTTTGGAAACTTCTTGTTATTCCTTATAAGTTTCAGAAGCATGAAAATAATCTCTCTCTCTTTCTCTCTCTCTCTCTCTGTCTCTCTCTCTCTATCTCTCTGTCTCTGTCTCCCTCTGTCTCTCTGTCTCTCTCTCTGTCTCTGTCTTTCTCTCTCTCTTTTTCTGGGTCAGCTCTGTGCTTTCCCAGTTCATAAATACAGGTTTTTATTTCTCTGTGCCTCTCAGAATAAACTAAGCCAGCTCAATACTTCCTGTTTCTGTCTTCGTCACAGGTATAAATGTTGACCCATCTGCTCCCAAAATAAGCTCCCTACTTTAGTTCCTCGGTGTCTGGCTAGGCAACCGGACTGCTGGTGCCTGGACAATGGATCACTTTGGCTCCTGAGCCCTATCTCTGTCAGACATTCTTGCTCAACCTCTTCACAGTCTCATCAGATGCTCCTTACTTAGGGGCATCACGCAGTCGAGTTTGAGCTGAGACTGCAGGACATTTCTGCTCCTAACCTGGGGCCCCCTAGCAAGCATGAGAACAGCACACACCAATTTCCTACAGAGGCTCTTGGTTCAATAAATGTCTCCTTTTGAAGGAAGAAGATTGAGTTTCATCTGTATTGAGTAAGAGAACTGTAAGCTTAGAGGTATTTTATGTTTCCATCACAATTTATTCTGTTTAGCATAAATCACCAGAGCCAACCATAACTTCCCACTTACTGGAGCTTTCTCAGAGTCAGTCGTATTCCACGCATGTCAGAGACACCTTCCTACAAGTCCCTCATGGTCCGTAGTTTAGAAACGCTGGGGCTTTCCTTCCCTTCACCCACTCAACACCTCCGGAAATATATGCTAATTGGAACCGAAACAACCTGCCTGCCCAACAGGGTTAGACCCCTCTTAACACAAGATTAATGAGAACGGAGTTTAAGGAAAAAATAACATTTCTTCAGTAGCCCAAAAGTAGACGCCAAGTAAAGCCAGCAATCCCAATCGTCTACTCAAGAGCTCCTCTTTCCTGATCCCATACATTCAGGCTGGCGTCAGCCCCTCCTGCCAACCTCCGGCTCAGCCCTGTTCCCCGGGGCAGAAATGCTGTCATGGTTCATTTTAACTGTTGTCAACTTGATGCAGTGTGCTGTCACCTTCCAAGAGTCTCAGTGAGGGATCACTGGATGACATCATCACTAGGCAAACCCGTGAGAGCTCACTGATCTGGGGTGACCCATGCTGAATGTGGGTCTCACCGCTCCCTTCATGGGTCCTGAATTACAGAAGAGTTGGGAAAGTGAGCCAAGCAGTGGGCACACACGCAGCCCTTCTCTTTCTGCCCTGCCTAGCTGCTCCGATTTCCCGCCTTGACTTTCCCGAAATGACAGCCTGGAACTGTAAGAGTAACAAACCCTTTCTCCCTGAGTTGACTTACCGTGGGGTGTTTTATCACAACGACCCAAATGGGACGAGGACACCCCCCCCCCACCCCGTGGTTTAGTTAATGTCTAAATCAGACACAGTGGAGGCAACAATAGACCAGGACAGCGACAACATGCTGCACTAAAACTGCCATCACCCAGTAAATAGGAGATGCGTGAAAAGATGCCCCTGTGGCCCTGACTACGGAGCTGGCAGCCAGGACAGCTGCTGGGCGGTCAAGGAGCAGGTCCATCAGCGTGGTCACTCTAGAAAGCTGATGTACATAACCCAGCCAGGACTGGATGGGACGGCATGAGATTCAAGATACTCAAATTGTATATACTGCAAGCCTTAGGAAATCTCTCTAGAATTTTCCATTTATCTCAGCCTTTAACAATGAGATGACATCATGAAAAGCAAACGCTCTTTTCATTATTTGGAATCAAATGGTTTAGTACTTTTATTTTTTTGGCTTCTATTTCATCTTTTTGTGGTCCATGCTATCAAGAAACAACAGACAGAGGAAGTTCATTTATTATAGTTTAAAGACTGTCTCCAACAATAGCAAACTCTTTGATCTCTTTTAAGTAACATTTTGGTCAAAAAGCCTAAAACGGTTCTTTTTATTTGGGAATTTTCTTCCTTCCAAAAGCCAGAACAAGCTGACCCTAAAGCATACGGCGGGCACATGGGGACCGAGCGCCAGGTGCTTCAATTACAAGATGACTGAGAGTTGGGGACATCAAGAAGGAGGTAGTAACAAATCCACCCGAACTCTGGTCCCTTCCCCAGGAAACACGGCCATCCTTGCTGCAACTCTTGTTGTCCATATAAATCAGTTTCCCCGGCCACGATGCTTGGTACCTAAGGCAGGCAGGATGGCAGGGTCAGAGAGGCGGTGGAGTAAACAGGACGCCCAGACAGTGCTGGCTCAGCTGGGCTCGCAGCCACCTGGTTATGTGATGCCCCGTAGGAGAGCAGACCGTAGTCAGACGCTAACGTGCACGCCCGCGACCAACCAGCTCAGACCTCTAATCTCACTTTATGACCAAACTGTAATTACATTACAGCGATTACTTGGATATTACATTTTTATTGCAGCTGTGTCGTGACGTCTACAAGGAAAAATATATGCCTACTTTAACCAATAAAATTCTTAATGACTCAGTTAAGCCGTGTCTACATGAAACCCATGACTTAAGCACTGGGGTCAAAATAATTTTTAGGGCCTGGGGGAAGTAGAGAGTTAATCGCCATCAACCTGACTGCCTCGGCCTCCAGAGAAATATCCATGTGGCATGTACTTCTAGAGGTTCGAAAGTTCCGGGCAAGGTGGATCCGGGAGTTCTAAGTGTTGTGTTTAAAAGTTGAAAGTATAAAGCCATCAATTCCTTATCTTCAGTTGGCCAATCCAGCTAGTAACAAAAAGGTAGACCTGGAGTGGGGGCAGGGCTGGAGAAAGGGCTCAACAATGAGGGGCTCGTTCCTGCTCTGCTGGAGGGCCGGACTTCTTCCCTGCTAACTCCATCTCTGGATCTGATGCCCTCCTCCGATCTGTGTGGGCGTTTCATTCACGTACACAAGTGTACACATGCACACACACACACACACACACACACACAAAGGGGTGGGAGAGATAAAATAATAAAATTTTTTAAGTAGAGTAAGGAACAAAAGAAATACTGGTGTCTCATTCTATCAATGTTTAAAAGCCTATATATATATATATGTATATATATATATGTATATATATATATATATCTCCAACAGGCCAGTGGACCCAGAAATGGCCCAAAGATTTTTATAGACCAGCTAGGCTAGGCACTGTTGTTATTGTTATTGTTGTTTTGTTGTTTTTAGAAGCCATTGACACACTAAAGGACACACTAAAGACACTTCTAAAGTTACTTCCTGGTGCTTCTTAGACTCTCAATCCTCACAGTTGCATCTGAGCTCGTTGTCTCGTTTGCTCTAGGCCAAACTTTCTGAGAACTCCAGGCTGTCAAATACTGCATAGTTCTTGTGCATATATTCATGTGGAGTGGGCATGGGAACCTCTCCGGGCGTGGCCACCCTCTTAGCCATTCCCTGTGTGTCCCTTTCCCGAGCTGGGCAGGCCCAGACCAGCACAGCCTGCTGACTGTCTCTGGAATAATTCTAGACTTCAAAAGCCAGATGCTTGAGTCTTGAGGATTTCCCATCTAAGCTGACAGGAATGAAACTAGCCAGATTTAACTACTTTTGAATTTTTTGCCTACATATGTTTTTATCCCCAAATTTGTGGAGCATTGATAAAACAAACATTTCCTTGTAAGAAAAATGAAGTGGCTAGCAGGTTTTGCTAACAGGTCTTTGCTAACAGGTTTTCCTGAGGTAAACCATGCCCAAAGCTTGGTTTCTGCCCCACTGGAAAAAGAAAATCCTTCTGGCAAATATACTGTCCATGACTGGGCAGCGTTCAGGGCTGAATCCTAAGGTTCTGTATCTGTCAGACATGCACACTGTTGAACATTCATGTCTGCCTACAAATGGGAAGATTATTACCAGGTCTGTTTTTAACATTGTGTTGGCAAGGCTGTCACTGTGGGGGGAATACCCATAGGAATGTAATGAGAAAGCTGAATGAATCTTCAAAACATGGTGATTGTCTGGCTTAGGAGGTGGTGATGCTACAGACACAAAAGGTAAGGACACAGGAGACTCACGCCCTTGTCAGCCGGCTCTGGAGCTGCGCAGCGTGGAGGCCTGCTGTCTGGAGTGAGGTGGCCTTTGAGCTGTGCCTTCCTTGAAGCTCAGAAGGTTACACGTGTCTCTGGCCTGGACAATACCTCACACACTAGAGTAATCTCCGTGAGCCTACTTTTGGAAGAGCTCACTGTTCACATGGCTTTAAAAAAAAAAGATCTGCCTGCTATCCTTTTCTTTTTCTATTTCTTAGAGAAAAGAGCCCCTTGTTATCTCCGAGAGAAAGATAGGGCTCCTCCAACTCACCTGGTGCCCTCAGTCCCTTAGGTAACAAGAGGCAGGCAGTTCAAAGAAACCCTTGGGTGTTGGTCCGTGCCCTCTTATCCACCCCCCCCCCGATCTCCACACCCCCCTGCAACTCTGCTGGAGTCCTAGTCTTCCATGACTTACAGGAGCAGGGCAGAGTGTGGGGCTCACCTGGAGCAGGCAAGCTATGCAAACAGGAGGCCGGGCACACACGCCTGGCATGTCAGATCAAACAGCCAGCCCGTGCCCCGCTTGTGTCCTGGCATGGGAGCTGTGCCAGCCAAGATACTCCTGAAAGGGGGGTTGTTTTCTAATCTCTCCACCAGGGAGAACTCTCTGAAAAGTGCCTGCCCTACACTGACATGGTTTTCTCTGTTTGTGCTGTGGGTTCTCACAGGAGCCCCGGGGCTAGGCCTGGAGGAAATGAGACATGCGCACAAAAGGCCGATCCTGTCAGGGTAGGAGTGGTTGTATCGAAATTGTTACTTCTGTGGAGAATGTGACAGAGTAAATTTTCCAGCTTAGAAGGGCATTGCTGACCCTCTCGGGACTCACACTCAGCCCTAGCGTCAGAAACAACTGCCGTGGAGCCTGCAGAACCGCCTCTACAGACACTGCGGTGGGTTTCACCCCTCCCAGGCCCACTTACGGTTCCGAACTGATGAAAGTTAAAGGCAAAGGGTGGCCCAGGTGCTCTTAACGACGCCACAAAGTGACCCAAGCACCACAGTCTAGAGCAGAAGATGTGGTGGGCTCTCGGAGATCCCCTCAAGACCCAGAGATGGACCCAGGGACTCTCTCTCCCTGCCCCACAGAAGCAGTCCTTCTGTGATCTGCTCTTCCCATCAGGACACTCAGTCAAGTGTGTCCAACCTGCAGCCCCAAGGACTCGTGTATCCCAGGACAGCTGTGAATGCAGCCCAGCACACTGGTGGGTGGCAGGACCTGGCCACAGTGTCGAGAGGCTAGACACCCCTCCACCTTGGAGGATGGAGATTTCTAGAGCCCGCTGCTAACTCACTGCTGTCCACACTGGATGATTCGATGCTCTACTTCTTTCCATTCTCCCACACCTGCTGCAGGTTCCCAAAGCTACCCCCGCTATGAACTACAGCCTGGTCCAGTCCCTGCTCCCATCCCAACCCAACCTCCTATGCTGCCCACTTTTATTAGTGCCCAGAGAGTCTGTATTACTGCACTGTGTGCCTTTTCTGCACTGAAATGATGCAAGGACCTTTCCTGCTGCTCCTCTTTGTCCCTTCAGTGTCACTCTTATTCCCTGCCCCTTTAATGGGGGCGTGGCTGATGGGGGCGTGGCTGCTGGGGGCGTGGCTGCTGGAGCCAATTGCCCGCTGACTTGGTAGCGCAGGCTCCAGCACAGACCCAGAGCCTGGAGCCCTGCTCACCATATACTTTGGACGTGATCAGCTGATGCCCACTGAGACGGCCCTCCATTTCCTATAGCTACCCAAGCCCAGCACTACACGAGTCCGTTACTTCCTTCCTGCTCAGCACCCCCAGGGAAGTCCCAGCCTGCCTCCCAGCTCAGTGACTTGGAGATGACATGAGGCACCTGAGTCTACTCTTGGAAGCATCTCTGGCAAATCTACAAATCAAGAGAGAGGAGTCTCATTCCAAACATTTACAGCTCTGTGCTGCTTTAACAGAACCCAGAGAGGGAAAAATTCACTTATTTTTGCAATAAATTATGGCTTTTTTTAATCCTCAAACAAGCATTGCTTTTCTGTTAGAGATCACCTCTCGCACACTAATACTGTGTAATTCTGGATTCCAAGTCTACTTAAGACATGACTAGCATGCTGTTTGTGTGTGCTATGCCATCTTCCTGCTCCAAAAGCATGGCCAAAAGAAGAGCCTCCCCGGCTTCCTCATTGTGCCTGATTTTATGTGTTGTTGACATAGTCTACGGCTAAGCCGTGACTTTGCCCTTAATGATTAGTTTTGACTGATTGATACTTGCCAAACTCCTCTTCCAACTCTGTGCCAATTAGCTCTTACCACCTAACAACCATTCTCAGACTCAATAGCTCCAGCACAGAGCGGCTCTTTCCTTGGATGAGTGCAGAGATCTGCTGGTCTTGGACCGTCTCGTCTGTTGAGAGTTCACGTGGCTGTGTCAGGTTTTGGATGGCTGCAGCTTAGACACGTGTGCTCTTTTCCAGAAATCAGCCTGGCAAGATTTCATAGGAAGAATGGGAAGTGGAGGAAGGCACACCAGGTCTCAACTGATACAATGTCACTTGGGCCACACTGTTACAGTCTGCACAAACCACGGGTGGTTAATGAAAATTAACCACCAAGATGCTACTAATAGGTCTCATATTATTTTCCACAATACCCTCCTCCCACTGGAGGAGGTCAAACTTCGAATGGCCAAGAGCTAGTGATGAAATTGTACCAGGATTAGAATCAGGGTCTCCTGATATCAAGTTCACAGTTTGATGGAAGTTCCTGAGTTCTGTGCTCTGATGATCCAGTCAGTAGCAAAATTACAGTTATGAAGTAGCAACGAAAATCATTGAATGGTTGGGGGGCAGCACAACACGAGGAGCTGTATTAAGGGGCCGCAGCGTTAGGAAGGTTGAGAATACTGCTCTAGTCGATGACCCCCACACCCCTGAGCAGCACAATTTGGAATCAGGAGGCTGAGGGAGGGAGCAGGGGAGGAAGTGAAGTCGGGAGAAGGTACCCTGGACCTGAGAGGAATGGGAGCAAATGTGACCAAAAAACAATCTATGCAAGTGTGAAGTTCTCAAGAAATTGATAAAAATATGGTTTGGCACAGAGGAGGATGGAGTGCTTATGACAGGGGCAGGAGTGGCCTCCAAATGACCCTGATGGAGCTGGGACCCAACTTCTTGGTGTCCCCATCTTCTTATTGCAGTGCTAAAACACCAAACACACTCACTCACAGACACATACACCACAAGCTCACACACTCACTCACACACACATACACACACACCACACTCATACACACATACACCACAAGCTCACACACATACACACTCACTCACACACATACTCACACACACACACACTGACTCACACACATTCACACATACACACACATACACACTCATACACATACTCACACATATACACACTCACTCACACACACATACACACACCACAAGCTCACACACACATACACACTCACACACACTCACACACATACACACCACATACTCACACACACATACACACACATTCACTCACACACATACACACATACACACACACACACACACACACTGTGACTGAGTACATCCCTGTTCACAACACCCCCAGACCCTGTGTTCCACACCACAGCTTCACAAAAAGCCTGGTATCCCAGACAGCCCCATCTTAGACCTGTCTGCTTCCAGGACCCCACTTCAGCCTCCAGGTACCCATCCCAATCCCAAGTCGGGGTGCCTGTGCTTTGGATATGTGTCTCCCTCCTCCCAGTGGTTTCTAGACATCTCAGATTTTGGGGTTCCTTCCCAGACAATTTTTACAGGACCAGATGGGGACCTCACACCTTCCCTGACCATGCTGCGAAGAAGTTAAGGCAACCGGCAGCCTGGAGTTTCCACAGGAAACTTGACCGTAGAGTTGCTCCTTCCACAGCAGCTTGGTAGGGTCTCCATGCCCGCTACAGTGTGGCTTCCCTCTGGCCTCACAGACTATAGAGGTCTCGGGGGGGCCTGTGAAGTGACTCACTGGGAGATAGTCTGTAGCCAAGGCTGATGTGCTGAGTTCAGTCCCTGGAATCCACGTGATGGAAAGAGAGGATCAACTCCTGCAAGTCCTCAGAGCTCGGCATGCACACTACAGTGTGAGCCCATCTGCCCAAACATGAAATAAATGAACGAGTAAATGTGGAGGGAAAGGGTTACAGTGCAAATAGCAAAGCAATGGCTTCTGCATGCCTCGTGGCTCTTCTCCAGCCATCCTTACCCTTCTTCTTGGTGTGTCTGTTCCCCTGAAGTCTCCCGCGAGGAAGCTAGGGATGGAACCCACTTAGAATGCCTGCCTGGCACACACAAAACCTGGGATCCCATCCCATAACAGCATAAACTGAACCTGTAAGCCCATAATGTAGAAGGTAAAGTCAGTAAGATCAGAAGCCAGCTCTGGCTAGAGACCTCTTTAAAAGCCCTCTGCATAGGGTTTGCTGAATCAGGGGCAGAAAAGGGACAGATGTGAGGGGAAGCAGTGACGGGTGGGGTGGCTCCAAAGTTGTCCTCACCCAGTGCCGCATCCCTGGTTATGGCCAGTCTCCAAGCCGAAGTCTCTAGGGTGGTGGCAGACAAAGAGAAGCTGACTCAGAGCTTCCCCTGGTCTGCTCTTTTCTTCCCAGAACCAGGCTTAGGTTAGACAACTTAATCATTCAGGACTCTATATGACTATCTTCTGCTTCTAGCAGCTGCGGTAATGTCTCCCCTTATGGGGGAAAAAGGTGCATCTTTGAGACTTGTTTAAGATGGTCCAAGCAATGGGTTTGGCTGGTTCTGCATGAGGAAATCACAGCTTCTCAAGCCTGAATCCCAGGCTCTCTGACAGCTGAGTGAGGAATGAGGACCACTTGTTGGTTTGGTGTTTGCTTGGGGCTTAGAAACAAACAAGTCTGAATCCCCCAATAAGCAGCAGGTTCTCGAACCCCAAGATGAAGTGCTAGCCTGCTCTCCTGAGCCCCAGGCCAGCTCTCCAATCAGCCTAGCTCAGGGGCAGATTGTGAGAGCACAGTACCGAGCCTCGTGCCAAACACCTTCTCTGGTTTTTCCCCTCTACATTTTGCTAATCCTCGGGCGAAACAGAATCGCAGAGAAATGTTCAAGGCTGGACACAGCAGGGAGGAGCTCTGCTCTGGCTCAGGCCCAGTGGAAATAACATGCCGCTAGGTTCCACGGCAGGAATACAGATGCTAAACAAATACAGTCCCCAGCCCGCCAGAGCAATTGCTTGTTTTCTACAGAAGGCCTGAATTTCCTCAGGTGGGTCACCCGACTCCAAGGTTTCATCACCTGAGATGTTTTACAAGACAAAAAATGGGCTGGGAAGCCAACCCAGCAAAAACTCCAACCAGGGAAAGAATGGAAAGAGAATTAGGTCATTTATTCCCCTCTAGGGCAAAATAAAAGTAACAACAGTATTAATATGTCATAAATATATAATTATACATTATAATTAAACCCCAGCCATTTACATTCATCATTCTCTTTTGCTTTCTCCCAGGCCAGAGGAAAATGCTTTCCCACGTTGCAGGTCCCGACCGTGTCCTGTCGCTACGTTCTGATGATGGAGCGGCCCAGGAAACCGGAGCTTGGGCTTGGACCTTCTGGGGTGGAAAAAGCAAAGGAGGGGAGGTCTAAAATGACTGAAGCTAGGACAGAGAGGAACTGCATTCACATTTAAAGTCCATTCAGTCTTTGCCAGAGCCTCAGCAGAATGATATCACTGCTCCTGTTTTCTAGATGGAAACGTAAGGTGCAGAGCGGGTTAGGGCCACACAGGCGGAGTCCTGGGGACATACAGAGATCCACAGGCTCCAGACAAGAGTGGGACTTTAAGAGTAACCTGGATATGTTAAAAAAAAAAATGGTTTCCCCGGGGCCTGTGCAGATAGCTAATTCAGTAAAGTGCTTACTGTGCAAGCATGAGAAGCTGGGTTCTATGCCCAGCACCCACACCAGATGATAACCAGATGTGGTGGCAACCTTGTAATCCCAGCCCTGGAAAGGCAGAAATGCAAGAACCCTTGGGACTCGTTGGCTGGACATCCTAGCCTATCTGTTAGGTTGGAGGCCAGCAAGAAGCCCTGTTTCAACAAAGGCAAATGGTGTCTGAGAAAAGACATCAAGGTTGTCCTTTCGTTTCCATGTACACATACATGTGCCCACACATAAGCATGCACCCACATACATGCACCAAGGCACAATACACAGACAGACATGGGCACACATAAGCACACAGCAACATCTATCTACTTGCCAAGGGCAACAAGGCAAGCAAATAATAGAAGATGGCAAAGTTCTAGATGGAAAAGCTGAGAGCGCGCTCAATGGTGACCTCTGAGACGTGTGAGGTGGGCTTGCCTATACGCACGTCCAAAACTGGTGCTGAAACCACACCTGGAACAAGCCTTCCCGTTACTGTTGATCCAGTGCTCAGAAAGTAGATGTGATGGGACCGCCTGGGAATTAGCATCTGGTCAAGGAGTGGGCAAGGGAAAATGGCAGCCTCTGCTGCTGAGCCACCTGCTGTGGGTCCCAGGAAGCTCCTATCACACTTGCTTGGGAGGTCTCTTGCCTCTGGAAGCCAGAATGGTTTCAGATTCTGAGTCCATGAAACCACTGACCCCAGATCTGGCTCCTAGGGTTCTTAGAGACTCATGGCAATCAGTCCCCTCTTCTGTGTATTATACAGGACAGGTTAGGAGAAAGTCACCAAGAGTCTCAATCTGCCAAACCCTCGGCCACAGCACAACACAGGGCAAACAGGCTCTTTGTACTTTCTCAACTGAGGAGAAGAGAGCTCGGCTCTGTAGATCCACTATTAAATGTGGATTATCTTTTTTTTTAAATTATCTTTTTTCTTTTGTAAGGTGTATATGTGCGCATACATGTGTTGGTGTTCCTGTAGGTAGATATACATGTGTACATACATACATGTGGAAGCAGATGACAACCTTTGGATATCATTCCTCAGGCACTGCCCACCTCGGTTTTTGAGATATAGTCTCTTCACGCCATGTAACTCACTGACTAGGCTAGGCTGGCTGTCCAGCAAGCCCCAGGAGGCCCCCTGTCCCTACATCCCTGAAAACAGAAGATAATCAGGAAGAAATGATCATGCCCACTTCTGACACTATGACCAAAAATCTCAAGACTCCAAAGCCAGAACAGTCAAGCAAAAGAGAAGCAAAGGAGACGGCTGAGTTCCTAAAATCAACTAGGGAAACACGAGAGACAAACATCTGAAGATCCCGTATGCCACGATCCTCAGACAAGGAGAAGATGAAAGAGATCACCAAACACTAAAAATTGGTGATGTTGCAGGCTGGGCAATAGATGACACAGAGCGAGCCTCTTCCAGGGACAGGCATGGCCAGAGGATGGACGTGGCTCTGTTCCCTGGACCAAGTTCCCTGTTCCCTGTGACTAAGGCAGCCTCCTGTGCCCATGCATACTGCTCATCCAGCCCCCTCCCCCAATTGTAAATCTCATTGCAGGTCAGTCGCCTCTCACGGGCAGCAGCCTATACACACCCTGGTGATTGCCACAGCCGGAGGGATGCTTCACGATGCAGCACCCACTGCAGGAACATGGTGCAAGAGCAACGATCACCCCCAGCAGAATCAGCACACAGAGAAGGAAACGGTGTGGGAGAGGGATGCTTTACGATACAGTATCCACTGCAGGGACCTGGTGCAACAGCAACCAGCACCCCAGCAGAATCAGCACACAGAGAGGGAAACATATGGGGGAGAGGGCCCCAGCACCTGCCCTTGCATGAGAATGAAGACGGTGCTTGTGACGGGTGCCCTTGATTACCAATAGGACAGGATCTAGAATCACCCAGAAGACAAGTCTCCAGGCATGCCCATGTAGACTTGGGTTAATTGGGGCAGAAAGCCCACCCTAACTGTAGGTGGCACTAGACCATGGACTTAGGTCCCAAACAATAAAAGAGAGCAAGCTGAGGACCAGTGTGCACCTCTCTGCTTCCTGACTGCGGGTGAAATGTGACCGGTCACCTCAAGTTCCTGTCTCATCCCTCCCCTATCCTTACGGGTAGTATTCTCAAACTGAGCCCAAATAAACCATGTTTATTAAATATTTTGTCATAGTAATGAACAGAGTAACTTAAATCTCTGACTTCTGATATTCAGCATGAAGCAGCACCCGTAGATGCAGAACCCACTGACAGTTTGACTAGAGTCTAAATCCCAAGTTCTCTATGAAGTAATGGATCCAGTCCACTCAGGCCAAATGGAGGATGCTCTGTGCGCATGTGTGGCGGAGTGGAGCCATGTGGCCTGCTTCCTCCTCCCTAGGGATTATAGGACACACACTTTAATTCTACCCACTCTAGATCCCATGCTCAGAAGCTTCCTCGTTGCTTGTGGAAGTCACCAGTGGCTGCACCACAGAATGTGGCTGTCACTTCTGGTTCCTCCCCCAGCTTCACAGAAGCACTTGGCACAGCTGGCCTGCCTCTTCCTTCCTTCTCCAGCCTCTCCATCCCGTGACATCACCCTGTGCTGGCTGGTTTTCCCACATGCTCTCTCAGTCTCTCTGGATGACTTTCCCTCCTCTGAGCAAACATTACATGTTGAAGTTCAAAGTTGGCTTTGGATCATTCCTACCAGATCTCTCAGCAGAACACCTTCAGACCCTGCCTTCTGCGTGAGTGTCACACTGATGAATCCAGCTGTTCCCATGACAGCTCCGTTTCTACATCCAATCCAAACACCCATAGCCAGAAGACAACTTCATCTTCTCCACATAATTTTTTTCCAAGTGTAGTAAATGAACCCAACATAGTAAATACACCCAATGCTTGGAACTCAAAACTTAAGAACTCCTGAACCAACATTGCTCCCTCTAAGAGCCAAAGACTAGCTAACAAAAACCCCAAGACCAGTTGTGAGAAGCCTCTTCTGAGTTGTTGGTCATGGTTATCCAAGAGACTCCCCAAACATTACAGACTATTGCTAATTGCCCTTGGTTGCCCCCAGAGGTGGAAGATAAGTTCCTATTGCTAAAGCCACCATGCACTTCAGACACATGGCCCAGAGGTCCCTGAGCTGGAACTAACCGGAATGCTCCCTCCCTGGGGACTAGCTTTCATGGTACCAGAAGGCACAAGTAAAGCTTGCAAAAGAGGGGAGCAGGCAGCAGCCTGCCCAGCTATGGCAACTACCAACCACAGCAATGACCACGTGACATGATGACTCTCAAGGTGCAGGAGTGGCACACAGATCTTGGCACTAACCAACAGCTCTCTAATTGAACTGAATGACCAAGCAACAAGAGAAACCATGCCTGGTGCTGGAAACATAGTAGCCAACTACCCAGGGTTAGTGAAGTCATAGATCTTGGAGAAAAACCTATAACCAGCACTTTACCAAACCAGGATAATCCTTAACTACACTCTAAATATCTGTTCTTATTATACCCACAAATGGTGTAGTCCTCACCCTCATCAAGAAAACTTCTTTCGACAGACAGATGCTATTACAGAATACTCTAACCAGTCAAATGCAGACTTGTGGAACCTAGTCCCGATAGATACATCCACAAACAGCTCCAGCATCCAAGGCTCAGAGAACACTGTAGGAAAGGGCCAGAAAGATTGTAAGAGCCAAGAGATCAATGACTTCGCTGTGAGACTGCATGAGTGTGTGTGTGTGTGCACACGCACGTGTGTGTATGTCTGTGTGTGCATGTGTGTGTGTGTGTATGTGTAAGAATGTAACAATAATTAATAGAAAAAGAGGCCATGAATTTGAGAGACAGCAAAGGAGCATATAGGAAGGTTTGGAGGGAGGAAAGGAAGGGGAAATGATATAATTATAAACTCAGAAATAAAAGAAATAATTTCTAAAATGTACTCTGTCTTTCTCCCAAACCTCACATCCAGTACGTCAAGCCCCAAAGGTGCCCGCCCTATTCACCTCTGCATCGTCACAGCTGTCTCCCAGCCAAGACTTGTGAGCTGAAATCATCTCGTGAACTTCCTGTGGCTTTGCCCACCTCCCTACAGAGTTGTGGCTCCGCCCACCGTCCTACAGAGTTGTGGCTCCACACAGTGCCCTACAGAGAGTGTCTCACTCCTTCTCTCAGTTCGAAGTCACCTCCTCCCAGAGAATTTTCTGCATCAGTGTTCTCTGCTGACCTATGCGGCCTGTCCCCGTCATTTTACATCATTCTAAATTATGTTATTAATGAACTGATCCTTTTCTACCAGATCCCAGCAGAACATAAAGGATGAGAGCGGGAGTTTTGCTCCCACAACACCTACCTCAGAATCAGGAATTCAGGAGGTATGTAATGATTAAAATTTACACTTCTGCATAGCAGGAGAAAGTGTCTCTTTCCCCAAAGTACGGTTTATACGCATGGAAGAATGCACAGAGCTAGACCTGCTTATGCCCGACAGCTGGACCTAAGGACTTTAAAAAGAGCTAAACCAAAGTGCCGTGAGCTCAGCAGATGACACATTCAAGGCACAAGGCCCTCCGATCGCCACAAAGACCCTCGAGGGAAGCATAAGGACTCTCTTGTTTTCTCATCAGGAAGCGAACTGTCAATGATCCACCTGCATGGAGAGAGCCATGCACCCCATGCTGCAGGCAGGTCCCTGTTTTGAGGACTTGAGCAGCTGGCTTGAAAGAGATGCCAGACAAACCCCTTGGCCAGGGTATTCTGTCCTGGCCTTCCCTTCCTCAACCTCACTGACATGCTCAGAGAGTTCACGACATCATAGCCCAGGCTTCCTTCATTGTCAAAGCTACCTTCTAGATCTTGCAGCCACGAAGTGACACTGGGTAATCAGTACTGTGGGGTCTTTTCATCTATGTACCTGTTGGGCTGCCTTCATACCTGCCTTGCAATGCAAACCTTCTATTCTACAGGACAGGGACTGAGAACCAAACCAGAGTGTGGCATGCCCAGTGTCACATGGGGACACACAAGAGTGTGGCAGGCCCAGTATCACATGGGGACACACAAGAGTGTGACAGGCCCAGCATCACATGGCGACACACAAGAGTGTGGCATGCCCAGCGTCACATGGAGACAGAACTGAAGTACATCCACGTGCCCTGGACAGTGGAAAATATCATAATATATCCACTCTCTGCATCTTAACCAAGAACGGCCATTCATTTGTTTGAGACAGGGACTCGTGTAGCCCAGGCCAGCCTCAAACTTACAGTGTGCCAAGATGAACTTGAACTCGAGACTCTCCTACTTCCAGGCTGGGATTGCAGGCCTGTGCCACCATCCCTGGCTCAAACAGATTTCTGCGTTTTCAAATATTGTCTGCTGTTTTTGCCACACAATTTGTGAGACATTGGTCATACTTCTGCTAAATAAATACACGACCCAGCTGAATATCTGCCACATTCTCCCAGAGCCCTGTGAAAGTCCCCTTCACGACTTTCCAGGGCACCACCACTATCGACCTTCACATCAAAAAAGATTTTTTAGCCGGGCGGTGGTGGCGCACGCCTTTAATCCCAGCACTCGGGAGGCAGAGGCAGGCGGATCTCTGTGAGTTCGAGACCAGCCTGGTCTACAAGAGCTAGTTCCAGGACAGGCTCCAAAGCCACAGAGAAACCCTGTCTCGAAAAACCAAAAAAAAAAAAAAAAGATTTTTTAATTTTTATTGATGTATATGTCTGCCTGTATGTGAGAGTCTATGCTACATGTGTGCTTAGGGTGTCCATGGAAGCCAGAAGAGGACACTGGAACTCCCAGGGCTTGAGTTACCAGCAACTGTAGGTCACCCAGTATGAGTGCTGAGATCCAAACCCAGGTCCTCTGGAAGAGCACCCGGTGCTCTTAACCACTGAGCCATCTCTCCAGCCTCAGCCCATCTTTATTTGCTATTTATTTATTTATTTATTTATTTATTT
Source organism: Arvicola amphibius (assembly GCF_903992535.2). Taxonomy (NCBI): domain Eukaryota; kingdom Metazoa; phylum Chordata; class Mammalia; order Rodentia; family Cricetidae; genus Arvicola; species Arvicola amphibius. The sequence goes on along the minus strand of NC_052055.2, from coordinate 72,592,594 downwards.
ATTTATTTATTTATTTTGTGTGTGTCTGTGTGTGTGTGTGTCAAAGGACTACTCATGGGGGTTGGTCGTCTCTTCCACCATGTGAGTCCAGGGATCACACGCATGCCAGGCTTGGCCTTTACCTGCTGAGGCATCCTCATCGTTTTACACTATCCCAATGCACGTGTGCATCTAGCAACAGTGTGTGGGATCATTTTGTGGTTTTTCAAACTTGATGCAAACACCGTTAGATAAGGCCGCTCAAGCCCTGCAAGCTGCAGTTGTCTCTTGAGGCTGTGCAATGTGGATGAGGGCCATGCTGGTTCCTTCAGGGAAGTCTCGCTGCCATGGTTCCTTTCTCTTTACAGGGACTGCCTTTTCCTCCCTGCGCTTTCGCCGTCCCAACTCTGCAGTGTTTGGGGGACACAGCCTCCTCGTGACCCCATCAATGGTCTCATTTTCCCCCAGTGCGTGGCCGTCTTTGACAACACTGCAGTGTCTTCTAGTCTCTGGGGAGCTGGGCTGGGAAGGGGAGCCACGAGGCTGCAACTTTACTAGGCATTGCCAATTTGCTCTCTGAAAGTGCGCGCACCAATTTACACTCCCACCCGGTTCGGTAACCTTCCCGCTGTGCCAAGCTGCTGCCGCATTCTGCTCCCAATTCCTTATAATTTATGAAAGGAAAATATAAAAGAAGCGCTATTACCTTATTAAAAACTCCAGCTTCCTTTCCCCTGCAGAAAGGAGAGGAGAGAGAAGGGTGATTGCATATTGGATTAGGGCCTGGCACGCATTCATCAACTTTATAGTAGCGCGGGCTTGGAATTCGGGTCTCCTGAGGGGAGAGTGGGGCCACTGGAAACAAGAGCTACTTTCACCACAGCCTTCTCCAGGAACGCAGGTATAATTTACTCTAAGGTACAAAAACGTTTGCTCTTACAGCCTCCCTGGTTCCAATCAGGACGTGAAGGAAAGTGCCAAGACACCAGAGAATAAGCCAGCTCTCATAAACCTTCCAGCCAAGGGCTGCAAGCACTGGGAGGGGAATCGGGACTGGGAATGAACCTGAGTGCTCAGGCTGGACTGGCTCTGAGGTCTTCTGAGCAGTGACTGCTGGCCCTTGCCCCCCTCCCCATTCCCCTCTTCGCCACACAGATGACCCTTGTCCATCACAAAGCTCACTTCCACAGGCCTGCCCCAGCCTTCGTCTTCTTCCCCTGAAACTTTATCTCGGAGAAGGGCTGTAGTCTGGAGCCCTTCTTTCCTGGCAGGAAAGAAGCCTGGGACACTGTCACCACTATGTCACAGTGCTTAATCTCCCTGCCTGGATCCAGATTTGTGAGAGGCTCCTGTCAAGGACCAAGGTCCCCTGAGCAGGGATTCCATCTTTCTCACCTTGGTACCCTACCTGGTGTGAGCCCACTGTTTGATTACAGGAGAAAAGACAAGCGAACAAGCACTCAGCAACAGTTCCGGGCCTGTCTTCGCACTCCATCTGACTCTCTGCCTTAGCTCTCCAGGCTAAGCTGTGCAGTCCCAGGGCAGGAGCCACGCTGTGTTCAAGGGCTGTGGTTGGCGGGTGGCACACAGTGTGTGGGCACTAGGCTGGGCAACACCGAAATTCCACTCTCACCTTCAGATCCTACCGGCCCCTGGTGTCTAATGAGCTGGAGGTATCTCATTATTGGTGAAAAGAATGGAAGAATTCGCTCATTAGAGGTTGGGGTAGAAGGAAAAAAAGCGTGAGACTCCTGCCGACGCCCAGGATGAAGACTGACCAGAGCAAGCCTGGAGGGAGGTATAAAGAGCCTGTTTTAATTGGAAGGCCTTTTCCCTCCATTTTCTTCTTCATGTTTTCGAGCTCTGACTTGGACCCTAGAAATTACAGCCTCTTCCAGCATCGCCCTGCGGTTGGAAAAATTGCACATTTCACTTTTATACAAACAATGGAAAGTTCCTTTTAAAGGCAAAAGAAATCCTATTAGCACGAGACCAAGGAGATCTGCCGAGGCTCTCAGTCAGATATGGAGGGTTTGCCCACAGCAGCCGCTGAGATGGTCCCTGAGGACAGCTTCAAGACAGAACCTAGGGGACTACTTGGCATCCTGGAGGGCTTGCTTCCCGGAAGCGCTCACCCCTCCTGCCTCCCACCCCTCCTGCTGGAGCCCTGGGTCTGCGGAAGACCTCACAGGGAACTCACAGGAGGAAACCGCTCAGACATGAAAGGCAAGGAATATCCTTTCCCCCAAATAAACAGCCCGAGGTGGCTGCAAAGGGAAGCAGGTCCCATCAGACTAAGCCGCAAATTAAGATCACAAGATGCTGGGCTCTGGGTGTGGGCTCTGTCTTTAAAATATCTTCCAGGAAGCTGCCCCTGGGGCAACCCTGTCACGGCCTGGTCTCCTGCTAGTGGGGCCTCAAGAGGCATCCACATCTGTGTTGTCACCAGATGGAGTGGAGGGGCCTGGGCAGGTTGGGAGGCTGGGGACAAAAAGAGGCCTAGTTTAGTATGAGGGGGACTGTGGAATGAGGAGAGAGGGCCCTTCTGGATTTGGGTGCCACAGGGTAAGGGAAAGGAGCCTGGGGCCCCAGCTAGCTCTGCAGAGCCCCTTCCTCACAAGCAAGGCTGCAGAGGGGGACACGGGCAGAGACACCCAGGAATTAAAGCTCTTCATCAGCACGGCAGGCAGAGCCCATGTCTGTCTTCCTTCCTGGCCATCACACACGCTGACAGTCAGCTTGGCAGTCAGCTATGGGTGAGTCCCGGACTTGGGTCTTCTCTCCTGATGCCAGCTCAGCTTGAACAGCGAAAAGAGCAGGGAGCATCCCATTGCCTTCCAGGCTCAGCTGACTGTGTCCAGATTTGTGCAGACAAGGACTGCTGGAGAGGTGTGAACTGGTACATCCACAGCAGAGCAGATCCAGCACTATCTACAGGGAGCTTAGCCTGGGTTCCCCAAGGCCTGGGAACTCATCTACACAGTTTGTTAAGGGGCCACACACAAAGGGATTTGTAGGTGAGAGGAGGTGGGCATACCCAAACACCGGACTGGCAGTGGGCGGGCAGCCGGAGGTGGGCATACCCGAACACTGGGCGGGCAGCTCGAGGTGGGCATACCCAAACACCGGGCGGGCAGCTCTTGATCAGACAGACAGACCCCTGTGGCATACAGCTCGGAGGCAACTAGAGTATCTGGAAGGCATTTCATGTTTACTTCAGAAAGTGAGAAGCTACTGAAACAAATGGGACAGCTATTCAGCTTAAGAAATTAGAGGAAAGAAGAAGAAGGAAGAAGACACGGCTCAGATGGTAAAGCGCCTGCTGAGCAAATATGGCAAGCCACAGTTGGATCCCCAGAACTTACATAAAAGGCTGGGAATCGTCACATGGTCTGTGACCTCACACGGTCACAGGGTATGCTGATCCCTGGAGCTTGCTAACCAGCCAAGAGCCAATCGGTGAATGCCAGATAGCCTGCCTCAAAGATGAGGTAAAGAGTGGTTGAGAAAAACACTCACTGTCAACCCCTGGCTTTCACATACAGGCGAGCGCGCACACACACACACAATCAGTATACTGTGAAAAATGTGTTAGAGGAAATGCTCAGCGACACACTTGGAATCCTGGCACTTGGGAGGCTGAAGCAGTAGTTAAATTATTTTAAGTTGAAAAAGTATAAATTATAAAAGAAAGTATAAATTACAAAATATATAAATTTATAAAAATAAAATATAAATTGTAAAAGGAAGGAAATAGTAAGGCTTGAGGCAGAAATTAGAGTAGTTAGTAGACTTGAGAGAAACGCCAGTCCTTTGAAGAGGAAAGGAGCCCTGGAGAAGGAAAGACGCCAAAGCCACTGAAGCTGGGATTGAAGAACGTGGAATGTCCACTGCAGAGACTGGACAGACAACCACCTCAAAACAGAGAGGAGGGAAAATGATCCGTTCTCAGAAAAACACAGCCTCCAAAAGCCTCCTCAAACACAAGAATCTAAGTAATGACATAATTGCTAAACTGTATCAGATTTCCAAAGGAAATAAAGCCACCCCAAGAGCTTTCCAGTGGCTGGACACGGTGGCAGATGCCTATGGTCCCGGCACCCAGGAGATGGTGACAAAGGGCCATCCTCAGTGACATGAGGAGTCTGAGTGTGGCTGGAGTCCATGGGATGGGGAGACAGAGTGTGTTTAACAGTTGATAATTCTAGTGTAAATCAAGAAATAGGATGAAAGGGTAGTATTGCCTTCTCTCTAAGGAGACTAAAAAGGCTGTGGCAGTTTGAATAAGAACAGTTCCAAACATTTACGTATTTGGATACTTGGTCCCTAGTTGGTGGAACCATTTGGGAAGGATTAGGAAGTGTGACCGTGTTGCAAGAGGTGTGTCACTGAGATGGGCTTTGAGATTGCAAAGGTTTATGCCTCCCAACCCCTCCCTCCCTCTTTCTCTCTCTATCTCTCCTTTCCTCTCTCCCTCCTCACTCTTTCTCTCTCTCCCTCCCTCCCTCCCTCTCTCTGCCTTCTGCTTGTGGATCAAGATGTGAACTCTCAGCTCCTGCTCCAACACTATGCTCATGGGAGAGAGATGGGAGTGAGAGAGGGGGGTCATGGGCAGAGTGACTAAATATATGTGGGGCTGTCAAAGAACCACAATACAAAGAGTCAAGATACATACAAAAGGCAAGAATGATAATTAAATAAAACATTTTAATTCTAAATGGGAAGAAAAAAAAGGTGTTTGCAGAGCAGGACTAGAAGGACATCCTTGAGCCTGTCAACGAATCGATCAGAGTTGCAGCAGCTGCCCTGCTGTGGAAGTCTTCCCTGGAATCCAAACTCCATGAACACACCATTCCCACGGCTGGTCCTTGCTGCCCTACTCATCTCCAAAGGACAAGAAGGGAAGTGGGAGGTCGGAGCTGGTCAGGAACACCACTTTTTCATTATTTGTAGATAATTCTGCTTTCTGCTGAAAGCCCAAAGGAATCCAAATTAATCACGTTTTCTCATTAATGCAATCGGTTCCAGTGTTTAAAAGCTGACTTCCTTTCTGCACACCAATAGCAGTTTGCTAAATGGTTTAGTTCTTAAATGCTACACATCATGGGAACAACGTCTATCCAGAGGTAAATCTACCAAAGTCTGGGTCCTCCGTGGATAAAGATACTAACATGCATAGAGCAGATACAAAGAGATGCAATTAATTAATTAGACCTCGTTAACTTGCATACAAGCCTCGGACAGAATGGGTTGATAGTGTGGTTATGTCAGCCTTTTCCCGTCGCTGTGCTAAGTCTTATTAGGCATCTCAACCCCATTCTGGCTGAGATGAAAGCAACTAGATAAGCTGCTTCTAAATTTAAATGGAAGAACAAAAGCCAAGATTATCTGAGGAAAGGGGACAAAGTGGAGGGACATTTCCCACTAAAAATCAAAGCTGTCAAATTAGGATGGTGAGAGACAGGAAGACCAGTGGGCGAGACTGGCGGACCCCGAACAGAGCAGGCATCTTGGGTTGACACATTTATTTATCTGGGGCAAAAGTGGCATTAGATCCTCGTCTCAGATTCCCCCTTAAAAACAAAAACACCAACTTTGATGGAATAAACATTTGTAAATACAAGTTGACATCTTTAAGAAGACAATGGGAAAAGATGTCATCATGATCTCAGAGTAGAGATGAAATATTTTAAGAAGAAATGAGAGCTTAAACTAGAAAGAGTAATACTGATCAACTTACTATATTAAAATTAAATTATAATAAAGAATAGTAAATAGTAAAGGAACAATGAATTAAGGCACACTTAATCACGTGGCTGTCTCTCAAAAGACAGCACTGCATAAAAATATGAAATGAAGCAAAAAATGATAGCATATTTTAGTTTATTCAAATTCAAGGCACATATACAGAAAACACTGCACATTTGACAAGAGATCATTCACACTGAAGGATACTCAGTCCAGTACATGAGAGCCAATCCTGACTAAGTGATGTGGAACTCCCCTCTGTATGCTGTGAAGATGTTTTATTACCATTGGTTAATAAAGAAACTGCTGGCCGGGTGGTGGTGGCAAACGCCTTTAATCTCAGCACTCGGGAGGCAGAGGCAGGCGGATCTCTTTGAGTTCAAGGCCAGCCTGGTCTACAAGAGCTGGTTCCAGGACAGGCTCCAAAGCTACAAAGAAACCCTGTCTCAAAAAATAAAAATAAAAAAATAAAAATAAAAAAATAAAAATAAAGAAACTGCTTTGGGCCTATGTCAGTGCAGAATAGGACAAGGCAGAAATTCCAAGCAGAGATAGAGGAAAAAAGAAGGCGGAGCCAGAGAGACGCCATGTAGCTGCCAAAGGAGACAGACCAGAACCTTACCAGTAAAGCACGAGCCTCATGGTAAAATATAAAATAATAGGAATGGGTTAATTTAAGATGTAAGAGTTAGTTAATAAGAATCCTAAGTTAATAGGCCAAGCAGTGTTTTAATAAATACAGTTTCTGTGTGATTATTTCAGGTCTGAGCAGCTGGGAAGCAAATGAGCCATCTCCTTCTACAACTGAGAACAAAATGAGTATGCACAGCAAAGAGGGGGAAGGAATGACCAGAGAAAGAGGCTGCAAGCTGAGGAACTCGGGTACCATCACTTGGCCATACAGGAGGAGAGGTAGAAACTCTCAGTGTTCCAGCCACCATGAACTCCAGAGTCAATATGTGGTCAATTCTTGGCCAGCTCGAAGTGAACGTGTCTTAAAACGAAAGAGTGAGGTTGCACATCCTGTGTCAGCCAGCCTGCTTAGTCACTCCTGGCTTTATCTGCCTGCACCACATCCCACCCCAGGCTCACCCGAGGGACTCATTCTGGGCCCAATCCAGTCTGCAAGTGGAGCCAGAGAGACATCTTTGCAGCTGATAGAGACCATTACAGAAAGACACAACCAGTCAAATTGCAGAGAACAAGCGGCCATGAGGTCCCCAGTCCCAGCTGATGTGACAACCCCCAAACATCAGGCTCAGGGAAGGGAAGGGAGAGGGCGAAAAGCCTGATGATCCAGAGGACCAGAACGTCTGCTGTGAGACTGTCTCTTCATATACAACAGGGAAGCTGCATCCAGAAAATCTGAATACTAATGACACCAGGTGACATGCCAGCATGAACAGGGAACTCTCGGAAGTCCCTGTGCTGAGATGAAGAGCCACGGGTACGTAATGACTCTGAGGGCAGAGAATCAGTCTTCCCCAGGGATAAGCCCCATAATGCCTTTCCAATACTAAGTCATCAGTCCCAAGACATATTCATACAGACAACACTACACGGACCCAGCAGGCTCTGTTTATATACGTAACAATAATCATCAAAGAAAAAGAGACAATGAATTTGAGAAGAAACATGGGGCAAAGTTGGAGAAGGATGGGGGAGGGATGTCGTAAACATAGTACTCCTAAATGAAATTAAAATCTACCAATAACTAACTATATTTTGCAAAAAAAAAAGCACCACTTATAGTTATGGGTGTTCTCGGTTGTGTTTTCTGGAAGCAGAACTGAGATAAGGGTTGTGTGTGAAGATCTTATTGAGTGAGGAAGGGGCAGGTGGAGAAGCTAAGCAAAGATTGGAGCCTTTAGCCTCAGGTTGGTCCCCACAGGGAGTCTGGAGTTTGAATGACACGAAGAACTTCCACTTGCCGCTTAACCATGGAGACTAACCTTGTGTCTCTCTGTCAGTCATGGGTGCTGTAGATCACATGCAGGGTCATTATGACCTCCTGGGCATTTCTCAATGGGGGACTCTGATTAAGGGGACATCTCTTCTCTCTTCGAGGCTGGTTTTCATTGTCTGTCCTCTTGCTTCCCCCTAATATGCACAGCCAAGCAGATCCTGAGTAGGTGCGGTCCCACCCACGATGACTCATCATTTTCTGGGCTTCAGTTCTGATGTGCTTATATAATTATTCTTTAATATTAAAAAATCAGGAGTCAGATATAGGGGCAAGAATCATAATGAGCAGAGAATGGTGACCTCTTATCTCTTCAGTTCCTCCATACAAAAGGACTGAGAGCCTCTGTAGGCCCTACCTTACTATTTCCTGTCTATCTGTCCTTAGTCCTCCAAAACCTTTGTGCTTAATTTTGGTCAGCTAGTGGCTAGCTCTGCCCTCTGACTGGAAGCAAACTGTATTGTCAGAATGCAATCAAAGCATCACATCACAGAGTTCCATCATGTAAGGTGGTCTGGCAGTCCCTAGAACTGTATGCCATACCTTTCCGTTCCTGGGTGGTGCCTTCCCCTTCTTCCAGCATGAGATTTCTGGAGGAAATTCCCATTTCTTTGGGGTCCACTGTTTCTATAGTCTGCTAGTCAGACAGAGAGACACAAGCGTCTCTTTAGCACATCTTCATTTCTGCCAGGCTGCCTACACTCTGAGGACTGTGTGGTTTTCCCCCACGCTGTCCTGTCAGTAGAATTTTGGAAACCCGAATCTGTCCATTTGTTTCGTTCAGTCCCTGTCCCTTGCAACCGAGCTAGAAGTAGATTTGTTAATATCGTCATCTTCAGGACTGTGTGGCTGTCCTACGGGTGTCATTAGCATCTTCTCCATCAGACAAAAGCTACACACTCAGATGTCCTTGAGGTAAGTCCTTGTCTGTCCTGGGCTTCTCCTGCAGGGGACACACTTACCAAAGCTGCTTAGAAACCTATTGTGTCACGGTGAGACCCATGAGACACCCTTACATGTAGCACCTTCTGTCTAACTGAATAGTTCTCTAGGGCCTTCCGTTCCATCTTTCTGAAGTCTTGACCAAGGGTCTGATTGCTACATCCTCGGTTTTAGTTTTGAAGTACATCTTCCTAGCAGGACTTTAACGTCACCATCATCTGGCGTCTGCAGTTACAGGGAAGTGTCAGACTCAGCAAGTTTGGCCCCTTGGTCAATGGTTTTTCCTCTAGCCTGTGTCCCTCCTGGGCATGCCGGGATAGGCATGGTGGTGGGGTGGGGAGGTTTCAAGGCTGGCTAGCTCACACATCTCCTCTGTGCCTTTCCATATAACTCCAGGCGAGCCTGCTGCTGAACTTACCGCCGTGCACGCCAGGATCCCCTTGATCTAGTTCTAAGAACGTGTTCCTCATTTCCCACTAGGCCCCTCATCTAGCCTCATGCAGACCATCGAAGACTCCCGAGAGTTCTGGAACATGCCCTTCCATGTCTGTTTAGCTGCTACCTACCTCCTCCTTCCAAAGTAACCTTGTAACAGACACTAAGAAGATGTCGCTTCTATCAAAGAACTAATTCCTTCTTGGGCTCACAGACCAAGAGCAGGACAAAGGCCCAGCATCTGCCTTTGCTCTGTGCTGCCCCCTTGACTTTGGCACAGCCTTCTGCTTTACTCTGCATAGTCCTCTCCAAGCAATGTCTGTCCACCTGACCCACCTCAACCCCCTCCAAGGCTGAAGGCACAAAGATGTCACTGTCCAAATGCAGGACAAACCACCCAGACTCAGATGAGGGCAATTATATATGGTGGGTGGACTACACTCTGGAGGAAAGCATCTTGCAGAAACCACAACGGTTCCCTCAGGAGAAAAATGCCTATAATGAATAACTTAATTGTTTCTGGAATCACCCTGCAGTACTATAGCTGAGACAATAAAAGGCGGGGCCACACCTTGACCAGGGCTGCTTCATTATGCAAACCTCTTGCCCCTGGTCTCAATCATTCCTCTACTTAAAGCCCACATCAGCACCCCTAAGATGAGCTGGAGATTATCGGAGTGGGTTAATCTCCTCTCTGTGTGTTTCCTTACTAGGACAGTGCATTGGGACAGGTAGTTGAGCCTAGCTCATTGGGCCTGCTAGTATTAGGATTCTTTACCCCAAGACTCTATATACACTTCTATATTCATGGGAGAAGACACCAAAAATCTTTATCATTGTTGGGTGTTTTGTAATCATTTATCCCTCAGCACATACCAGTTTTAGAGGTTCAACCTCAGCTGAGAAATTGACCCAGGGTCTCTTGTGGAGTCATTGGGAAGTCATCTTGAGCTAATGTCAGAAGAGGGCTTGACCAGGCTGGACGATGGCTCCCTCACACAGATGGTGGTGAGCCCTCCCCAGAGGCTGAGCATCATCAGACATGGTGACTAACGTCCTTGGAAAAAGTCATGAAGGGGGCCTAACTTTATACTCTAAGCAAAATTATTCTGGTTGTCATGTAAACAACAGGCTGCAGGGGACCAAGGAAACAGGAACTCATGGGGAACAATGATGCAGGCGCCAAATGATGGGGGCTTAGACCAGAGAGATAACAGGAAAAGTCAGGAGGAATGGTTGATACTTTGAAGATAGTTTCTCGTAAGATGTGCTGGTAGATAAACGACCTGAGAGAAAAGCCAAGAAGAGCAACACTGAAGAGAAATCTATTCTATATTTTGTGAATCCAGAGGCGTGTGTGGTGGGCATAGTGTGTGCTGTCTGTGAGTGCACACACATGGAGGCCTGAGGTGATGCCCTGCGTCTTCCTCAGTAGCTCTCCATCGCCCCCTTATTTTTCAAAACAGATTTTTTTTTTTTACTGAGCTCATGAATTTGGCAAGATCCACTTCCAGGATTCTTACCTGAGTGCTGGGATTCCAAATTCGGATGTTCATGCTTGCAGGCCAGAACCCTATTGACTGATCAGTCAATACAACCCAGATCCAAGTACTGTATTTGTTTGTTTTTGTTGTATGCTGGAGCGATTGGACCCAGGAACTAGACCATGGAAGTTAAATGCTATACCACTGGGTTACATCTCAGCCAGAACAATATGGTTTTGACCCACCTGGAGAGAATCACCATTATATAACATCTGCCATCTGCAATGACTTGGGCACTCAGTATTTTACAAGGGAGGAAAGTGAGTTTGAATGCTTAAATAATTTGTTGGAGGTCGCCAAGACAGTAAGAGATGTGACCTGGTGGCTTTTGACTATTGTGCACGGTTGTCTGTGGAGCCAAGAATAGTACTACATGGAATGCCTTGTCAACACCCTCTCCTAGAAGCTACTGGCAGACATCTGGGTGGCTTCCAGATGTCTGGCTCAGCGGTAGGGGCAGAGGCTCTGAGGGTACACTCGTCCCAGCCCTGCCCCATGGCCACCCACTGCTCACGCCCATTGGTCACGGGCCCCATAGGCCTCTGCTGAGGGTCTGGAGCCCCGTGTGTGCCACTGGTTAGGCCCCCAAACATGCATCCAGCACTCCAGGGAAAAGGTGGAGGTTAGGGGGAATCTGTGCCCCACGTACCACCAAGTCCCACGGAGTCGCCTGCTTTTCCAGCTGGCAAACATTACCACCACCACATGGGGCACCAAACCAGCTCCCGGCTTTGTTGTCAGCCATGCTAAAGGCTAGAGTCTGAGCATGAAGTCAGGGCCTTTGAGGCAGCCGTTGCTGTAGCTTCCCACATCTGGATTGCCAGGGGCATCAGACTTCAGTTCTCTGGTCCGGATTCCGTAAGAAGCAGTTTGGGTTTTCTGCTGCTTCTCTGATTCCACTCCCATCCCTACCCCTTAAGCTACATTCCAGGTCCTGAGGAGAAAACGTTGAGTGACTGTCCCGGGGAGGGGGGGATCCGCTTCTGAAGCTCTCTGGCCTCTCTTAGCTCCTCACTTACAGTGTAGGACAGCGTTTCTCAACCTGCCAGTCACAACCCCTTTGGGAGTCAAACGACCCTTTTGTAGGGGCCACACATCAGATATTTGTGTTATGATTGGTAACACTAGGAAAATTACAGTTACAAAGCAGCAACGGAAATAGTTTTAAGGTTGGGGTCACCACAACATGAGGAACTGTATTCAAGGTCACAGCATTAAGAAGGTTAGGGATCACTGATGTGGGGGGGGGGGGGGATGCAACCGCTTCCTTTTCTCTTTCCTTTGCTTTTCCTTCGCTGTAGGAAAGATCTCATGCATGTCCCATGTACTCGACAATACTGATGATTCAATCCCTCCACCCCTGAAACACAGTGATTTGTTTTGTCTTATATTAGAGGGAAATCATGCAAGGGGGAACCCATGTAACACTGCAGCCATTTCACCCTGGGCTAATTCGTGAGACTTTCCTGTGGGGGAACCTGGTGGTAGAGTGTTGGGGGTCTCCTGCTGGTCACAGAAGAGGTCTTGGTTGACAGCAGCTTTTCATTACCAACACAAAATTCAGAAGAGATTCTAGCTACCAAGAGTCCCTGTTTCACACAAGGTGAGGAAGACTGACAGTCAAGGCTGCCCTTCCTCCACACACGGGGAATGACGATGCACACCCAAGTTCAAATACAAGCAAACCTAAGGACCACAGGCTTCAGGACCTTGAGACACCAAATTTCTTCTGAACAAGGTCCAGGCTCACCCAGAACTAGAGGGGAGGTGATGGCTTCCACTCATCAGACCAGCAGGAATGTTTCAAGAGAGCGAATCTAGCATCCATGGTGATCTAAGGAGACACAGGTTCCGAGGTGGGCAGGAGAAGGAAGGAATTGCTCCCTCCCAGCTCTCTGTAGTTTACAGAGCATGTCCAAAACCTGCTAATAAAGCCACTCTTCAAGACTACAATTGTGCGTGCGTGTATGTGTGTGTGTGTGTGTGTGTGTGTGTGTGTGCTATGTGTATGTTTGTGTTTGAGTTTAGGTGTGCATTGCCTTTCCCCACATGTGAAGGACAGAGGGCAGCCTCAGGTTTCAGCTCCTTCCCCCTCACCCCCACCAGCTTTCACCTTGTCTAAGACAGGGTCTCTAGCTGGTTTGCTGCGATGTAGACCAGGCTAGCTGGGCTGCGTGCTTCTGGGGGCATCTCCCATCTCTGCCTCCCATCTCTCCATAGGAGCCTTGGGGTTACATGTGTATTCCACCACACTCAACTTTATGTGTGCTCTGGAGATCCAAACACAGGGCCCCATGCCTGCACAGCAAGCATTTTACCAGCGGAACTATCTCCTCGGCTCCCACAAACCCTGTATTTGAGACAGGGTCTCTCATTGGTCTGGAGATCACTAATTCTCAGTTAGCTAGGCTGTCCAGCAAGCCCAGGGGCTTTGTCTTCCAAACACTGGGATTGCTAACATGTGCTACCATGTCTAGTGTGTTGTGGGTTCTGGGAGTTGAACTCGGGCCCTTGTGTTTGCAAGGCAAACACTTTACTGACTGGGCCATTTGCCTAGCCCCTCGAGCCATCAGGTCACAAACAGTAGCTTACTGTAGAGAAAATGTGTGGCCATGTACCCAGGACTTTAGCTTAAAAATAAATACTTACTGGTGCTTTAGAAACACAGACAGGAAATTGATTGGCAAGTCATCAAAAAACATGTCTTAAGAAAATATATTGTAATGTAGGGAGATGGATATCTTATGTAGGCAAATGAGAAAGCAAGCTTTAATAAGGGCAGAGCTGCAAGAAAAAAGCTGTATCTAAAATCAACAACAGCATAGCAGAAAGACTAAGATTAAACTCAGTATTCTGATAGCCTGGCCAGTCACTGAAGCCTCAGTCTTCCTGCCTGCGAAATGGGCGTGAAAGGCCTCTCTTCACACTTACAATGCGAACACTTTTGCTTCCAGCCCTGTCTCCCCAGCCCATCCACCTCATGCTTCTTTTCCTTAACTTTTATGTACCTTGGTGTATCTTCATGTTCGCTATTTCAGGGGGTTAGACTGAGTCTGTTGGCCTCTTGAGTGTCTCGTTGTGCTTGCTTTCATTAAGATATCACCAAATAAGAGGCAAAGAACACGTGGGGAGATAAAAAATTACCTAAGAAGCCGGGCATGCCTTTAATCCTGGCACTCGGGAGGCAGAGGCAGGCAGATCTCTGTGAGTTCGAGGCCAGCCTGGTCTACAAGAGCTAGTTCCAGGACAGACACCAAAGCTACAGAGAAACCTTGTCTCAAAAAACCAAACAAAACAAAAAAATGGCCTAAAAAACAAGTTTGTAGAATAAAACTATAAATATCACCCAAACATAAAGAAATGGCTGACCTCCTACATGATAAGAGACAAAATCCCATTAAGGTATGGTTTCTCAACTGTCAACTGTCCAGCTAGCCAAACCCCAAAGGTTTGGTGGCACATTACCATGGACGCTGTTAAATATCAGGGTACAGCCGGTTAGAAAGGACTGACACCCACTCCGTATCTCCTCTCCTAATTTGGACCCTGCAAGCCAAATCTCAGCTTTGCCACTGGCTTCTGTTCTGCTCTACCAGTAAGGGGCACCAACGAAGACCACAAGACGGGAGGAGAGGAAGCTAACCTCCACCTTCCTACCTTGCTTCCTGTCCATCAGCTTCCTGCTTGTTCCTGAGCGGGTAGTTCTGGTCACTGGCTGACAGCATTGGGAAAGCTGAAATGCAGTATCTAATTAACTTACAAGCATAGTTATCTTTTGTCCCAGGAACCAGGCCCTCCTCAGTCCAAGTGGCACATCTATTACAGTGCTATTGGAAATAGCAATAATTGCCCAATTCCAAAAATAAACTATGGCCTGTCTATAGAATAGACATCTTATAGCAATAAAAGTAAAAAACAGAATATTGCTAATTAAAAAGAAAAATGTATTACCCTAGTGTTCTGTTTTCAAAAACCAGGGAAAATATGAAAGTGCATTTACATTCATGAATGGCTGTGTATTGAGTCACTAGAAGCACGCACGTGAACTGGTTAGGATGGTCATCCAGCTGGTTAGGTGGGTCAGGTCAGTCTCCCCAGACCTCCAGATGGAATTTTCTTAAAGATGGCTCAGAGGAATACAGTTCTGATTGCAGGAGGAAGAGAAAGGAAGAAAGGAGACACACCTGAATATGGCCCTTCCTGGGGCCCTGGACTGCCTAGTTTTGTGTGTCAACTTGACACAAGCTGGAGTCAGCAGAGAGGAAGGAGCCTCAGTAGAGGAAATGCCTCTATGAGATGCAGCTGTAAGGCATTGTCTCAATTAGTGATCAATGGCAGAGGGCCCAGTCATGGTGAGTGGTGCCATCCCTGAGCTGGTGGTCCCGGATTCTGTAAGAAAGCAGACTGGGCAAGCTACGGGAAGCAAGCCGGTAAGCAGCTCTCCACCATGGCTTCTGCATCAGCTCCTGGTCCAGGACCCTGCCCTGCTTGAGTTCCTGTCCTCACTGACTTCCTTTGGCGGTGAACAGCAACACTGAAATATAAACTAAATAAACCCTGTCCTCCCCAGCTTGCTTTTTGGTCGTGGTGTTTCCTTGGAGCAACAGAAACCCTGACAGGAAGGACATCACAGCAGGATCCCCAGCCCTCGGGACCAGGCAAGCAGGGCAGGGCTATTAAGATCTTCCTTATTACAGAAATCTAGGTGTAAGTCTGGGACTTGGAGGGAAGCCAGAGACTCAGCAAGTCGCCAGGCCACCAGGTCTCATTCAGTCAGGAAGCAGCCAGGGAAAGATGAAAGTTTGCCAAAGAGAAAAGCAAACAGAACTGATGTGCGTCTACAATCCCAGCACTCAGGAGGCTGAGGCAAGAGGATTGCTACAAGTTCAAGGACAGCCTAGGTTCTTGTGAGTTCTATGCCAACCATAGCTACAGGATGAGACCCTGGGTTTTGGTTTTGGTTTTTAGGGAAAAAAACTACCCCTACCAAAAAAAGTCCATCCACAACTCCAAACAACAAAGAGAGAAGGAAGAAGGGAGAGAGGAAGGAATGGAGGGAGGGAGGGAGGGAGGGAGGGAGGGAGGGAGGGAGGGAGGGAGAGGGGAGGGAATTAGAGAAAAGTTTCTGTAGAATATGTCCCAAGAATGGGACAGAGGACACACAAACTTGTCCTTTGCTTCAACCTCCACTCTGCCTGGGGCCCCTGACCCAGCATAGCCCAAGAATCTAGATTTACGGAGCAAAAACAGCAAGCTGCAAGACCTCTGCCCTGTGGAGCCCGAGCTACTTACTTCTTAGTACTTCAAGCCTTGGTCCTACTCTGACTTTGCACCACCTAAGTGATGCTTCTCTTGGAGATGCTGTCAGCACCCTGGGGTGCTGGCCCTGATCCCCAGGGGAACCACCCCTCCACATTGTCTTTCACCCGTGCTCCCTTGTAAGAATCCCTCTGTATTGATATCAGGTCAGTGAAGGCTGGGAAACGGAACTGTCTCCCGGTTATCTTCAACCCCAGCCTACACCGAGACCCTACAGAGGAGCAGAAGCCGGGAGCTTTCCACTCGGAACACAGAACTCCCATCCTGTGTCCCTCCTCAGTGGATCTCTCTGCAGCCTTTGTGCTGGGTCACTTCAAATGGCCCGGACAGTTAGCGGCTGCTGCACATGGAGGCTCCACAGAAGGCTTTACCTGGGACAAGGGAGGGAAGGGCTCCTTGAACCTGACACTGAGGAGCCCTTCCTGAGTCCTTGGCATTGAATGGCACTCCCTCCCTCCCTCCCTTCAGACCAGAGGGTTTGCCCCTTAAAAGACATACTGCCTTAAATATTTTCAAAACTTCTAGTGCAGGAGCCTCAGATATCGGCATTCGCTGCCAATGACATAAGCAGTCTGTGATTTAAGACACTTCTGGGCAAGAACAAAACTCGGCCTTGACAAGGGATGCTGATTAACTGCAGGGTGAAGCTTCTGCCAGAGGATGTTGCACAGGTCCAGCGCCTGGGCCAGGGCCAAGGAGAAGTGTGCTGACTGAGGCCAGGGAGAGGGAGAGGGAGGAAAGATGGGTCTGGACTCTTTCATCTGCTTAGGAAAACAAGTGGTTTTCTCACCCCTCGGCCCTGACTGTTACCTGTAACCAACTGCTATGCTAATTCTGCCTAATTCTTCTCCGTGCTCCAAAGAAAGCCTCAAATGCTTGCCAGCAGCCTCAGGCTCTGTCTGTTCTCAGAAGGAAAGCACAATATATATGTTTTCTTTTTTTTTAAAGTGTAGGAGGAAAGGGGCATGTGGTGTGTGTGTGTGTGTGTGTGTGTGTGTGTGTGTGTGTGTGTGTGTTCGCATGCGGTTTTGGTGTGCTTTTTGAGACAGGGTCTCCACTACATAGCCCTGGCCGGCCTGGATCTCTCTAGGTAGACTAGCCTGGCCTCAAACTCACAGACAGAGATCTGTCTGCCTCTGTCTCCTGAGTGCACCACCATGCCGAGCCCCACACCTGCATTTTCACATGCATTCTGGGGATCAAACTCGAGTCCTCCAGCTCACCTCACAGGCCCTTTACTGGCTGAGCCATCTCCACAGCCCCAGACTTCACATCACTACGGAACGTGACGTCCTCAAGCACAGACTGTAATATTTCTATAAACCCCATCTCTTTCCAGTCGGCACTCTGGGCAGAGTAAGGAGGAGCCTCCCTCGGAGGACGGGTGGTGTCCCTCTCAGGTATGCTCGTTTTCAACATGACAGAAGCCTCCTTATGCATCCAAGAAAGGTCTCAAGGCTTCCATAAGCTTCCTGCTCTACTCCTACACACCCCACCGTCCCCAGTGGGTGACAGGCCTTAGCTCCCTGCTGCCTCGCTGGGGCAAGAGTGCTGTTGGACTCAATACTGAGGTTGACACTCAAAGCAGTCTTCCACGCCAGCTGCCTTCCCACAGCCAGGGCTATGGCTCAAGACCAGGAGGGGCTGTCTGGGCAGCTCTGACCTCTTCCCCAATAACAAGCAGACCTGGAAACCCCGCCTGACCTTTTTTGTTTTGATGCTGTGTCTGACTCAGAGGCTGTCAGGATGCTCAAAGAAAGAAGCCCAGACCCCAGCTCTGCACTGAGTGCTGCCCACCCGGAAACCCTGTCTAAATGCTAACTGCCAGCATCACACCCTTTTGTCTGAGGTAGAATCAGATCTACTTCTCTATCCTTGAAATACAATGGCTGGATGTCAGCCTTACCTGTTGGCAATAATCTTGAGAGAGCAGAACTCTCTGATCTAAATCTAGGGACCTTTGTTTGAGGTAGAAACACAATAACCTTGAAGGAATAGAGGTATTTTGGGGCCTCCATAGCTCTGACTCCACCCCATATGGTCCTTCACCCCAACACCACCCAAGAATTCCTTCTGGCCACTACTACCACCTCCTCTGCTTATGCACAGCCAGACCTCAGGAAACCAAAAATGGTTCTGCCCTGTGGAAACGTCGAGGTTGTGGGCTGGAGGAGGCTCAGCGGCACTAGCTGCTCTTCCAGAAAGAAGGTCAGGGTTTAAATCCAGGCACCTGCATGTTGGTTCACAACCACCTCTAACTCCAGTTCTAGGGGATCCTGTGCCCTCTTCTGACCTCTGGGTCACCAGGCATGCACAGACATACATGCAGGCAAGACACCCATACACACAAAAGTTTTATTCATTTATTTATTATTTGTTTACTTAAAAGGAAAAAGAAATGCCCTCAACACCAAAGACTAAATTTTAAAAAAAAAGAAAGAAAAAAATAACACCAGAGTCACAGTTTCACATGGCCAAAGCCTTGTCACAATGCAGGAGGACAGCTCAGGGCTGAGCCCACAGCACAGAAGCCTCGGGATGAGGCCCAGACAGTGAGCAGGGACCACAGGCTCCTGATCCTATTTGGATCACCATGTTCATCTTCACGGGCCCTTGGCCAAACTCTTCCATCAAACGGACTCCATGACTTACTCCCTTCATTCCTCAGGGAGGCTGGGGGATCAATGAAGTACAAAATCGGATGTGCGCTAAGCCGCTGCGATTCAAAGTCGGGCAGATTCGCTGTGCCCCGCTCGCCTGTGCTTGTCAAATGGCTCTGGGAGCTTTCGTGTGGGTGAGAAGCACATTTCGCAGCCTAATTCTGAAATGTTCTCTGCAGGAGCACATCATCTGCACAGCCCTGAAGTGTTTTGACAGCTCAGCCCGCTGATGCTCACCCCTCTGCCTGCCCCCCTCACTGTACCAGCAACCCTCATGGCTGCCATGGGGAAGAGGGCCACCCATCACCACGCTGCTCAGAAGTCACATTTGAAGGGCTTTTTCTTGCTTGCTTTCTTTGGGAATCCACAATGACAATGACTTCATTATCCAGCGCAACAACTCTTAGCCAGAGGGATGCAAAATTTCAGCCTACCTGGATTAGGTCCATGTGTGACAGACAGGGCAGCCTTGCAAACAGCAGGTTGGGGAAGAGGGGGGATGATCAGGCATCCTCGATGTTGTCACCCCTCCATCCACACTGCACCCCTGTTCTTGTCTGTGGGCCCTGCCCTTCTTTGTTCTCAGCCTCTCTCTCCAGAGTTCTCACTCCTCTCGGTTCCCCATGTGAGGAACTCCTCCTCGTGACAGCCACCATACCCCAACTGACACCGTTCTTCATTCCTGCCTGCTTTTCCTTCCCCTGGTCCAAGTCCTCTTCTCCAGAACATCAAATACTTAGAAGGGTAAGAGAACATATACCCTCAAGGGGCTTTACTTCTAAACAGGAAGCAATCTTAAGATCACTGTGAGGTAGAAGCTACCCCAGGATGGCCCCAGGTTAGCCGAGATTAGCCAAGGTTAGCTTCATGCATCTTTCTTCCTGTTCATTCCCACACTGAGAGGTCTTACTCATCTGAACCAGAGCCCAAAGTCATAGCAAACACAAATAAGAATCTAGGAGGGGCAGGCAGACCTCCTCACAGCTGCTCAGGAGGAAGTGGGTCAGGACCCCTGCTCTCAGCCCTCCTAGAGAGCCACCCTTTGCTTTAGGGGTTTCTGTCTGAGGCCGAGGCATCCTGGGGTAGGACTGGGTGCCTTTGGCATCCTCCACTGTCTGTGCCCCAGCCTGAGGTAACCTTCCTGTTCCACCTGCACTCCTTGGAAACGACGTGACTGCCAGCAGTCAGATGGCTCCTGACCAGCCCAGGAGGAGAGCTCAGTAGAGCTGAGAGAGTGTGGTGTCTACACAGAGATACCACACAGAGGTCATGGAGTGCCGACCGAGCTTAAAATGCGCGAGATGTGCTTTGCTTCCTCACTAACCTGATGCAAAGAGTGAGCATTGAGTGTAGTGGTACATTATTTGTATTGTGATAAATAAAGCTTGCCTGAAGACCAGAAGGTAAAACTAAGCCACTAGAGGCCAGGCAGTGGTCACATACCTTTAATTCCAGAATTAGGAGACAGAGGCAGAAGGATCTCTGTGAGTTCAAGACTAGCCTGGGTTACACAAGATCAGTGTAGAAACAAATCCAGGTGGTGGTGCCTCACACCTTTAATCCAGATCCTAGGGATTAATCCCAGCACTGGAGGGAATATAAAATGGGAGGAGAGAGAGGCTTAGGATTCTTAGCTGCTGTCACCGAGCCTTGGTTGAGGTAAGACTTCTCTAGTGACTTGGCTGCTTTGCTTTTCTGGATTTTGGGTTGGACCTCAATTTCTGTCTCTGGGTTTTTATTATTCATGCTACAATTGAAATTTTTGTTTTTGTTTTTGTTTCGTTTTGTTTTTCGAGACAGGTTTTCTCTGTAGCTTTGGAGCTTGTCCTGAAACTAACTCTTGTAGACCAGGCTGGCCTCGAACTCACAGAGATCTGCCTGCCTCTGCCTCCCAAGTGCTGGGATTAAAGGCATATGCTACCACTGCCCAACTTAATTGAAATTTAAAAAAAAAAATCTTTGTGTATGTAAGGTGTGTGTCTGTGTGTGTATGTGTGTGTGTGTGTGTGTGTGTGTGTGTGTGTGTGTGTTTAACTATGGGTGTTCACGGGCCATGACATGTGGAGATCAGAGGACAACCTTGGGGGTCAGTCCTCACCTTCTATCTTGTTTAAAGACAATGTCCCATCTTATTTGGGATCAGTTTGGGGGTGGGAGGTAATGATTTCACTGAAAGGGGAATACCCCAGGTCACTGAGCTATCCTCCCCCGAGATTTCAGCTCTCAAAGTCAGGGGCTTAGCATCAGAGGGAAACCCTGGGAGCTGTGGCATCTCGCTTAGATTGGATGTGGCTGTTAGCATCAGGGGGACCTTGGGAGCTGTGGCATCCCGATTAGATTGGGTGTGCCTGACCCTCACATTCATACTTGAATCATTTGAATTTGCAGCTGGTCTCCAAGGTCAGGATCTAGAAGGAGCATAATGTCCTCAGCCTGCTGTCCCCATCAGAAGTTCATGTCTGTAACTCCAGCATTGAACAGAGGCAGGCAGATCCCCAAAGTTCACTGGTCAGTCATCTTAGTCAAATGGGGAGCTTTGGGTTCACCGAGACACCCTGTCCCAAGGCAAGAAGATGGAGAGTGACAGAGGAGATGCCCCCTGTCCTGCTCATCCTGGATTCTCAGCCTTGATTTTCACTGTGCCCATGCTATCTCAAGACTGTGTCTGCCAAATAAGCCACCCAGAACGCACTGACTCAAATCAGTGACGGGTTCCTCTTCCTCAAGAAGCTGTGAGTCACCTGGGCTCAGCTGAGTGGGTTAGTTGGGCTTATTTACTGTCTACCTCCACTTGGGAGTTTGGTTGGAACTAGAGAAATGTCCAAAATGGCCTCCTTCGGTGCCTGCTTCCAGTGTTTCTTATTATCTAGTGATCCAGCTGGATTGGTGGGTTCTAAGAAACAATATTCTGAAAAGACAAGTCTACACTGTAAGCATTTGCCAAGATCCTGCTTGTGTCGTGGTTGTTAATGCCCCAATTGGTTCAAGGAAACCACGCATCCAATCCCAGAGTTAATGTGGGAGGGACCACCAGAGTGTGAATTCTGGGAGATATGGTTCATTGAAAGCCACAACTGTCTAGCATAGTTGCTGGAGGAGAGTCATGATATACCCAGGGCCACCCTGCACTCTCCTGGGAACCTAGACATAGAATAGGTTTCTCAGCAGGGGAGATGAGGGAGTCAAGCCACCTGCTCTCGAGGTAGGCGAAGGTTTCTCGAATTCCTTTATGATGTCAACACTAAAACCAGGAAAGCAGATTCGTGAAGTTTCTGCAGTAACAGGACAAAGAAAGTTGGTTTTTGTTTGGTTTGGTTTGGTTTGGTTTGGTTTGGTTTGGTTTGGTTTTTCGAGACAGGGTTTCTCTGTAGCTTTGGAGCCTGTTCATACTGGAACTAGGTCTTGTAGACTAGGCTGGGCCTTGAACTCACAGATATCCACCTGCTTCTGCCTCCTCAGTGCTGGGATTAAAGATGTGTCCACTGCCCAGCAGGACAAAGAAAGTTTTAAATCAATATGCTTTTCAACTACTCTGGTGGGAACATCAGAGAGGTACTTTGGCAACAAATGGGGCAAGCCTCAGCTACATGCTGTCTGATGACCCTCTAGCTTCTGGGTTGGTAGAAGCTAGTGGCCTGCTAAGTTAATACATTCCAAAGGAAAGTTGATATTCTGTTTGTATGTTCCAAATGGTCACAAACTTGTTGGGTCGGGGAGCTATCAACGACTCTTAAGAGGGCTAAAGATGACTCAAGATAATTTGGCTCTGGACTTGCAACACTCAAACCTATACACAAGGTTTGGTTTGAATGTGTAGCTTTTTTCTGGGAACTTTTGTTCACAATGGTAACATTTGAGTCTAGCAAAAATAAATGGGTGTTGTTTCAGATCCTGGGAGACAAAGGAGGGATTTTCCCTTGCATTCATTCATTCACTCCCTCATTCATTCATTCACTAAATGCAGGCATCAGGTGACCCCTCCTGCCAGGTGTGAGAGCAAGCACATCTCCTCCCCTGAGTGCTCCAGTCACAGATAAACCCCCTTTCTTCCCAGGGGAGCTGCCGTGCCCTGCAGTGGTTAAGAGCACGGACCCTGATGCCAGATGCCACACAGCAGCTCCGCAAACACAGATGCTTGCCCAGCCCTTGACCATCTGAGTTCCCCTGAGGGGAACAACAGTTCATCCATGGAAAGGACTTGGAACAGAACCTGGCATAGAATAAGCACCAGGCAACATGTGCCAAGGTTACTCGTGTTGAATCCTTAGATAAAAGAACCTTGTGGGGGCCAGCAGAATGGCTCAGCGGGAAAGGGCACTAGCACCCCAGCCTTCTGACCTGAGTGC
Organism: Arvicola amphibius; assembly: GCF_903992535.2. Classification (NCBI taxonomy): domain Eukaryota; kingdom Metazoa; phylum Chordata; class Mammalia; order Rodentia; family Cricetidae; genus Arvicola; species Arvicola amphibius. Next base: position 72,569,658 of record NC_052055.2, on the reverse strand, counting down.
AGTCCCAGAGACCCACATGGTAGAAGGAAAGAACTGACTCCCCAAAGTTATCCTCTGGCCTCCACAGACATGCCAGGGCGCATGTATGCGTGGATGTGCACACATGAAATAAGCAAAAACGCGATAAATTTTTAAAAGAATTTTGCTTTATCAAATATTAAAACTAATATAAACAATGAAATACATAGCAAACCAGCTTGCAGTATATGAAAATGAAATAAAAATAAACTCCTTCACAGGATCCCATCATGCCAAGAGGATCCTTACTGCCTCACGTGTGCAGGATTTCCTCTGAAATCTACACACATATCCATTCTTTCCTTTGCAAAACAAAATCTCAGTCCACCACACTGTGACCTTCCAGTGAAGACCTAATGATTTGTCAAGGTCATGAATACTAACGTCAACTTCTCCAGTTTGCCTTCGCTGCCTGCATTTTCCTGCGTGACTTATCTCTTCCTGAGGGGGATGTATAAGTAAGGTTGTGATGAATGCCCCCCCCAAACCTCAACTGTGACCTCTTTTCCATACCGATCAAAGCTAGAGGCACCTTCCGAGTCCTGTGTGCCTGACCTACTGATCTCTGCATCTTCTCCTGCTTCTCCACACCCAGGGCTTAACCTCTAGCAGGCCCTCCAGCAGCGCACCCTGCTCTAAAGGCTGGCCTCGGGCCTCTGCCGGTCTGTCCCAAGCTACATGTGATGACACGTAGCCCTGCCTAATTCTTCCTCATTATCTGCTTCCCACAACCTCTGTCTAGGAGCTGTTTTCAACCTAGTGTTCAACAGTGGCTGTGCCCTCACCTGTGGGCTTTTGTGTTTACTCTCCTGGCACCAGGGCTCTATTTGGGAACCCCAGGCATCTTTCTCCTCCCAGGGTCTCGGCTGGCACAGAACCTGGACCCCTCTTACAGCCGTGTTCTTTTGTGCACATCCATCAGGCAGTTATCCAGATTTCTCCTCACCTGCCAGCACACAGCCGTCTTGGAGAGATGCCCAACTGAATAATAAATAGTACATGGGTCCCCAGTGCTCGTGGACTGTATGATGCTCTTTTTCCTTGTCGCTAGGAAACTCTGTGATCCCCCATGAAGGAGCTGATATGCTGACCCAGGGAAAACTGGCTACATCACTCAGTGAGGAGTCAGCTACTAGAAGATTCCTCTTGTTATCCCCTTAAGCCACCGAACTCTCCCCGAGGATTCTGGGCTGAACTCCTCTGACTGGCTCTGGAAGGCAAGCTAACCTTGTGGGCACTGCTCATGCAAAGGCCTTAGACCACATGTTTGCTTTCCCGAACTGTAAAAAGTTTCTAGGGGGCTGGAGGTCTTGTCCAGCACCAGGCTCAGAATTGCTACCACATTCCAGAGGGTGACAGAGGGCTCCCTGTTAGCCCTACCCCACCCCCAGGGGTGAAGGAATAGATAGGACGCAGCTGTCCAGACCCAGTAGGAAGAGCATAGAACATGGGACCAGTAGGCAACAGCGCTTCTGGCTCACAGCGGAAGGGAAGATGACCAAGATCTGGGAGCTGTCGAGACCTGCAGCGATACCACACAGTCAGAGTGCCCAAGGGCATGCTGTTTACCAGCGTTCTCTCTCTGCTGAGGTCTCTCTTTCTTACAGAATAGCCGTAAGGACATGGAGTCCACAGAAGGATCCGAGCTGGTCCCCACTGAAGTCTGCTTTCAGACACAGCTCCTGGATCCTAGAGCGCGAGGCCCCAGAACCTGAGCTGAAACAAATGAGGTGAAGGCGCTCATCCACCCCTCCCCTCATCTCTAACCTGCCCCGTGTCTCGCAAGAACCGGAGGGCACAGTATCACTCAGAGCTGAAGCACCAGGACCCCTTCTGAGACACTGTGTGGTTGTTTATATTAATAACTTTTCTCATGGCTCTGACAAAATGCCTGATTGAAGCGGCTTAAGGGAAGAAAGATGTATTTGGGCTCAGTTTGAGAGGGTCCTGTCTATCAAGGTGGGAGGTATGGTGAGCGCCATCCATGGTGAGCGCCATCCATGGTGAGTGCCATCCATGGTGAGCGCCATCCATGGTGAGCGCCATCCATGGTGAGCGCCATCCATGGTGAGCGCCATCCATGGTGAGCGCCATCCATGGTGGGGTCCGTTGTGGCTCAGCTTACGCGGTGGCTTGAATGAGAAGTGCCCCCCCCCATAGATATTTGAACACTTGGTCTTCAGTTGGTGCCACAGTTTGGGGGAAGTTAAAAGAACCTTTAGGAGATGCACATGCTGAAGTAAATACGTCACAGGGTGTGGCTTTAAGGTTTATAGCCTCACCCACTTCCGTTCACTCACTGTTTCTGGTATGCTGATGAAATGTCATCAGTCAGCTTCCTGCCAGGCCACCTGCCAGCACGGACTCGAGCCTTCTGAAACCATACACTCACAAACCTTCTTCCCTAAGCTGCCTCTGGTCATGGTTCTTTATCACTGCCCCAGAAAGGCTTGCTCCATGCTGGCAGGCCAGGCTGCAAAGCCCGCCTGCCTCTTAGTGACCTATTTCCTCCCAGTAGGCACCGCCTTTTAAAGGCTGTAAGCTGTGTGTGTTACCTACCCAGGGTCTGTTTGCCCATCTGTAAAATAAAGACAGCCTCACAAAGTATATAAGCACAAAATGTCAGCACAAACTGTTCCCAAACAGAAAACCAAAGTCCTTGTCTGTGTGTGTGTGTGTGTGTGTGTATGAACCAGCCTGCCTTTATCTTAGCCTTAGCCATATTATAGTAAAAACAAACTAGGTTCTTTTTTTTTTTTCTTGGTTTTTCAAGACAGGGTTTCTCTGTAGCTTTGGAGCCTGTATTGGAACTAACTCTTGTAGACCAGGTTGACCTCGAACTCACAAAGATCCACCTGCCTCTGCCTCCCGAGTGCTGGGATTAAAGGTGTGTGCCACCACCGCCCGGCAGGTTCATTCTTGTTTGTGATTAAATCTCTTTCTCAAAGATTGGGCTGTGCCCCGCCTCTAACCGTAACTAAGAATGGTTCTCTGCTGCCTGCTCCAGGAAACAGCTGCCATGTCTTTGTTTCAAAAGGTTGTTATAATCATCTTGCAAACCCACCTTTGTTTCAAAAGGTTGTTATACCTACCTGTTGTTTGACTATCCTGCAATCACGTCTTTTTTTCGGGATGTTCTTATGACTAACTTGTTGTGCTCATATTCTGCGCCTGTAACCCCATCTATTTTGCCCTTCAAGTCCCCATTTGGAAATCCCCTACCCTTGAACTATAAAAACCTTGTCTTCCTCAACATCTAATGCTGATCTCTTGAATCCTACTTTTAGAGAGAAAAAGCCTATGTTCATGAATTTAAAAACAAAACCGCCAAAATCTTGCTTTAATTAATTTGGCCATGATGGTTTGGGTCAGTGGTCTTTCTCTTCGAATCATTGAGATTAGCAACACTTTCTCTGGAACTATCATTATGGGGGTTCCAGATTTCATCTCAGTTCTTCCTCCTTCCCACTTTAGTCCAAAAGAGAGATGTGGGCAAAAGAGTTGAGGTCCCCTTTCTGTTCCCCTCAGTCTGCATTTGGGGGCTTCCGTCTTTGCTGTCTGCCTCCTCAGGAACATCTAGGCTAATGACAAATTTGAAGCTGCCATTATTCAGCAGAGGTCTGACCTGGACTCCCGTTCTCTTCCTCTCGGTTTTCTCCACACAGCCTTCTCCATCCATAGCGGGAACCAGGCTTTGCTCTTCCGCACACCCGAGGGCAGACACAGACCTTGCTCAGCACGTCTGTGTTCTCAAGGGTCATATCTGTCCCCCACAGAGAATAGCACCAGGGGTGAACCCTAAAGTTATAGAGCTACATGCACAAAATGCATCTAATGTTTAATCCTAACCCTTCCCCATAGTTCTGCTCCACAGCTTGTTTCCTTTTAAAGCTGAACAGTGTGTGTAGCACTAGAGTAGGATTGTTTCTCCCAGGTCATATTGCTTCCCTACCCTTGAGCATGTCTCCAGGGAGCACAGCCTTGGATTGCGAGACCTCAGGTCTCCTCACCACACACCCTTCTGATTGCCTTGAGAAGTCCAGGGACCCCATTCCAGAATAATGTTTTAAATGCACAACATAAAACACTTAAGATTATATAGGGAAAGTGCCTACACCAAAATATAATTAAGATTTTCAAAATATCTTAATTTCTGAGACACATTAGAGGGGGATCTACCTCTTCCAGAGGTACTGAGGCAGGAGTGGTATGTGTGTGCATATGTGTTAAGGTGTGTGATGTTGTGTACATGTGTGTATATGTATGTACACATGTGCCTTGTGTTTGTGTTCCTGCATATATGTGTATTCATGCATGTATATTCAAGTGTATGAGGATGTGCACATGTGTGTGCATGTGTGTTCAGGTGAGGAATTTTGTGCACATGAATGTGTATGTTATGTGTGTATTTATGTGCCCTGCATGAGGGACTGCTGCAACTGGTCCCTTCACTTATAAAAGGCTAGTGTGAATGGGGTTGGTGTGAAGCCCTTTGGAAATATTGTTTGGAGGGCCCATTCTTGTCTCTGATATTTGGTGGATAAGGAACCTAAGCAAATGCTAACATAATAAACTCCTTTAAGCCACATCCAAGAAACAGTTCAGGAAAACGAGAGCAACGTTATACCAGACTCCAGAGGAGCGGTGGCGGCACCTTCCTTGTGTCCACTCAGGAGAGTCTGTCTACTCAGCACTTGCAAAGAGAATCTCCCAGAGACTTGCTATTTGAAAGCCGAAAGGGCTCTGCCCTGTGCTCATGGCTACTCTCATCTCCACCAAATTCTGAGGGTACCAATCTGGGTACAGTTTTCTCAGTTCAAGTTTTCCATCACTAGGGACTCACTGAGGGATGGCTTGCTGTGAACGCATAAGGGCCTGCGCTCTGATACCCAGTCCTCAAGTAAAGGAGGGTGTAAAGATGCATGCCTGGAACCCCAGCGCTGGAGCCCACAGAGACAAGTGGACCCCGGGGCTGTGCAGACCAGCCAGTCTAGCTTAAACCAGAAGCCCATGGTCAGTGCAAAGACTGTCTTAGAAATGAAGTAGGCAATGGAGGAAGATACCCAAAGGCAACACTGACCTTTACCTGTGTACTCACACAGTTTTCATTAGTGTTCTGTTGCCGTAATGAAATACCGTGACCAGAAGCCATTTATGAGATAAAAGGTTTATTTTGGCTTCAGGAAGCCTGCACCAAACAGCACCACCTACCGGGAGCCAAGTATTCAAACACACAAGCCTATGGGGGATGGTCCTCATGCAAATCACCAAACATAAAAACAAACAAAAAATAGTTTTTAAATTTCTATCATTAGCATTAAGGCTCTAAGAAATACCCCAACACTTGCACCAAAGACATACATAATTTAAGATGGCTTCTCATAAACCCCCACTAGGTGTCAGACACCTGTTTTAGGAAATGGGGCCTCTCTGCACTACAAAGTTGCGTATCCGCCCTCTGACAGAGGGGCTCACTTCACTTCACTCAATAGACCCCGTAAATAGACATAATTCTCAAAGTGCTGTCTTAAGCCAAAGTACCAAGTCTTTGCAACATTCCAGAGATTGCTTCCAGTGTAACCAGAGGTTCCAACACACTAAAACTACAAGTTATTGATTAATTAATGAAACTAACTTCATGGAGATGGAGAAATTGGCAAAGTACTTGTTTTGCATGCACGGGGAGCTGAATAAGAGCCCCAGACCCACATGAAAAACAGGTTATGGTTATGTATTACTTGTAACTCCAACACTGGAAGGCAGGAAGCATGGATTCCTGAGGCTCCGTGGTCTGTCAACATAGCCTAGGGCAAGCTCCAGGCCTATGAGAGATCTTGTCTCAAAAAACATGGACAATAACTGAGGAACACCAAGACTGTCTACTGGTCTCTATGTTTATGTGCACACACACACACACACACACACACACACACACACACACACGAGAGAGAGAGAGAGAGAGAGAGAGAGAGAGAGAGAGAGAGAGAGAGAGAGGGGCACAGAGGCAGAGAGACAGAGTGGAGTCGCTAAAAGACAAATCTTGTTGAGTAGTTCAGCTGGCAAAGACATCGCTGATGGCCACACCTGGAATGCATGCTCTAAACGTAACTCTATCCAAATAGGTGGGAATCACATCTTCTCCTCTGCAGTGACCTGGGAAACAAGCCTGAAAGTGCACACATTTGGCCATTGCCAAAAGGTCCCTGAGAAAGGCAGTCATAGCCTCCGCTTCTGTCAGCTGTTCTGTTCTGGGTGTCACTGGAGGAAGCCACTCCAGTTAATCTGTTTGATCTGTAGAGCCTCCACCACGGCCATATGCTGGTTCTGGCATGCACCACCTGTCACTCTCATGAGACTGTCTCGTGTACTTGGGAGAAAATTCGTCAGGTCTCCGCCAGAGTCAAGCCCACGGGTGTCCCTGCTACCAGGACAACATAATCACCCAGTGCCGCGAGCCCAGTCTTCCTGCGTGGAAAGTCGGTCCTGCTCTGCTCTGGCCTCTGCCGCCTGAGCTGTGTTTGGCTCTATGGTGGATTAGTTATTTGTTACTTGCTGTCGTGACAAACACCTCACAGAACGCAAACTCAGAGGACTTACGTGGCAGCGAATTATGACACCAAAATAATAGTGGAGCGGACTCTGCCTCCTGATACACATATGCAGTGTCTGAGCGAGAAATAAACCACACTGGCTCCTGTAGACACCTGGTCCCCAGTGTGTTTGGTAGTTCTGTTTGGCTGTTTGGGGAGTTATGGAACCTTTAGGAGACAGAGTCCTGCTGGAGGAAGGGCATCACTAGGGGAGGGCTTTGAGGGTTTATAGCCAGCTCCCCCCCCCCCGTCTCTCTCTGTCTCTCTGTCTCTGTGTGTGTGTCTCTCTGTCTCTGTCTCACTTTCTGTGTCTCTCTCTGTGTCTCTGTCTCTGTCTGTCTGTCTCTGTCTCTCTGTGTGTGTCTCTCTCTCTCCGTGTGTGTGTGTGTGTGTGTGTGTGTGTGTGTGTGTGTGTGTGTGTATTAAATGTGTCCTTTCTACTTTTTGCCCCTACTGCTGCTGTCGTTTTCCCGACGGTCTGCATTCTGGACTCTACCCCTCTGGAACTGTAAGCTGAAATAAACCTTTTCTTCCTCACGTTGCTTTTGGCCATGGCTCTTCATCACAGCGACAGAAACCAACACAATACAGCTACAGTACGAAAGTCTAACTTCACATATGCAAATATAATGCAAAAATCTGCAACTGTGTTCTAAATGATAAAGACTACCTTCCAGGGACCAGGGAGACAGCTCTGCAGCTAAGAACACTCGCTGCTCTTGTGGAAGACCAGAGTCCAGTTCCCAACTAGCACCTTCTTCTGGCCTCCACAGGTACCTGACAGATGGGTGAGGAGAGAGGATGACGTGATGAGCTCACTGTGTGTGTGACTATGACAAGACAGAATGACCCCATGAGGAAATGCCTGTCCTTTACTTCATTTTCTTTCTCAGTCAGTAGATGGACCCCAGGCTTGTCATGAGTCACCGGCCAAGGCCTGCAAACCCACTGTGCTAACACGTTGCACCCTCTACACTTTCGATTCCTGTCTCTGCGTCTCAGAGCCTTGGTGTCCAAATGCTCCCGCGTTGTCTCCCGTGGTCCCTTGGAGATTTTGCTTCAGAGGAAGGAGGGGGTTGCTAACTACAGATCCCCACCCCTGCAGGCACCAAACCACCATGGGGGGAAAATGAGGCTGAACCACATGGGCTCTGCAGTACCCCAGAAGTCTACCACCCAAGCCTCCAGGCCTCCTCCCACACCTCCTCCTAGGCTTTTTCCTGGGCCTCCTCCCAGGCCTCCTCCCGGCCTCCTGGGCCTCCCAGGCACATCTTGAAGCATTTTGACTATCAAGAAGGATCTACATGCAAATTTCAGAATCCATCTGTCAGTTCTCTTTGTAAAGAGTGTTGGGACAATTGTTATGGAAGGAAATCCAGAGAGACAAGGTAATGGGTGTGGGTGACTGCTAATGGCCCCTCAAGTCTCTGGACTGTCAACCCCGCTTCCCATAAGCACACGTTTGGAGTTCAAGTTCAGCAAGGTGGACTTGCGTTCTGATTTGTTGATTTTTGAGAGAAAAAGAAAATGAAATCAATTTTCTTTGGGGAGTTGTGTATTTTAGGAAAATCAATGGTTTAACCATTCATGTATTCAGGAAGGGCAAGGGTTGTTTTCAGACACTAGATTGTGGGAGACGTTATGAACAATTTTCCTCATATGCTAAAAATTATTTCTCTGTGCTCTGCCACACACCGTATGGGCTTGATAAGAGAGAACAGCATTGCCTGTGAACAGGGGGCATTTCTTACGGTTTCTGGCACTGTTTAATTTTTTGCCCCTTGTTTTGTTGTTGTTTTTGTTTGTCTGTTTTCTTTTCTCTCTTCTAGATGTGATATCAACTTTGTAGGAGAGAGATCGGAAAAGGTGACAACAGCGGACCCAGTTGAAGTGTCCACACCCTACAGCATCTCAGAACGGCCTTCCGGAGGCTTCAGTCTACTGAGTTTTTCTTGCAGCCCACACTTCCTTTTACTGCTGTTTTCTTGAGTTAGGAACCCAAATGATGGATCTCCTAGCTCAGGAGGAAGTTAGGAAGTCCCGCCTTTATACCGGAAGCTCTGTGGTCATCATTAGCCCCATCAAGGTACTCCGCTGCCTTTATTTCAGGAGATTGGCTGAGCCCTCGTGTCTGTCACCTGTAGCCCCAGCTTTGAACTTAACCCTGCCTCTTGACTTAACCCTGCCTCTTGACATCACTAGAAACGACGGTGGGGTTCCCATCTTAATTTCCCCCAAAAGCTACTGAGTTCCTTATGCAAATTTGTTCACATCTTACAGTAAGGTTCTAGCCAATGGTGCAAACTCCCAGGGGAATCCACCTGCTGTTGGCAGCTCATCAGTTGTCTGCGGCTTAGTAACAATATGATTGTTCAAAGCAAGAACCACGTAGTTGTTCACGATTCCACAGTCTGAAGGTTGGACCAAGGCGGAATATTTTTTAAAGTCTCAGTCAAACCCTTCATCGCTGGGCTGTTATGGCTGGAATAAACAAGAACTTTGGGGACATATTACTCCAATAGGGTGGTCTGTCCTATATGAGACGTCTCAAGGCTCCACAGTAGTTGAAGCTTCTAGTCCTCTGGATGCCTGGGGTCAGAAGTTCTAGAATAGCACACTCAACAAGATCAGCCTGTGCAAAGGGAGGAGTTGTAGGGTCTCAGTGCCCACGGGGATGGAAAGAGCATTATCAGCTGCCTTTGAAGACAATCTAGTCTTACCCCTGGACACAGGGCTGTGGGCGTCATGAGGTCACATGGACGGCTTGCTACCAGCTTCACTGGACAGGACACTGGGACAATTGTGTGGCTAAAGGAGACACAAGGGAAGACACCACTGTGTCCCAGGGTCTGCAGAGCCCCATCCCTCAAGTCAGACCCCAAACTAAAACTGAAGACAAGGACAACCCCTCAAGGGTGATGGAAGCCTTCTCATGCTGTGTGAACTACTGCCTGAGACTAGGTGACAAAACACAGCTTTGGCCAGGTTGTCAGCCCGACCAAAGGCAGATTGGGCCTCCACTGGTCCAGGCTAATTCTCAAATAACAACGACAGATAAATGGAGAAAGCCAGCAAGCAGATGGTGTGACAAAGTTAACAGTGTTTTGGCAAATCAGTCTGCCGTCTACGGAAGACTTCACAGACGATGAGCTTAGTCCTTGTGAATTTGTGTGCCTGGTTTAAGTCCGCCTCAGAAGTTGAACTTATCAAGTATGAGCCATGCTCAAGTTATGATATTTTCATTTATCCGGTGACACTGTTTCTCTTAGGAGAAACAGGGTCCCTCACTTGGAATTCGAGCTTGCATGAATGTGTCCAGAAGCGTGTGTAGAGGGCATTGCAGATGGACGTGTGGACGAAGGAATGCGTGAGAGGCAGAGGGATGCACAGGCAGCTACACGAGGCCAAGGGGAACCAATCGAGAAGACACACCGTGGTCAGGGGTAGCCATAAATGAGCACAGTGTTTGAACGTTTTCCCCACTCTGGATTGTCACCTGTGAAGTCTTAAGGAGCAGGAAGATGGAAAAGAAACAGAAAGAGACACTTACCTAGCAAGGTCTGTAAGAGCACACTGCTGAGACTCTTCAGCAGCCCCAAATTCAAAAGGGAAGGCGTGTCTCCTGGGGCTCAAATCCAAGAAACGGTTGCAGGACATCTGCAGGTGTGTGCAAGTGAGAACAGTAGATGTGGGTTCTTACAATTAATGGGGCTTCCTTGGTGCGAAATGAGGGAACTGGGATGCCAGGAGAGACTAATTAGCATTGTAAAGAGAATCACAACACATTTATTTACTCAGTGCTCAGGGTTAGGAACCTAAATCCCCATTCAGTATTCGGGGTACCAAAAAGGATGTTTGAGTGACAGGTTTCTGTTGATTTGCAGACTTAAGGGATATAGTTAATGGCATGCCTGCCTTCCCAAGGTTGAAGGAGTCCTGGGGGTTGGAGTGGGAATCAGAAGGTTTCTCCAGTGTTCTTATGTGTTATTAGGTCTGTTGAGAATTTATATGTGCTCCCTAGTCTACAGCAGTGGAAAATACAAGCATAAAGTAGTATTTTAGTGAATGAGCCCAACATTTTTTGAAGTAATATTATTAAAGTAATACTGCAGCGGGTGAGACCAATGTTTTCTGAAGTGTACACTGGGTAACTCCAGCATTTTCTGAAGGGATATTTATTACCTGAAGTGATACTGCAGAGGGAGGACGAGACCTTTTCTGAAGTGACATCTTATGGTGGGAGAGGCCAGCGTGTTCTGTGTGTTCGGTGGCTCTGTGGCTGGAAATGAAAAGTCCTCAATGGCCATAAACTTAGAACAAGAGTCTGCCAGACGTTCAGGTTGAGATGGAACTCCGCTGCAGGCTTTTCTGTGCCTGTGGCCTTTCTGATAACACATACATTGTTTACATACAGAACACAACAGCCAAAATGTCCCTAATCCATGTAACAAGGACAGGGTCCTACAGGGTGAGACAAAACTCTAACCCTGGAGTGTTTTGAGAGGCCTGCAGCCTACCGTTTTCAAGTAGCTTTTGACATAGAGTCCAAGGCCAAGCCATTCTCGGTGCTTGCAAGTGTGCGGAAGGCTGGCACCACTGGTCCTGCTCACCTGATGAGCAGCACAGAAGATAGCTACTGAGGCCAGGCTCTGGACAGAACCAAACTTTCAGCTCCAACCCAGCCCAAGCTGCTCCCGTCAGCAAAGGGCCAAAACAAACCCAAATGCTTTTTTTTTAAAGATTATTATTCACCAGACCAAAGATTTTTTTTCCAAAAGCCCAGCAAATAGAATATTGAAGAAAAAAATAATGAAAATAAAACCTGAAGAAAAATTAATGAAAATAAAACCTGGGCCTGGAAGAAGAGCAAAGCTAAGAAGCTCCCTTCCCTGTGGTAGATGGCTACTTGGTTTGGTTCCTGTGTCTAGTCTGGGTCTGAGGTGTCGGATTCAACCTGAGCTAATCTATCCACTGTTTGTGAAAAACGATATGCTCCAGCTAGTCATGTGACTTACCTTGCTTTTATTCATTCCGTTCTCTGGATAAATTTCTCTCTCTGTCTCCCCTTCACCTTACAGATGAGGAAACGAAGGGAGAGGGGACCTGTCCCTTGCCTGCGAGCAAGGCAATAGGAGCTGAGACTTGGCACCCATGAAGTCCCTCCACTTGGGACAGTGGCAGCTTGTGAAACTGAACAGGTAGTCTGACTTGGGGCAAGAGGGTCCTTAGTGGAAACACGGGCATTGAGGAAGCTTTCTCGGAGTGAGAAATACAAAATGGTGTTTTTATTGTCCTGTCACTGGTGGGGACTCCGAAGTTAGGAAGCCTAGGAAACGGCACCTTTGTGATACATGGTTACGTGGACTGGCATCTTTGGGAGACCTCTCAGCTCCATGAACAAGGCCATGGCCTCTCTTCTGGGGAACTGAGAAGTCTTGCCGCTGTGCTGGCCGCCTCTGCCCATCTGCTCCCTCTGCCCGCTGCCCCCACCCAGCAGCTATGACCGGTGGTGCCGAGGAAGAGCAAGGAGCAGCCCAGAGCCCGCTGCTGGGACCTATCATCACCTTCAGTTCCTCAGTTTCCAGGGTTCGAAACATGTGGAATACATACGGCTCTGGTCTGCGTGGAAGTCCTGCATATTTCAGAGAAATCTGTAACGGATTTGTGAGCTCGGCCTGCCCTGAAGCAACTTCGTCACAAAGTACTGGATTTTCACATTCTTGTCGAAACCACTGATGTGTCTGCCCCCCCGGGCTCAGCACGCTCCCACACACACATCAAGCTGTTACAGAGTGGATGCCAAAGCCAGCAACTGGTTATCTCTAAAATAATTTCCATCTTCCATGGGGCCTTGCACTCCAGGCGAGTGGTTAGGAGAAGGTCTCCTGTCAATTAGAAGGGCTTGTTTTCAGAAGCTGTGCTTCAGAAACCCGAGAGCGGCCCCACGCTCTTGATAACTGTGTCCCCAGAGTCCTCCAAGTTCCTTGGCCCTGGCCCCGAGCCTCCCAGATGAGCGGCTCCCATCAGTCAAACAGCTCAGCCCCTTTTTTATGAAAACCCCAAATGCATTCTGCCCCCACCTTTTCCCTCTGGGTTGAAATTTTGTGTATTTCAGAGAAGTTTTACCCATCTGTTTCGGATTCATTTACTTCATCTCATCATGATATTTGTTTTGTAAAAGAGATTCAACGGGGACAAAAATTACTTTGAAGGTCCTTAAAGAGAAAGGCTCCCGTCTCCTACTGTACCATCCAGACTGGTAAATGGACCCAAGTCTCCAAAATAGTCCAACACCGGTCAGATGAGAAGCTAAAGATGAGGAAATGGACGCTGGAATCTGGGGCTGGGAAGGTAGCTCAGTAGGTAAGGTTCTGGCCTAGCATGCCTGAAGCCCTGGGCTCGACCCGCAGCACCGGGTAATTAATGCAGTCGCTCGCACCTGACATCCCAGTGCTCCGGATCATTGAAAGAAGCGCAAGGCCATCCTCTGCTACGTAGAGAGTGTGAGGCTAGCCTGGGATACTCCAGACTCTGCATAGAAGAAAAATAACAGGGAGGGGGGGGAGAAGGAGGAGGAAGAGAGGAAATGAAGCGGAAGGAAGGGGGCAGAGGAATCTGGTAACAGGTACCTTCCCCATTCTGCCAAGTCTCCACTGTGGAAACAAACATGGTAGGCTTCGTTCTAAGGTTCAGAACCGGAGACAAGGACACTTTCCCCGATGGTCATCTGGAGCCACATGCTCCATCAGAGTGGCTCTGAGGAGCTGGGATGGCAACACAGCCTGAGGACTGTCCTGGCAGAATGGTCACTGACACCAACTGAGGACACCCAATCAGTTGGACACCCAATCCATTCTCCCAAAGACTGACTGAGATATGGACTTTAGAATGGGTCCCTTGCTTTGGTCAGGATGGTTCTTGGGCTGCGAAGGATCCAGAATGGTCCAGATGCCCGCCCGTGGGGGTAGCACAGGAAAGGCAAAGGCTTCTCTTGAGTTAGGAGTGTACATGCCTAGCCAGGGCCTCGCCCCCATGAAAGCAAGACTCAGCAGACCTCAGGGGCATGGCCACGGGCACTGCTGACGAAGGGGATCCTGGGTGGGAGTTGTGCCTTGGTGGTCCCGGGGTGAGAGGCAGAGCCAGCCACCAGGAGCCTAGCCATGCTGTGAAAGTGAGAGGCATTGGCTCCAGCCGCTCATTTCCATGGTGGTCACGGGGTCCTCCAGTGTCAACGAGCCAGACCGCCGGCTGCATCTGGCTGTGGCCGAAAACCCAGGGATGAGGGTCCAGCCCCTGACACGGTCCGAGGGTCTGGCAGGCCGGGCAGAGGCGCGTGGGGGAAACACCAGCGCTGGGGCCCAGCGGGCACCATCTGGGAAAGATTAGAGGTTGCCTCTTATCCTGGGCCTCTGTAAACCATCCATCAGGGAGGCAGGGAGGAAAACACAACTTTCTTTCCCTTTTTATTTATTTATTCTCTGCTTTGTTTATAGTGACAGCGGTCACAGGTTCCCTGAAAGGAAATCACTAGAAATTACAGGGTGTTTGGTTGGGCTCTTTAAAAATTAATTTCCTCTATTTTTGTACGAATCTGATTGGCTCTCATTCCTGTCCACTAACTTACCCTTTCTGAGGGGGAAAAAAATCTCTTTTGATTTAATGTGGAAAATGCTGGCAGTTCTGCAATATGATTGGAAAAGATCTGAGGAGCACAAACCCGGTAGAACTTTCTGGGGCCTTCCAGAACCCAGGAGACCATCTCTAACAAATGCAGCCATAGTTAAGGGTTTGCCCACAGCCTAGGGAGCCCTCAACTCCAAGCCCTTCCCACTGGAACTACAGTACAGACATTTATGAAGCGCTGTCGATCTGGGAATCAAACCAGAGTCCTCTGGAAGAGCAGTCAGCGCTCTTAAGCCATTGAGCCATCTCTCCACTCTGGCTTTTCCCTTCTTAATAAGCATCTCTGTTATTGTCTTGCTCTAGGATTCAAGACGCTGGGAATTTTGCAGGTGCCCTGGGACTCACATTTGTGTCTATAACAACACACCAAGCAAAGGCTGAGTTACCAGGCCTTCTGCAATGACAAAATGCCCTTCTCCTGTGGGTTATTCATGTGTATACATGTGTGCTCCTGTGAGTGTGTGCATGCACACCATATTCATGAAGGGGCCCTTGTTGGCCAGAAGAGGAGATTGGATTCCCTAGAACTGGAGTTATAGTGGTTGCAAGCCACAATGTGAGTGCTGGGAACTGAACCCCAGTCCTGAAAGAGCAGTAAGCGCTGGCAATGACTAAGTCATCCCTCCAGCCAGCCGCAGTTTCTATTTTAAAGATGTTCCCTGTGCTTATCCTTCATTATGGGATGGCGTTGCAGGCTGGTGCCCTTCCCTCCCTCAGAGAGAAGAGTGGCAGATTCCTTTGTTTTCCTGGTAAAGGATTCACTTCTATCGTTTAAAACTGAAGAAAGAGGTCATGAGTTTGAAGCAGAGCAAGGAGGGGAGCATGGGAGACCTTGGAAGGGGGGAAAGGAAGGAAGGAACGTTTCAATTAAATTTTTTAAAAAAGCACTATCCTAAACTAGTGAATATTCCTTTTCTCCTTACAAGACAACTGACTTAAAAAGAATGGTGACTGAGGACTGCCTTCAGCTGCTGGGCCACTGTTTTCTAGTATGTGTTTATATAAGGTTATATAAGTATGTGTGTGTGTGTGTGTGTGTGTGCGCACACACACACACACACACAGAGCAACAGAGAGAGACAGAGAGAGAAAGACACACACAGAGAGAGAGCGACAGAGAGAGTCACAGAGAGACACACAGAGAGAGAGACAGAGAGAGAAAGACACACACACACACAGAGCGACAGAGAGAGACAGAGAAAGACACAGAGAGAGAGTGACAGAGAGAAAGACACACACACACACACACACACAGAGAGAGAGAGAGAGAGATTTTAGTTCCTTTCCTCCAAAGCAGTATTTTATAGATCAGCAATAATTAATTAGTTGATATTTCCTAAACTTGATTTCTTCTTGCATTCCCTGCTTTCCTTGCCATGTTTCAGATCTTTGAGTGGGTGTCTGAGAATCGCGAGTGTTCTTGAGTCTTTGCACTACTGTAGGACCCAATTTTCTTGGAGTATACTTTAGCTAGGCAAAGAATTTTAGATGACCAGTCTCTTTTTCCCTCAGCTCATCTGGGATATTGCTGTGTTTTCTGCCTCTCCTGTTGCTGACAGGATGATTATTTCGGGTCTAAGCTAGCGGGGGTGGGGGAGTGACCAGGAACCAACAAGCCACCCTTCTTAACTACAATAGGAAGGCTGCCGTGGGCTTCTCACTCATTTAGGACTCACTCGTCCTCCCTCTCTGTCACCTTTGGTGTAAATTCTTTGTCTCTGGTGTTGTGGGGTTGACTTATTCTTATTCTAGCCTGCTTGGAACTTTGAATATTTGTGCCTGAAATAGAATCATGGCTATTTTAACCGTTATCTCCCAGTGCTCTTCCTCGTTTTCTGTGCTGTCTTTCTTAGTAGCTCCTATATTGGCTTCGAACTTCCATGACTTCGCTTTTCAGTTCTCACAGTAGAGAACACTGAGGTCTGGCAGATGGAAAGAATTCCCCCAAATCAAGCAAGCACTTTCCACGGAATAGATCTCCAGCCCAGTCTTCTATGATCCTTGGTCAGTTTTGTAGCCATGGCTCTGCATAATTTTCAGTCTGCGTAATTTCCTTAACTCTGTTTCCAAATTCTTTCTTCAGCTTTATCTAAGCAGTAAGCTTAACCTGTTTGGAATTTTAATGCTTTATTTCTACAAATTTTAGTTATGTCAACACTCAAAGTGATTTTTTAAATATCTTGTATTTTTGATATGCTGCTTGCAGGGGACACTAGAAGATGTTTATATATTATTCAGGCAGGGGATGCCATACCGTGGAGTCTCAGATGCTGGTTCTTTGGTTTTCTCACTTTAAGTGATCTTCAAGTTTCAAATCAAACTGTGTCTGTGCTCGGCTGACCACCCCTAACCACAGCTTCCGGGTGAGCTTCCCCGGTCCACAGCATCTGGGGAGCCGAGTACAGCACCTACCAGACCTCCTGTCAACCAGAGTTCTGAATGATCATTAAGATCATCCAGTTGGGCACAAAAGACGCAAGTTATCTTCTGGATGTCTGTGACTGTTTGCTGCAGGTTAGAGAGTTTCTGACGTTAGAGAATTCTGTTTTCCTGGGCATGAAGAGACAGTTGACGCACTGGGGTGTCTAGCCACCCACTTTCTGGGTTGAAAGCAATCTTGGTGTCAGGGATAACTTGTTTAGGTGACTGAGTTGGCTTATGAATTTAATGGCTTCTGTGAAGAGGTCCTGGTGTCCAAATCCTACACATCATGTGATAATGTCGACAACAGTATTACACACAGTTAGGCTCAAATGCCTTTCGTACACAGCCATAGAACGAGCAGGTACTTTAGAGTGGCTGGGGGAGGAGCGGCTACTAAAACTCAGAAGCCAAGAAAATTTACAAGGCTCGGGGCTCGGAAAGTTCTGAGTCATGCAAACCTTCACTTCCAACCCTATGACCAGGAAAGCCGTACACCCTCCCCCCCCCCAACCCCAAGACAGTTTTCTTCATACACCCATGTATAATGTGGGTGCATACGATCCCTTCACAAGTGTGGAAAGTCGAAAACAAGAAAAGGGATGTGGCAAGTTTTAGAAAGAAATCTTGAAATAACATTTCTTTGAAGCCAGATTGTGTGTATATGTCTCTCTCTCTCTCTCTCTCTCTCTCTCTCTCTCTCTCTCTCTCTCTGTGTGTGTGTGTGTGTCCTTTGGCATGTAGAGGCCAGAGGTCAATGCCTTCTGTCTCCCCACATTGCTTTCCACATTACTTTGCAACCAGGTCTCTCACTAAGCCTGGAGTTCGCCTGACTGCCCTGACCGACTGGTCAGTCGGCCTAGAGATCCTCCTGCCATTATCTCCTGCCAGCACCGGAATTTCGGGTATCTCTATTATTTGTTTGTGTTTTATTTAGAAGCAGAGTCTGATGCAGCCCAGGCTGGCCTTGAATTTGCTGTGTAGCTGAAGATAATGTAGTGTCTTAGAGTTTCTACTGCCATGAAGAGACACCATGACCACGGCAACTCTCCAACGAGGCCACACCTCCTAATAATGCCTCTCCCTTTGGGGGCCAATTTCTTTCAAACCACCACAACCTAGAACTCCTGATCCTGCTGCTGCCTTCTTCCAAATGCTGAGATTACAGATTAGGCCACCATGGCCAGCTTGGGTGCCTTTGCTCTCCCTCCCTCCTCTCCCACTTTTCTTTCTCCTTCCTTTCCCCCACCCTCTTTTTCTGAGACAAGGTCTCCTGCAGCCCAGAAAAGGATGGCCTTGAACTTTTGATCTATGCTTTCTTTACCTGGGTGCTGGATTACAAGTGTGTCTGACACTCTATGCACTGTTCAGTAGTGAGCCCACAGCTCCCTGTATGCTACGCAAGCTCTCTACCAATAGAGTTATATTCCCAGTCCTCTGCATCCGTGTCTTTTTTAGATACTTGTGTTGATGAGGCAGGAAGATCACAAATGTAAGGTCACCTGGGTAACTAATGAGCTCTTGTCTCAAACTAAAAGTAAAGGACTGCTGAAGAGGTAGCTGAGTGGTAGACTACTTGGTCCTTGCCTGGCTTCATGACTATAGACTGGTTCTTCTGGAACATACACACAAAACACACAGCACACATCCACATTCACACACGACACATACACTGACTCACACATTACACACACATACCATATACACACACACAGCACATACAAACTCGCACATATAACACACACACATACATGCTCATACATCACACACATTCACACACTATACACACACTACACACTATACACACACCATGCACACACACACACACACACACACACACACACACACACACCACCACCACCACCACCACCACCACCACCACCACACCACACCACACCACACATTCACACCAACTTCCAGAACCTCTTCCCATTGATGAAGTCTTTGGAGACTGTCCTCAACATTTCCAGAGACCTACCTACAGATTCATGATCGATTAAAATTCATCGCTTGAAAACCTGACCAAGCCTCAAGGAGCGGCTGTTGGGAGGAGACCCCCGTGAGGAAGGCTCTGTGACTGTGGATCACCCCATTCTGCCAGCAACCTCATGGCAGACTTTTCAACCGCTAGAACGTAGGTAATAATACATGTTTGCTGTTTACAACCATCCCGTCTATAGTATTTTTGTTCCTGATATCAGAACACACTGAGATAGATGGAAAACTCCTTTAGTAAGGAAACGGACACTCACTCAACACCAGGCACCATAAGGACAGCGCTCAGATTCGGTTTCTGATGCTGTGATAAACACCATAGCCAAAAGCAACTTGGTGAGGAAAGGCTTTATTTCGTCTTATACGCCCCTGGTCACAGTCCCTCATTGAGGGACGTCGAGGCAGGAGCCCAGGACTGAAATCATGGAGGAATGCCACCAGCTACCTTATTCTCTGGACTGCTCTCAGTCAGCTTCTGCACACAGCTCAGGCCCACCTGCCTAGGGATAGTGTTGCCTACAGTGGGCTGAGCCCTCCCATGTCAGTCAAGGTAATTTCTTACAGGCATAGCCACAAGCAAATCTGACACAGGCAGTTCCTCAGCTGAGGTTCCCGCTTCCCAAGAGACTCTAGGTTGTGTCAAATTGACAATAAAAATTAATATTAACCAGAACAGAGAGAGCTTTAAGTCATTACGTCATTCAACTCTTCACATGCCTGATGGGTAGGTTTTGTAATCCTCATTGTATGAATGGAGCAATTAAAGGTCCGAGCAGTTAAATAGCTCACCACGGTCCATAGTGTGTCTTCGGACATGCTTCTGCAATGCTTTGCACGTATACGTGGAACATGTATGGAGGTCGGAGAACTACCTCAGGTGTGTTCCTCCCTAGGTGCCAACTGCCTTGATTTTGAGACAGAGTCTCTCATTGGCCTGGAGCTTGACAAGCAGATGAGGCTACCCCACCTTTGAGTCCCAGGTATCCTCCTGTCTCAACCTCCCCAGCACTGGTGTTAGAAGCATGCGCTACCACGGCTGCCTTTTCAAAAACATTGGTCCTAGAACTTGGGTCCTCACAGTGAGCGTTTTTATGGACTTAGCTACATGCCCAGCTGTCCTTTATGCTTTTGCGCAAACAACTGATACATATGGACATGGCAAGAGAGAGAAGCGCAGAGACACAGCCGTCTCATCTCTCTGCTTAGCGACATCACTCACTCTGAGCCATGATTTCCTTTTCTGCATCCCTCCAGGAAAGCAATGACTTTGAAAGGACCTTATGGCGTTTGGGTCCAAGAAAACATCACACTCTACTTTACACTAAATTCCACCAAATTCCTCTTGCCCAGAACCTAGTGACCCACATGGAAGAGCCCCCAATTAACAGCCGGGTGTGGATGAGCGACTTCACAGGGCACCCGACCAAAACCATCCCCACAGGCAAAGACCACCAGCATGCTCTCCAAACCTGGAACAGAGCGGCTGGCCAAGACATAAATCTGCAATTAGCTGTTTTAATCCCTAAAATAGCTCAGCTACCATTGTATAGAGTCGCATAGGAAAAGAGAAAACCAGGGACCACCACAGCAAGGTCAGGGGGAGCTGGGGACCCAGACCTCTGAGGGCCAGCCTTCCATTTGAATTGTGTGTGGTTCCAGATGAGGCTGTGATTTCCCGGGAGCTGACAGCTGGGATGAACGGCTGCTTAACCTGATTAGATATGCCTCGGCCACAGACGCTGGGGCCACAGACAACCGCTCATTTGAGATGCATGCCACTGGCACCCGTCTGCAAGAATAAAGGCCGGCCTCAAACAGACAACACATTCTTGGATGCAAACCTTATGGATGCTGCTTAGTGGAGGGGGGGAGAGGGTTGTAAGTGCCCAGGGTGCACCAAATGTGCTTTCTTGCAGAGTGTTCAGCACTCCACTGTAATTGAAGCTTGTCATTTGGGACCTAGTGGTGTATGGGGAAGCCCTAGGCAGAGGAAGGGTGAGCTCCAAGAGCGCCGAATTCCTCTGCTGAAGCTACTGTGTCTTCATAGTCCCTGCTTCAGTCAGGACCCGAAACGGTTGGGAGGCGCAGCTGCTGCTCCTGTTTCCCATGACCCACTCACTCAGCATCTGCTGTTCTGGCAGAAGTACTTGCTTGTGGCT
Organism: Arvicola amphibius; assembly: GCF_903992535.2. Lineage (NCBI taxonomy): Eukaryota > Metazoa > Chordata > Mammalia > Rodentia > Cricetidae > Arvicola > Arvicola amphibius. The sequence goes on along the minus strand of NC_052055.2, from coordinate 72,548,792 downwards.
GTCCCCTTGATGTACCAGGGCCCCTGCTCAACTGTGCTGCTTCTAAGCACAGTAAGGCTTCTTGGGCATCTCCAAGAGCCTGTCGGTACTCCATAGGAGAACACTGGAAGAGCCAGCCGGCTTCATCCTCAGGCCTTCTCTGTGTCGCCTAAATGCGAGTAGTCCTCAGCCTCAGTGAGCCTCCAGTTCAATCCCAACGTAAAATTCAACAGTATTAGCAGCATCAGCTCTTGGACCGGTAAGATGGCTCAGTGGTTAGAAAGGTGCTCTCTGTTTGAAGCTGACCAATACCCTCCACCCCTCACAGTGACAGAAAACTGACCAATACCTTCCACCCCTCACGGCAGTAAGAAAACAGATGGAAGCGCCCAACTTTGACGCAAGCATGGAGCTTAGGTAAAAATGCTGGTTCAGATGGCCCTGTGATTTGGCAGCTTTAAGTGCCAGCCTGACACAACCCAGAGTCACCTAGGAAGAGTGTATCAGGGAGGGGCGTTAGACCTGTCTTGGGAGGGAAACTGTCTTAACTAAGTGATTTGGGAAGAGCCAAACCACTATGGGTGGTACCATTCCCTAGGCAGGGCCGCCTGAACCGATTGAGAGTAAAGGAGGCCAAGGGGACACAAAGCAAGCGCGTTTGCACTCGCTCTCTCTTCTGCTGACGGTGGATGAGATGGGACCGGCTGCCTGAAGCTCCTGCTGTGGTAAAGACCCCCACGAGGAGGGACGGTAGCCTGGAAGTGTACACTAAATAAATCCCCTTTTCCCTCCGAGTTGCTTTTTATTAGTTATTCTATCAAAACAACCGAAATGGGTCTAAACTAGACCTTGAATTGGCCTTGAATTTTTGTGGCCTCATGCATTTGGTCACGTTGTTTGCCTTATAGCCCCAATTCCACTTCCTCTTTACCAGCTTTTATTCATCCCTCAAAACCCATCTCAAATTTCCCTTCCTCAGCAGCATAGTCCCAAAGTCAACAGTCAAACTGATGACTGCGTTCCTCTCATCGCCTATAACATTTTACCTCCATTCAAGAGTCAGAAAGTATCTTGGCTTTGGAGGTCATTGTCATACTTTGGACCGTGATCTCTGTCACTATTATGCAACTGTGCAAAAGCATCCAAAACTAACATCTACAGAAACATCCCAGTAAAACCTCATTTATAGAAACAGGTGGTGGCCAGGTCTGGCTCTCAGCCTGGGGTTCGCTGACTGTCCTCTTGTCACTAACGGTGACAGCTACAAAGCTTCCTTTGCGTGTGGCTGAACCTCCCCTCTCACCTTCTAGAATGGAGGTTTCATGTTGCCATCCCTTACAATGGACGGGCAGAACTGACATCGTATATACGTGACAGAAAGATCAGAAGGCAGGAGAGTTGAGCACACACAAAGACAGGAGACCGCGGCTATCAAGAGCCAGAAAGCAGAAAGTTTACAGAGACAGAAATCCCAGCATGTGGACCCGCAGAGCAAATAGCTGAGACAGTCCAGTGCGAGGGAACAGAGAGTCGGAAGGGTGCCCCCAGGTGGGGTGCTCCTCCACAGCCCCCACGTAGAAGCAGTTTGCAAGGGGAGCATGGGAACAATTTTGCTTGGCAGAAGTGAGTGAAAATGAGATTGCTGGCTCCTGTCTGGTGTGGCTGGTGTCATACAAAGAAAGGTGTCAGGGATGTATGGGACTATCTCACGCTGACACAGCGAGAGGGTGGCCCTTCTCAGGCCAGGAGAAACTGTGGGAGAAAGGGCCTGCCCTGCTGACAGCTTGAGCCTGAACTTCTAGCCTCTCGGAATGTGAGAAAATAAATTTCTGCGGCTTAAGCCACCCAGCCGGTGGCATTTTGTCATGATAGCCAGAGCTGACTAATACACAGAGAGGGGTGGCCCTGGGAAATGGGAACTATTCCAAAATCCTTGCCTTCTGTTTGGTGAAGAGCGGAGCTCTCTGGAGAGGTTGGAACTGTATTGTGCCTGGAGGTGAGGCCAGAGGAGGATCCGAATGGATTCATTTCTAAGTCCCTGTTTTCAGTTTGTGGCTCCGGGCACTCATTTCTTACATCAAGTCCTGATGGTCCTGACCGGCACCCTCTCTCTCTCTCTCTCCCCCCTCCCTCCCCCCTCCGCCCTCCCCCCTCTTCCCCTGCCCCCCTCCCTCCTCCCTCCCTCCCCCTCCCATCCCTCCCTCCTCTCTCAACTCATCGCTCTCGCCCCCCCTCCCTGCGCCTCCCCTCTTCCCCTGCCCCCCCTCCCGAGTCCTCCATCAGCCCCTCCCCCCTCCCTGCCCTCCTCCGATCTCTCATCAAAGCAAGAATGCCCCCGACTCACTCCCTCCCCCCCCCCGCATCCCCCGTCCCTCCCCCCCCGACCTCCCGCGCTCTCAGATACCCCTCTCCCTCCTGCTCCGTCTCGTCCCTCTCACTCTCTTCTCCTCTCTCTCTCTCTCTCTCTCTCTCTCTCTCTCTCTCTCTCTCTCTCTCCTGGCTACTTGTTTCAGAGTTCTCCAAAAACGTGTCTTATATGGCCACTCAAACTTACTCACTACATGCCTGCCATTTTGCCTGAACTTTTGACGAGTTCTGTTTGCTCTGTAGAGTTTAAGCAAAGCATTTGACATTTTTTTCTATCCTTGTAAAACTCTAGTTGGGAGAAATAATTTTATTTTTCCCTTCTCCGTTTATTTTGTTGAACTACACCCACTAGAAAAGTCTTCAGTTTTACATATTTTTCCCCTTCAGTCTACTTGCAAAGTGTGCTAACATGGTGGTTGAATTTCAATGGTTTGAGTGGTTTTGGATGACGTCTGTGTTTTTGTGGTTTTGTTTCTGATTCCTCAAATACCAGTTGCTATCTAGGTGACCAGGTGAAGCACTCCCCCAGCTATTTCTCAGGGGATGGGGACGTGAGCATATTGAGGGAAGTTGAAACCTGGCACCCCCATAGGTCCAAGCACAAGCTGTGTACCAAGAGACTGGGCCACCAACATTTCCTCCTACCACAACTGACTTGAGGACCTCCCGAAGCCAAGGCCGTAGGGCACCTGCCATGACCCCGAAGTGTCACACCCTGGGCTGAGTCAGTGACCAAAGCCTCCTGGAAGAGGCTAGCAGGGTTTCACTAGCGGATGCTGTCTGGAGACAAAGGTAATACGGACGCTTCCTGTGACTCTGAGGTGCCCAAACCGGATTCCCAGGCTTCATTCCATCCTCTTAGTTGTCTTGAGGACTTAGATGTGGTATTTTTTTTACCCTCCTCTCCATTATACAGACAAAGAAATGGAGTCACTCGGGGTTGTTGAGAGCTGCCTCATGGTAAGTTCTTTATGTCTGTCCATTCCCTGCCAATCAAAAGCTTGTTGATGGAGTCCCAGTGGGGAAAATCCTGAATCCTGTTGCTTCTTTGCGTCTCTTCTTGGCACCTTCTAATCTTAGAAACAGCGTATTATGATTCTCAGTGGCTTTTCTCCCTTAGTAAGATTCTTCTGGGTATGGTGGCACATGCCTATAACATCAGCACCCAGAAATCAGAGACAGAAAGGTTCCTACAAGCTGGAGGCCGGCATGGGCTGTGCAGTAAGTTCCAGGCCACCCAGGGCTAAGTAACGAGCTCCATTCTCAACAAAACCTGACTTTGGGGCTGGAGAGATAATTCCACAGTTAAGAACACTGGGTATTCCTCCAGAGGACCCAAATTCAATTCCCAGCACCTACAAGGCGGCTCACTTCTGTCTAGTGTCCAGTTCTAGGGCACCCTACCTCTTCTTCTAGCCTCCTGGCAAGCCAGGCACACTTTTGGTACACAGATAAACATGCAGACAAACCACTCATACATATAGAAATCAATAAAATTTAAAGGCAACAATAGCAACAAAAATGTTGATAAAAAACTTAGACAAAACTACCAAGATATTAAGAAAAATAAAATCCTTGACTGGGAGATTTTGGGGATTGGAGACAAATAAAGGAGGGAGGGAGAGAGGCAGGGAGGGAAGGAAGGAGGGAGGAAAGGAGGGAGGGAGGGAAGGAGGGAGGGAGAGAAGGAGGGAGGGAGGGGGGAGAGAGAGAGGAAAGAAGAGAGAGAGAGAGAGAGAGAGAGAGAGAGAGAGAGAGAGAGAGAGAGAGAGAGAGAGAGAGACAGTTCCTAAAATCCCACTGCCACAGCAAGGCAGTTAATCCTGTGTCTCTGAGAAGGCAGCAGGTTGGAGGGTGGGGGGGCATGAAAATCTCCCAGGGAAGCCCTCCTCTCCTAGAAAGAGAAGCACTCTGTGATCACACCATCACCCCCTGCATGGGGGCTCCAGAGGGACTGGACCGCCCACTCAGCTGCCAACCAGGATTTACTGAGCTCTGTGGCCAGCTCAGAAGGCCCCTACTCTTGAGGAAAATAGAGTCGAGCTCTCCCCAGCTTGCCAGCTTGTGGGTACCTGGGACTCAATGCTACAGAAAGAAATCCTGGTTTCCTTGGAAAGCTCCCCCACCCTGCCTTATAGTGACTCAAGGGGACAGCGCGCTGTGCCTGCCCTAGGAGGACATGGGCCGCGCTCCCAGAAGCCTTTGCACCTGCAGCACCATGATTTAATGAGGGCTGTCAGGGATTATAGAGTGAGAAACCCGCTAGCATCCGCCAGGTTCTCATGAATGAGGCGTTGTGTTCGGCTCCCTCTTGCTTCGTGTTTCTTGGAGCCAGCACAAAGGCAGCTATTTTGGGCCAGGGTCTAATATTTGAATACTGCAGGATGAAAATAGTGGGCCTCGAGTCTGTTATTTTGGTAACTTTCCTTTTTGTCTCTTCCTCCTGCCTCTCTTCACTCCACCGCCACTCCCACCCGGGCCCCCGAACCCTGCAGGGCCCCTGCCTGTGGCTGGCCCTGCTCCCTCAGCTGGGTGTGAGTCACCACTCCGTCAGGGAAACAAATACCTGTAGCTACAAATCCCGGATGAACGGTCACCGGAAGCCGGGCCTGCGAACCAAGGGCTGCAAGCCAACTCCTGAGCCCCCTGAGCCAGGCAGATTTAGCATCCGACTCACACCGAATCCTTCTTGATCCGAGTTAATTTTCTGAGGGCAGTCTAATGGGGGGGAAAGGCCTTATGGTTTAGTGGTATTAAGGGGAGGGGTTGAAAAACATTCATCTAGAAAAGAAAATGGTGGCCTGGATAGACGGTTACTTTCAGCTGAGGACATATCGGTCACCTTGCAAGGGAGGCCCTCTTAATTGTGAAATGGTGCCCAGTGCCGAGTACCCCGTAGACGAGTTTCAGTCATTCCCATCATTAGCAAATATAAGCAAGGGTTCTTTACCCCAAGCCCAGACAAATGCAGAGCCCTCTACCCCCCGCCCCAAGAAAGAAACCACTAGCAGTTTTCATCAGTGATGAAAAGTTTATTTCATTTTAAAACAAATGTCTGTGCCTGTGGAGGCCTAACATGTGTGGATCCCTCCAGTCAGAGTTCCAGGTGATTGTGAGCTGCCTAACGTGGGTGCTGGGAACTGAACTGGGGTAGTCTGCAAGAGCCGTGTGCTGAGCTCTCTCTCTCCAGCACCATGTTTAAAAACCCCTTTCTCACAGCAGCCTTGCGTGGAGCTGTGCACTTCACAGGATTGTCTGACACACGTTCCAGGCAGAAGGAAAAAAAAGCTATTGTGAGTTAAACCTCCCCAAAGTTAACATTGTTTCCCTGTTCGCACTGTGAGGACTTATATTGTTCTAGGAGGGTTTCTATTGTTCTCAACGCCTGCAGCGTCTGAGCCCCCTGAAGGAACCCTGGAAGTGAATGGAGATGGAAAGACACAAAGGTGGGACCCTGGAGGCGCCCAGGTAGACGTGTGGAGTTGATGTTCACCAAACAATGTTGAGCAAGACAGCTTTCAACACAGTAGGTCTTTGAGGCCGTGAAACACTGTTCTGAAGAGAATCTACCACAGACCACAGGGACATGCAGCTGAGAGGCTTGCGGAAGAACTAAAACAGGAGCCCTGGACTTTGGAGCCCTCCCACAGGCTGTGGCTGCAAAAGATGGGCATCCGGCCTGACCCTAGAAAGCCCCAGGGAGACACTTCCTGGAGCTGACATGGGAGCCTTGGCTCTGCTGACAGGGTCTGGTGTGCTGGGGAAGGGATGAGTGTGGCTCTGAGCAGATGGCATTTGTGGCTTAGCTGCCTGTGATTGCTACAGATGGAGTTGAGTTGACCGTGGTGCCATACAACCAGGGACCTCAGCCGGCCATCCCGGAAATGTGAGGGTAAAAATAGCCGTAGACCCGCCAGCCCGGGCTGTCCACCACAGTGGATGGGAATGGGGGCTGGAAATGCCAGTTTCATAGTCTCCTCTTACTTCCGGTGGTGGGAGCTTCTCTGAATAAGAAGATCTGGGATTTGGATTTCCCCCAAAAGGTTTCTTGAAGCTTCCTGGCCCTGCTGACTCAGCCTTCTTGAGTTTGAGCACCTCTCAGGGAGACCGTGGTGTTTGAGAGAGGGGTCAAGAGCAGCCAGTGGCCAGGGGAGGTCACCACTGAGAGTACTCCCTGGTTACCCACATCCCATGGGCACAACATCCTGTCATCAAAGTAGACTCTTACGGGACAGAGCGTCAGCCTGTCTCTGCCTGTCCAGCTTCCTCCTGACTCTGTACTTTGCTCTTTCCTGACTAACACCTTCTCTCCACAGTCTTCCTTTCCTGCCAAGTCCAGGGTCCAGGTCCCCCTCATGGGGTGTCGACCCATGCACCCTCCATCTGACCAGAACCATGAATCACTCTATGCCAGAGTTCCCATGTTTGTCTGGTATGGTTTTTGCGAAAATGTTCTGGGAAATGTGAGAACACGCACCCTTTCCATAGCTGCCCAGCAGAAGAACTATGCTAGCTTAGATTTAGACAAAGATCCATTTGAGCCATATGCAAATCTAAGTTCTAGAACTCTCCAGAGGGGGAAATCTCACCATCTCAAGTATTCAGAGAATAGACTCCTGGAGGCTAACAAAAGTTGGCGGGAGGTGTCATGGTGATGTCTCTGTAATCCCAGCACTTAGGGAAGCTGAGATTCAAGAGTTCAAGCTCAACCTGGACTGAATGAGACCTGTCTTTTAAAGAATACAAGAGCTGGGTGTGTTGGCACATGCCTGTAATGCCAGGACTTGGGAGGTTGAGGCAGAAGGATTGTGAGTTCAAGGAAAGCCTTGGCTACATAGTAAGACCCTGGGCCAAAATAAAACCAATAAATCAATAAATAAATTTAAAAAGTGAGGGCAGTTGGAAACCTCTGGGAATTCACATTAATGATGTATAAGGATGGTTTCGGTCAATAGGTTAATATTTCAAATGAGAAGTTGTGGTGGTTTGAGTAGAAATGGCCCCCCATAGGCTCATGTTTGAAGGTTTAGTCAGCAGAAAGCAGCAATGCTTGAGAAGGATTAGGAGGTGTGGCCTTGTTGGAGGAAGTGTGTCACCAGGAGTGGGCTTTGAGGCTTCAAAAGTGCAAGCCAGGCCCAGTGTCTCTCTCTCTCTCTGTGTCTATGTGTGTCTGTCTCTGTCTCTCTCCCTCCCCACCCCAGTGCCTGAGGCTCCAGATGTAGAAAACTCAGTTGCTTCTCCAGCACCGTGTCTACTTGCATGCTGCCATGCTCCCGCCATGATGAGAATGTGGTAAACCTCTGAAACTGTAAGCAAGGCCCAACCAACGGCTTTCTTTCAAAGAGTTGCCGTGGTTGTGGCGTCTCCTCACAGCAATAGAACAGTGACGAAGGCAGATGTGTTTTAGAAAGAATGGGTTACTGACTACAAATGGTTAAGTTCTCTGGACTTTGCCAAACCCAGTTTGTCCCCCATCTTCATCACATTCACGCAGACCCGAATTTTTAATGTTTTATGTGTTGTGTGATATGGTATGTGTAGTGCCTATGTCTACTATGGTTAGGCTGGCCTGAAAACTCCCTCTGAAAGCAACAGACAGATCCTTCTCCAGCACCTAGTAAGTGTACAAAGTATCTATTAAATTGCACAGACTGCGTGAGTTAAAGATTCCTGACCGTATTCACTTTCTCTTCTCAGGTGAGTTCTTTCCTTCCAGACAGCAGTAAAAACACACTTCTCTTTCAGTCCTCATCCAAATTCCAAATGCCATCTTCTCCATCCGCCATTGTCGCTCAGTGACGTTGGACTGAAGACCTCAGATTTGGGTTTATTTCTTATTCCAAGGAGGACCCAGCCTCAGGCTGCTCCAGTCCTTGGGAGAGAGATAGCTAGAGCCACACAATCAACTCAAAGGAACATCCTTCACGCTTGACCCAGTTATTACGCATGCACGCAGATTCAGAGTACAGGTCAAGTTGAGAGGGTCCCCTGATTCCTACACATGGAGGCAAAACACGTTACTTCTTGGGTTCCGGCACCCATCTCTGTTTCAAATGGAGACAATCGCAGCTTATCTTAGAGTTTCTAGTGCCATGATGAAACACCATGACCAAAAAGCAGGTTGTGGAGGAAAGGGTTTCTTCAGCTTATACTTCAGCATTACTGTTCATCACTGAAGGAAGTCAGGATAGGAACTCAAACAGCAGGATCCCAGAGGAAGGAACTGATGCAGAGGTCTTGGAGGGTGCTACTTACTGGCTTGCTTCCTCTGGCTTACTCCACCCACCTTCTTATAGAACTCAGGGATGGTACCACCCACCATGAACTGGACCTCCCCCATTGATCACTAATTGAGACAATGCCTTACAGCTGCATCGTATGGAGGCCTTTCCTCTACTGAAGCTTCTTCCTCTCTGATGACTCTAGCTTGTGTCAAATTAACACATAAAACCAGCCAGTACACAGCTCACCTGTGTGTACCTGTGTGTACCTGTGTGGAAAGAATTTGGAAATAAAGTCTGCGTGGTGATTAATTACTATAATGCCTTTGGTTACAAAGAAAAGCTTTGCTCCCAGGGGTAAACCACTCCATCTCCGCAAAGGACAATGATGGAGGAGAGTTATCTGTCTATGTTACTTTCATTGGTTAATTAATAAAGAAAACTGCCTTGGCCCTTTAAGAGACAGAAAATTAGGTAGGCGGAGTAGACAGAACAGAATTGTGGGAAAAGGGGTAGCAGGCAGTGGGGAGACGCTTCAGGCAGTCGCCACAGTGAGTCTCCATGCTTCTCCTCTCTGAGATGGACGCAGATTAAGATCTCTCCTGGTAAGCCACACCTTGTGGTGCTACATGGATTACTAAATATGGGTTAAAGGAAGATGTGAGATTAGCCAATAAGAAGCTACAGATAATGGGCCAGGCAGTGTTTAAAAGAATACAGTTTCCGTGTAATTATTTTGGGCAAAGCTAGCCGGGTGGCGGGACACAGCCCGCCGTTCCTTCTACAGGACAACACGTTTAGCTAGAGGCCAAGGAGGTGTTGAAGAACCCGGAGGTCCAGGCTTCTTTCTAGCAGAGAGGTTAGAAAAGACTGGCGTCATCAACATGAGTCCAACCCCCACTGCACACCATGAAGTATGTATGGCTAAGGCTCTGTGTTCAGCCTTCACGTCTCCACATCTTCTGCCTCCTAAGGCCTCTTGGGCACCTTAGTCAGGTTTCATCACAGAAGGACAGACACAGGTCTAAAGTGAAGGCGTGGGCAGCTTTACTTGGGCTGCACAGAGGTGAACGCAACCTGATTATACTCCTACTGAGGAGACAGAGACCTGCAGAAGTCGAAAGCAGCTCTCATCCTTCAGGAGACTGTGCAGGAAAGAGCTGAGGCCAAGCTAGCCCTTCCAGGTGAGGCGGAAGAGGGTAGGGACAAGTGTGGTAGCACCTTGTCAAATCCAGGGCACCCTCTGCCTGACTCGTGGTAACAAGTTTTCAGGGGTTGGGGGTGCAGAGGAAGAAAACCAAAAAGGATAGAAAAATATAAGTCCAATTTGGAACCTGGCGCTTCATTCAGGACTGACCAGAAACCGCACCTCTCTCTGCTTGCCAAGTCAAGTCGTCATCCTCAGGCAGAGTGGCATCTTAGTCACTGTCTGTCCCTCCTGTGCACAATGACAAGAATTCAGTGATAATCTCTCCCTGCTTTACATCTCTCAACTTTTATTTCCCAAGTTTTCCAGAATTTTCCCTCGTTAAACAAGTCCACCCTTCGCTTATCCCTGAGCCCACGCCAGCCAAAAAGGCTTTTCCAGATATGTCAGTGTCTCTCCCCTGCTTGATTCCATTATGCAGATCAAAGTCACAGAGCAGAGTCCTGGGGTTTTGTGTCAGCCTCAGCAAGATCAAAAGGCCCTTGGAAGCAGGCAGCCAGGAGGAGCTGCAGGCCAGCCATGCTCCAGGCTCCCAGCATTTACTCTCGGCTGGAAAGACAGAAGAGCTGGACCCAGAATAGCTGCCTGCCAGGGTAGAGGCTCTCACCCTATGAGGCATAACCCAGTGATGGCTGCACTGAGCCCTCAGAGGGTAGGAGTGTCCCAGTCCACCACAGCTGGGCAACTGGCCCAGGGTACAGAAGGGAGCTTAGAGTCCATGCCATCCAGATGAGAGCCGCGTTAACTTACCAGAACCCCACAGGCACAGCTCATGTGCACATACATAACAGCACACATACACGTACATGCAAAGACATCAGCACTCATATACACACATGCATGTACATACAAACAGTAACACACGTCTGTACATTTGCCTACACACGCACTGGGTGAAGACGAGAGACATGGAGGTTTGGGCAAGAATGGAGGCCTTGAATATGCGGACTAAGAACTCTGCTTTTAGGGATTCTGCTCCACCCTGCTGAGTTCAGAACACAGTGGTCTGAGGGAGAAGGACCAAACAGCAGGTTGTGGAAGGCCTAGGATGTCTTCTCCCTCTTCTGCCTGTCCCACAGCGTATTGGTCCCTTGTCCCTGTCTCATGGCGTGTTGGTCCCTTGTCCGCACAGCCCTGGACTTCTGCATGGGAGAATATACTAATGTTCCCTCCTGACTTTCACATGTCATAACCTGACGCTGGCATTGCACTTGTGTTAAGCAGAGTATACTGCCTATAGATGGTGACACCTCGGGGGAGTGCGCCCTTGTGTGGTATTTAGGACTGTATATTGCTGTAACACACACCTCCGATTACTGCTTCCTCACAGGGGTCTGGAGGTGAGGGGCTCTGTCCCCAGGTCACACAACACACAGGCTTCTTTTACCTTGTTCTGCCATCTCCTAGACAGCTGTCCCCAGCGGTTCATCTCAGCATTGCTCCTTGCAGGAGTCATAGCAGCGTAGACCTAGAGATCCCATTTTCAACTTCAGCAAGCGGCAGGGAAGTCGCATGGTTCAGTTCCGTTCGCAGCCTGCTAGGGAGAGCAGAACTGCGCGGTCACACCAGCTACCAGGCAGGCTGTGTCTTCCTGTGGTCTGCATATCATCTATGGATCTATCGGCTTATCCAGCTGCTGTCTATTTCTGCTGAGAATATGATGAAATGTTTGGTACAAAAGACAGGTTTAAGCTACCAAGTAAAACAACCACTCGTTCATTCATTCAACATTAGCCGCGTCCCTGCAACGATCAGTGTCTGAGCCAGGTAAAAGGGACACACATACAAAGTATGGGAGTGACAGTCATCCAGCCATTGGTTTGTAAACTGTCAGTCCACTTTAGGTCAGAGAAAGACTGAGGGAGGGAGGAAAAGAGAAGGGGGGGGACTTGTATTTAAATAGACCTGAAAATGTTTCCAGGCTTCTTGTGTTTTACCTGAACAGTCTGCTAGGATTGCAATTGCATGCATTGTTAAAATTGGCAAAACACTGTTTAAGCATTGTTGCAGGCTAAGATGTCAGTCTGTCACCTGGATCTGCTGCGCTTAAATGTTTAAAACACTTATTGGTGGCTGTGTGTGTGTGTGTGTGTGTGTGTGTGTGTGTGTGTGTACATGTGTGTGCAGATGCCCATGAAGGCCAAAGGAGTGCATCCAACCTGCAGTCGGAGCTACAGTGGCTGTGGGCTGCACAAATGGGAGCTGGATGAGAGCTCAGGTCCTCGGCAAGAGCAGCAATTGCTCTGAACTTCTGCACCGTCTCTCCAGCTAGGTCTACTGCATTTGGAAGTCACTCGTGTCTGCTCACAGGCATTAGGATGGCCTCAGGGTGATTGTGGTCACTACTAGATGGTGGCTAATGCTGTAGGAAAGGCCACTGGGGCTGAGGGAGAGCTGAGAATGTAGACTGCTTGCCCTGGCTGTGGGCCTGAATTTGATTCCCAGAACATGCGCGCGCGCGCACGCACACACAATACACACACTCAGATGATGACTTCATGGGACCAAAGTGCAAGGGAGAAACCGACTGGGGAGGATGATTGCTTTCCCCTGCTGTAGGCCGGTCCTGTCTGCCCATCAGGCAAGGCCTCACAGTCATGGTCAGGACCATCTCCAGACAGCTGCCTACCTCACCTGTGTGTTACCTCAGCCTCACCTGAAACGGATAAGTCACACCAGGAGCAGGTGGCTCCACCTCCATGAGCTTGCCCTGCCTTGCTCTCCTGCAGAGAGACTAGTATTAGCATTAGAATTAGTAATTAGAGACAGCACTCTGGTAACCCTGGTCCCACCTTCCCGTGGGGCTGGCTGCTCAGGGTAGGGTGCTGACAGCTGGCTTAGCGGAGAGCCCTCTGCAAAGCGCAGCCTTCGCTCCGCAGTTCGAACTGTCTCTGAGCCTCCTCGTGGGGCAGCCGCGGCTGACACTGTGGTTCCTCAATGGCTGATGAATTATCCCGTGGCTCTGGAGAGTTACCGGAGGCTTAGAACCGTCTGCCTCCTCGCATTACCCACCCCCCCAGCTGCGTCTTCCCAGAGAATTCCCTCCAGTGTACAAGGATGTCATCATTACAGCCACATTAAAAAAAAGTTTTTTTTTTTTTTTTTTGCAAATGGCATTTTCCAAACCAGAGCATGACAGATATGTGACTAAGTGAGAGCCCTGTGAGGCTCTAAGCCCCAGATCTATCTAACCCATCCTTCTTGCCGCCCAGGAGGCTTCCCAGAGGAGGAGGATATAATGAGAAAAACTCCTTTGGGACCTTCCCCCTGCTTAGTCCTGGCTGTGGAGAACTTTCCCCTTAAAAATCCTTCACCGTAAAGGGGAGCTGCAATGCACGGAAGCCTGTGGGAGGAAATGCACATGATGCCAAGGCCTGCAGGCAGCACCCTGGGCCCAGCTGGCAGCACTATACAGCTCTCCTCTGGTGTGTTTTATCCACAACCCAGAATGCTGCCCTTTGATGTCTCACACCTTTTGCTCCTTTTGCTGACTGGTCCCTGCCTCATTAGACAGGGCAGCAGCTCCCACAGGACAAAGCCTTCCCTGGCTCAGTGGAGCCTCCAGAACAAACCTAGCAGATGTTCAGTGGGGATACCACTGTCTCCAGTAAGTATGAGGAGTTAGTTTCCATGTGACTCTTATGGAGGGTAGTGTGGTGGTTTGAAAGAAAATGGCCCCCAAAGGGAGTGGCACTATTAGGAGGTGTGACTTTGTTGGAGGAAGTGTGTCACTGTGGGGGCGGGCTTTGCAGTCTCTTTTGCTCAAGCTTCCCTCAGTGTGACTCAGTCAGCTTCCTGTTGCCTGCAAGATGTAGGACTCTCAGCCATTCCTTCAGCTCCATGTCTGCTCGCATGAAGCTACGTCCCACCACAATGATACTGGACTGAACCTCTGAACTGTAAGTGGCTACCTCAATTAAATATTTTCCTTAGAGGAGTTTCTATGGTCATGGTGTCTGTTCACAGCAATAGAAACCCTAACTAAAACAAGGAGTGGATTGCTTAGCAAGCAGGGCTGCCTATCAACCAGAGTTCTGCTCCAGGGGCCATCTCCACGGTTGGGTAGGATGTTCCCCCCAGCCTTGCACATGCCCAGGGCAACATTAAAGATGGAACACCACTGAAAGAGGCAAGGTCGTAGTCAGGGCTACTCAAGAATGGCAAGAAGAGAGAAATGTCTGCAGTCATGTTCTTTCTAGAAGTGAAGGGAGCAGGACAGCTGCTCCAACTTTCTCTGTGGTCTGCCGTGACCCCACTGACCGCTGCAGTGCCCATCACTGGGATGGGCAGCTGTCTGCCGTGACCCCACTGACTGCTGCAGTGCCCATCACTGGGATGGGCATCTGTCTGCCGTGACCCCCTGCCCTGCTGAGATGCCCATCACTAAGATGGGCAGCTAGAGCCCTGTCCATCTCTCCCAACAGTAATGGTGGAATCAGCATCTCTCCTCCCTATGCCCAGGGAAGGAATAGCATAGAAAAAGCCACCAGGTCTGTTCCCTTGACCAATTTCTTAACTCTCTGAGAAGCTCTGAGGTTAGAATTCAAGACCACACAATGAAGAAAAAGTTGGAAGCTTGCTTTGTTCAAGAAACAAATCAGACGGCTGAATTATATTCCTCTTTATTTAAATTCTCCTTTATTCACCTGGTGGCACAGGTCTTTGATCCCAGCACTCAGCAGATCTGAGTTCAGGGTCAGATTGGTCTACAGAGTGAGTTCCAGGACAGCCAGGGCAGTTAAACAGAGGCACCCAGTTCTCTCTCAGAGACTGCCAGACTCTCTGCGATATAGTACAGATTTACAGAACAATACTGCTTTTGGTTTCTTTTAGTCACCCAGGTCTCTATAACTGAAAGAATCACACCGTTTTATTTATTGGAGTAACACTCGGTTGGCCTGAAGTTATTAACTACGCATGGTTAGCTTTTTGTCAACTTGACGCAAACAAGGGTCATCTAAGAAGAGGGACCCTCATCTGAGAAAACACCTCCAGAAGACTGGTCTGAAGGCAAATCTGTGGGGCATTTTCTTGATTAATGGTTGATGTGGCAGGGTCCAGTCCTCTGTGGATGGCATCACCCCTAGGTCCTGGGGTCTATAATAAACAAGCTGAGTAAGCACGAGGAGCAAGCCAGTAAGCGGTGTTCCCCTATCTTCCCTTCATGGTGTACTGTAAGCTTTAAGCTTTAACCCTTTCCTCCCCAGGTTGTCTTTGGTCATCGTATTTTGTCATAGCCATGGAAAGTGAAGTGGGACACTCTTGTTTCTCTTCAAAGGAGCTGTCCTTGGCCAGGGCTCCAGACTCAGAACTTGAGAAAATAAGCAACATTTTTTTTTCTTTTGGCTTTTAATAAATGTATTTTCTTTTCAAATAATCAAGCACTTTTTGTTACTGGAATAGATTTTTTCCCAAATGGTAATACGTATCAACTCGGGTCCCAGCACATAACTGAAGGGATGGATACCCAAGTAGGGACTAGAGGGACAAAGGGTGGGGAGGATAGAAATAGGTCAAAAAAGTCCCCAGGGCACAAAGTCAAAGACATCAGCAGACCTCTGTTAGAGGAGGGCCTGCTCCCAGGAGGGCAGTCTGGCAGTGTCTTTGACCCTATAGTCTCCTTCCTGGAGCCTCGGGATGGAGCTAAGAAGAGCCAAGTCTGGCTGGCTGGCAGTTCCAGGGACACCTATTAACCTCTGCCAACACAGATTTCTTCTTCTGTTTCTGTTCTGTAAGTTCTACTAGCAAAAAAAAAATTATGCTAGTAATTGTCCCCAAATTAACCACACCAGAAACTTCCAAAATGCTTTCTTTTTTTTTTAATTTATTTATTTATTTATTATGTATACAATATTCTGTCTGTGTGTGTCTGCAGACCAGAAGAGGGCAGCAGACCTCATTACAGATGGTTGTGAGCCACCATGTGGTTGCCGGGAATTGAACTCATGACCTTTGGAAGAGCAGGCAATGCTCTTAACCACTGAGCCATCTCTCCAGCCCTGCTTTCTTTTTCAAAAAGATTTCTATTTTTGCTAGGATGCCGTATATTACAGTAGAATCTCTACAAGCAGATCATAGGCTGGAAAGATGGCTTAGCAGGTAGGGGTGCAGGTCATACTCTGTATTCACATGTATCTTGAGATACCAAGGGGAACCCCAGAAAGAGTTCTCCATGTAGAAGAGGGTTGCTGCTGGTTGCCTATCACAACACATCGAATGGATGTGCCCACGCAGCAGTAAGTCCCAAAGGGCTAAGACAGGCAGACACCTCTGCGGAACCGACAGAGACTACGAGCAAGTTAGAAGTAAGGAATGACTGTCGTAACTGAGGAATCCCTTCTTAGAAACCAGTCTAGAAGAATTGGTTCCTGGCATTCGTTCAGGAGTTTAAGGTTTGTAGGGCAGAGGTCTCTACTATTTCCTTGGCCCTTCCCTCATTGGTATAACATGGCTGCCAGATGTCTAACTACTAAGTTCAAATTCCAGTTAGTAAAAATATAAAATCAAAAAATGGTATGGAGGAAGAATAAGCAGTTTGGATATTAGAAGAGCAGGAGAATTTCCTATTTTGTTTATGATCTATCAGTCAGGATCATCAGTGACCTTTTAGCAGGACAATGGCTATTCTGATAAATAGGATTCTATTCACATAAAGAATTAAGAAGACACTGAGCAGTGGTGGCACAGGCCTTAATCCCACCACTCTGAGAGTTCAAGGCCAGACCGGTGTACACAGCCAGTTCTAGGACAGCCAGGACAGTTACAAACAAACAAACAAACAAAAAACACTGGAAATGTATGTAATCAGCCGAAAAAAACAAGCCTCGTTTTAGAGAGTTCAAGCAAAAAGGGAGTTGACCTGGGGAAGTGTGTGCACACAAGACTGCCACAGAGCTAAGGAAGGAAAGGAAGAGAAGAGGGGTCAGCTCCAAGACATCAGATGTCGGAACCATGGAGAGAAAAGCTACTTACAGCACAGAGCAGACAAGTCGCAGGGAAAGACAGAGGTGACAGCGGAGTCACATATCTGTCAAAATCCGCGTGGCTGCCCACTGCTGCTGCAGTCCCCTCCTGCTGCCCAGTTCTCAGTGAGCACGGATGCCTGCCTGCAACAAGTCCTGGGAATTATCCCTGAACTTCAATCCCTGAACTACAGAAAGGGTAGGACTGAATGGTGGTGTCACAGAAGGTAACCAGCAACCTTGACACCATCTCTGTGTGTGGAAGGCCTGGGAATGTCCCCAGATGACCCTATAATGGGCCACCCATGAGACTTACTTCTCTGATGGAAGAGACACAGATACATACAAAAAACTGATGCAGAGGTTGTTTAAAAAGTAAGGTGGACACCTGTGTCTACCTCTGTCCTTCGCATGCAGGTACACACAGATGCAGCCTATGTACATATGCACACATGACCAAGTGCACACATACACACATTAAAAATTAGCGCCATGTTACAAATGATCCATGGCTAGTGTGGCCTCTTTGTCCCCTCTTGAAGACAAAGACATTATTCTGTGAAGTGGAGAGGCGTGACCGTTGTTGGTGGAGCTGCACAGGGGGCTCGTCTCAGGCTGAGGAGTCTGGAGAAGCACAGATGGGTTTCAGTTCCTTTCTTTCTGAGAGCTTGAGAGGGGCTGGCCTACACTGCTGCCTTCTGTGTTTTGAAACCTTGAACATATTTAAAGGGGATTTGAGAAACACTTGCTCCGCGGTCGCAGGGATTTCCACAGAAGCATGTTGATGAGCCAAAGGCCTCGGCCTCTGGAACCCCCTTGATCCGCGGGCTGCAGCTGGCCTCAGAGCTGGGGTAGAGAAGTGGGGACCTCCTGTGGGTGGGACCTGAGCCCAGGTGGCCTCTCTGAAAGTCTGCAGGCATCAGAGCACCATTAGGGAAATATGGAGCGAGGCTTTGCAGGCAAACCCTAGCGGGGCTGTGAGCCTTCCAGCAGAGGCAAAGGAAGTGCGGGGCTTTGGAGAGTGATGTCACAACCAAGCACAGCTCAGCTGGGCACAGCAAGGTCACTGTGTCCCAGCTCAGAGCTGGGAGTATAGCCTGGCCTGCAACTCCAGAGTTACTAGAAAGGAGAGGGCTGAAGAGATTCATCAGAAGGGAGGACAGACTGGGAACCACACCCAGCAATCTGAATCTGAGACCTGCAACCTGGGTCCCTAAAGTGGGCTGTGTTGGCAGCCAAGTCAAGGACCGTGGCATCTGTGAGGCAAATTGGGCCTTTTATGGCCCTTTCTGGACAGGTGGGGACTTCATGTGCCCAAAGGACCAATAAAGAGCTTAATGGGGACATAGACGCAAAATGGAAGGGGCTTCTTCCAAACAAGGTCTTCCAGAGTGTGACAGGACCATGATGCACTGCTCTTATCCCAGAGCCCCACAGCCGGGGATTGAATTGTTCCTGAGAAAATGTAGTCATCAAGAGTTAGCCCTCAGGAAACCACAGGGTGACCTAGGTCTGAGAAGGGTGTGCTGGGACCAGCTGGGGAAGAGCTGTCATACTGGGGACTCTCAGAGAGGGAACAAGCTGGGGGAGCAGAGAGGCAGTGCAGTGGTGGAGTGTAAATCCAACTGAGGATTCACAAGGAGGAGATTCTAGGGCAGGAAATGAACCGGACTCAGAGGATGCGTAATAGGACCCAGATGACCAACCATGGCTGCTGAAGGACCAAAGCAAGCAGTGGGGGAGACTGCTGCTAAAAATAAGGGAGGGGCTCCTAGCTATCCAATCAGCTACTGGCTTCTCCATCCAGATGTTGCTGTGCAAACCTACTGTGTGCAGAACCAAGGAGCCTGGCAGGTAGGGCATGAGGGGAGCACAAGGAGGAGGCCTCACCCATCTGCCAGGGGCAAAGGCAAAGCTGCTGGTTGTGGCAGAGATACCCACCATGCTGCATAGCGAGACTCTCGGCGCCTCGCTGGGGTCTAAGAGAATTGAGAAGCCTAGTAGGCAAGAGCCGGAAGCCTGAGCTGAGCAACTTCCTCCCTATATCCCTGTCTAGCTTGGGACAGGAATGTCACACACACACACACACACACACACACACACACACACACACACGCACGCGCACGCGCACGCGCACACGCGCACACACACACACTCACACCAAAAAACCTGCTCCGATCCCAGGAGTGCGTGTGTAGGGGATCGGAAAGCAGGGGCCAGTTGAAATATCCTTTCTAGAAGCCCTTGCTGTTTTCTTGATCATAACTTATTGGGGTGTGTGAGTGGTGTCTGCAAGAGCCCAGCCTCAATCATCCCATTTTAAGGACAATAAATGATTCTGAGAGTAAAGTTGACAACGCTCTCAGTTTAAGGGACAAGTCTGGGGCTGTGCCTGGACCTGGTGGCTAAAGGGTTGGACAGCCCACAGGTGCCGAAAAGCACACCTGCTGGACACCAAAGACCAGGGCATCAAGGACCGTAGAATCATGGAAGGCTTCCTGTGCAAGGGGAAGATCGAAAAGGAGTTGGAAGCATGAGGCACCTGCCTCCTGAGAAGGTACGAACTGGTGCAAGAAGGAAAGATGGACTGAGGGAACTGAAGGTTCTAAAAGTGAGGCCATAAACTAGGAACTGGGAAATTGGTTGCCCTTTGGAGCAAGTGTTCTGACGAGGTAGTTGAGAGTTGGGCTTGGCTGGAGTGCACTTTGTAGTCAGAGAAAAACTACAAAAACCAGGGAGAATGGGTAGCGGACCTTGTGTGCTAAGCGTCACTGACATTTGATGCTATCGCATGCCCCTGGGTGAGATGCAGGTTGCTTCCCAAAAGCGCACTTGCCCCACGACCCTCTACAGGAAGAGATTGGGAGTTATGGCTCCCTGGTGTTTCTGAAGGGGGTGCCTGCAAGGAGAATCTGGTGTTCAGTGACTATGGGCTCCAGCTTCAACAACTCCCCAGCCACCCCCTTTTGCCCAGCTCATCCTGAAAGAGCCCTGTCCTGGCAATGGCCCATTTTTGTGATGTAAATGCTCTACTGGGGCTCATTCGACAGCCTTGGGTGAGCAGAGTTGGCTCCAGGCTCTGGCAGATGCCCCCTGCCTGCTGGGCTCACACTAGCCCTGGCTCTAGGCTTTTCACCTCCCCAGCCTTCTCCACCTGTACCCACTGAGAGCAAAGTCTTTCAGACCCACAGTACGGATGGCAAAGGGTGAGAACACACTCATCCGCATGATCTTATGACCTCTGCCTATAGTTATAAATTCATGAAGGCAGGGGTGTATCTCTTCATCTCAAACACAGTGACTGACCCTGATGCAAGACTGACATATAATTACGTTTCTATATTTGTTCTGTGTTTTGAAGCAGAGGCTTATATACCCCAGACTAGCCTCAGTCTTGTTATGATAACTTTGTTACCCTGGTACTGGGATTGCAAGCACCATTGTGTCTCAGGGATTTGTGCATGCCAAGTGTGGTGGTGTGGACGAGAACAACCCCCATAGGCTTGGGCATTTAAACCCTCCGTGTCTAGCTGGTGGCACAGTTTGGAGAAGTTTCAGGAAGGTGATACAGTCTTGCTGTGTAAGAAAGTAGAACAGGCCAGCGAGTTGTGGCTCTGATCTTCCCTGCCTGGGGACAAAGCAGCTTCTGGAACGTTCAGCTGTGTGTCCCTGCTGGTACTTCTGTTTGCCTTGGCAGCCATGCTCAGCATCATCAGCCTTGGTGCCCCGGGAGGAGGGTGTAAGGTGCAGAGTAACGACCACCATCTTTGCGACAATGAGAAACCTGATGTGGTTAAGCTGTGGATGACAGAGTAGGGTGCCGGGGAAAGCCTGGGTCTTGTGACATCACTGAGTCACTACATCCTGGGATTATCTTCTGAGCGTCTCATTCTTTAAGGGAATGTTTTACACAACGTGGGCATCCTGCTATGTACCAGACTAGTAACTACATTTCCCCGAAAGGAAGAGTCCACACTTGTGTTAAACGTCCTACAAGGTCACTTGGCTGTTTGTATGGGGTTTCAATGTTACAGATTGGGAACCAAATTTATCTTGAGCTGGGTTTGAGCCTATAAATAGTCATTTATTGTCCACCTCTGTGTGTGACCTCACATCCTTGTGACAGTTGGATTAAGTCCTTTGGGGATATACACACAGACCTCTGACGTCTAACAACCCAAAGGTCAGGAATGTCATCGGATAACACTGGAGGCCTATAGCAGGGTGGTCCTCTGTAACCCTCTTACCTGACATTTCCATAACGTATTTGAAAGTGGCTTGATGACTTTGTTCTGTTTAAGAGACAGGTGGTACTGGGCTGAAGCTGTGTTCCTGGCTACAGAACGTACTATCTCTTATTTCATTTGCGGTGAAATCTGTGGTTTTGCACGTACACTAGCTGACATGTTTAGTGGAATCAGATGCTTGGATGATAGGTGGAGCTGGAGGTGCATGGAGCCCCTATTTGTGTATGAGGAGAAATGTCGCATGTGTGCATATGTCATAGTGCCTGGAAAAAGAGACTGTCTGTGTGACAGGGTCCAGGAGAGAGGGTGACAGAGGTCCAGGAGAGAGAGGGTTCCGGAGATTCTGAGCCCAGACTTATCTCAGGAGATCAGAAAGGCAGAGGGCCTAAGGGATGCAGCTAGCGGGCAGTGGGAGGAAGAGAGATTCCAGCATCAGTGGCCCTGCTTCCCCTGCTCTAGGATTACAAGTGCCCTCCGCCATACCTGGCACTTTTAGCGAGTCCTAGGAATTGAACTCTGGTCCTCATGTTTGCAAAGCGAGCACTTTACTGGTTGAGCCACCTCCCCAGTTCATGCTGTGCCAGAAGTGTGAGGTAATGAAGGTGTGTCCTCCAACCTGGTTTGCCCCTGATCTTATTTCTTCCCCTCACTACCTTAGAGAAAAAAAATGTTCTCCTCCATGCTCCTTGGACCTTGCCCTGGCCTCCTAGCCTGTTTCCTGTTAACACACAAATAGCAAACGGAGGCTGAGGCTTTGGGAGGATTTTCCCCGAGACTCTCCAATGGCTTATGGAGGACACCATGCAGGCAGAGAGAACATGACTGACTCTTGTCTTGACCCAGCCCTACTTACGAGTATCACGGCTGCTGCTGCTCAGAAGGGATCCAGTCACAGGAAATGGCCTGAAGGCTGAGCCGCCTCTGGGGCTGACTCAGCTAGGGGTCTTATGGGATTTGAAGCCAAGGCTCCAGAGAGTCTAGGACCAGGACAAGCAACCGCAGACTGGCCTCCCTGACAGCCCCACCCAGGTCCTACCTGTACTGGCCCTGCCTCTGTTAGGAGTGGTAGCTTTTCTCTCTTTAGAACCACTCCTTGGCCCTATCCCTCTAAGAACCCCCTATTAGGAAGATGGAGCTTTGGGGTGTCTTCACTCGTCCCTCTTGCACCCAGGTCACTGAGGAAGTGTTGGCAGGACGTCTGGTTCCAACATTCTAGGTGTCTTGGAACCTGAGACTAGGATCATCCTAGTGCCATGTGGTCATGCCCATCCCCTGCCCATCTCATTCCCATGTGTGTAACTGGCAAGCAGCCCTGTATACCATATGGGTAGATGTTCTCTAGTCTCTTCCAGAAGCTCAGACTTTCTTGCTACATCCTCAGGGCTGGTCCTGGCAGGACGTCTATCCCCAGAACACACATTCCCCCTGAAAGACACTCACCTGCAAGGCAGTGAGATGTAGGGGTTAGGCACCAGGCAGGTGGGGATCTAGGCTCTGCTGCCTCCTGCCTGTGTGGCCTCAGGCTCACTCAGGAGCCACTCTGTCCCTTCCAGTCACCTGAGGGTGGGAGCCATGAACCCCCTCTTCCATCGCAGCATTTTGGGGGTGGGAAGCTCAACAGGATTACACAGCTCACGTGTTAATTGTTTCTTTCCTACTTGTATTAAAAGTCCTCACCTCAATAATCCCTTCTAGAACCTTCCACGGGGCTCATGATCAAGATTGTTATCTCTTTGGGGCTGAGTATTTATAGAGAGCAGGCTGTGTCCTGCTCTAAGTCATTTCATGTGGCAAGGAACAATGGCTTTTAGGCTGGCTCTTGCCTGAGCGACATCATCTACAAAGCAGCATTGGCTCCATTTTGAGAACAAATGTTGAGGCAGAAGGATTCTGTTTTCTGTGTGCACAGAGACTCCACCACCTGTCCACCATGAGCCAGGAATCCAACTTGTTCACATACGTAACAAATTACCATCTATGAACTTGCCGGAGCTGATTAGGAACACATGACATTAGAGCAATGAAACTCTTTCAGAAAAGCCAGACCCTTGAACTTATCAAACATACAAGACCAACAAAGGAACGTAGGTGCCTACCAACTGTCTTCTGACTGCCTGGTGCATTGCCATGGCAACCATCAATGGCGAGCTCCCAACCACCCCCAGGGTTTCAGCTCTGTGCCGCCCCCTCTGAACTACAGTCCATCCGGACCCAGGCAGCTCCGTGCTGTGCTGTCTTCCCTCGCCTCGTGGTTATCCACTCTCCCAAAGTGTTGCGCTGGGCACCTACAGTAGGTGAGCTTCTCCTTACTCCATCTCAGGGCTGGAGACTGAGTGTAGGGTCTCCCACATGCTAGGGGCGTGTTCTACCACTGCGCTATACTGAGTCTGAGGAGACTCTTTGCTTTCTTTTGAAACAGGGTTGGTCTTGAACTCATGACGATGACCAACCAGGCTGTCCTTATACTTCTAGAATGGCTGAGATCCCAGACCTGTGCTACCAGGCCTGACAACTTTCATTAATGGGCCAGCTCCTTGTCTCTGCATTCCCTAAGGCCCCTAAGGCCCCTCTGCAGCCTCTTTAGTTCTTTTCTTTTTTCTTTATTTTTTTAAGATCTATCTTTATTTATGTGGTGTGTGTGTGTGCGCACGTGTGTGTGTATGTGCGTGCATTATGCATACAGGCATTCAGGTACCTTCAGAGGCCAGAAACGTGTTGGGTTCTAAATGGTTCTAAATAGCCCAGTGTGGCTGCCATGAACTGAATGTAGGTTCTCCAGAAGAGCAGCAAGCACAATAGATAGATGACAGATGAATGGATGGGTGGTGGATGGAGATAGATAGATAGATAGATAGATAGATAGATAGATAGATAGGTACATACATGCATAGATACATAGATAGATAGATAGATACATACATACATACATACATACATATAAATGGACTGATGGATGAATTGATGCATGGATGCATGGATGGACAGATGCATGGATGGATGAATGGATGGATGCATGGTTGGACACATGTATGGATGAATGAGATATATTGCTATGCAAAGTATACTGTATAATCTCAGTGTTAATATTAGTAACTCAGATTGTATTAAAGGAGCCTACAATTACCAACAGCAACACCGTCAAGTGAAATCAGGATTACATGGTGAATTACAGGCTAAGAAACTAAAGCAGCTTGTGAATTCGCTGTTATTCAATAAATTATAGTGTAGAAAGACATGAAAGTGTTTGTTTCTGGCACAGGGCACAAATGAAATATCCATGAGTGCCCCACCTTCTCGCTGGGCAGCTGAAGCTCTGCTGAAGGGTGTGAAGGGTTATTTTAGAAATCAAAAGCTACCTCTGTCAAAGGCTGGGAGCCATGCTGAATTGAGGCCAGCTGTGGATGACGAGCAGTCTTGAGCTTGGCAGAGGTGAGCTGAGATGCCCCGCTGCTCCCCCCCCCCCCCAGCTCCCTGGTGAGTGATGCTGTCTGTCTTTCTAACCCTGAGTTTAGGATCAACTCATGCTTGCTCCATTCACACTCTTGGTGGGAAGAAAGGACAGAATGGGAAATGGCATGAGCCAGTAAGATGCTCAGCAGGTGAAGGCACTTGCCACCAAGCCTGTAGACTTGAGTTCCATCCCCCTAGAACCCATATGGAAGCAGGAAAGAGTTGACCTTCTGTATCTAAGTATGCGCATGAACCTGTATTTGCAATAATAAACGCTGCAATTTGAAAATAAGAATGGGCAGTCACAGGAAAGGTTTTGGCCCATGTGAGAGAAGCTCACATTTCACTCTCTTTGTGTTTGTTACTGAACTTGTAGTAATTCTCAACTTCTTTTCCCCAGAGCAGAGCTACCTTGGAAATTAAACTCTGCTCTCACCGGTGCCTCACCTGGCTTCCAGCTCCAGGTTTGGGTCTGTGTCCACCACTCAAGCCTTGAGAGTGGTCTACACTGGAGGCAATAACCTTGTCTGACTGCCCCCCAGAGCAATGATGTCTTGAAGAGGCGAGACAGATGATCTTCCTATGACCTTTGTCCTCAGAGGCCCCTGCCCCACCCTGGCTGATTCCTCTGCATAGGAAGGAGATTTGAAAGCTGAGGTCATATAAATGACTCAGGGCCTCTTGGTCCAGATCAGAGAGATTTGCATAGAGGCGGTGTGGCTACAGGGGCTGAGGGCTATTTAGAAGTCTGAGGACCTGTTTCAACAGGCATCCTTCTGAGGCTGGTTGATACTCCCAAGCGACTGCTGCCTGGCCGGGTTTCATCTTCCCAGGGCTTTAAGCAAATTTTCAATATTGTCACCCCACAAGATTTCAAGCACTGGGTTTTCTGCCCCCTGTGGACATGAGACTCACCAACCTACCTCAAGAGCCAAGGAGCATCCTTGCACCAGGGAGAAGCTGGGCTTCTTTCCCCTCCTCCCTCCACCCTCATTCCTGCACCTGCCATTCCCAGCTGTGTCTGAGTATCCACACACATGGAAGTGTAAGGACCAACAAACAGCCTGAGCAGAATACTGTGAGGAAAGCCTTCCCCTGGTCCAGTATACATCCCAGCTTCTCCTGTTCCTCCCTCCAGGCCCTGCAGGCTCTTGAGTGTGTTCTTCCTGTTTTTCCTGTCATGCTGCTGTGCCCATTTCTCTTCCATAAAAGTTCCAAGAAGGACTTTCTGCTCCCACAATGCCTCTGGAATCCATTCTCCTCCAAGCCCAATTATCCCATTCTCCAATTGCACACATCCGGGTTTTTGTTTGTATAGTCAGGGAAGGATTCGAGAGGAGGAAGAGAGGCTGAGATCCAGAGTCAGGTATGAGGCAGAAGAGGGTGAAGAAGGTGAAGAATAAGAGACATGAGCAATGAGGGAGGTGAGGCAGGGAGGTAAAGATAACGGTGGGGGAGATAATGGAAGAGATAACGGGAAGAGATAATGGAAGTGGGGGTGAGAGGCCAGGGTGAGGTCAAGGAAGGGGAAGGTGGGAAAACTGAGGCTGAGGAATGAGAAAGGGAATGGTGAGGAAAATGAGAGATGGAAGACTAGAAGAAGAAAGGAGAGGAAGTGAGGAGAAGGCAGAGTGCGCAGGGTGAGGGGCTGAGCGACTGCAGGGAACGCAGGTACGGAAGCTGGCAGAAATGGACGGCTGCAGCTCCGAACTTCCAGTCCCGACCCTCAGCTGCCAGCCGAGCCGATCCCGCCTGCCCAGAAGAGGCGGCCTGGAGAGGCCCAGAGCCATCGGCCACCACAAGGGACAGAGCAGTGCCATTGGCATAAACACTTCCCTTTAATACACTGTCCTGGGAACGTGACCTGGGAAGGACCTCCCCACCTCAGAGCAGCAAACAAGCATTCCCACCTCTTGTTTTGTACAGGGAGTCCAGGCACTCAGTAAAGGAGGGGTCTGGCAGTGTGCACACAAGTCCCTGTGTAATACAAGGAGTTAAAGAAAGCTGAGGACAGGACCAGGTCACTAAAGGCTTGTGTCAGTAACAAAGTTGGTTCTATGTCAGTTCCAGAAGTAGGGAGGGTCCTGGGACAGAGGGATGCTCAGCAGATAAAGGAATCTGCCACCAAACCTGACCGCCTGAATTCTATCCCCAGGATGCCTATGGGGAAAGAAGAAAACCGATTCCTTCAAGTTGTTCTGACTTACACACACACATACACACACTAAACAAAATAAACCAACATTTTAAAAATTCTTAATGAATATGCCCCTTCTACGTTCTTATTTTTAGATGTATGACTGTTTTGTCTACATGTATGTCTGTGTACCACATGTGTGCCTGGTGACTGCAGAGGTCAGAAGAAGGTGTCAGATCTCCTGGAATTAGAGCCGCCATGTGGGTGCTGGGAATGGAACCTGGGTCCTCTGCCAGAGCAGCCCTGGCTTCTAACCACCGAGCCATCTCTCCAGCCCCGGGTGTGGGCCTTGCTAAAGACTCCACCTGTGCTAGTGGTGTGGCAACTCCTCCGGGGTCCGGCCTCAAGCCGGCCTTCTCTCTCGTTCACGTCCATTTCTACTGAGGTTGCATGGTCAGAATCCCTCAGAGCACCCCAGGCTGGCTCGCTGGGTGGAGCTTTCTCAGAAAACACTTGCCTTTCTTGGCTCTTGTGCCAGACCCTCGCCCACCCAGAACCTGTAGAGATGAATGGTGTAGGAAAAGCAAAACCCGTGTCCAAATCTAGCCGTGTAGTCTGAGCTCTACCACGGTCCCCTCTTGGTGGGCACAGCTATGACACAGGCAGTTGTCATGGTAGACGAGAATCTAGCGCAGCAAGCAGGGAGATCCATCCAGTACTTAGCTGAGGACAACAGATCTCTGACTGCCTATTGCGAAGCCAAGCTTATCATAAAGCATTTGGGAGCTTATGATGTCTGGAAAGCCAAGGACCTGAGCCCAGAGGCCATACAGCTGCTGTGTAGCCGTTTCCTCCAGAGGGCGGGATGCTCACAGGGCTCAGGACACTCACAATAAACTCAGATTCCTCCATGACGGTAACATAAGCAGCAAACAGCAGAGGAAGGGGGGCTGTAGCATGAATAATAGAAACCCAGAGACAGATGCTGGGGTTCAACCTGAAGATCAGAAAAGCAAAACAGTCAAGCCACTAGAGAGCTTTTACCTCTAAGAAATCCTCAGACTGGAAGAGAACAAATTCCTGCCTCATCCCAGCTTATATTTCTCTCTAGTGCTGGGGTTAAAGGTGTGAACCACCACCACCACCTGGATCTGCTTCTGCATTGATCTTGTGTAGCCTAGGGTGGCCTTGAACTCACAGAGACCCATCTGCCTCTGTCTCCCAAATCCTGGGACTAAAGGTATGTGACACCACTGCCTGGCCTCCAGTGGCTTAGTTTTACCTTCTGATCTTCAGGCAAGATTTATTCATAAAACATAAATAAAATATTACTATATTTCTCTTTTTGTCTAAAATAAAATAAAGGCTATAACTAATATAATAAAAACTATATACAATAAGTACAATAACTATATGCAATATATAAAGCTATAAATACACCAACAATGTCTAGTCCATTTGCATTTGACAAATTCTGAGAGAATAATAGTCTCCAACAGAGGGCAGCTTGTGTAGTTGCCTGCAAACTGAACAGGGGACTCCAGAGATGCAGCTTTTGTGACTCCTCACCCATGCTAAGTGAGCTTTTGGCAATTCAGATGTCCAGAGCTCACCCATGTTCCTGGAAACAGCTCTGCAAATCATTGGTGCACCAAGCTAAACTCGGGTGGAATCCATCCACCCATCCATCCACCCATCCATTTACCTATGAATTCTTCCTTCCTTTCTTCTGTCTCTGTCTTGTTTTGTGACTGAATCTCATGAAACCAAGGCTGGTTTCAAACTCACTATGTAGCTGAGAATGACATTGAACATCCGACCCTCCTGCCTCCATCGCTCAAGGATTTCAGGAGAGTACTTCCATCCCTAGTTTTTTAATGCAGTGCTAGAATTCGAGCCCAGGGTTCTGTGAATGCTAGGAAAACACTCTACTGACTGAGCTACATCCCCTGGCCCCCTGTGTTGATCTGATGTTGTCCTCTCTACCCGGGTGGATAGACACAGTCTCCCCAGCAAGAAGGACCAATGCCAACTAGAATTCAGTGGTACTGCAGGACTGTTTGTTTCTCGGCACATACTGCACAGCAGAGGTACTGGAGGCCAGTCAGGGTGGTTCCAGAAAGAATACACACCTTCTCAGGGGGTCAGATGCCAATAACAGCAGCCACACACAATGCTCACTGTCATTGCACATGCCCCAAGTGGAGATCAGTCCCTCAAATTCGGGAGGGCCAGAGTGTAGTTAGAAGACATTTACTGTGCCAACCCCCGGGGCTCCCAAGCCCAGAGAGAGCCAACCATACTTCTAGCCCCAGCCCTGGTCAGTGGCCGGTAGCTACCACACGCAGCCTCCACCACTCTTCACCTGGTATCAGGGCCTCCCGGAACCCAACCAACCTGGCCCTGTAACCTCACCCTCTGCCTCTTATTTAACAGGACTCCTTTCCTCCACCCATCCCAGCCTGCTTGCTGCCCCCGCCTTCTGAGATCCGAGGGGAGATCTAGGGACTGTGGAGATGCTGGTGATCTTAGTGGAATGGGGTCTTTGCCAGCCTGGTTGGGTATGACTATGGACCTGCGATGCCAGATGCTCGTGGCCATCAGAGATAATCAGAGACAGTGGCTTCAAGGTTTCTGTCTCATACCGAAGAAAATTAAAGGTGTGGACCCTTGTGGGAGTATACAAAGCAGAAGCAGGCTTTATTAGGAATTAGCACAAGAGCTGGAGCAATGACTCAGTGGTTAAGAGCACTGGCTGCTCTTCCAGAGGACCAGGGTTCAATTCCCAGCACCCACACGGAGGCTCGTACACCATCTGTAACTCCAGCCCAAGGGGATCTGATGCCCTCTTCTGGCCTCTGGGGGTACTGCATGTATATGATGTGTATATACATTAAAACTTAAAAAAATTATTCTAGAAAAATGAGAAATGTTTTTTAAGTGAAAAGTCAAAGAAAAGTAGGAGAAACTCCCATGGTTGGGAGGAGGAAAAGGCCACCAAATTTCCCTTGTCTGGGAGTTTTGTAGATTGATGGCAGAAGCTAGGCAAAGACTGAGGTTATCCCTGAGATGGCTTAGCACTGTGGGCTCTCATGGGCCAGTGAAGGGCTCACACTCTCTATGTATGCCCCCTGACCCAACTAGGGGGAGTTATGCATTATTCCTGTGCTGCCCATGCAGCCAAGGGTAGCTGAAGCCTTGCTGTGTCCATCTCTGACTTCAGCTTTGACCTGACAGTCCTCTGATTGCCATTCACTTAGCTCGCGTTTCCACCCTCCGACCTAGCAGGGACCTCCAGGCTGCTAACTGCAGTAACCTCTTTGGTCTTACATTTCAAGACCAGCTCGCTGTTCTCCCACAGCAGACAAAGTCGTAGCTGTGGTCTTCCTGATTGACCTCATACATAGCCCCTCGACCATGGTGCAGCCTGGGGTATCTTTCCAGAGCTTACTAGAAGCCATCCTTGCCATTTAGTCTGTATCGATGAGCTGTTTTCAAAGCAAGAATATATGAGGGGATGGTAGTGCCCCACACGTGCTCGTCAGAGGCGTCAGAAGTGTGGGGCGGTCACCCACCTGCCCTCACTAGCCCAGAGCCCTGATGTCCTGTCTGTCATGGTTGTCACACCTACCTACAACCCTCTTGTTCATCTCTCCCCTGCTCTAGTGCTCCCGCCATTCACTCTCAATCTTCCGTTTACCACGTGTGATCAACCTGTGGGTTTCTTCGTAGGCCCTTCCCTTTCCCTTACTACAGACAGAGGCTAGCGCCTGCCTCCCAATGTGCTGCACAGAGGCCCACAAACTGTTGCTTCCATAGCCACTTCTGCTGGCTTGGTACTATATGACTAGGTCTCAGGACCTGGGTCTCAGCCCCCAAAGCCCTCACTTACAAGTAGACAGTCATGAAGACCCTTCCTCTGCTGTGAAACTCCAGAGAAGGGCCCGGCAGAAATGCCTGGCACGTGGTAGACTGTTTTCCTGCTGCACAGAGTGGCCTCATACGCAAGGCTCGGCACCACGGTGACCTCACCTGACGACCCTGCTTGGCTTTCAAACCTGCAGGATTCAACCATGCTAGGAATCATTCTCCGGTCTGCTCAGCGCTGTTGGAAAGAGCCTTCAAAGATGGCTAGTTCTCACTGAAGGGTTGATCTGATATTTCAAGGCAACTAAAAACCATTTGAAGCCAGTCCCAGTGAATTCGGCAAGTAATAGACCTGGCTAATAAAATTTTTTGGTCAATAATGAGGTGGAATGGAGTGGTTTGGTTTGGTTTATTTCTTTTCCACATGGCCCACACAAATGGATTTGGAAGTTGTTCCAAACGAGATGCCACAAGGTACTTGAGCTCTGTGGCTGCTTTGCTGGGCCGGGGCTGCAGCTTTTCCGGTGGAATGTCTTTGGAGTCCTTGACTGTTTGCTGAGAAAACACCGCCATTATTTCAGAATCACAGCTTGCCTAAACATCAGCTTCCCTCCCCTGGCTTTGAAACAGCAATACATAAACAGTGTTCCCTCAATTTATTTTGAGAAAATGACCGTACTCAACAGGCAGGAGCTTATAAAGACAGAATACATGTATGTAGAGTTTGGATGCTTTCACTGAGTCAGGCTGACAGCGAAGTTCATCGGATGCATGTTTGATCACCTGCAAAGCTGCTTTCTGTGTAGCTGTGTGGGAATAAAGCATAAATGTACTCTCCTAATTTTGGCATAACCCATTTATGCATTTTAGACATTAGCCAGGAAAAAAAAGAGGAATGGAAGGAGGCTTGGCTCTCTGGTTGCCTCTCTTTGGACGCCTCGACCCAGCAGGTTTCCTGGCTCCTGATGCTGCCCACGACTCCAGCTACAATAATCTTCTAATACCGAGCCACGGACCAGGGCTCTGTTGCCAGTTCTGTCTTCTGGAAGAAGAAAAATGAGTTTAGGTTTGGGAAAGGGCTTCTGGGGCCCAGAGGGTGGCCGGCTCCTGCTTTGCAGACTAGCCAATCCACATGGCCAAGTGCCTCCTCCTCTTCCGCCTGCTAATTAACCTCTGGGAGCCTGAGGGCAGTCTGTGATGACATCCAACGGCAGGGCTCAGTGGGGCAGTCAGTAAATTGGGTACACAGTAGGTGTAAAATAAGTCTTATTTTACCAAAATTGGGTCCCTTTTTTCCTGTGTTCCCTGCAAAGCTAAGTGGTCATAGAGGTCCAAGGGCACCCAGTGGGCAGGACCAGATTGTCACTTTGCCATCTGAGAGCATGAACAGTTCCCTCCACAGGGAGACTGTATGTCCAGGAAGAGGATCAGCCACACTGTTCTATACAAACTTCACACTGGAGACCCTGCTCTTTCTCCATTCCCTCTTGCTGGAGTGATAATTCCTATGGAGGTGGTGGTCGCATAAGGACAGGGGAAAAGCGAAACATGTCCAGAAATAACAAGAGAACACGGCCTCCTTGCAAAGTTCCCAGTGGACACACGGGACCTAGAACAGACATGGCAGGGCAAGGGGGTCCTGAGCACACGACAGATTGGGGTACTGGGGTGGGTGATGAGGAAAGGAGCATGCTGGGAGGTAAACCCTTGGCTGGTTTACTTTTATTAGGTAGGTAAGGTGTGTGGGGTGCCCACCAGCTTCTGCACAGCCAGAGGCCCTGGGAACTGGCCTGAACAACTTTGCGTTTAACTGAGTTTATTCAAGTGGGCAGTCTAGTCCTAGTGGGAGGAGGACAGGGGGGATAAATATTCAAATAAATTACCTTTTCTTGGTATGAATGTGTGGTGTGCATGCATGTCCACCCGTGTGTGGTGTGTATACATGTGTATGGATACATGTGTGTACATGTATACACAGGCTCAAGGTTGATATTGGCTATCTTCCTCTATCACCCCCTACCTTGTGTACTGAGTTGGGGTCTCTCACTGACCCCCAGACTCCCCAATTCTGCTAGTCTGGCTGGCTGCCTAACCCTAAGGCTTCTGTCTCTACCTCCCATGAGCCGCCATGATCACTTTGCTTTTTGTGTGGGTTCTGGGGACCCGAACTCCTGTCCTCACGCTTGCGACCAACACTTCACCCACTGAGCCATGGCCTCAGCTGTGAGTTAGTTGCTTACTAATGGGAGAAATCCTTCCTCTGGAGGCAGACAGAAGAGACAAACAGGAACAGCCAGAGACCATGGGCTGCCAGCGCCCAGCCCTCCCTCCTCACTCTCAGAGGCATGTTACAGGCCTAAAGACAAGCGTGACTCATTCATTAATTTGGAGAGAAAACAGGATAAAAACAACAGAACAGCCCAGACGCAAGCATTCTTCTAATGCTTTCCATTCCCCAAACACACATTTTACAGCAGATTCTTTTGGCTTCCCAGAATGTCTTAATTTTATGCTTTCATGAGTGATTAGAGAGAAGAATGCTGAGCCCTACTGTGGAGGCAGCTAGCATCAGAGTGACTTAAGGGTGGCTGCACTGAGTCACAGGCAAATGTCATCCCAGGTCCCCAGGCCAAGGAACCTGGGCCCTCACCTGGTGAACCCCGGTATCAAGGGACTTGTCCGGGGTCAGCCGTCCGACCCATCTCCCCGTCCCCAGTGGCCCCTTTCTGATCTTCTTCCTTCCCTTCTAATATTCCTTGCCTTGCCCACTCTTCTTTTGCTCTGGGTTTTCCTTAAGGAGTTGGTGAACTTAGGTCAGAAGGACACAGCTCCTCCCCTTGTCCCATTAGCTCTGTGGTCAGTCATTGTACAACATGGAACATGCTTACCTGGCTTTTATTTGTTTGTTTGCTTCTGTTTGTTTTCAAGATAGGGTTTTTTTTTTTTATAACTTTGGATCCTGTCCTGGCTCTTACTCTGTAGACCAGGCTGGCCCTGAGTGCTGGGATTAAAGGTGTGCGCCACCACCACCCGACTACTTACCTGGATTTATACATAACATAATACACTACTTTTTTTTTAAAGAAATACTCGGCTGGAATGTTGTGTGTTAGGGGTGGGGTGAGCTCTGTTTTTGTTCTTCCACTTTTGAAGCACCGTCTTCTTCCCCCCTTCTGCATCTCACCTCCCCATCCTGCTTTGTCTTAGGTGAGGTTTTTCGTAGCTGACACCTTTAGTAAGCTAGATTGAGATCCATGCCAGTCAAGTGGGAACTGCACAGAGACACCAGGGACAGTGACATCCTCACACCTTAGGAAAGCCAGACTTCCTGCCAGAAAACAAACTGTACAGCTTCCCCCTGCCCCTGTCCTGCCGGGCCACCCCCGGCTCCTTCAAACACTAAAATCAATTTAAAACTTCAGTACCCAAAGTTAAAACCTCAGTATGTGAAGCAGGCAGAAGGAACATCTTGGAAACATTCAGGTGGTAAGTTAAAATAAATTTCATTAGTGTATACTAAATATGCAAAACGATGGGTTTCATTATGACATTCTCATGCCTGTATATAACGTGCTCTGATCAAATCAGATGGACGCTGTTTTTAGGTTCTCTGGTTCTGGTTTTGTTGGGGGACGGGGTCTGATGTTAGCTCTAGCTGTTCTTGAACTCACCGTCACTTTGAGATCCTGACGCTCCTGCCTCTACCTCCTAAGTGCTAGGACTGCACACATAGCACCATGCATGGCTTATCCAGTGGATATCAAATCTTGGGCTTGTGTGTGTTAGGCCATCACTCCACGGGCTCGCCGTATCCTGAGTCGGGAGCAGGGAGGAGGGGGTTCTTAAGAGCAAGATTCAGGGTGTGGGGCGTGTCCCCTAGCTCTCTTCTCTAGCCTGCTCCAGGCTCTGCCAAGACACCCAAATGTGGTCACCTGTGGATATGACAGGGCTCAATCCTAGGTCATCACTAACAGGTTTCACCATAGAGGGACGGACCCCTTCCCTCCAGCCTCAGAAGGCCCTTGAAGCCGTCTTCCACAGCCTGCATGTGGGCCACTCTCAGTCACCTGTAATAAACCAACAAACACACAGTAGAGAGAAAACAGTTTCCATAAAACAAAAGGTAAAACAAGCCAGGCAAGCATGGGGTGATGTGAACAGGCGAGTCAGCAGAACATAAAGGGGCTGAGGAGACGGCTCTGTGGTGCAGGGCACTGGCTGCCTTCTAGAGGACCTTAGTTCAGTTCCCAGCACCCACACCAGGTGCCTCCCAATTGCCTGTAATCCCCTCCTTCAAACGTGTTCCACACAGGCAGACAGACGGAAAGAGAAAACAAAATAAATCCTTTGACAAGCTAAACAGAACACTGGCAGGTTGTTCTGAGCAGGAGAGGACATCACAGACGGTGTCCACACGTGTGCATGCACACATACACACATGCATACCCCATACCATTACAACGGCGAGCTTTGTGCTACGACTGAGTACATGGGTGTATCTTTATATTTTCTCTAGGTGGGAATTGCTAGGGGAAATAGGAGCGTGAACTTCAGTTTCAAGAGAGGTGTCGC
Source organism: Arvicola amphibius (assembly GCF_903992535.2). Classification (NCBI taxonomy): domain Eukaryota; kingdom Metazoa; phylum Chordata; class Mammalia; order Rodentia; family Cricetidae; genus Arvicola; species Arvicola amphibius. The sequence continues at coordinate 72,513,783 of NC_052055.2, read as the reverse complement.
TGAGAACGGCCTTGTGACCCAGGGCCATGTTCTCTGTTGCTCCCCCAAAAGGACCCTGTGAATGGAATGGGGTACCTGGGCTGCTGTCTGGGCTCTGTGACTTTTGGCCCTGCATCCTGCTTTGTGGTAGATAGAAGGAAAGGCCTGCTAATCTCGGGAGCTCTTCATCCGCTGCTTGATAGTGGGGAATCCTACTTAGGCACAGCTTCCATTCCTTTGTAATTGACCCCTCTCTGCCCTCTTCCAGCCCAGCCTGGCCCTTTGCCTTTATGGTTTGAAGTAGGCATCATGCTGGTAGGTCTCTCTGAGAAGTGGGGGGGAGGAGTGTCACTGGGCAGCCCCTGAGGGCCACACTGAGCCAACCAACCCGGGTCCCTCAGTGTCCCAGAGTGGGCACAGCCTCTAGACAGGGCAATCTATGGTACAGATTCTCCTATCTGGTACTAAAACTTCATGTGTGTAGTTTTAGGACAAACACGCAGCTCAAACCTGGGGACTCTTCCGTCTTGAACTTGAGTGTCTACATTGGGGTGGGGGGTCCTGAGCTGATGCTCACTCTAGCTAAGTGAGCCCCTTCTCTTTGGCTCCAGACACATGTTCCAAAGTCAAGGGTTTACACATAGACATATCTGTTTGCAGACAATTTGTCTGAGCCCTTATTATCCTGTAATTGGGTTAAATACTGCTGTGTAGGCAACGGCATACCAAGGCAATTGCCGAATCCCTGCGAGGCCTGCCCCCCTCCCTCCTTCCTCCAGCAGGCCTGTTGGAAGAAAAAGGTAGAGACATAAATTAAGACAGGACGAATATATTCCTTTCTTGGAATGAGCTATTTAAAGAACAAGCCAGATGTGCAAATAGACAATTTCCCCTTGCTCACTACATTTTTAAAGGGGTGTGTATTTATGTGTAGAAGAGAGAAGAGAGAGAGGGAGAGAGAAAGAGACAGAGAGAGAGAGATCTTCTTTTCTTTAACAAAAAAATATAATCTGAGGATCTGGTTAATTTTGGCATGCTATTCTTTTTTGCTACTTTTTATAATAATGTTTAATTTTTTAATGATTAGATTTTTTATTACTTTTTAAAAAAATTATGCCCATGTATGCGTGTCTGTGTATGCCTATGTGCACAAAAGTGCAAGTGTCCGAAGAGGCCAAAAGAGGGTGCTGGGTCTGCTGAGTCAGGAGGTACCGCTTCCTGGCGTAGATACAAGGAACTGAACTTGGGTCCTCTGCAAGAGTGGTATACACGCTTAACCACAGAGCAGTCCCTCCAGGCCCCACACTTCCTGAGGACACCATCACACTTGTCCATAAGAGTCACTGGCTAGGGGGTCTGCTGTCACCAAGTTATGTTCAGCAAAGATCCCATTGCTGGGGGCACCATGGTGTAGGTCTGAGGCCACCCACACTGTCCTATCTCGAAAGCTTTTTACCATCCCTTGTGACTTCAGGTTAGATGCAGCCTTTTTATACATACACTCACATATACACAAACATACACACACACACACACACACATACACACACACAAACACATACCCGCAAACACAAACACATACCCGCAAACACATATACACACACATATACACAAACATACACACACATATACACAAACATACACACACATACACACACACAAACACATACCCGCAAACACAAACACATACCAGCAAACACATATACACACACATATACACAAACATACACACACATATACACAAACATACACACACACACACACAAACACATACCCGCAAACACATATACACACGCATACATACACATGCTTATACACATACAATACATACACACACGCACATGCTCGCACATACGCATACACACACATACATACACATGCAAATAAACACACACAGACACACACATGCATACTTGCATACACGCGCGCGCGCGCGCACGCACACACACACACACACACACACACACATACACACACACACTGGGTCTTTCCTAGGGAATAGGGAGAACTTCTTTGGAGCTCTTGTCCCCAGTGGTTGGGACATAAAACTCATGATAGGATTCCCACTTAGAATCAAGATACTAACTCCATTGTCCCAGGCTCCCTTACCCCCAAAGCTCCTGCCCCGAAAGAATGGATTACTTGATTACTTGATCTTTCTCTTGTTTTTTATGGTGTCAAAGATAGAGCCTGGGTCCTCGTATGTGTTAGGCAAGTGTGCTGCTACTGAGCCATTTTAACTGCTTTATGGAAATCTTCCTAAAACATGTGATGCCCTGGGGAAGGATGCCCTGGGCAAACTGTAAGCAATGTAAACCGGAGTAAAGCGTATGGCACCCTGGGAATGTGGGACAGGCTTTGCTCCAGAGTCACAGGGCATTGCTTACCATCTGAGACCTCGGTGGTGCTGGGGGTTCCCACCCCACAGAGAGAAGCCTTGGACCTTCTGGGCTGCAGGAGAAGCCTGGGGCCCCTTTCCCTTCCTTGTTGCCTGCACTACCTCATGCTTGTGGAAGTCTATGCCAGCTTCTAAACAAGTCTCACTTTCCTCTCCTCTGGGCCCCTCCTGACACTCTTGGCCAGAATAACCTTCCCCAAATACAAATCTGATTATGGCTGTCTCCTGCTCAGTCTTCAGGGTTTCCTGTAGCTCAGGTCCTGGGTGTTGAGGGCTTGGTTTGTGGCTCACTCAGCGCATTCTCTCTCAGTCCTGCCCCACCTCCCCTACCACCTGTACTCCCTTCCCACCACTCCCCAGGCCATGCCCTGGCAGGTCAGAACAGCCATGTCCTCTGTCCCCATCCTACTTGGCTCATTTCAATTCCTCTTGGGTTCCATCCAGCTGTGGGCTCCTCCTGGAAGCTTTCCCAGACTACATTAGCTCCACCTGCACTGTGTGCCCCCATTCATGGAAGTCGTGTCACCCCATAAATCCTTCCTGTTGGCTCACATTAACCTTGCAAGGCTGGGCTTATCTGTTCCCCCGCTCCCCCACCCGTTCCTTTAGGACGGAGAGCGGGAGTGGCGAGCAGCCGGTTCTCCATCACTATCAGTTCATTGTCCCCTTTCCTGGCTCTTGATGACATAGGCAGTGTCCCCACCAATGACTGAGATGAGAGTCTTCAGGGCTGAGGCTGTTCGTTTCCACCAAAAGGTGCTCCTTCTGCTCATTCTGGAGTCCATCTCTGCTGGCCGTGTGTCTTGCTGTCGACAGACTCTTTTTTTTTTTTTTTTTTTTTTTTTTTTTGGTTTTTTGGAGACAGGGTTTCCCTGTAGTTTCTAGAGCCTGTCCTGGAACAAGCTCTTCTAGACCAGGCTGGCCTCGAACTCAGAGATCTGCCTGCCTCTGCCTCCAGAGTGCTGGGATTAAAGGCGTGCGCCACCACCGCCCGGCTGTAACAGACTCTTGTGTGAAGGCCTCCCTGTCTTAAAAGCCAAGTCTTGGGGCTCTGGACTGCTTTATTTGACATGTAGGAGTCTTACTCTCTGCCTTTGTCTCTCTGTCTCTCTGGCTTTGTCCTGAACCATCAGAGTGGCAAGCACATGGATTTTGGGAAAGTGGGCAGGGGTGCTATGTGTATTAAGTACGCCATGTAGACATGGGGAGGTAATTGAGCAATTAGCATGAAGACAGTTTCTGGTTGTTTCATGAGATCATTTATTTCACTTTGTCAAGTTCCTCAGTGTCCAGTTAAAACCACCAAAGAAAAGGGAAATTTTTCTCAAACAGTAGTAGTAGAAGCTAAGTACAACGTCCATATGATAGGTTCAAGTAGATGTGTACAAGGGCCGCATGGAGAGGGCAAACGGTGTGAAGTCCTGCGGTACACAGCTTCCTCTAGGCACACCCTACCTGTAAGTCCTTCAACGTCAACACCCAGCTAAGGCAGCGGATGCGCCCCTGAGAAAAATGCCCGGGGTTGGGAGATCCCAGAGATCCATGTTGGGGAGGCATGAGCAATCAAGTCCCTGAGTTCTAGGAACTGGCCTAGTTCAGAGGAGAATGTATGAAAGGAGAGAGTTGCTGGACAAGACAGCGCCACAGGACCCAATGTCACTGTTCCCCACTAACCATGTTCAATGGAAGAGTGAAGCCTGCAGGCTGTCCACAGACCCGAGCTCTGCCTTCCTCATTTTAGGGTGAGGTTTGGGGAAGCTACTGCAGCTTATTTACAGCCGGATCCACAGCCGCTATCAGACACTCTAGCATCGCTGCCCAATGTGACAACTGCCCCCTGGTGAGACTTGAGAATCCCTGGAGCTGGATATGCAGCTCAGTCGGTAGAGAGTTGACTTAGTATGCATGGAACCCTGGGTTCAGACCCCAGCACAGTACAGAGCTAGGCATGGTGATGAGGACCTACAGTCTCGGCACCGGGACATGGAAGCAGCAGCTAAGAAGGCTGGTCGTCCACAAGGAATGTGAGGACAGCCTGGCTTTCACAACATCCTGTCTCAGGCAAGCAAAAGATGGTGAAGATTTTAGCGGTACCAGGACCTTTGAGTATATTCTTAAAACTCCTCATCGTTCAGAGATATCCGTCCACATATATAATAAAATGATATGAAAGCCAAACTTCCTTCCAAATACTCCAGGTAGGGGCAGGGAATGAAATGAACTTGAAAGAATGGCCTTGGGGTGGAAAGATTGCTCAGAGTGTCTGCCTCTCAAACCTGGCTGCTAAGTTCCGTCCCAGGAACCCAAGCAAAAAGCCAGATGTGATGGCATGAACCTATAATCTCTGGAGAGATCGAGATCAGAGAGAGAACCCCCTCAAAGATTTTCAAACCCACCAACGTAGCAGAGCAGCCACAGAGACCCTGCCTTAAAGGAGACCATGGATTCCAGGAAATTTGACCTCTCACCTACACATGTGCGTTCTCTCTCTCTCTCTTCTCTCTCTCTCTCTCTCTCCCTCCCTCTCTCCCTCCCTCCCTCCCTCTCTCTCTCTCTCTCTCTCTCTCTCTCTCTCTCTCTCTCTCTCTCTCTCTCTCTCTCTCTCTGATGTAAATAAATCTTTTTTTAAAAAGAGTACTCGTGCCAGGCGGTGGTGGTGCACGCCTTTAATCACAGCACTCGGGAGGCAGAGGCAGGCGGATCTCTGTGAGTTCGAGGCCAGCCTGGTCTACAAGAGCTAGTTCCAGGACAGGCTTTAAAAAAGCTACAGAGAAACCCTGTCTCGAAAAACCAAAAAAAGAAAAAAGAAAAAAAAAGAGTACTCGAGAAGATATTGGGTGCTAGATGGAGCTCACTGCTCTTAGAATTCCCATCTGAATAGATACTTGTAATGGTTTGCATTTTAAAATGTAAAAGAACAAAAGAAAGTTAAACGATTTTGCAACTAGTGACGGTTTTTCTCCAGCCTCCCCTTCTCATGGCAGGAATCCTGTGTCGGTAGCCATTTGTCACCCTAATAACCTCAAGCTGCACAAAGAAAAGTCCCATTGGGCTAAGCTGGCTGAGTCATCGCTCCTTGAGAATTTCCATTACATATGTTATCTGTGTGGCCCATCTGGCCCAGGCAGTCCTCTCATGTAATATGTTCTGGCACTATGAGCTAGGCACGCCACAAATGGCTTTGGCGTGCAGGCATATATGAATGCATGCATGGTGAGTGGTCAGAGTTCAAGGTCACCATAAATAAGTCATGGTCCCTGCCCAGAGGAGCTGGCTGTCTACTGGATGCTAGAGACCTTTAAACAACTGATCCGAGAATAATTCAGAATGAAGTCAAAGCTTGGAAGACTCTAAGCAAAGTGACAGGGCGTGGCCAGCTTCCAAGGATGACGAGGGCACAGCCCCAGCGAAAACCCTGGGGACCCATCTCAGAAGCAGCGGCACGAATCCTGATGACATCCAATTGCTTGACTCCATTCTCTCAGTTGTGAAGTCAGAAGAAGAAGAAAAACCCACCTCCCTGCTTTAACGGCTCCACTAGGGATTTGGCTCTCTCCAAAGGGGGAACGTCTGTTTACATTAAAGGGGGGGATGTGAACTACTGCAAGAAAACCAAAAATCAGAAAAAGCTGTCGATGGCTTAATACGCTCTTTAGTGGCTTCAGAAGGTCTGAGTCACGCCTCTCCTTTAATGTCTTCCCATGTCAAAATCCACCACCTCAAAGGGAAGCGGAAGACGGTCTTAAGGAGCCCGTGCTGTACTCCGCCGCGGCGACGGGTGCCAACGTGTTAGCTCATCGCCCCAGGCGGGAAGTCCTGGTAGGAAATTGATTTTCCTTGGATCAAGTCACTTCCCCTCTCTGCACCTAGTCTCCTCCACTGTGAGATGAAGCAGTTGAATGCGCTCGAGCACTGCAAATCTGTGGCCCGCTCACTGCTCTCTGCTGCTCCGAGCCCACAGCAGGCACAGCTAACGATCTGAGTGCCCTTTCCCGCCGTGCCCTGAGAACTCCAGGCACCCATCATCCATCAGGAGGGTTGCCCTGAACCTATGCATCCTCCATCCTTCAACATCCCCAGAACTCAGTGCATTAACAGTGGTTCCCGATGACGAGACTGGGAGATGTCTCGGCGGCTACAGTTCTTGCTGTGCGAACACAAGGGCCTGATTCAGATATCCAGAACCTGATTCAGATATCCAGAACCTGATTCAGATATCCAGAAGCCTACATGAAGATGAGGTGGACGAAACCTGCCTATAACCTCAACCTTGGAAAGGGACACAGAAGATCCCAGAGCAAGCTGGCTGGTGATACTAGCCATATCCCTTGGCTCTGGGTTTGGATGAGAGAGCCCGCCTCGGGGGATAAGGCATAAAAACAAAGAAGACTTCTAACACCAAGCTCAGGGCTCCATGTGCATGCACATCTACACACATATGTACCCACACACATAAGAAACATGCGAGTTCACACGCATACCTGCACATGAAAAATGGAATAAAAGAAAAGGAGCACTTATCAAGATGGCTCAATGGTAAAGACAGTTGCCACCAAGCCTGACTGGTCCAAGCTCCATCTCCAGAGCCCACATGGTTGGAGAGAGCCAACTTCTATAAGCTGTCATCTGACTTCCACTTGGATGTTTTCTCACACACGAGAGAGAGAGAGAGAGAGAGAGAGAGAGAGAGAGAGAGGAGAGAGAGAGAGAGAGAGAGAGAGAGAGCAAACTAGGCTAGGGAAGCTGAGGCAAAAGAATTTTAACTTCAAAACCAGCCTAGGTTACATTGTCTTAAGAGGAGGAAGAGGAGAAGGAGAAAAAGGAGGGACAGGGGGAGGAAGAGGAGGATTAGCACCACCAGAAGGGAAATCCTCAGTAGAGATGCTGCCCCCACTGAATGCTGTGGCAGCAGCTGGAACTAAGACAGAAGACCTAAAACACCCACTGTTTTAGCTAGGATTTCTATTGCTGTGAAGAGACCCCATGACCACAGTAACTCTTATAAGGAAAACATTTTATTGGGGTGGGTCACTTACAGTTCAGAAGTTCAGTCCATTATCAGCATGGTGGGACATGGTGGCACGCAGGCTGATGGTGGTGTTGGGGAAGTAGCTGAGAGTCCTACATCTTGCAGGCAACAGGAAGTGGTCTGTAACACTGGGCGCTTTAGCATAGGAAACCTCAAAGCCTGCACCCACAGTGATATCCTGCCTCCAACAAGGTTACACCCAGCTACCCCATCATCCAACAAAGCCACACCTCCTAATAGTGCCACTCCCTATGAGCTTATGGGGGTCAATCACATTAAACTACCACATTTAACAACCCAACCAAAACCTCTGCCATCACCCACCCCTGACCACCACCCACCCACCCTTTACTATCACCCACCCACCCCCTGCCATCACCCACCTACCCCCTGCCATCACCCACCCCTGCCCACCACCCTACCCCCTCTGCCGTCACCACTCACACACGGGGCTTGCGACTGGGCCAGAGAGAAAGGAATTCTAAGGAAATACACAGACAAGCCAGGTGCCACCAAAGGCCCCATGAACTACAGGGACAGCAGGGCTGTACATGTTGCTGATGGAGTTGGTGATGGCTAACCGTGGTTTTTCAACTTGAGACACCTGGGAAGACGGAACCTCAGCTGAGGAGTCACCTCCCTCATTATAGCCTGCCAATGTCTGTGGGACATTTTCTTGATTGCTAATTGACGTTGATGGAATAATTTCTATAGTATTAATGACCATTATTAATATACTAATGTAAGTATTCCCTAGTATACCCACAAAAAACATTTTCTAGGAAGCAACTAGAACCATCTCAGTTGCTACGGTCCCTGCAGGCAAACAGCACTGCCTTCTTTCCTCTCACCTGATGTGGTTACAGACAGGTGGGGTGGGGCTCTGGCCTGAGCATCCCAATACTGGGACATACCAGGGTGATTGACAGTGGGGTATTACAGAAGAACTGGGCTCACTAGTCTCTCAATCCCTCCCTCCTTAGGCAGTGGAGCTCAGACTGTGGAGTGTCCACTGCATTCGAGACCAAAAGGTTTCAGGAGCTTGGACCCAGTCCTTCACCAACCCAGGCAGGGTAGGATCTGGAATGCTCCATGCAGCCCTGGATGGAAACTCACATATGCAGCAATGTGTGAGCCCAGCTGGCAGGCGATGGCCTCTCACACTGTTATCCCTTTCTGAGCAATAATGTTTAGGTTCAGGAAAGAGTTCCAAAGTATATAGGAGTCCTCCTGCTGAGTAAGGGCTCTAGACCCCACCCGCTGCTGCTGGGAGCACTGCCGTCTCCAGGGATGTTATTACCCTAGCACTGGCCATGCACTGGACACGGGAGTCTCTCAATGTCTTCATTATGTGCCCTGTGCTTCTCAGGTCATGTGACTCAGCTGTAAAAATCCGCCCCTGGCTGCCCCTGGCTGCCCCTGGCCTAGGAGTGGCGCAGAGGGTGGGTTTAGTTTAGTTTATTTTTGTGAGTTGCTGTCAAAAATAAATTTAATTTTTTTAAAAAAAAAAAGGAAAAGAGAGCTTGCGACAGAAGCTATTTTAATTTCAGTTATGGAGAGAAAGGCGCGGACAGAAGGGCTGAGGGTCTGGTGTTTTTATCTTGGTGTGTCTGTGTGTGCCCGGGTGTGTGCTTTCACAGGCATGTGGGTCACACACACACACACACACACACACAAGCACGCACGCACGCACGCACGCATGCACGCACGCACGCGGGCAAGGCTTGTTTCTCCTCTAGAATTTAAAGCCAACTTTGTTTATTAGCCTGAGATTTTCCAGGTCGTTAAGTTGTGATGGGGCTTGGCTGACACTGAGCAGTACCCGTTTTAAACACGCACACACAGGTACACACGTGGACAGCAGCTGAGCCACTGTAATTAGTAGCAGCGCCTGCGGTAATTAACTTTAAACGAACATTTCGGTGCCTGCCCCCCCCCCCATGCTTCCCTTAGTTGATTGTTGTATGAGCTTCGTCTAGCGGTCTAGTAGGTTTGGGCTCTGGAATCCAGGTTACTGAGATGAAGAGAAAAGAGGCAGGCCAGGACGGAAAGAGAGCTCAGACAATAGGTGGCTTCTTTCCCTGGGCAAACCTGTGTGGGAAGGAGATACAGCATGTTAAAGTGGTCCTGGGATCTGAATCCAAGCTCAGCACAGTTAGCCCAACACAGTTCTGGCCCACTAGTGATAGGGACGACCCATCTAGGGGATGCTATACCAAGTGTGGAAATGTTCACTGTTTGGAAGGAAGTCTGAGGATGTCTACAATTGATTATTCCTGGGAGGCCTGAGTTGGCTCTAGTCAGTGGGAGTGAAAAAAAGAAGGAACAGGACAAACCATCTTTCCCCGCAGGGAGCTGAGGGAAGGAAGGCCTGGTCTGAACGCCAAGCTCCTGTCTGGGTTTTGCCTTCAGGGACAGGAGCCTGCCCCACCCTTCCATGTCCTGGGAGCCCTGGCACAGGCCCGTGGGCACCGTGTGGAGACCAGCTTCGTCACCCTGACTCCTGCCCAAAGCCCACGGACAGCAGAGAGCTCGCCTCTGCTCCAGTCCCAAAGTTACCCACAGTAGCAGCTGCTTTGGCCTCTGTTCCTAGGAAATCAGACCCCATGCGGCTCACCCTTGTGCCCGACTCTAGCGCCACCTACTGTCCATAGGGGTCCCTGCGGGTAGATTCGGCAGGATCCAGGCGCGCTCAGGGGCTTTGCTTGGGCCGTTTTCCCAACTATTCTTTTAGACTCAAACGCTGTATGGGGAAAGGTGACATCTCTCTGCCTTACAGCTCTAAGCAGGCACCAGGGACCCACAAAAGCCATGATGTGAGCTTTGAGAGCCCTCAGCCAATGTTGTAGGGCTTTACTTGAAGGAGGGATGGCAGGTAGAAGCTAGCTAGCAGATGGATGAACAGTGAAGGACAGACGCATGGGTGAATGAGGCATAGATGGTGGATAAGGGGATAAACAGGAGGCTCAGAGATGAGAGAGGGGGGAAAGTCAGGCCGTTTTCTGACTGACCTCCACCTTTGTGGGATGTGCAGTTAAGCGTGAACTAACTGCCCCAGGGGTGCCCAGCCAGAGGCAGTCTCCGCCCCACAAGGTACATCTCCAGGTAATGAGCACCCACTGTGGTAGAGTCTCAGCCAGTAGGCGTTCCAGGAAGATGTCACTCCGGGCCAGTAGCAATGTCCCCATGCTTCCGCTAAGGAACCAGGCTGGTGCGTCTCAGGCAGTACGAATCCAAATCCTGCCTCTCTCAACATCCTCTTATGTTGATAGCCCCATAGAGGTCTTCTTATGGTCTGCTCTGACCCAGCCAGAATCAGCTCTTCACACCAGTTACGGCCCCCAGCATAAATCAAGTCTGGGTTCCTGCCCCTGGGTTATTGATTGTATTCCCAGCTGTCTTCCGGGTGGCTCCTGGTATGTGGCTATATTAAGAATGTGAACCATAACATTAACACATTTTTAAGGCCAAAAAGAAAGAAATTCCCTGAAAAAGCTAACACTGGGTCCAACCAAGGGTCATAAATCAATGTCAGTAAATTTATAAACAGATCATGAATGTAAGTGCTTTTCCCGGGGGGTTGGTGTTGTGTCTGCGGAGGAGGAGACAGGAATTCTGAGAATCCCCCTCCGTCCTGTCCTCCACTTGGCAGCCAACCATTCAGTGCTGACGTCCTGGTGACCACTGCATGAGGGTAAGAGAACCAGCTTAGGTGGCAGGTGAGCTGAGCCCTGAGTTTGAACTGAAATAGTGAAAACATTTTCCCCCAAACTATGACTATTCTTTAGGGTTCTTTGTTTACTTTTCTGAGTAGTCCCCTCTTTGGGGCTCTGGTGAGTGTGGTACCATGATACAGAGAACAGGATTTTTTGAACACAGTCTCCTTCACTCTTGGATGGTGCCACAGCCCGCGCCTCCAGTCCACTTGGAGTCCTTATGATGGGGATCGGGCTGGGATTTCCCCACAGTTCTCCCCAGCAGCTCAGTTTCCTGGGGCTTCAGTTCTGGGCCATCTTAGAAGCCATGGGGCTTGGCTACCTCAGCACACAGCCAGGTGGCTCATTGGTAAAGGCCAAGAATGTCAGGTGTTGACCCCTGCCCTCAGCCATGTATGACTGCACTTTACGAGATCAAGACCCATAGATCCTTCTAGAGTGGCGCATAATAACATCAGCCACACAGACCCGGTGCTTTCTGGAAGTTTCTCTCACCTCAATTCTGGAACATCTTTCTAACTACACGCATGCTGTTCTTTTGGTGAGCCTTTTAGAACTGTGTTTGCTCATTCTTGTAGAAGGAGCAGCGGGGCTGCGTCCCACCACCCGGCTCCGCATGGCAAGCTTTACACCCGAAATAATTACACGGAAACTGTATTCTTTTAAACACAGCCTGGCCCTTTACTTTCAGCCTCTTATAGGTTAATTCTCATATCTTGCTTTAACCCATATTTAGTAATCTGTGTAGCACCATGAGGTGTTCGCTTACCAGGAGAGATCTTAACCTGCGTCCATCTCAGAGAGGAGAAGCATGGCGACTGCCTTTGGCGACTGCCTGAAGCGTCTGCCTCACTGCCTTCTACCCAGCATTCTGTTCTGTTTACTCCGCCTACCTAATTTTCTGTCCTATTAAAGGGCTGAGGCAGTTTCTTTATTAACCAATGAAATTAATACATAGACACGCCTCCATCACACTCTCAGGGTTCATCTTTCTTCTCAGCTTGACAGAATCTAGAATCACTTAGAAGACACACTCTGGATATGTCTGAGGCCTTTCCTGAGGAAGGAAGACCCACACTGAGTGTGAGTGCCACCACCATTCGATGGTCTTGGGTCCTGAGCAGATACAAAGGAGACAGTGAGCTGGAGCCAGCATTCATCTCTCTCTGCTTCCTGACTTCAGGGGCGCTAAGGCCAGCCTCCTCACCCTCCCACCATGGCCTCTCTCCTGTGATGGACCATATCCTTTCAAACCATTTTTTTTGGTCAACTATGTTGCTGCAGCAACCAGAAAAGCAACTACTATATACATTTTTGTTAAAGTTTCTCTAATATTCTATAATCTGTACCACTAGTTCCTGGGAGACCCTGGTCACTACACCCTCTTCAGGAGGCTGCTGGGTTTGACAGTCACCTTATTTGGGCAAAACTCTCCATGGGGGCTGGGGAGAGGGATCCCTTAGCTGACTGCTCCTTCCCAGACCAGCATTATACAGGGATTTCATTTCTTCAAAAACTAAGTATTAAATGTGTCAGGTATAGGAAGTGAAGTGTAATGGGACCGGTTCCACGCACAGTTCCAGGTGTCTAAATCCCACTGATGGAGAACAGAGCGTAGCTGGGGCAGCACAAAGGGGGTCCCGGGTTTGCGGGCGGAAATTACGCTCTTGACGGATCTTAGCTGGCATTCTAACGGACATTCAGTCAAGACCGTTAAACCCAGAGGAGCCTGGAGTTCCTGGGGCTGGGCTTTCTGTGCTTAAGCTATGGTTGGTTTCATGCTCCTCATCTTTCTCCTGGGGCGGCTGGTTGGTTTGTTTGTGCCGACTCGCAGTAAACACTGTGATTTCTATTTTGAGTTTGTGTTTGCTTCAACTCTATTTGAGCCAAGTTCTCTGAGAAAGTAACCAGGTGCTCGGTAGAGGAAATCTGTCTGTTAGGGAAAGAGGGGAGAGGCCCCAGCTACTGAAACAGCATTTTTCTAGTCTCTTTTCTTTCTTTGGGATTTATTTTTAGTTATGTATATATTTGGGGGGGGGGGGTATATGCTCATCAGTGAAGTGACCACAGCAGTCAGAAGGTGATGGTCCCCTAGAACTGAAGATATAGGGAGTGTGAGCCACCCGACATGGCTGCTGGGAACCCAAATCAAGTTCTCAGGGCAGCAAGGGCTCTTCATGGCTGAGCTGGTCCATGGCATTTCAGGGGTCACTGCTCAAGTACAATCCCAGGCCAGCAACACAGACATCATCTGGGAACTTACGAAAAATACCCGTGTCAGGCCCAACTCCAGAACTACTGAACCCAGACCTGCATTTTAACATAATCCCTGGGCGATTTGTAGGCACAGTACAATACAAGAGGCCCAGATTAGGGAACAGGCTTTGGATATGACCTTTTCTTTTATGCAAACTTACCACCGCATGCTATCATAAAAATTGCTAGGATTGGCTAAGACAGGCGCTCCTCCCTGACTAGGAACCAGAATGATTACAGGAAGTTTTTTGTTTGTTTTAGCAGAGCTTTAGATGAGGGTTCCTGAATGGTTGTACTATGCAGGCTAAGGCTCAGGGGTTCTGGGCTAAAATGTTGCAGCAAATGACTGGATTTCCTTGGGAACAGGAGGATGTGGCTTCTGATCTTCTCCCTCATTCACAGGACAAGGACAATACAAAAATGGAGCCCACCCTTGCACTCCAGGTCCTTTCAGACGGGAAGCATGGGGTACTACTAGCATGTGAAGGAAGCTGTTACTGAGGAGAGGGGAAAGGCGAGTTGCTGTGGTGGTTGGTTCTAGGGGTCACCCTGAGCCTTGGAAGAGAGTTAAAATGAGCAATCATTTTGGTTGGTCTTTGAGCACGCCTCTGAGGGACTGTCTTGGAGACCCAGTCCACTTTGGGCAGCACTATTCCCTAGGCAAGGGTCCCTGCGCTGTGTAGAGAAGGCTGGCTGAATACTAGCCATGCTTGCATTTACTTCTCCTCTGGCTTTGTGGCTGTGACGTGAAACCTTGACTTCTGTGCTATAAAAGATTATAATCTGGAATCCTGAGCTAAAATAAAGCCCTTCTCTCTTGGGTGGCCTTTTTTTCCTAAGTATTTTATCACAGCAACAGAAATGAAGCTAGGGCAGCACCCAACAAGAAGTAAGAGATGCGGAAGAGACCTGAGAAGAACTGAGTCACAGAGACATAAAGGACAGGTCTGAGTGACACAGCCCTGTCCCATGTCAGAGCAGCAAGGACTTTAGCGATCTTATATTTTGCCATAGAATACCATACAGTAGGGTTTCAATCAGTGCTATTAATGTTCACAGTCAATAATTGTGTGTCACAAGGCTTTCCTGTGCATGGTAGGGTGTGGAACCAGTTTCCCTGGCCTCTACCCACCAGATGTCAGGGGTATGCTGTAGATGGAACGGCGGGCTGCTTCCTGCCACCTGACTAGCTTTACACCCAAAATAATTACACGGAAACTGTATTATTCATTTAAACACTGTCTGGCCCATTAGTTTCAGCCTTTTATTGGCTAATTATCACATCTTGAGGTGACCCTCCTCCATCAGTATGCCCCATCCCCTTCCCAACTGTAACAACCAAAAATGTCCCCAGATGTTGGCCAGTGTCTACTGATGGCAAAATCACACTTGGTTGAGAGTAAATGCATAGAGTAATAAAGAAAAATGTCTCTGGGTCCTTAGAACTATCATGGAAGGCACAACAATGTGTACCAATAATAAGAAGAAGTCAATTGCACACAAACATAGATGCTGGTCCCACAAGAAGGTGAGGGCCTGCATGTGCATCCGGGTAGTTAGAATCGATGCTGGAATTTCTTCCCTCCTTCAGCTGCTCTCCACCCTGGCCGACATCCTTAACCTCCACATGCCTCATTTTCTCCATATGTAAAAAGGGTCTGACAAGGTCTCTCTCAATGCACTGTCCTGAAGATTAAGTTTGGCCACTTTTGCCTAAGTATGGCCATAGTTCCTGATAGAAAATACTTGAAGGAAGTGTTTTGTCTCAGAATTTCAGGTTCAGTCCATGACAGTAGGAGGCATGGCAGGTTCTCTCCTGGTGGTGGGAATGTGTGATTAAGCCTCTTTACATCATGACAGACCAGGCGTCAGAGACCAGGACCAGAAGTGGGTAGGAATAACATCTCCCTAAGAACTTGCCCCCAGTAACCTACTTCCTTCATGAAGGCCCCACCTTCTTAAAGATTCCAAAACAATGCCACCAGCTAGGTGGCAGACAATCAAAATATGGACCTGTGGAGGAAATTTCAGAGTCAAACTATAATGTTTAACATTATCAAAGTGCTTCTGGCCCAGCACATGGTAGATAGTTCTCAGGTTTGGGCCCCGATAGCCAATTTTTGACTCAGAATGTGAGATTGGGTTGGAAGCTAGAAATTTCAGAATTTGTTCTTTTTGTTTCACTGAATCTTACACAAGGAGAATGTATTGATCCATTATTTGTATAATAAAACACATCCAAAGAAGCAAGAGGGGGATGGGGGAAAGGCTCAGCTAGAAAGGTTTGCCGCACAAGTGTGAAGAAGGAACTTGGAATCCCCACACCCATTTCAATGCCAGGGATGAGTGGTAGCCTGCGTGTAGTCCCAGCAGGTTCAGAAGGCAGAAACAGGGCAAGGTGACCCTCTGACCAAACTGGCAAAGTCTGGATTCAATTGAAAAACCCTGCCTTTGTACATAAGATGAGAAATAGAGAAATAGACACGGTGTTAACATCTGGCCTTTGCATGCAAACCAACACACATGTGCTCCCCCAAATCATACATACCACACGTGCTCAGAGAAGAAGAGAAGGTGAAGAGGAGGAGGGGAAGAGCAGGAAGATGTGCTCAGGGTTAACCTGCCTCCTCCTTTTAAGCAAACTCTTGGTTTGGGGATTGTTTCAGGCTCAGTAAAAGCATGTAAAGACAGTTGAGCCGTCATCCCGTCTCCTCTCGGCCAGTTCCTTTCCCCTAACGTTATCGCCTTAAATTTCTGTGGTACAGTTGTCAAAATGAAAAACCATTGGTTTATCAGTGTTAACAAAATTCCGGGCCTCATGTGGATTTTTCCAGATACTTCCCCCACACACACACACCATGTCTTTTTCCTGTTCCACAGGCCCATGCTGGGTATCACCTTTCAGTGAGTCATCATCACCCCATCTCCCTAGGCTCTCCTGGGCCATGACAGCTCCTCTGTCTCCCCTTGTTTTTATGGCCTTGACACCTCTGAAGAGTCCCAGTCAGGTATTTTTACAAAATGACCCTCAATTGGATGTGATGTTTCTTGAGATTAGATGAGAGCTATGGGTTTGGGCTTGTGGGGATGTAAGAGATGAGATATCTCTCTCATAGTGTCATGACAGAGGGTCACTACTATCAGAATGACTTATCACTGCTGACATCACCCTAGCCACAGGAGGGCTTGCAAGTTTCTCCATTACAAGTGAGACCACTCCTTCTTTGGAAGCAAGGCACCATGTAGGAAACCATGCTCCAGGGAAGGGGAGACATAGCTCCTTCTCTATGAGAGAGCATCTGTATAACTTTGAAATTCTCTGAGGTTTTGTCTCTTCTCCCTCATCCATTCAATTAATCATTTATTTATATTGATATATATACATATAATATATGTGTGTGTATATATACATTATACACACACACACACACACATAATATCACCATGGAGTAGCAGATATTTTAGACTACTTTAGGACCCAATTCAGTGCTCTCTGTTATTCAAACAAACCATTTTAAGTTTTTAAGTTTTCATTTTTGTTAGTAGAAAGGTCTTTGACTGGGAGTCTGAGGGGCAGATTTGTGGAATGGAGAAACGAGTGGAACAGAGAAAGGGGTGGGATGGAGAAAGGGGTGGTGAAGTTGGGATCTTTGATTTTAGGTTGGTCTTGAATGCCACAGTCAGAAAGAAAAGAAGCCAAGAGCACAGAGCTCTGTGGCTTCTGTGGAAGATGCAGAGATGAGGAATTGGTGCATAAAGGCCTAGGCCAAAAGGGTGAAGTAGGGCCTGGGTTAGAAATCATGGAACGGAATCTCCCAAGACACAGAACCAACAGGGGAATCAGGTAGGGCAGTGCGTGCTCGTGTGGTCGCTGAGAGCACACGAAGTCCCAAGGTCAGCGGCCAGCAAACTGGAGTCCCAGGCAAGCCTTGGCTTGAGTTCCCGCCTCTCTCAGCTTCCTATGCTGCATTAGAAGGAACACACCATAAAGGAGGAGCTTTGATTTCACAGACTCAGTCCGTCGTGGCAGGGAGGGCAACTCTGTGGCAGCGGAAGGGTGTGGTGAGGATCACACACATCGAGGCCAAACAGGAAGCAGAGAACAAGATTAGAACCAACAGAGGACACAATCGTGAAGACCCGCCCCTACTGACCTGCTTCTGCCAGCCAGACCCCAGCTCCTGAAAGTATCGCAAGCTCCCAGAACACCTCCAGTAGCTGAGGTTCAAAATGTGCACCTGGACTGAGGAGCTGGCTCAGTCGTTAACCCTTGCCTTCAAACTGTGAGGACCTAGGTTTGATCCCCAGACCCATGTAGCAAGGTCAAGTGTGGTGACACACCACAGGGAGACAGAGTCAAGTGGATCCCTGCAGCTCCCCAGTCCAATAGTCTGTCTACCCTGTCTCAAAATCCAGCGTAGTCAGCACCTGAGGAAGAACAGCTGATCGCGTATGTGCAACATAAGTCTATGGGGACCATTTCAGATTCAAACCATAACAGTCTAAAAGCCAGAAGACTTGAGATCCCCAAAAGAGTCAGCGTTCCAGTGTACTGCCAGTCTTGACTGGGGGCAAGCGGGCAGAAGGAGCTAACTTCCTTAAGTCTGCTTTGTTGTTCTGCCTTCGACTGTTGGAATGGGCCCACCATGCTAGAGAGGGCAGTTTCTTTATTTCTTCCACCTAGTCAAACATCAAACTCATCTAGAAACATGCTCATGGGTGTCCCCAGAATAACCTTTACTCAAATCCCTGGACCCCTTTCTCCTAGTACATATAAAATTAAACTACCACACATGGAATTAACCCCCTCAGCAGTGGCCGGGAGTCTGGCCCAGGGGCTCCCAGGAGGTTACCAACCATGTGGGAACAGGGATGCGCAATTTCAAGTCACTTTTAATCTGTGAACTCCTGGGGAAATCAAGGTCATGATGTAGTTGAGAAAGTGGCAGTAGGTGCCCACCACTTTCTCAAGGCTCCGAACAGAGCTTAGGGTCTGGACAGGGAAGGCAGTGACCTGGAATGAAGGATTCTGGGTCAGGATCCAAGTCTAGAGGATTTTGGCAGTGGTCCCCAACCTTCCTAACGCTGGAGCCCCTTAATACAGTCCCTCATGCTGTGGTGACCCACCCAATCATAAAACTATTTCGTTGCTACTTTATAACAATAAATTCGGCGTGTGCACACGCCTCCCCTCTCTTTCTCTCTCTCCCTCCCTCTCCCCCTCTCTCCCTCTCTCCTTTAATAAAGCTTTATGTCAAAAAAAACCCAATAAATTCGCTCTTGTTATGAATCACAATGTAAATATCTGATTTGCAGGATATCTGATATGTGACCCCCGTGAAAAGGTCGTTTGACACCTCCCAATGGGTCAAGACCTACAAGTTGAGAAGCACAGCTCTAGAAGTTCCTCCCAGCTAGCAAGAGTCAGGGGTTTCTCCCAGACACCTTCCCACATGCCCAGGACAAGCGCAACGCACAGTGGAAGAAGAGGTGAGTCAGGGGAACAGTATCCTGGAGTGGGGAGAGCAGATGACCAGCCGCTGGCCCCCTGGTTAGCCCAACTCCCACGCTGCTGGGATAGCCTTCCTGGAAGTGGACAGCTCTAGCCAGAAAAATTTTTTTCGTACCAAAACGAGCCAGATGTGGATCCCAGGACCAGATGTGGATCCCAGGACTCAGCCCATTGGAGGAAGGGGAGGGGTGAGAAAGTCCAGGAAGAGGCTATGATGCCCGCACACTGTCCACAGACCAGCTCCGGAAACCACCGTGGTGACATGACATTGCAAAGGACCCGTCCTGGCAGCTCCGGTTGGGAGGGGCTTCTTCCGATCAGTTCCATGGTGGGAGAGGAAACCAAGGAGCTTGTGCACCCATGCCAGATGGGTAGCAGGCAACCCATATTGGCTGAACCTTGTCCACCAGCAGGCGGGGTCAAAGCCTCCATGGGACTTGGAGTCAAATTTTGAGGAGACAGGTCTGGCCCAGGAAATGGCACAATGCTGGGAACCACAGTGTGGTTAAACTTCAGCATAGCCATTCCCAAGGAACCTGCCAACTTCAGCCAGGATGACAGCCACATTGACTGACCAGGAAAGGGACCCAGGGAGGTGAAGGCGGAGGCAGGGGGGAGGGTGTAGACAGTTTTTTAAAAAAAAATTCATGGGAGATGGTTCTGTTAGTAAAGTATTTTCCTTGAAAGTATGAAGTCCTAAGTTTAGCACCCCAGAACCCGCCAATGTGGGTAAAAAGATGCCAACGTGGAGGTTTGCCCCTGTAGTCCCAGCACAGGGACAAGGGACTCCTGTAGTTCACTGGCCAGCCAGCTCCGCCTACTTGGCTCATTCCTGATTGGTAAAAGATCCTATTTCCAAAACAAAAGCAAACAAACAAAACAGCAGGTGGAGCCTGAGGAGCAATATTAAGTTTGTCCTGTAGCATCCGCAAGCATGTGAACACATGTTCACACACATACACATAACATGTACACACACACACACACACACAACTGAGAGAAGTACAGTCTAGCAGGAAGTAAAGAGTGGGAAGGACAGTCCGTTAACAACTTTTTAAATAGACTTCAGAGGGCCTTGGGGCCAAATCACACTAACACAAATCCGACCTTCAACAAAGTGAACAGCCATTACCGCCTTGGGTGACATCCAATTGTCCCATCTGGCAACCTGGCTTTTGCACTCACCTTACTTCTTAGGCTGTTATCACTGTGGGAACCCCTGTTAGCCACAGTCAGGTGAGACACCTGAGTGCCTCAGAAGCCTGCCTTCTCTACTGTGCTCCCAGCATGCTTCCATGAGGTTGAGCCTAGCTAGCGTAGATGCTGCCTCCAGCAAAAGGCTAAGAGCACAGCTCCACTCTGACTCTCCCCGCTCCTCTCCTAGAATTGCAGCTCCCGCCCAGCTTCTTCCCTTTCCTGGCCACAGGATGCCTGGCTTGGAAGACCCACGACCTAGGATAGGCTCTAAGCCCCCAGACTCAGTACAGGAAGGGAAATCATCTTTCAACCCCACCCAGTGACCATAGAAAAAGGGGAGCTTTGTAGCAAGGCACGGAGGCCCCTGGGGACCCAGGACGTGCAAGCCTTGCCTGGACAGCTCCCCAGCATTGAGGCTGCACCACCAATGGAATTCACGAGACTAACGAGACAGACGAGCATGAGATGCGTATTTCATTGGACAGCAGGTAATTGAAGAACCCATGGGACTATATCCCATCTTTCTGCCCAGCTCCATTTTTTTTTTGTTTTTTGTTTTTGTTTTCTCCTGTATTCTTAATTTTTTGACTCTGGTCCTGGTGGTAGTTTTGCGGTAAAATTCTCCAACCATGATACCTCCACCCCTGAAAATGGTGGCTGTTCTCTAAACATCTCTCTGTACAAACCAGCTCCTGGGCTGGGGGCTTTGCAGGCCCTAGCCCAGTCCTCATGGGAACGGTGTAAAGAAGGTGATGTCATTCCCATTTTATAGATGCGGACATTTGGTAAAAATGACAGACAGTAGATCCTGCAAAGATGTCTCGTTCTTTGAATTATCAAAGACAGAATACAACTGTTTTCAATGGGTGGGAGAGTATACTTAAGATATGGGTAGAAGGGAAGCATATTTTTAAAATAAACTCAATCCTTGAGTTTTTTCTTTTCTTTGTTGTTGTTGGTTTTGGGTTTTCATGGAGTTCTTTGTTTTATTGGTTTGTTTGCTTGCTTGCTCTGTTTTTTGTTTTGTTTTCTTTTTTCTGAGGCAGGATACCCAACATCCCAAGCCAACCTTGAACTTACTAAATATAGGAGGGTAAGCCTGAACTGCTAAACCTCCTGTTCCCGCCTCCTGAGTGCTGAGTTTACAAGCACACAGCACTACCCCCAGTTTAGACGATGCTGGCAATCAAGCTCGGGGCTCTCCTACATGCTAGAGACAAGTTCTCCAACTTCTGAAACAAAACTCCTTAATTATGAAACCCTGGAGTAAAATAAAACAGAAATTGAGACTTCAGTGGATATGTTTAACAGAGAACTGCTTGCCATAGACTCGGGGGACTGTGGAGAGAACTGGAGAAATAATGTCGAATGCAGCCAGAGAGACAGTGAGGAGGAAAGCCTACGAGGCCAGAAGCTATGGCTGATGGACTGAGAAAGGCCCTGTGTTGTACCAGAGTTTCAAAGATGACGGAAGGGAGGCTGGGAGATGCTCAGCTGAGATGAGGAAGAGACTGGGAGATGCTCAGCTGAGATGAGGAAGAGACTGGGAGATGCTCAGCTGAGATGATGGAAGAGAGACTGGGAGATGCTCAGCTGAGATGGGGAAGAGACTGGGAGATGCTCAGCCGAGAAGAGGGAAGAGAGACTGGGAGATGCTCAGCTGAGATGAGGAAGAGGCTGGGAGATGCTTAGCCGAGATGAGAAAGAGACTGGGAGATGCTCAGCTGAGATGAGGGAAGAGGCTGGGAGATGCTCAGCTGAGATGAGGAAGAGGCTGGGAGATGCTCAGCTGATAAAACATGGACCCTGAGCCTCCAAACACAGGCCCTCACACATGCAAACAACTAAACCAATATGTACACACACACACACACACACACACACACACGAATGTGGAAAGAGGAAATATGGCAAAAGCAATTTAAAGCTTCAAAGATATAATGACAGAGAATATTGCAGAACAGTCAGTGAGTGTGCAGTGTGAGCTGGGAGAAAGGGCTAGCATATTGTCACAGAATTTCTAATATATTCTTTTCTGAGACAACTTCTCACATAGCCCAGGTGTCGACCTCACGAAACAGATGAGGATGACCTTGAACTCATGTCCCTCTTGCTTCACCTCTCGAGTGCTGAGATTACAGTCTCCAAGCTCCCAATAGGTTGTGTGGGGAGCATGGGGGTGTAGAGAGTGCTGGAGGAACAGGCCCTGGGGAGCTGGGAGAATTGGGCGTGGCAGAGAGTTGAATTACCCTCAAGGCAGGTTCTAGTCAGATGGAGGAACTCTCCTCTCGGGCAGAGAGAAAGGTGCCAGAGCTAGATCCACTGAATGCATTAAGGGACCAAAGCACAGGTGATGGGGGCAGCGGGGTCAGAGCTCTTTCTGACAGTCCCTGGGGCCCCTGGGTGACTAGCACAGCTACCCTAGTTTCCCAAACACATTGTCATCAGCAACGGGAGGAGACACTGCCACCACTTTCCAAAGCAAGATCACACACAAAGAAGCAGCTGTGCCGCAGTCTCTTGGGCTCAGATTTACAGCCTTTTCCCATAATCAAAGTCCCGGACTGCATCTCCACCTGATAGCTTAGACGGACTTAGATTACAGTGGCATCCGTGTGAGTGACACGCACATCCCTAAGTGTGGGAACCAACACATGACTGATGCGTGTTGTCCTACATTCAATACAGTGTCAGAAAGAGCAGGGCCAAAGAATCCAGCCCCTCCCCCATTGCCCTCTACCAGTACCTCCGTCATTCCAAGGTGCTTGAGTTTGAAGAACAGGTCACAGTGTCAGCATCTAGGTATCCCAAAACCAGACTTTCATAAGTCATTTGACATCTCTAAGCCCCTATGTTTCCACTTTCATAATGGAATTCCACTACTTCTTAGAAGATATGTGTCTTGGAACATTTATCAAAAATAACAAATATTAGTATCCAACTAGTACAGTATTCCCACATTATGACTGAGCTTAAAAAGTAAAGAATTCAGTTTACCTATAATTAGACAATGCTTCTTCCGACTTAAGATTCTGAAAGAAGATTTGGAAATTTCTGTGGCATTTCTAAAATGAACATCGGGACAAAGAACACAATTGCCTCCAGGGGTGGGGTGTGAGGGCGAGCTGGAGAGTTGGCTCAAGGATTAAGAGTGCCTGCTATTCAAGGTGTTCACACTGGGTGGCTCTTAACCTGTAACTCCAGCTCCATCCATGGGTTCTGTGTTTTTTTCTGGTGCTCAAAGACGCCTGTATTCGCATTACATACACAGACACACATATACATAATTAAAAATAAATAAAATTTTAGAATTAAAAATAGTCAGATTCCCACAGAGACAAACAACAGAGGTGTTAGAGGTTTCTTGTACTTGGAACTCTATTTGACAGTAATGCCCAAGTGACACAGACACTTTCTGTTGCAGGGACACTCTCCGTAGTTCCCACTTTGGAGTTCTCCTTACTCCATAGGACCAAGCTTGACTTAGGGATTTCATGAAGACAGTGGGAAATTTATAGAAAGATGTGTGATGAAGTGGGTGTACGAGTGCAGGTCTGTGTGTGTGGGGAGGTGTGTGTGGGTGTGTCTGTGTGTGTGGGTGTCTGTGTATGTGTCTGTGTGTGTCTGTGTGTGTGTGTCTGTGTGTGTCTGTCTGTGTGTCTATATGTGTGTCTGTGTGTGTGTGTCTGCATGTGTGTCTGCGTGTGTCTGTGTGTATGTGTGTGTGTCTGTGTCTGTGCGTGTCTGTCTGTCTGTGTGTCTATATGTGTGTCTGTGTGTGTCTGTGTGTGGGTCTCTGCATGTCTGTGTCTGTGCGTGTCTGTCTGTCTGTGTGCCTATATGTGTGTCTGTGTGTCTGTGTGTGTGTCTGTCTGTGCGTGTCTGTCTGTCTGTGTGTCTATATGTGTGTCTGTGTGTGGGTTTCTGCGTGTGTGTGTCTCTGTGTGTGTGTCTTTCTGTCTGTCTGTGTGTCTGTGTGTGTGTGTGTGTGCAAGAGAGAGACATGTGCACTGAAGATGCAGTGACATCAAAACCTGAGCCTAGAATGTACCTAGACCCAAGGAAAGGACCCCAGTTCCCAGAGGCCATTTCCCACATGTCCACAGTCATTACTGTCAAGATTCAAAAGCATTTCACAGACCAAATAATGCTGGGAAGAGCGGCTCTCACACGCGGGAGGAGGCTCAGTGGGTGGTCTGAAGGACTCAGAATGTGCAGTAGGAGAAGGAAAGGGAAAGTTAGAGTCAATAAAAGAGAAAAATTCCTTCTCTTTGGCTGCTGTGTAACCGCTCAAGGGAACACGGTACAACCTGAGTCATTGAAACCTTGGCTGGGAAAAGCCATGGAGGATGTACGAGAGACAAAGCTGGAGTTTGGATTAGTCTGGTGGTGGGATCAGAGGGCCCACTAGGTGATCTTAATGGGCACGGCTCTGACTCACCAGACACCCACTTCTGTCAGAATCTGATGAGGGCTGGAGCTCCATGGTGATGGATGGGGCTTTGGCATGTGATGGGGCCTGCATGTACAGGGAGGTGTTTTCCAAGCTTCTTCTGCCTCGTGTCCTCAGACTGACTGCAATATTTTGAAACAACATGCTCAGCCTTACAATAAACTTCATGCGCCTTGCAGAGTTTGTTTTTTACATTAGATTACAAAAAAATGGAAGCAGGAAAAGTATATTCCATTTGAATTTGCAGGAAATAATCTTTTTAATTAGAAGGCTGCCACATATTTCAGATTTTCCATTAGTGCTTGAGTTAACTGCTGTCATGTACATGCATGTTTTTGTTTTATTTAAAAACACACTAGTACCATTTGTTTTTCCTAGATAGTACTGGTAATGTGCGTGAGTTCTATGAAACTGTACTGTTCTGTGATCAATATTTGGTCAGATGTCCTGTTCTGTGGATTCATAAGGTTGTCTGAAGCCAGGAGCTGTACACTTGATATAAGTCAGATTTATACTCAGTCCAGACTTAGCACAACTCTGGGTAGATTGAGATCTGGGTAGATCTCAATAACTGCTTGCTGACTGTTTGGGAAGTTGCCTGAAGTAACAGCCCTTCCTAGGACTGTGCAGAGAGCAATGCGGTGTGTGACTAAATCCAAGCCACATTTTCAAAGTCAGTTTGCTTTTCATTTCAGAAACACACTGGATCCCAAGGGAAGAAGCAAAATCAAATTGGAGTTTCCATCCGTACAGCTAGATTTGAGTGCAGTGTCTGCGGTGCCTGTTGACCACGCAAAACCTGCTCCTGCCAGCAGCAGCCAGACTGAGCTGAGTCACCTGGTGTCACCCTTCATGCGATGTCCAGGAGTCCACAAGTGGAAACAACATGGTGACTCTAAAGAGGAAAGGTCACAGTACCCCCCAATCAGACTCAGATGGGCCATCCAGTGTACGAGCACACAGGACAGAGCAATTGGGAACAAGGTGCCAGAGGCAGTGGACCTTGGCATCCCCCAAAGGCATACGCATTAGAGGCTTGTTCCCCAACCCAGGCTATTATTGGAAGGTGGTGGGAACTTTAAGAGGATGCAAGGGAAAGTTTTAGGTCATTGGGGTGTGTCTCCATAGGGGAATACAGGTCTGTCTTCTCTCTTCCCGTTCCTCTATGCAATGAGTAGCTTCTATCATGAGTCAAAGAAAAAGAGACCATGAATTGGGAGGAGAAGATAGTGGGGGAGGGTTGGGTTGGAGAGAGGAAAGGGAAGGGGGAAAAGATACAATTATATTTTAATCAGACAATGAAGAGTCAGAATGCTGGTTAACGTGTTCTTTGTGCTAGTCAGTTTTCCGCTACTATAACAACCACCAGAGATAAACCAGTTTACACAAAGAAAGAGCTCGTTGTGGATTGTAGTTTAGGAGTTTTAGCCCAGAATCAAGTGGATCCATTGCTTTCAGGATTTCAGGGGGAGGAAGTTTCCCCCACCCTGGGAAGTGCCTCGGTCCCTCTACATTTCTAACAGAGGTTCAAGCCCATCCAAATGCCCAGAAAACCTCTGCTGGTGTTCCTTCCCCATGTCAGTGACTAGCTCCTCTCATCCCACCTCAGTTCTGGTCTTCGTGAACACTCAACATCTACCATATATGACAGACGCATCTGGAGGTGTTTCTAGCTTGTCTCCTCACACTGTGGGGTTTGCCTTTGGGAAAATGGGGGACATCAAACACATAGGGAGGCTATGCAGGGGTGGGCATCCTTGGAGACCCCCCTGAGATCTGTAGGGAGGGTGTGCAGGGGTGGGCATCCTTGGGGACCTCCTGAGATCTGTAGGGAGGGTTTGCAGGGGTGGGCATCCTTGGAGAGCTCCAGAGACCTGTAGGGAGGTATGCAGGGGTGGGCATCCTTGGAGACCCCCCTGAGATCTGTAGGGAGTGTGTTCAGGGGTGGGCATCCTTGGAGACGCCCCTGAGATCTGTAGGGAGTGTGTGCAGGGGTGGGCATCCTTGGAGAGCTCCAGAGACCTGTAGGGAATGACAGAGGGTGAGGAGTCAGTTCAGATGAGGGGAAGGAGACAAGTGTGAAGGAGAGGCTGTGACAGAAAGGAATGGGGGATAGAACTTGACTAGCAGGCGTGGACAGGAGGAGAGAGTGGCTGAGGTCACGGCAGAGGGGACTGACAGGCCACAAGCCCTACATCACAAAATGCCTGTCGCCTGGTTGTCTGCACCCCTTCCTTCCTCCTGGTTGGCAGCAGCCCTGCTAGGCTGCTCAGAAGAAGCCATGCTTCATGAAATTGGCAATTCACAATCGGCAGGGGGCACCCAGATCTCTCGCTCAACAGTCATTGGTCCTGTCTTCCCCCGCCCCCCAAAAAATTCTCTTCTGCTGTGTGAGCCAACACACCCAGAATTTGCTGGCAACAAACACTTGTCATGTGTTGTCTTTGGAGCCCTTTAAGAGTTTGTTCCATTTCACTTCCATCTGGTCTAGGAATATGCCAACTAGGATTCCTCTGGATTTTTATTTTTCTTATCCCTGGGTTGTAAACTAAAGGAGTGGAATTTAAGACCCTTTGGGTATCAAACTCATGGCTCCTCCTGCAACAGCCGCACCCCCTCACCACTCCCTGGACAGCTGGACACTCTGTCCTTCTAGGTAGAGTACTGACATGTGCCCCCTCAAACGGAGCTCTCAGAGACAGGGTTATTAGAAATGCACAGTTGAACTTGCATTGAAAACTGGGACTATGTTTTCTTGGCAGCCGCCAGGACAGGCTGTGAAAATTCTTTTAGTGTTGGATTTCTTTTAAGGAATGGGGGTTTGTTTTAGCAAATGTGCAGGCAATGGAAACAGTGTGATTGGAAAGCCAGGTTAGATGTGGAGACGTCAAAGAACAATGGGTGGAACTACAGCCACTGTTTGAAGGACATCTATCTGCCCCACCTCCTGGGGGCAGCCCCCTAGTGACATCTCTATCTGCCCCACCTCCTGGGGGCAGCCCCCTAGTTAGTTGCTTCACTGAAGACTGGCTAGAAGAGGAGAGCCAGGGGGGAATTAAGTAAAGAAAGTAAGAGAGCACTGCTAGGTTTGCCTGCAGTCGTCAGGCCTGTAATTCCAACTATGTGGAAGACTGAGGCAGGAAGATCACAAGTTCAAAGTTACCTGACTACCTGCCTGTCTGCCTGTCTGCCTGCCTGTCTGCCTGCCTGCCTACCTGCCTGCCTGCCTACCTGCCTGCCTGCCTACCTGCCTGCCTGCCTGCCTGCCTGCCTTCCTACCTGCCTGTCTGTCTGCTTGCCATGCCCTGCCCTGCCCTGCCCTGCCCTGCCCTGCCCTGCCCTGCCCTGCCCTGCCCTGCCCTGCCCTGCCCTGCCCTGCCCTGCCTGCCAGCCTGGGCAATAAATACAATTAGTACAAGGTCATTCTGAACAATTTAGTGAGACCCTGTTACAAAATAAAACTTTAAAGGACTAAAGATACGGGGATGTAATTTAATAGTGAAGTCCTTGCTTGATTTAGCGTGCACAAGGCTCCAGGTTCAATTCACAGTAACAGGGCTGGGAGGGGCACATGAAAAATTAGAGCCATCTGAAGGCATACCCCCAGTTCCTGGAAATCCACCCCAGGAGATCCCACCTCCCAACACTGTTGGATTCAGTAGCCAACACAGAAATTTGGGAGAACTAGGTGCTGGAATGTGCTGCTCAGTCTTTCCAACTTTGCTTGGAATTTTGAATTTCCTCCACAATCAGCGATTGTTTAAAAGAACCAAAATAAAATCTAAGTGTCTCAGTGACTCTTTTCAGTGCTGTGGAAAGATACTGGACAGTGACAACTAGCAGGGACGAACGGCTTATTTGGTCTCGAAGCCTATGAGGACCTCTTTAACAATGGAATAAACCTCAGGTCCACCTGCCCTTACTGTTAGTCCAATAGGAGTCCAGAGAACAGGGACCATGACAAACTCACTCCTAGGTCACCAGTGTTCTGTGTGTTTATGAATGGCTCAGCGCTATTGATGATCTGGGAGGTACCAGACTCCTTACCCCTCTCATCTCAGCGTTTTCTGCTTGTCTATCAACCTTTAGTCTATACAGAATTAGAAGAGATACCTCAGGCTCTGCTGCCACACCTAGATATACCCATAGTCCCTTGTCACAGCACAGGACAATTTCTCTGGCATCACCAATGACTCACGGTTCCTGCCATCTAACTGGTATTAAGCTGCACCTTGGGTACACACAGCTTATATCTTCTGTCGAGCCACATCCTGATATGCTCGTCCTTGGTGGGGGAAGTCCTTCTGTATATGTGTTGCTTTTATTGGTTAATGAATAAAGAAACTGCCTTGGCCTGTTTTGGCCTGTGATAGGGCAGAGTAAAGCTAGGCGGGGAAAAACTAAACTGAATGCTGGGAGAAAGAAGATGGAGTCGTGAGTCGCCATGGAGCCTCCAGAGGAGAAAGACGCTAGCTGCCAGGTAGAACCTTGCTGGTAGGCCACAAGCCTCGTGGTAAAATATAAAAATAATAGAAATGGGTTAACCAAAGATATGAGAGCTAACTAAAAATATGCTTACATTACTGGTCAAACCATATAACAAATAACGGTTTCTGACTGATTATTTCAAGTCTGGTTAGCCAAGAACGAACAAGTGGCCTCCCCCAATACATCCTGAGTCCCCAGTTTCCCCATCACCTTGGCCACACTCATGATACAGTCACCATTAGTGGCACTTCCCACTGGATGCTTGGTAAATTCCTTGCCTTTCTTTTCATCTCTTGTCCCCAGCTCAGTCTTCCCATGCCTGCTGTGACCCTGAGATGAATATCCAGCCATGTGTGCCAGTCCCTGCAAGGCCTTATAGCAATCTCCTCTGCAGTGCCAAGCACCACAAACAGGAGCATCTAGGAGCTCTGCAGGAGATCCTGCTCCCTAACGGCTGCCCTGGTTTCTACTTCACCACAGGCAGCCCTGTTACCAGACTACTTCCTCAGTCTCTCGAAGGCCAAATGCTATGGGATTGACCCTCTCTTTTAATCCAGTGATAAAGGCAACCGTGCTTCTGTATGGCAGAAGGACTTACAGGGGTTTTACTTAGAGGACCCTTCCATGCCGGAGCCCTTGTCTCGTAAACAGCGTAGGCCTATGGACAGAAAGTCCTGACCGTTTCCCAAGCCCTCCTTCCTCATCCATTGTCTTCTGAAACATATATGAACATTCGCAGTGTCTGTACCCTTCATCCTTTTCTACTAGCAATTCCAATTCTAGACCCCTACTCCTCAGAAACACGCAGTTGCACTAACGCATGTTCATGTGATATTTTGTGCTAGTGAAATACTGAGTAAAACATGCTTGTCTATCCACCAGGGGATCATTATATAGACCAAACTAAATTCTTGTGATGGAACAAAGATTTATTGAAACACAGCAATGCTATTCATTTACATATGGTCTGTGGCCACCAATGTACCACATCAGCAAGAGTATGTGTGACAAGGACCATATCTTTGATTAGACTTTTACAGAAAATGCTTGCCAGCCCCTCTGCTCTCTGCCTTGGGAGATCTATACTAAAAGAGGCTGCTCCAGAACAGGAAACAACTCTAAAGAGATAGTGAAACCGTTTCCTACCTGCAAACAACAGATCTCCTTTATCCTTAATATATACTTCTCCCAAACTATGACATTTTATTTATAATAACTATGCAAATTAATAGAAAAAATATGGAAGGATACAGCCTACACTGTTAATAATGATTTCTTATGAAAGAGACAATTGGAAGGAAGGTTGGATTAGAGGAGATAATATATTTCATTATTTACAGTTATAGTATTTAATCTTTTACTGAACTTAGGGCTGTTATTTTCAGTGGTTACAGTCTAAAAAGTCACAAACAATGGAAAGAAATATTGTCTGCTTCCAGTGAAATGCAAGAGCAGGCTACCATGAGCCTCCAGCCATCACATTTTTGTAAACTGATCAATTTATAGCCTTACTTTCATGTGTTTCTGCTTAAAGATATTGGGGGAAATGCCTTAAAGGAGTAGGGTTAGTAGGCTAAGCTAAAGAAGAGGAGAGAGAATATGAGGGCCAAAAAGGTTTAAAAACAGAGGAGGGTAATCAAAATGAATGGTACAGAGGCCATATGAAAATTTACTATCGTGTAACATAATTAAAAATATAAAAGAGACTGACGTGAGATACTGCATGCCTAGATAATGCTGCTACTCAACAGAATTCCTAGCTCCAGGTGTGGAATACCTCCAAAGGAGTTGCTGGTCAGGGACACCTCAAAATAGAGACTCCCAAAACAATGCAGGTTCTTGTCTGTCCTTTTGATTGCCCACCAGAACTAGAGGATAAGGCCCTGTTACTGAAGACATCACACAGCTCTTCTGGAAGATACAGAGAAAGCAAGATTAACCCAAACAGGAAAGTTCCCTGCTGACTTTTAAATACCAGGCAGCTGGTGGAAGAAGGTATCAGTGATCCTATGCAGCTAGGAACCCTATGAATTACACAATCAACATGTATGATTTACCTACCCAGGCAATAGTGGCATAACTGTCAAGGGAGGCAACCAATCACCCCCTCTTCAGATCTGAGGATCCATGGCTGGTACTGTAAGCCCAGTAAACCCATGTCTGGGAAAGTCATAGGCCAAAGTGGGGAATCTCATATCAATGTGGTACCAAACTGCTTTCTAAATATCTATGTTTATACCTATGAATAAAAGCTATTCTAACCTTAACCAAGAGGCCTCTCTACAGTGATAGAGAGGTAAACGCAGAGACTCATGGCTGTCCAAGATGCTGAGATTAAATGATAATTAAGAGCCAGCCATAAACAAGGCATTCATATTACCACCTCTAAGGCTCAGGGAACACTGATGAACAGAGGTCGGGAAGAATGTACGAGTCAGAAGACAGAGAGAAAGGCTGTGACGCATCCAGACCTGACACAGCCATTACAAGTATGAGCTCACAGTGTGGTTACCAGGAGTGGGCTGGCCCCTGGTTGACCCCATTAACAAGGGAAGAGTTCATGGGCCCTAACCCTTACTACTGAATGTTTTACTAGGAGAAGGGCATCATGGTCTTCATTTGTGTGCCCACTGCTGAGATCACCAGTCCCCAGTAGATTGCTCCACGCACATGCACATGCACAGACAGTCCTGGCTAAACTCAGTAGGTCACAAAACTAAACAAGTAGAAAAGAAAGTACAAAGGAGGTCTGTGAGGAAGGGCTGTGGAAGAGACATGGGTGAGAATTAGAGTATTCATGTGCCTTAGATGTCTGTATGAAATCATCGAAGAACAAATGTATTACTTTTTTCCCACAAAACGGTGTGGGAGGGACACAGGACACGGACACACACAACACACGTGGGACACGGAACCGCTCCGTGACAGAATCACTCACACACGGGATTCAAACTCGGGAACACAAGCACTCACGCACTCGCGCGCCTTACACGCTGAACCACCGCCCGGCTCACTCAAATGTATTACGTTTTAAGGTATCTTACACATCTCTGTAAGGCACATTGGCCCCTCTGGCTTAGGGTGTACCAGGAGTTCTTCAGCACTGTGCCTGTGGCCATTTTCAACAGTGGAACCAAGAGTGAAGAGCACAAAAATGTCCCAAACATGCACTAAATAGACCACAGAAGGGACACTTGCTTATGCAGAGAGCTGGGGCAGCAAACAGAATGTCACTTTGTTTGTCCACAACTGGGAATGTACCCATTAGGTGACTCAAACTTTTGCCACTCTGCCTGTTGCATGAATGGTTGCTAAAGCAACATCCGTGCTGGTCTCAGGTACTAATGAGTGTTAACGAGTATGCAAATCCACAGACAGATTGGTCAACTAGTAACATTCATCTGTATATGCTTCTGTATTCATGCACTGTTTTATGCATAATCAAAAAAAAGTGTGTTTCACGCTCATTCCTCACAAAGCTGCTGCCAGAGTGTACACCTATGCTGCACGGGCACTGTAGAAACACTCATTTTCCTGAAGAGCCCCAGCTGCCCCACAGCTCCCTCACAATAAAGCGAAGACTGCAGCAAGCAGAGAACGCACTAAGACTTCCCCACCGACGTGTCCTCTTGTTAGAGGGTTGACTTCTCGGGTGTCTATGCAGAGCTGCTCCCTGGTGCCTGGCAATGTCACATGACCCTCTGCAAAAATAATATACACACACAGTCAGGCTGAGCAGGGGCACATGGTGAAGGACTCGCCTCTCCCCAATCCAGCTTCCATTTCTTTATTCACTGATTCATCCACACCTTCTTCCACCCAACCATGCTTCACTTACTCACGCATCCTAAAATCCTTCACACATTTCCTTTATCTGCACCCTTTTCACTCATGAATATTCTCTTATTCACACCATCTGTTCATTCATACCATTCCTTTATTCACACCATCCATTCACTCATTCATTCAAGCCCTTCTCTCATTCACACCATCCATTCATTCATACCATTCCTTTATTCACACCATCCACTCATTCATTCAAGCCCTTCTCTCATTCATACCATCCATTCATTCATACCATTCCTTTATTCACACCATCAGTTCATTCATACCATTCCTTTATTCGCACCATCCACTCATTCATTCAAGCCCTTCTCTCATTCACACCATCAGTTCATTCATACCATTCCTTTATTCACACCATCTGTGCATTCATACCATTCTTTTATTCACAGCATCCATTCACTTATGCATTTATTCAAGCCCTTCTCTTATTCACATCATCCATCTATTCACACCCTTTCTTTATTCACACTATCCATTAATTCACACCATTACTTTATTTGTGCCATCTGTTCCTGAAGTCAATACAGCTGTTCCCTTCTTGCATGAACCTTCATCATGGAAATTTTGAGATGCCTGGAGTCTTATCTGTTTTGTACTTCTCTGCCCTGGCATCACCGTCCATGGCCAAGACGGAGCAATGACTACATGATCAGCATGATGGGAACGAGATCCTGACTGGCCATCCAGAAGAGCGTCTGGCAGTGCAGTGACCAGCAAAAGGGAAACTATGGCAGTGGTGGGTGTTTTGAAGGTCCTACTCTCCCACCCAACTTTCCAACCCCTTCTCAAAGTTGTCGACCAAGATACTCCAGGACAGCCAGACGTGACCCCAAAATAAAGAGCGTGAGTTTGTGAGGCTCCCCGAGAAAGCACTGCCCAGTTCAGGTGATGATGTTTCCAGATGGAAAGTCACTGCAAGCCTCCCCTAAGATGGACTAGGAAATTCAACATCACCAGCATATCTAAGACATTGTCTAGTAACTCCTCTCCCTACTGGCTTGTAGAACTGTGTTGTCCTGTCCATCTCCTGCAGAACTTAAGGCATAGCTAAAATGGAGAGGAACAGGTTAGAACCATTCAGTGACAACAGGTTAGAACCATTCGATGACAACAGGTTAGAACCATTCAATATGAGCAGGTTAGAACCATTCAATAACAAACAACAGGTTAGAACCACTCAATAAAAACAGGTCAGAACTGAGTTCAATGAAACTAAAAAGGCCCACTTGCCCACACTCAGTTAACACCCAGACCACGCGGAAGACACTCAGGGATGCTCAATTGTCACGCTAGGGAGGGACAGGAAGTCCAATCCTCAGAGAACAGGACCCACCCCTAACCCCAAGCATGGAGCTCGGGCGAAGCTCTGTTGCCATCTTGTGGTGGATGAAGGTGAGCTGTTAAGCCCTGGCTGACTCCTCCATCCTCCTCTGGAGTCAAATGCCCCAAGCCCACACTCTCAGGCTGTTGGTACCAAACACCTCCGCTGGGAGACCGGGCCCTCAGAGATGGACTGTGTGCCTCAAACAGAGTCTTTGTGGGCCCTGAGCCATCTGACCTAACTCTGCAGGGCCATCCAGGCTCACGAACCCCAAGCTCCTCTCTGAGATGCTATTTTATAAAGACTTTGTTTTATACTAAGGCCCAGAAAAAGAGAGACCAGGGCGGAAAGCAAAAGGAGCTGCTTCTTCTCCTCAAAGCTTTCACCATCTGGAGGATGTTGAGGGTACAGCGGCTGTCTTCATACACAAAGATGGAGAATGGTTTGTATATGCAGAGTCCAGAGGGAATACACAGACCAGGCCTAGGAGAAGGTCTACTGGGGGAGAAGGGGGTGCCAGTGTCTCGGGGAATGAGAGTTTGTGTTTGACTGTTTTATATGGCTGTGTGTGTGTGTGTGTGTGTGTGTGTGTGTGTGTCTGTGTGTCTGTGTGTCTGTGTGTGTTTCTGGGTGGGTATATTTTAATATCTTTTCCACACAATAAAAGACAAACCTCAAACAAGACCTGGAGGAGGGAGCGGAGGAGCTCCTGGACCAGGGGAAACAGCGAGGCTTTCTTCTATGAGCGAGGAAGGTGGAAATGGCCCGTCTACCTCCCCAGGTGGCCCTCAGAACTCCCACCTCATTTTCATGGTTGTTCTACATGTGTACATGGGAGCCAAGGCAGAGTGTCCACCCCAGGACTCCGAAGCACATTCTCTTCTCCCAGAACGCTCTCCCCTCTCTGGCTCCTACCAATGTCACTCCATCCCAGTTCCTCCTGTCTCGGGCACACAGCGAGGCTTTACCCCCAAGACTTCCTTGGGCATCCTCCAGAACTCCTGAAGAGGTAAGGGTATGAGTTCGGATGGGTTCCTACTCACGAGTTCAACACCATCTTTTGGGTCCAGGTGGCTCATACTCCATCGTGTTAAGTGGAACCATGATTGGCAGTTCTAGAGAAGTGAGTGTTCATATCTTCCGTAGAGAATGTCACCAAGGACAACTTAGTTCGCAGTGGCATTGGGGAACAGGGACGTAGCAGGGAGCTGCCACTGTTTCCATGCCACTGTGAGGGAAGGCCAGTCTTGGGTTGGCTGGCCTAGGTGGCCTTTGGGGTTCATTCGTGAGAGGTGTGTGTTCTTTGCAAAGTGATCCCCATATTGTGTCCATTCGACCGGAGGGAAAACTGAGATGTGATTGTGTGTTTTGTACACACGTGTATTTTCAGCTTGGCTGTAAACATCTGGATCCCCATCAGTTCTGAGGACCAGAAAAGTCGAAGTCTCAGCCTTGGCAATTTCTGCTTGATCGCCTACGATAACTGTTGGTCACTTAACAACGGTCATTTCCAACCTCCTGGCAGAGTCCCCAGGCCCAGGCCAAGCAGAAAGGTGGCTCCAAGCTTCTTCCTTGCATTGGGCTCAGAACCCTGGATAGGCCAGTGAGCCTACGATGTGAATCTAGTGTTTGCAGCTGGCTAATCAGCTGTTGTTAGTTAGGGTGGGGGGTTAAAACAGTCCTTCAAAACGAAGGGAGGTTTGCTCCACTGGATGTGCCTCCGGCAGCCATCTTGCGGCCTTGAGTGAGGTCAACACAAGATGAGCCATAGCAGACGTTTAGATGGTGCACTACCTGAGGCCTGGGCTCTGGGCTGTGGTAAGACCAAACATCTTTGTTCCCTGAACAAGTCGGTGCGAACTGACTGTTCCTTGTACCCAAAAGTCTCTCATAGGCACATCTGGATTGATACACTCCCCCACTTCTGCACATGTGGATAGACACACTTCCCACTTCTGCCTCAAACTTCTCTCTTCCTGCCAGACCCTGTCAGAGCCAAGTCAGCACACATCGAAAGGGCCAGAGCACACTAAACGCGTCCCCTGACCACCACAAATGTCTCTTGTGGTGTCTTAAGATGTTAAAAGCCATGCAGGGCCCTGCGGCCTAGCTTGGTCCTGCTTCCCATTAGGATAAACACATCCCTCCATGGAGGGACCCGGAACAGCTCCAGAAATAGCTTGCCCACCAGAGAAAGCACGTTTTATCTGACAGGCTTCCCACAGCATGTCATTATCATATAATCTCTTTTATCCACCCCTTTCTCCTGCCTGGAACTCAAATTGCATCTTGAAAATGTCTAAATAGCAGTTTGGTTATCTTCGGAGATTCCATATCAGTTCTGAAATGGGAAAATCAACATCAAAAGCCCAACTTGAGAGAAGTCAGGGCAAGGACTGAGGGGTGAGGGTATCTTAATATTGCTTTCTGGGAAGCAAGAGAGGTCAAAAATACTCAACAATGGATTTAACTTGCAATGTCCAAAAGTCCCACCCTCAGCTTCTGGGTCAGCCACTCAGCAGACTCCGCCTGAGTGCCAATGTATGTGACACTCTGCTGGCTAGTGGTCCACAGTGAATCTTCCTCCTGCCCAGCTGGCGTGGCCATGCGTGGTGTACCTGCACCGGGGAGGGAGGTTGGCTCTAAGATAAATCAAGCATGGCGCAGAAAAGTGTGTCAGGAAAGAAATGAGTGGGGGGTGCCCGAGAATGCTGACTGCTGCCGCTATTCCCATGAGGTTGCTTAGAGCAGTCAAAGGCTGCCTCCAAATGCATCTAGTTAACTGCTTCATGGAACACAAGCATTCGCACTGGGGGAGCTGAAGACATCTCGGTCCACTGTGTGGCTTACGGTTGAGCTCTACTTAGGGGTCTGGCCCAACGCCTCCTGCCTCGGCACCCTGAAAGGACAGGGCCTTTGTATTCCTTCCCTTTATTGTAAACTTAGTCAGATCCTTCCTGGGCCTGGGTGACAGGGGTCTTAGGGTAGGGACTTTCTGTAGTACCCAGAAGCACAGATCTGCAGGAGGGTGAGGCAGGAGGGCACAGATCCCAACACTAGTGAGCTGCAGACACCCACAGCCTCATGAGAGCTGCAGCCCAAGATCTCCATGGCCCCCTAGCAGAGGCCAAGTCTCTACGGGACTCCAGGCCTAGCTTATTCGGTCACCTACCCCGCTGGTCTGCTGAGGGTCGGACAACTCAGATCTTACTTTGGTGATTTTATCACCTCTGAAACAGACCTGGGGAGCAAGGGGTATAAATTCCTCCCATAGAAGGCAGGATTAAGCAGGATGAGCTATCACAGGGGGAAAAGCAATATGGATTTTTCGGGAAAGCTGCTGAATGTCTAAGCTCAGAAGGGTCATTGGAGAGCTCCAGCTTTCTCTAGGTTCTTGTCTTTCTGTGCTGGTGTAGTTACTACCACAATGTGCAGCCTTCTGTCAGAACCACGGCTGATCGGCCCCTCACCGATGTTTCTGTCCTTCTGATCCTGGGATCCCTACTCAGCAAGATGCATACACACACACACACACACACACACACACACACACACAATCTCACACACATCACACACACACATGTGCACACACATCACACACACATCACACACACATCACACACGTGCCCACACACATCACTCACACACATCACACACATGTGCACACACATCACACACATGCACACGCATTACTCACACATATCACATACATGCACACATGCATCACACACATGTACACACATCACTCACACACATCACACATGTGCACACACATCGCACACATGCACACACATTACTCACATGCATCACACATCACATACACACATGCACACATACATCACACACATTACTCACACACACACACACACACACACACACACACACACACAGAGCACTCCAGACACACACACAGAAAGAGCAGCTACTTTCAAAGTCAAAATACAGGTGCATATGTAATTATATTTTCTTCTAGATTTCTGAAATCTAAAAACATGTCTAGGGCTGGATGTAGCTCAGTGGTTGAGCAATTGCCTAGCAAGTGTAAGACCCAGGACCACACACATACACACAAGTCGTCACCAACACTACACTTCCAGTTGAGAAATTTTTCAGTCGTCACAATTGAGGGACATGGGGACGCTAAAGATCAATTTCCAGAGACCAAGGTTTGAGAACAGTGGTTCTTCTGGAGCCCCCAAGGGTCCTGGGCAGTGGTTTACACGCAAGCGTGTCTGGGCATGGTGTTCCTGACTCCAACACATGGACTCTGTGTGCGCAAGCCCGTGTGCCGTGGCTTCCAGAAGCGCCAGTGCCTCTGGTCCAGTCAGATAGGCAACATAAAGTCTGCATTTAATTGCAAATGTTGTAAAAATAATCACAGAGAAGACCAAGCTATCATGAAAACGAGGCAGCCTTCACTTAGTGCCTGAGCCCGGGACATCTTCTGACTGAAATGCTTACAAAGTCGTAAACTGAAAGTCAAAATTTCTTCAAGAACGTGTCTTCTCTCGTTAGGATGATTTTAACTTCTAAGAGTGTTCCCAGCCTTTTCTGGGAAAAGGCGATGGGGGTGGAGATGAAGGAGCTGTGCAGGGAGGGGGGGAGGGGCAAGCCGCCTCAGATCCGTCTTAAAGATGTCTTTGTTTTTAATTATCCGTGTCTTGGATGACAGTGAAATCAGCCTCTGTCTCGAGTTTTAAACTCAGATAAAACAAATGCTTTGCACCGTGGCCTTCGCTCTACCTCCCAGACGGCAGCCTCTTCCCATTTGAGGATTATTTATTGCTCTGCAGCCATCCTTCATGCTGCTAAATGATTCTCTGTACTGAGAGGAGCAAAGAGCCCAGGGGAAGCTTCATCCCTCTTCTCTGAGCACTGAGCTGTCTCCTCCCACATCTTCCCAGTAAGCACTCAGACAGGACAGTGTACAGCAGGGCTCTCAGTTCTGAGCACCTCTGTGCCCTGGACTTAAGGGAAAGACCCTGAGTCTCCTGGTGGCGGCTGCTTGAGCCTGCACTACTGCAAAGGAGAAAACAAACTCCTTTTAGAAGCTCCTGGGAAGGCGCTCAGCTCAGTCCCTTCCAACTTCCCACCCTCAGAGATGTCCAGGAGGTGGCCACCCTGGGGGACTTTAAAATGCAAACACACCCAGTCGGCTAGCGCCAACCTCTCCCAGCTCCCCACTCAAGTCCAAAATCAATTCACACCTTCTCGTTTTTGTCCTATTAATCACCATGTCCCAGGGAAACCGCACCAGTCAACTCAGGCCGGTGCGATGGAGCCACAAAACCCCTGTTTTCAGATATTTTTTGAAATTAATTTCATTTCCTGCTCGTATTTTTAATTTTGCTTCCATTACCAGAATGCAACTGGGCTGTACCTCGTGAAAGGAGAACTTTAAACTTTATAACTAGACTTTCCCTTTCTTTTATTTTCCTTCAGAAATTTCAAGGCTCTGTTTTACAGGCTACGCGCCTCCCTGTTAGGGACCCTGGAGGGAAAGGGTGACCCGCAGCCTCTGCCCTCCTGGCAAGCTGACTCTCATGCGCTACCTGACTCCCGACCCTGCTCAGGCAGTTCTCAGTTGCCTTGAGATCCCTGCTTCTCAGAGACTGGCCAGCCAGACCTGGTCTTTGGACTGGAGGCAGCCTCTCCTCTCTTGTCCTGTTTCCTCTAGTCCCCTTTGGTTGCCTCTTCTTCCCCTAATCTTCTCTGTCTGTTCTTGAATCTCTTTAAAATTAAAATAAAAGAAGAGGCAGGGAGTGGCTCTGTTGGTGAATGCTTACCACAAAGCATGAATTCGTGACTGGATTCCCAGAACCAGAGTGAGGAGCCACAGCCAGCACTTGCCTATAATCCCAGGGCTGGGGAGGCTGACTGCTGGGGCTCAGTTAGACAAAATACCAAGATTCGGCGAGAGGGTGTATCTTAAAAAAATAAGGTAACTGCCACGTGCATGTCTTTAATCCCGCCACTTGGGAGACAGAGGCAGGTGGATCTCTATGAGTGCAAGGCCAGCCGGGGCTACAGAGTGAGTTCCAGAGCAGCCAAGGCTACAAGGGGAAACCCTGCCTTGAAAAACCAAAAAGAAAAAGATAAAGAAGGAGGAGCTCAACTGAGAAAGATACCCAGTGCCTATCTGACTGCTATGTGAACAGGCACACACGCACACACAGTAACATGCACACGCATGCACAAGTATACATACCAACACATACATTCAAAAAATTGTAAAAACTTAAAAAAGACAAAAATATTTTAAATATATAAATTCTTTATATTAAATTAAATACATTATTATGCTTGCTGGATAGTTTTCCAGGTCCAGCCTGTTAGAAACGACAAATTAGAAAGAAATGAACCAACCTTAAATTGATATGAAGGAAAGCCATCAAATCACACCCAACATGTCTGCAGGAAACATGGAAATGCATTTAAAATTAGTCTAAGGAAAGGCTAAATTATCATTTTATAGAAAAATAAGCATAATATACAATTAGCTTTACACATCACAACTGCACATAAAAAAAAACCTCAAAACTATTAAAAAATGAGAGGTAAACAAGAAACACACCAAAATGGCCTTTCCCCATAGGAATTGTCTTTTTCTTTCTTTTTTTCTTTCTCTTTTTTTCTGAAACGAATATTTTCTAATGAAATGTTCAAGTAAACTTCAAAAAGATAAATAAGGAAAGAGGAAGAGAGAAAGAAAGAAGAGAGAGGAAGGCAAGTTCAGGTGCAGGGCAGTGTGCTGTTGGCCACAAGGCAGGGGAAGAGAAACTGCTGGATTCCCACCCCAGAAGTCAAAATGGCACCCAGCCTCCGCAGGTCGATTTGGAAAAGCCAATTGTTGTAGGTGAAGCGGTCTCCGGTCGGTATATCCCAGATAGTCAACTGGCAGCTGAATCGATAATTACTGTTTGTTCACTGTTTACTCTTCCCATGCCAGCGCTTTCCTTGCGGTGTCTCTTGGACACCATGAAGGAGGAGGCTTATCCTTAATCTGCCTACGATTAAGAGGGCCAAGGTTTCCCACAGAGAGCCCCAAGTTCCCTGGAGGAGAACTGACTGGGTCATACCGGAAGCCTGTAGTCCAGCTTGAACCGGGAAATCACTGCCCTGGATCCCCGCTTGATCGCACTCCAAGCTGCCCTGGGCAGAATGAAGTTTGTTGATCTTCCATAGCCGGCCTGATGCTCCCGCCCAGAAGGGAGCACGCTTCTCACATCCCGGTCTACCCTGCTCCTTGCTGTGGGCTCCCAGGCCACGACCTCCAGCATCTCCATCTGGGGTGCATTGAGATAAGAGGCCAGAAAACAACCTCCCTGTAAAGCCCAAACCAGAACAGACCTCAGCCCTGGGTTAACCAGAATCTTCACCCTACCCAAATACGGGACATTCTGCCCAACCACGCAGGAACTGAAGTCTCTCAGAAAAATTCCTTTTGAAGCATTGGGAACCAGAACCAAATGGATATTCTTTCCACCAAGCTAAGGGTGAATGCGCCCCAGGCTAACACTTTCTCACCCCAGGGATTCTGCTTTTGGCCTCCAGTGGAGTATCGGTGGAAAACAGAATGCCTGGGTTAGGAAGGAAGCCTTGCTCACTGAGCATGGGCATGCACCCCTCCCTTGGAAGCTCTATCGGGGTATCTGAGACTCCTGTGGGGGTAGGGAGGTCACAGAGACCCAAGATAGAGCCACCTGACCTCCATGGCACTGGTGAAAACAGACAGATATTGTCTGTGTTTGGTGTAAATTGTTGCATGGTTAAGAATACTAACTTGAAGAAACAGCATGGAAAAATTTACACATTCGCGCGCGCACACACACGCGCACGCACACACGCACACACACACGCACACGCACACGCACACACACACACACACACGCACACTTATCAGAAAGGTAGGAGTTTAGAATCTACCAGCTGGGTACAGTGAAGGTAAGACAGACACGAGTACATTGTGTCAACCCTTGGGATGGTACCCAGAAACATCAACATATAATTTGAGCTCACATTTTAATTCATCTGTCATTTTCCAACTCAGTTGTCCTTCCCTCCACTGAGATCACACGCTCCCTCAGTAGAAATAGTCCCCAATCTAACCTGGCCCAAAAGGACAGCCTTACTTCTCCATAACAGTGAGTCCTGCTGCTTTTGTGGCCAGCGCCCCCTGTGGGCAGCTTGAGGAACAGCATTCTGCCTAGACACCCACCACCACCACCACCACCACCACCACCACCACCACCCACCCACCCACCCACCCTCTCCCCTCCTACTCCCACATGGTGCTTGTGAAAGGATGAATTCCTCAGGTTGTTTTCCCTTATGAGTCTGTTTTCTCAGGTTGGCTTCCACAGATGGGCTAAAAAGGAGTCAAAACTCTACCTCCGTCAGACAGTACTCTGTGAGGACCATCAGACACAGTACCATCTGTGGAGAGTCTAAGGCTAATGAGAATCTAGAAGGAGGATCACAGCTCTGGGGTCGTTGTGGGACGGTTCAGGTGAGCTGATCCCTGTGGGAACACTTTGGACTTCCATCTGAAAGGTATCTTCTACTGAAGTTCTAGAAACCGACAGATAGGCCATGCCCCAATCTGCCCCATCCCTGTCTGTCTCAGGGATATGAATGCTGGTAGCTCCACCTTCTTCCAGGAATCGCTTGAGTACCAGGCTCCTCTCTAGCATTGCCTGTGTTATGAATGAAAATCCCAAAGTTCAGAGAAGTCTCCGGGTCACACAGCTGGCACAGGGAGGCCTGGGGTGTATAGCCAGGGCCTTACTCAGGTTCCTACATTTCTTCTGCAGTGGCCATGGGATGTATGTGACTGGACTCCAGTGGTATCCCTGACGTGGCTGGGGCTTCCAGTTAGGAAATCCTAGAGGACAAAGAGAGAGGGATGAATGGATGGATGGACGGACAGACACACAGGAGGTGAGTGAGTTGATGGACAAATGGTGAGAGAAGGAAGCAAATCTCTGGCTTCAGATTCTCCTGTTTTTTTTTTTTTCTTTGTCTGTTTGTTTGCTTTTTCTGCACCAGTGGCTGTCACACGCTAAATCACATTGACAAACCCTGATCGGAGAACAGTAAATTCAGAAAAGGCTGCCCTCTTTCTGTGATTCCCCCTTAGTATACTGAAGCCCTCACCTCCGGCTGTCCTCTCTCTGTGGGTGAACTGCAATCTCTCCTAGTGTGCTGAAGCCCCCACCTCCAGAATAGCATCCTATTTGGCCATGAATGGGGTCGTTGCAGATACAGTCAGTTAAGATGAATCCCTAACACAATAAGATTGGTGTCCTAATAAACAGAG
The DNA here is from genome assembly GCF_903992535.2 of Arvicola amphibius. Classification (NCBI taxonomy): domain Eukaryota; kingdom Metazoa; phylum Chordata; class Mammalia; order Rodentia; family Cricetidae; genus Arvicola; species Arvicola amphibius. Next base: position 72,470,269 of record NC_052055.2, on the reverse strand, counting down.
ATATTTACACACACACACACACACACACACACACACACACACACACACACACAATGTGAAGCTGAAGGCAGAACTCTGCAGGTCACCAACAGAGAGGAGTGGAGGGTCTCCTCCAGCTGCCTCAGCCAGCTCTGCCAACACTTTGACCTTGTCCCTCCAGCCCCCCCCCCCACCCGAGCTATTGGCCACAATCTGCTGCTGCTGAAGCTACCTGGCTGGTGGTCCTTGGTTAAAGAAGCCCCAGCTGATAGATGGTCTCTTTCTTTCCAGAAATATGAGGTGAAAGGCACGTGTGAATGGAATTCTAAACCCGCCCCATGTCCCTAACTCCAACTTTTAACTTCTGTGGGCATACAAATTAGAGACCTACGAGTCAGGAGGCACCAGAATGGCAAGAGACCTAAGGGTACTGACTGATGCCGGCCGGCACCTGACTTGGTTTTTATCTGAATGTCCTTGTATTGGACACAAAGCTTCTTAGCTCAAACCACTGGTCTCCAGAGGTCTTCACTGCTTATTAACTTGTTTACTTCCAAGGCATATCTGACAAAATCTGAAGCCAGAGCTCTGGAAATCTGGTGGGAACACACGTTCTCCGGTGTCTAACTCTGTGATTGAGCCACCCTTGAAACCTGATCCGTGATCCATGAACACTGGTCCAGGGGGCGACTTCAGTCAGGGAAGGACAGAAACCTGAGGGTGGCCACCAGAACCTACAGTCCATCCCAGGATACGAGATGGACAAGTATCACACCGTAAAGATTCCCACTGCAATCCCTTCAGGCAAGCATGCCGGAGAAGCCTCAGCAATGACCAGATCGAAGACAACAGCTGGGGGGGGGGGGGGGAGGGCTGGAGAGAGAGAAGGAGCCGTTGAGAGAAGTCGGGAAAATGAGGGCAGAGAAATCCGCCAAGGGCTTGGATGTCAGCCTTTGCCAAGTCATGGGGAACTTGAAACTCCAGTCCCCAGATCACAGCTACATTTAGAGCTGGGCTTGTTAGCGGGTTTGAAACCGGGCCAAATTGCCTATTTGGGGGGGGGGGGGGCTTCAAACTTCTGGATATATTTGAAGCTACAAGCACAGTATTTCTAAACAGAGGAACCAAAAGTAGAGGAAACAGCTGGGTGAGGTCCCTCTCCTGTCGTTAATGCCCTCCGTTCTGAGCAGGCCCTGTCCCCCATCTTGAGGTCTCTGGGTCCCACTCACAGTCAGGAGCAAGGTGGTGGGGTGGGGTTACCCATGACTTCCTGTGGGCTGAATGCGTGAGAGTTCCAGCCATGCCCTTAGACTTCAGGAGTCTAAACCACACACAGGTACAAAAGAGCAAGGCCACACCTGCAGGATGGAGTCACATCACAGATACAGAAGCTCACGGCACCAGGGGTGACTGCTGACATACCGGGTTGGCACCCTCCTCCCCACAAGGTGACTAAACCCTTAATAGAGAACAGAGAAATTGGGCGACTTGACAGTGCGCTCCTGAGGACCCACTGTGGTACCCTCAAGCAGGAGCTGATTTGGCCTTGTGGAAGAGTGAAATCTGAGCAAATAGAGGAGTGAAAGGGGCTGTGACCAAAAATTACCAACGGTGACAATCTGTGTGATGTGTGTTCTCCAGGATGTCCCACATCCTCACACAGAGAAGAAGGTGGACCCCAGCGCGTCCACCAAGGCTGGCCTGGGACCAGCAGGGCCTCTCTCTCCTACTTCAGTGTCTTTAGGGACACAGAGCATCCAAGGAAATGAAACAGAGGGGCTAGAAAATCGGATATAACAAAGCCAGAGTAAGAAATTAAAGATGGCTCAGTTAACCCTCCTTAGTACCTTAAAGGCTGCTTTCAGAGGGGCACACAATTTGGGGGTGCAGTAAAAGTTATACCCTCCTTTTTCCAGCTCACCAAGGCTACAAAGGCCTTGAGGAATCAACCAAGTCAAGAGGGCCAGAAGATCACGCCCATGTACCTACCATTTATACAGTCAGGTAACTAACTGGCTTGGCCATTTCTTCCCAGAGGATAGGTCCACTCAGAAATCAGATCCCTAAGATCCAGAGTCAGTGGAGAGATGAGAGACTTCAACCATGCCTCTGCTTGTTGTATGTGGTGTGTGTGTGTGTGTGTGTGTGTGTGTGTGTGTGTGTGTGTGTGTTGCTCACATGCAGGTGGAAGTCATAGGACAACCTTCTGGGAGTCAGTTCTCTCCTCCCATGTGAGTCCCAGGGGTTGAAGTGAGGTCATGGAGCTTGGAAGCCATCTTGCCAGTCCCTCTGATTCCTTTACCTGTAGCGTTAAGGAGCTGAGTTCTGTGCACTCTGCGGTCCTTTCCTTCTCATATCTCTGCTTCCTCCCTTCTTTCTCTCTCTAACTTACAAGTGGCAGAAATTGCCGGCAACTCTAGAGTCTGGGACACCTAAGATCAAGCCCCTCAGGGCTGGCACCTGGCGAGTTTGCTTCCCCGCTCATGGCAACCCCTCACCACAGCCTCACATGTGCAAAGGGCTCCAGGGTCTGTCCAGGAAAGCTAATGCCTTTTCCCGGGACCACAGCTTCACTGATGGCCTGTATCCTCTCTGTGACTGAGAAATATTTGCAAAATCAGGCAATGGTGTGTGAAACAAGCCCACTGTGGTGCCCTCAAGCAGGAAGAGTCAGGCTCCAGCCACTGCTGCCATTTTCACAGGCTCCTGGACCCCAGGTCAGAAAACAGAGTGGTCTTGCTTTCAATTTTTAGGCACTCCAGTACAATCTAAATTTTTTTAAAAAAAAAAGCATCAATTTTTTTTTTTATCAATTTCTACTTCTGTCTCCACTGCTGCTCTGGAGCATCAGCAGACAGCGGAAGGACAAGGGCAGTGTGCCCACGGGGATAGGCTCATCCAGTACTCTTGCACTCAGGAGACAGCATGGGCTCAGTGTGGTCTTCTGTCACCTTGTACTGTGATAGTAACCCCATACCTCGGCGACTCTGACGACAGTTACGGCTTTGTGCCACAAGAGCCCGTGCTGAAGGAGCTGTGCCATCTGGGACATGCCCTCCTTGCAGCAGAGGGAAAACAGCCAGCCTAAGAGTGCTTTAAGAGTGCTGTCTTATCCTTCCAGGAGCTAAGTGTTTCCTTTTTCCCCCTTAACGTCTACTTATTACTGTGGGCTGAGGATTGGAGCAGGCACATGCCACAGCATGTGCGTGAGGTCAGAGGACAATTTGTGGGAATTGGTTCTCTCCTTCCTGGGGTCCTGGGGATTTAACTCAGGTCACTGGGTTTGGTGGCAAGCATCTTTACCCTCTGAGTCATCTCGTCAAACCTAGGAGCTAAGTTTTCTTAGCCAGGTCCCTCCTGGGAACTAAGCCTTTTTTCTCCTATGGAATCAGCTGGCGAAGTATCCATATAGCTTTTCCGCAGGCAAGAGTCTGGTGTTGCAGGATATTTGATCCCACTGGGATACCCGAGACTGTGTTAATAAAATTAGCCTTGATTCAGGGGGTGGGGGCGGGGGCGGTGGCTAGTTGACAAGAGTTAGTCATAGAGAATGTGGAGGACCTACGATAGAAAGAGTGGCCCAGGAAGGAATAGGGAGGGACTTGGAGATTCATTGACTTTTCATCTTTTCTTTGGGGTTTAGGAAGTGTGGAGAGAAGGTCAGCTGACCACTCCTCCAATGTTTCTTTGATTTATCAGGTTTTCACCCCAATATCTGACTCCTAAGTCTTATTGGCAATAGAACAACTTATATAAACACAATAGTCCAGGAACAAAAACCTACAGCTGGTACTGAACACACTGATTCACTAAGAGGGTGTGGGTGACATTTTCTATTCCTCCTTGGGGGACTACGCGGTCTATGTCACAGCTATGCGCCAAGACTTTACTGACCAACACATCAGAATAGATTTGACTATTTTGTCAACTCCTTGCTTCTTGTCCTGTCTTAACACATGACTTTGTCACCATGCTTGGCCCATCGCTGTTATCTCTAGCATCACCTTTTGAAGACCTTGCTCGATCCAGCCTGTGACTTTCATCTGAACGGTATTGGCCCACACCATATCACCTGATCGTCTCATATCACCTGACACACACACCAAAACAGTCAGAATTACAATGTTTAGAATATCAAAGAAACCCACGATTTATTGGGGAGCAGGCAGAAAACCCAAAGGATAGATGGGACACAGAGCAGGCAATGAGCAGTGTGATCTGTGAGCTGGGACTGTATCGTGCTCGCGCTATGAATCCCAGCACCCATTAGAGCACTGGGCACATGGGGGAAAAGAGGAAGAGGAGGGGGAGGGGGAGGAAGAGGAAGAGGATGGTAACCACTGGTGAAGACTGCATAGGTGACTCAGGGTCTGAGCTGGTTGGCTTCAACTCGCTTGCTTAAACCCAGGGAAGCCTCAGTACCATTGATTTTCCATGGTCAGCGTTCAAACATTGTATCGATGAAGTGAAGCCACTTGTTCACGGTCGCTAGTAGGCTGTGGTGGCTGAGGTTCTGACCCGCACAGACCTAGCCTCACCACACCTAGCCTCATGGCCAGGATATGTATGGGAAGAGACGGGCTGAGGCAGCCCCTGGCAGCCCTGCCACTCTGCAGACTCTGGTAGCGATTGCTCTTTGCCCAAACTGAAATAAGGTTTCCTGTGGCTTTCTCCTCCTACCCAAGCCTGGGCTCCGGTTACCGTCCTTTCCAATTTCACTCTTTCCGTTATGCTGACCGTAGTTTCCGAAACAGAAATCAGGGCACATTTGTCTGGCACCGGTCCGACACATGGTCTCCCAACCAGCGTGCTGTTTGAAATTAAGATTTCTTTGGAAAATTTTGGGATGTGCAGCAGCCATATCATGGTGGCCCTGAACTAGGGATGTGGGTCCCACACAGCCAAGACACAGAACCCGAGCCACCATCCCTGATCTAGGACTGAAGTTGCAGGGCTGGGAAATGCTCACAGCTGCCTCAGCGGAAACCAGGGCGTGCTGTGTGAGACACACTGGGTCTCCTCATCCTCCCTCTGCTCCACTCTGACCTGTGAGTGCTATGGCTAATCTTGAGCAGAATTCTGACAATTTAGGAGCACACTTTAAATTCCATTTGATGAAGGGGTTCACAAAGTGAACAAGATGTGATCCCAGTTCCCTAGAGAACACACTGTTCATTGTCGGCTGGACGTCTGATCTTTCCTGTTCTCCCTCTGCTAGCCAATCAATCACAGGTTTGTTTGATATCCTTCTAGAACTTGTGTCACCAATTTGTGTGTGTGTGTGTGTGTGTGTGTGTGTGTGTGTGTGGTAGAGACAATCACATGACATGGTTTGGGTCAATAAGATACAAATGGAAGTAATTAGTCATAGAAAACTTTCCTGCAAGCAGATCTCATTTGTCTCTTCTTCCTTTTTTTTTTTTTTTTTTTTTTTTAAAAAAAAATCACTCTTTCCCCTCAGGTACACACTTCTCTTTTACAACTGATAGGTGACACTTGCCAACCCTCACAAGGTCTAGTGCCAGCCCAAGTCTGAAGATGTCTCTTTGCCTTGTCTGCCTTTGACCCTGCCAGGGAGGCCTGAGACGGTGCCGTTTTAATCGGGTGGCGGTAGCCTGCATCAGGGGACTTGGAGGGAGCAATGAAGCCATACCTGTCCCCTTATTCTCTAAGTCTCCACTTGCCCCGTATCAGTATCCCAGCATTGCATCCTGCCTCCAGCAGAGGGCCAGAGACCAATTCATGCTCCAGACCAGCAGTTTGTGTCGCTGTAGGTACCCAATCAAACAAGTCGTCAATCTATAGGTGGTGAGGTCATCCAACACAGAGCCGGACTTAGGAGGTCCTAACCCTTGCCAAGTCTAGGAGAAGAGAGATAAGAGGTTCCCACCCCAGCCCTCAAGCAAGAACCTTACACATGCCCAGGTCCCTGCTTGCCCACAGGGATGCTATGGCAACCCCCAGAGCTCAGGCACCGTGTACTTACTTACTGCCTAAAGGTCTCTAAAGGACTCAGATTGGGAGGTGATAGCTCAAAGAAGCTCAAATCAACTCACATGTATTGGAGGACTTCCTTGAAAACCTACAGTCAAGGGACTTAATGAGGAACGAGGCATGACCATGATCCTAAATGGCCAATTGAAATAAGACACTGACCTCTCAACCTTTACAAACCCAACACCCATGGTGCTTTGCGTGCAGCTCCAGGGGTCACTCTTTATATGGTGTCCCTCAGGGCTGACTCCAGAGGGTACCACCTCCATAGCGTACATACATTCAATGGCTCATATTGGTGCCTTCTGGACCGCCCGCTGAGGGTGCTCACTTTAACCTACCAGCACCTGACTAGCAGAGGGGGAAATGATTCACTCCACTTCTTCAAAACCCTTAACTGCAGCCAAGCTTAACTTACTCTCTCGTTCCCCAAAGCAGAGCTGCTCATTGTTCCAGCCAGCCTGTGAACTCTCTAGTAGCGTTCTGTGCTGGGGACCAAGTACACTATTTTGTTTCCTAAATCAGTCTTGGCGATTCCGAGATTGAGGGGTGGGGAACGCCAGCCGTGGCGGTACATACTTGTAATCTCAGAACTCAGAGGGCTGAGGCAAGAGGAGCCTCAAGTTCCCGGCCAGCCCCAGCTACATAGTGAGACCCTCTCCAAACAAAATAAAACTAACAACACAAAAAGAGGAACCTTTGCACGTTACACCAGGATACCAGGTGCAACCCATAACTGCCCCAGATAAGCAGGGCATGTGGTTTCCCAATCTACGTTCTTTCTGTTTTCCCCCTCTGGACCTAGCCCAGAGTGTTTCCCATACGACACGTTGAAAAACACAGAATGTTTCAGCACTTGCTGGATATACTTCCCTTTTACCCATGGAGCCAACTTCTGAAACCACCGTTGTTTGAAAGTAACCCACTTTTCAGAGTCAAAGAAAGTTGTGGCTTCATTAATCTCCCTCAGGCATCGAGTTGATTTCTCCAGTGGACAAAGAAAACCCAGGTCACTGATACTTTTATCAACTGAGAGCATGAGAAAATGTTGAGCAAAGAGCCTTCCATCTTGGAATGTGCCTAACTCATTGCTTACTGGGCCTTGTTTCTGGTTCTGGGCTTGGGGAAGATGCAGCCCTATAGAGCACGGTACACGTACAGGTAAGAGCTATCAGGAGGCAAATGGGGAGATTACTTCCTTAAACACCCTACACATTTTAAATCCACACTCAGATGGCCAAGAACCACCTTGCTCAAGTCGGTGGAAGTGGTCCTTACTAACTCATAATTTCTACAAGAACCTGCTGCTCAAGACCATCCCCCACGCCCTCTCCACGAATCAGAGCTGTAGATATTTCTCCCCACTGTCTCTGCAGCAAAGGTGCCCAGTGCTGCAAGCCCACATCATGAGCCTAGACCCTGCTGCAGGAAAAGCCCGCCTGGTTCCCAGGCCTTCCTGGAGCACACTTTCCAACAGGAAACAGAAAATGACGAGGCAGAATTATTTCATGTGCTACGTGAAAGCCCAGCAGACATAAACAGGGCAGGAAAGTCAGAATAAGTGCCTGGTTACGGTGTTAAGGATGGTGGTCGGGGTGGCGCTCGGTGACTTGTGATTTGAACCGGGGATAATTTAATATAAACTTTCCTGTGAACTTGTCAAACCAGACTTCTCAGTGGGGAGGCACCTCCGGATGCTAGAAGAGCAATGGGGAGATGCTGGAGGACCAGCCGGTTTCAGCATTCAAAGACTCCCCACAGCCAAGCGCAAGGCACCGCCTGTCCACCAGGTTCGGCCTCAATGAAACCGGAAGAGACTTCGGAACCTTGTCCCGTGCCTTAGGAATCGGTGATGAACTGTGTCATGTGGGTCGCCCTGTCTAGTCAGCTGTTTGTTTTGATAGGAGCCCTTGTGATCGTAACACATTTCCCCAGAGGAGATTTCTATTTCAGGCTAAAGGAAAGCTGGGCATATTAGAGCCCTTCAAATTACATCCTACGTAAGTGGACACTTCTCTGCTGACCCACAAAGCGCAGAGGACAGAGGCCAAAGCCACCGGTAGTTGGAAACCAGTGTTCTGAGGCAGTGAGTCGTGTTCTCTGGTTTTGTTTGTGACTCGCATACAGACTAAGGGCTTGAAGCTAGACCTCCCGTCATCCTGCGGCTGGAGTCTGTGGGACAGTTCCCGCCACCGAGCCCATCAGAAATGACTGACAGAGCACAGCACAAGGAGATTCTTGGGGGTCTGGAGGGTGTCTTTTGGGGGGTCAGAACACATGCTTACAGGCATCCTAGTCCTTGAAACATCTAAAGGGAAAGGGGACAAAGAAAATCCATGGGAAGGGTTCCGTATCTGCTGGATTCTGGCCAGCAAGGACAGCCGCTCCTTACCCTTCCCATCAGCTGTCTTCACAGCTGTTTTTATTTTGCCAGATGTGCAGGAATTTGAATGCTGATTAGAACCTGAGCCTCAGTTTGAGGCTTCAAACAGGACTTGCCCTCTCTAATTAGGGGGTGCAACTCACCAGCTGCTCAGCAGGCAGCATGTGGTCACCACTTGCCTGACTGCAAAGGCATCCAAGGACCCACCTCCCTGCCTGAGTCGAGGCCGCCAGGCCAGTGCCCCCTACTCAGCCATCCCAAGGGCCTAACTGTTGAAGGAAATCCTGCACCCCAGGGCTAGACCACCTCAGCTCCTCTGGCAACACCTCCTCTTCCCTGCATCAGTGCTCTTACCCCAAATACCAGAACTTTCCTGAACTTTCCTGTGTCCCTCCAACCTTTCCAGGAAGGAAGGTAGGTGAATAGCTGTATATTCTATACACTATACTATTCTATACACTCCACAGAGGGAAAGGTCACTTTCTTCCCTTGGCACAGAGCTAAGATACAAAGGTCAAGTTGAAACCAGAGTGCTCTGCAGTAGAGAGAAAGGTTCTCTTGGGACTTGAGAAGAACCTGCTGCAGGAAGAAGCCTGGGAGAGGAAGCAGAACCCCAGAAAGGTGGAGAAATCTTCACAGCATCTTGGAACCCTCAGACTAGCTGGGCCTTGCTGCCTGACCAAGGTCCTGGGCATGGCTTCCTGGTACCCATCTTGGGCTACATTACGTAAGCAGCTAGGACAATCTGCACGTGGGGTCACCAGGCCAGAAGCAGGTGCACTAAGCTATGGTCCCTGCAGGGCTGGCCTCGTGCTGTTTACTTTACGTTAGGTAACTCAGGCCTCACACGGAGAGGGAGACATTTCGGGATACACCCCAGCCCTGCTCCTCAGCTGGTCTACAAGATGTTTCCACTCTTGATTTTCCCTCAGTCTCCCATCTTGGCCCAGGTTCTAATCCCTTCTGATAAAAAAAAAAAAATCAGGGCATCAGCAGCCTCTTTGAGATGCGAGGGGAGCTTGGAATGCCCAGGGTCTGAGAGGGTGCTGACAAAGCACACGGGTACTCCCGGCATTTCTAGATGCACACCATCTATCCCAGTCAAAGTTGAAACTGAGGCCATTGCTCTCCACTGAATGGGCTATAATATGCAGTGAGTGAGATAAAGCAGGATGGCAGAGAAATCTGCCTCACCCTCTGCTGTCCCCCCCACCACCATGGTCCTCCTCCTGCTGCACCTGGGGCTCGGAGGCAGGCTCCCATCAGGAGGTCCCTCTTTTTCTCCTCCTCCTCGGTGCTTTGCCCTGGCCTGTCCTTGTAGTTTCTCTTCCTCTGCCTGCCCTCAGATCTCCCCACAACCCTCAGCCCTCCACACTGGCCTCTTTCATTCTATCTTTATCCAAAGTTGTTGACTTTCACTTCTGGGTATTCTCTGCTCTCTCCTCGCCTCCAAACCCCCTTTCCTGGGTGTTGGTAACCGGTCCCTTTCTCGCTCAAGTTCCATCCCAAGGCCACATGAGGTTGGTAAGAGCAGACCTTGGTTCAGAGGGAGATGAGGGGAAACCAGGAAGGTTCCTATGGTTACTGCAGAAGTGAGAAGCTGAATCAGCCTCGGACCAGGAATTCTCCATCACCTCAAGGCCTTCCATCTGTAAACAGGACTAGAACTGCTGGAGAGGCAAGTCAAGAGCCAAGGTCACTGAATCGCGTGATGGGGAGGGGTCACTTTCTCTCCACCAACGTTCGAAAATAATGAAATTCCAATAAAGAGCTAGTATATGTTTTTGAACTGTTATCTGATTCAAAATTTCACATTGAAAAATTCAGACAACTCCAGGAAGGGGGAGAAATGAAGGTCCCACCAGACACCAACAGCTACTTGCTGGTTTGAGGCACAATACTGGAACATAAGTAGATCAACAGGGGGCACAAGGGGAGAAGGAGCAGAGTGGTCCCCGAGAGGTAGGTAGGCTTCTGGCGTGATGTAAGTGCGATTATCCAGCTTTTGAAGGTGCTGAGACAGAGGAGGAGCTCAATGTTATCCTCAGCTACCTAACAACTTCCTGTGGTAGATAAATAAGATCCTGTCTCAAAACAGAAAATACGTATTTTTATTACTTTAAATATTTCAGGGTATGTTAACGGTACAAAGCAAGCGGTTTCACTGTGACATTTCCAGCCATATGACAGGGTTTGCTTTCACGTCCCCACCTCATGATTACCGTGCCCTTCCTCTCCACGCCCCCTTTCCTTCCACAACCCTAGTCTGTTCTTCTGCGATACTAAGAGGTGGAAATCTAATATAAATTTTATACATATAGCCAATGTCAATTTGCAGTAATGGAGAAAATATGGAATTTGAGGGACAAATTAACATCCTCAGAAATTATAACTATCTGGAGGGGAAAGGACTATGTCCAGAGATCTTAGCAGCGGGCTAGGTGAAAAAAATATGAACCCAAATAGAAAACTCAAAATTGATAACAGAGGGAGTAAAACTATCAAAGTGCTAAAAAGAAAGAAAGGAAGGGAGGGAGGAAGAGGGAGAGATCTCTCTAAATCTCTAGAGGGATACCCAGGTTATCAAAAACGGGCAATTTTAATACCTGGAAAATAAAAAAATTATTTACGTCAGCTCCAAAAAATCAACAGCAATATCCAAAGCATTCTTAAGAAAGTTGTGTTTGTTTTGTTTTGTATTTAAATTTCTGTTGGGGGCGGGTTGTTCGTTTATGTGCAGGGGTGCGGGGGGAATAGGAATTATATCTGTAGGTGCAGTGCCTGCAGAGACCAGAAGAGGGCACCAGACTCCCATGGAATAAGGTGGTTGTGAGCCCTGGAAGTGGGTGCTGGGAAGCTAGCTTGAGTCCTCTGGAAGGGCAGCTAGTGTTATTAACACCTAGACATCTCTCCAGACCAAAGGAGAGTATTTTTATAGAATAAATAAACATCAAATGGGAGGAACTGTTGTTGTTTCTTAACTCTTGATAAAAAGAGAGTCTCTCTAGTAGATAATAGGGGAAAGGTGAGCAATCCAGTACAGAAATCAGCAAACTATAGGAATAGGTTATTTATGTAAAAAATGCAGATTTCTTTACAAAACATTTGAAAATATGTACAGCCTCAGTTATGGCATAAAGAATATGAGTTAAAGGGCTAGAAAGTGGCTCAGCAGTTAAGAATACATACTGCTGGGGTTTGAGAGATGGCTCAGTGGTTAAGAGCACTGACTGTTTTTCCATAGGTCCTGAGTTCAGTTCCCAGCAACCGCATGGTGGTTCACAACCATCCATAATGAGATCTGGTGCCCTCTTCTTGGGTGCAGGTACACATGCAGGCAGAACACCAAATACATAATAAATAAATAAATCTTTTTAAAAATGCATACCTCTCTTTCAGAGGACCTGAGTTCAGTTCTCAGCACCCACCTTAGGCAGCTCACAACTGCCTGTGACTGCAATTCCAAGGATCTGAAGCCCTCTTCTGGCCTAAAGTCACCAGCACACACGGTGTTATGCAGCGTACCTCTCTGATTGCACACACAGTATACCTCTCCTATTGCACACACGGCATATCTCTCCCATTGCACACACAGTGTACCTCTCCTATTGCACACATGGCGTATCTCTCCCATTGCACACATAGTGTACCTCTCCTATTGCACACAGCATGCCTCTCCCATTGCACACATGGCGTACCTCTCCATTGCACACACGGTGTACCTCTCCCATTGCACACATGGCGTACCTCTCCCATTGCACACATGGCGTACCTCTCCCATTGCACACACGGCGTACCTCTCCCATTGCACACACGGCGTACCTCTCCCATTGCATACACAGTGTACCTCTCCCATTGCACACATGGTTTGCCTCTCCCATTGCACACATGGCGTGCCTCTCCCATTGTACACACGGCGTACCTCTCCCATTGCGCACATGACGTGCCTCTCCTATTGCACACATGACGTACCTCTCCCATTGCAAACATGGTGTACCTCTCCCATTGCACACACACATAATTTTTTAAGATTTTTTTTGGTTTTTCGAGACAGGGTTTCCCTGTAGTTTCTAGAGCCTGTCCTGGAACTAGCTCTTGTAGACCAGGCTGGCCTCGAACTCAGAGATCCGCCTGCCTCTGCCTCCCGAGTGCTGGGATTAAAGGTGTGTGCCACCACCGCCCAGCTTTTTTTTTTTTTTTTAAGATTTTTAAGTAAATAATGAATGAAAAACTTCTATCAGAATGACAAGTCTGAAAGTTTGAACACAAATACATTTTGTTCTTGGGACTGTGGGGATTTATTTATACACTGCTAAGAGGAAACTCCATAAACCCTTATAGAGGCCAACTTTGTATCAACAAACCACTGAAGTGTGAGCCTATGCAGGGAGTGAGGGAACTAGGAGAGGAGGCAGCAGAGGCAGCTAGACAAATGGCGAGCATTCCTCCTCAAAGTGCCGTCCGTGCTCAGCTGAAAATGAGTGTGAAGAGTGGCTCCTGTCTCCAGCAGGCCACAAGGCTCCAGGTGAATGATGGAAGCCCATGCCAGGAGCCACTCCTTCCCGCCTCCGGTGGAAGCTTGAAGGTAAAGCTGTGGAATTCACTCATCAGCCTCCTATCTCAAACATCGCCCTGAGGTTGGGGCTTCACACAATAGCCTTTGATGGGCTGTAAGAAGGTAAATAGGAAAAAGCATGAGGTTAGCAATTTCCTCCTTGCTTGACACAAGCAGGTGACGTGCAATGCACAGGTCCCAGGTTGGCATCTTCCTGCAGTTTACACATGCCTTGCAGTGGAAGCCTCAGAGGATTAACGCTTGAGGCACCCGGTTCTTCCTTCTCTCTGGCGCTCACCCTGACCCTCCAAGGCATTGCTTCCTGTCCCAGCTTTACTAAGCGCTTTCCTACCCTTTCCTCTGCACTCAGGAAGGCACTCGGGGAAGACCTTAACCTTGGGCTGCTTCTACCAAGAACCACGGTGACCCTCCAGTTCTCCAGTAACACTCTGGCCCAACAATGCCATTTTCTGCACGTACCCTTGAGTGTATAGACAAAGCAACCATGTGTGGATGTTTAGGAACAGCCCGGACATCTATTAATGGGAAATTGATTGAGAAAAATCATGGCACATCTTTCTAGTATAATATTTTGAAAGTAGCTTAGGGGCTGGAGACGTGATTCGGTGGTTAGGGGCATTTGTTGCTCCTACAGAGGGTTGATGTTTGATTCTCCTCTCTCCTCCTCTCCATCTCTCCATTTCTTCTTCTCTCCTCTCACAAATAAAAGTTTAAAGATATCCTGCAATATACTGTGGCGGACTTTCTGAAGAGAAGAAAGACTAAAGTACAAAAGTAACACATGTCTCAATCGTTTTGCAAATTCATAAGTAGATTCTGTATGGAAACAAGGAGCAGCAATGGCTCCCTGTGAGGTACGGGGAGGGGGAGCCTTTCACCCTACACAGCCTCTGGATATCGAGAGAGAGAGAGAGAGAGAGAGAGAGAGAGAGAGAGGAGAGAGAGAGAGAGAGAGAGACTTTCTACTCAGGATAAATTTAAATCAGCCTAAAGGAGAGAAAAAGAACCATCACTTAAGTGGCTTAACCATAAAGGAAGTGGCTGGTGAGTAGGCCTGTCCCAAAGAGGACCACAGCCTGGTTGGGCAATGACAGCCTAGTTAGGTGGGTTTGGCACTCTGCACAAAATTGTAATATTTCAGCCACTCACTTCCTGTCCTGAGAACACCTAGGACCACGCACGTGAGATCACACCTAGGACCATGCACGTGAGATCACACCTAGGACCATGCCCATGAGGCCACACCTAGGACCATGCTCATGAGATCACACCTAGGACCATGCACATGAGGTCCCAGAGTGACAATGAGTGGTCCTGCCTCCCTAACACAGGGAACTCCTCCCACTTAACTTCAAAGGGTCCTAAATCTGCCCTGAGACTGAGGATGGGAAGATGAAGCTTATGTCCCTAAGGCCTTGTCTTTGTTCCTTCGTTCTATCCCCCACTCAACCTGTTTTCCTCTCAGGCTCTCTAAGCCTGGGGACCTCTTCTCTCACCGTTTGTCACCTCCACATTTCAGCTCAGCTCCCCACCGTCCTATCTGCTTACTCCAGCAGCAAGTCCCTGATGCTCCGTCATCTGTAAAATGGGAAGGATGGGATCTGTTCCTCAGCGTGGTCGTGATGATACCCTGCAGGGTGATGGGTGAGGAAGATTGCAATCTAGGGAGAGAGGGAGAGAGAGGGAGAGAGGGAGGGAGGGAGAGAGAGAGAGAGAGAGAGAGAGAGAGAGAGAGAGAGAACAACACCCTCTCACCCCAGAGGCTTGCTTCCACTCAGGCAGACAGGCTCCCACTAGCAATCAAGCCATCAGGACCTTGTGGTCTCCAGGGTTACCAGGGTCTGCTGGGAAAGAGGATGTGGAAAAGGCCTACTGGCCTTAACAGTCTCAGGTCAGACACAAAGCAGAATTCTGTCCCTGGACAGTAAGAATCAACCCCCAGGGAGGGGGCATAAACAATGTCTAACCCTATTCATAAGGTTCCTGTGACAAATCAGAATATGGCCCCCACAAACTTCACCTTGAGAGGCCAGTGAGTTTATGGGCTTGTTTACAGAGCATAGGTAAAGTCGCTTCCTGGAGCAGGGGTGACCCAAAAACAGCCACACTGGAAAGCTTCATCCAGCATGAATGATGGCTTCCCTGTGACCTCACAGACAGATGCTGCTTCCATTACCTCCAGCCTGTATATTCTAATACCTTGAGCAGAGCCTCAGACCATACACACTTGGGGCAAATTTCATACACATGACTGAGGAGTGGCTGAAATCTCAGGTGAGGGTCCAATGGCGCTCCTTCCCTGTCTTTCTAGAAGGGGACATCTGTAGTCAACGAGTGTAGTGGCATCTCATTTGTATTTTAATAAAATCAAGCATGTTTGGGGATTGGGAAAGTAAAGCAGTCACACTGATCTGCCTTACAGACCAGGCAGTGGTGACACACAACCTTTCATCCCATTAGCCACACTAGTTTGCCATAGAAACCAGGTGGTAGTGGTGCACGCCTTTAATCCCAGAGCTAGAGAGGATTATAAACCAGGAGGAGACGACTCTCAGTCTCAGTCACATTCTGAGATTCCTGGAGGCAGGATCACCACTTTTAGGTAAGAGCCAGTGACTGGATGCTTTGCTTTGGTCTTCAGGTTGAACCCCAATATCAGTCTCTGAGTTTTTATTCATTGTGTTTCACGAGTCCTGTGAAGAGCCTTGGCAAGCATGCAAGTCTGGCCCAATGAAGACGAGGGTGGAGTTCTACAGCATGGCCTGAAACAGCCGATGACCCCACCTTTACCGCACAAGATCCTGGGAAATGGGAAGCATTGCCCTGGCCTTCCACCTAACTCCCTGGGGTTCCATTAACCCCATAACTACCGGTTGCATGCCTTGCTACCCAGAAAATTTCTGCTCATCTGGACTGTTCCCAGGCTGGATGGAGTCATGCATGTCACAGTGTGAAGCAAGCGATGGCAAAGTCCCCAGAAGTCCCACACTAGTCCCCGGGCTATGTGTATTGCCCTGGACTCATTTCCTGCCACCTCCAGCTTGTCACATTGTCCCACTGCTAGGAAATCCTGGAAAGCTGGGTATGCGATCTCAGAGTCAGGTCAGTGGAAACAGCGGTGTTAGGAGCAGAGTAGGAAGCAGCTGGGATTCTTGGACCTCTGACCTCTGATTTCCTTGCCCAGAGTGGCTGTGATCACCTGAAATTTCTACAGGACCATGTGATCCGTAACGGGATCACCATACACCCAATCGCATTCTCTTTTCTACCCAAAGTACCAAATGATTTCCATTAAATGTGAACTCGTAGTCTTTTGTGAGAACCCAGTTGAAGATACTGTGAGGTTGGGGGAGGGAAGGCTTCTCGTTAGGATGTTGCTATCTCTTTCTGTCAAGACCAGTGTTCCCTCAGGAGACCAACATGGCAGTGAAGATGAAAATAAAAAACTCGCAGGACTGAGTGTACGGTTCTGTCTGTGAAGCGCTTGCCACACAAGCATGAGGCCCTGAGTTGGGATTCCCGAGCATCCGTGTAGAACGTTCGGCACCCATAACCCCAGTGCCGTGGAGGCAGACAGTAGACTTCCCGGACCTGCGGGCCAGCTAGCCCATCCCGATCAGCGAAGAGAACGAAAGAAAAGGAGAGAAAATCCTGTGCTGTGGGGGTAATATGGATGCCGAAGTAAATTCTGTTTCCTACTCCACCCCATCTCAGCTCAGGCCTCACATCCTCTCCTGCCCAAAATAGCCCGGGTGAGGGGAAAGGCGGGGTGGGGAAGACAGGCTCTTTCTCACTCACAGACCTGCAGCTGTTCACTGGCCCAGGATGGCCAGCTGCGAGGGGCTGCTTCCTCCCTGCCCACCGCTCTGGGCGGGCAATGGTTTCTGTCACCACATGTGAAAGGGGTTCCCTCCCTCCACACCCCAGGTGATCCTCTCTGACCTCCTACAACCCAGACCACCCAGTCCCGTAAGCCTCTAGGGACCCCCTTGCCCTTTCATTGCACATGGAGCGGCTCCAGCCTCAGCCCACAGGCATGTGGGAAATGCAGGTTCTGCCCTAAGATCCCAGGAGTGGGGAGGTGGCTGATCTCCCCAAATGCTTGCCCTGTGTTTCTTTCTCTCCTCAGCATGGCACATGAAGACAGCTTGGACTGAAACTGCCTCAAGGCAAAAACACATCAGGCCTAAAATGCAAGTCAAAGCCAGAGTCTCCACTAAAGCCTTGGGGAAGGGGTAGGGGTGGAGTGGGGAGGGGGAGGGGAAGGGGCGGGGGGAAGGGCGGGGGAAGGGGCTGGGCTTCTGGCATCCTGAATAGTGCCTCAAGCTACCCATTGTGTGGTCATTCACTGCACTCAGCAGTTCCTGGCAAGATAAGAGTTCCATAAACGGTAGCAATGACTACCAGACTCACTACCGGATCTGACTTTCCTCTAACCCAAACTTCATTAAAAGTAATAATTACAGCAGGACTATCAACCTGTTTTGCTAAACTATTGGGAAGTCTCTCAATAGTCTCCCTTTGAAACTTCTCAAAACAAAGCCTGAGACTCCTCCGCCATCCCACCAAGGCTGTGTGGGTGGACTGTCATGTCTCCACTCCATCCCCTTAGCAGCTGGTCTCCTGATGTGAGCCCCACCCCCATAAAGCTCACATAACCGGGAATTTAGGACATGGCGTAGGCTGATCTTAAACTCAAGATCCTCCTGCCTCAGCCTCCTAGAAGTCTTGGCTTTACAGCTGCACTGGGCAATTTCTGGTGAATTCTTACCATGTGCTCACATCCATGAAACTAGTTAGCTTCTCGGACATTTTGGTATCACCCTACTAATTTAAGACTCCCCACTTTCACCACCTTTTTAGAGCCAGGGTTGGCTCCTTCCCTGCAGACCCCAGACAGGAGGTAAAAGGCTGTTCCCTCTGTGGCTCTACAGGGGGTGGGGCTGCAGTGAAGACTCCATTTCTGCTCTCTGAGGTGAGGCTACTCAGCCCTAGGTGGCTTTGTTTGCAAATTAGGGTTAATTTGCCACAGGACCAGGAGGAGCAAATTTACTTGTCCAGAATTCTCTCTGCAATGGGTGTAAAGAAAACATCTTCCATGCAGTTTGAACTACTAAGTCCTTGTCATTACAAAGTAACAGAATCCTTTCTCAGAGTCATCTGTGTGCACAATTTCATCTAGACACTCAACAGCCCCATCAAGAAAGCAAGCAGGGCATATCATCCCTATTGAAAGGAAAGGAACACCAAATCCTAGAAAAATTCAAATTTAACTATTATTTTTAAGTTTGTTCTGCAGATCAACTGTCAGTCCACTGTCTCATGACATCTCGGGGTGTCTGCACCCCAATTGTAGATGAGGGCAAGTGGCTCTGAGAAGGGCAGAATCTTATGCAAGGTTATTCAGCTCCTTAGCATCAATAATGGGATCTGAATCCGGCACCCTGACTCCCAAAGCAAGGTTCTTTTCATGACCCTCATATTCCAGGGCGTCAAGCCACATGTGAGAGAGTGGTTTAGAGGAGAAGGGGGATAATTCTACTTCCAGTCAACTCTGTGAGGGCGCTTTTCCCCAAGGAACTTCCCTATCTGCCAAGTGAGCCTGCAAAACATTGGTTCCCATGGAGATGGGCAACCAATCAACACGCTTGGCCGTTGGGGGTCTGGACCAAACTCCAACAAGGATGTAAAAGAGCCATGTAAGCTGGAGAGAGCTGGGTGACTGAAAACTGTAATTTCTATTACTCATTAATTCATCGGAAGATCAAGTATGATTCCTGCTTCACAAGACAATCGGAGTCCACAACCTAAACTTATTAGATTGTCTTGTATTACTCACCCTGCTGCCATGACAAAAGTCATGGCAACAGCGACTTAAGGAAGGGAGGCGTCATGTCTCACAGTCTGAGGGGCTAAGGTCCACTGTGCCAGGGAAAGTGTGGTGGCAGGTGAGGTGGACACATTGTATCCGGACTTGGTGGCAGGGCGAGGTGGACACAGTGTATCCGGGCTTGGGAAGCAGAGGGGTCTTAATATAGAGGTCAGAAAACTCCATCCCTTGGAACAATGATGCCCAAGTTCAAGGTTGGTCTTCCCTCCTCAGCTAACCTTCTCTGGAAACACCCTCACAGACATGACTAGAGATGTGTTTTCCAGATAATTCTAAATCCAGCCAAGTTGGCAATGAAGGCTGAGCATCAAAAATGTGGAACAAAGGTCACCCGACCCTGGGTTTGGGACAGACCCCTATGCAGTTTCACCGGCAGACTTTTGCCTTGGTTCTCCTGCTGGAGAAGCACAACTTGTGGCCAGCTTTTATGCTGCGTTTTCTAGCTGCGAGGAGGCCCTGTACATTTGCGAAAGAATACAAAAGATGGAAGCTTGCACTGGCATTCCATCTCAGCTACTTTGAATGAAGTGACATTGAGCAAATTCTTTTCTCGTCTATAAAACAGAGGATTGGGCTCTGGGCTCTCCTATTCATGTCACAGGTAGTTGAAAAAAAGGGATATTCTTTTGTCTATAAAAAATAACTTCTTGGCCTGGCGGTGGTGGCGCATGCCTTTAATCCCAGCACCCGGGAGGCAGAGGCAGGCGGATCTCTGTGAGTTCGAGACCAGCCTGGTCTACAAGAGCTAGCTCCAGGACAGGCTCTAAAAGCTGCAGAGAAACCCTGTCTCGAAAGACAAAACAAAACAAAACAAAACAAAACAAACAAAAAAAAAACTTCTTTAATTCTAATGAGGACACTTGAGAACCATTTCGGGACGTACTTACTCTGTGGTCTTTAGCATTTCCAATGATGAAAGTGTTTACAGAGACTCCAGCATCCCAAGGTCCATAGACCCCATGAGAGCGCAGCTGGAGTCTTGTGCTGAACAAGACCATAGGAGAGTGGTTAGCCTTGCACGTGGCTTTGAATGCAAACCTCTTGTAACAGACAAGGTGATCCCCATGATTGCAGTGACTTCACCAGAGCTTCAGGGGAGAACTTTTTGGGGAGAAACTTCGGGGATGTGAGACTGAGGAACGATGTGGAATCCAACATTCTTGAAGTTCTGAAGTCTGTCCGGTTTTATTCTAAACCCTCCTTACCCCCTGTTGGCTTGCTCATCCTAGCTACAAGCTTGCCTATTGGGTAAAGAGCAATGTGATTTAAAGGGGACGTGGAGCTTCAATCACTGCTAGGGTTTTAAATTAACCACCCAATTGTCTTAATTTTTACTTTGCAGCCTGAAAATGGAAAGTATAGGTAGTTTCTCTTTTTGGCATTGTTTGATTGAAGTCAGGTTGACAGTTTTCTGAAATCAACCATGGTGTGTGTGTGTGTGTGTGTGTCTGTGTGTCTGTGTGTCTGTGTCTGTCTGTGTGTGTATTCATATGTGATGTACCTTCTTGCATGCATGTTTGTGGAGGCCCAGAGTGGACGTCAGATGCCTTCCTTCCTCACACTCTGCCTTCTACACTGAGACAGGCTCCTTACTGAACCAGGAGCTCCCCAGTTTTCTAGTCTAGCAGACCTGCTTGCTCTGGGGATCTGCCTCCTATGCACTGGGATTACAGGAGGGCCACCATACCCTCTTTCAGCTTTTACATGGGCTCTGCCAGTTCAAACTCCCATCCTCATGCCTAAGCCACAAGCGCTTTTTCCCCTGAGCCATTTCCAAAGCTACTGTCTGCTTCCCATGTGTAATAATCACCCAGTGCTGAGCTATAGCAAAACTGCCCATGCCCCTGATGGAGACCTTTTACATTGTTGATTTTAATTTCTTTCATGCCATAGCACTCCGGCCTCAGAAGAGACAGATCTCAGACTCTGAAATGCTGTCAGTGTAAAGGTCTCACAAAAACAGCAAAAACAAAAAGACTGGGCCTGGGGAGGAGGCTCCGTGGTTAAAGCACTTACTGCCCAAGCATCAGGACTGCATTGTGGATCCCCAGCACTCACATAGATGTCAGGTGGGAGATGGCCTACCTGTAATTCAGCCTCAGCCAGTGGAAACAGGATCTCTGCAGTGAGGCTTAGCCATATCAGCTTTGAGAGGATAATTCCTGGCATCAACCTCGGGACTCCACATGCGTACATACCCACAGGCACTTACACCAAATGCACATGCAAACACAGAAACACAAATAGAAGGGGGAAAATGAAATAAAAGTGTCATTTCATTTGCCTTTAAAGCAATAGAAGAGGAAAAGAAATTAGAAGTGAGAATTAAAGACAGAGTGTGTTGAGAAGAGCAGATGTTTAAACGGCGTTATTACTCTGTCCATTGCGGAAGCTGGAAAGGTGATCAAAGGCTGACGTCCCTTGGCTGTATATAAACCTTTACAGAACGAGCAAGCCCAGAGCTTGGGGAGAATCAGATGACCTTGCTTGAGAAGAACCATCAGGACTGACTCAAGCTAGTGTAGCTAGAAAATTCTGGGATCTTCCAGTCCCATATCACACACTACTTTGCAAACAGGGTGTCGCCTGGAATAAATGGGCAGCTGTGGAGAGCAGGAAACCTCTGTGGTTTGGGGATTTCTGATCTTACTGATGTGGGTGATGACAGAGGCCATGATCTAGGTCATCCCTTGGGAAAAGAGCGCCCAGATTAGGCCAGCGATGCAGTGTTGTTCCAAAGGTGTCCTGGGAGCTTCGCCCTGAGTGCCTTCCGCAGCTCTTCTGAGAAGTCTAGACAACATCCCTCTTCTGAAGAGAGTACCCAGAATGATATGGTTCAGTTGCTCCCAGCTGAGAACCATACATTATACACATTTGATCTTCATGGGGTGGATTGGAGCATGGTGGGGAAGGATGTACCTTTCAAAGTGACTGCTGTTACTGCACACATGATCTTGTTAGATGGCTTAAAAGGCCCATGAGCGAGACACTACTGCATCCACTATTCAGATGGGAAAATTCATACCGAAGGTGTAGGGCAGCCTACCCCAAGTCACTCAGGCTCCTACTTAGGGTTACTTTGGTGAGGAAACACCACGACCAAAGGCAAGTTGAGGAGGAAATCATCCATCATTGAAGAACAGGACAGGAACTCAAACAGGGCCAAAACCAGGAGGCAGGAGCTGATGCAGAGGCCATGGAGGGGTGCTGATTACTGGCTTGCTTATCAGGGCTTCCTCGGTCTGCTTTCTTATAGAACCCAGAACCACCAGCCCTGGGATGGTACCACCCACAGTGGGCTGGGCCCTGCCCCACTAATCACTAATAAGAATGTTCCACAAGCTTCACTACAGCCTGATCTTATGGAGGCATTTTCTCAACTGATGCTCCCTCCTTTCCAATGTCTCCAACTTGTGTTAAGTTGACATAAAACTAGCCAGCACATGCAGCAACTGGGAAAGACTCCAGACTGAAGCCTGAATCCAAGGCCTGTCTCATGTGCACTGTTCCAAAGATTCTCATACACATCCAGCGACTAACTTCATTGAAAGCTCATTTTATTGTGTTTTAATCTGACTTTAACTTTAGTCTGGAAGACCTGAGGAATGTCTGTGTAATGCTCTGAATCTACATGGCCTTCCCTTAGCCATGTGTCTGTGTATGTCAGGTCTCTTGGAACAGTGGCTGGGCACATCAGTCACTCAGAGCACACTACCTATCTGTCCTGTGTTGTGGGGGTTTCTGTCCTGCCCGATTTCTGCAAACGTTAAGTCCCAAAGAAATCACACAGAAATATACATTAACTATAAACTGATTTGCCCATTAGTTCAGGCTTCTTATTAACTCTTGAAACATAAATTAGCCCATTATTCTTGTCTATGTTAGCCACATGGCTCAGTACTTTTTTCAGCAGGGCAGTCACATCTTGCTTCTTCTGTGGTAGGGCTAGGACTGCATCCTCTTCCCAGAATTCTCCTGTTCTCTTTGACCTGTCTCTACGTCCTGTCTGGTTATCCCACCTATACTTCCTGCCTGACCAAGCAGCATTTATTTAAAACATAATTGACAGAATACAGACAATTGCCTACACCAGTCCTGTGTCACCATCCCCTAGCTCACACTTCTCCTTTCTCCGAGGTGCATCCTAAGCTGTTCTCATATATTTTTCAGGACCTGGGTACCAAGGCTGGCACTGAACCTGACCTCTTTACCAAGTGTGGTGGTTGGAATGTCAATTGGCCCCCATAAGATCACAGGGAGTGGGACTGTTAGGAGGTGTGGCCTTGTGGGAGTAGGTGTGGCCTTGTGGGAGGAAGTGTTGCCATTTTGGAGGCGAACTCTGAAGTCTCCTATGCTCAAGCTATACCCTGTAGATCAAGAGTAGAACTCTCAGCTCCTCCAGCACCATGTCTGCCTGCATGCCACCTTGTCCCCAAGATGATAGTGAGCTAAACCTCTGAAGCTGTTAAGCCATTAAATTCTTTTCCTTTATAAGAGTTCCTATGGTCATTGTTGGTCTCTCCACCAGCACTAGAACCCTGGCTAAGACACCAAGTTCTCAATTAATGTGAATGAATGACATGAATACGAATGAATGATGAATGAATGAATGAGTGCGCAATTCCCCTGAGGGTTTTCTGTATTGAATATCACAATGCGGAAGTAATTTGGAAGATCTTGATCTCTTCTCCTAAGAGCCCATGAACGGCTCTGAGATGCAGGATCCTAGCCAGTCTCTCCTTAGCGTAGGGAAAGAGGACGTCAGTTATGAGAGCAAGGAGCCGGCGCAAACTTTTTGGGAGAAACCTCTTTCTGTGCTAATTTCTGTCAGCGACCTCAAGCTGGGATTCTGGCAGAAGAAATAGGAGCTGGTGGAGAAGTACCAACCCACCCTCCCTGGGGAAGCCCTCAGGTCATCATTCACGTGTACCCCATAGGTATAGATATGTGCATACATACGTGTGAGTGAGCAGAGGTACATGCACACATATGTGAGAGTGAGCGGAGTACATGCACACATACATGTGAGGAGTGAGCGGAGGTACATACACACATATGTGAGAGTGAGCGGAGGTACATACACACATATGTGAGAGTGAGCGGAGGTACATGCACACATACGTGTGAGTGAGCGGAGGTACATGCTTTGGGTAGTTCATGGCTAATAAACCGGGTGGTTGACAGCCCTTCAGATGAGAAAAGAGACGAGGAACAGCAGAGCCATTACCACTGTAGAGATGATGAGAACTGTAGTCTTCCCAGTCTACCCATTCTGGATCCACCCAGGTGGATATGGCAGGGCTGGTGTTCTGGATCCACCCAGGTGGACACGGCAGGGCTGGCATTCTGGATCCACCCGGATGGGCATAGCAGGGCTGGCATTCTGGATCCACCCGGATGGGCATAGCGGGGCTGGCATTCTGGATCCACCCGGATGGGCTTGGCGGGGCTGGCATTCTGGATCCACCCGGATGGGCATAGCGGGGCTGGCATTCTGGATCCACCCGGATGGGCGTAGCGGGGCTGGCATTCTGGATCCACCCGGATGGGCGTAGCGGGGCTGGCATTCTGTATCCACCCGGATGGGCGTAGCGGGGCTGGCATTCTGGATCCACCCGGATGGGCGTAGCGGGGCTGGCATTCTGTATCCACGTGGGTGGGCATGGCGGGGCTGGCATTCTGTATCCACCCGGGTGGGCACGGCAGGGCTGGCGTTCTGGATCCACCCTCATGCTTTTTCATTCCCACAATCTCTGATGGTGATGCTGTCAAGTGGGTACTGTTATAGTTGTGTATCCCTCTCTCATCTTTTGTGGTTGCTTCATCTAATGTGCAGAGATTCTTTGGAGATGAATGGATGGCTTATTTTCATTCTTTGTCTTTTTTTTTTTTTTTTTTTTTTTTTTTTTTTTTTTTTTTTTTTTTTTTTTACACAGGGTCTCATACAGCTCCAGTGGCCCCTCAAACACATTATGTACTGGACAATGGTCTGAACTTCTGACCCCTCCTGTCTCTACCTCCCCAGTGCTACCATTACAAGTATGTGTCACCATGCCTGGCTTATGTAGTGACAGAGATTAAACTTGGTACTTTATACATGCTAGGCGAGCACGCCACCAACCAAGCTATAACCCCGACTCTGCATTTTTCTTGAGTAATAAAATAAATCAGTCTAAATCTTGTAGTATACCTCAGAGACCACCCTATGTGCCCTGCTTCTCTTTAAAGGAGGAAGAGATTGTGTCACGGAAGAGAGAAGTCATTCTCCCCAAGTCGCAAGTCACACTGCTGGCAGAAGCAGGCATTGAACCCAGGTGTCTTGACACCAGGTCTAGGGTTCCTGTCACAACACCACAGTGCAGCCCCCCCAGGATTGCAAAACTTGATTTACACCCATCACTTGTAGGTTTTACCGTCTCCAGGCCTGGGATTCCCAGCACCCCTCACCTCACACACGTTGACCTTCAGCAACACCGGCCCGCTGGGCCGCTCTCCATCAAGCCGAGTCTCCCATTGTGAATCATCTTTTAAAAGAGTTTTACATCTGCTGCAGGGAAATTTACAGGCCCCAGGTTACCAGCCATAATTTCGGTCATTTGGGGGAAATAATGATGCTATGGTCGTCACTTTCCAAATGTTGCAGGAAACCTGACCCCAATCAAGAAGTCTCTCAATAAATCAGCGTCAGAAAGAGAAAGAAGAAACAGCCTCCATTTCTTGCCTGCTGTGAGAAGGTCGAAGTTCTGAATTCAGTGTCTGGCCTGCAGAAAGCGTCCAACTCACAGTCGAGTCTAGATTTTCATAACAGCTGCCATTGTTCAAAGAGGGATTCATAACTCTCCGTGGACTCCAGCCAACAGGCCTGAGCCAGACTCATATTTATGTATGTTTGCTTGTACGGAGTGCTCCAGTGTTCAGGAGCTGTTCTTGTTCAGGTCTCCTCTCCTGGCCCTGCCTGTGGACATCACTTCACACCAAATGCTCCTGCCTGACAAGCTGTTATACATCTCTTTGGCCCCTAATTATGTTCAGATGGCCGGGATTCATTGTACAACAAGACAGAGGTTATTAAGAGCAAAAGCAATGGGCCAACTGTTTGGGAGCGACTGTGCTGAGCCAGAGCCACTCATTAATTCACACGCTGCTAAAAAACAACCCCACGAGAAAAGTGTTTCTTGCTATCCTCACCTGAGGAAACTGAGGCACAGCGTAGATAGGTCATACACTAATACTCAGAAGAGCTGGGGGTAAGAGGCCAAGAAGTCTGGCTCCTGTGACCCCTTCTTTAAGAAAAGTGATTTATTGGCCTATAATTTACATACCATATAACTCACCTCTTGAAGTATAAAGTTCAGTGTGTTGTTAGTATTTCCAAGCGGGCAACTGTCATCACTATTTAATTTCAGGATATTTTCATCACCCTCGGGGAGACCCTGGACACATTTGTAAGCATCCCATAAACCTTGCTTTCTATGGCCCATGGCTTGTCACAAATCTGTTGTCTGTCCTTTCTTTCCTGGACATTTCACAACAAATGGAAACATGCAGTATGTAACCATTTGTATCTGGAAAGTTCTTTAAGGTTCATCTATGTGGTAGTATGTACCAATACTTGATTCTTTTTACAGCCAAATATCAATCTGTTGTATGGAGACCGCATGCTTTTATTTATCCACTGATCAGCTGATGGTACGGGTGTTTTCCACTCTTTTGCTCTGAGTAAAAAATGCTGATGTATTGGATACTTTTCTCTTTTTTAAAGGTGTGTGTGTGTGTGTGTGTGTGTATGTGTTTGAGTAAGAGAGAGAGAGACAGAGACAGAGACAGAATGTCACATTTGTGCAAATGGTCACAGAGGTCAGAAGAGGGCACCAGACTCCCTGGAGCTGGAGAGAGAGGCAGTTTGAGCCACCCCATGGAACTGCTGGGAACTGAACTCAGGTCCTTTGAAAGTGCAAGAAGTAGCCGGGCGGTGGTGGCGCACGCCTTTAATCCCAGCACTCGGGAGGCAGAGGCAGGCGGATCTCTGTGAGTTCGAGACCAGCCTGGTCTACAAGAGCTAGCTCCAGGACAGGCTCTAAAGCTAAAGCTGCAGAGAAACCCTGTCTCGAAAAAAACCAAAAAAAAAAAAAAAAAAAAAAAAAAAAAAAAAAAAAAAAAAAAAAAAAAAAAAAAAAAAAAAAGATGTGCAAGAAGTGCTGTTGACCACCGAGACATCTCTCCCATCTTTGGCTATTTTTATCATTGCTATGACAAAAACTACTTGGAAAAAGGCTTATTTAGGCTTCCAGTTTGAAGAGAGAGCTTCCTTCATGGTGGAGAACTCATGGCCACAGAAGCATGTGTCAGCTGCTCACATCCATAGGAGTGGGCAAGTGGGGCTGGATTCCAAACCTTCCAGGCCTCCTCCCAGTGGCTGCCTTCCTTCAGCTTGACCTCAAGATTCCATAACCTTGTGAAACACAGTCACCAGCTGGTATTTGAGTGTTCAAAGACATGAGTCTGTGGGGGGTCATTTCACCTTCAAAAACAGCTGGTAGATCACAATACACCAATTTATTCCAACCATGAAGTGATTTCATCTCCATAATGACCAGTGATGGTGTTGACTATATATATATATATATATATATATATATATATATATATATATCACCCTTGGAGAATACCTATTCAAATTACTTTCCTACTGACGTGCATATTTTTCTGGTTAATGCTGAGTTGCAAAGTTGTTTTAAATATATATTCTGAACATAAGACTACATTAGTTAGTTTCCTCATTCCTCTGACTGAAAACCTGAGAGAAAAATTTAAAGGATTTATTATGGCTCCAGTGTTAGAGGGTTTGGTCCTCGGTTGCTTAGTTCCACATGCTGGAACATCATGGTAGCAGCAGCTTGGAACAGAGTAGGTTCTTCACTTGTGGTGACCAGGATGAAGAGGAAAAGGACCAGGGCCAGACATAGACTTCACAGCACAGCCCTACTAACCGACCCTGCAGAGAGACCCCACCTCCCAATGTCTCTCCTGCCCATAACAAAGCTCCATTGATTTGGGACAAAGCATTCAGCACATGAGATTATGTGACTTTTCACATTCAAGCCATAACAGAGTCCCCCATTGGTCCCTTTCTTGATTGATGCGGTATGTCCTTCTGTATATGTGTTGCTTTTATTGGTTGGTGAATAAAGCTCTTTCAGCCAATGACCAAGTAAAGCCAGGTAGGAAATATGAACAGAGATACAGAGAGAATAGGTACAATCAAGTGGCTACAGGCCAGCCGCCGAGGAAACAAGACATGTAGAAAATGAAGTAAAGCCACGGCCACGTGGCAATAAATAGACTAATAGAAATGGGTTGATTTAAGATGTAAGAGCTAGCTAAAAATATGCTGGAGCCATCGGTCAAACAATGTTGTAACTAGTATAGTTTCTGTGTGATTATTGGGGTCTGGGTGTCTGGGAAACAATAGTTCAGTCTCTGTTTATACTTGGATTGTATCTCCTGAAGCACAAAAGTATCCATCTCCCAAAGTCTTAGTTTCTCTCCTTTGTGTCTTGCTTGCATATGTACTTGGTGTCAAGCCTGAGAAGGCTTTGCCTAGCCCAAGGTCATGAAGAAATGCCCTGGTTTTTTTCTAAGACCTTAAGATTTTAGATTTCATGTTTGGGTCTACATTCCATTTTGAGTGAGACTTTCATTCAATTTGAGTTAAAAGTCCAACTTTATTCTGTGCGCGTAGGCATTCAGATGACACAGCACTGATGTTGTTAAGGGATGTGTGTGTGTGTGTGTGTGTGAGAGAGAGAGAGAGAGAGAGAGAGAGAGAGAGAGAGAGAGAGAGAGAGAGAGAGAGATTCCTGGCCTCTCATTAAACCCCTCAGGTTTCTAAAAGCCTAGCCAATAGTAAAACAAAGGGAAGATTTTCCATCTGCCCCAGGAAGCCAAAATCCATCCCTGCGGAGATAAGGAGTCTGACTCATGTTTTTGAAACAGGACTGTCACAGGAAGACATAACACAGGGAGAAAATGCTACTGGCCTCAGAGATGGGATCTAGTGCTCTCAAGACACATTTGAGAACGTGTAGTATGAGATGCTATGTGGGTGATGAGACTGGAGTTTCTGAGCTGTGCTCATTTCTTGGTCCTCCCTCTGAGATCTTGGGGCTATTCTTTTCTTTGTCATGGTTGTTAGCACAAGAAATCCCTACCCCTCGGGGCAGACTTTGGCCATTAGTGATTCACAGTCTCTAACTCCTAGCCACTCCTCCAGGGCACAGACTAAGGGAGGGGAGGCTATGACCCTGTTCCCTCAGGGAGCATGTCTTCAGCCTCAGTAGGTCTGGGATGGGATCCAGTTAGTGACTTAGCTTTGCTTCCCCAAGACAGCGACTCACACAGGGACCTTACACAGCCATGGTTTTCAGGAATGACTCTTTTGGTGTAGGATCAAGACAGCCTGAGGAAAACAGAACACTGGAAGGAAATTGCTTACAATGGTCAGGCCCCAATTATTCTTCCTTGGAGAACCCCAAAACAGTTTACTTTCTTTCTTCTGTTTTCATCAAGAGTTACTTCCTCATGTCACCCCTAGAAAAAGCAGGGCAAATAGCACTTATTGTTACAAGCTATCCCCAAAATGTTCCAAGGCAGCGAGCAGCCTTCCACGTGGTCATCCTACATCCCAGGTCCTATCGCCTTGTGTCTCTGCAATATTGTCTGGACTCAGATTCTCTGCTTGATCCTTTCCACACATCCACAGTGCAAGAAGAGGGGCCAGAGCTGAGTGATGTCACATTCCAACAGTTGAAACTGAGTCAGACGGATATAATTGGCTTGAAAGAAGCTAACTAGGTGACAAGGTCTTCTGTGCCCAGAAGATAAAGAAAATATGAACTCATGGCAGTTTCTATGACAAACGTGACAGATATAGATTACATCACCATAATGGCACATCTTTATGATCCTTCCAAGCTACCCTAGTGACTTCACAAGCACTCTGTCTCCCTAGTTACCTGCCCTCAGGAAGTGTGACCAGATTTTTTTTATATATTTACGTTATTTATATATGTGCATGTAGGTGTATGGGAAGAAAAATACCATGGGGGTAGGTAATCATGGAGGCCAATAGAGGGCATCATCTCCTGGAGTTATAGGCAGTGAGCACCCCAGTCCTCAGCAGTATCCGCAAAAGTTCTTAATTGTTGAGCCATCTCTCCAGGCCCTACTGTGACCAGATCTTCAGTGAAGAGGCCTGAGGTGGGTTTGTGAGCTAGACAGAGGTGAGGCTGTCAAACGAGATCTCTAAACTTGGTTAAAAGTCAAGCAAAGCTTCCAAGGGGCTGAGGGAATGGAGTCTGGCCATGGAAGAACAAAACAGCCAGCTCACTCCCGAGGTTGAACATAAAGGTAATACAAGGTGCAAGCCCTGGAGCAAGGTCTGGAGATGTCATCGCAAGCCTGAGGAACTGACTCAGATTAGGAACCAAAGAACAGTGGCCACGGGTCACAAAAGAGAGATGTCCCGACATCATGGGATTCCTGGAGTACAAAACACGTTGCTACCCCCAAACCTTAGCTCCCAACTAATAACACCCCAGAAATATACAAGCTGGAAACCCATACTCAAAGGTACCATGAGAATGTTCAGAAAATCTAGGCTATGAGTCTGATGCTACAACAAATTCAAGGCAAGGAATAAAACAGAGGAATTACTAACCAATTGGCAGTACTTGTGGATGTGTGCTTGTATGCTTTAAAAAAAAAAAGCCAGATGTCTTAGTTAGATTTCTATTGCCATGATAAAACATAATGAACAAACAACTTGGAAAGGGAACTAATTAGAATATTTATCAGGTATGTTATACACCTGAGCCTCACAGTCCACCATCAAAGGTGGTCAGAACAGGAGCTCAAGACAGGAGCTGAAGTGGAGAGTCTGTAGGATGCTCCTTACTGGTTTGCGCCCCACGACTTGCTCAGCCTACTTGTTTATACACCCCAGGACCACCTTCCCTCAGAGGTGACACCACCCGAGGACTGGGCCCTCCCGCATCAATTACCAATCAAGAAGCGGACTTAACTACTGGCCAATGGGATGGAGGAATCTTCTCAGTTGAGATTCCTCTTCCCAGATGGCCTAAGCTTGTGATGAGCTGACAAAATCTAACCAGCGCATACACCACGCATGCTGTAAGAAATAAAACAAATCCCGTGATCGGGACCACCCTGACTTGGTAAGCTAGACAGCTGGCAGCACCAGGGAGTGACGCCAGAGGAGGTGCTGAAAGAGGGGGTGGGATTCCCCAAGCCAAACAACTGCTCAGCGTGACTTTCTCTACGGTCCGGCCCTTCTGTCTGAGGCCATGAACATTCTTCTACTAGAAACAACTTGGATCAGTGACAGTCATCCAATGCCCCACATCTGCTGAGTTAGACAAAGGCTCCTATGCCTTGCACGTGGCTAATGGGCACCAGTGGGATGCCCTGCAGGCATGAAGGAGACACACGGGGTCCATAACCGAAGATGCCAAGCAGGTCCAACTGACGCCAAGGCATTTCTAAATGCTCAGCACCCATTTGCAGCGGGTCATCGGGGAACCTCGTGCTCAGGTAGAGAGATGATAAAGCTTGCGTGTGCGAGGTTCTGCATTAAGGAACCTGGAACAGACCCCTTGGGGGGGGCATTTCTTAAATCCTTTCTTCACCACAGAGCCCTCAAAAGATAAAGTATTTCTCCGTGCTTTGGAAATAGAAGCTGGGATTTTGGTTTTTTTCTTCTTTTTTCCTTTTTCCATGTATATTTGTGTATGGCATATGTATGTGTGCTCTTACGGGGAGGGGGTCCACATGTATATGTGGGGTTATGTGTGTACATGCAAGTGAAGGCCCAAGGTTGGTCCAAGAATCTTCAATAGCTAGCTATTCAGCCTCTCAGTCACACTTAGACCTTATGGCTAAAGCTAGTCTTGCCAGATTTCTCCGGGGTTCTCTCATCTTTGCCTTCTAAAGCTGGAGTTACACATGAGGGGACATACGCATGCACACACACACACACACACACACACACACGGCATTTATATGGGTTGTGAAGAGCCAAATTTCGGTCCTCTTGTTTGTGAGGCCAAAGTTTTGACCAGTGAAGCATCTCCACAGTCCCTGGAGCCTGTTTTCCAAGGTTCTTCATAAACTCCGTGTGCTCAGCTGTTTTCAGGGAAGGCTGATCTATAACAGATGTCAGCTGTCCAGTCTTCAACAGGGGATCGGAAGGTAGAGAACACACAGTTATACAGTGTGTTAACATGAACTGTCTGGCTTACCCTTGGTGGACTTAATTCTGTTTATCTTTGGATAACCCAAGCACAGACACTAGATAGAGATTCTTCTGGGCCCTCAATTTTCTTGCCTCCAACTGCCCAGTGCCATGAGGAGGCCTCTTGACAAGACCAGTTTTTCACGGATTTCTTTTTCTACATAAGAAGCAAGGGTGGAGAGCTATGGCTTCTTCATTCCCAGGAAGCTATGCAACAAAGCAGGCCTTGCCACTAGAGGTGTCTCAGATCAGGGCTGCAACAAGTTCATCGTCACACACAAATGAGGGCTTGACAGCCTGGGATGGGGAGTCCTGGAGTAATTTATCAGTCTGGTGTCCCCTCCTTCCAGAGGCCTCGGGGGCACCATGTCACAGAAAATGATATTCCAGACGCTTTCCAGATAGGCCCTCTTGACCACCATGCAGCTTGAATGTAGCAGGATCCACAAGATGATGTCAGAATTTCCTACCTGAGAGTCCTCTGCTGTGTCCCCAGGACGTTAGAATAACATCTCAGCCTTCCTTTCTGTGACAAGCCTTGGAAAAACTGAACTGAAGGCTGGCCGAAAGGAGCAACATGAGCCGCATCCAAGGCCAGGTCTGGGAGGAAGCAAGAGAGAACAGCCAGTACCTCCTTGTCCTCCTCCTCCCTTCTCCTCCCCCCCCCTCCTTCTTCTCCCTTCTCCTCCCTCCTCCATGCTCCCTCCTCCTCCTCCTCCTCCCCATCCTGCTGCTGTTCCTGCTGCTGCTTCAGGGGCTCCTGTTTCCTCAGCACCACCGGCATTTCTTCTTTCCTAGCCTGAATTGGGTGAGGAATTATGGAATTGCTATTATTACCCATCCAAGGCTTGATGGCTTCTTGCCCTGGCAGCTCCAGCCCAGAGAAGAGCAACTGCAATGACAATAAGCAAGTCCTTGGCAGCTGGAGGCCTCTAGTCTGTGCGCCGGGGCTGACAAGCGGGATTGGAAGCCAGCTCCAACTGCAGCTCCTTGGGAAGTCTTGGAGCTGGCCCATCACCTCCCCTACATCTGGTTCCAAAGGCATTTTTCAGCCCAGCTCAGAAGACCATGACAGTCCAACACGGCTTACTCCATTAAACCTTGAGAAATGTACGTCGGAGGCTCAGCCATCTAGACGGAGAATCTTCCGGAAGGGAAGGAAATGAGCTTTCTTTTGTTTTGGCTGTCTTTGTCAATCAAACCAACAAGCATTTCTAGAGCACCACTGCACACAAGGCCATGGCTCAAAACTCATGTGCTCAAGACATCCTTCAAAAGCATCTACTTCCTGTCAGTCCCTGTGCTTAGCACCAGGCTACAGCCATGGCTAGAGGACACAGAAAACCCCACCTGCAAGAGAGAGGAGAGCTGTGAGGGACAGCTGCTCGCAGCTGCGGAGGACCGCAGGCCCCACTGGACTCTCCATCAGCTGCAAATGAAGGTTTTCACCGTCCTCTTGAAACACCTGAACTGGTTTCATCCACTCATTCCACCAACAAGGCTTTGCCACCAATTGTCCAACCAGGGACACTAAGTCCACAGCAGGATAGCATCTTGCTTTGGTGGCAAGAGAAGACTCTACGCTGTAAGTCAATGGTTCCCCTACCCTCCTTTCTCGCTCATCTTCCTCCTTGAAGTCTAATCACAACGCCCGAGAAATCACCCCTCTTAATTTTACTATTTCCCTAAAGGCAGAAGGAAACAATAGCCAGCGGCCAGATGCACCAGGTGGAAGCAATGTGAGCAGAGGGGTGGCCCAGCTGGGAGCGGGAGTCTGTGAGACAGAAACATGAGTCCCTTGAGCCCCAACTCTGCATCAGAGGGCTGTTGCGGTTTGAATACAAAATGTCCCCTGTAGGCACATGCGTTTGAACACTTGGTCCCCAGTTGGTGGTGCTATTTGGGAAGGTTATGGAGCCATTAGGAGGCGGAGCCTGGCTAGAGAAACTAAGTCACTGGGGGTGGACTTGGGGGGTTTACAGTGTGGCCCCGCTCTCGAGTGTGAGGATGAAAATATGGCCAGCCAACTTCCTGTTCCTACTGCCATGCCGTCATCTTCCCCACTGCTATGGACTCAAACCCTCTAGAACCATAAGCCAAAATAAACCTTTATGTCCTTAAGTGGCATTTGCTCATCATATTTTATAACAGCAGCAGCAGATAAGCAGCTAATACAGAAGTAATGTTAATCCCTGTTGCGCCCCATCTTGCTTTTCAGGCCAACTAATGTGCAAGAGTGTAGACAGGATGTCTCTGTCCACCAGATTTGTCCTGGCCTTGAGAGTGGAAGAGAGAGTTGAAAAACCAGTCGCCTTGGGAGAGAAGGGCAGACCTTGGGGGCACCCGCACAGCCCACCACCTGGTCGTTTCCCACTCCACTGCCCTCCTCCCTCCCCTTCCCTCGAAGTAAGTCCAAAGGCCTTCACAGCCGGGACTTTTCCCCAAGCTTCCTCTTGTAGCACAGACACCCAGGAAGTGTGGAGCTGAATTGGGAAAACTGAAGAAGAGAGGGGGTAGATGGAGCCCACGCGGGAGACCATGAGTAAAGAGGTATTTCCTATGTCACCTACAGTTCACTCCTGTTGAGACGTTGAAGCCAAACCATAAATGCAACATGGCCTAGTCAAAAATATCACAATCACACGTTATTACAGGAATATCATGAACAGGAAGCGAAGGTCAGAGTTCAACAGTTAAGAGCACTGGTTGTTCTCCCAGAGGACCGGGGTTCAGTTCCCAGCACCCACACGGTGGTTCACAACTGTCTGTAACTCCAGTTCTGGGAATCTGATGCTCCCTTCCCATCTCTGTGGACACTGAACCCACTTGGTGCACATACATACATGCAGGCAAACATACATAGATATAAAGGTTTTTTTAGATCTTTTAAAATAAATAAATACTTTTTAAAAGAAATAAACGTTGTGTAGCACCCTATTTTACTACAGAGACCTTCTGTCCCAGCCAAGCGGTGCCGCCCAGGGCAGAGGCTCAGCACAGATGGCTCCCAGTGGTCCTCAGGGAGAGAGTTCTCACTCTCCAAGCCTGGGCAGTACCTGACAAGCTGACTCAGTTTCCCTGCCTGCCTGGAGTGAGAAACAACCTTTCTTGGTGTCTGTCTTGCGTGACTCAGACTCTCCAGGACACATGAGAAAATTTTTTTGGGGGGGGCAGCATCTTCTGAAATTACCACTGGCAAGTTTTTGAAGTCACTATTTATTTTGAAATTTCAAAAAGCATTGAGGAAGATGGAGAAATTCCACAAATGAGCCTGCTCTGTCCAGGGCACACTCCCTGGGCCCAGACGCACGTGTGGAATGCAGAGGTTAAAAAAAGTCCCTTCTCGTCATACTTCCAGTTGCCATAAAGACGAAGGGCTCCTAAGCACATCAGTTAACCCTCTGTGGTGGATCACAGCATCTCTGGGAATATCTCGGAATTCTGAGCTTGGAAGCTAAACTAATTGAGCCACTCTTCACCTCAGGCTACCGCGAGGGAGGCACACAGCTCTGCAGTCGGCTGCTCCAGAATGGCTCTCACTAAAAGCTTTGCTTCCAGGAGAAGCAAGGTGGCCCAGATGGAAGAAGTTGTTCGTTCACCCCGTCAATGCGAGAGCAAGATTTGAACTCGGGTCTCTGGCCACCACGTCATATAGACCCTCCTCTGTCCTGTTTCAGAGAGGAATGGGGAAAGGGGGGGGGGGACCAGTGTGGCAGAACACTCTGCCCTAACAACGCTGTGCCAGCCCGCATTCACACAGTCATCTCAGACACCGTAACTGTAGTTCCGGTGCTTGTGTGCCATTTTCCCACCTGTAGGTCAGACTGCATACACAGTCAAACATGAAGGTCTCAGGACCACTTGGTAACTGCATCCTTAAAATGGAGGTAACCACATATGTTACTGAGGGAGCTGGAGAGGTTTTGAACATGGCCTCTGTGCCTGCATCAGAATAGCCCCACCATCTGTCCTTGGGAGTCATCTTTCTGCCCTTATGGTGCACCTAAAAAGAGATATGACGTGCCACTGATTAGTGACTTCAAAGTCCCCGAGTCCTAGCTGAAAGTTCAGCCCTGCCATGGAAATGAAACCCGTCTGTAATTATCACCCTTGTCCTCCAGAAGCACAGGGGAATTCCATGAAGAAACACAGCCCGAAGTGCCAGTGCCCGTACAAACCCACTAGGAAAGACCCACCCTAGAATTAGGTCAGGCATCTTATTTTCCAGCCCCAGTGGTACGTGTGGCACTCGCTTCTCTACAAGGTCTGAGGCAGGCACTTATATCTGTCTGTAGGGTTGCGGAGGGTGTTGCTAGGACACCAGAATAATCCCACAATGTAGCCCCTTAGCCCAGCTGATCAGAGGTGAGCGCCTTCTGTTCTTGTTTTGCTTTGCTTTGTTCTTCGAGACAGGGATTCTCTGTGTAATCCTGGTGGTCCTGGAACTTGCTTTGTAGACGAGGCTGGCCTCGAACTCAGAGATCTGCCTGTCTCTGTCTCCCTAGTGCCAGATGTGTGCCACCACACCTAACTATAGAGTATTGTCTTATCCTGACATTCACACTGGCATTCTGATCCTCGTAGCCAAGCCAGGGCTGCAAGTCCGTGAGGAATCCAAGCTGCTAGGCAATAGTTCCACACTAAGCAATGAGTAGGAAGTCAACCCACAGTGACAACCCACAGGCCACAGAAGCTCACTCTGCGTTCAGCCTCATGGAATAGGGAGTGCAGTAATGTTTATCGCTTTCTGATTCATCAATTCCGTATGATATAGGCGGGGGATTTCCAGCTACCAAAATAAGAATTTTTACTTGGAGAATCCCTGCCCCACTGACTCAACATTCCACGGCTTGAGGGTTTCCAGTTCACATAGTTTCCTTCCCAAATACACACACACACACAATGCCTTTCTCTTTGTGGGTCCTTCTTGGTCCTTGCTCATTGGCAGACAGGAAACTCCCAGACATTAGGGAAAGGTTCTCATGGCTCTGGCCTCATAGAATGCATACAAGGGTTCAGCTATCTAGAGACGGTGGCTGTGCAGCTGAGCAGGTGTAAGGGCTGTAGTCCTTGCCTGGAGCTTCTGCCGTGTAGCTTTGAACAAGTTACCAGCCATCTCTGAGTCTCAGTCTCCTAAGCACTAGAGTCACTGTTGGAGGCAGAGTCTAGCCAGGATTCTCCCTTGAGTGCTGTGACTCAGGGGATCATTTCTGTTTTGTGGGGTGCAAGAGGCACCGCAGCACAAGCATGGGACTCGGGAGACGGTTCACTGCAATAGCTCTCCCCATCTACCACGTGGGGTCTAGAGACAGAACTCAGGACGTCAGGGTAACACAAACACCTCCACATGTGGAGTCACCGGGCCACCCTCAGTAGAGGATCTATAGAGAGCCCAGTTGGGAACTGGGGTAACCTGGGCGGGGGGTGGGGTGTCATTTAACCTCTTAGTAGCTAAATGGCACTAAGACGAAATAATGCGAAGGCCCCCTACCTTGGGTTTTGTCTCGGGGACCTGACCAGGAGCATGGGGGTAGCTTAGCAAGCTCCTAAAGGAAGCAGCACATTCAAATAATGACTGAAGATAACTTTAGCTCTTAGCAGGACAAATTAAAGGAGAAGGAAAATCAAAGTGCTGTTCTCCTGTTGGGTGACAGACGTATTCCCTGACCACAGCCCGTGGAAGTATGCGGAAGTGGCAGGCCCACTACCACCCTACTTCAACTCCTCCATCAACTTGAAGCTCAAGGTCCACAGTGCTCAAGAAAGATTCAGCCCTAAGTCACTGGCCTCTAGCCTGACCCATAAGAGGAGCTGCAGAAGAAAGGTGAGCATCTGCGTGGGGTTCTCCTGCCTTTCCCTGCTTCGGCCCTTTAGACGCTCAGTCTGGAGCTCAACTGGGCTGCCCCATCCCGGTGGGTGGAGGGCTTGCAGCAAAACCACCTACTTCCTTCTGAGAAAGCCTGGAATAGGAGAGGAGTGGAGGATGCTGGGGCCCCAGGACCCCCTCTGCTAATCCACAGCCCTGGCAGCTCCCCTCTTGCAGAAGGAAATTTATGAGCAGAGGCTGAGGGAGAGCTGGGGTTACTGAGACTTCATTACTCTTACAAAATATACTATGGGACATTTACTAGTGTCCCGTGAAGTGTGGCCATAAATCAGGGGCCCCAGGGCTCCTGTCAGGAGAAATGAGGAAGGTGCGCTTGCTCACACCCCCTGTGGCCTTTGACCGGGAGTCAGTCCCTGAGCAAGGCTGCAGTTGGGCACAGCCACCCCACTGTCCACCCTTCATTGCCCTCCTGACCTCTGGGCAGGGGGCAGGGCTGTCCCCAGTCTCACGTTCTCAATGAAAACACAGAGCAATTTCAAATGCACACGGATCGCACACTAAATGTCTCCTGGAAATAATATTTCCTCTGCCAATTTTGCTCTCCCAGCCCTAGGGACCTACAAAACTTCAGCACAGTGTGATCGTGTTTCTAATATATATATATGAAGGAAATACACCCGAAGGTTAATAGTGATTTTCTCTGGGTGGAACAATTACAGGTGATTTTTATTAACTTCTTTATACCTACCTGATTTTCCACACTTTTTAAAAAATAAAAATGTGTTACTTTTATAGTCAGAAAAAAAAAATACAACTTCTTAAAGAAAAAAAAAAACAAGAGCAATCTTAGAGGGAAATGAGTGTGTTCATACAATTTGTCAAAGGTAGATTGTCAGTCCACATCATCCACAATTAACCACAACGGAGCATCACGGTCCTGGAGAAATGCGCAGATGATTGAGACGCAATACTTAGTTCTTAAAAGGCAACGGGGCCTATGTGTTATGTATTTCCTGACTAATAGTACATAAAAACAGACGACAATCATGCCTACAAAGAAAGGTTCTCGTTACATTAAAGTGTGGGATTTGGGAATATTTTTTTTCTCGTCTGTGTTTTCCAAGTTTGGTTCTGTTCTGTTGGTAATGGTTCTGCTGGAATTTTTAAATGGTGGAAAATAAACTGCAACCAGGGTCTGCGTTCCTGCTCGCTCCTGCCCTGGCAACGCACACACACACACAACACACACCAACACATACACATACACACACATACACACACACACACACACACACACACACATACACACACACACATACACACACACATACACACATCCCACACCACACACACATACACACACACATACACACCACACATACACATACACACATACACACACACATATACACCTAACATACTACACACACACACATACACACACACACACACACACACACATACACACATACACACACACATACACCACACACCATACACACACACACACATACACACACACATACACACACACACACATATACACACACATACACACACACACACATACACACACACATACACACACACACACATACACACACACATACCACACACACACACACACACACACATACACACACACCATACCACACACACACACACCCACACACGCTCGCTCCTGCTCGCTCCCGCCCTGGCAAAGCAACACACACACACACACACACACACACACACGCTCGCTCCTGCTCGCTCCTGCCCTGGCAACGCAACACACACACACACACACACACAC
This sequence comes from Arvicola amphibius, assembly GCF_903992535.2. NCBI lineage: Eukaryota > Metazoa > Chordata > Mammalia > Rodentia > Cricetidae > Arvicola > Arvicola amphibius. The sequence continues at coordinate 72,430,513 of NC_052055.2, read as the reverse complement.
ATACACACACACATACACACACATACACACACACATACACACACACATACACACCACACACACACACACGCTCGCTCCTGCTCGCTCCTGCCCTGGCAACGCAACCACACACACACACACAACACACACACACACGCTCGCTCCTGCTCGCTCCTGCCCTGGCAAAGCAACACACACACACACACACACACACACACACACACACACACGCTTGCTCCTGCTCGCTCCTGCCCTGGCAAAGCAACACACACACACACACACACACACACACACACACACACACGCTCGCTCCTGCTCGCTCCTGCCCTGGCAACGCAACACACACACACACACACACGCTCGCTCCTGCTCGCTCCTGCCCTGGCAAAGCAACACACACACACACACACACACACACACACACACACACACACACACACGTGCTCTTATCACGTGTAAAAGTGGGATTCCCAGGGTGCCCCGGTGGGCTCAGTGCCATTGGGATGATCTAAAATGATCAGTTTCCCCCATGAACTTGATGGAGTTTCCAACTTTGAAGCTGTGTAATGAGTCTTGGCCCCTGACCAAGCCTCGGAATGTTCAAAGTGACCTTCCCCTCTCAATTAGCTAACCGGAGGCCTCCGAGGTATGTCAGCAGGTAGCCAGCCGCGGGTTTACAGATTGGACAAGGAGGTGCCCTGCCTGCAGCCAGGCAGAAGGCCAGAGACCTGGATCTTGCCTACAGTCGACTCTGCAGTCTTCTCACAGGGCCTCCATGGTTGGGGACAAGGCCTGAGAAGAAGGGGAATCCACAGGAGTCTGAGCCATCTTCTTTCCGACATTATTCTCCTGACTGAAGGAGGTGGGGTGGTTGGGGCACCTCCTTCACAATAAAAAAAAAAAAAAAAAAGCTGGTCACAACACCCGTCCTGGCCGGTCCTCTCAGCCCTCATTAACAGGCCTGAGGTTGACCTCTCTTCATATAATGTCCAGAGTGAAACTGGATTATCCCTCTCCTCAGACCCAGCAAAGACGTCCCTCAATCCCAGGAGAGGGGGTGTTTGCCAGATTTGGTTTCTGCAGGTTTTGTGGGCTCATCCACCTACTTCTCACAGGAAGTCACCGTCCCGTCCTGGGTGGGAGCGGGGCTGAAGAATCGCTGCCTCCACCTCCACTCCCACACACTGTTTCTCCTTCACTCGTCTGCGTTTTGAGTGGGTCCTGCCATATGTGAAGTTTCAGTAGCATTTGGTTTTGATTTTTAAAGAAGTTTTCAAAATAAAATCACTTTTAGCCTTAAGCCATGTGTTCCCATGGCAGCTGAGTGGGGACTGGCACTGTTAAGACCATTATCAGCAGGGCTTGGGAAGATGAGCTGGTCGGCTGTGGTGTGTTTAGAAGCTTAAAAAACGGCAGAAAGACAGAGAGAAGGTTTACAGAAAGGGGGCCTGGACTGAGGCTAGGGCGGCAAGCTCTCCAGATCTACTGAAAATTACAAGTCTGCGCCTTTAAATTTTCTTTCCCAGAACAATGTGATCCATTCAGTTCCAAGGCAAACACTGAGCTCAGATCCTCGAGAGTTTGGGAGAGCAGGGCCTATACCTGTCAGGGATCTGATTAAACACATATATCTTCATGGCAGCCATTGGCAGGTCATGTGGGCTACGAGGGGAGACAGGGCACTAGCCCCCACGTGCCTTCAGGCCTGCCCTGGGCGTGCTAGACTGCCCCTTTCTTATAAACTGGGCACTGTGTGTTGTTCCAATCTGATCTTGAATCTAGAGAGCAAGGAGTCGGATCAGAGGAAATGCTGGCAATCTGAAGGGCACCAGGAAGGGAAAGAAGTTGCGCAGGGGTTGCTTGAATCACCTTCAACGTGACATTTAGAACAGAGAGGACTCGATGTGGGGAGAAACATGAGCCTCAGGCAGTAAATCCAGCAATCTGCTGTCGGCGCTAAGAATATGGAAGCCCGTTTCCTTTCTCCTCAGGGAAGACTGCTTAATTAAGACCTCTCAGGGTAGTTGGCTTTCCTCATAAATTTCAGGGAGCTGTAAAATTTGTGTGTGTGTGTGTGTGTGTGTGTGTGTGTGTGTGTGTGTAAGTGTACACATGCATGTACCCAGGGTGCGTGGAGAAAAGAACACCAGGAGGTCTGTTTGGAGTGGCACTCACACAACTGTCCTCCTCAGTCCCCTACTGCCTCAGTTTCCCCTCTCTGGGAATGGCAATGGCAAGGCCACCTCTCTCAGACCAACATGCAGGCGAATGTCAGGGCATCAGTCAGCAAAGGCATTCTGAACAGAGGGGACAGATTCCCTCGCCTTTGGGGAAGAGGTTTAATCGCTGCCTGTGTTGAGGGACTGTGAACCCAAGTCCAGGCTCCGGGTGACAGTTGCGGACATCTGGGGCAGCTGCCATCCTTCCCAGCCACATCCCAGGGCACCCTGTTTTCTCTGGTGAGGTCGCCTCAGAAACTGGAGGCAAGAGCCAGAGCCCCTGCTCTCCTCTGAGGAGGATTTAATTGCCACAGTGCAGCCTGTTTCTCTTCCAGAAGAGTCCACCCCCATCCTGACTTATCTGATGGTGGTTATTTTAGGGAGCAACTTGTTACCCATCATGTTCCACAGAAGCAACATTAACAGTTGGGGAACACTGGGGCGGGAGCGGTTACTAAGGAGCCAGGGATACTACGATCAGAAAGATTGCCAGCCACATACAGCAGGGAGGACCAACCAGTTAATCCCAGAACCTTGGAATTCCGGTAAACTCTTCTTTGCATGTGAAGAAAACACTTTGGGGTGGTGTTTTCTCTCTTCAGTGTGCTTCCCCTCTCCCGGAGCCTGGACCTCACAATATCCTACCAAACAGAAAGGCGGGGACTGTTGCTCCACCTGGCAGAGGGGACGCAAGAAGAGCACTTGTGAGTCTGCCTCTGCCAGTTCTCACAGCTCTGGGTCAGCCAGGGAAGCAGCCCTGAGAGACGAGACGCTCAGAAGGGCTCAGGGGCCCCGCTTTTCACTTCATGTCTGTTGGTTAGTGGCCCCGTTGGACAGTATGTGACACATGGCAAAGTTGGATGCCTCTCAACTCACTTCTCCCCCTAAGCCCTAGACTCCATGTCTAGGTGGCTGCTGTAAGGGTAGGTAGAGAGATGAGCGTGAGGTAGGCACACTGATGCCATTCCAACCCACAGCCCACAGGCTACACTGGCCAAGGATAACTGTGAATGGAGCCCAACACAAAATCATAGCCTTACTGAAAATATTAGGAGCTGCAGTCTTTGGTCAATTCATGAGCTTTGGAGAAGACAACGCCATGTCTCAATGTGAAAAGGTCATGTGCCCCAGATGGAAGGTCCGGCTCTGATCTTACCTGAATCTTACTTTTCCGAGGAAACAGGGCAGGAAGCTGGTTCATGCATGAGACTTCTTCCAGGACAGGAACTGTCTCAGGTCCAGGGCTACAGAAGTGGCTGAATCTCCAAAGGATGCCAGGCCCTAAGCCTCTGTTCTTAAGCCCAGGGCTCTGTAATGACACTGAAGGTTGCTGGGTTGTTGTGTCTTCCTCCTCTTATCTGTATTTTATTTCTTTTCTACAACAAATATCCATTATTTGATATTGGATAGTAAGACATGAAACAATAAACTGAGCATGGTGGCGCACTCCTTTAATCCCAGCACTCAGGAGGCAGAGTCAGGCGGATCTCTGAGTTTGCCAGCCTGGCCTACTACAAAGCAAGTTCCAGGACAGCCAGGGCTATGCAGAGAAACCCTGTCTCAAGAAAACAGCAAAACAAACAAACAAATAAGAAACAATAGAATACATACAAGAGGGGTCACAGTGCCATCACTCCTATTTTATATACCTTGCTAAAGCTATTCAAGTGTGTTTTAAAGTAAGATTAACTTCATTAAAAGTCCGTAAGACAAAACCTCTTCATTGGTCACATGGCTCAAGGAATGATAAACGACCCCTTGTGGGCCTCGGGCATTGTGCCAAGTGTTGGTGACATCAAGATGAACAAATCCGTCTCCCCAACCAACATGGCACCAATAGAGCTCTGCATGCCAGCGTCATCTACGTCCAGAATGTGGGAGAATAGAATCCTAACTGACCAAGGAAACAAATTCTGGAAAGGCCTGATGCAGAGTCGGGGACAAAAGCTGCAGACCTGAACCCTTATAGCTTTGGAAGAAAATCCTCTGGGCCTCAGTTTCCCTATCTGCACAAGGGATTCGTGTAATATACTTCTTTATTTTCCCCAGCTCTGTGGTTCTGTAATATAAAGCCCCCTCTTTCCCAGATGGAGTCTTGGGCTTCCCCCACCTGCGGTCACCAACCAGGCCCGAGGCTCATCCAGTCACCCCACCCAGCCAGTCTGGCCAGTGACCTGAAAAAGATATGACTGGCTGTACAGGTGTGAGCATCATCTAGGGTCAGGACACACTGAAGCCTTTCCAGAAGGTGAGGGGTGAGTGGGCCTCCTCACCCTCTCCACCCCACTGTGCAGAATGAAGGAGCAAGGGAGGGCCCCAGGTGAAAGCCATCTAAGCCTAAAAACGCTCCCATTTTAAAGAACGTCTGAGTCAGAGGCCGAGAGGAGAGGTTCTGCCCTGAAGACTAGGGAAATGGGCTCAGAGTCTCAACGAGACCTCCACCCCAAATTTCTGCATCTAATGAAAGTAAAAGATGGGCTCCGAGCGGGTAATGTGCCTTTGAACACGTGGCAGGCTGAGCGGAGAATGTGCCTTTGAACACGTGGCAGGCTGAGCGGAGAATGTGCCTTTGAACACGCGGCAGGCTGAGTGGAGAGTGTGCCTTTGGATGCTTGGCAGACCTCCACCTCTGAAAACACAGCCCTGATCAAGCCCAGTAGTCACATATGAGCAAGAGAAGCAAGGTCCTCGTCCCAGGTTCCGCTCCCTCTCTGGGCCTCCTGGGTGTCAAAGAACTCACTGAGGTTCCTTTGCCCCCACATTGAGGGAGACTCTCACACTAATCCTCGTGGACCTCTGAGGCCCTTCCAGCCCCGACTGCTGGACATGGGGGCACTACCTGCTGGTAAGGCTGACTCTGACTGTCTGCCCAGGGGTGTGGGAGAGGGGCCCCTGTTAACCTCCAGGGATGACCACTCTTTCTGGGCAATATTATGAGGTGGTTCAGGGCTCCGCTGATTTCCACTTCATATGTTTCAGAGGGTCCCTGAAAATCTTTGAGGGAACCAAAGCCACCCCTCCATCTTACGCTGGTAACCTCTTAACCACAGCAAATTGTTTGTCAGAGAGCTGGGGAGGTGAATCAGTCACTACAGTGCTTGGCTCACAAGCATAAACAACTGATTCCATTCAGAACCCTCCCCCCACACACACACAAACCACAGGTAAGGTGCTCACACCTACTATCCCAGCACTGGAGAGGTAGAGACAGGTGGGTCCCTGGGACCCTCTAGCAAGCCATCCTAGCCTACTAGTTAAGTTCCAGGCCAATGAGAGACACTTTCTCAAAAAAAAAAAAAAAAAAAAAAAAAAAAAAAAAAAAAAAAAAAAAAAAAACAAGGTGCAAGGTGGCCCATCCACATATTGGCAGCACTAACTGGCCTTAGTGGATATATATATATATATATATATATATATATATATATATATATATATATATATATATATATATGATGCAGCAGGGTGGATACGACCAGATCTCATTGTAAACTTGCATAGAATTTTCAAGAGTAAAGAACAGTTTTAAAAGCACAATCTGAGTGACTTTTGAGGAACAGTATTTGAGGTTGTTCTCTGGCCACCACACACATATGCATTCATGTGCACCTGCACATATATACACACACCAAAAAAGCAGCTATAAGAAAGGCTTAAGATCCCATGTGATCCCAGCTATTTTTGCAGAGGCCCAGCCGCCCTGTGGCTTCCCACGGCCGCGTGCAGTGGGCATGCCCACGTGTGCTCCCATCACCACATGGTGACAATAAGCGCCAACACCGTTAACATTCAAATGTGACCCAGTAAATAAACAAGTGGGCCTTTCCATGGGACAGAGTGGCATTCCTAGGTGTGTGTCCCTTCATGCTCCCAGCTCACAGGTACGAATCTGCTGTAGACCAAAATACAATAGAGCTTTTCTGGCCCTGTCTAGTCTGCCATTCCCTAATCTGAGCCAGCATTTCATTTTCTTAGGAAGCAGTGTCTCTCAGAGGTACCAGTCCCCACACCTTAGCATCTAGCTCTCTCAACCAGCAGCACCTAAAAGCTTGCCCAATGCACATTCCCAGGCCCTACCCCAGACCCAGGTCAGAGGTAACCCAGGCTTACAATGCAAGGGAAGCAGGATCTGCTCAGAACCATCAGAGTTACAGCACAACTCACGGTTCTCCAAGACTCTTCCCACCTCCTTACAGAAGGAGACAAGTGACAAGTGAAGTAGCTCTGCCCCTCAAGGCACTCTGAGATGAGACCTACTTCCTTCCTGCGGGCATCTCATGGCCTAGGGTCAGGCATCTCAGGCGCCTTACCTGGGCATAAGGTACAGACCTGGTAGCCTTGCAATCTCAGCAAGGCCTTTCCTCTTCGGAGCCTCAGTTTCCTTCCTACAAGCCCTCACCCCACCCAGTTCCCAGTAGAAAGATAATGCATCCTGCTCTCACTGGTACCTGCCCTCACTGGTCCCTGCCCTCACTGGTCCCTGACTTCCCTGGTCCCTGCCCTTACTGGTCCCTGCCCTCACTGGTCCCTGCCCTCACTGGTCCCTGCCCTTACTGGTCCCTGCCCTCACTGGTCTCTGCCCTCACTGGTTCCTGGTCTCACTGGTCCCTGGCCTCAGTGGTCCCTGACTTTCCTGGTCCCTGCCCTTACTGGTTCCTGTCCTCAATGGTCCCTGCCCTCACTGGTCCCTGCCCTCGCTGATTCCTAACTTCACTGGTTACTGCCTTCACTAGTTCCTTGTACAAGTTGTTCAGTCTTTCTAAGCAAACTTTTCTCAACTGAAAAACAGGAATGGTAATACCCTGCCTCCGCAGGATTGTGCGGCTTAAGTGGGGTGTCCGTGAAGCGCCTGTTCAGTTGGTCTTCAAGAGTCCCTAGTAGAGTTGTAAACTGGAGATGATGCCATCGAGTATTGTGTTTTTCTTTCTTTGTCTCTGAGTCACAATCTCATCTTCAGTCCACAAAGGTCAGTCTCCTATTAGAGACTCCATTTGTTTGGTTTGAATTTTCCTTCCCGAAGGGCACTGCTTCCTACTGCCACTAGATCAGGTAAAGCTAGGACACTGTGGGGCAGTGCAGGGGTGTTTGCTGTTTTAATATGGAGGTCTCCTCTGTGTAGCCCAAGCTAGCCCTGAGCCAATAATCCCCCTGCTTCCTCCTCCTGAGTATGTGGAATGACAGACATGTTCCACAGCCAAGCTGAACCAGCTTCTCTTTTTCACTTGCTTATACGTGTGTGTGTGTGTGTGTATTCACAGGTGTGTGCACACATGAGGGTCAGAAGAAGATGTTGGGTGTCTTACTCTAACATTGTTGGCCTTATTCCCTTGAGACAGACCCTCCCTGAATATGGAGCTAGGTTACCAGCGGGGAGGCTCAGCATCCCTGTATCACCAATCCCCTGGCCACCACTGCAGTGACGGGCTTGACCGTGACCATGCCCACTTTTCACGTGGATGCTGGGGACTCAAACTTGGTTCCTTTACGCTTTCACAGCAAGAGCTGTTCCCACTGAAGCAGCTTCAAGAGAATTTAGTTGTGAGGCTATGCACAGCCTATAGAAGAATCAGGGAAGCCCAGATCTCAGACTCCAGCGCACAGGACCAGGCAGAAACACCCCCACCTCTGTAGAACAGAAAGGCTGGGCAGGTACAGATTTCCTCTCTACTCAACTCCAGATAGCTGTTCTTAATGAGAACATGAACAGAGGGTTGTCATGGTACCCGTTATCCATAAAGAAGCCAGAACATCTGGATGTGATATTTCCAGTGGGTTTTTTTTTTTTAAAGTGTCACCATGTGGAGCATTTTGTGGAGAAAGACACTAAAATAACTCAACTTAATATCTATTCAGCACAATCCTAGGAAATCGTTGCCACAATTATCTCAGCTTTATGTTGAGGAAACTGAGGCCCGAAATCATCTAAGCAGAAGTGGGGTGGGGAGGAGCACAGCACAGGAGGGGTTAAAGCAGAAACTATAGACCCTTGTGCTGAATAAAAGGAGACAGAGCCAATATTTTCTACCGTAACAGTAAATTGGCCCCAAATTAAGCCAATACCCAGTTCTTATTGCTTCTGCAAAGAATTAATAAACCATGACATCTTCTGAAATGGGGGAGGCCATCTGCTCAGGGACATGTCAGAAAGCTTTTTACGGGCTTGGAGATGCTCTGCCCTAACAAGTTAAAGGCATGCACCGCAAGCACACAGAAAGGGAAAGTCCCCACTCCCAGCTGGGCTCAGAACTCTGCCCACCACGAGGAGCCAGGCCATGCAGTAGCCGGCTCTCCGGGCGTTAATGGCTGCGGCCTCCCAGAGAATACTCTGGAATATTTTAGGTTTATATTTTCAGATGGTGTGCCAAGTCCTTCCCTCGCTCTGCCTATTAGATGGCTAGTTTCCTTTTCCTAGTTAAAGGATTAACTAGAATTATCAGTAATATAAGCCTTCTCCCACAGGCAGGTCAAAGGAAATGAACGGAAACTGTAGCAATAAGGACGCGGGGCAGCACCACAGACCGCCTGGCTGGAGAACTGGCCCTGGCATAGCTGTCAGGTAGAGGGACTTAGAACCCAGCATGGAATGCAGGCTGCGCTGGGGATTTCTGCCGGGCTCAGCTTAGAGCACGGCTTACAGGCAAATTCTCAGAGAATGTTAGGGAGCCAGGTGGGATATTTGCTATGGAAAGTACCAGAAACTCAGACTTGAAGGGGTGGCAAGGGTGGAGGGAGGAATCTTTTAAATATTAGAGCCTGACTCCTTTATTTCCAAGTGAGGGTGAGGAAATTGGGAACCAAAAGTGGGAAGCAACTTCTGAAGGGCTGTCGAGCTCAGTAACAGTGGAGCCGAAACAGGTCCCAGTCTTGATGCCCAACCTTGATCTAGATGTGGTCCCTAGAGATGCTCGGGTTCTCAGTTCATCGGCCTATAAAATGGGAGCCTGGCCTCAGAACAGCACACTTGGATCACCTATTTATGTATCTATTTCTGGGCTTCCCTGAGGGAAGCCAAATGCTCAAGGATAAAGGCCATGACTCTCTTGTCTTTGTAGTGGAAAACCCTCCACGTGGGCTCACACCTCACTGGTCTTGGTAACTGTTGAGAGATCCGGAGATGACTCAGCTCTAAAGGGCTTGAGAAACCTTATATATCTCCTTATATATCTTATATATCTTATCTCCTGTATAAACCATCCCTGCAACATGTCGGACACGAAGCTCCTTTGTCACAGGAGTGTGGGGCCAGTGCCGTGGGACCTTGTTATGAAAAGGGACAGCGGCAAGTATGCAGGCTGACGGCGTGGCTCTGAGTACTGCTGTCCATGGCACAGCGCTCCAAGTTCAAGGCCATGCTTGATATGTAGACTTTCAAGCCCTGGGCTGCAGCAGAAGGGGGAGTGGGTAAGCAGACTCACACACGAGGCTCCAGTAGAGGCCTTTCTGCTTCCCTCACTGCTGAGCTAAAGGATGGTGCTCCTTCCTTGGGGGCGGGAGGAAAAGCACAGGCAAAGTGGCACAGAATCACTCCAGAGGAGCAGTGGTTTCAGAAAAGGAGACAAAGAACAGAAACAGAGGTAAGATCTGTGTGCAGAGAACACCTAGATGTCGCAAATGCATCCCACTGCCTTTACCAAGCAACATTCAATCTATTCAATCAAGAAGACTGTCTAATTTTAAAGAACTATGGAGAAATAATAGGTGCTCCCTGCCCTGCCCACTGTAAACTGCCAACCATGTCCCAAAAATGACAGAGTGAGCAGGAGAGAGAGAAGGAAGCTAACGTTGCTGTGGATTTAAATTTCCAACATCTCACAGCCTCAGCTAAATGATGCAGGGCGTGGGTTTTGCCCAGGACCCTCAGGAACTGGCTATTCTTCCTGTGTAGAGCCAGAAGTTGCCCGGCGCCTGTCTCCCGCCTCTGGCTTCAGGCTTGCTGGAGACGGGGAACAGCTGTTTGCTATTCAGAGTAGAGCAGCCTTTCATATACTTGACGACATGTTAAATCACCCCATAATGACGGCTGGGGAGGCTTCTCATTTCAGCTACCGCGTGGATAAAAAGCCTGGGCCAAATGGCACGGGTGCTAAATTCATCTGGGCTGTGAACATGCAGGCACAGGGCAGAACCTGAAATAGCCCTGGTTTTAACACTTGAGCTTCAACAATGAGATTGTTTAAAGATGTACATATCTCCTAAAGACTGACATATTGGCAACACAGCACGATAGATCAATTTTATTTCTGTATTCTACATTGTCTACCACATCATGAATAGTCTTTGAAACCAAAATAAGTGATGTCCTGCAAATATCAGTGAGTTTTGTCATCAGGCTGGACGTGCAGACCCCAGAAGCTTTGAGGAAACACTGTTCGTGGGATGGAAGTGAGAAGCAAACAGAAATAGGAAGGTAAAGGTGAGCGGTCAAGAAGGAGGTAACAGATTTTCCCCACAAAACACCTAACTCAAAGCAGGCGTCCTGCAACGGCCGGGGAGCGCTATTACTTGCCAGTGTGCGTTGAATTTATACTAACCCTTTACTTCGAGAGAACAGTTGACAGACAGTCCCTGCATCTCTGGAAGGAGTTTTAGCAGGATCAGTGCATAAGAGCCCTGTTGATTCTTAACACCCAGTTTAAGAGTGTCGTTGGCTTCTGTAGTATGACTGCGGTTTGAGGGGGCGGTGTCCACATTTGCCCGGGAAGGAAGGAATTTCTCAACCACGAGTGTGCACCACGAGTGTGGCTACTGGGGAAATGTCGACGATACAAGGTTAAGTGAACAAAGCAAGCCACAGGGTTCTGTGACCACATCTACGGAAACCCTGTATTTAGGGAGATAAGGACTCCAAGAAATAAGACATTTGCCGTGCTGAAGTAGGTAAGCTTTTCCCAGGGTGCTCTTGGTGTGACTCTCAGCTTTTCAGAAGCCTTTGCCGAGCGTTTCGTTATGAAATTTTTAAGTACAGCATACTTGGAGGAATTTCATATCAACCATGTGTTACTTCTTAGCTGCTGCCGTTAGTACTGTCGGGTTTTGAAAATCTCTTCTGTTCCATGGTATCACATTAGCAGTGAATAAATTATAAAGCCCAATGATCAATAAATATCTCAGGCATCAGAGTGCCCCCTCCATGACTGTGCCAACGCTCTCTCTGGTGTCCACCACAATGCCCTTCTCTCCAGAGTGCCGCAAATGCCCGGAAGTGGGGTCCTGCCACTACCTGCTTTGTCTGTTTGGCAGATTTTGTCTGCAGTGGCTAAGGGAACAAGAGTAAATTACAGAAACAAGAATCTCTACCACCTCAACTGCTTCCCACATCAGCAAAGATATGTTTCTCTTCTTTTTCCTTTTTCCATTTGTGCGTGTACGTGTGTGCATACATGTGCATGTGTGTATACACGTGCGTGTATGTGTGTATACATGCATTGTACATGTATGTACAGGTGGACCTGCTTGTGTGTTGATGTAAGTATGTCTTCTATCTATTTGTTGTTTCATTGGTTAATTAATAAAGAAACTGCTTGGCCTGATAGGTCAGAACATAGGTGGGTGGAGTAGACAGAACAGAATGCTGGGAAGAAGGGAAGTGAGAGGCAGATGCCTCGGGCAATCGCTATGCCTCTCCTCTCTGGGTCAGATGCGATGGAGTCAGCCACCAGGTCAGACATGCTGAATCTTTCCCGGTAAGACACCACTCGTGGTGTTATACAGATTATTAGATATGGGTTAGTCAAGATGTGAGTAAGAGGCTGAAACTAATAGGCCAGGCAGTGTTTAAATGAATACAGTTTGTGTGTTGTTATTTCGGGTTTTAAGCTAGCCAGGCAGCTGGGAGTTGGGCGGGATGAAAAGCAGGCCTGCCCGCAGCTTCATACTACAGTGTGTGTGTTGTATGCATGTGCATGTGTGTATATATGTGCGTGTGTGTATACATGTGCGTTTCTGTGTATACATGCATTGTACATGTACGGGTGGACCTGCTTTGTGTGTGTTGTGTGCATGTGTATATATGTGCATGTGTGTATACATGTACGTGTGTATATACACGTGTATATAGACATTCATGTGTAACATGTATGTATAGGTGGACCTGCATGCATGCACATGTGTGTGTGTGCATGTGTTGTATACATGCACATGTGTGTGTATATATGTGCATGTGTATACTCATGTGTGGAGGTTGGAGAATCAAATACTGCTTTTCTGTTCAATTCACTGAGGCAGTCTCTCAGTGAGATCCAGAGTTCTCTGTATGACTCGTCTGTGTAGATGGAGTGGCGGGCTGTGTCCCACCACCCAGCTAGCTTTACCCAAAATAATTACACAGAAACTGTATTCATTTAAATACTGCCTGTCCCCTGGCCCGTTATCTGTAGCTTCTTATTGGTTGATTCTCATATCTTGCTTTAACCCATATTTAGTAATTTATATAGCACCACGAGGGGTGGATTACCAGGAGAGATCTTAACCTGCGTCCACCTTGGAGAGGAGAGGCATGGCGACTCACTATGGCAACTGCCTGAAGTGTCTCCCCAACTCTGCTTCCTTTTTCCCACAATTCTGTTCTGTCTACTCCGCCTATCTAATTTTCTGTCTCTTAAAGGGCCAAGGCAGTTTCTTTATTAATAATGAAAGTAACACATAGACACTCCTCCATCACGTCTGCTCCAGGAAAGCCATCTCTACCTTCTGAGGCTGGAACTAGAGCTCTGCTATCACCACATCCGGCTTTCTGTGTGGATTCTGTAGACCAAATTCAAGGCCAGGCCTGCACAGCAAGCGCTTTGACCAGCTGAGCCAACCACTGGTCCTGTGTTTCTGTCTTACCGTTTCATAATTTCATGCTTGAGTACTATATTTACATCTCTTCCACTCCTCCAGCTCCCCCTCCAGCTCCCTCCTGTCCCTCCTTCCATATGACCCCCCTCCCTCTCAAGGTCATGATCTCTTCTTCCATAACTATTATTGTCTCTCTCACACAGACACACACAGTCTGAGCTCGTTTAGCATTGCTCTTATGGTTACATATTTGGCGTGTACATAACCTATTGGAACTGGATGGACCATCAGGGCTCTTCCCTGGAGGAGACTGCTTCCTGGCAGCTGTTGATTGCCTACAGCTCTCCATCCAGAGTGGATCCTTCTGAATTTTCCCCTCCACTGTCGTGTCAGCCGGTGACACTGTGCTGATCTTGTATTTCACTGTCGTGTCAGCCGGTGACACTGTGCTGGTCTTGTTTAGGCAGTAGTATTTTTTAGATTTCACGGGTGCAGCTTCCCAGTCATATATATTTAAAAGACACTATTGCAGCAGGCACTCTGGTCCTCTAGTTCTTTAATTATTTCTGCCACATTTCCAAATGTTTCCTGATCCTAAAGTTTAGGGGTTGTGTTGTAGATGTACCAACTGGGGCTGGGCACACCATGGCCAGTTATCCTCTGCATTGTGGTCACAGGTCCTATTTTAAATAAATGGTAAGATTATATGTAAGCCCAAGCTTGTTTTATAATAAATACTTTATAGTTTCTTATCAGCGTGTGCACCTGTTGGCCCAAGGTCACGTCAACTGAAGGAGGTTCCTGGGAGGCTCCTTTATGAGAACTCTGCTGTAGCCTGGAAAAAGTCTGTCATCTTCAAAGTCTTTGAGATAACAGAAGGAATCTGGAGAATCAAGAAAAAAACTGGGATAAACCAGTGACATGCTGGGGGACATCAGGAGCCTGTCGCCTTTACTCTTGCTACAAGACCAAGATAACAGGATGTATTTTAACGCTGTCCTTAGAGGCGCCAGCTGATAAAAAAGGACGAGCATCCAGAGACCACTGTCCTCATGTTAGGAATGTAGAGACAATGGTTGTCCTTGAAGTAATAATCAGATGATAGGCTTTCAAATTTGAAAAAAAATGGAGAAGCACCATTCATGGTACCAGATTGATGCACAGCGCCCTCAGGGAAAGACAGCCAGGCGGAGGGAGTTATCACTCGGGCCTCATGGTGACAAGTGACAAAAACCAGCCTAAGATGGCTTCAAAAGAAGAACAATTTACCAAGAAGACACTGGGCATCTCAGGGAATCATGGGAAATGTTCAGAAAATGAGGAAGAACTGAAAGATGTCAGGGCCTAACTGTGTCATAAAACAACCAATGCCATCTCTGAACATATCCCGGGCCTAGAGTGGCTGTCACCACTGCTGGAAATATCCCATGGTTCTTCATTGTGACCCAGTTCACAGTTCTGGGTAGAAGAAGGGCCACGGCTGAGGCTGGGTTACAGGTCAATGCCCTGGTTCACCCCAGCAGAATCAAACACTTGCCCTTCAGGCTTCCTGAGGTAAAGTGTCCCAGCTTACCGACAAGAGCTAAAGACCAAGGAGAACATTAACACATGTCCCCCAGAGTAATATTATGCTTGAGACTGAATGTCTCCCTCGGGCTTGTTTTACTCAGTCCTCGCGGATAGAGCTGTGTGGGGAAGAGGCTCACAGCCAGTGACCCTTGGGGGGCTTATAGTCAGCCTCTGGCTCCCATTGGGTCTGTGCTCCCTGGTCCTCCATAAGGGAAGCCTCCTTCACGTGTTCCCACCACCCTGATGTCAGCTGCTCTGCCAAGACCTCCCGTCACCATGGACTTAAGTCCTTTAAAACTGTGAGATCAAGCCGGGCGGTGGTGGCGCACGCCTTTAATCCCAGCACTCGGGAGGCAGAGGCAGGCGGATCTCTGTGAGTTCGAGGCCAGCCTGGTCTACAAGAGCTAGTTCCAGGACAGGCTCTAAAAAAGCTGCAGAGAAACCCTGTCTCGAAAAATCAGAAAAAGAAAAAAAAACTGTGAGATCAAATCAATTCTTGTCCCTGTCAGTTATAACAGCTGGGCAAAGGTGACCAATAGAGGTAAGAATTGTGGCCGCCCTTGTTTCTGGATGCTTCATCCTTCTCTCGCGTTCTCACTATTTTCATGGACACCGAGTGAACTCTTACAAGCAGCAGTGAAGATGCCCCCAAACTGGGCGGTAGTGGTGCATAAACCTCCACACTGGATGATGTGATCCATCAGTTCAATTTTCATTTGGCATGGTGCTACACTGGATATTTTTTTTTTAATTATGGAAACTTGGCATCCTGGACATTTCTGTACATACTAACCACCTAAGGACCTTGTAAAATTTTGAGTACACAGGTCTGGAGACTCCCCTCACCACCCCCACCACCCCACCACCCCACCCCCATCTACACTGCAGTCAATTCCCCGGAAATGCTGATGCCGCTGGTCCAGGGACCATGCTTTGAATAGCAAACATTTAGAGGATTTGTGATAAGGATTGGGAGCTATTAAAGTTCTTAACCTGCATCGTATATCTGTATTCACAATAATGTCTCATTACACGTATTTAGTGTGGGAGCGTGCCCAGGAGCTTGCCCCACACAGCGTGTGTATAGAGGTCAGAGAGCAACTTGTGAAGGCACAGTATCGAGCTCAGCTGGCACCTTTAACTGTTGAGTTCTCTTACCAGCACATCTGCAATGCACTGATGATGATTTGTCGACAAGGACTGTAACACAATTGAAAGGGTTTTTTTTTCTTAATTTGGTATTTTGTGTTGTTGCTTTGTTAGGTCTAAAGCTGGATGTTGGAGGAGTATGGTGTGGCTCAAATGAAGTGGCTCTTTCTGAACTTTTCGTTTGCACCAGAGATACATACAGCGGGCAATACTGTAGGAAGCGGCTCTTTCTGAACTTTTCATTTGCACTGAGAGATACACATAGCAGGTCATACAGTAGCCGGCCGAGTTTGAGATATCCCACTATTCCTCGGAAATCTGCCAGTCATTAAAACAGGAATTTCATAGGTGACACATCTGAGCGCGCAGTCCAAGAAACGCATAAGCTATTCTCTTGTTTCAAAAGCAAAGCCTCCTGGGACGACATGGAGGAAGAGGGAAAAACAACGAGAACTCCCGTGACATGGGAAGCAAGGTTCCAGGGGCAGCAGTCAAAGCTGAAGAAAGAGCACAGGGAAGTCAGCAAGATGATGCGCCCTCGTGGAGCGGAACCTGGACCAGTGCCTGACTGGAACGAGTTCCCTCCCACAGGGCTCGGGGGATGGAAGGTAAATGAATGGTGAGACAGTGGAACAGATTAAAACAACTGAAAACCCCAAAGAAATCAAAGCGGGGGAGCTCATAAACTACCGTCTGTCTTCTTGTGAAAGTCAACAAAAGCAGAGGAGAAAGAACTGAAAATAAACCAAGGATCAGGCTGAGCAGGGCCGCATGCGCAGAAGGATGCTTCCGGGAAGCCTTGAAGAGCAGCACCCGGAAGAGAGAAGAAGAGAGCTGCAGGGGCAGCCGATGAAGGGGCCACAAACTCAAATTTCGCTAAGCCAAGGGAAACTGGAACCCGCAGTTCTCAACAGACACGTTGAAGATTATTCTTAGGAATTGCTTTTCTGTTGCTAGAGGTGGCGGCACATGCTGCTTAGGCAGACGTTGAAAATGGCGAGGGAGGAGAATGACAAGAAAGATATTGTCGTGGTTTCTTTCGTCTGGGAACCCAAGGTACATCACTGATGTCACCAAAAACTTGAGCTTTTAGAAACAAGAAAAAGGAACCTGTTGCATCTTCCAGGCTTGGTGGACAGGAGGGATTGCTTTCTGGGGCGTTACTACGTGTCAGGTTTCTTTCTCTTTTCTTCACCGGAAATACCTTGGTTCATGTCAAGGTAAGGACGCCTCAGTGGAAATGTTTACATCCATAAATGGCAGCCTCAGCTTGGGGAGAGTGGTCCACTTGCTGGTTCTCATCACTTAACAGCTAACTTCCAGTTCAGAAAGTTCATCACCTGCAAACCCGAGTCATGAAAGCATTTTCCCTTTGAAGAGCCTGTATCTTTCCCTGTTCCTTGTGGGAAACAGCCTTCGGGGTAGCCCTGTTCTGCCCTAAGGGCCAGACTTAAACACCAAGAGTGCTATGATACACTAAGGTGTATCTCACGTCACCTACTCTCCATGACACTGTTGACACTGTTGTAGCTTTCTCTTAGGGCTGTCATTCCAAATAAGGTCAGACTATTGGTCAGTGGTGGCATTTGCCTTTAATCGCAGCATTCAGGAGGAAGAAGCCAACCTGATCTGCAGAGTGAGTTCCAGGACAGCCAGGGCTACACAGAGAAACCCTGTCTCAAGAAATAGAAGATAGATAGATAGATAGATAGATAGATAGATAGATAGATAGATAGACAGATGATAGATAGATAGATAGATGATAGATAGATAGATAGATAGATAGATAGATAGATAGATAGATAGATGATACCTAAAATATCCCCAAGAGGTAGATTCCCTATACATTACATATTTATGTTTCAAACTAAAAATATTTTATTCCATTAGAACTTTCCATTTCCTAAACCACAGAGTTTCCCCCAAGACTTGAATTTCTAGAACATCCAGACTGGACCCTTATACTCACCATACCACAGCTACCTAGGATCCCAAAAGGTCTGATGGTCACTTACGGTCATAAGATACATATGTGGGCATCATGCTTATTCTTTTAGCTAGTCTGCGTTTTTTTCCAGAAGCTGCCAGAACCTTTAAGATTTTATTTTTAAGTGTGTGTGTGTGTGTGTGTGTGTGTGTGTGTGTGTGTGTGTGTACATGAAGTGTAGGTGTCAGAGGGGACCAGGAGAGGGCATTGGGTCCCTTGGAGATGGGGTTGCAGGAAGTCGTAAGCTGCCCAGTGTGGTGTTGGGAACTGAACTCAGGTGCATCTTCTAACTACTGAGTCATCTCCAGTTCCCTGGTGTCTCCTTTCAATAACTACAGGGGGAAGGAGGAAAAAAAGAAAGCAAGGGAAGGGAAGAGAGATAAATAAGCTTAATAATTCCTTCTAGAAAAAAAGAAAGAACAGCCCTACTGGCACTTTGCCCATCACCTGATATATCAGACACAGGGATGTGGCTTTAATGAGGCTGTCATAATTTCTCACATGTGCCAAGGAAGCTGTGGGTGGCCAGAAAAGCTCTATCCACACAACATTCAGCAAGGCTTCCACCAGGTGCGGGAATCCACATAGCAGGCCTGAGAGTGGAGAACATGGTCACGTATGGTTTGAATCTGACATGCAACCTCAGGCTCGTGTTTTCAAGGCTGGGTCCCCAGCTTGTGATGTTGCCCGAAAGGCTGTGCTGCCTCGATGGGAAGGGGCCTGGACAAGGAAGCAGGTCTCGAGGGTGAGCCTTTGAAGGTCATCGTGCTACCCTGCCTCCTGCTCAGTACCACCGTGCTCAGCATCACCGTGCTCAGCATCACAGTGCCATGTTGAGTGGACACCTCTCTGAAACCAGGAGGCAGAACAAACCTTTCTTTCCTTCCGTTGTTTATCAGGTATTTGGTCAAAGCAGCACCAAAGGAAAACATGGCCCCTTCCAGAAAACGTCAGGGAAAATGCAGCCAAAGCTGCCTCACCAGCTTTCAGGGCCAGGGCACATCCTTGGCTCTGACTCTGGTGAGTGCTGCTGCAGAGGTCAAGCTGACTGTGTGAGGGTCAAGCTGGCTGGCTGCTGTGTACAAGAGCAGCTTGTCAGTGGCTGGGCCAGGTGAATTATGACTTGGGAGCCCGACAGTCCTGCCTCTTCAAATCCCTCCCACACTCCCAAGGAAGCCATATGTCTGCCACCCCAACAGAGGTCCACTTCGGGGGAAGAGCGCTTCTAAATTATGTCACTTTGATATAAGAGCCTCGGTCTCACAGTTGCAGGGTGAATCATGGCATGCTTGCCTTGAACAATATTGAGGTGGGCGGCCACGTCCCCTGAGTGGCTCACTCTGGGCCTGAGCTCCCATGCATTGATGACATCGCTGCCGATGTGAATAATGAGTATAATTTATTTGTTCAGGCTTCAAGTCCCAGATGAGAGTGGCTCATAGAGCTGACTACCTGCAAACTGAAAACGCCACGAGCAAAGTGTGGGGCCGACTTACGGAGAACGGTTAAGGCTACCTCTCTTCACAGATGCCTCTGCAGCAGGGACTGTTCTTGCCAGCCATCAAAGCCCCACCTGCTACCAAGAAAGGTAGAAAATTAGGGCCTATTGGTGAAAGTACTCTCAAGAATGCCATGCCACTGGTACCAGCGTCACAATCTGAGGCACCCTCATCACTGCCCGTAGCTCACTGCACATCTGCCATCGTTGCCTGTCAATCCCAACACCATCATCTCTCATCCCCATCTGTATCGTCCTCACCTTCACCATCCCCAGAAACAATCATTATCATCCTCTCTGCTGCCCGCATGACCAATACCACCAAAACCTTCTTCAACAGCTTTCATCCATACCCGTTCCCCGTTCCCCAGCCCTCTGTCACCCTGCCCTCTCTGGTATGACTAGGCTGAGATGGGATGGGCCATGTTTCAGCGCCCCCACCAGGGGACCGGCCTTCACAGCACTATCCCCGACTCACCAGCCTAGGAACCATGTGGCCGTGGAAATCACATGAGTGATTCCAGCAAGGGTCCCACACACTCTCAACGGGTTGCCCTGTGGCAAAGGTCATCATTGGCTGTTTTTATCTGCCTACCTGGTCCGCACTTCTGACCTGGTTACTAGCCGATTCGTTGACCTGTCTAGGCTAGCGTTTGTGTTACTGGTATGCATAACGCATGTGTGACTTTGCCTGGAGATGTGTCTTAGTTACTCTTCTTGCTACTGGGATAAAAAACCCTGACGGTTCCTTCTTCCTCGGCGCTACCTGCGAGGTGGCTGCCATCTCCTTTGCGGCATCATGGCTGCCCTCCGGCCTCTGGTGAAGCCCAAGATCGTCAAAAAGAGGACCAAGAAGTTCATCCGGCACCAGTCAGATCGATATGTCAAGATTAAGCGGAACTGGCGGAAACCCAGAGGTATTGACAACAGGGTGCGGAGAAGATTCAAGGGCCAGATCCTGATGCCCAACATTGGTTACGGGAGCAACAAGAAAACCAAGCACATGCTGCCTAGCGGCTTCCGGAAGTTTCTGGTCCACAACGTCAAGGAGCTGGAGGTGCTGCTGATGTGCAACAAGTCTTACTGTGCTGAGGTTGCTCACAATGTTTCCTCCAAGAACCGAAAAGCCATCGTAGAAAGAGCAGCGTAGCTGGCCATCAGAGTCACCAATCCCAACGCCAGGCTGCGCAGCAAAGAGAATGAGTAGATGGCTCGCGTGCACGTTTTATTTGTGTTTAAATAAAACCACAAAAACTGCAAAAAAAAAAAAAACCTGACGAAAGCAACTTAAATGAGGAAGGACTTACTCTGGTTCACGGTTCAAGGGTACAGTCCGTCATGGCGGGAGGTTACATTGTGTCTGCACTCAGTAAGCAGAAAACAATGAATGCTGATGTTCAGCTCACTTTCTCCTTTGCACATAGAATCCAAGCCTAGAGACTGGCACTGCCCACCTTTAGAGTGAGTCTTTCACCTAAATTAACCTGGTCAAAACCCTCATTGGTATGACCAGATGCCAACCAATTCTAGACCATCCTTCATAGGCATGTCCAGCGGCTTGTCTCCTCAATGATTCTAGAACCTGTCAGTTGGTATTCACCATCACAGGAAGCACGGACAAATGTCTGTTCACCCCAGACAGGCTGTGATGGTTTGAATGAAAATGGCCCCATAGGCTCATAGGGACTGGCACTATTGGGAGGTGTGGCCTTGCTGGAGTAGGTGTGGTGTTGGAGGAAGTGTCACTGGGGGCGGGCTTTGAGGTCTCTTCCTGCTGCCTATAGATCAGATGTAGAACTCTCAGCTACCTCTCCAGCACCATGTCTGCCTGCATGCCACATGAGCATTTCCAGCTGGTGCTCAAATACCTTCATCTCCACCCACAGCAAAGTCCAGACATGATTCAAAGACCCATGCCTACTGCCTCAGTGACCATGCCAACATTCACCCCAAGATCTGAGGTCCGCACATGATCCCAGGCTCCCAGTGCATCTGCTTGTCAGACACCATTCTGTCCCCAGTTGAGCGGAGAACACAATGATGAGCAGATGCGAAAGCCAATGCCCTAGAGTTCAACATTCTTCTATCCCTCCCAACGGCAGGGAAGAGATGTTGGACTCCAGGTTCTGTTCCAACCTCTGCTGCTCACTAGCTGTGGCTCTCGAGCAGTGTCATGCTCTACGAGAATCCTGTCTGTGAAACGGAGACAGGAAGGTGGACATTGCAGAGGTGAAGACACAGCTCCCAGCATGCCTCTGCATTTCCGATATCCAGGTCGTCCCAGAGGCCCATGTGTTAAAGGTGTGGTCCTTGGTTTGGCACCGCTGTGGTGGAATCTCCTCTAGGTGGGTCCTAGAGAAGGCCTGTGGAGTCTGTGGCTCCCTGAAGCACAGCATTGAAGGAGATCGTGGAACCCTAGCTCCTTCTCATTGCCAGTCAGGAGCGCCAGCTATGCTCTGCTGCCTGCTGCTACTGCTACAGGCCCAAAGCAAAGGGTAGAACGGATTAGGTTGTTACACTGGGAACCATGAGCCTAGAAAGTCTTTTTCTCTTTGTAAATGACTACTTCAAACCTGTGGGATCATGTCAGAGAAGGGTTTATGTGCCTCAGGGATACATCACTACCCTGGGCTCTGAAGGTGCCTGCAGCAGCCTCCGGCTGTGGCTTCCTTCATATCTGGTTGTGCTGAAGAGAGCTGGTCCTCCCTCAGATCACACTCTTCCAGGTGAGGGTCCTCCCTCAGATCACACCCTTCCAGGTGAGGGTCCTCCCTCAGATCACATCCTTCCCAGGAGAGGCTGCATCTACCTTGGAAAACAATAGAGATAGTCCCACCATTTTGGCTCCTCTTGGTCAGTTTGATGGGTAGAACTCACTCAGCTTGCTCAACACAGGTGACCGAGGCTTGAGAGGACTCTTCTCTGCCTACCCTGCCTTCTCCTCTCCCAACCACTCAGGTGCTTACCCCTCCTCCAACCTCTCTATGTGTTGACCTATAAAACATTTTATGCCCCAAACTCCATCTCACGGACTCCAACATGTGGCAGAGTGAGAATTATACTTAGGATCCAGTGAGGCGGGCTGAGTAGAAGACTCCCCAGAGAAGTAAGGGAAGCTCAAGAATTTCTGCATATCTGTTCCTGAAGAAGCCAGGCATGAATCCTCCCACCAGGGCCCAAGATTAAAGACTCAGAAGAGGATTCAGATGACCAGGAAGTTGGGAGACTCCACCCTGAAAGTAGTAGCCAGGGCTAAGTGGAAGTCTACACCAGAATTAATTTCTTCCAACTCCTGCAGCCCCTGTGCCCTGTGCAGACTTTTGCTGTCTGTCCAACATTGCAGGGTCTCTTGGCTGTGAGGAGTCTTTCCTACACAAATAGCCCCAGGCTGTTATTCTTTGTAGTGTGAAGTGGAAAATGACCTAGATGAGGCTTCATGTGAAGAAGGAGCTGTCAGAGACAGCTGTGAGAGCTGAGCAGGAGCAAGAGGCGAAGCAGGTTGTGAGAAAAACAGCGAAGCAGTTATAGCTGGCGTCCGCTGTGCGGGACTCTGAGATTCCATCTCCCCAATCTGAATATGGAGGGCGGTTCTGTCAAGGGCCTGATGGAGTCCCAGCAACCCAGGGAGAAAACACAGCTAATGCGTGATCCCCTTCAGAGCCAGGCAGCTCTCACCCAGCCTCAGCTCGGACTATGTGACCTTAGGCAAGTTGTATATCGTCTCTAAACCTCAGCTGGCTATTCTTGTCTGTATTATTTTCACCATGAAGAGTCATAATCGCTCAGTAAAAGGATGGGAATGCTTGAAACTAAAGCAAACCAGGTGAGCAGCCCTCAGGGTTAGCGGGGACTAACAGAGGCTGGCTGGACAGTCACGGCAGACACAGATGGAAAGGCAGCCTGGGATAGGCCTGGAAAGCGGGAACAAACAGGAGCGTGGGACACGGACAAGACCACAAAGGCACTAATGGGTACCACAGGCTTGTGTGGGGGGGGGGGTACCTAGAGGTAGCCTACCACGAAGGGGAATGGGAGTGGGGTTGTCAGGGAGGAAGAGGAACCCAAGGACAGCAGAAATCTGTGTTACTAGGAAATCGGGATTTCTGAGGGCGAGGACTCCTACCCTGGGCTCCTTCAAAATGTGGTGAGCAAACCAAGCTGCGACCCCTCACCTAGATGATTATGTCTGCACCCTGTGTTTATTCAACTTCTCCAGAAGACTCGCCCACCTGGAAGAGGCCAGTCCTGAGCCACCTCCCCTGCGCTCACGCTTGTCGTCATCCTCAGGACCAAATGCATTCCACATGGCAGTCAGCCCTGCACCACCCGGGAGAGACGGAGGCTCTGGCTAGGGTCCTTTCCCCTCCCTCTGAGTTCCAGAACAATGCACCTCTATCTGTTGCATGCTGCCCTGCAGAGGGAAACCACTGGTGTGACACAGTCACAGCCATTGTCACCTCCTCAGCCCCTGTGACCTGCACCACCAAGACTTTCAGCAGTTCCAGTTCCCCAACCCCAGATCCAGGAGATCCCCAAAAGTAAAAGAGCCTTGAAATTGCAGGGCTAGAGGTGAAGTGTGGATACCCCAAAGCTGGGGTAGGAGATAGCCCGCTCCATATTGAGTTTATCCCCAAGAAAGGATTAGGGTCCGTGGGGATGCAGAGACAATTCGGAGCTTCACTGGGGTGGGAGCTCAGCCCACACTGCAGGACTGTGGGACCCTCGGATAGACCAAGCATGCCCTTACCGCCCTCCCTGTAGAAACATCCCCACCTATAGGACAGCCCAGCCTCTGAACTAGCAATGACTTGCAAGCCCAGTGGCTAAACTAACCCTGTCACCCTGAGCCACATATGCTTCCATCTGAGCAGAGCCTGGTGATCAGAGAGAACAAGGTTTGTGTTCCTGGGAAGTGGGACCTCGAGTGGTAGAGATTAAAGAGTGTCACTCACACCCTCTTCATGGAGGTGGGACCTGTACCGCAGTGGCTAGACGTGGTGGCAGTGGATAACCAGCCCCTCAGCCAGGGCCTCACTGAAGACAACAGTCTCTCCTAAGCAGTCTACATCCAGTGTGATACGTGAGAGCCGGGAAGGACCATCCTGAGGAGGGAAACACGGGGAGCAAGTTAGTGGCCTGGGACCTTATTGGTTTCCGGTTATGCATAGACCATCTTGTACAATGCACTTAGCAGCACAGATCTTTTCCCTCCATGCAATATGAACACACATTCCTCTCCAAACCACCTCAGAATCCCTCAGGCCCCACCCGCTTCAGGTTACACATATATTCCCTCTCTGAGCAATAGTGTAAGTTTCTCTGTCCTTGACAACCAAACATAGACAGTTTTTACCCATGCTTAGCATGTGCAAGACCCTTTGTTCAGTCCCTATCACAAAAAGAGAAGAAGAGGGGATAGAGAGAGGGGGAGGAAAAGGAGAAGAAAGGTCCAATATCCAGTGGTCCTACACCCAGAGGGAAGCGAGAATGATACCGAGACAGCCATAAGCAGACAGACTTGCGGATCAGATCAGAGCCTTGGGTTCCACCCACACTTGTGCACAATTGGACATTTCTTCAGACTTGCCTCTTTGTTCCCTGAAGGCTCCTGTGCTGTGTGACCCTAAGCTGATGATACGGTCCTCTTGTTGATCTGCCTCTTTCTGTACGGGTCTTCATGATGGATGAAGATACCACATGTCCTCCTTACAAGGGTCTGCATAGTATCCCAGGGTTGCTACTGATGGGCAGATCTCAAGAGAAGGACTGATATCAGCAGATATGAGGGTGCAGTGGGGACCCACACGGATTTCCAGTTCTTGTAGCGTAGAACCAGGAACTGAGAGCAACAGTAGCATTTAAGAAAAATAATGCTTCTAAGGGAGAGAGAAAGTTAGAAGTCTACAGCCCCGGGAACAAAGAGTTGAGACTTTATAGGTCACTTGCACGCCACGGGCCTTCTCAGTTTTGAACTGCACAGAATTCCTTACACACGCTCTGTCTGTGACACGGTGGGGGACAGTCTTCCTCTTTGCCAATAGACTTTTGTATTAATTTTTTTTCCATATAAAGTCTTCTGGACCTTGCTCTCCGTTTCTCCTGCTGCCTCAGGAGAGCTGAGTGGAAGTCCTTGCTTTGATCCACATAGACCTTGACACGCTATTAGCATTTAGGTTCCCTTCTCTTTCCATATTCCTAAATGCCCACCTCCTGGCCACAGGGCAAGTGAGAATCAGGAGATACTCTGCATCTTTCACCTCTTACCTCTCTACTTTCCATAAAAAGGACTTCTCAGCACAGGCTTCAAAGAGAAAATGGAGTCCCCTGTGTAGCAAGAGTTAGAGAGTGCAGCGACTGTGTAACAGGCTGCTCCTCCCACCCCACCCGGACCCCTTCACCTCCCACCCACCCCCACTCCCACCTCCCATCCCCACTCTCCACCCCCCACCCCCGCACACACCTCTACCTGGGGTAGAGCTGGAGAATAGAAGTTGTCTTTCTAGCCTGGTCAGTGGCCATAATGGGTCCCAGGATGTGTGCTGTTCCAAGCACAGGAAAGTGAGCCTAGCCAGGGCAGAGAGGGCTGAGATCAGGCTGGCCCATGAGACAAGAAAGTGTATCTCCCTGCCACTGCCTGTCAGCGTCACCAGCTGTGAGGACCCCAGAATGGGAAAGAACAAGGAGGAGGGGGGAATTAGAGGTAAAATATGGACCTCCTAAAACTGCTTTATCCAATCAAACTCCAAAAGCAGCCACATGCCACAGGGCAGGCTGGGCTTGTTCTGACTCTCCCCTCTGGCTAATGACCTAATAGTTCGCAGGGCCGCCTGCCACTTTGTGGTTTGCACATTTCCCACCGCTTTTTACCCAGCCCAGCTTCCTATACCATTCTCCTCTATTCCATCCTCATCTTCTGGAGCCTGCCTCCCCCCAAACAGGCTGGGTCTGACTCCTCTTGGTCAAGGGGATGCCAGGTCATCAATAGATACCTTGTGAACTTCATCAAGTGAGCAAATGCTTTCTGGGAGAGAGCAGGGATGTGGACCATCTCCTGGAAGCTATCTTTCAAGATGAGCCTGTGTGGATTCCATCCACTGGGACAGGTGCAGGTGTCACCCAGACTGGCTGTGTGTTGAAGGCTCTGCCGGGAGTGAGCACAATGTATTATAGAGGAACAAAAGAGATCTCCAACTCTGACCCAAACAGCTGCTGGCCCAGAGCTGGGAGCTGTAGGACATGTTGACGCTGAGAAGGATGTGGAAGGATGTCTCCCAGGAAGATAGGGTTCACACTGAGAAACACATTACATGTTAAATGAAAAGGGTAAAGGGAGAGGGATGTGAGTCTGGGCCAGGCAGGAGCAAGTCCTCATTACCAGCTTAAGGCCAAGACAAAGACCCAACCGGAGCTGGCAATGGTCTGATTTGGGATATGGTACCCAACAGACTTGAGTCTTGGGCAGAGAGAAGATACTGTCTGGGGCTAGGCTCACTTAGAAGCAAATCCTGAAAGAACAGTTTTGTAACAAGCCATTTCTGTAGGTGAGTCTAGGGAGCATCAGTAAGAGAGCAGGCTGGTGACACAGATATAGGAAAGACAACAATCAGGGCAGGTGGTTACTGCTATAGCCGTAGTGCCACTACTGCAAGGGGACTGTAGCTTGCCCAGCCAGCTGCTCTTATAGTTCATAAAGTTCACAGCTGGGTAAGACCACTGATAACTTTTCTCCCCTCGCAATCTGAGTAGCACCTCTGGGACTCTGAAACTTGAGAGAATTTGTTTCTCGCTCAGAAGACCCAAGTTTGACTTCCAGCACCTGCGTGGCAGCTCACACTCATCTGTAACTGGAGTCCATGGGATCCAGTACCTTCTTCTGGCCTCTGTAGGCACCAACCGTGCAAGCGGTGCAGAGGCACACGCACACAGTCAGGACATCCGTACACACAAAATAAAACAGAATAAAGTGCTCAGCATCCTTAGGCGTCAGGGTAATGCAAATCAAAACTACTTTGGAATTTCATCTCATCCCTGTGAGAATGCCTACCATCAAGAAGTCAAATGACAGCAAATGCTGGTGCCTAGGTGGGAAAAAGGAACCCACGTGCACTGTGGGTAGAAGTAAAAACTGGAAATCACTGTGAAGATTTCCCCCAAAATTCAAGAAATAGAATCCCCATGGGACCCAGCTAGACACTCCAGGGCATATCCGCCAAAGACACTACATCCTGCTGCAGACACACTTGCTCACACATGTTCACTGCTGATTCTTCACAAATAGTGAAGAAATTAAATCAGCCTCAATGGCCCTCTTTCCATCCTCATGCTGCTAAACCCCTTGCTAAGTGTTTAGTGGCCATTTGTATTTCCTCTCTTGAGAAATCTCTGCTCAGGGCCGTGACCCATTCTTAATTGGCTTCTTTGTTTTCTTGACGTTTAATTTCTTGAGTTCTTTGTATATTCTAGATGCTAATCCTCTGTCAGGAGTACAACAAGCTCCCCCATCCGTAAATTGCCTCTCTACTTCATTCGGTGATTCTTTTACTGTGCAGAAGCTTTTAGTTTCATGGAGTCCTGTTTGTCAGTTTCTGACCTCCTGAGAAACTGGAGCCCTATTTAGTGAGTCCTTACCTGTCCCTGTGTGCTGCGGCACACTCTCTGCCGTCTACCTGTCCCTATGTGCTGTGGCACACTCTCTGATGTCTACCTGTCCCTATGTGCTGTGGCACACTCTCTGCCATCTCCCTGTCCCTATGTGCTGCGGCACACTCTCTGATGTCTACCTGTCCCTATGTGTTGTGGCACACTCTCTGCCGTCTACCTGTCCCTATGTGCTGCGGCACACTCTCTGCCGTCTACCTGTCCCTATGTGCTGTGGCACACTCTCTGATGTCTACCTGTCCCTATGTGTTGTGGCACACTCTCTGCCATCTACCTGTCTCTATGTATTATGGCATACTCTCTGCCGTCTACCTGTCCCTATGTGCTGCGGCACACTCTCTGCCGTCTACCTGTCCCTGTGTGCTGCGGCACACTCTCTGATGTCTACCTGTCCCTATGTGTTGTGGCACACTCTCTGCCGTCTACCTGTCCCTATGTGCTGTGGCACACTCTCTGCCGTCTACCTGTCCCTATGTGCTGCGGCACACTCTCTGATGTCTACCTGTCCCTATGTGTTATGGCACACTCTCTGCCGTCTACCTGTCCCTATGTGCTGTGGCACACTCTCTGATGTCTACCTGTCCCTATGTGCGGCGGCACACTCTCTGATGTCTACCTGTCCCTATGTGCTGTGGCACACTCTCTGCCATCTACCTGTCTCTATGTATTATGGCATACTCTCTGCCGTCTACCTGTCCCTATGTGCTGCGGCACACTCTCTGCCGTCTACCTGTCCCTATGTGTTGTGGAACACTCTCTGCCGTCTACCTGTCCCTATGTGCTGTGGCACACTCTCTGCCGTCTACCTGTCCCTGTGTGCTGCGGCACACTCTGCCGTCTACTGGTTTCAGAGTTTTAGATTTTACATTGAGGTCTTTGATCCATTTGGAGCTGACTTTATGCGGGGTGGAAGATGAAAGTCTAGTTTCATTCCCCTGTGGGTTTCAGCTTTTCCCAGCACCACATATGGAAGATGCTGTTTTTCCGAGAGTGTATTTTTGGCATCTTTGTCAAAACTCAGGTGGCTGTGTGTGACCATCTACCGAGCTCTTCTATTCCATTCCACTGTCTGTACTGTGCCATTTCCTTTGTCCTTTTCATTTCACAAACGAGGAGGTGATAACCTGAAAGGAAGCCCCAGATGTTGGAGAGGTGGAGCAGCCTCCAGCTTCTGTACTCCTGGTCCACGGCCCAGCCTCCTCCCATTCTACCTTACTGAAATAAACAAAACAATGTTTAATTATATCATACTACACTTGTTTAATAAAAAACCTTATTCCAGGTGATCTACACATGCCCCCAGTATTCCTAATTTTTTTTCATTTTTATTGTTCTCACTATGTAGCCCAGGCTGGCCTCGAACTCATGCCTTGGCCTCTCAAAAGCTAGCATTACAGTGTGCATCACTACATCTGAATAAGTTCCCTAAGTTTTTAACTCCCTCATGGAACGGATCTTTCACCTCCTCGCTACTGATCTCTGCAGCTGTCACTTCCTCTGAACCCTGGCAAGTAGGAAGCCTTCAACCTCATACCCCATGGTCCTGCCTTGGAAGTGTTGACAGACCTTCTTGTTGTAGTCCATCTTGCGGGCAAAGGCAGAGACTGCTTTGATTCCAGACCTTTCTTTCAAGGTGCTTGTACACTGACCACACATAGAAGATAAAGGTGGAACTCATAAAGATAATGTCTCCTTCCAGAGCAAAAGGCAATCTGACTTTCTTCCGTTACAAAAGATTCAGAGACCCTAAGTTCAAGGTTCCTCTCCTAAAACATGACCTGTTTGCTTCATGTGCAAGTGTTAGTTCACCCTCTCTGCTTCCGAAAACTGAGATTCCCTGTTCTGCTCCTGACCTGATAATGCAAAACAGTCCTTTGGCTCTTACCCAGGAATCTCAAGTCTTCTGTCAGCATCTATGAGATGTAGCAATTGACCCATAAATGGCCCAAATCCCAGATTCTTCAAGGTTCTTGTCAAAGAAATGGACCCATTCTCTCGATTCTTCAATGCCTTCCCCTGTTCCCTTCTTCCCTTCTTCCCTCTTAGAGTTCCTACTCTGGACACCAGAAAGATACCTCAGGCAGTAGAGCGCTTCACACATTAGCACAAGGGCCTGGGTTTGCATAACCAAGCCCACATACCTGTAAACCAAACTCCGGGGAAGTAGAGGCAGGAAGATCCCGGGAGCTTGCTGGCCAGCCAGCCTCCCAATTACAGAATTCCAGGTTTGGTAAGAAATCCTGTTCCAAACACTAAAGTGGACAGCGGTGAAAGAAAGCACTCACTGTCAACCTCTGTCTGTCTCCATACATGTGTGCACATACAAACATGTGCATACACGCGTGAACATATACACCTCATATGCTCATGTATTCCTTACTCCACTGTGGCTCACTGGCCATCTTAAGTCTCCATCTCAAAATCACCTTCTGAACGTGCTCTCGTCCAGGGAGACAGTACACACCTGCATTCCCACCCAAAGTCCTGCGATTCTGTACAACCTCAGAGTCCACATGTGGCTGGGCCTCAGCCCAGTCAAACCCCTCCCCTTTCTGCTCCTCAGTCATTTCCCCTCCTCTGGATGCCTCCTCCAGGCCAGCTCAATCACACACTGTCGGTGGCCACATCCTGAATAAAGTCAATGCAGTAGCTGCTCTACCTTAGCTCAGAAACAAACATCGTTCTCCCTGATTATTCTGCTCTCCATCTGTAAGAGTTCTACTCCGTTTTCAGCTCGTTCACTGTGACCTCCTGCAGATGCTTTCAGGATGGTTTTCGGTTCTTTAGACATAGCAGACACAGTGCTCTCAGTTAGTGTCTGATGATGGCAGTGTTTGGAGTCTGTGAGGCAGCTACATCTGTTGGCTTCTAGCAGTATTTCACTGTATGCATATTTGGTTGTCTGTGTGTTGAGCATTATACTCAAAAAAATTATTTATACAAGATATGTGTCTGGAAACCTTAATTTAGAAGCCACATTAATGTAAAACCAGGGCCTGCGTGTCTCTGGACCACCCAAATAGTGCAAGTCTGAGCTCAGGGAAGAACTGCTTGAATCCATCCCTCCAGCTTTGATGAATTAGCCTTAGGAAGCCCAGCTTACAGCGAGGGCCTCCAATTAGACACCACAGTCTACACTGGCCTTTGACTGTGATCTTGGTAGACAAAACAAAAGCTCAGATTTGCTCAGAACTCAGGTTCTCTCAGGGCAAAAGCAGACTCCATGTTCCTTGACTTTGATGGCTTCTCTCCTCCCCTGAAGTATTGACCTGGAAATTGCTTCAACTTTTCTGAGCTCTCATTACTCGTAAGATGTTCTTTTGATTTTATGTGGGATCACTTGGTTATTCCTAGCAAGCAAGTAGCCCAAATACTGTCACCCACAGTTCCCAGGAACTAAAGATGTAATGGCCCATTCTGTACTGAAGAGCCTGCCTTCCAGTGTGTCTTCTCCACCCATCTTATCTGCATTTTGCCTTATTGAGAACTCCAGACCAGGTGGCTATATCACAAATCCCTTTTTTTCTTCATGTGTCTTCTGTCTCCACTCCCTTCTTTATACACTGTCCTCGTTCACTTTCTAATGCTGTGATAAACACCATCACCAAAAGCAAAGTGGTCGGAAATGGTTTATTTCAACTAACACCTTATATCCTACCACGAAGGGAATCAAGGTAGGAACTCAAAACCGGAACCTGGAGGCGGGAACTGAAGCAGAGACCGGGGAGGATCACTGGTTACTGGCTTACTCCTCTGAATCACTCAGTTTGCTTCTTATACAACCCAAGACCACTTGCAAAGGGGTGGCACCGCCCATAGTGGGCTGGGCTCTTCCACGTCCATCATTAATCTAAAATATACACAGACTAGCCAACACTCCAATCCAATGGGGGAATTTCCTCAGTTGAGGTTCCTCTTCCCAGATGATTTTAGCTTATGTCAAATTGACTGCACACACCCCACGACTCATAGCTCAGGTGTTTATTACCAAGCCTCCTCATTTTCGTATCCTATATTCTCTCTCTTATATTAAATTTTCAGTTGAGCCAGACTTTCTGTTCTGTACACTTAATGCTGAATACTTGTGAGTAACCCCCTACCCCCACTCTCTTGGTCCCTTCTGACCACGAGGTGGCCATCACCTCTCAGGACCCACTAAGCACGATGCTACTTTTCTTCAGGGCTTTGTCAGTGTCCCCTCTTGTGAATCCTGTCACCTTCTCACCGTGTCCTACACAATCAGAGGCTTTGTACCTCACCCACTTCTATGGAAGCAGCTGTGTCTGGCCCTTTTCCCCCTTGGTTTCTTTCTCCACCAAAGCCACGCATCTCTGTCCATCTTCGTCTCATCTTTTGGACAGGCAGATTCTCCATCCTCCCTTAACTCCCATGTCCCTGCCTGGCTCCATCTTCTCCCACTTTCTTGAGAAACTCATGCCAATAACTGAGCTAGATCTTTCTCTTCTATGGGTTCCATCCCAGTGGTTCTCAGCCTATGAGTTGAGACCCCTTTGGGGGGGGGGTCACATATCAGATATTCTGCATATCAGATATTTACATTATGATTCATAACAGTAGCAAAATTATAGTTATGAAGAACCAATGAAATAATTTTATGGTGGGGGGGCCACCACATCATGAGGAACTCATTAAAGGGGCTCAGCATTAGGAAGGCTAAGAACCCCTGGTCTATCCCATCATGTAAACACACACACAAACCTTCCTGCATTTAAAATGAGATCTAGGAGTGGAGTGTGGCTCCCAGACTGCCCACCTAGCACACACAAAGCCTTAGGTTCAATCCTTAGCACCTAAGGAGCTGGGCATGGCACACATTCCTACAATCCTAGTACTCAGTGGGTGGAGGACAAAGAATCAGAAGTTCAAGGTCATTTTCAGCTATCGGGATAGTTCAAGGTCAGCCTGGGCTCCAGGAGGCTGCCTTCAAAGCAACAACAATAACAATAGGCTATTTTCTCCCAACCCTCATCAATACAGGATAGTCACAGCAAACAAGCTCCCTCCACACACACTGCCCCCAATTCAAGTCTACTTTCTTGTACTGTAATTCTTCCCGCAAAGACAATGACCTCCTTGAGGACTGGAACATCACCATAATCACTATTGAATTTTCAACACCTAGCATAAACATCCGCAGAAGAAATGAAAGAAGACCTGAGGTCATCGTTAAGACCCCGCAGTCCCTTTGGTCACCAAGTGCTCGTTACTGGGGAGTTGTGCTTTGATGGGAGGCCAGCTGGCAGGGTGCTAGCTGTCCTGTGCTCCTGATGCCGTGCACTTCTCAGTGGGTGGAAACTCTGACTTTAGCCAGCAGCTAATTTGTGAGCTAATGAGTCTTTATCTGGAGGTCTGGGCGCACAGTGTGAGGCTTAGATCACCTTTCTCAGATCCCCTCCCCCGGGCTCTGGGCGAGGAGGGATGACTGTTTTGAGGCCACTAACTGTGCACAGGATCAGTGAGGGTGTATTACTCATTAGGGTTTATTTACCTTTTGTGGTGGCCTAGAAAAAGCCAGGCTTAATGAAGTGGTTACCAAAAACCTTTAACATCATATTTTCCACAGAGTTCATAAATATTAACTGACAGGGGACTTAACTACCACGTTGCATCTTCCAAAGAGATGAACAAAAATCACATTAAGCTTATTGATTTACTGTTTCTTTGTTTTTAAAGTTCACATAGCCAGAAGCCTGAAATGATCTCCAAAACTGTCCTTCCTGTGGATGAGGAGTGAGCTGGTCTCAAGGCCATGGACACACTGCTGTCCCTCTCTGGTCTCAGTTTCCACAACAAATAAACACAGATTCAATGAGCCTCCAGTTGCGTCTGTTTGAAAAGAGAATGGGCTATTCTTTCTAAACTCACTCCAGGACTGAGTGTGTCTTTGCTGCAAAGAGAGACATAGTGAGGAATATTTTCTGATCTCAAAGATGCCCGCATCCAGAAGATAAGAAAAAGCAGTGCTGGTCCCCAAGTGCCATCCTTGCAAGGTTTCCTGATGCCAGCCTTTCTCTGTCCCTTGCCTGAGCCCAGTGGGATGGAGCCCTCCCCACTATCCTTCCTTCCTCCCATAATCCTCGGTTGGACTACATCCTCTTTGGTCTCCTGGTAGCCAGAAGAGACACATGAAATCACCAACATGGGAAAATCAGGATACCATCAGGATAGAGGGAGTTCAAAATGGATTCCTGAGCCCTACCTGAGTCTCCATACTCTGGGTGTCTGGAGTTGGAGAGTCAAGTCTCATGATATGTGGAAGCTGGTGAAGCAATGGTCCTGGGCACCCACTGCAGACTCCCCCTGAACAGTGGTGACCATGGGGCGTTAAGACTGGCCTGGGTGGGGACAGTTGCACACACACGTACATACGCACACGCACACACGCACACACTCACACATACACATGCACATATACACATACACTCACACACACATACACACACATGCACACACACATACACTCACACACATACACTCACATACACACACACTCAAACACACTCATACACACATATACTCACACACACACATACACTCACACACATACACTCACATACACACACACTCAAACACACTCATACACACATATACTCACACACACACATACACTCACACACTCACACACACATACACACACCTGGGTGGTGAAGACCTGCTCTATTGTCTCCTTGTCACCAGGCCTGTGCCTCTGTCCCCTGCATATGGCGCGTGGTAACTGTCAGCCCACACTGAGTCTGTCTTGTTCGTCATCGTCATCACTGCCATCAGGTATCATCGCTTCAATCAACCGCATTAGCATCATGATGCTCACTTACACCACCTTTCTTCCCCCTCTCTTCCTTCTCCTCCTCCATCATCAGCATCACTATCACCATCGTGGTCCTCAGCTGTTGAGCCAACTTGACTCATAAGTAGAATCTGCTCAGACACCTGGGCCTCACCAAACCTCAGTTTCTTCGCCTGAAGAGCAACATTGATACAACTACAACTTTCACTGTATTTCTGATGCTGTTCTTAGTTCCTGACAGGGGAAGAGTTACGCTCTTGCTATCTCCATTTTACAGAGAAATACAGTGAAACAGAAAGGTTGAGTGACTTGCTTGAAGTCACCTAGCTTGAAAGTGACTTTTTTAAGGGTACAAAGTGACAATAGCATTGATCCCGCACCACATGTGTGCAGACAACTGAGGGTAACTGGCTTAAGCACCTCCCACCAAGCAGGCACATACCCACCTGAATTCTCAGGCTTCCCAAAATGGGTGGGCAGTACTTGCCCTGGGCAGGAAATTACTGCCCTGCCAGAATCTCTCTCACATCATACGTATTCATTCTCCCTATTACTGAAGCCTGAAATCCCAGGA
Organism: Arvicola amphibius; assembly: GCF_903992535.2. Classification (NCBI taxonomy): domain Eukaryota; kingdom Metazoa; phylum Chordata; class Mammalia; order Rodentia; family Cricetidae; genus Arvicola; species Arvicola amphibius. The sequence goes on along the minus strand of NC_052055.2, from coordinate 72,395,296 downwards.
TAAACTGCACTTCCGGGAAGCCCAGAACCTTAAGGAGGGAGGAAGAACTGGCCTTCCCCCATTTCTAGCCATAATCCCCTTCCTGGTCCCCGCCCTACAAGTCCACAATCTTTAGAAATGCACTCACCTGTCTGGAACAACACTGGACTCATTTGGGACTAAGCTGATGGGAACTGGGGTCTTGTGGTGGGATCCTGGGCTTCAGTGCCTCTCAAGTCTCCCTTGGATAGGGTACCTATACTGGCTCAGACCTGTAGGTTCAAGCCACCATCCACCCTCCTTTTTTTGTCAATAACAGAACTCAATTATATTCAGGTGACACCACTTTCAGTGGCTGAGGATGAAGAGTATTTGAACTAAACCCATTCCTCTTAGCCTTTTCCCTTTGCAGAGGCAAGAGGATGCACCAGCCCCTGCTAGGGTCTGTTAGCCATCAACGGAACTCTTGTTATATTTCTCAAAGGCCTTTTCATCTCTTATAGAAGAGTAATTGTGCCTCCCATCCCTGACTTCCAGCTCTAGAAAGCGCTGTTGCCATAGAGAAAAGTGGGAACCCCAAAGAGAAAGCTCTGGGGATCAGACAGGACAACTATGCACCCTGGTGTCACTGACCTCCAGTCAAATCCAGAACGCAAGGCTTTCCAGGACAAGATGGCAGAAGAGTGCAGATGCTGGAATCCTAAATACCTGGGGCCAATCAAGAGCTGGCTTTACCACCCACTTCTGGGGGCTGACCAAGAGCTGGCTTTACCACCCACTTCTGGGGGCTGACCAAGAGCTGGCTTTACCACCCACTTCTGGGGGCTGACCAAGAGCTGGCTTTACCACCCACTTCTGGGGGCTGACCAAGAGCTGGCTTTACCACCCACTTCTGGGGGCTGACCAAGAACTGGCTTTACCACCCACTTCTGGGGGCTGACCAAGAACTGGCTTTACCACCCACTTGAATGGAGCAAGATGCTCCCTCCCCTGCATGCAGTGTGGAGACTGTGCTCCCTCCCCCAAGAGCTGAAGGCAGGACCAAGAGCACAGGCACTCAGAGAGCAGGAATCACAGAGGTAGTAGTAAACAATACACGATTTGCTACTGCCCGGTGTAGCGGTGCAGGTCTGTAACTCCAGTACTTGGAAGACTAAGGAAAGAGGATCACACATTTGAGTCCAGTCTGGGTTATATAGACTGTCTCAAAAAATGCATAGATAAGCAAACAAATAAATAGATAAATAAAATACTCACTATTCTTACATGAGATCATTAAATATCTTTATTATTTAATTTATGCATGCTGAAGTGTGGTATATGTGCATGATGTGTGCATGTATGCAGGTGCAAGTGTATTGCATGTACATGCATATGGAAGCCCAAGGTCAATGCCCTGTCTTTCTCTAATCTCCACCTTCATGTTTTGAGACAGAATCTCTTACTGAACCTGAAGTGGGACTAGGCTGGATGGCCAATGAGCTTCAGGGGTTTATCTATCTTCTACCTTTCCCTTCAATGTTAGGGTTGCAAACCTGAGTCATGCTTGGCTTTCTACATGAGCTCTGGGTGTTTTTACTCAGTCCCTATTTTCAGCGCTGGGGGAGGGGCACTTTGCTGAATGAGTCCTCTCCCTAACCCTCAGCAATGGGAACTTCTATTCTTACAGGCAAATGCATCCTAACTGACCAGTGTCTCTAAGGACTGTTACTTATGACTTTATTTCACAGTGGATAGTAAGAGAGGCCTGAAGATTATTTCTCTGAAGCTGAGTCCTTTTAGTTAACCAATCAGTAACTATTTATTGAGATGTAACCAGAGACTGGAGCCTTTGAAAGATCCAAAGACCCATCTAACCTGGTCAGGGGAGGAACTCACTCATATTAAGGGGTGGCCCTAATGGGTACCCAGGAAAGCTGCCCAGATACTGAGGATTCACACATTGTCTAATCACTCTTCCCACAGTTCCCCTGTAAGCACACTGGGAAGAGCCTGGCCACTTTCCATCAGGGAGACAGGCCAAAAATGTCTTCACATAGATAGTTACAACCACATTGCTGAGACCAAATGACTAACAAGAATCAACTTAAGATAGGAAAGTTTCATTTGGTTCACAGTTCAGGGGATACAGTCCATCGTGACAGAAAGGCATTGTTCTGGTGGAAGCTCCATCCCAATCACCCTCCCCCTCTCTCTCCAAACCCTGCTGCATCTCAGAAAGTCTGCCAAACGATGACCCCTCCCCCAGAGATGCTCAAGACCACTCCAACAGGGTACTTAAACTGCCCCCAGAAAACAGACATGTGGTTTTCTGGTCTTTTCCATCTCCTCTCTGGGGGGCTGGAAAATCATCTAGCAGTATTTTTACCCACTAAACCTGGGCTTTTTCTAATTCGGTTTGATTTGGTCTGACTTGGATTGCTGTGCCCATGGAGATGCTTATTGAGGTGCAGAAACTTCTCGGACATGGCGGGCAGTGGGGATGTGAGGGTCCACAGTCAAAAAGCAGAGAGCGGTTGGTACAACCGCTCGGCATGTTGGTACTACCCATATTGAGTGGAGTGGTATGCCATACCTGCATGGATCTGCCCTACTCAGTTAAACCTCTCTGGAAACTCACCCACAGACACACCCAGAAGTGTGTTTCCCAGGTGATTCTAAATCGAGTTAAGTTGACAAAAAAATTCACTGTCACCCTGGAGAAGCTATCTTAAGAAGGGAAATATTCAAGAGAATCAAGAAATATTACATCATGAGGAAGTGATATTTAACCCAAGACCTAGAAGGCCAGAGGTGTAAGAAAAGCAAGGACACTTGGGAGTGTATTGCGGGCACGGGAAACCCTCTGCCAGGGCTCCAAATGGGAGATTGTCACATTTGCCTAAGGAACCCACACAAAGCCATTGTGTGTGAAGTCTGGAATGCAGGGGAGAGCTGAGAGTCCACGTGAATAGCTTAACTTTTAGCCCAGACTGATGGATTTACCAAGGAGAAGACAGCTGGTCCCTGGGTACACTGGAGATAAAAAGGAAAAGCTGAGCTGGGTGTAGTTACACAGTCCTGTAATCCCAGCACTTGCGAAGCTGAGGCAGGAGGATTGCTGGTTCTAGGATTACAGCCTAGATTGCCTAGTAAGATCTTGTCTCATCATCATCATCATCATCATCATCATCATCATCATCATAGTTATAATCATAATAAATCCTTAGGTGTGCAGTCTCTGACTACTACCAAGAACTTGTGCATTTGTTGCTAAAACCCTCCAACAAGCACAGGACTGCAATGGTCAGGCTGGACTAAAGCTCCCCTTCTGTTTAGGAAAATCCTCAGAAATGCAAATCTCTAATTAAAAACAAAACAAAAGGTACAGTGGAATTTTAGGAGACTTTAAACAGCTTGCAGGGTTACAAACCACCCTCAAACCCCACACCCCCACATCTGCTAAGTGTGGTCTGGAAAGACTGTGTGAAAACAGTGCCTGGTGGGAGCGGCAGAGGTCAGCTTAGCTTCAGGCGGCATCCACAGGCATCCAGATAGGACCGTGACACAACCAAACTGCCCTGAGAGCCTTAGAGCAAGTACCTCTCCCCACAGCCAACACCAAGGCTTCCACACCACCTTGCCTAAAATGCTCAGTCAGAATCTAAAGTTATCCCACATGGAGTCCAGGAAGCTGAGTAAAGTCGGCCTTGAAAATGAATCACAGACCTTTGCCTGTTAGTCTTGGTTCCTGCCTCTTTCCAATCAGACCCTGAACTATAATCCATCTTCATTATGCCCCTTTTAAGGCAAAAAGAGTCCATTTCCGCAAGTCTAATTAAGGAAGGAATGTTATAAGCCTTAGATCATGAATCTCCTATCAAAACTCTGTTTCTGTGTCCATTACAATCATATACACAAACGCATATGTACATACACACATGTATGCAATGCACACATTTATGCACATGCATACGCATACACATATACACATGTGTACATGTATGTGCACACATGCACATTATATGTTTATAGATGACGTGCATGTACACGCAGAGATATATACGTACACACATGTACACATACATATGTGCATGCATATATACATAAACACATATAGTTATACGTGCACACATGTACATGCACATTTATATTTATATTCACACACGTACACAAACATGTATACATACACATGTGCACACACATACACATACATTATGCATGAATATGCATATATGCATACACATATACATGCGTGCGTGCACATATGCACATGCATGCACATAAATATATAAGTGCACACAGGCATATATACACACACATATACATGTGCACATATTTATACATATGCATGTGTATTACACCCATACACATATGCACAGGTGCACACATGTATACATGCACACATACATATGTGTATGCACATATACTCATACACACACTTGTACATGCATATACATATGCACATATGCACAGCCACATGCAGAATCACACAGATGTACACAAATACACACAGTTACACACACACACAGGCTGCTTTGAAGGAAGGCTATTCACAAGCCCAAGAATAGATGAAATGGCAGCAGGAGCTATAGCCAGTGTCACTAGCAATAGCAGCCCCTCTACCTAGTTGTTCCCATCGTGCATACCCTGTGAGAGTACACACATCTAATGGGTGCCCAAAGGGGTGGGGAAGGCCTGCCTGACTGGCGTCTGCACAAAGGAATGAAGCAGGCATTGACTGAACTGAAGTGACCATCAATGCTCTTTGACAGATGATGGTTTGAGAATGGCATTTGACCCGTTTAATTCACTGGTTTGGTGAGGCCAACAGGAATTCTGTTCAGAGTTCTTATGAAGATTCTGTCTGGTGGCAAAAAGGACAGGGTGCTAACCGGAGCTGGGTTATGTGGTGGTGACATACCTTTCTCTGCCACAGACAACATGGTAAAGAACTCTTAGCCACAGAGAAGACTGTGACCTGCTTGCTGTACTGCCTGTAGGGTAGGGAGCATTAGGATGAAACTGTGTTAGCCCTGAGCTTGGATGGCTGCTGCCAGGGGCCTGCACAAGCCTGACTTCAGGTCTAAGGCTGGGAAGATTCGAGCCCATCTGTGAGCTGCAATTAACTTTGAAGATGGAGATTAAATTGGGACATATTTGAGAATATAGTGACATTTACCTTGAAGATGAGAACCAAGTTTGAGGATTTGGTGACAAATGTTTTCCAGATGGGTCCTCCCCGTGAGCACATTCCTCACCCTGCTTCCCCTCACCACCCCCAGCCCAAGATCAATCACAAGGCAGAGCTGAGTGTTTCTGAGTGTCAGCAAGTGAACGGCTCCTGCAAGATTTCTTCATCTTCTTCATCTAAGTACATGAATCTAATGACCATTTCAGGGCCTCTGTGTTCATGTAGACTATCTCTGGCCCCCATCCAATTACCCCATCTTATGAGGGATTCCCCTCTGTATGCTGTGAATGTGTTTTATTACCATTGGTTGATAAAGAAGCTGCTTTGGCCTATGGCAGGGCAGAATATAGCCAAGCAGGAAACCCTAATGGAGATAGAGAGAATAGGTGGAGTCATGTAGCTGCCAAAGGAGAAAGACACCAGAACCTTACCAGTAGGCTGTAGCCTCGTGGGTTAATTTAAGATATAAGAGCTAGGTAGGAATACGCTTACACCATTGGCCAAGCAGTGTTGTAACTAATAGAGTTTCTGTGTGATTATTTGGGTCTGGGCGGCCAGGAAATGAATGAGCAGTCTCCAGTCACACGCATCTCATCCCCAATCCTAATATGGTTCCTCCCAGGCAAACCATGCAAGTGTCTCTAATTCCAGTTCTTTAATTATACCAACAATTATCAACATCTTGAAGAGAGACATACTAACCATTGAATTTCCTTTTCAGAATATTTAAAAATCCAGTCAGACGATTTCTACACCTTACAGAACCATCCCAGTGCAGCATTAGGGGACTGGGCCAGCCCATCTTATTGAACAGACATTGCCACTGCAGTTTAGATGACGCCAGAGGAGACTGTAGTGCGGTGGAAGAGCATTGCCTAGCAGGCACAGGTTTGTGGCTTCAGTAGGTGCTCTGTGTGTGTGTGTGTGTGTGTGTGTGTGTGTGTGTGTGTGTGTGCGATCCTCCCAGAGCATAAATATACATGTACATACTTGTGAGTATTCACACGCTCACAAGCAAGATTTGAGACCCGGCCAGGAGTCTTCAATCCTGCAATGGGGGAGGGAGCTGTTAAGCTGCCCCAGCTGGTGAGTTCTGTTGACTTGAAGGGATCTTAGAGATCAGCAGGATTAGCCTCCTCTCCGTGTAGATGAGAAGCTAAATCCAAAGAGGAAAGAGTCTTGGCTGGAGGACCAAAGCTCTGGGCTTAAAATAAGTGAAAACAAGTGAGTTCATGTGGTGTTACGGATGCTATTTTCCTATAGAGCAGAGTGTGGAATGCTTTGTACACTACCCACAACCAAGACCTAAGGTGCAGTGGATGTTCCCAGAGACCCCTTGGGTAGCTTACTGGAACTGTTTATGCAGGGTGGACACAACCATACTTTTCAAAGTAGGTCCAAGGTCATGTCTCTGCTACATGCTCCCACAATTGGCCGTGACTGACTGACCATGGGAGAAGGCATGGCCAGTTGGCCAGGCAGTCTGTTCGCCAGGAACTTGACATCTAGCACCCAAATGGGGCTTTCCCTTAGGCTCTAGCTTCTGAATCTCCACTCCTTTTACAGCTGAACGTATCTTGCATTTCTACCCAGCTAAGGCAACAGCCACCTTCATGCCTGTTTCTACTGATTCCAAACAGCTGCCTGGAAACCTGCAGGGAAAAACCCAAGAAGACGGAGCATCCAAGCAGGGATGCCATGAGGTGCAAATGGCAAAAGGCCTAAAAGATCCTAGAGAAAACAAACAGAGCATAGGTCCAAATTCTCGAGAACAGGAGAGCCACGGCTGGATGCCCAAAGAGAATGAAGGGGAATAGTCTTCACCCCATTGTCCTTGCTCCCTCCCCCCAGAGATCTAGGTGACATTGGGATTGGTTTACTCACAACCTCAAGCTGCCTGGTGCCTACATCAGGAAAGAGAATATGCCAGCCCTGACCAAGTGTTCCTCAGTGCCCCGGGCAGCCACTCTGACAGGCTGTAACTGTTTGTAAGATATAAGGAAGAAACACACATCTGCGTTCCTAGTTTCCCTGCTCACCTTCAGTCCTGCAGGTGAGACCCTGGTTTAGGGTACCATGTGCACTGGGTGACACAAATCTGCCATGGCATTGTTGGCATGAGAGAGCAGTGCAAGATTCAGGCCAGAAGAAAGGACCCGCATTCCCTAGTAGAATCCATGCCCCCAGTTAGATACTGGAACTCAGGGCCTCCCAGGTTCTCACTAGGAGTAGAGTGGAGGGGCCCCACCCAGGATATGAGGATTAGTCTTCGTTCATAACTTGGGTGGATTTAGAATTGTCTAAGGAGCGTATCTCTAGAGGCATGCCTGCTTCCAAGCAGGGAAGACTCAGCCTAGATGTGGGTCACACCATCCCATGAGTTGATACCCCGGACTGGGAAAAGGGGGCACAGCACCCATGAGTCAATCCAACCAGGTACAGCCTAAGGACCATTCCCTTTGTGGACCACCCAAAAGTAAAGGGTAGAAAGAGAGAAAAAGAGTGAGCAGAGTCTGTACATGGAGACATTAAACAGCCTACAGGGCACCCACCTTCCTCTGCTGCAGCGCCAACATTTTCAGAGAGCCCGTTCCCTGACAGCATCATCCAGAGAAAAGGTCACAGCTGCCTCACTTCATTTCTGGGCTTTACAGCAAATAGGGGAACGGGTCTTCCATGTGTATCGTGTCCCAGGTGTGCAGTAAAAGCCGCCTGCACATAGGCACCTGTGCGCTGCATCTTAGAAGCTCCGGCCCTCCTGAGCTTCCGAGGGTCTGCCAAGTGTCATAAACCAGATGGTGTCTCTGGGCTCAGGAGCACAAGGAGAACCTCACAAGCAGCCAAAACAACATCCAGAAAGCCGAGAGAATAAATTCCACACCAATTCCATGTCAGTCTAGGGCAGTGGTTCTCAGGGGGTGTGCCCTGGGCTGGCACGAAAGCATGGCCTAAGAACTTGCTGGAAATGCGCATTGCCAGGCCCCATCCCCCCACCTGACTTGATGGCTCCGGGACCCCACTGCAATTTGTTTTATGTCAAGGACTGTTTGCCATCCCCCCAGGGAGGCTCATGCACACAAGGGACTAGGAACCATTATTCCACTCAGGTCCCACGACAGGGCAGAGTCCTGTGAGGCAGGAGAGGTTCCTACCAAGACGAGCCCTTCTCAGGACCTGCGGGCAGTACAGACTTGGGGGTGAAAGGACTCGAGGGTGGTAGATGGAGCCAAGGTGAGGGGACCTGAGCCTGAGAAAAGTTACAGCGACAAGGGGCGAACCTCTCCATGCATCCTCCAGCAAAGGCTAAGCGCGAAGGCAGACATAACAGGAGAGCATGGGAGCAGAAAGAAGGCAAAGCCACGCAGAGGAGTTCCCAGTGCCAGCAAATGCCAGTGACGCACCCCCATTCTTTCAGAACATCTGCGCCAGCAGGGCAGAAAGCCTCAGAGTCCCTCTCTGCCGCTCAAAGTCAGTGATCACACAGCCCTTCACTGTGCAGCATTCTGCGGCGCAAAAAGAAAACTAGGAAAAAACTGGGCTGCACGGGAGGTGAGCCAGGTAGGCTGAGAACGAACAACCTTCCGCTTCCAAGAAGCCACCCTGCTTCTTCCTATCAGGTCCTCTGTCCCTCCTAACATCTCATTCCCCAGCCCTCTCTACGTGAGCCTGAGTGCTCCTTCAGGGTGGTCCCTGGACAGAAATACCTCTTATGTGGCAGTGGTTTGTTCGCGCTCTCGGTCTGAGAGTGGGAAGGCACGGGAGGAGCAGAGGCAACTGCAGTCGGGGAGCAGAGGGAAGTGATGTGCAGGGGCTCGGTTCACCTTCTCCTTTCCCCTTAGTTGAGCCTCCATGCTCCCACACTCAGACTGGGTCTTCCCTCCTCAGTTAATCCTTTCTGGAAACACCAAACATAGACACACCCAAACATATGTTTCTATGGTGACCCTAAATCCCGCCAAATTAACTATGAGGATTAACCATTTCTTTTATGTGTATGGGTGTTTTGCCTGTATGGATGTATGTGAGTCACATGTGTGCCTAGTCCCCAAGGAGGCCAGAAGATGTGTTGGATACCCTTGAAATGGAGTTACAGATGGTTGTGAGCCCTCATGTGGGTGTTGGAAGTCAAACCCAGGCCTCTGGAAGAGCAGCCTGTGCCCTTAAACTCTGAGCCATCCCTCCAGCCCCCACCCCCACCCATTGCTTATTTAAATAGAAGTGGAGAATAAGGCCAAAACCCACCTTCCACCATCTGCCCAAGGGCTGCCCCTTTAGGGGAGGACGCAGCGAGGACTCTCCAGATGCCCTTGTCAGCTGCCCCTGTGGAGGCTCAACAGCCCTAGGGAGCCGCTATACTGTCTTCCGGAGACAGGAGAAGGGCAGTTCCTCCTGGCCTCCTCCCTGGTTATAGCAGGCCATTTGTAGATATATAATAAACCTTTCGACCGGCTCCATCCAAGGCCCCAGCACCAAGGTGCTATAAAGCGGCCTCTGAGTCAATGAGAGGCAGCTGGTTGAAGCGTTTCCCAGCTTTTCACATGACTCATAAATTTGTTACATGGTGAGGAAATTCCCTGAAGGCCCTTTGGCAGTCTCATCCAGTCTGACCAGTAGCTAAGAAACACATAGCCTTCTGGTTACGAAAACACACTCGGCTTTGACTCAGGCCTTCAACGGAGGGTCACTTGACAAGCTCTCCTTGCACGACGACATTCGCAGCAGCTTTCTTGGGGAGAGCAGGGATTTATTAGGAAGATGCACCGCAAAGCAGCCTTCCATAGGTCAGAGGGAGGTTCTGTGTGGGAGAGCTCACACGTGCAGTCACTGCTGCCACAATCAAGCCCTGGTTAGGGCAGACAGTGATTGCCATCCCGCATCACCAGCGAGCCTGCTCCTCACTTCTCCCCACAGGCAAGTCAATGTGTTTGTGCAATGGATTCCTGACACTAGCCAGTTCCTCTCCTAGGTACACTGTCCACCTTTGGGCTTATGTGACAAGATGGAGCAGAAGCGAAGGCCACATCCCATTTCCTCCCAGCTTCAGGCAAACAGTGTTGCCATACTAGGACATGCTGGGTGTCTCTTAAGAAAGAGAGTGAGGAGGGGAAACCCCGGAAGTAGTTCTACTTCTGGGTGGTTCTGGGTGGCAATCAGTGGTGTTTGCTTTGTATTGATCCATCACGGTTTCCATCACCAAGTGGAATGGTTCTTTGTCCTGTGGCAAGCTGCAAGCTGCTAGGCATCATGGTGACACCCTGACTCTGTCAGCCAATTGCATCTCTCAGCCTCGCGAGCATTGTCTTCTCCATGAGATAGACATGCCTCTCCATAGGCCTGTAACTCTTCAAAGTTTATCTCTTAAATATTAGCTTTTCACCAGGAGCCTGGATGCACATAACTAGAATTCCAGCTACTCAGGAGACTGATGCAGGAGGACCACAAGCTGAAGGCCAGCCTAAGAAACTTAGTGAGACTTGGCCTCAAAACTTTAAAACACAAAGAAGAAATGGAGCATGTAGCCTAGTTGGTAGAGGGCTTGCCTAGGAAGCACAAGGCCCCAGGTTAGATCCGCAGCACCACATAAAACCAGACATAGTGTTGAATGCCTGTAAACCCCAGCTCTGAGAAGGTGGAAGGGGGTGGATTAGAAGTTCATGATCATCTTTGATTATACAGAGATCATGACTAGCCTAGGCTGCCCAGAATCTTTTCTCAAATAACTTAATGAGATCTATGATATATAGATAAATGGATAGATAGGTAGATAGAGAGATACATAGATATACAAATGCAAGATAGATAGATAGATAGATAGATAGATCTCAGTAGTAGCAAGTAGATACTTGCCTAGCATGTGCAAGACCCTAGGCTCAATCCCCAGCATTACACACACAAACACATGTACCACAATATATATATACATATATACATATATATAACCTTTATATATGTCACACACTAGATGTATATTATACATGTATTGTATATTATGTGTGTATAATATATATTATATGTGGGTATATTATATAATATATATATATATATCGCTATATGTGGGTGTATCACCTTTTCTAGCTGAACCTCAGTTTCCTTACCTGTTAAACAAAGTTAGTGGCAAATGCCAAATGAACATGTGGTAAGTAGACACCAGCACCTGGGGAGGCTGCCTCTGACAAAACGTATTTCCTTGCAGATGTTCTTTGATATGATGAGATTGTCACGGAAAGCCATGGCTTCTGCTCCCCTGCCATCTCGTCGACCCAGTGATCACCTCCAACATGTCTATACCTTGTGTGCATTTTTATTCTTTCTTTGCTCTAGAAAGACTAGATCGAGGGAGAAAGGGGAGAAGTAAAGATATCTTGATAAATGTCATCGTCTTAAAGAAAAAAGTCCTTGATGATCCAAAGTTGCTAATGCCACCTTGGACACAGTGAGGAAGTCTACTGAGAGAAACATCTAGAACGGTGGGAACAAAGACAGGCCTAGAAAGCACACGAATCAGACGGTGAATAGGCAGAAGCGGGGAGTGAATGGTGGCCCATGTCACCGGAGCAGAGTTTCTCCCTGAAAGCAAACACTGTTGTAGGGATCAGTGAGATGGCTCAGCAAGTCAAGGCACATGCTGACTGAGCCTGGAGAACTGGAAGGGAACTCATTGACTCCTCAAGTCGTCCTCTGACTTCCCTGTGCACACCATGATACACACGTGCCCACATACACACCATGCACACACACACTTATATGCACACACACAAAATAATAAATATGTAAAGAATTTTAATGCACAAGTAGAAATATAAAGAGACCAAGGTGAGAATGAGCAATGGTGACCAAGCAAGAAAGGAGGGCTGTGGCTTTGCTGACTCCCATGAGAGGCCTTACCCCTTCTGAAGGGAGGAGAAGTGGATGGGGGGAGGCGTAAAAGGGAGGCTGGAGAAGGGGACGGGAGGCGAGGAGGGAGGTAAAGCTGTGGTTGGTAAGCAAAATAAATTTTAAAAACAGAAACAAAAGAAAAGAAAGGAGGGCTGGAGGAGGGACCACAGGACACTCAATGGAAGCTCTAGAGAGCACAGTAAGGAGTTAGATTTTCTTTTGAGAGCAAAGGGAAACCACTGAAGATGGTGAAAAGGTGAGGATACACTCCCAGGACTTCAAATTCTAGCCACTGTCAGTCATGTGAAGTATATCACACGGCCAAAACTTCATCTCACGGAGTGTGATTCTGTACCTGTAAGCGAGTCCCCCACGCACACTTTGCTTTGCATGTGAAAAGAGAAGAAGAGAGGAGAGACTGCAAGATTTGGGGGGGTGGAAACCAGCTAGGTAGCTGTCTTAGGGTTTCTCTTGCTCTGACGAAAACACCATAACCAAAAATCCAGCTATGGAGGAAAGGATTGATTTGACTTCCGCTTCCACGTCACTGTCCATCACGGAGGAAGTCAGGACAGGAGCTCAAACAGGGCGGGATTCTGGAGGCAGGAGCTGATGCAGAGGCCATGGAAGGGTGCTGCTTACTGGCTTGCTTCCCCTGGCTTGCTCAGTCTGCTTTTTTATAGAATCCACTAGCCTTGAGATGGCCCCACCCTCCACATAAATCACTAATTGGGAAAACGCCCTCCAGGCTTGCATTATGGAGCATTTTTCTCAACTGAGACTCTCTCCTTTCAGAAGACTCTAATTCGTGTGTCAAGTTGACACGAGACTAACCAGAACAGTAGTGGACAATAAGCCAGTTTGGAGGACAGGAATACCTCAGTTATCTATTGCATATAATAAATCCACTCTAAACCTTAAGACAACCAAGATTTATCATGATTTCATACTGGCTAGAGGAGACCTCTGATGCCTTTGTCTAACAACAAAAAGGAACTTCACTCAGCAGGAGAGATTCCCCAACCCAAAGCAGATCAGGGCACAGAGAAGAACTTACAGGGTACGTAGACAAGAGGGGTGGAAGGACATTAGGATGGCCAAGGGGCTGGAAAGAGAACTAGGAGGAAGCCAGGTCCTGGAAGCTTTCGTGTGGTCAACAGGAGCACATGCAGATGGTCATTCAATTTCTTGGGGTGGGGGAAAAGGATAAAATGGGTGGGTGTGCTTTTTGGTAGAACGCGTGGCCTAGCACTCAGAAGCCCTAAGTTCAGTCCCTAGCACCATATGAACTGGTCATACCGTAACCCCAACACTGAGGAGGTGACAGCAGCAGGGTCAGAAGCTCAAGGGCATAGCTACATAGCAAGTCTGAGGTTGGCCTGGGATCCATGAGACTGGATCAGCGAAAGAAGGAGGGTGTCTCAGTTAGGGTTTCTATGGCGACAATAAACACCATGACAAAATATCAAGTTGTGGAGGAAAGCGTTTATTTGGCTTACACTTTATAGTCCATCATTGGAGGAAGTCAGGACAGGAACTCATATAGGGCAGGATTTCAGAGGCAGGAGCTGACACAGAGGCCGTGGAGGAGTGCTGCTTTCTGGCTTGTTTGACATGACTTGCTCAGCTTGCTCTCCCTTAAGACCAGCAGACCAGGAATGGTACCACCCACCATGGACTGGTTACTCCCCCGTTGATCACTAATTGAGAAAATGCCTTACAGCTGGATCCCATGGAGGCATTTCCTCACCTGAGGCTCCTTCCTCTCTGGTGACTCTAGCTTGTATCAAGTTGACACACAAAACCAGGCAATCCAGGGAGCATAGGCACGGTAATCAAAAGCCCCTAATGGTTACAGGAAGAGGATTTGAATCCAGGCTAAGAGCAGACATTGAACTGCTCTAAATGGGGAACCCAACAGCCCTGAGTCTAAGCATGGATGCTCAGGGCACACGGGTGCTCAGGACACACGGGTGCTCAGAACACACAGGTGTTCAGGACAAACAGGTACTCAGGACACACGGGTGCTCAGGGCACACAGGTGTTCAGGACAAACAGGTACTCAGGACACATGGGTGCTCAGGGCACACGGGTGTCCAGGACACACAGGTGCTCAAGACGTGGATGTTTGAGGCACATGGATGCTCAGGACACATGGGTTCTTAGGGCACACGGATGTTCAGGGCACACAGGTGCTCAGGGCACACGGATGGCATGCACCCATGAAGGCACATGTAACAGAGCTTTGAGTAAGAGCTTTATTCCTCCCACCCGCCCTTCACCCATGTAACCTGCTTTGGGCAGCTGGATGGGTAGCTATCCATGTGGTGTGTCACATCTGAGCAGAGACTTGAGCCATGCAGGCTCACACAATCGTTTGCCATTCCCCTCTGCCTTGGGAACAGCATGTCCCGGGTAAGAGGTGAGGGTTATGCCTCAGTCCAGAGCCCAGAAAGTGTGCACAGTGTCTCGGCCAGAGTCATTAGAGCAGGTTGCTAACAGCCAAGCTAAAGCTGACTGGTGGGAGCTCAGCAAATGTCTGGGGAGCTGCAGTACCTAGAGAGACAGGGATGGACAACAGAATTAGGAGGGTGAAGTTATGACTGAGATAGTGGCCGAGAGGGACACCCCAGGGAAGCAGGGAAGAGACCATTGCACAAGACCAGGAAGTATGGCTTAGAGAAGCAAGGGAGGTGGTATGTTAATGTTCTTATAATCAAGGCCATGCACTCTTAGACTCCTTGGCACGCATGAATTCTACATAAGAACTTTCTAGTTCCTAAGCATATTTATTTAATAGTACATTTTTATTTATTAATTAATATAGTTAGTATTTATTTAATAGTAATTTGGTTTGAAATATGCTTCTAGTTCTTCTCATGGAAATAGGGACTGCATCTCAATGGCTTGGTCCACCTCATGCAGAGGCTGTCCAGACAAAATAGGAGTTTCACAGCAGAGAGTGTAGAAGGATCCAGAAAGAACTCCAAATTCTTGCCTGGGAAGAAACGTGTCTTATTTTAAGAGGCAGATATTTGACAACCTGAAACCCTCAGCCATTTAAACCCAGCTCCCCGCAACAGGTGGACTATGATGACATCCAGGGGGAGGGGCTGAGGTGGGCTGCTATGCCCAGCCCTGGGATTCCCCCCTCCCCTCTCAGGACAACCACATCAGAGCTACAGTAGGGAAGGCACACAGAAGGCTGGAGCTAAACACTCAGGAACCCAGAGCTGTTCCAGGTCGGAGGTGCGTGATGAAGGGTGATTGTGTGCACATGTTTGTGCGAGCACACACGTGTACACGTTCACTACAGCAGAGGAAGTCAAGGCAAATAGTTCAATCACAGCCATCCCTTGGGGCAATTTCGGATCATTTTCTCATTAGGAAATGCAGAGTGTGGTATGACTAATGTCCAATCAGCCTGTAGTCCCAGCGCCCTCGCTCACCCCCATTACAGTCTGATGAGTGGGGAGGGGCTTCCGCCTTCTGCTCCAGAGCTGCTTGTTGGCCAAGCCTAGTGATGGAGGAGAAGGGCTCATTTTCAAATATGAACATGAGGCAAACCCATTAAATCTGGGGAACATGGCCACCTCCTGAGGGAGAAGAGACGAAGTTCCCACACCCACCTCTTTCTGGGCACACCGAAAGCTTCTGTTTTTCCTCTGCCCATCCCATTGCTCTTCCCGTTCACTTCTGACCCCTCCATCTGTTTTTCTTTTCCACTGTGCTGCTGTCCCTCGGTCCCACGGAGTACCCCGTCATCTTCCACTTCCCAGGGTTCTTCAACATCCTTTCCCTTCATTACATGAGCCGCCATCTGTATTCCCTTCTTTCTGCCTCTTCTCTTCTGACCTGTGTGCATGTATGCATGCATGTATGTGAACGCAACCCACCTGTGGAAACAGGACATGGTTCTTTTGTGGAAGACCTCAAACGTAGCTTTAATTTTCCAACCTCAAATCCATAGTCAAGGCTGTGCATGCTGAAAGGGCCCTCAGACGTTGTAGCAGGCATAAGCCCACCTCCTCACACCTCGGGGATGTTCTAGCAGACATGCCCCACCTCCTCACACATCAGGGATGTTCTAGAAGGCATGCCCCATCTCATCACACATCATGGATGTTCTAGAAGGCATGCCCCGTCTCCTCACACCTCGGGGATGTTCTAGCAAACATGCCCACCTCCTCACACCTCGGGGATGTTCTAGCAGACATGCCCACCTCCTCATACCTTGAACCTTTCTGGTCTAGCTTGTTTGCAAAGGCCCTGGCCAAAGTCAACATTGAAAGCCTCCTCTGCAAAGTAGGGGCTGGTAAGCCTGCTTCAGCAGACAGTCCTGCATCCTCCACCACTGCTGTCCCAGCTTCGAGGAGAGGAAGGAGAAAGCAAAGAAGAATGAATCTGAGGAGTCTGATGTTCACATGGGTTTTAGTGTTTTTGACTAAATCTCTTTCGTTAATATGCCAGGAAGCAAAGGCAGCACTCGGGAGGCAGAGGCAGAGGCAGAGGCAGGCGGATCTCTGTGAGTTTGATGCCAGCCTGGTCTACAAGAGCAAGTTCCAGGACAGGCTCCAAAACTACAGAGAAACCCTGTCTCGAAAAACCAAAACAACAACCTTAATCCTAGCACTCAGGAGTCAAAGGCACCAAGTTTGGTCTACAGAACAAGTTCCAAGGATACACAGAGAAACCCTGTTTCCAAAAAAAAAAAAGACAGAAAGAGAAAAAGGAATCTAAAGCTTGCCACTCTGTGTGTGGCATCTTGTAGCCTGACAGGAGATGGCTTCTGAGAGGATGGATGAATGAGTGGAGGTTCTGTAGCTGGGACACAGCAGGAAGGAGCTATCAGGAAAGGGTAGAGGTGCTGACTGCTGAGCCCAGTGAGCATCCCCACATCACCCTCTCCGTCCTGGCTGATGCAGTCCAGCAAGGGAACACAAACCAGAGGAAGCCCTGCCCACCGAAGGGCCATGCTCAGCATCTTAACTCTGCTAGGCCCACTGTCTTCTGCATCCACCGCCATGCAGGCTCAATTGTGAGACACAGGAAGAAGGCACCAGACAAGGATCTGATCCAGGACCCAGAAGTGCCCATGTGTGACAATCTTTATGGGCTTGGAAATCCCAGCCTCTGGTTCAACCCTAGCTCATGGGCACCTTGGGAAAATCAGTCTCCCCTATGGCCCCAGCTTCTAAACTAACCAATCTTGTGGGGCCTTTCTCCATCCAGAACCAGGAAGGGCTAGGAGTGCATCTACCCGGGGTGCTTGCCATGATTGTGGTTAAAATGCCCACCAGATAAGGGGCAGGTAGAGACATTGTCCCCTTTTACTGCCCCCCTCTGCCCTTAAGAAGCCTGGGATACACGCTTTTAATCAAACTAAAGCCTCACTCCTCGAAGTACAGCACAAACCAGCACCCTGAGCTCCCTCGGAGCTTCGCAGAAATATAGACTCTCAGGCCCACCTCAGACTTGGCAGCCAGGCCTGATCCCCAGAGTGAAGGCCCACATACCGAGGTACATGGAAAGTGCACCAGCCTGGGACCCAGCCAGTCCTTAGGAGCCATATGCCCCAGCAGCCTCTTGCCAAGTGGTGCTCTGTCAGTACACTGGGCTTGACCTCCTCATGCTAAAACGAGGTGGAGGGATAAGGAGGTGGCTCAGTGATTAATGGTGCTTTTCACGGAGTTCAGGCCTCCAGAACCCATGCAAATGCCGGATGAGCATAAAGGTTCATATCTCTGAAGGCAGAGACAGAGGACCCCCAGTGTCTACCAAGAGCCACCATACCTGCGAGCTCTGGGCTTGACTGAGAGACCATGTCTCAAAGAATTCTCAAAGAATAAGGTGGAAAAGCAATTGAGGCCTCCACATGTATGCACATATATGCACCTTCTCACACATGCAAAATCATGCATGCATGTCCATGCATACATACATGGAAAAAAAGAAAAAAAACAAGTAGAAAAGCATCTATCTGAGTGTGGTAGTTTGAATGTAATTGGCCCCCATAATCTCACAGGGACTGATGCTATTAGGAAGTGTGGACTTGTTAGTGTAGGTATGGCTTTGTTGGAGGAAGTATGTCACTGTGGGGCGGGCTTTGAGGGTTCTTATGCTCAGGATACTGCCAGTGTGTCAGTCGACTTCCTGTTGCCTGCCAGATGTAGGACTGTCAGCTCCAGCACCCCATCTGCCTGCACACTGCCATGCTTCCCGCCATGATGATGATGGACTAAACCTCTGAACTGTAAGCCAGCCCCGATTAAATGTTTTCCTTATAAGAGTCACGTGGTTGACAGACAGTTAAATGACGTATTTTGGAAGGAAGAGAGCTTAGCTTAGCAAGAGGTAGCTGGAGTGCAGTTCCCAGATGTCTTACGGATGGCATCTCTAATGCTGGAAACATTCTCTACCTTTGGCCTGCAGGATTGCAGAGGTTCTGTTCAGCTGTGTGGTCATCATGTAGTTTTCCAGTGAAAGAGACCTTTTCAGAGGTCAGAGATGGAAAACATACACTGTGAGTTCTGAAAACAGTGGCAGGGAAAGGCTGCCCTTTCCTTAATAAACGATGCATGTGTTTTTATACAAGAAAAAAAGAGTTGCCATGGTCCTGCTGTCTCCTCCCAGCATTAGAACCCTAACTAAGACACTGAGCTCACAGAGGGGAGTTTTCTAGAGTAGTCCGTGACAAGGGAAAGACTGTACACAGACTCACTGTGAATTGAAGAAGGGCTACAGAAACCAGGAATCACAGCAAATCAAGAACAGCAAGAATGGGATTCAGAGTACAGCTCTGTCAAAATGAAAACTCTCATTCATGTTTATGAAAACATGGAAAAGTCTAGAAGGCTAGAGCCCAAACTACTAACCATGGCAAAATGAGACATTCAGGGATGAACTGGGAGCAGAGAAGAAACCATTGCTTCCTCAAATCATCTTAGACCTTATTAACCTTGAAGGAATTAGCAGGCTGTGTAACCGAGGTATCCAAGTTTATCCGAAAGGGGGTACCTTGCTCTTAGTGTCTCCAACACCCCTCAATCAGGATATCTCGGGGACATCCCATGGTCCTGAGAGAGTCTCCAACTCAGATCCCAGAAGAACGGGAGCAGCTGCTTCTGTGGAACAGCTGCCAGAGAAGGTACAGCTTTGAATGTCACCATTCCCTTTGGGTGCATTCATCTGTGCTAAAAAAAAAAAAAAATGCCACAGACTCCAGTAAAGGCTAAAGCAGCATCTTATTTAGAGCAAGAAGGCACACGCTGTCACACTGGGGAAAGATTCCTGCATCTCAGAAGACCACTCCTGAGAAATAAGTCGTGGGGTTGACTCTGGATTAATATGTACACCTGCAGATGCACTAACACGTACATGTACACAAGCAAGCATGCACTCATACGTGCACGGGGACACACACACACACACACACACACACACACACTGGCCAACCAGCCCAAAAATTTTTTAAATAAAAATAAGGACTCATGAGCCCCACCTCAGATGGACATAACAAGAGCCATGACCCCTAGAGGTCAGGATACCAGTGCTCTGCCCCTAACCATCAAAGTGACTCTCTGGACCCTTGGGTCCCCAGGATACCAGTGCTCTGCCCCTAACCTCCAAGAATCAAATGTGAGAAGAGGACTTCTGCCTTGAACAACTTGGAGCTCACCTGACTCTGTGGGCCTTGCTAGGTAGAAGTGAGTCTAGACTGATGCTCCCTTCCATGCAACTTCGCCTTACTCAGAAAGAAATGAATCCCCGTGGCTCTGTGGCAATCGCCTTGCAAGTGTCACAGGAGGCAGGGCCTTGGACATAGTCCCCTCCATAGTACTCCCTGGCTTCCCCACTGGGAAGCAGTGACAGCCAACTCCAGTGAAAGGCAGCTGGAAACGTATCTATGATCTAACAAGCAGCATCTCTGGAGCTGGGCTGAGGCTGTAGAGTTTAGAGTCCAGCTGGGGTGGGGGAGGGCAACTGAGCAATCTCAGCATCTTGAAGCACTTGCTTCACAGACTGGAATTCAGAGCCCCAGCATTCAGGTAAACACTAGCTGGCATAGCAGCCTGTCTGAGTCCCGACCTTGGGAGGCAGAGAGAGAGAGAGAGAGAGAGAGAGAGAGAGAGAGAGAGAGAGAGAGAGAGAGAGAGAGAGAGAGAGAGAGAGAGAGAGAGAGAGATCCCCAGAGCAAGCTGGCCACGTA
Source organism: Arvicola amphibius (assembly GCF_903992535.2). NCBI lineage: Eukaryota > Metazoa > Chordata > Mammalia > Rodentia > Cricetidae > Arvicola > Arvicola amphibius. The sequence continues at coordinate 72,375,059 of NC_052055.2, read as the reverse complement.
GACAACTCAAATCGGCAATCCCTGTGTTCATCTGGGAACCCAGACCCTCTAAAGTTCTAACAGGTCCAGCCCTGCTCTATTTAGCTGAAACTCCCTCTTAATCAATCTCTTCACCCGAAGTGTTACCCCTCAGTGGGCAGGACTTGGCTCCATACAAAACCAAAAGAGATTAATTCACACTAACAAGACTGGCTGAGGAACGAGGCTTGTGATCACAGGAAATGGGTCAGCCAAGAAGCCGGTCCTGGCTCCTGAGCTCCACCAGGCTTGGGACTACTGTGTCCCTCTGAGAGGGGTGGAAGACAGCAAGGTGGCTCTGGATGGCAAAACCGCCCCCAGGAGACACTGGCAGGCAATTACATCAACACAGGACGCCTTTGTCTTGAGCTCAGGCTGGGTTCCCACAAGCGACTGAAATAAATTAGAGCCTTTTCAACGAGGGCGGTTGAAAGCAGCCCTCTTGGAAAAATCTCAGCAGCTGTGCTTTATGGGATTATAACTAGTAGCAAAACACCCCAAACCACACAATCGCCTGCAAAGGGGGAAATCAAATCAAACTCAACATTGTTGCAGACCTGGAAAATGTCTCCCCAGGAAGCCAGGCCCGGGAGCCTGCTCAATGTTTTGCTGCTTGGTGGCTCAGAGAGACAGGCGCTGCTCTCAGGGGGTCACATATAGTTTGTACACAACAAGCAGCCAGAGCCTCCAACTGACACCACACACAGGCAGACTGGAGCCGGGGACCTGGCCCAGTGCAGGACACTATCACAGGGATGTGCTGGGCGCTAGAAGTCCCTGGGTGCTAAGTGGCACAGCACAGATAGCAATGTACAGGAACACTGACTCTGTATTGACAAGGTTCTACAATGAGTGGGGAAAGAATGGCCTGCTTAGGGGGCAAATGTGCCCCCATGGTGCGTAGAGGCAGATACAAGCTCCACTCCCTAGAGAGCTGCTGGAAGCAACCACCCCAGGATGGATCTGTAATCTAGCAGAAGGCTAACATGGAATAACAGAATCAGAACTGAGCAGCCAGATCCCTGGGTAGCTCCATCTCTGTGAGAAATAAGGGAGCCTCTGTTTTCCTGTCCGTAAAATGGGTATCTGCATGTTCTCTCTTTTTCTAAGATAGGGATGGGGGTTGGTAAGACACTTCAGATGAGAAGCAAAGGAGACAGAAATCAAAACAGGACTGTGTATGGGAGCAAGATGGTCTGGGAAAGGGCAAAGAATTTTCCAGACTGATGGAAATGTGCTGCATCTTGACTAGAGGGGGCCAGATTCTTGCATACGTATATTAGTCAACATTTATCCAACTGTGCATTAAGTACACTCTACTGTATGCAAATTCTATTTTTGTTTTTAAAGCTAGGAAGTGAAGTTTAAGTACTCAGAGCATGAGAGGGCCATGAACGGGGTTCTACAGCTGCTGTGACCAGGACACACCAATCCACAAAGTCTCACATCGCCTCGGGTGGGAGATTATTTTGAAGTTCAGGGTGAATGGTTTTAGAAAACACATATGTTTGTGTCTAGTTCAAACTGGTTTGGTAGGTATTTAAGAGAAAACATTCGTGGGATTCGGAGTGCAGTCAAAAAGTAATAATATTTGGGTTCAGTTTGGGGTTTGGTGAAATGGAGCCGTGTTTTCCAATTTGGGATCATGGTTCAGTTCAGTTCAAGCTCTTGTTGGGACACCCCAGTGCAGGGTAACACCCCCCAGATCACTGCATATTACCCTCGCTGCTGGCAGCCCAATGTGGGGTGACGCCCCTCCGGACACTATTTACATTCTGCCCTCCCTATAGATAGCACCACGTGCAGTGAACCTCCCCGACTCCTGGACACTGTCTGCACACTGACCTCCCTGTAGCCTGCCCAGTTGTGTGGTAACACCCCGGAGACACCATCTGTGTACTGCCCTCCCTGCCCAATGGGCCCTTCCCAGATTTTCCAGCACCTTCTGAAAGAAGTGGGAACTTCAGAGGAAAAGAAGAGACTCCAGTCCTCGGTCACACCAAGGGCCACACCCCAGTACATGGGTAAAGCAGAATTTGGTCTTTGAGATGACTCACCCACCAGGTGGAAGAGAGCCCGTAACCTATACCTGAAGCCCCTGGCTGGGGGCTGCTGTGCCCTCCTGTGGGGGAGGCACTAAGAAAGGATGGAGAGCTTGGCCCAGGCCCAGGTCAGGGTCAACCCAAACACCCAGCAGAGATGTAAAGGCCCTGTGCAAGGCTAACATTCTCCCAGGCCACACGCCGGTTGTGGTGCTTGTTCCTTCCAAGCCTTGTCATAATCCTCTGTCCCTAGGAGCCATAATCCTCTGTCCCTATGAGCCATAGTCCTCTGTCCCTAGGAGTCTTCTCAGCATGTATATGGAGCTGTGACTTTTCTCTTTGGAATCCATGACTCCAAAGAAAAGTTGGAACAATAGACAGAAGACAGTTCATAACACACAACACACACACACACACAATTTATTCATTTTTATTTCATGTGCATTCATATTTTGCCTGCATGTCTGTCTGTGTGAGGATGTTGGATCCCCTGAAACTGGAGTTACAGGCAGCTATGAGCTGCCTTGTGGGCACTGGGAATTTAACCTGGGTCCCCTGGAAGAGCAGCCAGTGTTCTTAACCACTGAGACATCTCTCCAGCCCCCAGCTCAAAATTCCTGGTGGAAGTTTCCAGAAAGAACCTTGGTGTCACATGGGAGTAAACCTCCAGGAAAGGCTGTGAGCTGAAGGAGTCACCTCCACACCTGGCCTCCACAGCTACTTCTGCACTTGGGCCTGGCTCATTCTGTCCTGGGCCAGAGGCACAAGAAGTCAGCCCCACCCATCCCAGCCCCACTTCCCTGTCTTCTGTGGTCTGTACTGCCATTGAATTTTCCATCTGCCTCAAGCGTTTAACACCCTTGTGCACGGGTGAGTAAGTTCCTTCACCCCTGTGCCTTGTTCTTCTGAGTAACAAGCCTGAGTGTTCTCCAGAAGGTGCTGAACACTCCGTGCAGAGGGCACTCACTGGGAAAAGTACCACCAGGTCAGAACGCCTCCAGCTCACCTTCCTTTCTGATCAATCCTTCCCTGAAGCTTAAGGCTCCTTTATAGCAAAAGGCAACTGTCAGTAGGAACAGCCTGTACCGTGTTGTGGTTTGTGCACTAAGTAAATGGGTCAAACTAAGTAGGTCGGTGCCGGCAAGGCTCCTACACAGAGCTGCGCCCATCCAGAGAGGGCATTTTTAGCAGTAGTGGCCCTGACCAGACCACATGGACACAGGAGAAGAGTGGGCACATTTGCCATCCATCTTGATAAACACATCACAAATCCTGACTGAAGGGACTTGCTGAAGAATCTGTCAGCTGTCCTTAAAACAGGGACCAACATGCTGGACTGACACTTGACAGCAGCCCTGGACACAACACCCAGCTTGGGCAGCTCACCAAGTGCCCAGGGCTGATTTTACAGAGTAGGTGCCTGGTGAGTCTCTTCATTCTGAACTCTATGCAGAGTGTCAGCCCAAGGACACACAGTGTCCTGGATCCAGACGTCAAGTTCTCCTTCCTGCTGCCTGGCTGAGAATGTTACCACCAGCGTAACCTACAGCAGAGGGACTGAAAGTAGCTGATGCCCAGACAGCTTGCCCTGGGAGACAAGGTGCTGGGAGCCTCCGCCGCTGCACACTGTGAGGACGCAGCCCCACAGACCTCCATGAGATCTTTTGGGGGAGACGAGGAAGGGGGTTCGCTCGTTCTCTTAGTCAGAAGTGCAGAGTGGGCAGGATTTTAATCTGTTGGAAAAGAAAATTTCCCAAGATATTCAGAGCTCTCTGCCTCCTGGGCTCCAAGGTCCCTGCGGCCTGGGCGCCGTGCGCTGGGCAGGAGCGACCCCTGCTGGCCATAGGCATGGCAGCCCTGAGGAGGCCCCCCCAGGGGACCACTAGCCCATCTCTTCACCCTCGGAGAAGCAAAGATGTTTTGGCCACTGCTCCAAACTAGTAGCAGGAACCTTCGCCCCCATTTTTTTCAGGGACCCACAGAGCCCCAAGAACAGATCCCACAAAACTGCCTTCAGAAACCGTGGCTTTTCCCAGAACTGTCATTTTTCTCCGCTTCAATCAGATAGAACTTTTCCCTCCATAAACTGGTATTTTGCAGCTTATAGGCATGATGGGATGTGCCTGGAGGCCATCAGCTGCCTTCCCAGGAGCCAACTCCCCAAACTTTACAGGGATGAAATGAAGGAAGCCAGCCAGGGAAGGCGGAAGGCAAAGCACCCAGAGTCCCTGACCGTTTCTAGCCTTAACGGTAAAGGGAAAGGTCTGTGTAGGAGGGTCACTAACAGGAGCAGGGACCCCAGCAGAGGAGAAAGGGAGCCCAGAAGAGGGATCAGTGTCCCAGTGGCACTTCCCAACCACACAGGGCAGCAGTAAGGGATCCCAGCTTCAGGGCTGAGGTAGGAGCAGGAACTGGGGCAGCCTAGGCAGAGTGGGGGACTTGAGGATTCTAAGGACAGATGCCAAGGAACTCGACTGTGACGGTGTTCATGCTGTGGGGAGGGACTGACATTGGGTTTGTATTCATACACTGTGTGTCCACATGTCCTACAGCCCAGTGAAAACCACTCTCAGTAACAGCAGTGCTCTGTTTAGGGAGCAGGTCTGTGGAAGAGCCCCATGCAGGGCTCAGCGGTCTGGATGCGTGTTCTCACCTCCTTCAAGAAGCCCTGCCCCAGAACTGGTGGGGAAGCTAAATGACAGAGCACTTGTCTGGTACATAGGAGGCTTGGGTTCCACCCCCAGCATGGAAAACTAAAAGCAGCAAGGATGGCCAGGAGAGGTGGTTCCATTGGTACCGTATCTGCTGAAAAAGCATGAGGACCTGGGTCAGTCTCCAGAACCCATGTGAAAGAGCACACAGCAGACCCATGGGAGCCCAGTGCTGGGGAGGTGAACACAGGCAGATCTTGTTGGCCCTCCAGTATAGCTGAACTGGTACCCAGTTCAGTGAGAGACCATGTGTTCAAACAGTAAGGTGGAGAGCCATGGAGGAAGATGCCTGACGTGACCTTGGGTCTTCACATGCACGTAAACACACACATACCTCATGCAAGCATAGAACACATAGTCGGGGCTTGGGATCACAACCAGCTGCTCTGCTAAGCAGGGTGACCTGAGATGTAAGGCAGGTAATGCCCTTTTCAGGTGGTGGCCTCGGTCACCTCACCCACCAGCACTTTAAATAGCAAGCATCCTGTAAATCACCCCGGGGAAGCAATGCATCAAGCCTAACACCCCGGTACTCATAACTTTGTAAACGTTTCTCTTTTTTTCATTATTAAAAAGGAAAAAAAAGTTTAAGAAGAACCCTGGCTTCATTTCCTGCCCTCTCCTCCATGGCAGGGGCAGGAGACATTTCCTTCAGGGTCGCAGATTCTGTTTCCATCTGGGGGAGACAGGCCTCGTGGGAGCAGCGCCCTTTAGGACTTTCCATGGGCTGAGAAATCTAATCCAGTGTTTTGCAGCCATCATTCAGCAGAGAGTTGTCATCTGGGTGGTTTGTTCAAGCCCCATGCTGCCTCCACCTCCCTCCCTCCCAGTCCCTGAGGACCAACTTGGTGACTCTCTTCATAGTTATGAACTAGCAGATCTGCTAAAACTTAGGAGGCCTAGGCTGAACTAAAACGTTTTTCAAAGAAACACTTTCCAGTCGAGAAAGGTAATATCCTAGAGGCCTGCCTGCCTTCCTGCAATTAACTAGAACACCACCCAGCATGGCTTTTGTTGGCTGCCACTTCCCATGGAAATACCTCAAATGCTTTTCCTCAGCCCTAAAATGGAACCTTTGTCTCTTTCCTGTTCAAGCCACAGAACAGCAGTGGAACCAGGGAGCCCTTCCTCCACCACCCACGGCAGCCAGGGCCAGTTGGCTAGCTCCCGGGTGGGCTCCAGGACCAGGACCAACCCCCAGGCCAGAAGGGGTGCTTGCCTGGAGGAGGGCCCTAGTGCATTCAAACCGAGCCTTGCCAGACTCTCCAGCTCTGGGAACTTGACCCGGGGCCTGCACCTTCCCAAAGCATAAACTACCACCTCCTGGTCTGTTCCGAGAGAGGCGCAGAGGCTGCCGGGTAGTTGGAAAAGGCGATTGTGCGCAAACTCCTGATGCACAGTAGCTGCCTCCCGCTGACACGTGGTGAAGCACTTTTAAGCAGAAATTCCGGGGAGTCCCACCAGAGGGAAATTTAGGTTCCCTCTTGGATTTCTTAGTCCAAAAAAGGAAGATAGAGAAGAAGAAGAATAAAAAAGGCCAAGCAGTTTGAGTCAAGCTGGTGTAGAAGTTGGCAGGGATGGAAGGAAGCATCAGGGAAAGTACGGAAGCCAAGGCATTAGGGAAAGCACACTTAGATAGGAGATGAAAAGACTGGAGAGACTGGAGGACTCGGGTTCAGTTCCCAGCGCCCACATGTCAGCTCACAGCCTCTGTTACTACAGTTCCAGGGGCTCCGTCCCCACTGGCTTCCCTGGGAACCTGCACACACACACAACATGAATAAGAACAAATAAATAAATCTTTTTTTAAGTTGTTAATGGCAAATAACACCTTAGAAGACTTTTTGCTACATTTTTATTTTTTCCCAAATGCTACACAGTCAGGCACAGTGAACCCAGAACTTGAAAGGCTGAGGCAGAAGACTTGTGAATTTGAAGCCCATTTGAATTTGAATTATGTAGCTAGTCCCCATCTCCAAAAAAAAAAAAAATGTAATTAATCAATCAATTAATAAAATGAAATAACTATAATGTGATAATCAAATGTTATACTGTTGAGTCTTTCAAAAATATTTTAGCTAATCCCCATTTTCTCTGAAGAATCTTTAGAATTCAAAACAGAGCCCGTGAAGGGACCTCGCTAGGGCCAGACACGACGGCGACACAGCAGGCAAAGCTCACCCGAAAATTCCTAAATTAGCACAGAATTTGGAAACAGTAAGATTTAACTGAAGAACATGTATTGTGACTTAGAGGATAAAGGAGAATACATTTTCATTGCTGATCACTTGCTAGAGTGTTGTTTACCATGCTGCTGGACTCTTCACAATGCCCAGGAAACAGAGGCAGCCCAGAGGCCCATAAGCCAGCAAGCAGATAAAGAAACACAACAATTTAATCCAGCGAAATAATAACATCTGCAAGAAAATGGAAGGACCTGGAAATTATTCTATTTTTAAAAAACTGTTTTTCGTTTATTTATGTGTTTTATATATGAGTGATCAATCTGCATGTATGCTTGCATGCCAGAAAAGGGCAACAGATCCCATTATAGTTGGTTGTGAGATGCCATGTGGTTGCTGGGAATTGAACTTAGGACCTCTGCTGAGCCGTCTCTTCAGCCCCCTAGAAATTATTCTTAAGAGAAGTATCCCAGACACAGAAAGGCAAATAGTGCAAGTTTTCTCTCACATGCAGATCCTAGACTCACTTTTCGCATATGTATGGGTGTCCGTGTTTCTGTGTGGTTTTGTGTATATCTCTGTCTGGAGGTATATATGTGTTTACATCTGTCTGTGTATGTCTGTATCTCTGTGTGGTGCCTGTGTATATATCTGTATGTATTGTGTATGTATTTCTCTGTGTGTCTCTGTGTGTGTACCTATGTGTATGTCTATGTGTGTATATGTGTGTCTATGTATTGTGTGTACTTATCTGTGTCTCTGTGTGTGCCTGTGTGTATGTGTGCGTCTGTATTTCTGTGTGTATCTGTGTATATATCTGCATGTCTATATGTGTCTATTTCTGTGTCTGTCTGGGGGGGCGGTGCAGTGTAGGGTATCTGTGTATGTCTGTATATAGATCATAAAAGTAGAAAGGAGTGCATTAGAGATGATTTTTTTAAAAAAAGTTCCTTAGGAAACATGAAAAGAGAAAAAGAAGAAAGTGATTGGGTGATTTCATTATCATTTCAGTTAAATATTAGAACAATTTCATGGTACCCAATAAAGAAAAAAGTGTCGTGTGTGAGGAGTTTTAATTATCATGTTAAATGTGTCATTCTGCGTCCTCTTCTTTTTTTATTTTTATTTATTTATTTTTATTTATTTATTGAGACAAGGTTTCTTTGTGTAGCCTAGAACTCACTCTGTAGACAAGGCTGTCCTTGAACTCACAGAGATCTGCCGGTCTCTGCCTCCTGAGTGCTGGGTTAAAAGAGTATGTTGCCACCACCCAGCTCAGCAGTACCTTTTAATTGCTGCAGAGAGGAATCTTTTTTATTGATATTTATTGAGCTCTATATTTTTCTCTGCTCCCCTCCCTGACTCTCCCCTCCCTCCTTCAATCCTTCCCCAAGGTCCCCATGCTCCCAATTTACTCAGGAGATCTTGTCTTTTTCTACTTTCTACTTCCCATGTAGATTATATCTACGTAAGTCTCTCTTAGTGTCCACACTGTTGTCTAAATTCTCTGGGATTGTCGTTTGTAGGCTGGTTTTCTTTGTTTTATGTTTAAAAATCACCTATGAGTGAGTACATGTGATAATTGTCTTTTTGTGTCTGGGTTACCTCACTCAAAATGATGTTTTCTAGCTTCATCCATTTTCCTGCAAAATTTAAGCTGTCTTTTTTTTCTGCTGTGCAGTACTCCATTGTGTAAATGCACCACATTTTCCTTATCCATTCTTCGATTGAGGGGCATTTATGTTGTTTCTAGGTTCTGATTATGACAAATAATGATGCAATGAATATAGTTGAGAACATGTCCTGTGGCACGATTAAGGACCCTTTGGATATATACCCAAAAGTGGTATTACTGGGTCTTCAGGAAGGTTGTTTCCTAATTTTCTGAGAAATCGCCATACTGACATCCAAAGGGGTTGTACCAGCTTGCACTCCCACCAGCAATGCAGAAGTGTTCCCTTTACCCCACAACCTCTCCAGCATAAGTTGTCATCAGTGTTTTTAATTTTGGCCATTCTTACAGGTGTAAGATGGAATCTCAGAGTTGTTTTGATTTGCATTTCTCTGATGACTAAGGATGTTGAATATTTCCTTAAGTGTCTTTCAGCCATTTTAGATTCGAGAGGAATCTTTTGACACTCCTCAACATCTTATTCATCCTTCCCCTCCTGATGAACACCCAGGCTCTTTCTAACATTGAGTGATCCTCCTAAAAACAAGCTAAAGAGTTGCTTTAGGGAGGCAAGATGGAAACAAGATATCAGCATCTCCCATCTCACAGAACTCTGGTGGATGACCCTCAGCCATGTACCTGTCCATCATTTCCCTTTTATGATCTTGATGCTTGGTATTGTTACACTTTCATTTTGTCTGATGAATAAAAATAACATTTCAGTGTTGTTTTGCTAATTTTGGCAGTTTATTGGTTGTTCACTTGCTTAGCTGCCTGGTTGACTGAATGGCTGAATGACTGAATGGTTGTGTGGCCAGCTGGTTGGTTGGTTGGCTGGCTGACTGGCTGGCTGGCTGGCTGGCTGGCTGGTTAGTTGGCTAGCTAGCTTGTTCATTAGTTGGCTGCTTGGTTGGTTGGTTGGTTGGTTGATTGGTTGGTTGGTTGGTTAGCTGGCTGACTGGCTGGCTGGTTGGTTGATTTGCTGGTTGGTTGGTTGGTTGGTTGGTTGGTTGGTTGGTTGGTTGGTTGGTTGGTTGATTGGTTGGCTATCTGGTTGATTAGCTGGTCATTTGGTTGCTTGGCTGGCTGGTTGATTAACTGATTGGTTGGTTGATTGACTGGTTTGTTGGTTGGTTGGTTGGTTGGTTGGTTGGTTGGTTGGTTGGTTGGTTGGCTTTTTGAGACAGAGTTTCATTCTGTAGCCTAAGCTGTCTTGAAACCTACTGTGATCTCTCTAACCCATAGTGATCCTCCTGCCTCAGTCTTCCAAGTGCTGAAATTACCACACCCAGCTTAATATTTATTTTCCCAATGACTGGTGCAACTGAGTATCTTTCCTTTGTGCCTTAGCCACTGAGATTTGCTCCTCTGCAAACTTGCGGTTCACCTTTTTTCTACAAGGACATTTGCCTTTCATTTCTCAGATGCTACATTTTGCCATCCTGAAAATTAAATCAATCAGACTGCTCTTGTCCTTTGTGGTCAAGGGGTGAGGAGTGGGGGTCTCTTTTTAAGACCACCTCTCTGACTGAGATCTTAAAAATAGTTTGCTATTTTTTCCTAATGGTTTCAGGGCCTGTTTTTCATGTTAAGTCTTTAAAACCACTGGAATTTGTTATTGAGTATGGTGTGATATAAGAAGGTAAAAGATAATAAGAGGAAATTTTAGAAGGCAAGATAACAGCAATTCAAAAAATAATTTTTTTTAAAAAAAGTGCACTTTTATGAAAATGTCTGAATGTGATAGAATCTCACTTTGTAGCCAGGCTCGCCTGAAACTCTTGATCCTCCTGCCTCTGGCTCTACCTCCTGTTCCACCACCCTAGGGCCCAGCTATTCGTCCTCTTTATAATTATCACTGTGCTGTGACGGTTTGAGACTAATTTTCAAACCTGGAAGACTCCCCCAGAGTCTGGGGCAAGAACTGCTCCCAGGCCTGCATGTATTCAAAGAGTTATGAACTTACTGTCCAAATGGAGATGTGTGGCAAGTGTCAGGAGCCAGCTATGTAACTAAGTCTTCTCCAAAATGTCTTCATAGTGTCCTTGGTGTGGTTGACAGAAAAGAGGGAAAGAGAACAGGCAACGCCTCCCCTTCCTAAACTCCTTCTCTCCTGTGGACCAGAACTTACACCCACGGGTTATTTGTTCATTATTGTTGTAGTTGCTTTATTTGCTTGTTTGTTGACATTGGAGTCTCACATTATAATCCAGAACGGATGGCCTCAAACTCATGGCAATCCTCCTGACTCAGCCTCCCAAACAAGTGTGCCACTGTGCCTGGCTCACACAGCTTTCTTTAGGTGGGCAGCACCATGGAGGTCAGGGGCACAAGGGACAGGAAGACAGTGGAGCAGGCCTGTTAAGAGGGCACAGAGTACAGCAGCTGGAGAGGGCTTGAGGTAGAGAGACATGGTGTTCCATTGTCTGTGGGCGCTGCTCAGTGTAACTCACTGGTGGGCATTTGGCTTCCTCCCCGCCTTTGCTGATAGTATACTCCATGTGGATTTCCCCTTATTGGAACATCTCTAGACTGACCTAGCTATAGAGCTACTCCAAGAGTGTTCCCTAAGTGTTTCAGATACACCCTGTGTTGCCGGTTAGGTAGAATCTGTTGCCCTGTTTATGTCTGTCTTCACTGAACAGAGACAGCCCAGAGTCCTTTGCAACTCAGTAATGTAGTTATTTGCATTCTGGCTGTATACCCGAAGAAACAAGAGAGCAATCAAGATCAGCATGCTTGTCCCTACCAGTTTCAAAAGCACTGGGACACAAGGTCAATGAACCCCACATGGACTTACTGGACAAGTAAACAACCCCTCTCCACTGCTCCTCTCTCCACTGCCCCTCTCTCCCTGCCATGAGCTTTGGGGAAGTGCCCAGGTTTCATTTCCAGGGTTAGCTTAAAATGGTATAAGGAGGTGTATTACCCATCCTCAGAAGGAACAGAACAGAAGGAACAGATGGGTGGGTATGTATATTAAAAGGGAAATACTAGATTGACTAGGATGTGGTCCAGGTAGTCAAAAAATGGCTGTCTCCCCATGGAAAGTGAGAAGTCAAGAATCTAGTAGCTGTTCATGAAGCTGGATATCTTGGCAGACTCACTGTGGTGCTGGATTCCTATATGTTCCTGGAGAGCTGCCGGTCTTCAGCCTCCATTGGAATCCTGAAGAAGCTGGATTTAATACCAACCACAACAACAGGACAGATGAACTTGCCAGCAAGAATAGGGGAAAACAGGCAGAAAGCAAAAGCTTGTTTCTTCCATGTATTTTTTATTTAAAAAAAACAATCTTTTTTATTTTACATACCAATCTCAGTTCTTTCCCCCTCCCCTTCTCCTGCTGCCTCCACCTTCCCTCTACCCTACTCCCCATCAACTCCTCAGAGAAGGGGAGGACTTCCATAGGGAGTCAACAAAGTCTGTCACATCACTTGAGGCAGGACCAAGGCCCTCCTCCCTGTACTTAGGCTGAGCAAGGTATCTCTCCATAGGGAATGGACTCCAAAAAGCCAGTTCATGCACTAGGGATAAATACTGGTTTCCTGGCCAGTGGCCCCACAAATTGCCCAAGCCACACAACTGTCACCCACATTCACGGGGCCTAGTTCAGTCCTATGCAGATTCCCCAGGTATCAGTCCAGAGTGAGCGAGCTCCCACTAGCTCAGGTCAGCTGTTTCTGTGGGTTTCCCCTTGGTCTTGACCCCTTTGCTCACAGTATAGCTCCTCCCTCTCTACGACTGGACTCCCAGGGCCTCAGCCCAGTGTTTAGCTGTGGATCTCTGCATCTGCTTCCATCAGTTATAGGATGAAGGTTCTATGATGACAATTAAGGCAGTTAAGGCACCCTCCTCTCCACTAATGCTTTGATTCTTAGTTGGGGTCATCCTTGTGGATACCTGGAAATTTTCCTAGTGCCTAGTTTCTCGCTAACCCCATAATGGCTCCCTCTATCAAGATCTATCTTTCCTTGCTCTGCCCCTCTGTCCTTTCTCAGTTTGACTTTCCCAATCCCTCATGTTCTCCTCCCCTTCTCCCTTCCCAACTCTCCTCCTTCTTCCCCCCTTCCAGTTTACTTAGGAGATTTTGTCTAGTTCCCCTTCCCATTGGGAATTCATGTTCACTTATGTCTCTCTTAGGGTCCTCCTTGCTACCTAGCTTCTCTGGGGTTGTGGACTATAGGCTGGTTATCCTTTGCTTTATGTCTAATATCCACTTTTGAGTGACACTGTGTCTGCCTTTCTGGGCCTGGGTTATATCACTCAGGATGTTTTTTTCTAGTTCTATACATTTGCCTGCAAAATTCAAGATGCCATTGTTTTTAACCACTGAGTAGTACTCCATTGTATAATCTACCATATAAATAAACTGAAAGAAAAAAAAACATGATCATCTCATTAGATATTGAAAAAGCCTTCAACAAAATCCAACATCCCTTCATGACAAAGAACTTGGAGAGATCAGGGATACAAGGAACATACCTAAACATAATAAAGGCAATATACAGCAAGCCAACAGCCAACATTAAATCAAATGGAGAGAAACTCAAAACGATTCCACTAAAATCAGAAACAAGACAAGGCTGTCTACTCTCTCCATATCTACTCAATATAGTATTGAAGTCCTAGCTAGAGCAGTAAGACAACAAAAGGAGATTGAGGGGATACAGATTGGAAAGGAAGAAGTCAAACTCTATTTGCAGATGATATAATAGCATATATAAGTGACCCAAAAAATTCTACCAGGCAACTCCTAGGGTTCAGTAATATGGCAGGATACAAGAATAACTCAAAATAATCAGTAGTCCTTCTATATACAGATAATAAATGGGCTGAGAAAGAAATCATAGAAGCATTCCCCTTTACAATAACCACAAACAATATAAAACTCTAACCAAACAACTGAAAGACCTATATGACAAGAAATTTAAGTCTTCGAAGAAGGAAATTGAAGAAGTTATCAGAAAATGAAAAGATCTTCCATGCTCTTGGATAGGTAAAATTAACATAGTAAAATGGTAATCTTACCAAAAGCAATCTACAGATTCAATGCAATGCCCATTAAAATCCCAGCAAAATTCTTCACAAACATTACTCAATATAATACTCAACTTCATATGGAAAAACAAAAATCCCAGGATAGCCAAAAACAATCCTGTACAATAAGGAGACTTCCGGAGGCATCACCATCCCTGACTTCAGGCTTCCATGTCCTTTTAAGCGGCTGCCAGCAAAAGGTAGCAGATTCAGGGAGGGTGTTTCTGCTTCAAGTACTCTGATAATCCATGGAAAATCCCTCTCAGAAGCGGCCAGCAGCTTAGGTTTTAGTTGGTCCCAGATGTGGTCAAGCACCAAGATTAGCCATCACATGAGGGAGGATGCTGTAACCAAAACCTGCATGTTCCCAGACAGACGCTACTGAGACCTTGTGGCATCTGACAGAGCTGACCTGCGCTGCACTGTCCTAACCTCGTCCTCAGTTGTCCCTGTGTTGGCACAGTAGCTAAGGCACACGAGATCAACTGAGGCTGAATCACACTGGAACACACTTTCAAAGACCAGTGCCAAAAACACGTGAATCCGTGTCAGGATACTGATACTTACCTGCACACAGACAGGCAGCCTGCAGTGTGCATGGACAGATGGAGGCCTTTCTCCTGTTGATACCGAGGAAAACTACTAAGAGCATGTGCACTGACTTTCAGCAAGAAACTATATGCACATTTTCTCTGTGTAAACCCTTCATATAACACAAGGAACTATAGACGCATAGTTCTATGTCAACTGGACACAAACTAAAGTCACTTGAGAGGAGGGAGCCTCGGTTGAGAAAATAATCTAGTACCCTGCATCACAACCTGGTGTGGATATATCAAAAGCTTGTACCCCAGGAAGGGTGCTTGCTGTTTTACTGGCAGCACAGCGGCTGCACCTGAACCCACCGCTGCTTCCGCTGCTGACTATAACTCCATCGCTGCTGCCATCCTGCAGCTGAAGCTGGAGCCGGGGAAGCCTTCACCTGGCTGCCACCATCTCTACTGCTGCCTCCACCCAAGGAGGCAGATGTTGGTTTTGGCTGAGTCTCCTGTCTTATTTGACCAATAAAGACTCAGGAGTCAGATGCTGGGGTGAAAACCTGCTAGCTCGGAGAGGCAGAGAAAGCAGCTGGCTGACACCTTCCTCCTCTGTGGCTGCCCCAGAGAGCTCTCTCCTATACCATCTGAAACAAAACTCCAACAAAATGTCCCTCCCTCCTCCTCCTCTCTCTCTTTCTCTCTGACCTCCTGACTTCCCCTCATTCTCTATGGTTACTTCCAGTCAACTGATTTCTTGTTCCACCTCTTGACATATGGTTGATTTTACTTAAATAACACAATCTCAGGGTTCACAGTATGATCAAATATGCTGCAACAGGTGCTATTTGGGGAAGATTCTAGAAACCTCAGAAAATGGGGCCTTGCTATAAGTGGGTAACTGGGGGCATGTCCTTGGGAATTGTGTCTTCGCCTTTCCATCCCTGCTTCTGCCACATGCTTCTGTGGCCTCCATGAGATTCTGCCCCACCACAGGCCAATAAGCCACAGGGCCCAAGACTATGGACTAAACTTTAGAAATGAAGAGCTGAATTAAATCCCTTCTTGTTTCAAGTTGTTTCAGGAATTCTGTCACCACAATAGGAACATGGCCACTAAATGACTTTCCAAAGAACACAATCCAACAGAACTCTCCGTGATGGTAGAGAGGCGGCTAGGGCGAAACTGGACATTTGATGCTACTTAAATTAGATGCCCCTCTAAGGTGCACATAGCTAGCAGCTACCCTGTTGGAGAACACACTTCCCAAGAGCCAGCAGCTTCTTGGATCTGTCTTCCCCACTGGGCTCTTGGCCTCTTTGTCAAAGCACAGAAGTGGGGACTGTGGGCAGAGCTTGTCTCCCTGCTTTCAGTCCTCTTCCACCCAACGTATCTAGAGTTTTCCAAGGCCAAATATTATTTCTAATAACAGAGCTTTCTCATTCCAGGTATAATTACCAACCTCTCTGGGGAGGTCTTACAGACCAACAAATAGCCTATCCAAAGTTTCAGAAATGACTTTTTAAAAACGCTTTGGAGTGGACGACCCAGGGAAATTAAATAAGTATCAGGTTGGTTTGAGTAAGTTATCACATCTGCCTGTGAGCTGCAGGGCATGTTTGCAGAAGGCTTTTTCACTAGTTCCAAAGAAGGGACAAATTGTTAATAGGCATGATCGAAGAAAGGGCAGAGCAGGAGCAGGAAGAGCTACCATGGGGAAGAGAGTATTAATCAAAAGTGAGGGGCAACCAGAACAAACACATACTTCTTTTCTACAAGTGCTGCAGCTCCTAGGTGAGACCTGGTAGCCTTTCCCAAATTTTAATATGCATATCACATATGCACACTCATGTGGACTTGTGTTAAAATGCAGGATCCAGGGCTGGAGGGATGGCTTCATAGTTAAGAACACTTGATACTTTTGCAGAGGACCAGAGTTTGGTTCCCAGCGTCCACAACACGCATCTCATAACTACCTGTGACTCCAGGTATCTGGCTCCTCTCCTGGCCTCCAAGGACACCTGGAAGCCTGTGTCCAGACACTGGGGTGGGACATGGAGTGGACTCACTAGTCCCAGCGGGATGTAGCAGGGCCTGGAAGCCCTAAACCACAGGCAGAAGCCAACCAGAATGGTGGCCTCTGCACAGAAGGTTGGGTCCACCTCTCCATGTAGACCACAGCAGCTTTTATGAAGGAAAGTATTAAGTTGGAACTTGCCCATCATTCATGATGATCGGCAAGCAGATATGGTGCTGGAGAAGGAGCTGAGAGTTCTACATCCAGATCCACAAGCAACAGGAAGAGAGCGAGCCACTGAGCCTGGGTTGGGCCTCTGAAAACCTCAGAGCTCACCCCCAATGACACATTTCCTCCAACAGGACCACACTTAAGTCCTTTCAAATAGTGCTATTCCCTGGTGATCAAGCATTCAAATCTATGAGCCTATGAAGGCCATTCTTATTCAAGCCACCACAACTTCCAAGTACAGAAGCACACACGCGCACACACACACAGAAAGAGAGAGAGAACAATCTTCTGTGTTTCCCATGTTCTGTAGACACCAAGGTGGCAAGGTCAATGCTGCCTACCCTAATTCTCCCCACATTGGTCACCTCGGCTTACCTCTCAAATCTGCCAATGACTCATTTACCAATGCCACTGTCCTTGAATACTAACTTCGTCATTTGGGCAAACACTCCCTATTGAGATACATGCATCACTTAACCTGTAAATGAAACTTTCTTATTATCAATTGCTTAGGGTTCCCCCTGAGCCTGTGCATACCAGTCCTGAACCAAGATAGAAAAATGAATAAATCAAACCAAAATCTAGCTGGCTACTTCTACCACTTACTCAAATTGAAGAGTCTCAGAGACAGACAAGGAGAGAATACGAAAAGGAAGCTAGAAGGCCAGGCGGTGGAGATGCATGCCTTCAAGCCCGGCACTGGGGAGGCAAAGGCAGGAGATCTATGAGCTCAAGGCCAGCCTGGTGAGTGGTGAGTTCCAAAATAGACAGAGCTACACAGAGAAACCCACCTGGGGTCAGGGGGGTGAGGGAGGTACTACAGGGAGATTCGGGGAACTTGAAAAACTACAAAGGAGTCATGTGGTAGGGCATAACTTTATCCCCAGCACTTGGGAAGCAGAGGCAGGAGTATCTTTGCAAGTTCAAGGCCAGCCTGGTCCCTATCTCCAAATACACCAAACTTAAAACCTACAATGGAATGCACACAGAATGAAGAAAGGAAAATGGATACTTCTAAGGAACAACTCTCAGTGATGTACCTGTAGGGCATCAGTCTGTTACATATTTAAGCTAACTTCAAAAAAAAACTTTTAAAATCCTTAAAAAATGTAAATCCTTTGAGTTTCATACAATATATTTTGATACTCACTCCCCTCCAATTCTTTCCAGCCCCAGATCCACCCCTTTACCTATCCACCCAACTTTGTATCCTTTTTTTTTAACCTGTAAAGACCAATTTATGCTGCCCAAACATTCTTGGATATGCTTCTTCCATCAGAGTATGGTCAACTTACCAGATGCTACACTCTCAGGGGAATAAAAAAAAAAAACTGTAGCCATCCATTGCCTCCAGCTCTTACACTTCCTCCCCCTCTTCCAAAATGATCCCTGAGCCTTGGGAGGAAGGGCCACAGTCTATATGTTACATTTAGTGCTAAGCAGTTTGCATTCTTTCTCTGCATCTTGATCAGTTATGGGTCTCTACGTAAACCACCCTCTATTGGAATTAGAAGTTTCACAGAGAAGGGTTGAGTGCGGGAGAGTGGTCCCAGGGCCCCAACTCCGCATCTTAGAAAGGTGAGAAGTCAGGAGAATGGAAGAGCCACACTGGACAAATGCTAACCACAAAATGACTGAAGAAGGTTTCAGAACAAAGAATGTCACCAGCAACATAATGGCTAGGGGACATTTCCTCAAGACATAATAATCCTTGCTGCACATAGACTTTGAAGCTTCGAGCCATCTGAGAAACTCTGGCACAACTGCACATGTGCAAATACAGAACAGTCTCTCGGCAACTCACAGACTAAATGGACAGGAAAAGCCAATTGCCAAAAACTCAAACTCTACCCATCAATTTGACTTCGACCTTATTCTATTTAGAGAACACTGAAGCCTACAAAATAGACATTATTTCCAAGTAGACTGTATCACCAAGATAGAACATATCCCAGACCATAGACGTTTTGATCGTTTAAAAGCACTGAAGGACTCAGGAGTATGAGACAAGAAGATTGTCATGAGTTAAGACATAAACCTGGACGATAAGTTATGGTCCAGTCTGGAGATCATTTCTCAAATAAAAATAAAATAAAATAATCAGGAGGCTAGAAAGAAGACTCAATGGTTAAAAAGAACTTGCTGCTCTTCCAGAGGACCCGGGTTCAAGTCCCAGTACTTAAACAGCAGCTCAGAACCATATGTAACTCCAGTTCCAGAGGACTGGACACTCTCCTGGCCTCCGTATATGTATTGTATACACGTGGTTCACAATACATACATGTAGGCAAAATACTTATATGCATAAAATTCAAATCAACAAAATTATTTTAAAAAATCAAAGGACTGAAATCATGTAAAATCAAATAAGGAATAGTCTCAAACCATAATGCAATCAGAACTCAGTAACAAAATATTAGAATAGTGTGGTACAGGAGATAGAGAATGCAAGCTGCAAACATCATTTTAAAATGTTCTACCATCCACAAAAGGGGGAAAGACATTCCTGAGCCTGTTTATTCAGCATAACAAGTCTAAGTATCCTTTTTCATGCCAAGTCTCCAAAATCCGATACTTGACAGTTAACAGTGCGTTTCCATTTGGAGCAGCCCTGCTCAAGCACCCACTACCTGTACCAGCTAGCCGGACAGCACAATTCTACATAGTAAACCAACATGTGACAGTCACTTTCTCCTCACCTATTAGTAAGTTGTTACTGTATCTTTCCTCAAAGGGAAAAAAACCTTACCTTATGACCTAACAGGACTCTTGAAACAGTTAAGCCTCCCTGACAGAATCATTCCACCAATGGATGTTGCTAGCCTGTCTTCAAACTCTTTTCTCACGCACTGTTAGAAAGGGCAAATGCCATGTTTTCAGTCACAGTTCTCACACGGGTCCACAATGACCATGAGCACCTGCTGGCTACTCTGGCATCCAGTGGTCTTTAGGCTGCCACTCAGGGCACTGCTATGCCCCGCCTGCCTTCCCTACACAGAAACAAGAGACACGCCAGCCTTGGCCCACGGAGGTTTATGTCATCTATATCACATTATGTTTATACTTCCTCCACTGGCCACATCTCCTAATAGTGCCACTCTCTGTGGTGGCCATTTTCTCTTAAACTACCACAGCTGATCTGGGCCCTCAGTCCGTGTTTCAGTCCATTGTGATGGGCTAAGAAACAGCAGCAAGAGCGGGCAGCAACTGGGCATACCGCAGCCAGTCAGGAAGCAGAGACAAGTTATCTTCAGTCTTTTTTCCTTCTTAAACCCTCCAGGATCCCTAACTAGGGAACGGTGCCACCCCCACAGTGGGAGGGCCTCTGCATCTCAATTAATCTAATCAAGATAAATCCCCCACAGGCCCACCTCCCAGGTGACTGTAGATCTCATTAAGGGGATCATCACCTCTGGGAACGATATCTTCACAGTTACCCTTTTGCCTTGCTTGGTCTCTAAAGTCTAACTCAGAAGCATTCCTACTTTGCCAAAGATCTCTCTGTTCCATAGGGCCGCAACAGCTACCTGAAACCGGGTAGTGTACAAAGAAAAGTTCATTTCTTACAGTTCTGAAGGCCTGAGGTTCAAGGTCAAATGGTCACCTCAGAGGTCACATTATCTTGCTGGCCATCTCACAGCAAGAGGCCAAAGGTCCAGAGAGCACACACAGAAGGACAAACCCATTCTTATCCTGAGCCCATTCTTATCTCTCCCTTTCTAGAAGCATGAATGTGTGCATGAAGGCAGAGTTGAAAAGCCTATCAACACTGTTGCAACAGTAATTTCACCACCAAACCCTAACTTTGGGAAATGCACTTATACCACAGCATCAGGGATGTCAGGCACAGAGGAATACTCCTAGTGGAGGAGCCTTCAGTTCTCCCAAAAAATCACTGTCCACATACAGCTTTTCTCTGCACTGAAGTAAGGCCCCTCAGAGTTCTGCAGGCCTCCCAAAAGGCATCAAAGACCATCAGCACCCTAGCAGGCTCCTCCATCTGCCTGCCCATCCTCTCCAATGAGATGTGATTTCAGTGGGGGGTGGGGTGGGGCTCTTCCAAGCCTGTCCTTCCTGGGTCCTCTCCCAGTCCATCTGCTTTGCCACAATCTTCAGAACTGGTTTTGCCTCCTTAGCAGTTAACTCTCTGCTAGTAATCCTTCACACTGGCTGGTCCTCAAATTCCCACTGTGGTTTCCAGGTCCTGAATGGATCTTAAATCCTGAACAATGCCTGAATAATTATTTGAGAAGTTTAAAAGAGGATGCATTGTTTCCTAAATCACAAGAAAATTAAAGCCAGGAAATTAGAGTTCATTTAAGAAACAGGGAAGCTGGTGAGAAGGCACACATCACAGAGGACCAGTCAACAATGAACAGAGAGCAATCGGATCAGACAGACCCTAATGAAGCACAGGTTCTCAAGTCTTTAACAAACTGTCCTTTGACTGAGGTGTTCATGCCACCCATCTCAATCTTGGGGAACAAAAATTGGGAGAAAAAAGAAGCAAACCCGAAGAAGACAAACTCCCATCTTAAACCTCTACCCTAAAGGGATCAAAACAAAACAAAAAAGTAAGGGAGGCAATGGCAGAAAGTCCGCGTATGGGCAGGGTCCTGGTCAGCCAGCGGTCTTCTCTTCTCTCCAGGGAGCCTGGCAAAGCACTCTGGTCTGGAACAGGAGGGTTTCTTGAGCCTCCAAAGAATTAGAGAGAGGTAGAAAACCAAAAAGGGAGGGCAACAGACACAAGGCAATCCTAAGAAACTGAAATGCTATATGAAAGTTAAAGAGGACAATTAGACAAGCCATCATAAACATGAGAAACTGTAGTATTGAAGCAAAACTCAAAGCAAAAAGATAATCCACAGAGCAGTATCAAGATACACAGAGCACAAGCTCTAGCTAAACAGAAATAGCTACAATAGATCTTAAAATTGCACTATTAAGTACATAATCTTTCAAAAATTAAATCAAATTTTGATAAATAAATTGAGAAATCTCATGCTCACCCCATCTCGTGTAAACTGAACATACCTTCATTTAAAACATCCACAGGGGCCAGTGAGATGGCTCAGCAGGGAAAGGCACTTGCTGCCAAGCCTGAAGCCCTGAGTCCAACTCCCAGAACCCAAGTGGTGAAAGGAAAGATGAAACTCTCACAAGCTGTCCTCTGACCTTCACATGTGCTGTGTATGCGCTCTCCCCTCTCTCTCTCTCTCTCTCTCTCTCTCTCTCTCTCTCTCTCTCTCTCTCTCTCTCTCTCTCTCATACATACACACGCACACAATAAAAAAATGTTTTAGATAAACCATCCACAGAATACCACTCAAAGATTCTAGGTCCCAAAATCTCAATAAGTTCTAAACAAGCAAAAATTACATAAGCCATATTTTCTTTACACATTGTAAATCGTACAAGTAACAAAATAGCAAAATATTTTTAAAGCTAGCCACACAGAAATATTTAAATATTCTCAATTGTTAAACCAATTTTTAAAACACAGTGGTAAGCTTTTTAGAAAACAAAACAACAGCACACGAAAATGACCAGAACGTTCACACTATTCAGATAAAACTCAAAGCCTTCAACACAGTGGTTTGTAAAAAAAGAAAAAAAAAACAGAAAACAAAGTGAGAAATATATTTTAAAACAAAGCCACAATAAAGCAAAACACCAGCTTTCTGAAGGAAAAGCCCATCTTACCCAGGCTCATCAGGTGAGCTGGGATTCTTTTTAGACTTTAAATAGGTGCATTTGACCAAATTCTAAGGATAGTGAATCTTTATTAATAGAGTGACTATTTAGCCCATGTACTTTAATGTCTACAGAAAACACAAATGAACTATGAGTCATTCCGTTTCATATGAATCTGATTCCAAAAGTACAGAGATGGTTTCACATTGGATGATTTACTAGCTTCAGAACAGCACTGGGTGAGAGAAAACGGCAAGGCCATCTTTCCAGCTTTTTTGTTGCTATTGTTTGTTTGGATTTTTCTTTTGTTGTATTTTGTTTGTTTTGTTTTGTTTTTTGAAAGTTTCTCTGCATAGCCCTGACTGTCTTGGAACTTACTCTGTGAATCAGGCTGCCACCATTGCCCAGCTATGTACAGCAAGGCCATCTTAACAGAGACTGAAGAGCTCCCTCTGACAGGATTCCACAACCTTCTTCCTAATTAAACCTTCTAAAAAAACTAAGAGCAAAGGGAAGTTACCTGTCCATATAGCATCTATGTCAAAACAGCCAACTTAAAGGTGAAACAGCAGACAGCCCCATTAAAACCAGAAACAGAACAAGACTGCCATTACTTAACTTAGACATAGACATCTTAACATAGACATCTGAGCCAACAAAACATGCAATAAAATTAAAAAATAGTATCACTATTCAAAGATGGTATCAAATATTCCCTAAAAAAAAAATCATGAGAGCTAAGCAGTGGTGGCACACACCTTTAATCCCAGCATTCAGGAAGCAGAGGCAGGTACATCTCTGAGTTTGAGACCAGCCAGGCTTACAGAGCAAGTTCTAGGACAGCCAAAGCTACACAGAGAAACCTTGTTTCAAAACAAAACAAAACAAAACAAAAAAACCCAAAACCCTCTAGTTCAACACTGAAGATGCGAGAGTGATCATTTAAACATACACATAACATTAACATAACAGTGATCAAAACCAATCAGGCGTGGTGACGCACACCTTCAACTCCAGCACTAGGGAGGCACAGGCAGGCAATCTGTCTGTCCAAGGCCAGCCTGGTCTATAAAGTGAGTTACACACACGTGACTAGATATAAAAACTCACGGTCTAATCCTGAGGAGGCAAACTGTTATGTCCCCTGTGGATCTGCATCTCTGCATCCCATCCTGACAGGCATCCTCCCAGCATTGTCTAGATTACTGCATCTGGCTCCTACGGTGGCTTCCTGACCTCCACCCAGGTGAAACATTTCACAATATGGCCACAAAATGAATCAAACCCACAGCTGACCTGTCATTCCTCTGCCTATTCTCATGGCTTCTAATATTTAAAATAAAGCCCAGTTTCTTCCTGCATGGGTCCATCTGGTCAGGCCCCGTATTAATGCCATTCCTGACAGTCAAGCCACACTGGCCTCCTTTTGCTCCCCCATCACATAGCGGCAGCATGGGGCTGGCAATCCTCTATGGCAGGATGTTCTTTCCCTGGATCTCACAAGGCGCTGGCTTTCTAAAATGGCAACCTCTTTAATCATAGTCATGTCACCTCTTAGTTTCGTCACAGAATCTAAGATTCGAGATGCTTCTTTCCCTGTGCACGTGAGTATCTCCTAACTAGCGTCAGCAGCAAGAGCGCTGCTATAACCAACGCTCTTCTCCAACACTCAATTTTAGCCACCTGTCACAGGGTGCATGGCAGCTCACATCTGTAATCCCAGCACTCAGGAGTTGAGGGAGGAGGATCATATTCCAAACCAGCCAGGACTACAGAGCAAGACCTTGTCTCAAAAAAAACAAAAAGGTTATATCATTCTCAAGAGACTGGCTGTTACACTCAAGAAAACAGGACAGAGCCTCTTTTATCCATTGTTCTAGCTCCAGGACTCTAGCACAGGATTAGGAACTCAACAAATCCTGGTCAATGAATGAATGTTTCCTTCTTCCTTTGGTCCCTAATAGTATACGGTTAGGCAAACATTTCTGCTAAGTCCCATACACTGTTGGCCTACACTGTTGTCTCTGGTTGTTAGTTTTTTGTCTGTTATTGTTGAAGCAGTCCCTCCATTACCCCACCCCCAGGTGTTAGGGTCAAAAGCCTGTACACTCTGCTACTAAGTCTCTTTATAGAAATTAGGAATTATTATACAGTTAGGTCTCCCTACACCTACCCACCCTCTAAGTTCCAAACTTATGGAAATGACATAGTAAGCTAAATGCAAAGCTTTAAATAAAGCTTGATGACCTTGTTCAAATTTGTCTTTAAATGTCTTTTTAAAATTCATGTAAAACATTAGAAGTAAAAAAAGCAAATCTTTCAAGTTATAATCCACAAACTTTCATGTCAGTAACCAGCAGAAAAGAAACATTCCCTAACGTGATACTTGGGGGGAAAATGTTAGGTTTTAACAAGCCCGTCCATCTTGCCAGTGTAGAGAGAGAACCACAAAGGATTGCCTCCTAAGGACTTACACCGAGTCGATCATCGTTCAGTTTGCCCAGAGGTGCTCATTAAATACGGCACACAGTAAGTACAGCTGGAGGCTGTGGGCACCCTAAGTATCTAATTACTGCAAGCAAAGGCTACGCTCTCAGTTTTTCACATGTTCTTTTTATTCAAGGGTTTACTCACAGGCAGTATTTAAAGTCAGGCTTTTTAAATTAAAGGCCTAAACTACGAAATTTTGCAAATATGACTGGCAAAGAATGAGCGTCTGGATAATTTAAACCCTCATTATCCTGGAGTCCAAGTCTGTAACACGGAACGCGCAAGATCGGTATCATTCAAAACAAACAACTGAGAAACCACAGGTGCTGGGTAAATTTGTCAATGAAGAGAAACGTATAAGTTTCAGGCTTGCAGAGTATGAAACCAGCAACTAGTTCTTCTGTGGCAGAGCATCAGCTGTGCTTCAGAACTTTGCCTGTAAAGTCTCTTTCTCCATCAGCAAATCTGCGTATCTCTGCTGAAGCTCTTTCTCTCGTTCCTGCTGCCGCTGCACGTCTTCTTTTAGACACTTAAAGAGAAAACAACATTCCAGTTACATCAAACCTGATCTACTTATGTTTGTCTATCTTACAAACAGCTGGTTAGCTCACAGGACTCAGAAAGGATACATTTCCCAGAGAAACGGTTGATATCTTTACTACGAAATGAATACTGCAGTCATTCTTTACTCTGGTCAAGTGATTACTATCTTATAAAACCACTGCTGTTATCCCAATAAAGTCACTACAGTCTTCTCAATACTCAACACACTGCAGATAGTCCTGACTGCCCCTGAAAGGGGCAGGGCAAGAGTGCACACGAAGGAGTTCAATCTAAACCCAATGTGGCCAAAGGATCTGATGTCCTGAAATGAGCAGCTAGGCTCTCAGCATCTTCAATCCCAAAATTAAAGGAAGCTGCTTTAGTTTCCCCAGAGCCACATAAATAGTAAGTCACTAAGTTTCAGGGGAACTAGTTACAAGATTGAGTTATCTATCCTTGAAAACAAAACAGAATGAGAAAAGCCTTTCCAACAGCAATCATTTGTTTGTTACCATCTACACACAGACAGGTCTAGATTACAGAGTCAAAACCCAGTGCTTGCAAGGACCAACTTCAGAGATAACCTGCTAGAAGGAAGAAGGGGAGGCTGAGCAACTATCTACAGCTCTCCTTCTGAGCAATGAGACAACACATGGAGTTACCTCTAGCCTCCGGGGAATAGCAGAGTCTTCGTGTTTTTTGAGTTCTTCAAAAGTGCGTAGCTCCAAGTGAGCCTGTTCAATTTGGTCCCATAAGTCATTCAACTGTTTCATGAGCCCCATAGCACGAGACTGGTAACCGCCAAGCAAAATTTTCATCTTCTTTTCCATCTTTGCAGCTCTCTTGGCTTCTGTTGTCATATGACCTCTGTTTATCTGGGGGATTGGGGAGGGAGTGGAGAATCACATCAATACACATGAAAGGGGCAGAGTAACAGAGTAACAAAAACAAAACACACCAGGGCTCCTCTCACTTCACTGATATATAACACAAAATTGGCCTTAACAGGAATTACCTTACACCCAAACACTCCGTAACTTCACCCACAATTCAATCCCAAAGCAGACTAGTTTTGGAGCAGGGGAATGCGTCTGCCTGTGCATGATGTCTTCAGCCACAGTCACTCTAGACTGCCACCTGGCCATTGTCGCCTTCTACGTCTCAAAATCCACTTCAGAACCACACATCTGTTCGCCTTTTATACTGAATAATATTCCACTCACGTACAGAAGGCCCACTGGAAAAGTATTTTTATACCCACTTACCCCCAGCTTATTTTATTGGAAGTCAAGAGTCAAGTAAGTCACTGGGGCAGGTACATGTATGTACCTTGGAACATGAGGTGGAGCTAAAACTACTTTAAATGAAGCTCCTTTAAACCCATCATTCTTTTCAACATTTTATACAAGTTTTTATGCTTCTGCAACTGACTTGAACCCATGTAAATGCTGTTGTTCCTTATTTTACTCTCGTGGGTAGTAAATCAAGTAAGTTCCACAGCACGACATCTGCCAAGAGGACCAACTACTGGTGGGACAGGCAGCATGAATGTGGGTAAGAACCACTGGGACTACCCAGCATGCCACCCAGCTGTTGTGATGGATGGAGCAAACTATCTGGCCTCTTTGCCTCCATTTTCCCATCAGCTTAGTAAAATGGCAGTCACTGCTGACAGCTAACTATGAAACTTAAAGAGAATAATGTATGTAAATGCTCTCAGACTCCCAGAACCTGGCAGAGAACAAGCAATCAACAACTGTGAGCTCTAATTACAATGACTGCTTTATAGATATGAAGAGTCCAATCATTTCATTCCTTTCTAATCATTAAAGAGATGAGGGAACAACTTAAAGAACCCTAACCCTAACCCTAACCCTAACCCTAATGTCCTGGGGGGGAAAAAAGCAGAGAACATCTGTGCTTTCTTTAAGTGGGCAATGTGCCTTCTGCAAACCACTATATCAAATGCCATACACCGGACCTCTGTACTACAATGCAGTGTTATCAGAACATGAAGTCTTGGTACTTCTTTGACTTGATGAGGTTTTCTAACCATGAAGTTCAAACGAGGTGAAGGGTTCCTGAGTACAATGAACCAGCAATTTTCTTCCCGGCATATACCCAAGTGAAGACATGCCATGGCAAAAACATATACACCATGTTCATAACACTATTCAGAACCCCATCATCTACCTACTGTACACGGGTAAACAAAGTGAGTTATTACCTACACTACAGAGCAGCACCCAGCCATAAAGAGCAGGGAAGTACTAGAACATGCTACAACTCAGTGAACTTGCAAGACTCGACGTTTAGCAAAAGCAATCAATCACAAATGCCAACACATTACATGATTTCACTTCCATGAAGTACCAAGAACGGATAAGTCTATAGCATGAAAAGCAACTGCTGCTGTCTACAGCTGCATAGGTTAAGAAAACGGAGGGACTGCCACGGGTACAGGGTTTCTTCCTGGGGTGAGGAAAACATCCTAAAGGTAACTGTAGTGGCATCTACACAGCTCTGTGAATACAGGAGAAACAGCCATCTGTTTCCCCTCAGGAAGCTGTCTGGGCTGTGAGATTTTCATCTTAAAGAGTGTCCTAACAGTGGAAAGATTGTTCCCAAGTGAGAAACAATCCTCACCATTAGTTCTTCTCCATATAACAGAAGAATCTCCCCTGTCCATGAAGAAGAAAGATTTTTAAAAAACTATTCTCATGGGCCTGGAGCAAATGACCCAGCACCCAAGTTAGCTCACAACCTCCTCTAATCCCATCTCTGGGATACCCAACTCTGGGATGCCCAATGCCTCTGGCTCCTGGAGAAACCTGCACTCAAGTGCACATACCCGCACACAGAATCAAAAATAAATTTTAAAAAATTTAAAGCTTCTCATAATTTTGTCTCACAACACAGTCAAGGAGAGACAGTATTTTACAATCCCTCTCCCACATCGAACATTCTTGGAGCAGATCTTTCTAAACTACTGGTTTCGACCATGGCTAAACTTCTAATTATTTGTGAAGCTTTTCAAACTAACAAGCTCCAGATTCTGATCCAATGATCTCAGACCACTGTCTCCCAAGTCCCCAGAACGTTCTAATGAGTAGCCAGGATGGAGAATGGACCCAGCTGGGACCAGCAGAGAACTAGTGTCAACTGTCTTCTCAGCCGTGCCCACTACACAGTCCTCCTTCCACAGGAGCTGAGCAATGAACTCCACAGCTACATCAAGGTCTATACTGTGTGAAATGCAACCCGATCCAATACCCATATTAGACTCCACTCACACATGGATTTCAATACATACTCAAAAATCCTTAAAAGCATTGAATTTCAAGTTAGTGCAGTGTGTCTTAAAAATTAGTTATACAAATTAACATTTTCATTGGTTAAGATATTTCAATTAGCTTTACATTGACCACACTCCATAGATACTCAGTTTCCAGCTTGGTTAACAACTTAATACCTATGTGCAGAAACCATTTAATTAGCCATCGTGGTACATTTAGCACTGAGTCCCCTGTCTCTGGGAATTACCTCACTCATATAGTTCAGCTGTTTATTATTCCCAAACCACCAGAGACTTTAAAACTTCAAAGCTGTTAGTTTTCAGTTATTGCCAACAATTACACTTCATTCACCTCAAGTTTTATAAAAACTTCTGGCTTAACTACAGGTTTAGATAAAATAAACTGAAACACAAGAAAAAGATTATTGTCACTAACTATAGTCATCAGACAAAAAAATGAAAGACAGCGATAAGACACCTGTTATCTAATTATTATACACTGACATATGTATATAACTGTCATAATAAAGTTCATTACTTTGGATGCTTAGTTAATTTTTTTAATTAGACTTAATGAAATTTATTTTGAATGACAATACTGGCTTAAGGAAATAATACACCCTCTTGTAGCTGATTTACCATGTTCTTCTAAAAGGGGAAGGGGAGTAGGCTTTCAAACCACTACATCTTTTTTGTTTGTTTTTTTGTTTTGTTTTGTTTTTCAAAACAGGGTTTCTCTGGAACCTGTCCTGGAACTAGCTCTTGCAGACCAGGCAGGCCTCGAACTCACAGAGATCGGCCTGCTTCTGCCTCCTGAGTGCTGGGATTACAGGCGTGTGCCACCACCGCCCAGCCAAACCATTACATCTTAAAGACGATTTATACTGCCAAATGTGATGGCACACAGAAGCAGGTGGATATTTGTGATTTTAAAGACATAGTAAGTGTTCTAAGCCAGCCAGGCCTACACAGTGAGTCACTATATTTTAAAAAAAAAAAAAAGCCACTCATACTTATCAACATCTTTCAAAACCTGCCATTCAAGGGGGCTGAAAAGATGGCTCAACAGTTAAAAAGCTATTGACGCTGCTTCAGATTCAGAGCACCTGAGTTTGGTTCTTAACACCCACTTAGGGCTCACGTCTACCTGTACCTCTATTCTGGCCTCTGTGGGCACCCATACATGTACACAAACACTGACACACATATAAAAATACAAAAGCTGACAGGCAGTGGTAGTGCACACCTTTACACCTTTGCCTTTAATACCAGCACTCGGGAGGCAGAAGCAGACCAATCTTACAGTTTGTAGCCAGCCTGGTATATAGAGGGAGTTCCAGGACAGCCAGGGTTACACAGAGAAACTCTGTCTGAGAAAAACCAAAATAAATAAATAAACAAACAAATAAATGTTTTAGTACTATTTAATTATTTTTAAAGGATAAACATCTTCTATCTGAAAATATAAAACATAAAATGTTCTAAAATCTAACAAGTACTGAGCACTAACATTTACCTCAAGTGGATACATTTAACCTCATTTGACAGGTCACAAAATTATTTAAAATGCCATATTATAAAAATTTAAAAAATAAAATTACCCTCATGCTATTTGCATAAGGAATATAAGAAACACACTGAAGCCATCCCAAGGCTTCTCACTATGCACATGCAGAGACTCCACACTCTGCAGGTTCTTAAGATAAGGGGCACTCAGCCGGCATGCAGCAGGAGCAGGGGAGAAGCACTCTATTGATGCCTCGCTTTTTAACCTCATGCCCTATCTCCAGAAGTCAGGTGAAGTTCGTTTTCTTTCACCTCAGTTCTGAATTTGGTGGTGGACTTTTTGGCAGCTGCCCAGCCTGTCTGACAGATATATGTCAGAAACTGCCCGTGTACAAATTACTCAAGACAAGAAAAGCCCAAGTAAATAATGGTTTTTGTCCTTGAGGTCTGCATCTTACATAGCCAATTAGGATCCCATGTGCAGGTGGGCCAGGCTTCCACCTGTGAGAAGGTGCCTTCCTCTACACAAACCACCACGCAGGCTCCCTAGAAAAAATAAACATGGAGTGCAGGCCCGTCAATCTTCAGGAAAGTATTCTAAATCTAAAGTCAACCTGAGTAATTCAGAGAGACCCTGTCTCAAAAAGAAAAAGGCAGGCTGGAGATGTGACTGTGGCAGAGCATCTGCCTAGCAAGCCTAAGGCTCTAGTACCAACAATCCCTAGTACCAACAACATGAAGACGAATATGAACAATAGGCTACCCTCTAATCAGCCTGCCCCCCCTCAGCATTCTCACTATCTAACTGGCCTGCACTTGAGTACAATGTTGAGCACAATAAACCAGATGTCCTCTGGGCTCAAATACAAACATCCCTGAAGAAATTCACACTGGGAAAGTGAGTGGCTTGATACCACCAGACAACTCCCTTAAAAAAATTCCAGACACATAAACAAGACATGAACTTGTATGTCCCCCACATAACAAGATTTCAACGCTTGAATGAAGCTATTAATATTTCTAATTCTTTTATTCTAAACAAGCTATAAAACTATAGAAAATACCTGAGATGGTTCACAGGATTAAATGGTTACATTTTACAACCTTTTAAGCAGCAGCAAACAAATATAATAGGTGTTTATCCAAATGTTACAAAAGCTACACTTTCCCGTAGAGTTTAAATGGTGAAATTTCTATTTGCACTATGAAAAACATGGCATATAATTTCAACTTAGTTTTAAAACTTTCCTTTCCGTTGCATACTGAGCTTACACACTGAAAGGTTGCGGGTACGGCTGGAGAGACAGTACTGCTCTTGCAAAAGACCCCAGTTTGGTTCCCAGCACTTACAGGGAAGCTAACAACCATCTGTAACTCCAGTTCCCGGGGATCCAACACCCTCTTCTAGCCTCCAGGGCCACGAGGCACACACATGGCACACATTATGCAAACAATCAGGTGGGTGTGCATGCACCCACGGGTGCATGCTTGCACACAAACCATAAAATAAAAATTTTTTAAACATAAGAAGAAAAGTGTATGTGTGCACACGTGTGTACTGTACAAAGTCTCAGGTGACTACATATAGAGAGCTGGCTTATGAACAGTAAGTTTCTTCTGTAGTTTTTCTAATTCTCTCAAATTTTCTACAAAGCACAGGTATTATTTTTAGAAAAACGTCTAGAAGTGTTATTTTTAAGTGCATAGAAGAGAAACTGTCTAAAAAAGACTGGCCAGAGACCAATGGAAAACTGATGGTCCCCAGGAGATGAATCAGTGGACCGTAAGTGTTTCCTCGGGTCATTACAAAGGGAGCTGTATGGGACTTATAAAAGTGTAATTGTTACTTTCAAGCTCACTGAGTTTGTTAAGGTTACTAAGCTTAAGTTAATTCCAAAATAAACATACTCTCCTTGGGTCTCCAGTAGTGTCTGCAGTTTAAGTCCATTCCAGTGAGGTTCAGAGGCATTCAGAGCATCCTTCACTGAAACTTGCTTAAGGGCCAGAATATATAACCTTATATAAAAAGAGATTTAGGGACACCCAAAATAAACACACAGCGGACGGCAGCTCACTACCCAGTCTATCACTCAGCTAGATGATTCTGTCACAGTGAGGATGCAGTTCAGTCACAACAACACTCACAGACAAGTCAAGAGTGCCTCTCCTCTCATCACCATACTCCTGACTAACATCAAGTTTTTCCAGCGACCCTCCCTTCTACTGATAGATATGCAGGTCCAAGTAAATGACTACAGTCAGCATCCATCAGACTTAGCAGGCGTCAGACTACATTCCAATGAAGCAAGCTAACCATAAGGCAGTCACCTGGTAGAGCAACACAGAACATGTTGCATCTGCATAGATTAGGAAGTGAAACACAACCTGTAATGAATTCAGTTCATGCCGAGGAGGACTAAAACGGCTCTGCTGCTCAATCTCCGACCCGAGGCGTCCAGCTCTGATCTGAGTTCTTGTCGGAGAGGCAACTAAAAAATCTGCCTGTGCCCCGAAGGGGCATGACAGCAGAATATGGGAAAGAGAATTACAAAGGACTGAAGAGCCCTTCTCTGTACCTCATGCCACCTATTCCAGCTGTGCCAGCCTCAGGAGAACAGAGACAGCTACAGAGGTATTTCCAGCAGACTTCTCCATCCAGCACTGCCCACCAACTTAATCCTTAGCCTAAGTTTTTACTCTGAAGTATGAAGCACATTTTTCCCTGTGTTAAAATACCTGCCTTTATAATGAAAAGCACTGAAAGATGAGATTCACGGTACAGCCAATTCTGATGAAATATAACCCTCAGGAAAGTCGGGGTCCTTGGCAGAGTTTTACAAATACACTGAGAAAGGCCTTTAAATTGCTATCTGTGTTCTTTAAGCCACTTATTTCCAAGAAGTCAACATTACATAATATTTCTTGACTACATTGACTGTGCCAATAACATATGGAGAACAGTGTCCCCACTGGGACTGGTTTCTACCTCTGAGGAAAGCCTTTCCATTTTTATAACTAACATGACAAAATCCACTTTTCAGCCAAGCTTCCTCAATACAGCAGTTTAGTTATGATCTCAAATACTATTAAACTTAATGGCAGGACCTAAATTCAGACTTTTCATTTTGCTTCTGCACCTACTGGAAATTGCTTCATTCAAACTAATTATGTCTTCAGATGATTTCCTATTTCCACTTGAAGTGGAAACAAATTAGAACACTTCAGATTCTCTTTGCACTTCCCCAATACAGAAATGACTCTGGGCCTAGCATCATCCGAAAATGAGGCCCTCTACTAGCATTTTCCAGATAACTGAAGCCCACAGAGCTGCTGTGTTCAGCCTAGAGCAGTGACTTGAACACAGCCGTATCTGGTAAGACTCACTAAATGTGTGAGTAAATAAGGGGAAATTATTTTATTTTTAAGTCTGATGAAGTTTTTTTCTACAATGAATGACAGCCATCCCTTGTTTTCTAAGAGTTATGCTCGTAACAGAAACTGAGTTGCTCAGTTATTCTGGGGGAATCACTAGAAACAACAAAGCTCTAATCTCCCAAAGGAGTGTATAACAGCCCAGGCACAAGACTTTCTGGTGCATGCTAAAATGCCTTCTGTAAGCTGGGCTTGCACAACTTTCCTAGGCTCTCATTTCTGCTTGCGCCTTTACAAGCAAATGTCTAACGAGGTTCTAGTTAATTCTGCCTCAAAGCCGAATGGAATCCCTGCATTTGGTTACAATCCAGAAGTCTTTACCACTTCTGATCTGTAACTACAGTGTGTGTGTTTAACAGGCCCTGCAGTGCACCAACACATCCAACCACATTCCGTATCAAGTGAGATGGTTCTATTAGTTTTAAGTATCTTACTAATTTTTTATTTAAATGCTAAGATCCAAATATTAATCATGAGTGTGGCTCAAAAACTACCCACAGTATAAACTTTAGAACTTATTTTTTAGTATATTTAGGAAATACCAGCCATGACAACTTTTGATGTCATCTTGCCTGATGGGCTTGAGATGGGGCAACAATTTGGAATCACTATTCCAAAGTTCAAGGCTGCAAAAGTCAAACACTAGCAGCCACAGAACACTGCTTACACAGAAAGCTCTCCTCCCTGAGTCTCAGTGAAGGCTTAGCAGTTAGTTTACACCATCTAACTACACCACCCCTCCCACGACAAATTCCGAACGATGTTTATAATTTAGCAATCAATTTAGAAGATGAATCACCACACAACTAAAATAAAATACTTATGTATTTCAAACCAATACAACTGTGTCTTCCGAAGCTTTGAAAAATCTGTGAATTACCAAAGGACATAAAAGATGGAAGCTTTATTTATTTGGATCTCTGAGTTGCTTCTTCCTGAAGATTTAATAAACTCTCTTTTGAAATAAGTTTACCAATTGAAGGATTTATATTAAATATTCCTTAAAAGTAACGAGCTGGGTTAACAATGAGCCAAGTTAACCAGGAGTGAGAGAAAAATTACTCAGGCTGTTTTACTAATATTCTTCCAAAATCACCAACCCTTCAACAAAAATAGCTCAACCGAAGATTTCAGTTCCTGGTACTGAATTGAACAAAGAGAACCACATGTTTTTAATGACTGCTCATAAACGACCCAAATAAATCTCCAACGGAGTTAGCAGAGGCTCTTTCTGTACTTTTCCCTTCAGAATTCAACGGACTGATCTGACAGCAAAGAAAGAATTACGGTACTTTAACGCACCACTCACCCTGGAGCATTTATTTGCTGTCGCGAAGGGTGGTGGTACCTCAACAGAGTCAATGAGATTCAGGGGGGAATTGTTTTTTCTAAACAGTACAAAATGTCCTTGTCATTTGCAGCAGAAAAAGTTTACCCACCTCCAAATGAGAAGATTTTCAAACTAAGTGAGAGATTGAAGTATTTATATATAAATGTTACAAGGAAGCATTCCAAACAGCCTACCAATCAATTACAAAGCTGGCCTTAGATCAGGATTACACTACCTATCATTTACAAGAAACTAAAGCCTGCACAACACAAGTATAACCTACAATTTAACCGCTCATGTTCTGTCTCCAAGAATTTTTAACTATGAATTAAAACAGAGCAATAGTACCACCTGCTGGAAGCTAGAAAACTACAACACTCAATGGCCCTGGCATTGCAAGAATTACTTTAGAAAGACTAATTTCCTAACTCAACAGGCATGACCACAGGTGTCTTATACATGTGGTTGTAAAGGTTAAATTAAGATGTTCATATTAAAAGATACTGTTTTTTCCTGTTCGTTTCTCTGGTTCCACACAGTCCCAACCACCCCAAGTAATTCTAGTATATGGATCTAGGCCTTAACAAAAATACTCTCAAATTTAATTTCTGTAAAGAAAAACTGACAATCACATGAAAGAGGAATCTTAGGCCATTTTCTGCATCCAATGATCTAAAAAAAAATCCATTTTTCCTTCCCCATCCCATCATGGCTTCAGAGATATCTCTAAAAACCACCACTAAGAACCCACAAGGCATGCAGGGTATAACAGTACAGTATACATCTTCAACCCCAACACCTGGGAGGCAGACACGGGTAAATGTCTGAGTTTCAGCCCAGCCTGGTCTACACAGTAAGTTCCAGGGTCAGTCAAAGTTACATAGTAAGACCCTGTCTCAAAATTAAAAATAATAATAATAAAAAAGACCCCCACAAAGCAGCCTGGTATGCTGTGAACCACAGTTTACATGCCACTGTAAAATATCTACAGATATTCTGGAATTCAAAATATGCACATTATATTAAGAAACCACATGCCATGAACTGCTGTTAAAAGACTTCATGTGGGCCGGGCGGTGGTGGCGCACGCCTTTAATCCCAGCACTCGGGAGGCAGAGGCAGGCGGATCTCTGTGAGTTCGAGGCCAGCCTGGTCTACAAGAGCTAGTTCCAGGACAGGCTCTAAAAAAGCTGCAGAGAAACCCTGTCTCGAAAGAAAAAAAAACAAAAAAAAGACTTCATGTGTTACAGACATGGGAGATCACAGAAGCCACTGTCTACAGAACAGCTCCCCTCTAACTCTGGACATCAAGAGACACAGAAATCTACTGAAGGTCTGTAAACGCTCTCTGGGCTACAGGCTCACACTCCCACTGCTGAGATCTCATTGACCTCAACTGTCTTCACAACCAGCATCACTTTAGTATTTCTTTCTTTTTTTTTTTTTTTTTTTTTTTGGTTTTTCGAGACAGGGTTTCCCTGTAGTTTCTAGAGCCTGTCCTGGAGCTAGCTCTTGTAGACCAGGCTGGCCTCGAACTCAGAGATCCGCCTGCCTCTGCCTCCCGAGTGCTGGGATTAAAGGCGTGCGCCACCACTGCCCGGCCCACTTTAGTATTTCTTCTGCCTGTGTAAAGGTTCTGACTGACAGTGAAGTTATCAAGAATACCAAAGCAATCAGCTGCCTGGGCCAAGTTTACTGAAGTCACCACAGGTATTACTTGGTTCACAATTTCAATTTAGGTACATCTAGAATTTTAAAGGGATACTAGAAGCAATGGAATGGCTTTTAGTGCAACCATGGCAACCTGAACCCAAGGCAGACCCACTTAGAAGGGAATGAGACAACTTACTCCACAAAGCTTTCCTTTGCCCTCCACTGAAGCTTGAGCACCCACATACATATCATGCACACAATAATAATAAAATATTAAATATATAAATAAATGGATACCAACCTCTAGTCTCTTTTCAAGAGATTCTATTCTGTCCTTTTTGCTAGCAAGATTAGCCCTTGTGTAGCGGCTCTGACCAGGAAGATACAGGACTTGACTGTAGCATTCTTCCCACACCTGGTTGTAAGCTTCACTGGAGAGTTCTCCGTGGCTCATTCCTTGTTTTACCACTTCCATCTCTTGTACCAGAACATCCTGGGCCTGTTTACAGTAATAATCTAAGTTGAAGCATACAATTTCCACCACCACAAAGCTTAAGACTAGTTTATTTCCCTCCTTCCTTAAACCAATAGCAAGGTTTAGTTGGTCATTTTCTAGAATGGAATGGACAATACCTAAGCTAAATGGATAAAGAAGCATCTAAGTAGGGACTAGGGAGATGTCTCAGTGGTAAGAGTACCTGCTTTGTAAGCTTGAAGGCCTGAGTTCAAATCCCTAGTACCCATGTTTTGAGGGTTTTTTTCTTTTGTTCTTTTCATGTGTATGGGTGTTTGCCTGCAAGTGTATCTGTGAATCACATGCATACAGTGCCTTCAGAGGCCAGAACAGAGCATAGGATTCCCTGGGATTGTATTATAGACACTCGTAAGTGGTGCCAATTATTGAACCAGGACTTCGGGAAGAATGGCCAATGCATATAACCACTGAGTTATCATCTCCAACCCAGGTTTGCTTTGTTTTGTTATTTGAAGAAAAGATCGGACATAACCATGTGTCTGGACCCTCTGCCAGGCAGCCCAGCCAAAACAGACAGCTCCTGGTTCAGTGAAAGACAATATAGGATCTATCCTATGTCTCAAGGATACAGGGCAGAGAGTGGTGGAGAAAAATACTTCATGTCTTTTATAGACATGAGCATGGGCACATATACATACAACAAACACATACAATCACACACACAGAGAAGGCTCTAGGGCTCTAAGATGCAAGCTGATTTTCAAAAGTCAAGCGTGGTTCTCCAAGAGTAAAACATCTATTGTTACTCGACATAACAGCAACACATCTTAGGTATGTTCCAGTTACTATGGGCCAGAAACTCAGTTCAAAAGTACAACTTTCATTACCTCCAAAAGTCTTCCACCATGCCAGGTGTGAAGCAGGTGGATCTCTGAGAGTTCAAAGCCAGTCTGGTCTACATAGCAAGTTTCAGAGTGGCCAAGACTACATAGTAATTACTGAGTTTCTCTTTTAAAAATAATTCTAGACACCTTACAAACTAGACAATATTGACTTTAAAGCTGATGAAACTAGGGCTCTTGTCTAAGACTACACCACAAATAATCAGATGAGGCGGAATCTAAGCCAAGGGCACCAAACGCTGCCTTACAGGCAACTCCATTCCAAGATGAAGGGAACCCAAGCATCTTTGACACAAGGCTTCTTCTCATTCTAAGGAACATCCCTGTATCCAAAGAGTAAGCCTGAAGGCATAAGTAGGTAATGGAACTATATCAGTTATATTTCTCATACTAAAGAAAAAGTTTAAGGTGGCAGAAGGAGAGAGAAGGAACTGGACAGGCCAGGCTCAATCACAGCTTTCCTGTTTAAAGCAGCTGCCTGCAGTGCTTAACTCCTCTGAGCCCAATTCTCAAACGACACCTGTAAAGACTGCCCTTAGGTAAATGGACGGTAGACATGAAAAGCCTAGCCCAAGCCCAGACAGAGTTCTGTGAGCATATCAAAAACCTGGTCCAGCCTTTCCCATGGCTCACAAAAAACTCACAACCTATGTCTTTCTTCAGTCTTTCTACTAATACTGAAAATAAACAATCAAAATTATATTAAGTCCAAAGCGATTAACTGAGAAACCAAAAAGATTAGTAAAAACTGAAAAATCATAACTACAGAGTTAAAGACTGGATATTTTTAAGTAACTCCTCTTAAGAATAACAATGGAAACCAGCCAATTTTAACATAATAATGTTTATTTAATCTTTGATTTTTAGAGATGGGGCTTCACTGTGTAGCCCAGGCTGGCCTTGAACTTAAACCCAGCTACCTTAGTGACATTCTAGAACTCATAGTAGACAAAGTGCTGGCCTTGAACTTAAACCCAGCTACCTTAGTGACATTCTAGAACTCATAGTAGACAAAGTGCATTTTATTCAGATATTATGCACAATAAAAATTCTACAAAGTTCAGCTTTTGCCATGAGAGTTATCTTTAAAGAATCAGGATAAAGACTCTGGGCTACAAGACAGTTCAGCAGGGCATTAATAAACATGACAATCAAAAAAGGGCAAAACCAGACAACCTGAGTTCATTAACTATCCCAACGTAGCGAAAGAGGAGAAACGACTCACACTAAGCTGTTCTCTGACCTCTGCATATGAACCATGGCACGTGTCCACTCATACACACACACGATTAAAAAATTAATGTAGTTTAAAAACTGAATAAATATGTTTAACTTAAAGAATTTCCAGGGGCTAGAGAAATGACTCAGTGCTTGGGAGCACTTACTGCTCTTTCAGAGGACCTGGGTTTGGTTCCCAGCACACTCAGGGTGGCTCACAACCATCTTCAACTCTAAGTTTCAAGGGACCCCATGACCTCTTCTGGCTTTCACAGGCACTGCACACATGTGGTATACAGACACACATGCAGGCAAAACACATATAAAAAGTAAAACTTACCAAAAAAGCCTGGCATGGTAGCGAACACCTTTAATCCCAGCGCCTGAGAGGCAGAGGCAGGCAGAACTGTGAGTTTGAGGCCAGCCTGGTCTACAGAGTGAGTCAAAACAGCCAGAGCCACACAGAGAAACCCTGTCTGGAAAAAGAAAGAAGGAATCTGCTCAAAAGACAGCTGCTCTAAACTCTTTGTGGAACAAAGAGGGATAAAAGCAGATAGAACACAGAATATCTAATATTATTGGTTTCAAACAATCCCAAAGTAATTAGAATTATTACTTTCAAACCTTATATTCAAGTTTATTCCCTATAGGAAGAACCTTAAAAAGCAACATGTCCAAATGTGCAATAAATTTTGAAAAATTTAATTCCTAAATTTCTTTTCTCCTATTTTCACTCTGAAAAAAAGGCAACAGCAAGTACTGATTCTGGAGTCCAATTCTCAATCCCAGGCCAACAATGAGATGGCACTGCCCTGTACAACTTGACTAAAAAGAAGTAACTCAAAAATCACACAGAAGTCAGGGCCAGTTCTTAGAGCTTCCTCCCTTCACTGTCTAAAAACTCTTAATATGTGTTGCTTATGAATAAAGAAAACTAAAAGAAGAACTGAGATGGGGCAGAAAGGGGTATCCAGGAGATGAGAGAGGAAGAATCTTGCAGTGCATCAAGTGTAGCCTATTCCCTATCTGTCACTGCCTTCAAGGCTGCATGGGGGAGGAAGAAGGACATAGGCCAGTGCTTTTTCCTGTTTCAGACTATTTTCCACTGCTATTCCAGGACCACACATAGGGTAATTTGAAGGTCAGGCAGTAGAAGATCAAGGATCACATCTAGTGAGGACCTTCTGACTGGATCACAAAGTGACAGAGAGCATCACTCACGAAAGAACTAGCTCATTCCAGGAACAACTAACCTATTCATGAGGATGGAGCCCTTGAGAACTAATCACTTTTTGAAGCCCCACATCTCAATACTGCTACAATGGTAACCTCAACAGGAATTGTAGAAAGGATTATCAAACCATTAACTGCTTCCAACTAGAAACTGATTACTTATTATATAAAATAGAAATTCATGCCTTTGGTATTAGTCTAAATAACACTTAAGTATTAAAGGAATTCAAAGGCACAGGAAAATGATATTAAAAAAAAGAACAACAACAAAAAAAACACCCTGTCAATCATGCTAGTAACACCCAGGAATCAAAACTACCTTGCCACCAAAGCTTCTAAAACAGCAAAGAGGGTGTACAAAACATATCCTGGAGGCTAGGAAAACAGCTCAGTAAGCAAAATGCTTGTTGTACAAGCACAAGGTATTGAGTCTGAAACTCCAGCACCCACATAAGCTGGATGCAATAGTGTATCCCTGTAACCCCAAAATGGCAAGCCTCAAGTCTGGTAAGGGAGAACCTGTCTCAAAAATAAGGTAGAGAGCAACAGAGGATGACATCTCCTCTGGCCTCTGCACATGAACACAGGCTCAAGCACCCACCCACACACACACACACCACAACACAGACAAAAAGAAAAACAACAAATCCTTCTCAAAGATATCACACGACATTTACCCCCAGCCATACTACCTTTGTTTCTGAGATGCAGCAAGGTAGCCATGTAAGCTCTGACTTTGTGACACACAGCATCTAACAAGTGCTTAAATCTTACCATGTAGATGTTCCTGTTCAACCCTACCTTTTTCAGTTCTTCTTTGGAGAACTTCTCATAAGGGCTATGCTCAAGATAGGTAATGTGCTCAGAATTGTTGGTAGCAAATCCAGCAGTTTTTCCTTTTTTATTCCCAGATGGCTCATAGGGGTGATGTAGAAGGTCATAATGAAGCATAGTAATCATTTCTTTTTTGATCAATTCTTCACTTTTCTGTAAATCTGTTAGAGGTGGTTCTACATTTAAAGGTCTTAAAATAGTTTCATTTACCTAAAATTTTAAAACAAGTAAAATTATCAGACATATCTATAATATATTGTGCCTGCTTTAATAGCATGAACTAAACAGCAATTTCATATTTTCAAGAGTGATTTCTCCTCACTTCTACATCCCTCCCACTTCTAAATTCAAAGTGGTATTAGTGCAATGTATTAAAAACTGATTTTGAGAACTACTGTGTACTATATTCCAGAAAGCAGATGAAACTTTGTGATAGTCTTTATGATTGAGATAAATAAGCACTAATACCATATAAAGAAACTAACTTCCTAAATCAGAGATTTCACTTACTTCAGATGGTCTTGGTAGATCCTTCTGAACAGCTTTGTGCATTCGCTTCATTTCCTTCACACGCTCAGCATCTCGTAAGGCCTGAAAAGGGGATTTATATCCATTACTGGAGCTATACAGCAGCTAACATCAACTATTTTCAAAAGCTTAAACTATTGAAATCTGTGTAAGGATGTAAAGAGATAATGTCGAGACCCAGGAAATCAATTTATTCATTCTCATTAGACATCAGACACTAAGACAACTGAAGTACACTAGAGTGTTCTCCAGATTTCCCTGGCTCTGCCCACCATAACCACCTTTCTTGTCTAAATGGAGTTATAAACAGCAAAGAGACTTCCCACAACCCAACTCACTTTCATACAAAGTTAGAGTCAGCCAATGTTCCTTAACCCTCCAGTTACAATGATGTGGCAATACATGAATATTCCATGCCACTTCTGAGAAAGTGAAGTAAATATAACTGAAGTAGCTGCAAGAACAAAACAAACACAGAAAGTGTCCACTTCTGCTCCCCACATCCACACAGTTCCCTGTAAAGTTAAGGAGCAATCGCCACCTCAGCTATAGCCCACAGGCACTGAAGCATCTGGGGTTATAACCAGGGATGACAAAGTTCCAAATGATGTGGAAGAAATCAACACAAGAGGAAATTTTAAAAAGTTGTTCTCTTTCTTTTAAATGATAGTATACAAAGCAAATAATCAGAGGAAGCATGTAGATCTTGGTGGGTGAAATCTGTGACAATGTAGAGGACCCCTACACACCTTTTTGTGAAAGTGCCACCATTGGCTGACTGTCAGAATACTCTGTATAATGCTATATGGACACCAATAAGTCTAATAAGATAGAAGAAATATTTATATTCTAGGCTTCTAAAAGTACACCATATAAAGGTTACATCTAAAGATGCCATTTAAAAGAAATTTACAGGCTGAGTAATTAGCTCTGATGACCAGCTCTTGGGTATAAACCAGGCAACAACAGAGCAGTTTTACTTGAAATAAAAGTTATAAAAAATTTATCAGGTGCCATTGTGAACCTTAGGAGACATCATCTCTCCAGATCAGCCTACTGCAGTAGTACTGGAGTCTCTGTTTTTGTTTGTTTTCCCTCTTCACTCAGCCCTTTCAAGAACGGAAGGAAAGAGATACAGCACACAGCCTGGCAATGACTGCCACTAGACTGAAGAACTAGTAATATGCTTTGCTCAAATACACACTGCAATTAATGTGAATGTCAATGTACATGGCTTACAATAATGCAAAAGGCAAACTAAAAATGTCCTCAAAGTATTAGCCACTGGTCAAAGTGCAAGTTTTCAGTATTCTTCAGAGGAAGCCTTGACTACAGTTCCATGAAATTCTGGAACACACAGGCACCACCTGGCAATCCTATTTCTGACACGGCAGCAGCAATAAAACAATATGCATTAAAAAGCACTTTTTTAATAAGGGTAACCCTCAAAGGAATGCCAATTAAGTTTGGTTAACCATCCTATCAATTCATCACAATGTCGGTGTTTCTTTGACCTGTAGAGAAACAGGTGTGGGAGCTAACGCTTTCCACAAGTTCCATGCCTGAGCAGGTAGGAGCCTGACGTTTACCATGTACCAAAACTAACAACAGGGTCAGTTCATTCATCATGGCAGTTTCTGTACTAAAGCTTTATCCAACAGTTTAGTCCTCAAACACTGCACCCTCACATCTGCCCTGTTGCAAGAAAATCTGCAGCACGTTACAGGAAAAAAAAAAAAAAAAAAAAAAAAAGGCATGATCTCCAGCGATGCTACTCTCACAACCACCCTGAGACTAAGGCTGATCAAACCATCCTGAGACAACGTGTGACAGAACAGCTGAAAGGGGCCGTGCAATCTCTGGAAAAAAAGGAAAGCTAACTCAAAGCCATTTTCTCCTTTCAAATGGAGGTAAAACCTGCATTACCGGACATGAATGGATGAGCAAGCAATTGTACGCTGTATCAGTGTAAGAGGGTGGTAATATTTTCTGACACACTCCAATTTCCAAGCCCAATTTTTATCAGTCTATATTGACCTAATACTACTCAAAATGAATCCAATTTTTATTTGTCTTTAACAACTAGATTGAAGCAATGTTTAAAAGGCTAATCTGTGCGTTACTTGGAAAAGCATAATGAATGTCAGTGTTTAAACAGAAACACACATGCATACAAACATTTTTTTAAAAACCCATTAAGGTATTCTGAGTACACAAACATTCATACATGTGAGCATATTATTGTTAAATGACATAATTTGAAGAATTTTGTAAAGATATAAGAACAACCACTCCTCCCTCTAAAGCAGTGGTTCTTACCTTTCCCAATGCTATGACCCTTTAATACAGTTCCTCATTTTATGGTTAGAACCCGCAACCATAAAATTATTTCACTGTTACTTCATAATGTGGTTTTGCTACTGTTATAAATAGTAATGTAAATATCTGATATGGGACTCCCAGAGGAGTCAAGACCCACAGGTTGAGAACCACTGGTCACACTGGTGATGCTTTCTAAGGAGCCTCACCTGCTTTCGGGCATCCACATCCGCAGCATCTTCAATGTAAGTATCATCTATTTCACGTTCTTCCAACTCTTTCTCAG
Organism: Arvicola amphibius; assembly: GCF_903992535.2. Classification (NCBI taxonomy): domain Eukaryota; kingdom Metazoa; phylum Chordata; class Mammalia; order Rodentia; family Cricetidae; genus Arvicola; species Arvicola amphibius. Next base: position 72,330,871 of record NC_052055.2, on the reverse strand, counting down.
CATTTTCTGGTAGTACAATTTCAAAATCATTCTTAGGCGCAGGGAGGCCCAACAACCCTAGACGGAGATGTTCACGAGATTCTCTTTCCTGTAGAAAGAATCGGTTCTTCTCAATTCACATCATTAAATATTGACTAACATTCTGTAAGAATTTACAGAACACCAGGGCATGGTGGCACATGCCTATAATTACAAAACTCAGGAGGCTGAGGCAGAAGGATTGCCACAAACACAAAAGCCATACTGTACTGGCTTTTGGTTTTGGGTCTCAAAAACAAAACAAAAAAGTTTCTGAAAACAATGGCTTGGGCTAGTAAGATGGCTCAGCCAGTAAAAGTGCTTGCTGCCAAAATAGATCATCTGAGTCTGATTCAGAGGATGCACACAGTGGGAGGAGAACCAACTCCTGCAAGTTGTCCCTCTGACCCATATATACATAACACAGTATATGTGTACCACATAAACCACATGAATACACACTAAATAAGAGAATAATTTGTAAATGTTCAAATGTATAAAAATAAAACAATTAAGAGTAGTAATGACTCTAGAAAAATGACCCCAACTTCAGAAATGTTTTGTTTATTCTCTTATCTTCCTAAACAAGATCAAACAAAATCTTGACTGTGTATTTTCTGTTTCAAAATGTATCAAAACTCTTCAGGGACAGAGAAAAAAGTTGTTAGGACCTACATTTGATTTGATAATACAAAAAAGCAGGGGGGTGCCCAGAGAGATGGCTCAGTGGTTAAGAGCACTGGCTGTTCTTCCAGAGGCCCTGAGTTCAATTCTGAGCACCCATGTGGCAGTTCACAACTGTCTCAAACTCCAGCTCCAGGGGATCCAACACCCTTACACAGATATACATGCAGGCAAAGCACTAATGCACATAAAAATAAAAAATTAAAATTTAAAATTTAGGGCTGAAACTGACTCTCAGTGCAGAGCACCTGCTTAGCAGATAGAAGGTCCCTGGTTCAATGCTTAGCACTGACTATATAAATATAAAATAGAATTGACACTTACCATCTGCTTCACATAAGAGGGATCACTGTAGTCTGCCATTCCATCTTCAGGATTAATGTTTAACTTGTCTCTAAGTGGTGTTCTACCTGGGGTGGCATTAGTAACTGGTTTGGGGGTTGTTCCACTTCGGGGAGTCAGCCCTTCAGCTCCATTAGAAGGAGTCCTAAACAAAAAGAAATCTAAGTCATGATAAATGCATAAAATAAGGAATAAAAACACCAAAACCTCTATCTTGCTTTCAGTACATTTTCTAGACTGAGATAGAAGTTTGGTCTAGTGAACATAGCATTGACACATACTGTACTGGCTTCTAAACTAATAGCTAGTATTTGCCTTCCTGTATTAGATCCACCAAACACTTTTCGACTTTAATGAGTCAGGGTAACCGAGAACAGGCAGCTGGCAGGGAGGGTGGCCCCAGGCACTAAGGGCCCGTGATGCACTCAGTTCAGCACACTCATCATTTATTGCCTCCCTTAAGTCTTTAGCTTTCCTGTCATATTCATTCCCATCAAATGTGCACTTTAAGTTTTTAGGCCTTTATATTTTGTTTGGAAAACAAACACCACATTTTTAGAGTCACATCTAAGTGTGAACAGGCTCTGAGTTTAGACTCTCTTAACAATAAAGTCCAGGAGCAACTTATAATTCAAGGCCTTTCTAGTTTTGGGTGCTTACTTCCTGTATCTTGGCTGTGTTCCAGATTGATGATACTGCCAGACAGCTGTTCCCAACAGGTGCGGTGTTATCATTTAAGACATGGTCCCTGCCCCCAAGGAGCTTACAATCTATTTGAGAGACAAGATATGCACAGGAAAATAGAGATTAGGCTCTCTCTAGCCTCACAGGAAGCAATAAATATTATACAAAAACTAGCTTCCGAAGCTTCTTGAGTCTGCTGTCATTAGAATCTTGAGTCTGCTGTCATTTAGAAGTCTAATGAACTGTGGGAATTTCTTTCCTAAATAACCCATAAAGGGCAGAGCTACCACCTAAAAATAAATACCTGGCTGGAGAGATGGCTCAGAGGTTAAGAGCACTGACTGCTCTTGCAGACAAGACCCAGGTTCTAGCACCCACATGGTGGCTCACAGCCATCTTTAGCTCCAGTTCTGTGGGATCCATTACCCTCTCCCAGCCTCCAAAGACACCAGGCACACCCAATTAGGAAACATCAGAAAAACAAGTTGAACACTATTTAATCTATTAACTGTCAACATTACTCCAAAAAAAAAAAAAAAAAAAAAAAAAAAACCATGCTAACCAGGTCCTTAGACTCAAGTTTTTCTAAAAATATAAAACATGCTATAGTCACAATACCTGAAAGGGGTAGACAGAACCGTGTTTGGAGTCTGCACAACCTGCCGCTGTGGGGTCACACCAGAGAAGTCACTCTCATGCAGTGGGGTATTAAGCCCACCTTTCAATGGAGTGTCCACATTGGTCAAGGCCATGAGGTTCTGAGCTTCCTGAAGAAAAAGGAGAGTGCAAAATAGTTCAGAAAGGCTAGCAGAGCCTTCCTTCTGGTCCTACTACACAAACCTTGACACAGACAGAATTTGTACACATTCTATCGGTGAAAACCAAGAGAGTGAATACTCTTCCATGTGGATCTCAGCACTTTCACTCCTCTGTCAACATCATACATCACATCAGTTCTGAACACAGTTTACATGTTAAGATAAGCTACTGTCACCAGATGCGGATGCCACCTGCCCATAATCCCAGCACCTAGGATGGAGAAGCAGGACAATCTGTATGTTCTGCATACTGAAATCTTCCCACAAGCTCCCTCCCCTATAGTTCATCAAAGGCAAAATGAAGGTAAGAATGCACTAGGAGGGAGCAGCTGCCATTTGTGGGAGGTGCTGACTCACAGATCCTTGCACTGCTCTGCTCCATGTCCAGTGTTCTGAGCCAGCCCTGGGGACCAACAGCAGCAGCTCCACCAAGTTTCAGATACAGTGGCCACCAAGAGTCAACATGTGGAGGGGAGAGCTGAAGAGATGGCTCAGAGAACAAGAGCACTGGCTGTTCTTGAAGAAGACCCAGGTTCAGTTCCCAGCACCCATAAGGCAGCTCACAACTGTCTTCAACTCAAGTTCCAAGGATCCACCGCCCTCTTCTGACCTCTGCAGGAATCACACATATATGGTGCACATACACACATGCAGACAAAACATCTATACACACAAAATTTATAAACATGACACTGTAAGGCCTGCACCTTCTTGACAAAGACAAAATGAAGAAAGAGGGTCAGGTCAGGCCAGCTCCAAAATGCTGTGAATAAACAAACAGTCATCACTGAGCAGGCTGCTAGTTCAGCTTCTGTACTATAGAAGTGTTCCGGGATCAAGACTGGTTCAAACGGGCCTTACCCATATACAACCAAACCATGTGCTGTCCTCCACAGTGACACTTATAAAAAAGATCAACATGAAAGGCTCACTATACAATATGCCAACATACCTGCAGAATTCTGTCTTGGGAGGCCGGTGTCCGTGGTGTTCTCAGAGCGATGCTGTTGTTGGTGACATTGTACTCAGACAGGAGAGTGCTGGAAGCAGAGTTTGTGATTCCAGACTCCTCTGCAGTCTGCCGAGCAACTTCACTGGCCTGACCTACCTTGACAACTTCCTGGAGTTCTGCATCTGAAATCTAAAGGACACAAACAGCCTGGTAAACTCTTCCACAGAGAACAAAGCACCATGTTTCAGAGGATGATTTACTGGAGCTGGGCCAAGGGCAGACATCACTGTACCACTTAAGTTTGCCCGGCTTTAAAATTTCTAAAATAGCCGGGCAGTGGTGGCGCACGCCTTTAATCCCAGCACTCGGGAGGCAGAGGCAGGCGGATCTCTGTGAGTTCGAGGCCAGCCTGATCTACAAGAGCTAGTTCCAGGACAGGCTTCAAAGCTACAGAGAAACTCTGTCTCAGAAAAAAAAAATTAAGCCCCTCTTTTACTATGAGGGAAAAAATTTCACATTATAAACAACTGGCCACAATAGTTATATTTCTGTACTTAAGTGTTTTAGTATTTTTATTCTTTCAAAATTCCACACAATGTTTTCTCAACATATTTAACACCCTGAGTTCCTCCCAGATCTACTCCACCCTGCCTACTTACCCAGCTTCATGTTTTCTTTTTAAAATATGGAGTGGATCATAAATTTGTACAACACCCTCGCACAGGAGTCATGCTAATCTCTGTACTGCATGTGCTCACCATACTTAAAATGTTTTATACTAATATAGTAAAAGACTGCTTGCACCAAGAACATAGTACTTGTACAAAACTATTAATGAGAAGAAAATGCTACTGGAAATCATTATTTGCTCAATATGACATACACATGTAAAGTCACACAATCACAGGCTTATCCAGTTACCTGAGGAGCAGGTAGCACCAACTTGCTTCTCTTTTTAGTAAATTCAGAGACACCACTAGTTTGAAGAATAGCTGATGGCAAATCAGATTCTTTTTTTCTTTTTAAATGCTGTTTGTCTTTTTTTCTATCTCTTCCTTCTTTTTCACTTCATCGTAGACGAAGACAGAAAAAAGATTTTGAGTTACACATAGGCAACAATATCAAAAGCTACATAAATATTAAGACTTTAAACAATTTCATTTCTAAGAAAATATTTTTTAAATACAAAGACAATGTTAGGCTGTCCTGATTTAGAATATCTGAGAATACAAACTTAACAGAATTATTAACAAAACAAAGGTTACTAACTTAAGTGTACTAAAATTTAAAACCTAAAACTAGAAAGATAAGTAAAACATTATGTCAAAAATACAACAACTCACCAGGCAGTGGTGGTGCATGCTGTAACACGTTACTAAAACCCCAGAGATAGAAATTGGGGTTCAACCTAAAGGTCAGAAAAGTAAAACAGCCACTGGTTCTTACCTCTACCTCAATCCGAAAGGCGATCCTGCCTCTAGGAATCTCAGAATAAAACTGAGACTGAGAGCTGTCTCCTGTCTTTTATTCCTCTCTAATTCTGAGATGAAGGGTGTGCACCACTACTGCCTAGTTCCTATGGCAAGCTAGCATTGCTACCGGGATTAAAGGTAGCATTGCTGCCTGGTCTGTAGGACTGGCCAGTGTGGCTATTTTACTCTGAACTTCAGGCAAACTTTTATTTATTAAAATACAAATGAAATGCCTCTACAGAACGCCTTTAATCCCAGCACTCAGGAGGCAGAGGCAGGCAGATCTCTGTGAGTTCAAGGCCAGCCTGGTCTACAGAGTGAGTTCTAGAACAGTCAGGGCTGTTACACAGAGAAACCCTGTCTTGAAAAAACCAAAATAAAAGTACAACTCTACTATGTTTATATTCATATAGAAATACATGTGAATGTATAAAAATGAAGAAATGATGAAGAAAAAGATAAATGAAGGAGACAGAATTAAAACACATCACAAATATTTGAATCGCCAGTTATTAAGTTATTTTGATTTTAAAAGTTCATACAAAATTTTTTAACATTTTATCTATTTATTTATCATTTATTTGGAGGTTGGGAATGCACTCATGTGCAATAATACATATGTGGAATTCAAAAGACAAATGGCAGGCCTTGATTCTCTCCTTCCATTAAGTGAGTCCCATATAGTGAACTCAGGTCATTAGGTCTGACAGTAGGTCCCTTTACCTACTGGGACATCTTGCTGCCCAACTAAAGAAAAAAACTATTAAGAGTATGTTCACAATGACAAATGCCACCCAAAGGTTGTTGAAAGCCTAAACCTGCCTCAGGCAGTATTTTAAAGTTCTACCTGTTTTCTTCCCTATCCCAGTCAGGTCTACTCCTTCCAAATGACCAGTTTTCTTCTTTTTCATCTATTTGAAGAGCCCACATAAACAAAGGTCCTAAACACTCAAGAAAATTCCATCTTATAGTAGTCAGAGAATAAATACATATTATAAAGTGTAATTCATATTATATGCTATTATATACTATATAATGCATATTCTGATTTATATTGGTATAGCTAACTAAAATTCCTATCAATAGAAACAAAACTGATCTGAGTAGCAAATAAAAACCCTCTGATGATCACAAAACCCACCCTACAACATGCCAATAGTTTTAAGACTCACAGGAAGACCCAAATATCTCTAAAATGGCCAAAGAGAAACAAAACATAAACAAATTAAGTACAAAAATTTGACTGAAGCAAACATTTCTTCTTTTCTTTGAGAAAAAAAAAAAAAGCTTTTTTGTGGTTTTTCAAGACAGGGTTTTTCTCTGTAGCTTTGGAGCCTGTCCTGGAACTCACTCTGTAGACCAGCCTGGCCTCGAACTCACAGAGATCAGCCTGCCTCTGCCTCCCGATTGCTGGGATTAAAGGTGTGAGCCACCAACACCCAGCAAGCAAATGTTTTTTACTTTAAAAAAAATAAAGGCCAGACAGTGGTGGTACATGCCTTTAATCCCAGCACTCAGGAGGCAGAGGCAGGAGGATATCTGTGAGTTCGAGGCCAGCCTGGTCTACAAGAGCTAGTTCCAGGACAGGCACTAAAACTACAGAGAAACCTTGTCTCGAAAAACCAAAAAATAAAAAATAAATAAAGGTTAGGCAAATGAGATGGCTTAACACAAAGGCATTTGGCACATAAGCTCAATGACCTGAAATGATTGCCAGAACAGAGGTGAAGGAGAGAACCAATTCCACAAGACTATCTTGACTGTGACAGCCACACATACTCAAGAATGAACACACCCACAAACTTGAACTCCTAGAGCTAAAGAGATGGAGTCAGGCGGATCCCTGGAGCTCAAAGACCAAATTGGTGAGCTCTAGGCCAATGAGAAACCTCATCTTAAGAAACAAGGTAAGAACTTGACAATAATGGGAGGATACAAAGAAAACAGCTGCTAAGGAACAGCACTCATAGTTGATCTCATCTCTAAATACACAAGCACACACTCACATGCACCCATCAACACAAACACACACCCATACTGGAACAAATACAAATGATTAAAAAAAATAATAAAAAAACCCAGACTAGATTTTGTAAGATTTCTTCAGGACATTTGCAAAACATCTAACTTGTTTACCAATGTACAAAAATAGTAAGATGTCATTAGCAATAATAATAATAAATAATATCGATGTTTAATCTCAGCACTAGGAAGGCAGACGCAGACAGCTCTCTGAGTCTGAGGACAACCTGGTCTACCTGATCTACATAGTGATTTCAGAACATCCAGGGATACCTAGTCAGATACTGTCTCAAAAAGAAAAAAGAAAAAGGTAAATAAACAAACAAAGATGTCATTATTAATAGTAATCAGGCTGGAGAGATAGTTCAGTCATTAAGGGCATTGGCTGCGTTTCCAGAGGACCCTAGTTTAATTTCCAGCACCCATTTAGTGGTTCCTAAACATCTGTAACTCCAGTTCCAGAAGATTCAATGTCCTCTTCTGGCCTCCATGAGCACCAGGCAAAATACCCACGCAGACTCAAAAAAAAAAAAAAATATCACCAGAGAGTAAACAATCTACTAAAAAACGAGGAATAATTCAAGAAACATACATCAGGTAAGTGAGATGGTTTAGCAGCAGGTAAAGTTACTTGCCTCCCAAACCTGACAACCCCATGACCCACATAGTAGGAGAGAAACTACCGTTGTCTTCCGACCTCCATGAGTGCCATGACATACATGCCACATACATACATACAGAACACATACACAAATACAACAAATAGATAAATGTTTTGTTAAATAACTGCATATCACATTGTATACTAAAACCATGAGAGCCTAGGTTCACTGACTTTCTCACGAAGGTAAATCCATTAAACAAGTAAGAGCATCAGGAGGCCCCATCACTCTAATGCTTAAAAACCCAACTGATGAAGTAAAGGTCTTCCCAAAGCCCCACTGCTCCTATTTCCAAATTCAAAGGGACTCACGATCTTAGTTCCCCATCAAGATCCTGCTGCCGTAATTTTCTGAAATCTGCATCAAGGGCCTGGTAATTCTCCTCAGAAGTATCATAAAAACCAAGAGCAGGCTTTTTTTCGAAAGGAATTTCAGCATTATAATCAACTCCTCTCTTCTTTTTCCTTTTCTTCTGAATTTCTATGCCAGCTGCTCGAAGCTCTCGTCTTTTCTGGAGGGCAGCAAGGCGCCTGGAGAAAAAAAAATGCAGAATCACTTTGAAAATCAACACTGCCAGGTAGGGATGGGTTAATCCAACAGTGTTAAGAAAGCCATCTGGTTATTTGAAAAAGAAATATTTACTCAAGCCATTAGCTCACACTATTTGCTAAATTCCGGCTCTGATTTAAAAACACAACAAAGCAGAAAGGGAAAGCAGAGAAACTGTGAATGAATTGCACCTTCTCTCTCTTGGAATAAGAATATAGTTACTAAAAAGTCAAGTAACAAATGCTGAGATTTAAATTTTGTGACTGCATCACAAAAAATTCATAAAACAAAATTAAAAAATACTTGCTACTAATCAAAATTGATTAAAATAGTTTATGTACAAGGTGGACCTGGGAGGAATTGAAAGTGAATACAATCAAAATATAGTGTATGAAATTCTCAAAGAATAAAATACTATTTTTAAAATTTATGTAAACTTTTAAATATTTTTTTTCCCAAGAGAGGGTTTCTCTGTAGCTATGGAGCCTGTCCTGAAACTAGCTCTTGTAAACCAGGCTGGCCTCAAACTCACAGAGATCCACCTGCCTCTGCCTCCCAAGTGCTTTTAAAGGCGTCTGCCACCACTGCCTGGCTTATTATGTTTATTTATGTGTGTGTATGTATATCTATGTGGGTGGATACTATATGCACACAGTGCCCAAGGTGGCCAAAAAGGGTGTTAGAACAAGTGATTGTGAGCTGGGAACAGAACTGTGGTCCTCTGAAATGACAATGAGTCCCTCTCAAAAAAGGAGGGAGGTGTCACAGGGAGAAAACAGTCTCCAGCAAAGGTAATGAGAAAATCAAATGGTTTTCTTCAAAACAAATTTAGAGCCAGTAGGTAGTAGTGCACACCTTTAATGTCAGCAGCACTCAGGCGGCAAAGCCAGGCAAATTTCTGAGTTTGAAGCCACCTTAGTCAACAGAGCAAGTTGTAGGACACCAATGGCTACACAGAGAAACATTGTTTTAAAGTAAAAGAAAAAAAAGGCAAAAAACAGAATTTAGAGATCCGCCTGCCTCTGCCTCCCGAGTGCTGGGATTAAAGGTGTGCGCCACCACTGCCCGGCCTGGTCTACAAGAGCTAGTTCCAGGACAGGCTCTAATTACTACAGGGAAACCCTGTCTCGAGAAGAAAAAAAAAAAAAAAAAAAAAAACAGAATTTAGAAAGATACATTAAGCCAGGTAGTGGTATATACCCTCAATCCCAGCAGTCGGGAGGCAGAGGCAAGCAGATCTCTGTGAGTTCGAGGCCAGCCTGGTCTGTAGAGCTAGTTCCAGGACAGCTAGAGCTGTTACACAGAGAAATCCTGTCTCAAAAAAAAGAGAAAGAAAAAAAAATTACATACATACATAACATTTTTCATTTTTTTTTTTTTTTGGTTTTTCGAGACAGGGTTTCCCTGTAGTTTCTAGAGCCTGTCCTGGAACTAGCTCTTGTAGACCAGGCTGGCCTCGAACTCAGAGATCCGCCTGCCTCTGCCTCCAGAGTGCTGGGATTAAAGGCGTGCGCCACCACCGCCCAGCTAACATTTTTCATGTTTTTTAAGTCACTTCTCTGACTTCAATCAAGAAAATAAATCAACACAAGCAAGAACTTAATCAGAAACTGTTTTGCTGACACTGGCCACAATCTAATTCACCAATAAGAATTAAATTTACAAAAGATGTAAGGCAAGTCTTTACATAACTTCTGGAGTATGTAAATTCTGTATAATCTTGAGAAAGCATTTTATACAAAAATTTACTCTTACACAAAGAGGTCTACAGCAGAGTCAAGTTAAATGGACAAATAGAGAAGCATGCAAAAAGTTACATGCATTTCCATCAGCCACTGTGAAGAAGTCAAGGACAGAAATATGAACACTGGCAGTCAATGGAGGGTAAAATTCCATTTTTTCCTTTGTATTTCCCAATGATGCTATAATTTTAGTGAGTTAATGAGAAAACACATTCACAAAGCAGCATGTACACTAGAGTGACTACCAATATTAAAGCACAAGAAACGCAATAAACACACTCCTGAGGGGAAAAAGGTCATGGCAAATATATAAACATTCAAGAAAATCTACCTAAATGTGGTGAGAAAGACAAGCAGTTGAGATCATCTCCCTTCTACCCATCATCTCCTAGTAGAGGAAACCCTACAGAGGTACAGCCAATAGCATGGCTCTCTCTCCCTGACAGCTAGCAGCCATAGGTTGTCAGTCCAGAAGAGCCAGAACAGGATGGATATCAGCATTTCTCGCCCTGCCACCAGACACCCAGCTGCAGAGACTTCTTCCACTCAAACAAGAGTTCTTCCCTGGGCACACTAGCTGGGAATACAGCCCTGAGAGCTCTTTCTGCTCCAGCTTCTGGAATGAAGATTCCAACCTAGGAGAGTGTCAAGAACTGCCTACTACCCCTGCTCCCCAGCACATTCAGCTCCTTAAGCAAGAATGTCAACCAGAAGTGTACAGTCAAGAGCCCTGGAGAAGAAGCAATACCTAAAAGCACTGACTTTATCTACAACATGAAAACATGAACTCCAGTTAAAGGAGAATCTTTCAAAAGCAGAGGAAGCTATGGCAAATAGCAACCAGGAAAGGGAACAGATTCCATGTAGACTGTGGGCCCCCACTTGATAGAGACTGAAAGGGAGGATAGAGCTCTCCTGAAGTCAGAAGAAATCTCAAAGGCTGATCTCAGAACTATCTCTTCAAAGGACCACCAAACTAGATCAGATCCATTGTCAGTACAATTCATAACCCCAGAACACTGCTTAAGCACTACAGCAGACAGCTGGGTGCCATTAGGAAAAGGTATCAACAAGAAGCCTTCCCAGTGACTGTGGGATCCAAGACTCCCCTTCCCTGAGCATGAACAGCAACAGCAGAGCTTGCTCATCTCTCGAGGGGAGCAAAAGAACAGGTTTCACTAAAGTAATGAAGCTGGTCTCATAACAAATAAACAATAAACTGGATGGAAAAAGGGTACAGTACCCACAATATTATAAAGTTACCATATATAAAACATCAATTTTTAAGAAAAATATGAGACTTGTGAAGAAATCAGACAGTTACAGGGGAACCCCAGTAAGATTAACAAATGACTATATATAAGATGTGTCTAAGGAATGATCCAATTACGTATACATGTTAATGGGTTTACAGACATCTACAATGAAAGAAAAGTCTTGAAGGATGTATTCCAAAAAGTAAATTACATTCTTTAAATGACAGAAACAAAGACTAAACACATTAGAGAACATTCCCAACATCATGCTAAGTGAATCTAACAAGAGCATATGCTATTGTATCAACCACATCCTAAGATGAAAATATGAACAGAAGTAGAAAGAAAAGCATACTCGTGAAAGTGATTTTAAGCTGTAAGAAACAGATAAGCAATTTAACATCTGGAGTACTCTTGTACCACACTTCACACACAGGTCAGTCCTACCTGTTGCAGGACATATGCAGTGCACAGTTTACATAAACACACAGATGCTACAAGAAATTAAAATCTGCACAGACGTACTTCAATCAACCAATCCTAACCAAACTTAAAAGCCTTTCACAGATACACTTACTGTCTTCTTTGCCAATTCACATGAGAAAAAGGCTTTCAAAAAACTGGGTTCCCAAATAGCCTTAAACAAAAATGGAAAAGTTTTCCAATCTTACATTACTTAACCCTCAACAGTATACAAAACCGGGAGGTAGCTGGAAATAGAACGCCTCCTCTTAGTTTCTGATCATTCTCCGTGTGAGTCACACTCCCATCAATCTGATTACAGTTAAGAAATGGTCAGCTACACCAAAAAGCATCTGCCATCCCAAGCTTCAGAAACTGTAAATATGAACATAGTTTTTTTTTTTTTTTTTTTTTTTTTTTTTGGTTTTTCAAGACAGGGTTTCTCTGCAGCTTTTTTAGAGCCTGTCCTGGAACTAGCTCTTGTAGACCAGGCTGGCCTCGAACTCACAGAGATCTGCCTGCCTCTGCCTCCCGAGTGCTGGGATTAAAGGCGTGCGCCACCACCGCCCGGCATGAACATAGTTCTTACTACCCACCAAGTCAAGAAGTAATTTCTAGACAGCCCAGGAGCCAAAAAAAAGGCCCTGCGTAAACTGCAGGGTGAGAAATTAGTCCAATAACCAAATCTCACAAGCTAACAAGCTGCACATAACAATGTTACCATAACCAAATTTATCTTGGTTTCTGGGCAACAGAATAATATTAATTATGAATTTAACCAGAAGGAAGCAAGGAAAAGGTAGGGGAAAGCCTGAATAAAAGACAATGCCTAAGCCGGGCGATGGTGGCGCAGGCCTTTAATCCCAGCACTCGGGAGGCAGAGGCAGGCGAATCTCTGAGTTCGAGGCCAGCCTGGTCTACAAGAGCTAGTTCCAGGACAGGCTCTAGAAACTACAGGGTAACCCTGTCTCAAAAAAAAAAAAAAAAAAAAAAAAAAAAAAAAAAAAAAAAAAAGACAATGCCTAACGTAGTTCACACATTTTTTTAAATGAAAATTTCTGAGAGCCTAGAATTTGGCTCAAGGCTCATTTACTCCCACTCTGCTCAGCTGGGATTCCTGCCTCACACCCAGTACCTGCTCAACACTTATCAAGGAGGGTGAGGAACTGGTAACTGACAGTCATGTAAAAGCCACCTAATGCCAAAATGCTACAACAGATCAAACATAGTACGCTAGGTCAAATGCCATGCTTTGTAAAGTTTTTTTTAAGTGTATTTTTCCTATAACTACTCTGAAATGCTTACGGAGAATATACAAAAGTTGTTTTTTTCCAGAACAATAAATAAACTGAAGAGTAATAGCAAAAGAGGAATTGGCCAGTTCAGAGTCACCACCAGAGCTGACAACTATGCAGTTTTCCTGAGGACGCACAACTAATTCTTGGACATGGAATGAAAAAAACATGCCTTGCTTCTTCCAGCTGTTTCTCTCTTGCTTTCCTCTTAGCCTTCTTTCCTTGAGTATTAGCTAGGCGGGCTCGAGCCTCGGAAAGCATCTCAAGTTCATCTGCAAAAGTAAAGACAAGGAAACGTAAATTCCTCTCCAACATCAGCAGTCAAGCACACCTGAGTGCTTACAATGACAGACAACAACATGAATGCCCTTACCACTGGTACAAGATGAAGAAAACTTGTGAAATCAAAGAAAGTCAGGTTACAAATCATCCCATCACTAACTTGCTAGCTATGTAAGCATGGTTCCGTATTTACTCTGTGAATGTTTCCCTTTCAAAAAAGAATAAGGCATCCTACTTCAGAGATACTGAGAAGAGCTAAGGAAAATGAAGCTATCGAGCATGCAGCAGGTATTCACACTCACTGGAAGCTCTAATATAACATCCTTATCATCAGCAAACTGCACATAACAAATAGAGAAACCTTGTAATAACTATTCATGGGGCTCTGACAGCCATCCATGCAACAAGACTGTGGAGGCCTGAAAATGTGAGCCTATTTCCACCTAGACCAAAGGTCAAAGAGTTGGAACTTACCTCTAGTTCCTTCAAGGTTATTGTGTTTCTATCTCAAAAGTCCCACCTAGATTTAGATCAGAGAGTTCTGTTCTCTCCAGATTAACTGTGGATGTAGCCTGAGACCTTCAATTGGCATGTTCATTTCCTAGCATTGTGTTAATGAAGTTTTTTGTCTTACTCCTACCTTTTGGGGTCAGGGGTATTTAAAGCAATTGGAAATTAAATGCTGGTAAATTTCAGTTCTCACTGGAATTCCCTCCCGATACTACTCTATATGTTTCTCCGTCTTATTATTTTCATATTTTTACTATATTCCTAAAGCCCCACGCCTCTACCCTGAAAAGAGGTACTTTTGCAAAGCTGGTCCCCGACACACAACAAGACTTAAGATTCCACCCACATCACTGTCCTCCTCTACTCTTCCCTCAGTAAGAACATGGGAGGGCCTGGTGCCTACAGCTTAAAGGTTTCCTAAGTCACAAGGATGTCTACAGCTAGTCACTGACTAGTTACCCTTGAGAACTGCTGCATTCAGACTTTTAAATCTGAAAAACTACTGTATGCCTGCAGAAAGGTGAAATAGATAACTACTCTCCACCCGCAACAGGGGCGAATCAAGCTCAGAGAGCCTCTGTGACTAGCTGAGGTTAAACATATAGTAAACAGTAAGGGGAGATCCTCTACTCCTGACTCACTACCTCACAGAACTGCAGTGTGCCTCCAGCAGTATCTTGCAGTGCAGCCCTTAAGTGGAGAAGAAATCAGCCTGAAGTCAAAGAAACACTGAGGTCCAATACGCTAGTTAGTTCTCTCTCTCTAGAAAGAGAATGAGAAACAGGATCCTGAAAACTCACCACTCATCTCTGGGACATCTGCCTACTACACAACTCAATTCATCAAATGAAATGAAGAAATGGAAAGTAGTATCAGCCAAAAAACCCACAGTTACTCTGTAATTTTAGAAAAAAAGGGAGGGTCAGACATAAATAGGGAGAAACTTAGAATAACCTCTGATAAAACTGGGATTCTAAAAAGTCAGGAGTTCAAGCAGAAACTACAAAGAGTAAGTAGGCCTGAGTCGTCGACAGTTAAAGTGCTTCCAAGCATCCACTTACCCTCATCCATGTCAATAGGATCGGGCCGAGCTGGTTTTGTTTCTGGATTTGGATCGATCTCTCCAGGTTTTAGTTTCCGGGGGTCATCTATTGTTTCTTCTTCATTGTCCCTTTGGGCAGTTTTGTCCCTGGGCGGGGGGGAGAAACACACCAAATGAGTTAATCACCATATCACACCATTTGGTATGAGAATTACCAAGGTGCCTAGCTCTGGTACTCTTTCTTTGCTGAAATAACCAAAAGATGAGCTTTATGAAAAGTAGCATCTTTACTAATGCTTCACATGAATAAAGTAGCATTAAAATTCTCTAATTTCAGTGAAATTCATGATGAAAACAAGCAGCCCTTACAAATGCAGAATATTCAGACAAAAAGACATTACTGGGACAGAGCAAAAACATCCTAATAAATCCTCAGCAGAGTTGGTGCCGGGTGACCCTTATGACCTCACTCGTTCTCTCACTTTTCTGAGGTGAGATGGCTTGAATACTTTTTTTATCCTTTTAAAGGGGAAACAGAAGACATACTATCCTCAACCATGTGACATTTGGAACACAGAATTCAATGTCTTTAGTTTCTCTGGCTTTAATCACAGTCATAATTAAGTTGGAAGTGCTGTTAAGTTTGTTCAACACAATAACACATGTCCATATTCTTCAAGATGCTCTAAGAGGTCCACTTACAGGAGGAACTCATAGTGTTCCAAGCACTGGGCTGCTGTTCTTCCAATAATGGGCGCGATGGTCCGCCACTGCGTTGGCATCAGCTTGGCCAAGTGCAGGAGTTTTTCCTCCTCTTCTCTAGACCATTCAGTTTTTTTAATACTTGGGTCCAGCCATTCATACCTATTAGAGACAACATTTCAAACTAAATTAGTAGGTTACCCAGACTAAATCTCCAGTTTACACATTAGATGTACTGACTGTTAAAATCACATGCTCTCATCCTTCAGTTACTAACACTAGTCTCTCTGACAAGAGAATATTCACTGTAAAGTTAAGCTTACTCATCCTCCCCTCTTCATATTACAGTGTATTTTACATATATAAAATTAGTAATACTTAAAAATCTAATTTGATTGAAATGCAATCATACATCTTCTTTTCCAACTAGTACTTCTTTTTATTTGTTCTTAACTTTCTCCTGGTTTTTTTTTGGGGGGGGTGGGGGGTAGACAGGGTTTCTCTGTGTAGCCCCAGCTGTCCTGAAACTCACTCTGTAGACCAGGCTGGTTTTGAACTCAAGATCTGCCTACCTCTGCCTCCCACAATAGGATTAATGGCTTCAAGCGCCACTCTGCATTTGTTCTTTTCTGGAAGTTCTGAAATTATCTAGAAACAAGCAGTACCTTGTATTTTCTATATTACAACCTCACTGTACTTTCTATGTCTGAGTCTCACAATGCCCTGACTACTTCTCTAAGAGTCTGGCTTAAACACTCAATGTTTCAGCACTGTGTGCTTTCATCTGCTGTACTTTTAAATTTAAAGTCAAACTACTGTATCCTCCGTCTTCTACTGCCCGCTCCATCTGCCTTGTCTATCACATGGTTAGCTGGATGAGAGTCTATCCAAGTGTCTAAGTCCTCTCCACCACTGGGCTGGAGCTGGAATGGAGAAAAGGGAATCAAACTACTGCAACCTGAGAACCACTTTCCTTCTGCTCTGCACCTGACCCTTCCCACCATCCAGAAGCCTGAGAAACGGGGTCACTTCATACAACCCAAAGAACACAGGCTGCAGCTGGGGCCTATTCATTCAAGCCCAGAACACACACTGGTGTCCACTACTCTGTGACTTAACAAGGTAACACAAGTGGAATGCTGGCATCTGTTGCATTTAATGTAGCAAATATGCAATATTGCAACCCTATTACAAGGAAACCAATCACGACCTGACCTAGAAAATCAAGCATTGTTTAGTATTATTATTTCTTCGGGAAAGCAAATCCTAAAACAACCAATTTATAAACTTTCAGAACACAACTCATTCACTGAGCTGAGGTCCAGCTATCTCTTTTATAAGATTTTGTATTTTGTCTCACAAGGAATTCTCAAATAAATACACAAACTCACTTAGACAGGGCTCCACAACCTATCAGTTAGTACTAAGTATTACTATGCTAAACTGTGAGAAAACAGACAAGGTAAAAGAGAGAAAAAATGGTTTGTTTAAGACCACATAGGAAGCCCATCTCTCTCCATACTTCCCTCTCTATCACAGCTCTTGCTCTTCACAGGATGTTTCAAAGAGACCTTTCATTCCTCACACTCAGGATCCCGTTGTTTTCCACTTACTGGCTGGTACATACCATCTGGCTTTGCACTGTTTTGCTGATTTTCTATGCAGCAACGAGGCAATCCTAGACCACTGGTTTTTTCCATATTTCATTACCGCTGCTTTCAGAATTTCATCCTAAAAGAGTTGCCAAAGAGAGTACGTTCAGTCACAAGCCTCCAAATGAGAAAAGACAAAATTTAAATTAACTCCTACAGATTTGCTATGAAGATACACACAATCATTTAGAAAGGGGGGGGTGTGAAAACTTCATTAACAGTTAATGATAAATAGCATAAAAGAATCAGAAGGAGATGACTGGGGAGCTAGCTCAGTGGTTAAGAGCATGCAGTTCTTTGCAGGAGACTGACGTCAGGCAGCTTACCAGCTCCAAAGACCCAAAGCCTCGAGCTCCTGAAGGCAGCTGTACTCATGTGAACATGCCCATACACAGACACACACTTATTTTTAAAAAAAGATTTATTTACTTATTATGTATACAACATTCCTTCCATGTGTGCCTGCAGGCCAGAAGAGGGCACCAGATCTCATTATAGATGGCTGTGAGCCACCATGTGGTTGCTGGGAATTGAACTCAGGACCTCTGGAAGAGCAGCCAGTGCTCTTACCCACTAAGCCATCTCTCCAGCCCGACACACACTTTTTTTAAAAAATGAAAATAAGCTTTTGTGGAGGCTTGAAAATGTGAGCCTATTTCCACCTGAACCAAAAGGTGCTCTTTTGGGGTCAGGGTATTTAAAACAATTGGAAATTAAACACGGGCAAATTTCAGTACTCACTGGAATTCCCTCCCGATACTATCCTATATGATTCTCTGTTTTATTATGTTCATTCGCATCTTTATATTCTTCACTATATTTCTAAATCCCCATGCCTCTACCCTGGCGAGAGGTATTTTTGTCGAGGTTGGTCCCCAACAATCTTTGTTTTTTAAGAAGAAAAAAACATCATTTGAAGGGCATTTTACTTGCCCCCCTCAATAAATTGGAAGTAGGAAGTCAGTGCTGAAAACACTACTTTATGACAGACTCATAGAAATTACCTATCAGCGTGCACCTATCATTCTCTTCACAAAGGTAAAGTTCGCATATATATATTTACTCAAAAAAGAAACAAAGAAAGAAAAGAAAGAAAGAAAAGAAAAAAAGTTTTCTGAATATCTACCTTGAACCAGGTTTTGAGTACTCCGGGAAAGAGAACAAAAGGTGTCCTATCCAGGCCTCAAGAAGCAACCTAGACTGTGATTCAACATGACATTTCCTCTCCGGCACCCTACTTACTACAACAGCCCAGGAATGCATGGCTCCTTCTATCTCAGTCAGTTCTCCCTGAGTACTCCAATCTCCAAATGCTCTTTCACCGGGGTACCCAAAACACATCCCAAACCAGGACAAACTGCCAGGCGAACTCAGACACAGAGTTCACACAGTCATGATGAATGCAGCTGAGCACTTTAGTGTCGGGTTTTTCCACAAGGAACTTGAACTGCAAGCCTTGTCCTTGAGCCTCTCCACTCCATCTTTCACTGCTAGTTGGGAGAAGGCTCACCTGGTATGCATGAAGTCCTGGGTTAGAGTCCCAAGAGACTATGCATGGTGGTACACACTTGTAATCGTTAGCACTGGAGGTAGAGGCAGGAGGATCAGAAGTTAAAAGGGTTCTCCTCATCTACATAAAAAGTTCAAAGCCACTCTGGGCTCCATGAGACCATATTTTCAAAACACACACACCTGCAAGGTTTTGACCAACACAGGAATCCTGCTGCTACTTGACTTTGTGATTCTGCTTCTGCCTCAGAAGTCATCTCTACTTTAATTTAAATAGACTCAATGCAAACAAGTCCCTTCTCAGTGCCTTCATTTGTGACTTTAATGAAGTTTTTCTATACTTCAACCTATCCCTATCCCACAAGACTGATTCCCAAACATCACCAAGCAACCTTCTTCATACTAATTCTACAATACGAAAGTCTGGTCCTCTTGCAGTGATGTCTGATGAGGACAACAACAACCCGTTTTTACTGAAAGTCTACTAATGGACCAAGCAGTGTTCTCAATATTTCAAACTACTAACTCACTGCAAGAGGTAAACAGTGGTATCTGACTTATTTTAAAAAAAAAATGAGTACACTGGAGCCAGGCGGTGGTGGCGCACGCCTTTAATCCCAGCACTCGGGAGGCAGAGGCAGGTGGATATCTGTGAGTTTGAGGCCAGCCTGGTCCACAAGAGCTAGTTCCAGGACAGCGAGAGCTGTTAACACAGAGAAACCCTGTCTTGAAGAAAAAAAAATTGAGTAAACTGAGACTGAGAGAAGCTAAACTCCACTGAAGTGCTTACAAAAACAAAGTAAGCTGTAGCAAATGAAAATGGGTGCCTGGAACTAGCTCTTGTAGACCAGGCTGGCCTCGAACTCACAAAGATTTGCCTGCCCCTGCCTCCCAAGTGCTGGGATTAAAGGTGTGTGCCACCACTGCCCAGGGACATCTAACTCTTAACAGGACAAAGACTCAAAAGAAGTGTTCTGAGCTAAGTTTGGAGGATGGTCAGAAAAATGGCAAGCAATAGGAAGATATCTCAATAAGGCACAGACATAGGGTATTCATACATTCAGTCCATTTGATCAAATGCACGAAAACTTAATTTCTATTTTATTTCCTTTCTTATCCCGTTCCGCTCACCCGTGGCATGATATACTACATTTCTGGAAGCAAATACGTAGTTTGTCCTAACTGGCTCCTATCCCGGCAAGGGCGGTGCAAGGTAAGAGACAAGACCTTGGGATCTGCAGAGCGGACAGATACGCCCCCGTATCAGAGAAGCAGAGAGGTGCGGGCGTAAACGTGCCACCTGCCCCACTGTAAGGAAGTCAATGAAAAACAAAAGTTGCAGCCAAAGCGACTTCTATCAGAGCGAAGCACTGGGTAAGAGCCAAGAAAGAAAGGAGCTGGAGAAAAACTACGCTACCGCAAAGGTCTTAAAAACCACGCTTCCGCAAAGGTCCAGTCTAGGCAGCCACGGGGTACCAGGGGAGAGTGAGGGGGCGCGTCCCTAACTGAACAAATAAGTGTCCAAAGGCCTAGCAGATGCCAGGCGGCGAGCGAGGGGCGACAAGTCGCGACCTCGCCTCCCCACCCGAGGTGCGCAGGTGAGGCGCGGCCGCACCCACGCAGGGCAAGGATCCCCGGGGGCCCGCACAGTTGCGGTGCCCCACGGAGACCCCGCAGGACAGCCACGGCGCCCTGGACCTCCCCGCGCGTGCGCACACGCTACCGGACCCGGCTGAGGGCAGCAGACGGCGGGAAAAACTGACTTACCTCGGTATTCCTCCATACGCCTCCTTTGATCATAATCCGAGGCATCTTGGCGGCGGAGTGTCCCGGCAAGTGGCCGAGAGGAGCTTCGAGAAAGTAGTAACGGCGCTCCGGTCACGGGACGCAAAGAGGCCACTTCCTCCAAGAGCGACCTTCGGCTTTGAAGAGGTCTGCGCAGGCGCGGCGGGGGCAGCCCGGTAAATCTCGCGAGATCTCAATGGCCGAAGGGAAAAGACGCGGCTTGTTTGGAACCTTAAGACTGACAGAAAATCATCAAACCGCTGGGGCCAAAGCGTCCGACGTCGCGCGCAGGTCCGAGACAGGTTGGAGGAAAACAAAACTCTCGCGAGATGACAGAGGTGGACCTTGGCTGGGAGCGCAGGGATGGGATTGGTCCTGGCGTCGCGCGGGGGCTGCCAGTGGAATGTCAGGGGCGTGGCGTTCCCACCCCGGGTGGACCCGCAGAGAGCGTAGTTAAGTTGTTTAACGGAGCGCGGATCGTGCCCGGCGTCTCGGCGATCCTCACGGGTCCTTCGCGGGATCCTCGGGGAAGCACAGGCAAAAGGGCCGAGCGCTGAGTGCGGGACCGCTTGCTTCCGTGAGCTCGTCCATCTGAGCGACGTGACTGCTCCCCCAAGACGTCCCTCGCCCTTCCTGGAAGGGCCACGCAAACTTGAGCGCAGCCCCCGAGGGGCTCAGAAGATGGCCTAGAACCCCTCGGAAATGTCACGCCGGCGTCTTTCACTCGTCGCTCGCCGCTGGGGCTCGGTCAGTTGCCCGACTCTTGCCCCTGCAGTCTGGGTCGGCGGCGGCTGAAGAGTGAGACGAAGGACTCGCTTGTTCGTAAATTCAGAGCCCGGCTGCGAGTAACCTCGGTAAGGTGTACATTGTCAAACCCTCTGCCGTCTCCTCTCCCTGTTCCCCAAGCAGACTTCTTCACTATTCCAGAGCAGTTATTTGACGCCACCCCAGGTCTCTAGGGAAAAATAGTAGCTCTGGTTTGGGTTGTTGTTTGTGCTTCCGTTTGCCTCTTCGAGAAGACATGACGAATTTCCTGATTCGATTTGTTATTTTTTTTCCTTGAAATAAGAAATTGTATCAATAAAAAAAGCACTGCTTTCTGTTGGAAGGGGAGTAATGTATTAGGATACACATGGATTTAGCCAGCTACAGTCCCATTTCACTCAGCTCTGTCAACTGGCAGTATGGCTGGTGAGAAGCTGTTTTCCGCCTCTGGGACTCTCTTTGCAATGCTTCCTTGTAGAGATGTGTAACCCTTCGCTCCTGCCCACCATACCAGCAGCACATCTCTCAGGTATCACACCCAAAGGCACGCGTGCATGCGCATATGCACACCCGTTGGCTGACCAGGTCAAAGCAGAGCTAAAGACACCTCCCTGGGAATTTTTACACCAGGATCCAAAAGAAGGCAGTGTACCTGCTGACCTATGAGTCTCTAACCTCCCATTAGAGATTGTCTGTCGACTGCCTGTGTTTTTGAACTATAGAGACAACGATGGGAAGAAAGGGCATCACAGATACAGTGCAAAACAATCAAAACACCAACTCTAAAGACTTAGAAGTAGGTTTTGACCTCAGCATGGTCCCCTGGATCGAGATCATTCTCAAGTCGTAGCTGCTTCCACTGCCCCCTTTTGGATTTAGCCACTGGAGTTAAGTATCCAATATTTGCAAGCAAGATCCCTTAATAAATCCACAGCTGGGCCAGTTCTTTCCCAGAACACTGGAGTAGAATATTCCAGAGGTCCATGGTGATGGCTTCTTTCACTCAGGACCACCTCCATATCATGGGTCATCTTTCTGACAACTTGGAAAGGGTGCCTCTCCTATAAGACATGTTAATATCACCTGCTAGTCAGTTGTCTCAGAGGATTGGTGTTTTGAGAACAATACACTCTTCTGCAATCAGATCTACCATGTCTGTGGTCAGAATCTGAGTCAGATGCACCAACACTGCCCCTTTTATTGTGTGAATTGCCTCCAAGTGATATGCTTGCCCCTTCTGAGCACAGCAGCTCTATCAGCTGCCTTTGAACACCTGTGAACACATAGACTCTGTGTCCCCTCAGGATTCCATAGATGGAAAGTTGGAACCCCTGAGATCAGAGCCCCACATCCAGAAAAACCACACATAAATCTGCTATCCTCACAGTACCGCTCCAGCCTCATTAGTCAGAATGAAATCCCAAAAAAGGGTTCCTCCAGCACAGGGACTGTCACCATCAAGTAGCCAGCCTTTTATCACTGTGAACCTTCAGCAAAGCAAGCGGCCACTTCTAAAGAGAGACTAAAGAGAACGGCTCCATATCTTATCCAACATACTTTTCCTCAAATGTCCCTCAGAAAATCAGTCACATGGAAAACTCCATAAATATGTTCCAGGATTTCACTAAAAAAAAAAAAAAAAGCATTCCCCATTCTCCACTTTACCAAAATTAAAGCCAATAACAAAAGCTGTACATGTTAACATGTACATTTCATTTGGAAATACTGTAGAATCTTCACACATGTGATCAAGTTAAAATGAGATCATACTGGTGTGGACCTAACTCTAGCCAGTGAACAGAGTCCTCACCAGAAAAGGCCCGTGCATGTCTAATTCTTATCCCATTCACCAAACTTCCTCTTATTACTTTGTGATTTTAAGGTTTTTTTAAGTGGCATGGAGGAATCTGCTCTAAAACAATTTACTTATGCCAGGCAGTGGTGGTGCACACAATCCCAGCACTCAGGATGTAGAGGCAGGTGGATCTCTGTGAGTTCAAGGCCAGCCTGGTCTACAGAGCTAGCTCCAGGATAGCTTACGGCTGTTACACAAAGAAAACCTGTCTTAAAAAAAAATTACAATTTAGTTATGCACCAGAACATGCACATATGAAGAAGTTCATTGGAGTGATTCTTGCAGATATCATAGCTGCCACAGTTACCACTCCAGCTGTTCCAGTGGCCTTAACTCCTAGCCAAACCATAGCAACTGTAAATTTCTATTTTCAGAATAAACACTTTAAGATGGTGGTTAGTAACTGACAACCCTTCTGTGATTTTCAGGACTTGATAGCTATTCTTGGTTATCAACTTGACTGTATCTGGAATGAACTACAATCCAGAAATGGAGGACGCACCTATGAGAGATTTTCTGCTTGGTTTGAAATGAATGAATCTGCTAATCCAGGCCTTTGAGATAGGAAGAAACACACCTTTGATCTGGATCTCGAGGCTGGAAGACACAGACCTTTAATTGAGATCTTGAGGTGGAAAGGCACACCTTTAATCTGGGCCACACCTTCTGCTGGAAATCTAAATAAGGACATAGAAGAAGGCAGCTTTTGCTATTTGCCTGCTTACCCTCGCCTAGCCCATCCATTCTCTCACTGGCATTGGAGCATACTTCTTTGGGATTCCAGCGTATGCAGAAGACCAGCTGAGACACCAGACTTGTAGGATTGAACGACTACTGAATTTAGACTGTCTGTTCACAGCTAGTCATTGTTGGAGTAGCTGGACTGCAGTCTTTAAGTCATTCAGAGAGAGAGAGATTCGTTCTGTAAGTTCTGTGACTCTAGAGAACCCTGACTAGTACAGATTTTAGTGCCAGCAGTAGTTCTAGAGAAAGAGAAGTATAAAGATGAATCTTTTAAGTATCTGGAGTAGGCTTTTCAATTCACCAGCACCTTCAGCTACAGCCACTCCCTCTCCTGGGATCTTGGAGAATGCTGAAAGCCCATGGTGCGAACTATATTACAAACTTAAAGAGATAGACGCTTTTGATTTTCCTGATTCACCAGTTGTAAGTGACAGTGGATTTGACAACCTTGTATATGCAACTTTTGACAGTTTGGGAGAAAATAAGGAAAATAATGCTGCTGGTTGGTTTCTCTTACTATCTCTGGATAAACTGATAAAGGATAGGAATGAGCTCCGTGATAAAATTAACCAACTTCAGAAAATGAAGAAGGATAATGAAGAACTTAGTGACAAAAATGACGAGCTCCAGATGCGAATAAATAGTCTAAAGGTTTCTAAGTGTGCCCTGGAAGAGAATTTTCTTGCCAGCAGCCACAGAGCTCGAGTTGTGGAAAATCAAACTGAAGCCCTCATTATAAGGTTGGCAGAACTACAGCGAAAATCCACGTCTCAGCCTCAGAGAGTATCAGCGGTTAAAGTAAAGGCATTAGTTGGTAAAGAGTGGGATCCTGTAACTTGGGATGGGGATGTGTGGGAGGATCCTATTAAAGCTGAGAACTTTGCACCCTCAGATTCTCAAGGGCTTATCTCACCTCAGGAAATAGTACCCTCTGCCCCACCCCTTGAAATACTGCCTTCTTCACCCTTCACTGAGGAAATTAATCCGTCATTGACGGCTAAGCCAGCAATGACTTTCTCTGAAGGAGATGCCAGTCAAGTCAATACTGATGTCCCTCAGAGCCCACCAATAGTTGCCTCTAGATGTATAACTGGACCTAAAGCAAAGCATTCTTCTAGAGGGGAGGTAGAAAGTGTAGTCCGTAAGGAGGTGCACTACACTACTAAGGAGCTTAACATGTTTGCTCATTCATTTAAGCAGAAGTCTGGAGAATATGTGTGGGAATGGGTTTTAAGGGTGTGGGATAATGGTGGAAGGAACATAAAACTAGATCAGGCTGAGTTTATTGACATGGGCCCTCTGAGTAGAGATTGTAGGTTTAATATGGAAGCTCGCACAGTTAAAAAGGGGGTCAAAAGTTTGTTTGAATGGTTGGTTGAAGCATTTATCAAAAGATGGCCTACTGAAAAGGAGTTGGAGATGCCTGATCTCTCCTGGCTTAGTGTTGATGAAGGGATTTTGAGGCTCAGGGAAATTGCAATGCTAGAGTGGGTGTATTGTGTAAAATCTAAACCTTCTCAATGGGAGGGTCCAGAAGACATGCCCTTCACTAGTCCTATAAGGCGCAAAATGGTGAGAGGGGCACCAGCACATTTGAAAAGCTTTGTGGTCGCCCTGTTCCTCGTGCCAAACCTTAGGATTGGAGATGCTGCTGCTCAGTTGGATGAATTAAATGCAATGGGTTTAGTTGAGCCCCAAGGTAGCAGGGACCAGGTGGCAGCACTTAATTGCCCGAGGCACAATGATCATGATTATCATATCGGCAGCTTAGAAAAAACAATGTTCATAATGGCCTAACCAGTAATGGTCAGCACAGACAAAATGAATTTTATTTTGGCATGATTTGTATGGACCTTTGGTATTGACTAATCAATCATGGTGTTTCCAGGCATGACATCAATAAGAAGCCTACTGCATTTCTCTTTGATCTGTAAGCAGAAAAATTCTCAAACAAATGAAAGAAAGGCTATACTGGACCTTGGCCAGTGAATCAATTTCCAGACTTGAGTCAGTTTGCAGACCGAAAACCTCTTAAATAAAGGAATGGCCAGGTTCCCCTAAGGAAAGACCCTGATAAGATAGCTGAAAGCTTTACAGTTAGTCTTTCTCCAGGCTTCCCTGCAAGGGATCTACGGCCTTTTACAAGGGCAACTGTACACTGAGGGAAAGGAAACAATCAGACTTTCCAGAGTCTATTCGATGCTGGTCCTGAATTGATGTTGATTCCAGGAGATCCCAAGAAACACTAGCCCTCCAGTTAAAGTAGGGGTTAATAGAGGCCAGGTGATTAATGGAATTTTGGCTGAAGTCCAACTCACAGTAGGTCCCCAAACTCATCGTCTAGTTATTTCCCCAGTACCAGAATGTGTAATTGGGATAGATATACTTAGAAGTTGATACAAATATCACATTGGTGAGGGGTATTATGATTAGAAAGACTAAATGGAAGCCTTTAGAATTTCAGAGGCAACTGCCAAAGAAGATAGTGAATCAGAAACAGTAACATCCCTGGAGGAACTGCAAAAACTAGTGCCACCATCAAGGATGTGAAAGATACAGGGGTAGTGGTTCCCACACATCTCCATTTAACCCTCCTATCTGGCCAGTGCAGAAGACAGGTATAAGTTATCATGTAAGTGCTCACCAAAAGGTGACTTCAGCTGAGGAGGAGTTCAGTAATCAAGTAAGTAGTAAGACCCATTCTCTGGACAGTTAGCCTATTTCCCCAGCCATTCCTGCCATTGCTCAGTGGGCTCATGAACCAAGCAGCCATGATGGCAGAGATGGGAGTTGTGCATGGGCTCAACATGGACTTCCACACACCAAAGCTGACCTGGCTACTACAGCTGCTGCTGACTGCCAGATATGCCAATAACAGAGACCAACACTGAGCCCCAGATATGGCACCATTCCCCAGGATGACCAGCCAGCCACCTGGTGATAGGTTGACTACATTGGACCACTTCCTCTGTGGAAGGGACAACGCTTTGCCCTCACTGGAGTAGATACTTATTCTGGTTATGACTTTGCCTTTCCTGCACATAATGCTTCTGCCAAAATACCATCTGTGGACTTAAGAGAATGCCTGATCCACCGACATGGTAGTCCACACAGTATTGCTTCACCAGGGAACTCACTTCGCAGCCAGAGAAATGCAATAGTGGGCCCACAATCAGGAATCCACTGGTCTTAGCATGTTCTCCACCATCCTGAAACAACCAGCCTTATAGGTGGAAGAGCCTTTTGAAAACAGTTACAGTACCAATTAGGTGGCAGCAGCCTGGAGGACTGGGGCAGGGTTCTCCAAAAGGTGATACATGCTTTTGTAGTAGGAATGGCGGGGCTGCGTCCTGCCACCCGGCTAGCTTACACCTGAAATAATTACATGGAAATTGTATTTATTTAAACACTGTCTGGCCCATTAGTTTTAGCCTCTTATTAGCTAATTTTCACATCTTGCTTTAACCCATATTTAGTAATCTGTGTAGCACCACGAGGTGGTGGCTTACGGGGAAGAATCTTAACCTGCGTCCATCTCAGAGAGGAGAGCTATGGCGTCTGCCTGAGGCGTCTGCCTGACTCAGCTTTCTTTCTCCCACAGTTTTGTTCTGTCTACTCCGTCTACCTAATTTCCTGTCCTATTAAAGGGCCAAGGCAGTTTCTTTATTAACCAATGAAAGTAACACATAGACAGATGATCCTCCTCCATCATGTTTTGAATCAACTTCAAATATATGGTACAGTTTCTCCCATAGCGAGGATCCATGGATCTAGGGATCAAGAGGTAGAAAAGGGAATAATTCCACTTAGTATCACCCCTAGTGACCCACTAGGAAAAAATTTGTTTCCTGTTCCCGTGACCCTAAGTTCTGCTGACCTAGAAGTTTTGGTTCTAGAGGGAAGAGTACTCCTGCCAGGAGCCATAACAGACATTCCATTGTATTGAAAGCTCAGCTTCCCTCTGGTCACTTTCTGCTTCTAATGCCCTTAAACCAACAGGCTAAGAAAGGGGTAACAGTTTTAGGAGGGTGATTGATCCAGATTACCAAAGGGAAATTGGATTGCCTCTCTACAATAGAAGTAAGAAGGATTCTATCTGAAGTACAGGAGATCCATTAGAGCATCTTTTGGTGCCACCATGTCCTGTGATTAAAATCAATGGGAAACTTACAACAGCCTAATCCAGTCAGAATGACAAGGGATACAGACACATCAGGAATGAAAGTATGGGTCTCTCCTCCAGAAAAAGAACCAAGACTTGCTAATGTGCTTGCCAAGGGTGGAGGAAATACAGAATGGGTAAGAGAGAAAGGTAGTTATAAATACCAGCCAAGGCCACATGACCAGTGGCAAAACAGGAGGATTATAGTTGACATGAGTCTTTCTGCTGTATTTTGTTAACACGTGTACAGATATTTGTGTTTTCTTTCAATTCCTTATGTTGTAACATCAATTAAAAGAACACTAATAGGATGTCTCCCAAGGGACCTTGCCACATATTTTAAATTTATAATGTGTATTATGTGAGGGATAGTTATGTTAGGTGTAATTATGACCTGGTTAAATATATAATAAATGTGTTTGTGATTGTACATGAGATAGTTATAATGATTAGTCATATTATGACCTGGTTGTTTTCATTTGGAAATTAATCATGACCTAAGAAGATATGATTGCATGTCAAGTTAACAAGAGGTGGACTTGTAATGGCTATTCTTGGTTGTCAACTTGACTATATATGGAATGAACTACAATCTTGAAGTGGAAGGCACACCTGTGAGAGATTTTCTGCTTAGTTTGAAGTGGATGAGTACACTTCGCATCCAAACCTTTGAGGTAGGAATCCACCTCTGTTCCAGATCTTGAGGTGGGAAGGCACACCTTTAATCTGGGCCACACCTTCTGCTGGAAGTCTATATAAGGACATAAAGGAAGGCTGCTTTTGCTATTTGCCTGCTTACCCTCACCTTGCTAGCTCATCCATTCTCTCACTGGCATTGAAACATACTTCTTTGGGATTCCAGCGTATGCAGAAGACCAGCTGAGACACCAGACTTGTAGGACTGAGCAACTACTGAATTTGGACTGTCTGTTCACAGCTAGTCATTGTTGGAGTAGCTGGACTGCAGCCTGTAAGTCATTCTAATAAATCCCCTTTCTATAGAGTGAGATTTATTCCATGAGCTCTCTGACTCTAGAGAACCGTGACTATGAATACACAAGGACTAAATCTCGAGGTGTGATCTTTTACAGAGGTAGCCATTCTGATTGTCTTCCTTCTCAAAGTCTTATCATGCCTTTGCTAATGTTTCAGAAGGAACCGTGAAGGAAGTGGTGCAGATTTTAGGCTGGCCCTACAACACACCATGCCTTGAGTTGGTCAAGTGACCATTGAAATCTACATGCTTTTTCTTTAATAAAATAAAAAGGAGGAACTGTCGCAGTTCATTGATAAAAATAGCTCATATTCTAAGAGAATGGAGCTTTTGCTGGACCTCACAGCCAGAGTTAGTAATACACCTTGAGGTCATTTGAGACTGCTGTCCGACTATGTGTTCAGCCTATTTGTTTACTCTGCCTTTAAGAGAACAGTGTAAGAGCCAACTTTACTTACCTTGAATTTCCCATGTAATCAACTTTGTTGTTGTTGTTCGGTTTGGTTTCAGTTTAGCAGGGGAGGAGGTGTTGTTTTTGAGACTGTGTTTTTATGTAATCCTGACTGTCCTGGAACTTGCTATGTGGACCACACTGGCCTCCAGTTCACAGAGATCCTCCTGCCTCTGCCTCCCAAATACTGGGATTAAAGTGTGTACCACCATGTCCAGCCCATATGATCAGCTTGTACAGATTAAGCTAATACATAGCTGTAATCTTGAGTTATCTACTCTTTCATGCTGCTGACCCAAGAATCATGCATGTCTGTTTGTACATGTGTTATGATAATCATTTACTGGAAATAGCTATAGGCTGAAAGGAATCTTACAAAATGAGTATCTACAAATGTTAAAGGCAATATTCAGATATTGCTTGATAAAAAAGAAAAGGAGATGGCGTGGGTTACCGCATAAACAGTACGTGAAGAATGAGCCAGCAGTGGAGGATGATGGTTCAAAGACAAAGAAAGCACCTAGTTTTGCCAGCAAACAATAGAGCAGTGGTTCTCAACCTTCCTGAGGCTGTGGCACTTTAACACAGTTCCTCATGTTGTAGTGACCCCCAAACATAATATTGTTTCTGTTGCTTCTTCATAACTGTAATTTTGCTGCTATGAATCGTAATGTAAATATCTGTCTTCTATGGTCTTAGGTGACCCCAAAGGGTGGTGACCCACAGGTTGAGAACTGCTTCACTAGCGGTGAGAGAGTTATGAAATGCTCTCTTCCCTGAAGAGCTGGTTCAAAAAGGACCCAACCCTGTGAACAACTTGTTTTCTGACTCCTGCTTCTGAAGTCAGGAGAGAATCCATTTCTCTTTTTTCAAAAGTTTTTATTTTTATTTTTTTAGCATATATGGGTGTTTTGCCTGCATGTATGTATGTGCACATTTCTGTAGTACCCGAGGAGGCCAGATGACAGCTTTGGATTCCCTAGAACTGAAGCTGCACACTGTTGTGAGCCACCATGTGGGTGCAGGGACCTGAACCTGGATCCTCCAAAAGATAAGTCAGTGCTTGTTACAGCTGAGCCATTTCTCCAGCCCAGAATCCACTTTTTTTATGCAATGACAACTTAAAGATAATGTACTTTTCTTTTTCCTTTTTAGATTTATACTTTTTTTTATTTGACACAGATGGATGATTTGCAGGCATGTTGGATGCCCTGAAACTGAATTACAAATGGTTGTAGTTCACAAACACGGGTCCTCTATAGGAACAGTATACACTCTTAACTGCTGAGCCATCTCCCTAGCCCCTCCTTGTTTTTTTAAGAAGTTCCAAGTTGCTCTGACATAGAACCCCTTTTCCACATAATACCTATTGACATGCAAGACACATAATTTGGAAGAGTCTGACTCCAGAAAGACAGTAGTGGTCTACCTAACTTACAAAGGGAAGTTTAGGCTACATCATTCTCCATTTTGCCACCATAACCCCTTCTGGAACTGGAGCTGCCTGAATTGACATTTGCTTACCTGAGGAAAATACTTAAAATATCAATTTCTATCTCACTGCTTTGTTGTTTTACTATTTTCATTTGTATTTATTACTGAGGAGTGGTATTGCAAGCCACAGCGTACATGTGGAGGTCAGAAGGGAACTTCCAGGAGTTGGTTCTTCCCTTCCACCATGTCTCCCGGAGATCAAATTCATGTCACTGGGCTTGTGCAGTGAGTGCTTTCACCGTTGAACCATGTTGTCAGCTCTCACCTATCTTTAACACCAAGAGACTACACAGAAAAAGGCTAAGACTAAAATTAGTCAACAGCAACATCAAGGTATAGTTGGGAAGAGTATTAGTTACACCCATAGTCCTCCTAATCTCCCTCAGATAAATGTACTCAATTTAAGACAAGCTCCCTAGCTCCCCTCAACTCCCAGACTGGCATTCCTAGATCCCTCTTCTCATTTGTTCGTTAGCCATCACTGGGAAAACTGGTGTTCTGGTATCTTTACTACAAAATGAATCGCATGCACCCTACCATAGTAATTAATACCATATTGCAAAACATTCTTTAAGATTTATTTATTTATTTATTTATTTATTTATTTATGTGTATGTGTGCGTGAATATGTATGCAGCACATGTGAGGATATCCGACGAGGCCAGAAGAAGGTTTCAGAGCCCCTGATGCCGGAGTTACAGGGAGTTGTGAGCCTCCCGACTTGGGTGCTGAGAACTGAACTTGTTTCTCCTGGAAGAGCAGCAAGCAACTTTAACCGTGGAGCCATCTCCCCAGTCCCTGCAAAACAGTTTTAGTCACCTAATCTGGCTTGAGTTTCAGCCGCCAGCACTTCTTTTGTGGTGGGTCCAATTGTGGTTTTTAATTTTTTTCCGCAGGAATTCATCTTTGCGGGTCTCGTTTCTAGAGAGTTACCTGTGCCTTGAGGTGGGCAGTGTTCCCAAGGAGCATTTGCTCTTCCTCGGGCCCCAGGAGCTCAAGAGTCATTTGAATTCGCTGCTCTGTTTGGGACCAATATCCCAATCTGGTCATTAAAACTAGACCCTGAGTCCACATGTCTCACAGATTTTCTTTTTCACATGCATGTGTTTATACCCAGACTTCTATGCCAACGACATCACAGGCCCTTTCATCAGTATGTGTCACGGGCATCTGAAGCCAGTTTTCCTGATATCTGTTGCAAAATATTTGTCTAATTATATAAAGATGTGTTGCTGTTTTACCTTGTCTGCCTAAAGCACCTGATTGGTCTAATAAAAAAGCTGAATGGCCAATAGCAAGGGAGGTGGTGTAGGCAGAAATTCCTGGCAGGGAGAATAAGTACAAAGAGGAATTTAGGCTTGGAGGAGAAAGAAAGGGAGAAAGAGAAAGGACACCAGGAAGATGCCAAGGGCCAGACAGATGCTGAGGAAACAGGAAAGTAGGACATACAGGATGAAAGAAAGGTAAAAAGCCTGGAGGCAAAACACAGATGAAGAGAAGCCGGTTAAGTTAAAAGAGCTAGTGGGGCAGCCTAAACTAAGGCCAAGCACTCAGAATTAATAAGCCCCTGTTTCTTTCTTTGGAAGCTGATTAGCGACCCAAAGAAAAATCCATCTACAGATGTTGACCTCCTCCTAGAAAACCTGTAGTTCCACATGAATTTCTTATTTAAGGAAACAGTACCAGACTGATATATGTGGGGATGTAGGAAGTTTACTGAATAATGGGCAGATAGGGGTTGAACTTTGGTTTACAAAGAGTTCACTTGTACATCCCCCATTTGTGCCCATTGAGAGGGCAGTGTGTTTTGTTTTCTGATTATACAATTGTGCCATATGGGCTACAAGGGGCCCTATCTTCCTATGACCACTTTTTCCTCCCCTCATCCACAGCTACATCATCCCAAAGGCTCCCTAGTCCCTCCATCTCCTGTGTCCCCTCCCTTATGGTCAAAGGAAGCTGCTGAATAAGAATGCAGAATTCTGAGTTCTATTTGAAATCCCATTAAAGAAGAACTCATTTTAGAGCAACTAAGCCCTGGCCATCCATTCTGTCCTCGTTTTCTAGCAGAAGTCTCTTTTTACTCCATCATTCACATCCATAGCCAAACAATCATGCCGCCATGCCGCACTCACACCTCACTACTGGGGTCGAGCACGCACGCCACAGTTGTTGGAGACAGACATTTTTACTCAGAAAAATGAGGCATTGAGCTATCTGGCTGCTGATTTGAGAGGCTCATAGGCTGGACTCCATCACTCCCAGAAAGGTGTGCCTTTCACATACAGATTCGGGGAAGGAGCCTCCCAGATACTTAGTGTGAGATTAGACCATCACCCTGCACTGGAAGGACACCAGCCATCTCTTGAGTTCTCTGTCCTTTTCCAAGTCCACTGAGAAGCTGGCCCATACAGGTCACTAAGAAGTGCGCCACCCATGTCTGGCAGATTCCTCAGTCAGGGTGGCGGTGTTCGTGTGTTCAGATAATCCTGTCTTGATTGTCCTTAGAGCTGCTGCATGACCCTGAGAGTAAAACTAAATACTTTGCCATGTCAAATTCTCAAACAATGCCACAACCAACCTAACTTTTGGGAGCCAAATATTCAAGATCAAAAGGAAACAGTCCTACCAAACTAATCTCTCACACCATAAATTTGGAAAGTACTGTGGGATGCTACTGAATATCCATAAATCTTTTATGGATTTTGAAGTTTAGTATTGCTATAGTTTGGATATGGCCTGGTCCCTGTGGTGATTGACCATATTGTGGTGATAGATTTAGAAGATTGTCTGTGTCTCTGAGGGTGTTTCCAGAGACATTTAATGGAGAAGAAAAACCCACCCTGCATATGAGCAGTATCATCCCATGTGCTGGGGTCACAGATGAAATAAAAATGAGAATTCCAGCTGAACAACCTCTCTCTCTCTCTCTCTCTCTCTCTCTCTCTCTCTCTCTCTCTCTCTCTCTGTGTGTGTGTGTGTGTGTGTGTGTGTGTGTGTCTCCTTTCACAGTTGTAGATACAGTATGGCCTGCTTCATATTATTGTTGCCATACTTCCCCTGACATGATAGACTGAATCACCTCAAACTGTAAGTCAAACCTTAAGTTGCTTCTTATCTGATATGACAATGAGAAATGAAACTAATATAGTCCCCAACACAAAGACGTGGAAAATTGATTAGAGGTTTGCATCACTATCACCCAGAGGCAGGCAAATATCTGAATTCCAGGACAGCCAGGGCAACACAGAGAAACCCTGTCAATGGAAGAAAGCAAGCAAGCAAGCAAACTTGATAGGATTTTGACAGTGCATGGCATAACAGAAGGTGAAAGGTGATCGAGTGGCAAGTGTCCATGTAAAAAGTAATGCTGTTCTGGTCTTTCAGGAGAGGATTAGTCCTTTAGGAGGGGGACATCAGGGAAGGAAGTGGGTCACTGGGAGCAGGCCTCCTAGCTTTATACCCTAGTCCTCCTTCCTGTTCACATTTGTACTGTGGATACAGTGTGATCAGCCATCCTCCTGCTTTTACCTCAGTGCCTTCCCTGCCTGCTGCTGTGTCTTCTCCACTATGGCTGACTGTATCCCTCTGGCTCTGTGAGCCAAAATAAATCTTTTCCCTTAAGTTGCAAGAACGCAGTGCCTCACAAGATACCAAATCCGCCAGCATCTTATCTTAGACTTGGACTTCTGGGCCTCCAGACTATGATTAGGAAATTCCTTTTGTTTATAAACTACCCAGTCTCTAGTATTCTGTCATAGCGGTCTGAGGAGTCTGCCTGTTAGCAATGACCTGCAGGCATTCTTCAGAATAAATGTGAGCTGTAATTGCTGTCAGTGCTAAATACCTCGCACTGGAAACTTGTATATACTGGGTACAGAGTACCCACCACTTAAGAGACACATGCTTGAGGTATGAGGTCTGAGGTGGAAAGGATTATGATGTGTTTCACTAGCTCTCAAGTGGCCCAAGAACTTGAGAGAGCACAAGAAGTGGGATAAACGCTGTCAATGGTAGAATCTAGATGAAAGATGTGATGATGTCTACTTTATGATTTGTGCAGCTTCTGTATACATTTTCCAAGTTTTCACAGTTGAGAGTTAAATAAAGCAAATCTTAATGACTCTTCATTAGAGTCAAATTAATGGTTTAGGACAGAGACAATGTCAAAAACAAAGAGTAGGAAAAACCCAGCAATGGCAGAGGCTGGCTGGAGGTCAGTCAGTGCATGCTTGGGGGTTCGTTTCTGCTCAGGGATGTCTTGGAAAGATGAAAGTACCTGTGGATAGAGGTAGAGCATTAAAGAGTGTGTTCCCTTCCAAAT
This sequence comes from Arvicola amphibius, assembly GCF_903992535.2. Taxonomy (NCBI): domain Eukaryota; kingdom Metazoa; phylum Chordata; class Mammalia; order Rodentia; family Cricetidae; genus Arvicola; species Arvicola amphibius. Next base: position 72,295,642 of record NC_052055.2, on the reverse strand, counting down.
CCAACAGCTCTCAACCAACACATGATCAATGCATGTGAGGACCTCTGCCAGAGGACCCTTGGAGCAGAAGACACGCCCACTCCAGGAGAGGCTCTGCCATCTTTGAGCTCCACATGAATCCCCCCAAAAGTCTGCTCTTCTGAACTCCAGATTTTATATTTTTTGAGATTTCTTTTTTTTTTTTTTTTTTTTTTTTTTTTGGTTTTTCGAGACAGGGTTTCTCTGCAGCTTTTTTTTTTTTTTTTAGAGCCTGTCCTGGAACTAGCTCTTGTAGACCAGGCTGGCCTCGAATTCACAGAGATCCGCCTGCCTCTGCCTCCCGAGTGCTTTTTGAGATTTCTTGAACCTACCAGAGAAGAAAACACTGTGTAGGAAGGGTGGCGGTGCCTGCCAGTTATCCAACTCCTCGACTTCTTTTATCTCATTCTTCAAGTTGTTGGCCTTCTCCTTCTCCCAGAAAGGCAAGCTGGAGGAAGAACACAATCCTGCTGAGTTTGAATGTATGCCATGTTAACTTTACAAATACCACCGATGGATAAGGCACTGCACACCACAAAATGAAAGAGGCCTCCACCTCAGGGCTGTGGAGATAGCTCAGTGAGTAAAGTGTAGTAGGACTTTCCTTTGGGCCGTCAGCTCACAAATAATGACATGGAGATTTGCTGTTAATTATGAAAGCTCAGCCTTAGCTTGGGCATGTCCCATTAGCGCTTATAACCTAAACTAACCTGCTTTTATTAATCTATGTTTTACCATGTTACTTTCTACCTTCCTTTCATTCTGTATGTCTGACTCCCTCCGTGTCTCATTAGCATCTCCTCATGCCTTGATCATCTCCTCCTACTTCCTCTCTCTGCCCAGAATTCCCACCTATGCCTCCTCCCTAGCTACTGGCCATTCAGCTCTTTACTAAACCAATCAACAGCAATATATCTTCACACAGTGCATAAATATCCCACAATATTTCCCCCTTTTGTCCAAATAAAAAGGAAAGGTTTTAACTCTAACCCAGTAAAACTGTATATAATAAGAACAATTATCAAGTAAGAATTACATTCACAATGTCTAGCTCATATATATTTGGCAAATTCAGAGAAAATACTCTATTATCTATCTTATCTTAGTGAGTCCAAAGTTTTATACCTAAACCATTTTCTATCATAACTTGTATTGCCATCCTAAAAATATCCTTTTAGACTTAAAAACATCTTGGATAAATAGCTTAAACTTCTATGTTGCTCAACCTTATAAACTTTATATCTCTTATGTAAGTTTTTTTCTGAATTTGTCAACAAAGAAAACTGTATACTATTTAGTCTTCAATCCCCATTTTTAAAGACCCAAGAAAGATATATTACCTGAGTAAACAGGAAGTGCAAAATAAGCAGTTTCTAAAACTATATAAATGACAGACATCTGGCTGTCTGGACTGTCACCCAAGGTTCCTCTGTATGTTGGGGCATCCATATTGAGCCTACAGGCCTAGAATATCTGACAGACTTTCTTATGAGGCAGGAATTTTGAAGGACTGTCCTACTTTGTCTTGACAAAGTTTGGCAATTACCTTCTTTTGTGTCCTGCTCATCCAATTTGGACAGTATATTGTCAGCAGTCAAGGCAAGGACAGTTTTTTGCCCAAATGACTAGCCTTGCTACATTAAAGGCAAACCCCATATGGAGGTTCTTTGATGTCTGTCATACTTTTTTGAAGTAAATTGGTGCTGCCAAGAGTATATGTGTCTCACTGTCATGAAAAACCTTATTATGATAAAGATAAAATAGATTTAAATATTGTAATTGTAATTCTTGCTTGACAACTGTTTTGTTATATGTAATTTTACTATGTTAAAGTTAAAGCCTTCCTTTTTCTGTTTAAACAGAAAAAAGGGGAAATGATGGAGGAGAGTTATCTGTCTATGTGTTACTTTCATCGGTTAATAAAGAAACTGCCTTGGCCCTTTAATAGGACAGAAAATTAGGTAGGCGGAGTAGACAGAACAGAATTGTGGGAGAAAGAAAGCAGATTCAGGCAGACGCTTCAGGCAGTCGGCATGATGCTCTGACCTGAGACAGACGCCATGGAGCAAGCCACCAGGTCAGACGTGCTGAATCTTTCCCAGTAAGCCACCACTTCATGATGCTACACAGATTATTAGAAATGGGTTAAGCAAGATGTGAGAATTAGCCTATAAGAAGCTGAAACTAATGGGCCAGGCAGTGTTTAAATGAATACAATTTGTGTGTTGTTATTTCGGGGCATAAGCTAGCCAGGCAGCAGGGAGTCGGGTGGTGGGATGCAGCCCACCACTCTCACTACAAAACATCTTTAATATCATATTCTATAGGTCTCTTAAGTGTTTGAAACCCATCTTCCTATCTAAAATATTTTTAGATAAAATATTTAGATAAAATAAAATAAAAGTTTGACTATAAAAACATACCTAATGTGGCCACAAATTTGATTGTTAGATGACTAGCTACTAACCTGTATTTCTCTAATTATCCTAAACAGTTTGTAATAATAACTTTCAAGGACTAGAAATTTACTTTACATTTTTAAATGAGTTGCATAGGTACAATGCCTTAAACAAGACTAGAAACGTATATACAGCATAACCAAAAAGACTTAAATTTGTATTAATATACAAAAATCCATAACGCCAAGCAGTGGTGGCACACGCCTTTAATCCCAGCACTTGGGAGGCAGAGGCAGGTGTATATCTGTGAGTTTGAGGCCAGCCTGGTCTACAGAGCAAGTTCCAGGACAGGCTCCAAAGTTACAGGGAAACCCTGTCTTAAAAAACAAAAAAAAAAAATCCATACCAATGTAATATATTTGAGATTAGTGGTTGTTCAAAAGCAGACTCAACAATCCACCCTTTTATCCCATCATTTCTGTATTATATCCCCCCTTTTTTCCTTTCATAAAGAGATCCCTAATCTAATCTCCTTTGTCCAGCTTTTCATCTGACTATGACCAACAGCAACTTTTAACCAATCCCCCTAAACAATAAACATCCATAATCCATTGAACAACTAAAACTACCCACCCCACTTCTTGGGAATGTGGGCATTGTATTCTCTGTTCTGCTTCCTGTTATCTGGGGCAACAGCATTTTTAGGGAACCCTGAAAAAAATGGGATAGTGGTCAAGTCCTGGGAGAGCTGGCTTGTCTAGTCTTGGTGTGATGGGAAAGTCAAGGTTTATCTCAAGTTCTGCCTGGATAGCCTGCAAGGCCGAACCATCTCCGCTAGCAGCTTTGAAGTTGTTCTGCATGCGGAATTTTATGGAAACTGCAACAGAGGCATTCTGAGAAGCCAGATCACCTGGGATACTTGTCTTTATTGGTGTCAAGTTCTTTTTTCTGAAAACCCATAAACTTTTAAAGGTGACATATATATCTGTATTAACAAACATATGGATTATGCAGTGTATACAGGTCAGCTACAGATGATTTTTGTTTCATGTTTGAGATGTCAACTTTTTAAGTTTGTTTGGACTGTATAACCAAACCTCTATCCATGCCATATGAAAGAATGGCATGTAATAATAAGTCATGAGGACTCTGTAGCCAACACGATTTATCACGTCTCATCCAGTCTCACAGCTGTTCCCATGTAGAGGGATCAGCATGTACAACCTGTCCTATAGTCTTTCTTGGTTTTTTTGTTATGTCTGTAGCCAAGATTTTCAGGAGGTCTCCCCCCAATCAAATTGGATCTTAATTGATTTTGAAGAGAACCATAGCTTTTTGTTTCTTATGGAAACAAAAGCATAACCTGTCCCCCAATGCAACATATCTTCTGACTTCCATTTTGAAGTTAAGATACTCTTAAAATATATAGGTTTAATTTGTCAATTTTCATAATCCAGTGTCTCTCAGCAGCTATTTTTTTTGTACATTAGCATTTAAAAATTCAAAGTCAACAAAGCACCATACAGGATCCAGACACACTGTATATTTCCCAACTTTATGTGGCTTATATTTTTTATTGCTTTACTCTCTCTTTAACGACTTTGTTATTTTCAAACTGTGTATTTTTTTCTATGACTATCTGTACCCGCTTTTTACTGTACCTGTTTAAAGGTTTTCTCATTCTGGGTTACTTTAGTGCACACCTACAGCATTCTCTGACCACAAGATGAATGTGGCTCTGACAGCTGGCTCTGCCTGCCTCAGTTCCCTGAGAGCCCACCTCATGCTGGCATGTTTACCACCCCAGCTTTGGGAAGCTGATGTGTCCATGATGTAGCCGGCATTTTTACCTAGCATCCCAGCTGTTCAGGTGCTCTGCTGCACAGCAAGGTCCCTTAAAAGAGCCTGTGCCTCTGTATGTTGAGTCTGTGGTCACCAGGAAGCCACTTTTTCAGAACATTTTTTTTTAGCTTTCTCACATCTTATGTGTATATATGTGGCTAGACATTGGGTGCCATGTGTAGTCAGAGTTTTCTTTTGGCCAGCAGCTCACAAATAATGACATGGAGACTTAATTATTAAAGCTTGATCTTAGCTTAAGCTTGTCCCACTAGCTCTTATAACTTAAATTAACCTGCTATTATTAATCTACATTTTGTCATGTGACTTTTATTCATTCTGTATATCCGACTCCTATGTCTCGTTGGCATCTCCTCTGTGCATCAATTATTTCCTCCTACTTCCTCTCTCTACCTGGAAGTCCCACTTATACCTCCTGCCTAGCTATTGGCCATTCATCTCTTTAGTAAATCAGTCCCAGTGATATATCTTCACATAGTGCACAAGTATCCCACAACAGTAAAGTGCTTGCCATCCAACCACAAGGACCCAAGTTCAATCCCCAGAACCCACATAACAAAGCAGGATGTGGTGGTGTGTACTTGTAATCCCAGCACTAGGGAGGCAGAGACAGACAGATCCTCATGACTCTCTAGCCAGCCAGCCTAGCCCAATCAACAAATCTCAGGAGAGCTGAGAGGCCCTGTCTCAAAAACAAAAAAGAAAACAAAAGATGGCCAACACCTAAGCTCTAACCTCCATATGTACACAATCAAACATAAGCACACACCCATGCAGATGTAATAAGTAATTTAAATATTCATATATATGTATATGTATATAATATATATATAAAGGCAGACCTAAATACAAAGTGATTCAGAAGCAAAATAATGACAAGATATATCAGCTAACTGCAAATGAAAGAGAACAAGAGTTATAATCTTAATATTTATAGATGTGGCCAGGTGGTGATGGTGCAAGCCTTTAATCCCAGAACATGGGAGGCAGATACAGGAGGATTTGTGTGAGTTCAATGCCAGCTTGGTCTACAGAGTGTGTCCAGGACTGCAGAAAAACCCTGTCTTGAAAAACCAAAAAAAAAAAAAAAATAGATAAGGATAATGAGAGTTATAGATTATAGATAATAATGCTGTTGTATAAAACCCATTTATCCAGTAACATTGGAAATAAAAGGCCACCTGCAAATTTTGTTTTATATTTTTGGAGATGGACAATCCAAGGAGAGCACCATGTTCTCAACATGTCTGAAAAGCCAGAGATAAGTCATTAGAGAACCTTCGAGGCACAGAAACAGCAGGACAAAGCTGTGGGAAAGAAGGAACTACACAGAAAATGAGCTTCCTAAATTTATACAGCAGACCCTTGAGTTTTGCTGGATGTTAAGACATGTATGTATAGGGCGGGATGCCGGAACAATAAAGCTGTCTGTTGTGAGCAGTGCTGGCTAGTTTTATGTCAACTTGATACAAACTCACATCGTCTGAGAGCAGGGAACCTCAACTAAAAAAATGTCTTCCTAAGATCGGGTTGTAGGCAGGCCGGTAAGGTGTTTTCTTAATTGGTGACTGATGGGGGAGGACCCCCAGCCCATTCTTGGTGGTGCCAACCTTGGGCCAGTGGTCCTGGTTTCTACAAGAAAGCAAGCTGAGCAAGCCATGCAAGCAAGCCAGTAAGCAACTCCCCTCCATAGCCTCAGCATCAGCTCCTGCTCCCAGGATCCTGCCCTGACTTCCTTTGGTGATGAATAATAATATAGAAGTATAAGCTGATTAAACCCTAACTGAGATATAAGTTGAATTGTTTCCAGCTCTCGCAGAAAACTGAAAAACCCTCCTAGATCCCACCAGCTAAGTTGAAGACTCTACAGTGATTACTCCAGGCACTTGGTAGAGACTCTGAAGGGAATGGTTAGTTACTCTGAACTATCCTTAGAGAAGTCCTAACAATAGTCAAAACATCCTCAAAAGCATCACACCTTCAAAATATGAATATCAAAAGATCACACCAAACTGCAAATGATTGTCAGAATAAAGCTGAACAACTGGGCAGTGGTGGTGCAAGCCTTTAATCCCAGCACTTGGGAGGCAGAGGTAGACAGATCTCTGTGATTTCAAGGCCAGCCTGGTGTACAAGAGCTAGTTCCAGGACAGGCTCCAAAGCCACAGAGAAACCCTGTCTCGAAAAACCAAGATAAAGCTGAACAATCTTTAACAAAACCCAGACACTCAACACCATAAAATAAATGTTCCATATTCAAACAGAAATCACTAGTCTTGCCAAGAATTAGGAAACTGTGATCAGTAATCAGATGAAAAGAATCAGTCAGTAACAACAGACCCAGAAATGGCAGAAATTATTCAGCAAACAAAAATACTAACATGGCTATGATAACTATGCTGAAATAGTTAAGGAAAATGAGGGAATCAATAATAGATTTTTTAAAAAATCAGATGGGGATCAGTCAGATAGCTCAGTCAAACAAGGGCACTTGCCAACAAGAGTGACAGCCCAGGTTCCATCCCCAGGACCCACAGGATGAAGTGAGGGCCACCTCCCAAAAGTTGTTTACTCGCACACATACACATGCACACATACCTAACCACAATAAATAAATCAGTGTAAAAAGTCACATGCAACTTCTAGAAATTAAAAATATTAAGCCAGACATGGTGGCGCATAATTCCAGCATTCAGGAGGCAAAGGCAGGTGGATCTCCTTGAGTTTGAGACTATCCTGGTCTACAAAAAGTGTTCTAGGACAGCCAGAGCTACACAGAGAAACCCTGTCTTAGAAAAAAATGTACTAGTGCCAGCTGGAGGTGTAGCTCCATTGGTAGAGTGCTTCTGAAGCAAGCAGGAAGCTGTGGCTTCATTCCCAGCACCACATAAACCAGGCATGATGATGCCTAGGTCTTCCTTGACTATGTCGTGAGTTTGAGATCAACCTGATCTACATGAGACCCTGTCAAAGAAGTAAAAAAAAAAAAAAAGTCTCCAGATAAGATTTTTCAACAACCGTGTACTGAGGGAGTGGGAGCTAAATCTAAGAAACAGTAAGTAGTAGATCCAGCTCCTGAAACTGGAGCCCTTTAGCCTCCTGACACGATCAGTTGAGCAGATGACTTCCAGGTCAAATTGCCATGAAGAAAGCCCAAGTCTCCTGATTCATAGATTGGCCTCAGTACAAAAGAGCATACTAGTCTGTAGTGCTTTTTCTTTTAAAAATACAATCCCGTGCTTGGGATATAGGAAGGGTGCAGGGAAGCATATATCTTAATTAAGGGAGCCATCTTAGGGTTGTCAAGAGAATTGACTCTAGAGGGGTTCCCAGGTATCCAGGGAGATGCCCCCAGCTAGTTCCGTGGGCAGCTGAGAAGAGGGAGCCGGAAAAGGCCAGATCCTATAGCCATACTGATGAATATCTTGCATATCACCATAGAACCTTCACCTGGCGATGGATGGAGATAGAGACAGAGCCCCACATTGGAGCACCGGACTGAGCGCCCAAGGTCCTGAGGAGGAGCAGAAGGAGGGAGAACATGAGAAAGAAAGTCAGGACCATGAGGGGTGCGTTTACCCACTGAGACGGTGGGACAGAACTAACTGGAGATCACCAAGTCCAGTTGGAATGGGACTGATGGAACATGCGACCAAACCGGACTCTCTGAGTGTGGCTGACGTTGGAGGCTGTCTGAGAAGCCAAGGACAATGGCGATGGGCTTGGACTCTACGGCATGGACGGGCTCTGTGTGAGCCTTGTCAGTTTGGTTGCTCACCTTCCTGGACCTGGGGGAGTTGGGAGGACCTTGGACTTAACATAGTGTAGGGAACCCTGATGGCTCTTTGGCCTGGAGAGGGAGGGAGTGGGGGTAAGGGTGGAGGGGAAGGAAGGGAAGGGGGAGAAGGAGCGGAGGGGATGGAAATTTTTAATAAAAAAAATGAGGAAAAAAAACATAATCCCAGCACTCGGGAAGCAGAGGCAAGCAGATCTCTGTGAGTTCGAGGCCAGCCTGGTTTACAGGGCAAGTTCTGGGGCAATCAGACCTACATAGGGAAACCTTGTCTTGAAAAACCAAAATATAATATAATATATAATATAATATGTTAGAAGAACCATACTGCTTGGTATTTTATGATTTATACATATAAATATATTTACAAAAACTCAAACAGTTGGGTGGATTGCGAAGATTAGATGGTTGCTGGTATTTTAAATATTCTAGAATAGTGTTTATAAAAAAGAAAGTACAGACATGAGAAGCCTAATTGTATGTTATAGGGAATAATGAAGCATAATGAAGGCATGAGAGGTGCCAAGTAAAATAAAAAGCTTTTATTCCCCCGAGCTCTGAGGTTTGGTACTCCCACTGAATCCCAGTGTGTGAGACTCGGGAACACGCACCCACCTCACCGTACTTAAAGGAGTACAAAATAGAGAGGAGAGGTAAATAAATGCATGAGGTTCAGATGGCCAGAGCAAAAGTGTGAAATCAGGGGGCTGGAGAGATGGCTCCGTAGCAGTTAAAAGCACTGGCTGCTCTTGCAGAAGACCCTGGTTTGATTCCCAGCATCCACATGGTGGCTTGAAACCATTTGTAAGTTCAGTTCCAAGGAATCCAAAACCCTCTTCTGGTGTCTCTGGGTATTAGTCATACACATGATATCCAGATATACATGCAGGCAAAGTACCCACACACATAATTTTTTTTTATTTAAAACTATTTAATTCTATAAGCATGGAATTAGGAGCACTGAGATGGCTCAGTTAGTAACGACTTCTGCTGCCAAGTACGAAAACCTGAGCTTAGTCCTCGAGACGCCCAGAGTAGGGGAGAACCACCTCCTAACACACAGCAGGTGCGCCTCCATGCACACATCTTATGTTATTTTAGTATAAAAACAGGAATAGTCCTGTTCCAATACACGGTGTTCTGTTGGCTTTCTCTTTGGTTTTGAAGCTCCAACCAATTCCCCAGCTGCAGTCATTAAACATGCGCTTGTCTTTCCCAGAACACTCTAATGTGATAAGGCTCTTGAGAATACGGTGTTATTAGTCTTTTTGCTCCGTGTAAATGCCCCTCCTGTGCATACCCAAGCACACCTTGGAGTCTGTCAGTTAGCTGGTGTCATATGTAGAATTTGTCCCCTTCCATTGCCAGAGGCCACAGGCCCTTAACCGCTGTGTGTCTCTCCAGCTGCACTGACCCTGCTGCTGGGACACAGATGGTCCCCATGGTTTGACTGCCTACAGGCTCCTCCATGGGAGAAAAGGGTGTCATTTTCTCAGAGATCAGACCATAGAAAACTTGGTGAGAAAACTCACTTGGGAATTTGGGGAAGTGGCTCCAGTGGAATAAATGTATCAAATTTTTTCTCATAAGGAACCCTGAAAAAAAAAACAGTAAAAACAACCATAAGATTGCAATGACCTCTTCAAGCATGGAGAGCAAGCAACACGTCATCCTTTCCAAAATCACCCCACCTTCTGGTGTCTACCCTCAGATGTGGGCTTCAGAACTGCACAGGGAATAGCGTTTAATTTTTTGTTGTGTTTCATCAAGACCATTGACTCTCACGTGACTGGTTTTCTAACCATTTTCAATATAATATGACAGCTGTTTTCCTCTTAGTTGAATGACTCTTCTCTTTGATCGTATTTTCCTAAGTTCGCCTCCACATTTGATACCAACCTATATACTAGTCACTAGCAATCAGACTGGGTATGGAAGTGTTGAAGCCTTTAAGTATGTGGTAAGAGAAATCAGACCAACAAACAACCCCTTCCTTGTTTGTCTATCAGCTTTTAAAAGTACAATATAATGGGATCCATGACTTCTCTAATGTGTATCATTGGAGCTGGCTCATAGTCAACCCTCTATCACCCTCTCATACTCCCTCCCCACTGTTCCTCCTCCTTCCCCCAAATTGTTTCCTCCCAGTGATGCATTATATATAACATATATGTATATATGCATATGTGTACATATGTGTGTGTGTGTGCGTGCATGCTTCTTTGAAGTATAGTGGGGTTTTTTGTTGTATTGAGGTTGAAATTAAGGTCTTGCCTATGTCTGCACAACCAAGAAGCTCTATCCCCAGCCCCTCTTGTGTCTTGTATTATTTCAGTTCCATGGTGTGTATAGGCACAAATTAACTAAATAGGAACTTTCAAAGGAATCTTATTGCTGTCCACCCCTTTAAAAAAATAGTTTCTATACAAGGACTAGGGAAATGGGTCAGTAGGTATAAGACTTGCTATGAAAGCAATAGGACCTGAGTTTCAAGTCCCCAGAACCCACATAAAAGCCAGGCACAACTGTGTGTACTTGTAACCCCAGCACTAGGGGACAGAGACAGGCAGATCCCAGGAGCTCAGTGGCCAGCTGGCCTGGCCAAAATGTCGAGCTTTGGGTTCAGCCAGAGAGATCCAGTAAAAGCATAAGGTGAACAACAGAAGAAAATCCTCAGAGTCCTCCTCTGGCCTCCACATGCACATGCGTGAGCGAGCACACTTGCACATACAGGTGCTTATAACACACACACACACACACACACACACACACACGCACACCAAGATACATAACTAAAATAAATAATAAGTTAAGTCTTTACATACAGCAAGAAGAGACTCAATTCCTTTACAGTTAATGAGATTCCCCTGGGATGAGCACGCACTCACAGTGAGAAGTTGACAGGTGGCAGAGTTGCTCCTGCTTTGAAGAACGCCTTACTCTGCTCAGGAAACATGTATGGGTTATCCCCTGGTGTTAACATTGGGATTCCATTTCTGGGATTAATATCTGTGGGAAATGTTTGGAAACATGACACGTAAGGCTGAAACCAATGCCCCGTTCACTGTGAGCAGCAAAGTAGTCACGTGACAGTGAAGATCACACATCTTCGTGCTTAGTGTGGGAAGTTCTGTCGCCCTGCCTTAGGAAATTCAAGTCCACAGTGACATTTTCCCTACACTATGCTGTCAGATATGATTATTTTAAAACCTGGAGGGTTGAGGAAGAGAGAATAGAAAGAAGGTAAGAGCCAGAGGATAGGGGGAGTGTTGTGAAATACCCTCCCCTGGACGTGGCAGGGCTGTTGCACACATGCACTCACAGCATCTGTGCAAGATTTGCACAAGGTCAAGCCAATTAAATTTCACATAGATTGGGGGCAGCTTCTGAGGCCATAGAGCTGAGAATCTATTAGCAGTTGATAGCTGCACGGGGAGGGAGAGTCATCTTTATTTAAGAGTATGGACCCAGAAGGTTCTCCCCATTCGTGGATGACCTCACATAACCTTCAACTTCAGCCCCAGCTGAAGGTTAAAAAAAAATAACTAGAAATTTTTTTTTTTAGTTTTCAAGACAGAGTTTCTCTGTGTAGTCCTGGCTGTCCTGAAACTCACTCGTAGGTCAGGCTGGCCTCGAACTCACAGAGATCCACCTGCTTCTGCCTCCCAAGTGCTGGGATTAAGGGCATGTGACACCACCATCCAACCTAAATTTTTAAAAAATAAAAATTAAAAATAAGGTTAGGAATATGTGACGGGGGGTCTAAGAGGATGGGAGGTGGGGAGTGAGGTGAGGGTATGATCAAAATACACTTAGTGCATGTGTGAAATTTTCATAATAAATAAAACTTTATAAACACAAACATGGAGGGCTGGGAATATAGCTCACTTGGCTAGCATATATAAGGCCCTAGGTTCAATTCCCAGCACACACACACACAAAAAATGAAAAGATATCTGGCACATGCCTTTAAGCCAGCTCAGAGGCAGAGGTAGGCAAATCTCTGTGAGTTTAAGGCCAGCCCAGTCTACAGAGTGAGTTCTAGAACAGCCAGGGCTATACAGAGAAACACTGTCAAAAAAAAGAAAGACAGACAGACTGACAGACAGACAGAAAGGTGTTCTATCATTATAGATTATAAAACATTATACACAGTTATACACAAGCCAGGGATTGGTAGCACATGCCTTTAATCTGAGCACTCCAGAGGCAGAGGCAAGCTGATCTCTGAATTCAAGGCCAGGCTGGTCTGCAGAGTGAGTTCCAGGACAGCCCGGGCTACACAGAGAAATCCTATCTTTTAAACATATATATTTAAAATATATATATTTAAAATAGGATTATTTAAGATAGGATTTCTCGGGGGCTGGAGAGATGGCTCAGGGGTTAAGAGCTCTGCCTGCTCTTCCAAATGTCCTGAGTTCAATTCCCAGTAACCACATGGTGGCTCACAACCATCTGTAATGAGATTTGGTGCCCTCTTCTGGCCTGCAGGGATACATGCAGGCAGAGTACTGTATAATATATATATATATATATATATATATATATATATATATAGAGAGAGAGAGAGAGAGAGAGAGAGAGAGAGAGAGTATACAGTACTCTGCCTGCATGTATCTTAAAAAAAATATGCCGGGCGGTGGTGGCGCACGCCTTTAATCCCAGCACTCGGGAGGCAGAGGCAGACGGATCTCTGTGAGTTCGAGGCCAGCCTGGTCTACAAGAGCTAGTTCCAGGACAGGCTCCAAAGCCACAGAGAAACTCTGTCTCGAAAAACCAAAAAAAAAAAAAAAAATATTAAACACATTTCCTTGGTGGGTTTTTTGTTTGTTTGCTTGCTTGTTTGGTCCATTGGTTGGACATGCAAGGTGTGTAACTTTTGATTTTTTATTATTTTATTCTTTTGTGTATATGAGTGTTTTGTCTACATGTCTCTCTGTGTACCATGTGTGTGCAATGCCTTCAGAGGCCAGAAGAGAGTGTCAGATGCTCTGGGACTATGGTTACAGATGACTGTGATCCCAACTTCATGTACTAACTTTCTCTTTAAACACACACACACACACACACACACACACACACACAATGGGATCTAATTCATGCTGACTAACTCCTAAGCCTGGGGCCGGCCCTAGAGTGTGGTTGACATACCCACTGTCACTCCATTGAAGAAAACTGATTTCCCCTCTCCCAGCAGCTTCTTGGCTAAGGGTAGGGCTTGTGCCCACTTCCCCATCTCTGTATTGTCTGGCCTGAGTCTATGCCGGCCATGTGTATGCTGTCTAGTCTGTAAGTTTATATTCCCTTCTGCCCTGTTATGTCAAGAAAACGCTGCCTTTCTGGAGCCATCCACCACCTCTGGCTCTTCGTCTTTCTGCCCCCTTTCCCCTGAGCCTCGAGAGGAGTATATGATGGAGGGATCCCCCCTAGGCCTGAGCACTGCACAGTCTCGCTCTGCGCTGTCCAGCTGTGGTCTGTATGCTAATTCCTGTATTACTTCCAGAATGTCTCTGATGAGGACTGAGCCACGGTGTGACCTGAAGTTCTAGGTGGAACTCTGAATTCGTCGGGACAGGGTTTCGTGTAGTCCAGGCTGTCCTCGAGCTCACTATGTAGCTAAGGATAGCCTCTAATGCCTGATCCTCCTGAGGCCATCTCCCACCTGCTGGGATTAGATGTGTGCTGTCACATCTAATGTGTGCAGGGGATGGAGCCAGGCTTTGCCATGCTAGGCAAGCACTCTACCAACTGAGCACCATTTCACTCCATGATTTGTATTTTTAAAACTAAAAACAGAAAAGTGGTTATCGTGAGGTATTGAATTTGCTAAGCGTGCTGACTTCGCGACGTTCTGTTCATTTATGATGGTGGTCCTTGTGTGTAGTACTCTCGCTTCCACTCTGAGTAACAAAGAGAGTGAAATATTTGAGCGAGGAGAAGGAAATTGTATACATTCTGTATCTCAATTAAATGTCATGCACTTCCATTTCTACATGTATTTGGGTATGTAGTATATGTACATACATGTTTGTGTGTGCGCACACGTGCACATGGGTGTGCAATGTGCATGTGTGATCTTATATGTGGACGCCAAAGGTCAATGCTAGATGTTTTCCTCAACTGCTCTCTACCTTATTTTTTGACTCAGTCTCTCACTGAACTCATTTGGCTATAGAGGCTGGCCAGTGAGCTCCACGTATCAGCCTGTTTCAGCTTCCCCAGTTCCGGGGTTACAGGGACGACCACTGCATCTGGCTTTTGTGTAGGTGCTGGGGATCTGAACTCAGGTTCTTACTGTTGGGCAGTAGCCCATCTCCCTAGCCTGCACTTCCTCTGATTGGTTTTTTTTTTTTAATTTTTATCTGTATGAATGTTTTGACTACAGGTATATCTGTCTGTGTACTACATGTGTGTCTGGTGGCCTCAGAGACCAGAAGAAGGCATAGGATCCCCTAGAACTGGAATTACAGGCAGCTGTGAGCCGCCTTATGGTGCTGGAAATAGAACCAGGTCCTCTGCGAGAGCAGCCAGGGCTCTTAACCACTGAGGTGTCTCTGCAGCCCTTCATTTCCTCTCGATGAATAGGAAGTTTAGGATCTGGGCAAGGCATGGACTCCAGTAAGGATCCCACATCAGTGGCCATGCTTGCAGCTTCTCTGGGATGGCTCTTTTACCCAGATAAATCCAAGCCTCAATTTGAAAATCCATTTGTCCTTTACATGAGTTTTACAAGAGAAGTTGCTAGTTATTTCTCTTTGCACAACTTCTACAAAAACCTTATTCATCACCGAGGTGTTGGCTGCCTCCTCCTACATGGGTATTTCTATAAGAAAGTGCCATAAATGGCCCTCTGGTGCTCAGCAACCTCTTAGGATCTCTTGAGAAGTCTATTCTGCGTGAGTTGGGGCAGAGAACTCGCCCAGGTTACAAACCAAGGTGACACATGGATTTAGATATGGTATGTGTGCAACATTTCACCTTAGTTGCCTTTAATTAAGTCAAAAATAACACTGTATACTTCGTGCCAAGGCTTACTTTAAATGTACGTGACAGGTGGCATCTAACTGAAACATCCCTGATTTTCTTCGGACTTCAATGAGGCTTCTACTATAATGATGTGTAGTGACTCACTTGGTGACCTAAATGTCACATTAGCATTTCTGAGAGCTAGAGAGAGATGCAAGTGTGGATCCGCGTGCATTCCAAGCCCTTCATCAAAAGTTGTCGCCTGTGCACTGGACTCTCTGCCTTCCTGTCTTCCTGACTACTCTGTGAGCAACAGGGTGACCCTGCAGAGCTGTCCCCAGGCAGAGAAAGCAGAGCCCATGGAGCCACAACTAAGGGCTTCAGTTCATGCGTTTCATCTTTGATGGAATGAGACACATTACCATACTTCTTCTTCCCGAGGCTCTTGTCCAGTGTCGTCTCGGCCTCAGACCTCCTGTTGCCCCGGAAGACCCCATTGAAGAAGCACTGCTTTCCAACGTGGTAGGTGTGGATATTGCTGCTAAACCTCGGATAAAATGTCCACTCAGGACGGTGCCCATCTTCTGCAAGACATCAGAAACCTTCCCGTTAGCCCTGCTCCCTGCCCACAAGACAATGAGAGGACAAGATATCAAAACTCCCAGGCTCTGTTTGTCCTACAGCCTTCTCACACACGCACTCTCAAAAACATGTGTAAGCGTGTTTGTCTGCAAATATGTATGTTCACCCCAGGCATGCAGTGTCCACAGAGCTGGCGCCAGAGGGCCTGGGATCTTCCTGGAACTGGAGTTACAGGCAGTTGTCAGCCACCATGTGAGTATCAGGAACCAAATCCGAGTCCTCTGAAGAGCAGCCAGTGCTGTTAACCACTGAGCCGTCTCTCTGGTCCTCACACTCTTTTGGCTGTTAGAGACAATATCACTATGTAGTCCAGGCTGACTTGAACTCTTTTGTAGGGTCTGTGTGTGTGTGTCTGTGTGTGCACATGTATGTTCATGTAGGTAGACATGTGTGGGTGTAGGTGTGTGTTTCTGTGCAAGAGGTCAACATCAATGTCTTCCTCGTTTGCTTTTTTTTAATCTTTTTTATATTTACTTTCGTTTTTATTTGTGTGGGTGTTTTGCCTGTTTGTATGTCTGTGTACCACGTGCATACCTGGTGCCCATGAAGTCAGAGAAGGGCATTGATTCTCCTGGAACTGGAGTTAGAGATGCTGGCCACCATGTGGGTCCTGGGGATTGAACCTAGGTCCTCTGGAAGAGCAGGCAACATTCTTAACAGCCAAGCCTTCTCCGCAGCCTTTGCCATCTTACTTCTTGAAACAGGGTCTCTCTCTGGATGGAAGTTACTACCCATTTGACTAACTGGAACCTTCTTACCCTGGCCTTCGTGCTGGGATTACAGGCACAGGCTCTCACGCTCAGCTTTTTTACATGGGTGCTGGGATCTAAACGCAGGTCCTCATGCTTGTGTGGCAAGCACTTTGCCATCTTCCCAGCACCTCCACCCTATCCCACCCCAATGAAGGAAGTGCATTACTGGGGGTTATGACTTTGTCCTGCTTCCTGTCTCCACCCCCGCTGCTTCCTTTGTCTGGGTGAATGTGACCCCCTGCCTCCGGCTCCTTGACTCTCCCATCACGCTCTTTCCCCACCATTCTGGAGTCTGTCCCCTGGAACTGTAAGCTGTGATAAATCTTTCTCCCTTAGTTGTTTGTGGTTATGGTATTTTATTATAGCAGCGAAACATAACTAATCCTGGGGCTGGAGAGATGGCTCAGTGGTTAAGAGCACTGACTGCTCTTCCAGAGGACCCAGGTTCAGCTCTTGGCACCCACATGATGGCCTACAACCATCTGTAACCCCAGTTCCAGGGAATCTGATGCCCGCTTCTGGCTTCCATGGGTACCAGACAGAGACTAGGTGCTCACACATCCATGCAAACAAACACTCACATATATAAAATAATAACTCTTTTAGGAAAAGAACGAAAGCTAACAGTCACATGGCCCTAAAGCATTGCTGCGGGA
Source organism: Arvicola amphibius (assembly GCF_903992535.2). NCBI lineage: Eukaryota > Metazoa > Chordata > Mammalia > Rodentia > Cricetidae > Arvicola > Arvicola amphibius. The sequence continues at coordinate 72,278,553 of NC_052055.2, read as the reverse complement.
AGAGGTTCTGTGATCTATGCAGCCATTGAGGGAAAATACATTGTGTACCACAACTCAGTTATTCTGCATCTGTCACTTGATGACTTTGTTCTTCTCTGAATACCACAGTGTGCTTGCACAGACCTACAAAGAGGTCAGTGTCAGCTTGATAGGGTCTGGAGTCACCTAGGAGACAAATCTCTGTGCGCATCTGAGAGAGTTTCGGGATTGGGTTAGCTGAGGTAGGAAGGCTGGGGTGTGGGCTGAATCCTGGGTTGAGCAAAAGGAGAAACAAGCTGAGCACCAGCCGTTGCCATCACCCCCATCTCCTTCCTGACTAGACACAGTGTGAGCAGCCACCTCCCACTCCTGCCGCTGCCACGTGGACTGTTGAGTCAAAACGAACCCTTCTTTGTTAAGTTGCTTCTTCACAGGTATGATAAGTAATTAGTACAGTTGCTCACTCCATGTGGTTTCTTGACATTATCAAGAGATGTCCTCCCATCCAAGTACTAACCAGGCCCGACCCTGCTTGTGGCGCACGCCTTTAATCCCAGCACTCGGGAGGCAGAGGCAGGCAGATCTCTGTGAGTTCGAGACCAGCCTGGTCTACAAGAGCTAGTTCCAGGACAGGCTCTAAAGCCACAGAGAAACCCTGTCTCGAAAAACCAAAAAAAAAAAAAAAAAAAGAGATGTCCTAAACACCATGTGTGAGGCTGCAGTATAGCCAAGCATACCGTTGTATGGTTAACTGTGTATTTTGTGCGCACATGCACACATACATGTGGGTTGCATCACCATGGTGCGGGCCCCGAGGGCAAGCGACTTCCAGGAGTCAGTTCTTTCCTTCCACCATGTGCATCCTGGGGGTCAAAACTCAGACTTAGGCACAAGGGCCTTTGCCTGCTAAACTGCCTTGCCCAGCCCCCTTAACTTCATGTAATAAGTAGAGAGAGTACGCTTTGTAATGATGGTATAGTGTCGTATTCTAAATATCTAAACCAATGGTATAGTGACTTATCATTATCAGATATGATGTGTGTGCTATGCTTTTCTTTAACTGGCCACCAGCATCACCACAGACACAGCCACATGTTAGCAAACTTATGACATCACAGGCAGTGGGAGGCTTTCACCACATCATGTTTTGGGTGAACCACTGTCATATATGCAGGCCACTGTTGGCCAAAGCTGCATTATATAACATATGACTGCTTTTCTATGTATGTATGGACGTAGGTGTACATATTTCAAAATTCAGCTCTTTACAGCTGTGGGGAAGAATATTGTTGGAGAATATTGAATAAGAGGGTTTATGTCTATACACTTCTATGTTGTTTGATATCTTTTATGGCACTTACACTAGGCCTTTCATTTATGAAAACCATATGGCCATACATATCTCCCACAAAGCCATCATGAGGACCCAAGAGGAAGCGTGCCAAATGTCTGACACTGGGCAGGGGAGGTCTTCCGGCCTCTGGAGGAAGGCCCAGGGTCTACTCACTTGTCTGTGACTTAAGCAGGCTGAGTTCCTCAGGGTATTTTTCCTTCTGGAACCCAGGCAGTGAAACTTGAGAGGAGCGACTAGACCGTGCGGAGGAAGAGGAAGAGGAGGAAGAGGAAGACCTCTGACCCATCTCCGCTGCTGTGCTGGAAGGCAAGTGGCAGGCTTAGGTTCACCTCCGTGCTCAAACAGCAATCACACTGATCGTGAACTGGCAGTACACGCGTTCTCAGCAACAGGACTAGCCTCGCTTTCTATAAAGTCCCTATAAAGTTTCTATAAAGGGTGTAGTTTACTAACTCACAACTTGAAGGTACTAAAACTTACTCAACAGATCCATGCTTTAAAACAATCAAGTTAGCTGGGCAGTAGTGGTGCTTGCCTTCAATCCCAGAGGCAGGCGGATCTCTGTGAGTTCAAAGCCAGCCTGGTCTACAGAGTGAGTTCCAGAACAGTCAAAGCTACACAAAGAGAAACCATGTCTTGAGGAAAAAAAAAGATTAGCCAGGCAGTGGTGGCGCACACCTTTAATCCCAGCACTGGCAGAAGCAGGTGGATCTCTGAGTTAAAGACCAGCCTGGTCTACAGAGTGAGCTCCAGAACAGCTAGGGATAAACAGAGAAACCCTGTCTTGAAAAAACAGATAGATGATAGATAGATAGATAGATAGATAGATAGATAGATAGATAGATAGATAATAGGTGGATAGATAGATGATAGGTAGGTAGGTAGGTAGGTAGATAGGTAGGTAGGTAGATGGATAGATAGATAGATAATAGGTAGGTAGGTAGATAGATAGATAGATAGATAGATAGATAAAGCAACTGGGTAAAAGTGTTTGCTGCTGAGCCTGAGGACCTAAGCTTGACCCCTGGAAACCCATGAGGCAGAAGGAGAGAACCAACTCTTGTTAGTTGTCCTCTAGCCTCCAGCCACACACTAAACTAATTAATTGTAGTTTTTAAAAAACAGGCTGACGAGATCACTATTCGGTTAGGAGCACTTGCTGTTTTTATAGAGAACCTGGATTCAATTTCCAGCACCCACATGGTAGCTCACAACCACCTGTAACTCCAGTTCTAAAGAATCTGATGCCCTCTTCTGGCCTCCACAGGCACCAGGCATGCATATGGTGCATATACATACATAGATATTTAAACCAATTTTAAGAAAAAACAGTCAAGGTACTAAATTCCTCATACAGTACAACATATAGAATTGCTCCATGATCCAGCAATTATATTCTTATGTGTATTCCAACAAGAACAGAAAACAGAAACTCAGGCAGGCACTTGTCTATGAGTGTGCACTGCAGAATATGAGTAGCTCTAAGCATCCGTCAATAGTCGGTGAACAAATGAAGTTCGGCTTACACAAAGGAATATAACTCAGCCTACAAAAGAGTGGAGTTCTGCAACATGCTACCACATGGGTGAGACTTGAAATAATTATTTGAAGTAAAAACTAGCCAGACAAAGAAGGACAAATCAGTATGAGTCCACTAATGCAAGGGCAGAGAGTGGCTGGAAAGTTTCTAGGAGCTAAGCCGGGCAGTGGTGGCACACGCCTTTAATCCCAGCACTCGGGAGGCAGAAGCAGGTGGATCTCTGTGAGTTCGAGGCCAGCCTGGTCTACGGAGCGAGTTCCAGGACAGGTTCCAAAACAACACAGAGAAACCCTGTCTCAAAAATCAAAAACAAAAAACAAAACAAAGTTCCTAGGAGCTAAACAGGAAAGAATTCTGCTCAAAGGATACACAGTTTGTGTTTGATTGATTGAAAATAGGCAGTGCCAAGGCTGGAGGGATGACTCAGCAGTTGAGAGCACTGGCGACTCTTCCAGAGGATCTGGGTCCGATTCCCAGCAACCAATAGGCAGCTCACAAGTGTTTGTACCCCCTGTTCCAGGAGATCTGACACCCTGACACAGACATACAAACAGGCAAAAACACCAGTGTACATAAAATAAAAATAAATTATTAAAAAAACAGATAGTGGCAGTGGTTTGCAACACTACGAATGTAATTAGTGTCACTTCGTGGTGCACTTAAAAGGGACAGAATGCCTTTGTGTTAGGTGTATTTTAAAAATTTATTTTTTTGTGTATGAGTGCTTTACTCGCAATGTAAGGGTACCATGTACCCACAGTGCCCATGGTGGCCAGAAAAAGGTGTCAGATTCCTTGGGACTAGAGTTCCTGGTGATAGTGAGCCACCTTATGGGTTCTGGGAACCAAAGCCAGGTGAGCCATCTCTGTACCCCTCTGTGCTGGAACTCTTGGGTCTTAGCCAGTGAGAGACTTCACCAAAGGACAGGGGAGGGCTCCATTCTCTTCATGTCCCCTTATGTCCTCTTACTTTTACCTGTCTTCCCGTGTTACCTGAAGGAGGCACGGGAGGTGGACCCTGGAGGTCTATGGTCTCTATAAGAGGCACGCGTGCTTCTTTATCTCTGATTTTATCTTTTATCATTTTTAAAATGACAGACCCCAGTCGGACCCGGGGCCTTGGCAGTCTGGCAAGTAAGTGTTCTATGCTGAGCTACATTCTCAGCCTTAAGAAGTTTGTTGTCTTGTTTGTTAGATTTATTTATTTATTTTCTGTATATGAGTGCTCTATGTGCATTTATGTCAGAAGAAACCATGAGATCCCAATACAGATGGTTGTGAGCCACCATGTGGGAGCTGGGAGTTGAACCCAGGTCCTCTAGAAGGGTAGTCAGTGCTTTTAACCACTGAACCCTCTCTCCAACCACATCATTGTGATCATCACCATCATCATTATTAGTGTGAGTAGGTGTGTGTGTGTGTGTTTGTATGTGTGTCTGTGTGTGTGTAGTATGTGAATAAGGGAATGTGGGAACGTGTGTCAAAGCACATGTATGGATATCAGAGGACAACTTTGGAAGAGCAGCCACAGTTCTTAACCACTGAGCCATCTCTCCAGCCCAGTTAATCATACTCTTGACAGTATCTCTTAGGATGCTCGTTCTTTATTTTCTTTCATCCTTTTGATAGTGTGTGTGTGTGTGTGTGTATGTAACTCTCTCAAGTTATCTTTTGATCTCCACCTGTTCGTAGTGGCATGCATGCACATACATGGGGGGGGGGGTAAATAAATAATAAATAAATGTTAAAAAAATACAATTTGGTCGAACTCACACAGATCATCATTGGAGGAGTTGGGATTTGAACCTAGGTAGCCTAGCTCTAAAGTTGTTGCCTAGCAGGACACACACACACACACACACACACACTTACTCTGAGTGAATCAACACTCCAGGGGGTCCTGGAGGCTCAGTGACTCTCCAACCTACTTCATCAGAAGACGAAAGACTGGTCCTTCCATCAGAGGCCATCCTGCTGGCCAAGGAACCCCTGGACTCTAGAACATCACTGTGCTTGGCACCTGCAACACAGATGTCACCATTTAAGTATATTGCTGAAATATCTGACAGCCTATTTTATTTCCTACATTACATTTTTAAAATGGGGGAAGGGGTCTGGTGAGATGGCTCGGTGGGGAAAGGGGCTTGCTGCCAAGCCTGACAACCCGAGTTCAATCCCAGATCTCACAGGTGGAAAGAGAGCCATCTCTCCAGCCCAGGTAATCATACTCTTGACAGTATCTCTTAACATGCTCGTTCTTTATTTTCTTTCATTCTGAGGGTTGTCCTCTAACCTCCACATGGGCACCATGGCAAAGCATACCTATAGGCACACCCAATAAGTAAAATTTGAAAGCAGCTAGTAATTAGTATTTACTGTGTCCTGAGGGTCGTGTTAACCCCCGCCACACACATTATCCCATCTAGCTCTTGTAAGTGCTCTTATGTGCATGCATGCATGTGCACACACACACACACACATACACACATGCATGCACACACGCACGCACGGTGAGGAAACAGGTTCAGAAGGCTATGCCCTTGCCTACATTCAGAGAAAAACTAAACATCCAGGCCCAAGCTTGTTGACAATATTGTGGTGCCAGAGTCTGAACCGCAGCCACTAATCTGGACTGCTTGTGCCTCCCCATGGCTCACCTGGTCCAGACTGCGTGTAGAGAGATCTGAAGCAGCTAGGTGTCGCTAGTCACTGTACACTGTACACTGTACACGGACACCGTGGCACAGCTCTCCAGAGAATTCTCCATCTCGTGACAGGATGGATGAGCGCAGCCGGCGACCATGGCCTCAAGAAGCGCCTTCAGAAACTTCCATACCTCACATTATTGAGCCACTCATTCACAAACATAACTTTGCCACCACTGGTATCTAAAGTAGCACCTGGCATGACTCAGATCTCAAGCAGCACTTGAATAAACAGATGCGAAGAATTATATGTAGCTCAGTTGGTAGCATGCTTGCGTGGTGTACAGGAAGCCCTGGGTGCCGTTTCCAGCACTGAAGAAAGCAGGCATGGTGGCCCATGCCTGTGATACCAGCACTTGGGAGGTAGGGGCAGGAAAATCAGAAGTTCAAGGTTAACCTCAGCTACATAAAGAGTTCAAAGAGGAGAAAAGGGGGAAAGAAGAAAATAATTCTAACCCTCCAAGCCACTGGTAATGACAAAAGAGTCCTTTAAGTCTGTGGCTATCATATGGAGAGATGAATCATTATTTTTAGTTTACTGTATGATTTATATCTTATGAAAATCAGTCTGTTCTTTACCATCTTACGTTATCATGTGCCCTGTTAAATTACTTTCTTAAGATTTATTTTTGTTAGCGAGCCGTGTGGTGACTCATCATGTAAGGCGCTGACTCGGCGCGTGCGAGCGAGTGCGTGTGTTCCCGAGTTCGAATCCCGTGTGATTCTGTCACATGTGTCGTGTCTATCCGTGTACTGCTTGTGCGAACAGTCTCTCCCACGGCTTCTTGTGGGAAAAAAAGATTTATTTTTGTTGTTGTTAATTATGTGTAAGTGTGCATGGCTGCATGCCTGCATGTCTGTATGTGTACCACATGTGTGCATGTGCTCATGGAGGCCAAAAGAGGGCATCAGATCCCATGGAACTGGAGTTACAGATTGTTGTGAGCCATCTGATGTGGATGCTGGGAACTGAACTCTTCTGCAAGAGCAGCCAGTTCTCTTACTGGCTGAGCCTCCTCTCCTCCAATTATTTATTTTAAAGGCCAGATGAATAGACATTGTATTTCTTTGTGCATAACTTCATAGAGCACAGAAGCTCAATAAACACAATGAAATCGTTTGTGATAAGAAATTTGTACAGGCGTGGTGGTGCATGCCTTTAATCCCAGCACTCAGGAGGCAGAGGCAGGGGTGATTTCGAGACCAGGCTGGTCTACAGAGTGAGTTCCAGAAAAGCCAAGGCTACACAGAGAAATCCTGTCTCGAAAAATCAAGAAAGAAAAAAGAAAAATCAAGAAAGAAAAAAGAAAAATCAAGAAAGAAAAAAAAGGAAGGGGGAGAGAGAGAGGAGGAAGAGAGAGAATGAGAAGGAAGAGGAGGAGATGGGAAGGGAGGGGAAGTGAAAGGAGTGACCACAGCCTTCTCGGGATTATGTTTTTGATTACAAACTTCGAAGGTTAGCCAAACTACTTCCTCTCTTCAAAATTCTCCACCCCATTTTCAGGTTTTCTGGAATGTGGCACAGGACTGAGGCCTGCCTGTGACAGCTACAGACTCCCAGAAGTCTGGGAACCAGAACCCAGGGCGACCTTAGGTACAATGAGGCCAGTGGTTGCCAGAGGTAGGAGCAGCTGCAATAAAGTCAAGGCCGTGGAGATGGACAGAAAAGGGACAGAGCTGTGAGGAGGGCAGAGCAGCCCCCAGCAACCAGAGAAGGAACCATCTTTATACTAGGCCACGAAAGAGCCAAAAAACCGCATATAGACTCCACTTCCAACGCAACGTAATTAGAAATCAATAATAAAGACAGCCCCAAGCGAAAACCCCACCGTAAGCTAGGGAGCTCAAACCACACTGCTGAATAATTCATCAAAAAAAAACATCATAATGGAAATGACATTAGCATCCAATGAACTTAGGTGCTATACATCAAAGCCTGCGGGGGTTCAACTAAAAGAGTAATTAGAAACTTGGATTCTTAAATGCAAATACTGTATTTCACTGAATATAGGGCCTCAAAATGCCTCTCCTGGATTGATATTTCATTTGTATTTTAATAACTAAAGCTTGCATGAAGGTCAGTGCAAAGCAGGCACACTCGTCAGCCACAGAGGCCAGGCAGTGGTGATGCACGTCTTTAATCCCAGCACTAGAGAGGATATAAGGAAGAGACAAGACAGGAACTTGCTTCATTTCAGTCTGAAGATTTCAAAGAGTTCTCTAGTGGCTTGGCTGCTTTTGCTTTTCTGATCTTCAGGTTGAACCCCAATATCTGTCTCTGAGTTTTTACTAATCGTGCTATACTGCCCTGCCCAGGCACGGGAAGAGTGCCTTCTGGACTAATGGCAGCAGTGCTCTGAGGAAGTCAATTACCCCACTGCCAGCTCACGCCACCCCTTGCTGCCTAGCTCAAAGGCTGTGGTGAGGAGTAACAAGCTTAGGATGCATTCTCTGCTCCAGAAGTTCACCATTCATTAGTAAACCTGCTCTAATGAATGCCAGATAAGCTATGCCTCTCTAAAACACTGTAGGATGAGAAAGAATGACATACTCTAAAAAAACCAAAGTGGGGATTGGAGAAATAGCCAGGGGTTAAAAGCCCTTGCTGCTCTTGCAGAGGACCTGAGTTCATTTTCCAGCACCCTCTGTAGGAGCCTCAAAACCACCTGTAACTCCAGCTCCCTCTTCTGGCCTCCATGGGTGACTACATTCATGTGTACATATCCACACACATAGACTTTTTTTGTTCGGTTTGGTTTGGTTTTTAAGACAAAGTTTTCTCTGGGTAGCCCTGGCTGTCCTGGAACTTGCTCTGTAGACCAGGCTGGCCTCGAATCAGAGATCCACCTGCCTCTGCCTTCCAACTGCTGGGATTAAAAGTGTGTGCCACCACTGTCCAGCCAAGCCATATTAATTTTTAATGGACATTTTTTTAAGACCAAAGGAAGGTTCTGGAAACCAGAAAGGAATTCATGGAGAAAAAGAGTCTGGAAGAAAGTCTATGTCTTTGGTGCGATCTGTAAAACTCGAGGAGATTTTCACATCTTTGGGCAGGAATAACACCTTCCATCAACGAAGTGTGTTCTCACACATGTCTTGGCTAATGCAAACCCCCTCTGTCTGGCAGGGGGAAGGATAAGTCAGCAAACTATGTTGGCTTAATATGGTGTGTGTTCAATAAGAAAAAACCTCAGTTCCCTACTTCCTGCTTTTTCTGCTCAACAAGCAAGCTAAGGATCTAGGGTGGGTACCTACAGCAGTAAGGAGAGTAATGGGCGTTCCCTGCTGGAAAAAGGCATGTACCCAAACATTGTACAAGGGGCTAGCTTAGCCCTTTCATCCACATGACCTGGACTCCCTGTTAAGATGAACCTTAGATGTGTCTCCTGAGAGGATATGTTGAGAATAGACCACCCAGTTAAACAGTATGGGTCTTCCCTGGCTCACCCCTGAAGTGGCTTCCTCCTTATTCCAAACAAAACTGAAAAAAAAGCCCAGAAAGTTCTGGAAGCTTAAAGCTATATTCCCAGGGATTGGGAATGTAGCTCAGTAAAGCTCTGGGTTCAACCCCAGCACTGTGTAGGACCAGATATGGTGATGCACGCCTGTAATCCCAGACTCAGGAGGTGAGAGGGACAGGGGTTCAAGGTCACCCTCCGCCACATAGTGAGTTTAGGTTAATATGAACTACATGGGACTGGGAAGGAGGGAGGAAATGGGGTTGGAGGAGTAAAGGTGGGATCCCAGCACCCTTTCCTCCTTGCTATCCTAGCCATGTTGGGCAGTTGATGGTTCAAAACCCTCCAGCTACTTCAGGACCAATTTACAGCTGAGGCCTCGGACCCTCCCACCTCTCTCTAAGTTATGAAGGAGAATCAGATATGAAGACACGGGACCTAAGAGACTGGGGACAAGGTTCCACTGGGAAAAGATGAGACCTCTCCAGTTCCTTTTGCAGCACACTGGCTACTACTGAGCTACAATCATGACACTTGAGCCTGGATTCACCCTGAACAGGTTTTTGGGAAACTGTGGCTGTCCTCTGGATTCTGTGACCTCAAGAGAACTGTGCTTCCGTCCTTCTTCCTCCACCTTAAGAGCCAGTACTGGAGTAAGAGCACTATTGTTATTTAATTTAAACCCGCCTTAGAGTGCTAACAATTTCCACCTGAAGTGCCCCAGCCAAAAAGCAGTACCGTATATTGACTAATAGCTGAGCAAGAAAAAGAATAGATGCAGACAGGCAAGCAGAATCAGACCAAAGACCAGCCTCAGTATTTATTAACCAAAGCTCAAACCTCTGTCCCCTTCACTCATTTGGAATATACTTCCCAGCTGTCTGGAGTTCCAGTCAATAACATATTTTAATCTCTGCTTTGTCTTTGTTGTTGAGACAGGGTCTCCTGCAGCGGGAGACTGACCTCAAAGTTGCTGTACAACTGAGGATGACCTTGAATTGATCCTCCTGCCGCCACCTCCTGAGTGTGGGCATTGCAGGGATGTGCATGCCAGTTTTAGCTCCTCCTTTTGACGGTATTCTCTGCCAATCAGATCTTGAATATAGACATGACTTCATTGTGTATGTCCCAAACCAGCTCCTGTATAGCTCAGACCTGGAATGTTCTCCAAAGACCCATGTTTTGAAGACTTAGTTCCCAGTCGGTCACACTTTTGGGAGATTGTGGGAGAGGAGAGATGGCTCAGCAGTTAAACACTGGCTGCTCTTGCAGAGGACTGGACTTCTATTCCCAGTACCCTCATGGTGGTTCAACGTCAGTTCCAGGGGACCCTCTTCTAACTTCTGCTGGCACCAGGCATATAAACAGTACAAATGCATGCAAACATGCAGGCAAAAATATACACATAAAATAAAGACAATCTCTAGACAGGCGGTGGTAGCACATACCTTTAATCCCAGTACTCGAGAGGCAGAGACAGGTGAATTTGAGACCAGCCTGGTCTACAGAGTGAGTTCCAGGATAGGCTCCAGCTACAAAGAAACTCTGTCTCAAAAACAACAACAACAACAAAAAAAAAACCCACAAAATATAATCTTTTAAAAACAATCATCATTTCTTGACCAAAGTGGAAATGCTTTGATCTGACATATGATGTCACTATGATATGTCACCAGAGGTCCAAAGCAAATGGACAGAAACTAAAGCCATGAGCCAAACCTGGAATGACAGAGGCTTGTAATCCCAGCACTTGAGGGCTGGAGGCTGGAGGCTGGAGAAATTCAGGCTAGCTTGGGCTACATAAGGAAGTAGCAGTGGTGTTCAATCAAAAAAAAAAAAAAAAAAAAACTATAAAGCCACGAGCCAAGGAGTTATAAGCCCACCCAGAACTCAACTGTATTTCCTGTCCACCTTGGTCATGCCCAAGTCACTGTTCTCTGGAACCTTCTCCAGCTCTCTAGTACAAGCCGCTCTTGGAATGGAAGGAAGTTGGCAGCCGGATTTGCCGTTTCCAGTACTCATGGGCTCACCTGTGCACGCGGTGATTTTAAATGAAAGAAACCGGAGACAAACAAAGGGTCTTGTTAGAAAGGCTGTTTTTCAAAACCCAACATACCCCATAAGCCTTTGAAAGGCAAGAGGCAGAGCTGGGGTCTCTTTGTAGTGTTCCTGGGTTTGAATGGCAACTCCCCTCGCCCCACCCAACCCCCAGCCGCCGCCACCTGCCCTCCCTCCCGACTCAGGGCTCCAGATACTCTTATCCTACCCCACCCCAGAGTCTCCTGAAACCTCCGAGTCCTACACCCACTTCCCAGGGAGGGGGAGCCCTTGATCTACCCTTAGACGACTCCATGGAGTTTATAGCCCAGATGAACGCACCAACTGGCAACGGAACTTCCGAATGCCAAGGATGCAAAGCGAAAGCAAGGGCGCCTACCACCGCCTGCAAGGCTCGGTCCAGGGTTGCCAGGACAACCTGCCACTTCCTGCGGGCTGGCGCGCTAGTCCTGATGCGCCTCTCTCCCAGAACCTGGCGCTCCGGCCTGGGCTGAAGATGGGGGTCTCAGGCGGAAGGGCTGAAGAACCTCAGAATTTTGTTTTAGAGCTTGTGGCTTTTCCAAGCAGCTGTCACTGCCACTCCTGTAACCTCCAGTGGCCGTGAACGACGCCTCTCCACAAGGCTTGCAGATGCAGGTTTAGAATTGGCCCTGATTAGGCAGAACTCACCCACCATTTAGGGCGCCTTTTTCTGGGCCAGGCTCCCTGTTGGATGCTATCTTCCTTCAACAGCCAGCTGCGTTTTTCAAAATAGAAAACTGACTCTGAGCAAAGGCTCACTCAAGGTCACCCAGAAAACGGATTCACTCCCAAGTTTCACCCTTACGAACCTATTATCCTTTCCATGGTATAGATTGAAATATATCTTTCTAACCCTTTCTGTATTAAATCTTGCATGGAAAATTGTTGGGGTTTTTTTTCTCTAACTCAAGCTTAGTCTTTAAATTTATATTGATACTTAGTTTCTCCTATGGTTAAGTGGGAAAAATACGAGTGTTTTAATTAATTTAAATACTCATATGTGTGTGTGTGTTGTATGCATGTGTGTGCACGTGTGTGTGAGGCACACTAGCCTATGCACGTGCATGCGGCGGCCAGAGGTCAATGTCATGTGTCATCCTCCATTGCTCTCCTTAGTTTTGAAACAGGGCTTTTCTTTGAGCTGGAGCTCACTCACGGTTACAGCTGGGCTGGCCGGAGTCCCAGGTCTCTACCTATTTTTGCTCCACCAACTTATAAACCTGGCATATGGCTCTTAGTGGTCACTGTGGATCTGAACTCAGGCCCTCACACCTGTGCAGCAAGTACCTTACCCACTGAACCATCTCCACAGAGTGGTTTCATTTTTAATAATTATAAATAATTATTGATTGTAAAAGAAGCGAGACTGGAAATCTTGATGCTGAGCCAGCTGAAATTTGCATAGATGGGGGAGGTGCTCTCCAGACCACGCCCCTAATTGAGGAGCTATCCAGTAGTTCGTAGGGGCTGGGGTTATGAAAAAGACTGAAGGGCCACCTGTGGGGTCAAATGTTGTTGAAAAGAGTCAGTTTGGGCTGGAGAGATGGCTCAGTGGTTAAGAGCACTGCCTGCTCTTCCAGAGGTCCTGAGTTCAATTCCCAGCAACCACATGGTGGCTCACAACCATCTGTAAAGAGATCTGGCGCCCTCTTCAGATAGAATACTATACAGATAATAAATCTTAAAAAAAAAAAAGTTTCACAGGAGTGGGTTTTAATAAATGTTAGCATTTAATAAAATGTTAGAACTCCTAGCAGGGTCCCCAACAGGGTCAAGGGCATGAGAGAGATTAGAAGCTCTCCCTGGGGCAGAAGCTAAGCATCCCTTTTGGGGGCCAGGGTAGCTTGATTCTTGTTTTATTGTGGCAGGGTCTCACCATGTAGCCCCGGTTAGCCTGGAACTCGCAATGTAGACCAGACTGGCCTCAAACTCAGGCTTGCCTGCCCCCGCCTCTGTGTCCCGAGTGCTGAGCTGAAATCCTTTGTCTCCCCACTGACAGGTGTGGCTCTCTCCCAGGAGCCCTGACTGCTTGATAGGACTGCTATCCATCCACAGTCAGGCAGGCTGCCCTTCTGCTGGCAGCAACCACTGACACGCCAAGGTCTTGAGGAAGCTACCCAGCTACCCACCAACTACCGCAGTTGCTGCTGAAGTTCTCTGGCTTTTGGAGGTGCAGTCCCACCATGACCGCTTCAAACAGCTTACACGGAACTCACTGTCAGCAAAAGCTAAATGATGTTGCTTCTCCCACCCAGACCAGAAGAGAAACACTTCGCCAGCAGCCCAGCAGAACACCTGTAGCCAGTGCGAGCATAGCCCTTCATGTGCGTGAGAGTTGGCTGTGATTGGTGCAAACATCCTGTTTCTGGCTGTGTAAGCTCGGTGAACAGATAGGAAACACTCTTCTGCACTGCCTCTTGGGGTTGCAATGGTAAGCCCAATATAAAGGGTTCTCTCAAGTGACCTTTTCCTATGTGTGTGCATGTGTGTGTATGCATTTATGTGTGTATGGGCACGCACAAATGCTCACACATGTATACATACATGTGGAGACGGTGGTCAATTGCAAGTGCTTTCTGCAGTCACTCTCAACCTTATTTTCTCTTGTTTTTGCTTTTTCCAGACAGGGTTTCTCTGTAGCTTTGTAGCCTGTCCTAGAACTCACTCTGTAGACAAGGCTGGCCTCGAACTCATAGAGATCCGCCCGCCTCTACCTCCTGAGTGTGAACCACCACTGCCCATCTTTCCACTTTATTTTTGATAGAGGGTCTCCCACTGAATAGTTTACCTATTCAGCTAGATTATCTGGCCAGCAAACCCCAGGGATCCATTCATCAGTGCCTTCCTGGTACTGGAATTACAGGCACCTTTCTCCAAGCCTTTTGAGATGGGCTCTGAGGATCAGACTCGGGCTTGTGAGCTCCCCGCACACGGAGCCATCTCTCTCGGCCTTCTCGCCACCTCCCTTAGCAGAGCGAACTCATCCGGGGACTGAGAGAAGGAAGACTAGGATGGCCACGCAGGCAGCAGTGGCGACAGCAGCAATAAATCAAGAAGGAAGGCTGGAGAGTTCCAGAGAGCTTCCAAGCCTTAAAAGTCACGTTTCCAGAGAGCTGGGGAGAGCTAAGATTCCAACTTCCTAACACAACGCGCATGACACGAGTTGCTGCATGAGCAAGGGTCCCAGAACCTGAGACCTGTACGAGGACTGCAACCCTAGGAGGTGCCATCCTCCGCTGCTCCCTGCCGTCTGCTACCCTCCTACCAGAAGCGAAGGGTTCCGAAAACTGCCGAGGGCTGACCCACCGATGCTAAACTTAAGCCTCCAGCCTGAGAGTTGGGAGTCTTTGGCTTCTAAAGGACTTTGAACTCTAAACCTCTGGGCCCTGGGCACTCTGCTCCGTCTGCCACGCCTATAAGATACTGTCCCCCAACATTCCGTGATTCCTACAGGGCTCCTGCCATCTTGATAGGGGGCAGAGAGAGGAACTGACTTAAGCCTGCGTCCTTGTCCTTCACTCTGTGGGGCCTAGCTTCGTCAGTCCAGTGACCTGGAGTTTGGCTCCAGGCAAGAAAGCAGGAGCTGCGGGCCACGTGTACAGCTGCAGACCCTGGACGGGGACAGCCGCTGCTGATCTTTTGTTTCGCACACCTCCTGCAACCCCGCAGTTGAGAGAAGCAGGGGCAGCAGTAAGAATTAGGTGTCTGGGGATAAGGTAACAGATAAACTCTTCCTCTTCTCTCACGGGTCTTGGCAAACAGGAAGTGATGGTGTGAAAAGAAGCCTGAGTCGGGCATTATCTGATGGCTGAGGAGTCGCATACATTGGTAAGAAGCCCCTGTGTTTGCTCAGGCCCAAGAGCTGCAAGCTAAATCGGGGGTTGGAGGCACAGCTGCACTCCCAAAACCCCTACGTTGAGGAAGCCTTTCTTCCTCAATGTCAGAAAAGGGTCACCCGCGGCAAATCATCACTGTGCCCTTTTGTACCATCAATGTCCATCAGAGGGCAGTGTAAACCCAGGCATGGAGAAGAAGCAGCCAGCTCGACTATCACAGCCTGAAGGCTGAGGCCTCACGGAGGGGCGGGGGCGCAGGCTGGGAAGGGTGTCTCAGTAGACGGGAGCTGAGAAATCAGAGATGAACGACCACTGACAGTCTGCTGAACCTTCAGTGGCAGGCTGTTACAGAAAGGGGGTGAGAGAGTATGGCTGTCCCCAGATCCAGCCTCCAGACATATCCCAGATTTACTATCAACTCAGGTCAGGACACATAATCCCATACCTTATGCGTTCCAAGAACAGTTCTCAGAGCAGAGACCCAAAAGTGAGTAAAACACAGTCTTGGGAGCTGGTGTGATGGTTCAGGCAGCAAAGTGCATACTCCCTACGCATAAGGACTCGAGTTTAATTCCCAGTACTCATGTAAAAGCCAGACCTTTATCTTCTCACTTCAGAAAGAGTCAGACAGGGATGGGGTTGGGGGCACAGTGGGGTGGCCAGTCCAGTTAGCACCTGGACTTTAGAACTCATCTTCCTTGCTCGTTTTCGAAGTGAGCCCGGGTCGTTGCTTCAGTCCCACACAGTCCCAGGCCTTCACATGTGTGCTCTCTGCAATGAGGGGTCCACTCGTCACCTCATCACCTCAGTACCAACGAAGCCATCATCACTTCCATTACTGACTGATAGCCGCCCAGCAGAGATCTGAGATCTGAGATGGTGAGAATTCCCAGAAGTGCCAAGAAAGGGAAGGAGGGAGAGAGGGAGGAGAGAGAGAGAGAGAGAGAGAGAGAGAGAGAGAGAGAGAGAGAGAGAGAGAGAGAAGATAGATAGATGATAGATAGATGATAGATAGATAGATAGATAGATAGATAGATAGATAGATAGATAGATGATAGGTAGGTAGGTGATAGAGATTTATTGACCAAACTGGGTAGTGGTGGAGTACACCTTTAATCCCAGCACTCGGGGGGCAGAGGCTCTATGAACTCAAAGCCAGCCTGGTCTACAGAGTAAGTTCCAAGACAGCCAAGGCTACACAGAGGAAACCCTGTCTCAAAAAAACAAAAAAAAGGAAAAAGAAAAAAATCAACTCCGTATGGGGGTTCTTTGATGCCCATCATCCTTTTATGAAGTAAATTGGTGCTGCCAGGAGCAGACGTGTCTCACTGTCATGAAAAACCCTATTTTATTAAAGCATCTTAAGTGTTACATTTTGTAAGTATCTGAAGTGTTTGAAGACTATCTATCTAAAATATATCTTTTTATGACCTTGAAAACATTCCTAACATGACTATAAGTTTGTTACAGATGATTAACTATTAACCTGTTATTATTATCCCAAATAGTTTTCAAGGATTAAAACTTTACAATACATTTTTAAATGAGCTGTATAAGTACAATCTCTTAAACAAGAATAGAAACATATATACAGTATAACAAAATAACCTTAAATTTGTATCAACACTCAAAAATTCATACCAGTGTAAAATATTCGAGACTTTTATTCAAAAGTAGACTCAACAATCCACCCTTTTACCTCATCATTTATATATTATATCTCCTTTCCCTGCAGAAAGAGACCCTTGAGTCTAATCTCCTTTGTTTAGCCTTCTCCCTGACTATGACCAGTAACAATTTGTAACCAACCCCCTAAATGATTACAAATGTCCATAACCCACAGAACATCCAAAACCACCCATCCCATCTCTTGGGATGTGGGCATTGTGTTCTCTAGACTTCTTCCTGTTGTCTGGGGGTGATGGAATCTTTGGGGGACCCTTAGAATATTAGAACAATGGTCAAGCCCTGCCTAGACTATCTGTGAGGCTGGACCAGCTCAGCCAGCAGCCATGGAGCTGTTTTGGATGCAGAACAGGAAACTGCAACAGAAGCATCTGAGAGGCTGGATTACCTGAGCCACCCGTTTTCATTGGTGCCTGGTCCCCTTGCTCTGTCTGAAAACACATAAACTTTCAAAGGTAACATACATATCTGCATTAGCACAAGCATGGACTGTGCATTGTACCCATCCAGCCAAAGATTACTTTTTTGTTCTGTGTTTGAGCAGGTAAAACATATGTTACCTGTTTTGTAGTTTTTCTAAGTTTATTTCTTTCTTTTTTTTTTTTTTTTTTTTTGGTTTTTGGAGACAGGGTTTCTCTGCAGCTTTAGAGCCTGTCCTGGAGTTAGCTCTTGTAGGCCAGGCTGGTCTTGAACTCACAGAGATCCGCCTGCCTCTGCCTCCCGAGTGCTGGGATTAAAGGCATGCGCCACCACCGCCCGGCAGGTTTTTTTCTTTATGTATGTAGCCAGGAATTTCAGGGGGTCTCCCCCAATTAAATCTGATCTCTATCAACCTTCAATGAATCCACAGCCTTTAGTTTCCCGTGGAAACAAAAACATAACCTCTTCCCCAGAGTAACATTTTTTACTTCCATTTTGAAGTTAAGACATGTTAAAAATATGCAGGTTGGTTTGATTTAGTAGTTTTCATAATCCAGTGTGTCTCAGCAGCTATTGTTCACTCTACAACACCACACAGGGTGCAGACTCCCCGTGTATTTCCCATCTCTACATGCCTTATCCTTTTTTATATTGCTTTATTTTCTCTTTAAAGACTTTATGCTATTACTTATAAACTATTTTCTCTATGTCTGTCTATACCCACTTTCTTTCCTTTTTTTAAGCCTACACACATTTTTTTGAAACCTTTTAGAGGTTTTTTTTCCAATCTGGATATGTCTTTCCTACATATCTGTATAACCTTTTCTGTCTGTATAAGTGAGACTTAAACCATCACGCAGCTTAGCTTAGCACACGGTGCTGGCAGCTGGCTCTGGCCCACGGCAGTGGCCAGTAGCCAGATCTCTGTGGCTGTTGAGAACCAGACCACCTGAGAGACTGCAGGACTAAAAGCTATACCTGGCTCTTTGTCCAGAATTTTTTGTTTGCTTGTTTTTTCAAGACAGGGTTTTTCTGTAGCTTTGGAGCCTATCCTGGAACTAGCTCTTATAGACCAGGCTGGCCTCGAACTCACAGAGATCCACGTGCCTCTGTCTCCCGAGGGCTGGGATTAAAGGCATGTGTCACCACCACCCAGCCAGAATTTTTTTATTTTTTACTTTATTTTTTTGCTTTCTCGGGTCCTATGTTTGGAAATTCAAGCCCCTATATTGGATGCCATTTGTAGTTAGACTTTTTCAATGGGACCATCAGTTCCCCAATAATGACACAGAGACTTCTTAGTATGAAAGCTCAGCTGAGAGCTTAGGCTTGTTTCTAACTGGTTCTTATAACTTAAATCAGCCCATTTCTATTAATTTACTTTCTGCCTCACGGCTCTATAGCTTCATCTCCATTTTTGCCCATCCTACTTGCTCTCTGCGTCCCCTGCATCTCCCTTTCTTCTTCCCAGTGTCCTCTCTACCCCCAAAATCCTGCATAGCTATTGGCCATTCTGCTTTTTATTAAACCAATCAAAGTGACATATCTTCACAGTGTACAAAAAGATTATGCCACAAAAGAGTAAGGGTTTTTTTTTTTAAGGCAAAACAAAACAAAACAAAAAAACCACATCCTGGCATCTCACTCAGCAGCTGCATGGGGAGGTTGCACAAACGAGCAGTTTAACAGTAGCTAAGATAAATTAGACGGGACATCTTGACCCCATGCTCCTAGAACAGAGCTGGGTAATTTTCCAAGGGGCTTCCCACCAAGGAGAGCAAATCTTAGTTAAAGCTAGTATGGCCTCTGAAAGAAGACAAGATGGAGGGACCTTTGTCAAGATGGAGGGACATTTCTCAGCCTGCCACACTAACATCATGTCTTCCCTTGCCATAGCAGATAAAATTCCTTCAGTCTGTATCTAAAATAAACCCCTCCTCTTTAAAAGTCACTTCGTGTCAGATATTTGGTCACAGCAAAAAGTCCCTAATCCAGCCCTTTTGCTTCTCTGCTGGCCTTAGTAGAGTTGGCTTTACAAAGGAGGTGAGGAACACTCCTTCTTGGGACAGGTGGGCTTCTGCACACAGAGTCTGAGAAAAAATGCAAAGTGGGCTGGACAGGGACCTCAGTGTGGGATAGCCTCAACCTAAAGAGTGCAAAGCTGAACCCGTGCAAAGCTCAAGAGAGGAGAAGCAACACGCTAGTGTAAAGGCATCAGTCCAGCTAAAACTGCTCCAGTCCAGGCTGTGACTGAAGTTCGCAGACACCAGTGCAGTGGAGTGGTCACCCGGAAAGAGCGTAAGAGACTGTGCCCACAGCCCACGCTGGTGGTAGGATGGGATGACCTGCCAAGCTCTGGGCCAATCCCAGGGCCAACTCTGCCTTCTCCTACACAGTTTCCCTGAGAATGAGGCGCTGAGGGAACAAAATGGGGCTGCGCCAATGAGTCCAGACTACACTGCAGTCCATTACATTCGACTTTTGTCTACGTCCAGTGTCTAAGCAGGGAAAAACCCAGCATCTCCTCCTCTCCGTTATCTTTAAGGGGAAATCTGGACCATCATAGGAATCAAACTTCCCCTCTTTGGAAACCTCTGATATTGGCAATGCTGGTCAAAGACACCAGACAGGTGCCATGTTCACAAATGACGGTGTCCTGGCCCTGCTGCTTAGCCCCTGAAGGAGCTGCGGCATCAGCCACCACTTCCTGTTTGCTTCACACACCAACATCGACTTCACTTACCCTCTCACTTCTGGCTCCTGTCGTTTGTTCTGTGTATTAGTCAGCTCTGACCACAATGATGTTGCGTAACAAATACTCCCAAACTCAACTGCCTACAACAGCAAGCAAAAAAATTTCCCATTCCTGAGTCTGGAGATGGTGAAGACCAATGGGCTAATGGCAGCCTGGACTCTGGGCACAGCTCAGATTCAGGATAGCTCCCTGGATTTGTTCACTCTCCTGGAAACATCAGCCGCCCAAGAAAGGGTGTACTTATATCAGAGGGCAAGGGCAGGAGGTGAGCGAAACAGAACGCCTGGTGATTCAACTTTCTGAAAATGTCACAAAGTCACTTCCCTCTAGGCTATTACTCAGAATCACATGGGAAGAGACCAAGTTGGGGAATTAAGAACATAAACTTCATCTGACAGGGCAGAGAGAAGAAAATCAAGAAGCTATGGGAAGGGGAAAGGAATCTGGATGACGTCTCTCACAGGCTGGGAACCAACTCCAGCACCATTTGCTGTGACATAGAGACAGTGTGTCTTCACTTTCTAGTCGATTCAGTGTATGTGCAAGTGCATGTGTGCCTGCACTCGTAAGAGTCCAAAGTGGGCACCGGATCCCCTGGCACTGGAGTTACAGGCAATTGTGAGCCATTTCTCAACCCCCATCCCCATACGGATGTTTGGAACAGAGCTTCCGTCCTCTGGAAGAGCAATAAGCACTTGGAACCGCTGATCCATGGCTACAGAGGAGGCCCCTCTCTAAGCTGCGAATGTGTTTTGTTACCATTGGTTAAAAAAGAAGCTGCTTTGGCCTATAGCAGGGCAGAATGGATCTATCCAGGAAATTCAAACACACACACACACACAGAGAGAGAGAGAGAGAGAGAAAGAGAGAGAGAGAGAGAGAGGGAGAGGGAGAGGGAGAGGCAGAGGGAGAGGGATGCTAGCAGCCACTGGAGAGTAAGAGACCAGAGTGTTACCGGTAAGTCATGGGGCACATGGTGACACACAGATTCTTAGAAATGGGTTAATTTATATGTAGAGCAAGCCAGTAAGAAGCCTAAGCCATTGGCCAAACAGCTTGTAATTACTATGAAGTCTCAGAGTGGTTATTCAGGAACCGGAGCGTGGGAGGAAAACTCCAGTTACAATCCATCTCTTCAGTCATAAGGACTTTTTGTTGTTTTATGTTTGTTTGTTTTATTTTATTTTTTTTTTTTTTTGGTTTTTCGAGACAGGGTTTCTCTGTGGCTTTAGAGCCTGTCCTGGAACTAGCTCTTGTAGACCAGGCTGGTCTCTAACTCACAGAGATCCGCCTGCCTCTGCCTCCCGAGTGCTGGGATTAAAGGCGTGCGCCACCATCGCCCGGCCTGTTTGTTTTATTTTTGAGACAGGATTTCTCTGTGTAACCCTTGCTGACCTGGAACTTGCTCTGTAGCCCAGGCTGGCTTTGAACTCAGAGATTCACCTGCCTCTGCCTCCCGAGTGCTGGGATTAAAGGAATGTGCCACCATCCCTGGTATGACAGTATCTTTTTAGGAATGTATAAATAACCACAAATCAGGAGCAAAGCCCGAGTGTGTACGGTCTCAAGTGTGGCCTCCCTCCTTAGCAGAGTTCTCTGGGTACCCCACAGACAAGGCTGTCTAGTGAAGACAGCCTCAGTGCCTGCGTCTCTACCTAGCCTGTCGCCTTACCCATCACACTGTCAGGAGCCATACAGACTCCTTAATAACCCTCTGGATATAATAGTTTCAAAGCTCACCAGAACTGTGGCTGTTGTCATTGTGAAGACAACGGCGTGGGACACTCCTTCAAGAAGCCCACCCCAGCCTCTCAGGGGCACCCCACTCTTTTAACAAGCTCCACTTTCTATTAAGCCCTGTTTTTAAAGGCCTTTCAATAAACGCCTGATTCGTATTGGCTCACCATGAAATTCTTTTTGGTAAAGGATCCAGCTTTATCTGAGTGAAGGACTCTAAAGGACAAAGGAGCTCCTCGGGCTGCTGGGGGCAACCGTGTGGAGCAGTATGTGTCCCCATGGCTACGGTAACTCCACAAGCAGGAGGAAAAAAAAAATGCAAAGGTCACGTGACCCAGGGAGCAGCTATTCAGCTCTCACAGTAACGAGTTAACAATGGTAATCCAGTGAGTTTTCCCTTCTCGGCAGTGCACCCCAAGACTGGGCGAGAAACAGGTTCTTGTCAGTGTGCAAAAAGAGAAAAGCCTCCCCTTCTTCTGCCTTCTGCAACTCCCAGGAAGGAACTGAGGGTCCACAGTCATGACTGCTGCCTGGCTCCCCCTGCAGGGCTTTGGGGTAATAAGTACTTCAGAGCCAGCATCCTCAAGACTCCTGAGTCCTGGAACAGACAGGAACACATTCTCCCCACACACTTAGGTCTCCCTGGAGTTTAGTCTGCTTCTTCATCTCCCAGGAAAGCCTCAAACCAGATGTGCCCCATCATCCACATGAGGAAGTGAACCGGGGGGGAGGGGGGGCTAGAGAGATGGCTCAGTGGTTAAGAACATTGCCTGCTCTTCCAGAGGTCCTGAGTTCAATTCCCAGCAACCACATGGTGGCTCACAACCATCTGTAATGAGGTCTGGTGCCCTCTTCCGGCCTGCAGGCATACATGCAGACAGAATACTGTATACTAAATAAATAATATATATATATATAAAAAAAAGAAGTGAACCAGGGAAAGTCACAGCAATCCTGACCAGCAAAACCAACTTCAGGTGTAGGTGAGAGAGGGCAAAGAGAAAGAGGCCTGTTCAACGTTCGTTTTTAAGGTAAGAGTTATTTTATTTAGTGTGCATGCATGCCTACATGCATGCATAATTTCCTGTGTGTGCACGTGCACGCGCACGTGTACATGCACACAGGAATATTCATAACCATCTGTAACTCCAGCTCCCTGTGATTTGATCTGGCACCCTCTTCTGGCCTAATCACACATATGCACCTCTCTCTCTCTCTCTCTCTCTCTCTCTCTCTCTCTCTCTCTCTCTCACACACACACACACACACACACACACATGTGGTGCTGGGAACTGAACTGTGGCCCTCTGCATGAGCAGTAATCACTCTTAACCACTGAGCCATCTCTCCAGCCCCCAACACTTTTTTTTTTTTTTTAAGCACATGTTTGGGTAGAAGGCCTACCAATCTGGAAAGAAATCTTTTGGAGAATGGCCAACGAGATGGCTAAGCAGGTAAAGATGCCTGATAACTGAAGTTCGATTGCCAGAACCCACATGGTGGAAGGAAAGAAAACGCTCCAGACAGTTGTCAGCTGCCTTTGATATACATGCTGTGGGAGAGAGAGAGAGAGAGAGAGAGAGAGAGAGAGAGAGAGAGAGAGAGAGAGAGAGAGAGAGAGCTTCCAGAGCAAAAACAAAGACTCCGAAACCATCCCTGCAGAGGCAGCAGCTCCAAACAGCTTTCGTGCCTGAGATTCCGTGCTCACTGAGCAGCCCCACCCCCACCAGCCCCATGCTGTCCGCTCACTGCTATAACCAGCAGAAAGTTCGCTATGAAGTTGGCAGTTCCTATTACATATGCTAGGGACCATGGTGGGCGTCTGAATACTAGCTGACTATAGTGGCTTCTCCCAGTGGTGACAGGTAATGAGAGAAAAATCCACAGGAACGGCCATGAAGGTGCCACGGCTGGCTGCAGACTGGCATCACACAGCTGAACACTAATTAGCTTACACCAAATATAAGGAAACCAGAGCTGTGTGGTGCCTGGTGTTCAGGGTAACAGCCGGTCTATACTCCACATCACACACCCATACCTGGAATGGCCACGCTGACAGAGACAGAAAGTGGACTAGTGGCTGTCAAGGACTGCGGCGTGTTCAGAGGGCACAGAGCCTCAGTGTGGAGATGGAAAAGCATGACAGCGGCACAATAATGTGAATGGACATTTTAAAGTGATAAAACGGGGACTGGAAAGATGGGTCAACAGTTAAGAGCACTTGCTGTTCTTGTAGAGAACTGAGTTTGGTTCCCAGCACCCAGGTGAGGTAGCTCACCTGAAACTATAGCCTACAACTGGTGACTATATGAAGCTGCTGGTCAGTTCAGGGGATCTGACACCCTCTGCTGGCCTCTTTGATCACCAGCATTCACGTGTGCATGCACACAGACGCACAAATACACAGTTTCAATTTTAAGCCAGGTGTGTGGTGGCACACACCTTTAATACCAGCACTCAGGAGGCAGAGGCAGGTGGATCTCTGTGAGTTCAAGGCCAGCCTGGTCTACAAAGCAAGTTCCAGGATAGTCAGGGCTACACAGAGAAGCCCTGTCTTAAAAAAAAACAAACAAAAAGCACAAAGCCCTAAGTTCAATACCAGTACACTTCATAAATCGGACAATCCCAGCACTCAGAGGTGGAGACAGGATGATCTGGTTCAGCTACATAGAGAGGTCAAGGTCAGCCTGGCCTACTTGAAACAGTCCCTCAAAATAACAAAGTCATCATCATCATCATCATCATCATCATAATAATAATGTTGGTGATGGCCAATGCTTGTAATCCCAGCACTCAAAAGGTAGGAGGATCAGTAAAGTTCAGGGCCAGCCTAGTCTAAGTAGTCAGATTTTTAGGCTAACCTTGTCTCAAAAAAAAAGTTAAAATAGTACATAAATAATTTAATTTTAAAAGTTCGTGATCACTAGGAAATCCACCCAAGGGTCCACGTAGGCACCTTCCTGCCTACTTTGGTGGCAACTGGGGTGGGGGTGGCGGGGTGCTCATGCATGGGTCTAGAGAAGCCAGAGGAAGATGGAGGCCTTCTTCTCTCAGTTTCTACCTCATGCCTTTGAGACACGCTCTCGCTGACATGGCATCACTATATGTGTGTGTGTTAGTGCATTCACTCTCTTTGGAGCAAGTATGCGTACGTGCTCAAGCATGTGTAGGTGTGTGGGGGTGAGTGTTACACTGTGCTTGTGTGTGTTGAGTGCATAGATAGGCCTGTGTGTACCTGTGGAAGCCGGAAGTTGCTGTTCCATGTGTTCTTCCACTGCCTTCCATTTTATTGAGCAGGGTCTAGGCTGCTCTGGTTAGTCTTGTTAGTCAGCTTGTCCGAGGAATCCCCACCTCCCACCCCCACCGCCCCGCCCCGCCCCGCCCCGCCGAAGCCCCCGCTCCGCCGCACCTCCCACTGCTGGGCTTGCAGGGAGGTCCAGGCTCCCTGACTTTCACGTAGGTTCTGAAGATCTGAACTCTGGCCCTCGCCACAGCAAGTGGGTCATCCACCGGCCTACCGCCCCAGGCCCTGCCATTTTCTTCCGGCTAAGCTGGCAGTCAGCAATCCCCAAGGATCCTCCTGTCTCCGTCCCCACTCCCTATCCAGCAGTGAGATATAAGCACACACACCCGTGCCCTGCTTCTCATGTGGGCGGTGGAGCTCTGCACTCTGGCCTCATGCCTAGGCAACTAAGCATCTTCCCAGCCCTGCCCGCCGTGCTTACAGGACAGAGAAAGAAATCTGGGGATGAGGAGGGGAACTAAGCTCTAAGAAGAAAGGGAAGCTGAGTGTGTAGGGAACAGAGGCGGGAAAGGCAGGGCTTAGCCCTCTCGGGGCCCTGGGGACCATGTTATGAATTTAATTTTCCTATGAACATCAGGAATTGAGTATACTTATTGTGGATTAAAAAATCCAAGTACTGGATATAATATACTAAACACTGATGGCTCAATATACTTACCAATATACTCATTATGTCAAAGAGGACCATGTCAGTTCCCTGGGGATAAACTGCAGGATTTCTCATGCAGAGAAGTTAGATTTTAATTTTGGCCATATACAGGGGTTTTCATCTTGCTATGTTATAGTATAAATTTTTAAATCTGCTCACAAAGTTTTGCATGAAAAGTAATTCTGATAAATTTTTTTTATTGAAAGTCAAATTAGGGCCTGCAAGATATCTCAGCGGGTAAAGAAAGACACCTGCTGCCAAGACAAACCACCTGGGATGTTCCCTGACACCCATGGTAGAAGGAAAGAATTGACCCCTTCAAGGTGTCCTCTGATCTCCACACATATCACACACACACACACACACACACACACACACACACACACTCACACACAAATAAATAAATGTTTAAAGCCTAAAAATAATTTAAGTCAAATAAAGGCTGGGGGATGTAACTTACCATTAGAATGCTTACTTGGCAGCGGGCGGTGGTGGTGCACGCCTTTAATCCTAGCACTCGGGATGCAGAGGCAGGCAGATCTCTGTGAGTTCAAGGCCAGCCTGGTCTACAGAGGACAACTTGAAGGGGTTAATTCTTTCCTTCTATCATGGGTGTCAGGGGACATCTCAGGTTATTAGTCTTGGCAGCAGGCTCCAAGACAGGATCTAAAACTACAGAGAAACTCTGTCTTGAAAAACACCCAAAAACAACAAACAAGCAAAAAAAAAAAAAATGAATGTTTACTTGGTAACATAAAGCTCAGGTTCCCTGTGAAAAATAAAAGAGAAAATCAAGTGGATATGTGCACACACATGTGTGTATATCTGTGTGTACATGCATATGTGCATGCATGTGTATTTACATTATTTTATACAAAGGAAAGCAATTTTCCTGAAAATAAAACATAGACAGTTTTTAAGCTCATGACCACCTGCTGCTGGATTTGGCTTTGACTTAAAGCTTGGCCCAAATCAGCTCAGCTCTTATCTCTGCAGACTAGAGAAGGCCGTGAAGTCGCCTGAGACTCCAGGAAAGCCAGCTCTGTGGGAAAGCGCTCGCCTGGCTGAGCTGCCGCTGTTCTCGCCTTTCCCTCTGTTTCACCTCCTTCTTCCCAGCTGCCAGCATCCAGACTCTTCCTGAGTTCAGCGTCTGAAGGAGAGAAAAATGTCAAGTGTCTTGCAGGCATCGATGTCTCCGCGAGACTGTTCCAAAGTAATTCATTTCTGGCTTTTCTGTTTTTTTCCAGCTTCCCAAGTGCCATTTAATACCTTCAATTTATCATTCCCTGCAGCCCCTGCCTGTGGAAGGGCAACATCATCATCCACAGGCCTGACAGCCAGGGTTTTTAACTTGGCATCTATCTGCCTGTCACTGCAGGGAGGCTGTCCAGTGCTGTTTCTGTCCCCGAGGCCCCACCCCCCGCCCCCACTCTTACCACTTCCTAAGGATGGGGAGGAAACTGGATTTTAGGGTGCATACTGTAGTCCCAGAGCTTGACAGGGGGGAGGAGGAGGGAGCAGGAAGGATCAGAAATTCAGAGCCATTCTTGGAGACACAGAAAGTTCATTACCACTGGACACGGTGGCGCATACCTTTAATCCTAGCCCTTAGGTAACACAGAGGCGAGGGAGCTCTGAGTTTGAAGCCAGCTTGTCTACGTAGTGAGTTCCAGGCCACTAAAAAGAAAGAAGGAAAGGAAAGGAGGGAGGGAAGAAGGGAGGGAGAGATGGGTCAGGGAGGAAGAGAGGGAGAGGAGAGAAGGAGAGAAGGAAGGCCTGGTCTCGAACATGAGACCTTGTCTTTTTAAGGATGGAGGAAGAAAGTAGAGATGAATGACCTTCTGCTGCCCAGAGAGCTGCTGGAGGTGACACCTACCAACCAAGAGCCACACGGACACCTTCAAGTCTGCAAGAATCTATCTCCATGGGGGAGGACCTTAGAACAAAAGGGAAACTGAGGAACTCAAGATGGAAGTTTCTGTAGCCACATGTATTTCTCTAGACAGCGGAGCCCTCTGGCTTCCCTTCTATAGAACAGGAATAAACCTTTATTTAAGAGAATTTCTGTATCACCTTGCAAAGAAGGTCTCCGAGGCCCAGCACAGAAGTCTGGATGCCACCAGAATCTTCTTTTTCTTCAGTATCTAATGTAGCCCAGACTAGCCTAACCTAGCCTATGTAACTATATAGCTGAGAATAACTTTGCACTTCTGATCCTCCTGGCTATGACAGAGAAAGGGATAGACAGATCTGTGTCTACCACCCAAGCGCAGGGACTACAGATGTGTACCATCACATCTGCTTCATGGGATGCTGGGGATCCAGCCCAGGGCTTCCTTCCTTCATACTCTACCGGCTGAGCCCACAAGGAGCAGCTTGGTCCCCAGATCAGAGTCACACTCTGTGCCCCACAATCACTGACCTCTGTTCGTCTCCACATGCATGTTCTTTGGGCTGCACCATGGTAAGGTTCTGGCTTGACCTGAGCGCGGTCACATTTCTCCACCTGCTTCCCAGAGCTACAGGCAGACAAAACTGTGGATGGGTTCTGTAAAGCTCAGTGGGTGGACACTGGTGCCCTCGGAGCCAATAATGTGTCCGGTGTCATCTTTGATGTGAGCTTGAGATAAACCAGGTGCACTGCAGTCCAAAAGGAAAGTCATTTCTGTCCTCACCACAGTAGAAGTCCCCTCCTTCTGACCCATTAGCAGGGATCCAGCTGTCCTGCTGCTACCCTTGACCATGCCTCTGCCAGCAGGTCCCCAATAAACTGTCCTCTGTGACCCTAGATCTGTCTCTTTCTTCTGTCTCTTAGCATCTTTGGAATCAATTGTTCTCCACTGCGTTTTCCTGGAACACCACACACACACACACACATACACACACACACGCACACACATGCGCACACGCACACGCACATGCACATGCATGCACACACACACGCATGCACACACATGCACATACACATGTGCGTGCGTGCACACACACACATGCACATACATACACGCACACACACACAGAGCTCCCTAGGGGCATGGACTCCATCATCCTTGCTGAGCATACAGTAGTCACTTCCCACATCTGCAGAACTGAATGAAACTTATGTACGCTCTTAATCCTATCAACCAAACAGAACCCAGCCCTCCCTCTTCTGCTGTCATTGAGGAATCTTCCAAGGACGCGTCTGAATCACTGAGGTGCCCCTGCTGATCCTTAGAACTCCCTGGGTGACTGCACTTGCTCTAATATGCTTTAAATATTTTCTTGGCTTGCTTCCAAAACGGGGCAAACATATCCTAATCTGTCTTTTGCCACCTACGGTGCTTCCACCAGCCTGCAAATCTGTCTGTGTGGATAGAGACTTAGACGATTCAGACAAGAAAGGCTGTGCTTCTCACCTGTAGCAATGCAGTACGAGACTTCTACGTGACTGTGCAGGGTCAGAGACGTGGGTCTTTCCATTCTTTTTCTCTGACATGGCCAGATGTGGCCCTTCCCATCGAGCCAACCTGTAGGTCTGTGTCTCAGCCTACGAGGAACAGAAGGCAGACAGAGTTTGTATGACCTGGAACAGATTGCTCTGATCCCATCAAGGGACAGCTCGGAGCTACCTGCCTGTGCCTGGCAGCAAGAAAATTCAGCTGCCATGGTCTTTGGTAAAGTCTTCACTGTGAAGAGTGGGCTTTCTAGTGACCCTCTGAGAATTAGGATCAAGGATACATGGACTTCTGGAATTGTGTGTATTACACACACACACACAGAGTTAGCAGTGTATATGTTAGCCAGGCTGTTGAGTTCAAATCCCCTCTCTACCACTTATGGCCTGCATGTTATTAAACATATCACTCAACCACTCTCATCTGTAAAAGGTGGTTACTAACAGCTTAACGTGAGAACTAAATGTTACTGCATATTAAAGCATGTCACCAGAGACTGGATCTGCACAGTCAGTGATGGAGAACTTACCTAGCATGGAGGGGAAGAAAAACACATCACCTGACACACACCAGGTGCTCGGTAAAGAGCAGCTGTTGTTAGGAACACACGTCCTCTGCTGAGCCCCAGGTCCCCAGTGACGATGGCAGACAGCCTCCTGGAACTGGGCTTCCTAGGCTATGGCAGCCCTTACCAGTGCTTGGCGGCCCTTTTTCTCCACGCTCATGTTCTGCTCTGGGTTGTGTCCCAGATGGCTGGAAGCCACTGGAAGCTGAAGGGCCAGGGAAATGGAGTGCCACCATCAATTAAAATCAACTTGTATTTTGATATGCCCCATCTCGCTCACATCCTGAATGCATTTTTAATGACATCTCGAAGGGTAATGGGTAAGCTGATAGCAAATTAAACTGCATTTTGGTGAGATCTTCAATTCTATGTTTACATATCTGCTCTCCAGACGTCCTAACAGACAGACAGAGGCCCCATTTCAAGAAGGGATAATGGAGCCCTGTGTTCTGATTTATTAAATATTTTTTATGAGAGAGCTTTCTAAATCAAAACCATAGTGACTGCCTCCAGTCATGACAGATTAAGGGACAAAGAAGGAAGCTACAGGGACATCAGATCCTGGATAAATGAACCCATTTGAGTGTCAAAAGCCACAGGCATCTCATGATACCTTCTCAGTAGCATGTGTTCCAAAATGTAGCTCTTTTCACACCCCAAATCCCACCTTTGGGAAAGGGGCCCAGCCAGATATCTGTAAAGGGGGAGGGATCTGATGATTAACTTCCTTGGGAAATGAGCAAACGCTGCTTCTGATTCTTTGTTCTTGTGCTTCGTCTAATTTGGAACAAGAAAGCAATTGCCTGGTTTACAAACCCGGAAGCTACAGAAGCAGAGCAGGAGAGACGGCACAGCTTGTAAAACGCTTGCCATGCAATCACAAGACCCAGGCTTTGTATGTAGCCAAACTGTCCAGCTCCAGTGAGAGACCCTGTCTGCAAAACATATGGTGGAAAACAGCTGAGAAAGACACAGATGCCAACCTCTGGCCCCCGTGTGTATGCATACTACACACATATGCACAGACACAGACACGCAAACACACACACACACACACACACACACACACACACAAATAAATACCTATAAAAAAGCTTCCAGAGGAAGCTTCCAGAAACCCCACCCATCTAGCCTAGCCCCACCCCTTCCCGTTCTGGAAGCCTTTGCACACAGTGGCAGCACCCGCCACACCAGCAGTGTGCTTTTCTTCACTTTTGCAGGTCTGTTCATAACGCTACAACAGAATGACTTTCTCCCAGACTTCCCTCAGAGAGTATGCTCATTTCTCTTGAAGAAAGCAACATGTAGGCTTCCTTGTACTGAGCAGAACACTCTAGAATACAAAAGAAACTGATAATAAAATAAAATAGAAATTTAAAAGCAGCCAACACAGTATTGGAAAGCATCCCTACTGCCTGTGCTACTTCATTTTTATTTCACTTGACTATGGTATGTTTGATTTCGAGATAGACTCTAACCATGTAGTCCAGACCAGCCTGGAACTCATAGGTAGCCCAGGCTGGCCTCAAGTTAAGGCAACCTTCTGATTTCTACCTCTCCTATGTACTAACTAGGATTGTGGGTGTGTATCACCAAGCCCAGTTTAAATTATAGTTTTGAAATAGCATTTTGAGCTGGGCGGTAGTGGCACACACCTTTAATTCCAGCACTCAGAGGCAGAGGCAGGTGGAACTCTCTGAATTCAAGGCCAGCCTGTTCTATAGAGCAAATTTCAGAACAACCAGGTATACACAGAGAAACCCTGTCTTGAAAAACCAAAAAAGAGGGCCTGGAGAGATGGCTCAGTGGTTAAGAGCACTGGCTGGTCTTCCAGAGGATCTGGGTTCAGTTACCAGCACCCACATGGAAGCTCACAACTGTCTGTGACTCCTGTTCCAAAGGATCCAATGCACTCATACAGACATACATGCAGGCAAAACACCAATGTATGTAAAATAAAAATAAATTATAAAAGAAAGAAATAAAAATCAAAAAGAGGGACAGAGGGAGGGAGAGAGAAAAGAAGAAACGAAGAGCATTTGCGCCTGAGACTTTTAGAAGTAGCTGATTCCAGGTCTAAGGCAAGAAATATATAAAATACCCAGGCATGGTGGCTCCTGTAATTCTAGTATGTGGGATTTAGAGGTATGAAGATCAAGAGTTCAAGGACAGCCTCAGCTACATAGTCAGCTGGAGGCCAGCCTGAGCAACAAGAGATCCATCACATTAAAAAAAAAAACCTGCCGGGCGGCGGTGGTGCACGCCTTTACTCCCAGCACTCGGGAGGCAAAGGCAGGAGGATTTCTGTGAGTTCGAGACCAGCCTGGTCTACAAGAGCTAGTTCCAGGACAGGCTCCAAAGCCCCAGAGAAACCCTGTCTCGAAAAACCAAAAAAAAAAAAAAACCACAAAAAAGAAAAAGAATGTATCAAATAAACCATAAGTATAGCAGAAATTTTTTTAAAAAATCTACTACTAATTGAAACCAACAGTAGTAATAATTGGACTAGATTACTAATCATTCACAAGGACCCGGGGTGCTGGGGAACTGGCCCAAGGATAAAACACAAGCGTGAGCACTTAGACCCCCAGGACCCCGCATTCAGCCAGATGCAGTTGGGCACATCTGTAATCCCAGCACTCTTACATGGAGATGGGACACAGACACAGGAGTGTCCCCTGAAGTTTGTGGGTCAGCTAGCTTGGCATGAGCAGCGGTAAAGAAAAGGCCTCTTTTCAAATAAGGCAGATAGTGAGGTCCAGCACCCGTTGCTGTTTTCTGACTTCCACATAAAGAGAGAAATGACACATTTGCCTGTTTCTATGTTGACTATGCTACTGGCTAGCCAACAAGTCAGGGGAAGAGTTTCCTCATAATAAGACTCCAACTAAACGACAGTGAGGAGAAAGAACTAGAATTGGTCATGTTGCAAATTCTAGCAAATTAATTGGAACAGGCTGGATACTATGGATGTCGATAAGGGGACACAAAGACAGACATCCATGTCTGCATGCCCTGTCTGGAATAAGAGCATCTACAGGGGACTGGGGAAATGATTCACCCAATAAAATGCACACTGAGCAAGTATGAGGAGCAGAGTTTGAAGTTCCAGTATCCACATAAATACCAGGCAGGGGTGGCAGCCCACGTGGAATTCCAGGACTCAGTGGGTAGAGTTCCCCAGAGCAAGATGGTTAGCTAGACTAGTCATTCCAGTGAGCCCTGATTCAAGTGGAAAACCCTGCCTCAAAGAACAGGGTGGAGGGGCTGGAGAGATGGCTCAGCGGTTAAGAGCACTGCCTGCTCTTCCAAAGGTCCTGAGTTCAATTCCCAGCAACCACATGGTGGCTCACAACCATCTGTAGTGAGGTTTGGTGCCCTCTTCTGGCCTGCAAGCATACACACAGACAGAATATTGTATACATAATCAATAAATCAATAAATAAATATTTAAAAAAAGAACAGGGTGGAGAGCAATAGAGAAAGATTCCCAGCCAGGCAGTGGTGGCACATGCCTTTAATCCCAGCACTTGGGAGGCAGAGGCAGACAGATTTCTGTGAATTCGAGGTCAGTCTAGTCTACAGAGCGAGTTCCAAGGCAGCCAAGACTGTTTTGCAAAGAAACCTTTTCTCAAAAAAAAGAGAGAAAGAAAAAAGAAAAAAAAAAGATTCCCAAGGTCAGCCTCAAGCCTCCACACACAGGTATACACAGTATACACAATGTTAACACACACACACACACACACACACACAAGCACAACACACATTCAAAAGGAAAACAAAAAAGCATCTTTAGTCTTCCCAAAGGGACCCAAACCTGTACCTAAGAAATCTCCACAGCCAGGTGCTAATTTGCATGAAACAGAGAAGACAGAGGAGCATCAACTGAATGTTGAATACAGGCAACAAACACCCAGACTGAGAAACAGCGCAGGCCAGATGTGCCTGGCTCTGCGTGGGGTTACTAGGAGGAAGAGGATGAAGCAGAAGCCCCTGTATGGAAGGACATAATACATACTAAATCATCAGGCCAGCTGTGGTGCTCCAGGTCAACAATCCCAGGAATGCTAGAGGGGCTGAACGGCAAGGACCACTATAGAGTAAGAGTTTGAGATCTAGAGACCAGCAGTCGTGGCGAACACCTTTAATCCTAGCACTCAGGAGGCAGAGGCAGGCAGATTTCTGAGTTCAAGGCCAGCCTGGTCCTCAAAGTGTGTTCTAGGACAGCCAGGGCTACACAGAGAAACACTGTCTTGGAAAACAAAAACAATAAAACAAACACAAAAGGAGTTTGAGATCTGGACTGGAGAGGCAACTTGGTGGTTAAGAGCACTCGCTGGTCTAGTAGAGGACCCAGGTTTGGTTTTTCCCCAGCCCCTAGATGGTGCCTCAGGACCAGTTCCAGGAGGTCCAACAACCTCTCCTGGCCTCCCCAGGCACCAGACATGAGCATATATACATGCAGATAAAACATTCATATACATAAAATTAGAATGAGAAGAGTTTGAGACCAGCTTGGGCATAACTAGGACCCTGTTTAAAAATATGAGGGGAATGACGGGATACTATAGGAGTTAAAAAAATGCACATCTGGCTGATAAAGGATAGCAAACCAGGGATGGAGGTTGTAGCTCCTTTGGTAAAGTGCTTGCCTAGCATGCTCAAGACCCTGGTTCCATCCATAACATAAACCAGGCACGGTGGCTTGTGCCTATAATCCCAGCACTCAGGCGACAAGGCAAGATCAGTAGCTCAAAGTCATACACAACTACATAGCAAATTGGGAACACTACCAGTCTGCACAACCTGAGACCTCGTCTCAAAAAAAGTGCAAATCAAATGCGAATATGAAGGTACATTATATACATATATCAAAATGTCATAATGAAGCACAGTATTTTGTACAATTAACATATTCTAATAAATGACCAAGTATTATTACTACAAAGTAATAACAACTAGGAGTGTCAGGGTTTGGATGCCTTTGAGAGGAGGAAAGTGGCTTGGGGTTGAGGCAAAGACACAGAAAGCCCCCAGGGTAACTGCCAAATTCTATTCCACATCCAAGATGTAGAGAGAAATGCTGATTTATTTTATGTGAGGGATTTTTGTTTATTTTTATTTTACTTGCAAGCTGGAGAATCAAACCCAAGGCCTCATAGATACTAGGCAAATGCTCTCCCTGTGTGCTACCCCAGCCCACGATACTGGATTTATTTTTTAATGTATACAGGTGCTTTGTCTTCATGTGTGCCTGCAGACCAGAAGAGGGCATCAGATTGTGAGCTGCCATGTGGGTGCTGGGAATTAAACTTAGGACCACTGGAAGAGCTGAGCCATCTCCCTAACCTGTGTGCTATATCCCAGCCCACGATATTGATTTTCTAAATATTAAGATATACATTTGTTTTGCTTGAGTTTCTACATGATGTCTAAATTATTTTTGTTTGTTTTATTTTGGCTCATTTTGTTTTGGAGACAGGGTCTCACTATGTATTCCTAGCTGACCTAGAACTCAGTATGTAGACCAGGCTGGCCTAGAACTTACAGAGAGGCCTAGAACTTACAGAGATCCTCCGAATACTGGATTAAAAGCGTGCACCACCACTGCCTGGCGTGATAGACTGAGAAACTTTTAAAAGGTCCAGATTTTGCAGGCTAGGTGGCAAAACTGAGGACATTATACATGCAATTATATAACCATTTAAACTTTTTTAACACTAAAGATGTCTGTAGTATTAGATGCTTGACTTTGGGGGGGTCCACTACTCCATGAG
Organism: Arvicola amphibius; assembly: GCF_903992535.2. NCBI lineage: Eukaryota > Metazoa > Chordata > Mammalia > Rodentia > Cricetidae > Arvicola > Arvicola amphibius. The sequence goes on along the minus strand of NC_052055.2, from coordinate 72,243,273 downwards.
CTCCCAATCTCTGGTGGTCCCTCCTGGTGAGCTGCACACAGTGTCTCATGTCTTGCCTTTCCTCTGCAGGGCTGCCAGCTACATCTTTCTGTCTCTAAGCAACGGGAGACAAAGCTCTCAGGCAGGCACAACCATAGGACTAGCTCGGGGCTCCACCCAGCTGCTCAGAAAAAGCATGGAACATGACTCCCAAGAGAAAAGATAACCTAGGCTCACCCAAATATTAGGCCCCAAATAGACCTGTGTCTAGACTCAAGACCTCTACTTTACCTTTGTCGGTTAAGGTGGAATCTAGAAGACTAGCAACGGCATCCCCTGAAAACCTGCTAGAAATCGCAAGACCCTGGTCTGGTGAAACGGCCTTGGGGGTAAGGGTGCTCACTGCCAACCTTGAAAATCTGATCCCCAGACTCCACATAGCATAGTGGGAGGAGAGAACCGACTCTTTCAAGTTATCCTTTGACTTCTAGACACACTCTGCAGCATGCGTATGCCCACGTTAATATGATACATGATGCTGGGTGTGGTGGCGCACACCTTTAATCCCAGTACTTAGGAGGCAGAGATAGGTGGATCTCCGTGAGTTCCAGGCCAGTCTAGTCTACAGAGTGAGTTCCACGGCAGTCAGGGCTCTCTTACACAGAGAAACAGTGTCTCAAATGAACAAACAAACAAACAAACAAAAAGAAAACCAGGATAGATGACAGACAGATAGAAGATAGATAAGATAGATGATAGACATCTATCAAAGAAAAAAGAAAGGCAGGATCCTGCTAGAACCAGGCAACAATGACTCTCTTCCCTCTGGGACCCATCCCAGACCCAACCTGTCAGTGTCTGCACTTTTGTAGGAGTCGGTGCGTTGTAGGTGATGTCTGTGTGTGTGCCTCTGTACATGTATGTGCCCCTGACTGGAAGCCTGAGGTCAACTTTGGGTATTATTTCTCAGGAAATAACTTTTTTGAGACTCTAGGACCAAGAGATCACCCAAATAGGCTAGTCTAACTGGCTAGCCCACCCAGGGAGCTTCCTACCCACCTTCCCAGAACGGGGATTACAGGTACTTGCCACAATGCCCTGATCTTTATGAGGGATTGGGGACCAAACCCAGGTCCTCACGTGCCAAGGACTTTACCGACCGAGATAAAGCTTCAGCCTCCAGCATCTTCACCTTTAGCCATAGGCTAGTAGACTCATTTTTCACACCCAAGATGAGACAACTGCATGATAAATACATCACGCAAAGAGGCTTCTTGGAGACTGAGCTTTCAACGCTCAGGCCTCTCTAAGAGGGAGTTGTCAGAGCTGGTTCTCTAAGGGTGAAAAGTCCCTCTTCTGGCTCTGTCCATCAGTGCAGGACAGACCTTGAATTCCTGCTCTCAGAGCAAAGGGGAAATCAGAAAGGACACATCCCATCAGCAGGCCAAGGGTGTAACTTCTTTTAGACAAGTGAAACCGAAAGGACAGGTGTCAAAGACAGACGGACGGACATGTGCTTTGAATCTTCCAAGATAAGTAGGTCAGGTGGCAGCACAAGAGAAGTCCCTTGAGAAGAAAAAGCCCCACGTTTTTTTAAACAACCATGTAGGCAGTACCCAGTGTGGTGTTCATGAAGCTCCAGCTGGGGAATGACCAGAACAGTCTACATTTTCATTTTGAACCACAAAGTGAAGTTCCTCTAAATAATACTAAGATAGTGGAGTGGTTCTCCCAAGAGACATTCCCAGGTCGGGAACTTCCTGCCTAACAAGCTCTTCCAGCTATCTTGGGAAGGTACAGATCTTTGGTTTAACTTCCTCATCACGTGACAGTGGCAAATCAAAACAACTGCATTGCCTGCCCTAGACAACCTCTTTGCTTCTCCAGGAAATACCACATAGAACTCCACATTCAAATAAAAGAAAATAATCACCTTTTAACAGCGAGGGTAAAATAGTAAGAGGGGAGACCCTACTTCAAATAGAAACAATAAAAAATGCATTTCTAAGATCCATGATACAGGCTCCCCATTAATGAATCCTCAAAACATTAAATGAAAGAGGCCAGTGGCGAGGACTGGGAGAATGGCTCAGCAGTTAGGAGTGTGTGTTAAACCTGAGAATTGTGAGGACAAAGACCAGTTCCATAATTATACAATGAAAGCAGGCTTTATTAAACGCTGGCCAGGAAGGGAGACACTGACTGGGTCCATACCTGAGATCCCCAGAGAAATGGTGCTGAATCAGGTCAGTCAAGAGCCTATAAAAGCCAAAACCCACAAGGCTATGGTACTTTCTGCCTTCATCCAATGGTAGGTGGGGGCAAGCACACATCTTGACATACTTTCTGCCTATGTCCCTCTTACATGTACCTCCTACAGACCTGCCTCTGTATGTGCCTCCGTTTGTGCCTATGTGTGATCAAACACAGCTGTGCAGCTGGGGCAACCAACCTTGTTTATTGTTTTGGGGGTTGTTGCTGTTGTTGTTGTTTTGGTTTTTCGAGACAGGGTTTCTCCGTAGCTTTGGGACCTGTCCTTGAACTAGCTCTTGTAGACCAGGCAGGCCTCGAATTCACAGAGATTTGCCTGCCTCTGCCTCCCAAGTGTTGGGATTAAGGGTTTGCGCCACCAAAGCCTGACTCCAACCTTGTGAAATCATGTGAATTGTTATCTTTCAAGAATAACAGCCTTCAGCATTCCCGGAAGTTATCAGTCCTTGAGTAAGTGGGACTTAGGAGTTAACTTTAGCCTTTACAGTGGCGTCTTCCAGAAGACCAGAATTCAGTTCCCAGCATCTACATCAGGTGACTCACTACAGTCTGTAACTCCTCAAGCTCCAAGGAAATTCAGCACCTCTCCAGGCACCTGCATTCACTTGCATACACACACACGCACACACACACACACACACACACTTGCATGAATGCACAAATAATTTTTAAAATAATAACTTTAAAAAAAGAAGCCATCCACAAAAGGCCACAAATAAATGAAGCTATTGATAGAAATGTCCACAGTAGGGGCTGGAGAGATGGCTCAGAGGTTAAGAGCATTGCCTGCTCTTCCAAAGGTCCTGAGTTCGATTCCCAGCAACCACATGGTGGCTCACAACCATCTCTAATGGGGTCTGGTGCCCTCTTCTGGCATGCAGGCATACACACAGACAGAATATTGTATACATAATAAATAAATAAATAAATAAATAAATAAATAAATAAATAAATATTAAAAAAAAAAAAGAAATGTCCACAGTAGTCAAATCTATATAATGACAAAAACTGATTAATGGTTACCTGGGGCTTGGAAGGAACAAAGGACCGGAGGACAGTGGTCAAAGATTGCAAGGTTGGTTTCCAAGGCAATGGCGGTGAAAATGCTAAAAGTTTTGTTCACTCTATGTGGGTTAATTGTATGTGTGTGTGGATTTTCTTGGTTGTGTGATGAATGTGCACGTATGTCCGTACATCCACAAGTGTGGAGGTATGAGGACAACCTAGGGTGTTGCGCCTTGCCTTGAGCCTCTGAGGCAGGGTAACTCTGCTGACCCCAGGAGCTTCTGGGAAGCTGTGTCTGCCTCCCACCTCAATGTAGATGTGCGCACCAGGTGCCTGGCTTTACGTGGGTTCCGAGGGTCTGAACCCAAGCCTTCACGTTTGCATAGCAAGTATTTTGCCCACTGAGCTGCCATTCTAGTCCTAAATTCTATTTCAGTAAAATTATTTTTTGCCAGGCAGTGGTGGTGCACACCTTTAATCCCAGCACTCAGGAGGCAGAAGCAACCAGATCTCTGTGAGTTCGAGGTCAGCCTGGTCTACAAGAGCTAGTTCCAAAACAGCTAGGGCCACACAAAGAAATCCTGTCTTGGGGAGGAGGGGGATTATTTTTTTCTTTGCTTGTTGAGACAGAATATTTCTCCCAGGTTGGCCTAGCACTGTCTGTGTAAACAAGGATGACTTTGAACCTCCCATCCTCCTGCATCTACCTCTGGAGTGCGGGAATTACAGGTGTGCCTCACGGTGTCCAGTTTATGTAGTGCTGGTAGGGGAACCCAGGGCTTCATTAGATGCTAGGTAAAGGCCCAATTATTAGGTCTCAAACCTGGGACAAATTCTAACTGAGGTGTCTATTTAACATATCAAAGTAGACCTTGCCCGCCAGGTTCTCCCAGCATCCTCAGTCCCTACCTGTAACAGGGTATGGCGGCCACCCGGTCTTAACATCTCTTGAACTTCTCCAGCCCTGGGGTTGGGCTGCACATCCCCCGTTCCCCTTTGCTATATAACCCAGCCATTTTGGTTATCTGGTCCTTTTTATCTACCCTTTACTCTCTGAGCCTCATGGTTTCCTGGTCCCCTGGTCTCCTCTCTCCCCTCCCCCTCTCCTCACATGACCAGGCACAGGGTCCTGCTCTCTCTGGACTCTCCCAGATGTCCCTGCCTCTGACTATGCTCTCCCTCATGTCTATAATGAACTTTTTCCTCCACCATATCTAGGTCTTCTTTTTTATTTCTTTTTTTCATTCACCAATAAAGCTACCTTTTTTTTTTTTTTAATGTGAGACAGGATCTGGTCTCACTATGTAGGTCATTGAAAGTCCTGGAACTCTGTATGTAGACTAGTCTGGTCTTGAACTCACAAAGATCCACCTGCCTATGCCTCTCCAGTGCTGGAATTAAAGGTACAAGCCATTATGCCAGATCAACAGAAAAAAAAAAAAAAGATAATTCTAAAATTCTAGTGCTGGGGCTGGAGAGATGGCTCAATGGTTAAGAGCGCTGACTGCTCTTCCCGAGGACCCAGGTTCAATTCCCAGCACCCACATGGCAGCTCACAACTGTCTGAAAATCCAGTTCCAGGGGATCTGACAGCTTCACACCAATGCACATAAAATAAAGTTAAATAAATCATAAAAAAATTTAAAAAAAATAAAAATAAAAAAATAAAATTCTAGTGCGACACAAGAGCCAGGTTAGTCTCAAGTACAGATTCCCTCCTCCAGTGACTGTGGGTAAATCAGAACCAGCCTGAGGAGCTCCTCAGAAAACCAGTCTCATGGAAGGAATTTCAGTCTTTTTCAAGGTCACCAATCTCAGAAATCCCCACCTGTTCCAAAAACACTGGGGGAAACCAAAACAATACCTTTAACCTACACGAAAAAGGGAGAAAAACCGAGGAGCATGGGGTAGATCTGACAGGCTTGCCAGAATTCACTACCACTACAGAAACTCAAGTCGAAAATAGACTAAGCTTTCCCAGCAAGGAAACTGTCCTTCAAAAGACGCAAATAACACAGAAAGACTGATGGCCAAAAGAGCCCCCGGGTGGCCAAGACCATCTCCCTGACCACAAAGACCTCAGTTCTGTTTCCTCTATTGGGTCTTACACTTGGAAAATTCCTTTCTCCAGACCTGCTTAATTTCCCAGACTAAAGGCCAAGGTCATGAGAAGCCCCTGAACTGCTCCCACAAGGCCTATGGGTGTCTCAGTTACTGCTGCCAAGGAAAGGAAGTCAAGGGCACTGAGCCTAGGGGACAGGTATCTACCCTCAGCAAACACACAGAACCTCAGGGCGTTGGGAGGCCTCTGGAAAGCCTTCCTGCAGCTTTTAGCCACCAGCTTTGTCCTGACCTGGCGACCTGAAATCTCTCATCCCCGAGCAAATTAAAAGACCAAATGTCATTAAGCAATTAATAATGGAGCAGATGCAGTTTGGCTTCTGTGTCCACCAGCCTTCTGTTCCAAAGCACCTGCTTCAGTCCCTAAGGACAAAGTGGCTCACTCCAAAACCCGGGGCAGAGGAGGAAATGGCAAGGTCTTAGAGCAGTTGGCACTTAGGCAGGGTTCTGTACTTATTGACCAGTTGAATCCTGAATACTCATGATCCCTTGGCACTCTCCGGCCTAGAACAGCACAAATCACACGGAACTGCACCCACACCTGTTCACTGCAACCCAACAAAACCATAACAAAACAACTGTTACTACCAGAATATAAACTTTGGGAGCTGAGGCATTGTGTTAATCTCGTTACTAACGTTCAAAATAAAGCCACATAATGATCCTTTTATGAATATCGGTTTAATACTAGATGATTAAGAGACTGCTATGTGCAAAGCGGTATGTTGCACCGCTCGCGGGGGAGGTGGGGCGGGGGTGCCCTTCTTGCAGAATCACTTCCACTAGAAACTGAGGCTTGACCACCCCCCTAAGTCTTCCACCCGCCAGGAGCCGCTGTGGGAAACACTAGGCTTCCTTTCACGCGTCACTCTTTGCCCCTGCGAAGCCGTTGCCCGGAGCTAAGATGGCGGCGTCGGTGGCTGCTGCAGCCGGGAGGCTGCGGCGAGCCATCGGGAGGTCGTGCCCATGGCAGCAGTTCTCCACCGAGGCCCGTCCACTGCATGGAGCGGCTGTGAGGGACGCCTTCCTGAGCTTCTTCCGGGATCGCCATGGCCACCGGCTGGTGCCCTCCGCTTCCGTGAGGCCGCGCGGCGACCACAGCCTGCTTTTCGTCAATGCCGGCATGAACCAGGTAGGGGCGGGGCCTCACCGATCGGGGGCGGAGCTCGGGGGTTTGCCTGAGAAAGGAGCTTCAGGATTGGGCGGAACTCAGAGCGCCTGTGGATGAGGCACTGGGTGCGATGATTAGGGGCCTGGGTAAGGCTTGGGAAATTAATTTGGAGACTTGTGGGGAGAAATTAAATGTATTATCCTGGACAGCAGATGTGGAGCCGCGAGGGTCAGGCTCAGAGTGGAAGACTATTTAAATAAATATAATTCATCCGTTAAGCAAGTGTTTATTGCACGCTTGCTATGTTCTTTGACTCTGTCCAACCACTTCTTATCTATAAATTTTGCCACCTTTACTAGGCTTAGGTCTTTGGCTTGGGTTTATTTACCTCTTCTCTGCTTCACACACACCAGAGATGCCTGCCTGAGCTCCTGGGTTGCCCCGGGCCAAAACCGCATTGCCCCCTTGGATTACAAATAGCCTTGAGTTTGAACAGCCATCTTCATCACTCCCCCTTAACCTTTTACTGAGGAGCCCCCTCCCCCACTTTTATGTGCTTCTAGTTCAAGCCCATCTTCCTGGGCACAGTGGATCCACGAAGTGAGATGGCAGGCTTCCGGCGCGTGGCTAACAGTCAGAAATGTGTGCGGGCCGGAGGCCGCCATAATGACCTGGAGGATGTAGGCCGAGATCTCTCGCATCATACCTTCTTTGAGATGCTTGGCAACTGGGCTTTTGGGGGCGACTATTTCAAGGTGAGTTTCCAGGGAGCTATGCTGTGCTTGTAGATCCCCCAGAACTCACATAAAAAGTGAAGGCCAGTAGTGTACGCCTATAATTCTGGAGCTTCCAAATGGGAGGTGGAGACAAAAGGGTCCTTGGGAGTTCACAGGCAAGCTAGTGTGGCCTACACTCTAAACTAATGTGAGAGACCCTGTTTGAAGCAAGAAGTGGAAGGCACCTGAGTACAGTCACCCATAGCTGTCCTTCCAGTTTCACGTGTACATACCCACACCTGACGCACGTGTGCACACACACAGAGACACACACATGTGCACACAGAGACATACAACAGGAAGGAGTGTAGCTCACTTCCCTGATTGAAGAGAGGGATCGTGGCTCCTGCCTAACGGCTGCGTGACAGTTACATGAACAGATGGCCAGACAGCAGTGCTGGGATGGTCACTGGACATAAAGTCCCCAGGTCAGGTGGGTGGGCTTTGTAAGAGTGGAGACACTCTCTGGAAAGAAAGAACTCAAGGCTGAAATGACCACGTCTCAGTCTGAAAATAGGGTGGGTAGCGAGGATGGTTTTGTCTTGGGTTCCTGAACTCAAGTGGTCTCACGGAGACTCCACCCTGGTTTCCCCCGCAGGAAGAGGCTTGTAGCATGGCCTGGGAACTGTTGACTCAGGTCTATGGGATCCCTGAGGACAGGTTATGGGTCTCCTACTTTGGTGGTGACTCCAAGACAGGACTGGAGCCAGACCTGGAGACCAGAGACATCTGGCTCAGCTTGGGGTAAGTTAACCCCTTCGTCTGTCCGCCCCAGACAATAGGAAGACTGGAAAGCAGACTATCAGTACAGATTCCTGAGCTGAGCATATGTGAGCCTGCTGTGGTTCAGCCCTGGGACCCCCTCTTCCTGAGCTGGACCTGGCTAAGAGGCTGTCATAGCAGAGGAGGTGCTGACTCGTAAGCGTGCCCATCTCCCAGCACTTCTCTGGCTTTCTCCCCAGAGTGCCTGCCAGCCGCGTGCTTTCCTTTGGACTCCAGGAGAACTTCTGGGAGATGGGAGACACTGGGCCCTGTGGGCCCTGTACTGAGATCCACTATGACCTGGCTGGGGGAGTGGGAGCCCCTCAGCTGGTGGAGCTTTGGAATCTAGTCTTCATGCAGCACAACAGGTAATGGCGGAAGCTACCGTTAGTTCCTAGCTGAGCTCATGTGCCCTTTTTAAAATAGAAACTGACCTAATTCTAGTCCTTGTCTGTGACAGTTTCAACTGGTGGTTGATGCTCTCTGGCCTCTTGTCTTGTCTTGTAGTGGAGTTGAATTTAGTGATCACTGAGATTTTCTTCTAACATGTTTTGACATGCCTCTCTAAAGACAATGAATCTGGCTTAGTAGGCAGCCTGGGTCCAGACAAGGGCCCAAGCAAGAGTAAGGATGGAGTTAACCTTTTTTTCTTTTTTTATGTGTACACTGTTCTGACTCCATGTATGCCTGCAGGCCCGAAGAGGGCACCAGATCTCATTGCAGATGGTTGTGAGCCACCATGTGGTTGCTGGGAATTGAACTCAGGACCTCTGGAAGAGCCGTCAGTGCTCTTAACCGCTGAGCCATCTCTCCAGCCCCTGGAGTTAACCTTTTTGAGAAAGGATATGACCCAAGGCCTTCATCATTTTCATTTGTGTAGGGAGGGAACTAGGACACTGTCCTGCAGGTTCCTGCTACCCTCAGCCCCTGGGTCCTCGGGCTTCTGCTGAACCTGAGTATCCGCCTCATACCTGTCAGACCCAGCTGGCCTCACCTTGCACCTTTTCCCTGGCCAGAGAGGCAGACGGAAGCCTGCACCCACTGCCCCAGCGGCACGTGGACACGGGAATGGGCTTGGAAAGGCTGGTGGCTGTGCTGCAGGGGAAGCATTCCACCTATGACACGGACCTGTTCTCGCCGTTGCTCAGTGCCATCCACCAGGTGAGCGCTCCTCTGCCTCAGCCCCGTCACTCTGTGTGTGTGTGTGTGTGTGTGTGTGTGTGTGTGTGTGTGTGTGTGTAGGGGTGTGTAGGGGTGTGTGGTCCAGATGACAACCTTGGCTGCCATCTTTAGGAACCATGTCTGCCTTCTTTGACACAGGGTGTATCGTTGGCTTCTGGCAGGGGGCTTGCCTTTTTCTTTAAGGTGGCTGTGCAGAAGGGCATGGCTTGACTAGCCCACTAATCCAAACCTTTATGCTTGGTACAGAGGATCAAAGTAGAAATGGAGATCACCTTCAAGCATGAGTGAGTGGCAGACAATAAATCAGTGCGTGAAAGAACAAGATCATAGCTCACAGATCCCAGGAAGGCAACAAGCGTTGCAGATAGTTGCTGGTGGAGGTGTTACAGGACCTTAGACCACTTGTGTGCTGACAACTTGCCAGGGAGATGACCTTTGATCTAAAACCTGAAAGGAGAGTCAGCACAGAAAGCTTATTCCAGACAGATGGCAGTGGGTACCATGGCAGGAAATGCTTGACATACGACATTGTCAGCAAAGGCAAGGAGATGCAATCCAGCACCGACCCCTTAGGAACTCCACCCAGATAAAGCAGGATCCTTGACTACATCACAGGAGGTCAGAGTGAAGCAAAGAGTGAGTTTATTAAGAATTTAGATGGAGATATAGAGGAAAAAGGCACTCAAAACATGCGTGCAGGCTTCCTAAGAGAGCTGCGTTTCGATGCCTTCACAGTGGCTGTATTTATGGCTCTGTGGTTTTCTAAGTTATATTTCTGAAAGGATGTCATTTGCAACAAGGTTTAAAGATTAATCAAATTTAAAATATAAACTGGTTTATTTTTTTCCAAAAATTCCTTCTGCAAATGAAATTGTCAGGTGATTTTCTGAAGTGACTTGTGTACACTTAAGGATGAAATAAGTGAGCTGGGCGGTGGTGGCACACGCCTTTAATCCCAGCACTCGGGAGGCAGAGGCAGACGAATCTCTGTGAGTTCGAGGCCAGCCTGGTCTACAAGAGCTAGTTCCAGGACAGGCTCCAAAGCCACAGAGAAACCCTGTCTCGAAAAATAAAAAAAATTAAAAAAAAATGACCAAGGATGAAATAAGTGTGCTAATAAAGTAAAATTTACTGCCACAAATATGTATATATCCTGGACCCAAATTAACATAGTTTGTTGTGGTTTTTGTTTGAAGTGTGTGTTTGTGTGTGTGTGTGTGTGTGTGTTGTGTGTGTGTGAAGGTATCTACAGAAGCCAGACAAAGGCTGGGCATCAGATCACAAGGAACTGGAGTCACAGGTGGTTGTGAGCCACCTAGTGTGGGTGCTGGGCTGGGAACCAAACTCAGGTGGTCAGGAAAAGCAGCAAATACTCCTGACTGTTGAGTCCCCTCTGCAGCCCCTAGCGTGTGGCTTTTAACAGCTTTGTTTGAAGCGTTTTGGGAAGCCACGCACTATCTCCCGGTGGCTTCAGTTTTATCAGTTGTACTCTCAACCGACAGGAAATACAAACTAGATCCCTGGCTAGGGGCCTTCTTCCCCTTTCCAGGCCCTTTTAATAGTTTCTGCCTTTCGGGGAGACAAGAAAGACAGCCAGGTAGCTGCCATAGAATCCTGAGCGATGTGGGTGGGGCCAGAGAGCTTTCACTGTGGGTACACCAGTGCTATAAGGCGGTAATGCGACCCCATCCAGGAGTCTGTGGGCATTGGCACAGGCCAGGCCACCTTTTCTGGGTCATCTTTTTGGTCTCGCGTGAGCTCATCCAGACATCTGTGGTTGGGCACAAGGCAGCTCTACTTCTAGGCACTGGCTAGGCACTGGCTGGCTGGCAGTTTGGGGCAGTAGGGCGGCTAAGCCATGTGTCTGCTATCATCTAGCTCAGCGTACGCTTGTTCTCATCCCAGCAGGGTTCCAAGAAGGAGAGCAGAGTGTAGAAGGGTCCTTCTTCCTTATATTCTTTATCTTTTTGAGCTGGGACCACTTAGGCCTCTGACTTGCTGCATAGCCACAGATGACCTTGAACTCCTGATTCTGTTGCTTTTACCTCCTTAAGTGCTGGAATGACAGGCATGCACCTCCACACCAGAGTCTCTCCTAGTTCTGTTGACCAGAGATGCTATGCTATCTGGGAAATGGATGCTATCTGCTGATGGGAAGCGGCTTTAGAGCCCTATGGTAAAGTGGCCTGTGCTCAGGGAAAGGACATTTTTACAAATAGTTTCCTGCAAAGACGGTAGCAAGGGTCCCATCTTGTGGGTCCTGAAGATCAAAGAGAGCCTTTATTCTGCGCATGCACAGAAAAGCCCAGGTGGAGGGGATGCGGGATCTGCCACGCACTCCCACAAGGGCAGTGCTGTCGCTGTGTGGAGGATGAGCTGGGACCAGAAGACAGTGAAAGCCAGAAAGCCACTGCTCTGTTATCAATCCAGGCAAAAGCCAGGGGAGGGGTGCAGCTTAGGTGGTGGCAGATAGATGACACAGAGGTCAAAGGAGAAGACCCATCAGTGGGTGGGGTTGGGGGCGTGGCTTAAGCAGTATAGTGGGTAGCAGGACATCTAACACAAGCCTGCACTAGAGTATGTTTGGAGCTATGCAGATTAAGTGGCCCACCGTGGTACATTTAAGTACATGTATATCAGCTTCCCCCCACTCCACTTCCTGGCCCCTGACCTACCTCTAGGATGATCAGAGAGGCAAGCATGGAGTCCCACCAGCCTAGTTCAGATTTCACATCTGCTCCTAAGGAGCTAGTGGTCTCACATAGCTTTATCCGTTTGTTTGTTTGTTTGTTTGTTCGTTTGATTTGGTTTGGTTGGTTGGTTTTTTTAAGGTAGGGTTTCTCTGTGTAGCTTTGGAACCTGTCTTGGAACTCGCTCTATAGGCCAGGCTGGCCTCAGACTCAGAGAGTCACCTCCCTCCACCCGCCTCTTTAATCCCAGCTGATGTTAAAGGTGTGCACCACCACTGCCCAGCTACTTTTATTTTTTAATTTTTTTAAATTTTATTTGTTAATTTTTTTTCATTCTTTCAAGACAAGGTTTCTCTTGTACCCCTGGATGTCCTGGAACTCACTTTATAGACCAGACTGACCTTGAACTCAGAAATCCACCTGCCTCTGCCTCAGCAGTACTGAGGCTAAAGGCATACACCACTATCACCACCACTGGGCTGTTCTCTATCTCTTTTTAACAAGACAGTCTCTTGTATCCTAAGCTGGCTTTGAACTTGGCAGGTAGCTGAGGATGGGTTTGAACTTCAGATCCTCCTGCCTTCCAAGTTCTGCGATTAGTGAAATATACCACCATACCCAGTTTTATGTGGCGCTCAGGGGTTGAACCAGGGCTACATGCATGTTAGCTAAGCATTTAACCAACTGAACCACACCCGCAAACCCTGTTTCCTCTTCTTTAAAACGAGCATTGAAGCCAGGCATGTGCAGGCTGATCCCTGTGAGTTTGAGGCCACTTTGATCTGCATAGCAAATTCAAGGCCAGCCAGGGATACATAGTAAGACCCCGTCTCAATAAATACATAGTAAAGCAAGCAAGGGTGATAGTGCCCTCTAAAGAGGCTGTTTAAGGGATGGTTGGTGTCTTGGGGTTTCTATTGCTGTGATAAACTCTGAGCGTAAACAGCTTGGAGGGGTTTATTGTGATTCTTCTTCCAATCAGTCACATCAAAGGAAGCCAGGGCAGGAACAAAGCAAAGGCTGCGGAGAATCACTGCGTATTGCACGCTCACTGTGGCTTGTTCAGCCTGCTTTCTTAGAGGACCCAGGACCACCAGCCCAGAAGTGGCTCTGCCCGCAGTGAGCTGAACCCCCCACATCGGTCATCAACCAAGAAACTGCACCACAGCCTCACCACTATGGTGGGGCGTTTTCTCAATTGAGGTTCCTTTTTCCAAAACCGACTCTAGCTTGTGTCAAGGTGACATAATTCTAGCCGGCACAGATGGCATGTTCCTCTGCTCTCACAGTGGAAATTCAGCAGGCCATGGCCACTATGGGCCTTTTAGCTCAGCATGCACCCCCACAGGCCAGCAAGTCCTAGCCCACCATCAGCTTTTCCTGAAGGCTGTTGTGTTTGTTTGGTTTTAGGGGTTTTGGTTTTGGTTTTTTGAGATAGGGTTTTTCTCTGTATAGTCCTGGCTGCCCTGGAAGTAGCTCTGTGGACCAGGCTGGCCTCAAACTCAACAGAGATCCACCTGCCTCTGCCTCCCAAGTGATGGGAATGCCATTCTGGGTGTCGTTACCACTCTCTTTGGTGGCGTGAACCTGGCTGACTAAAGCCTCATGCAATAGCCAACTTTATTCAGAACGTCAGACAATTTATACTTGGAGGGTTAAGGAGAGTCTCACTGTATAAAGTACACAGTCACAAGGACAAGCCACACACGGAAAAAAATGTATTTTCCAGAGGTAGATAAATAACAGCAGCTGAAGTGAACTCACTCCTGACTGCCACACCTGGGAGGAGCACGAGAACACACACCAAGAACAGATCTGTGTTGTGAAGACTGAGGTCACAAGACTCTTATTTTCCCTGGGTTTTCTCATAGGCACTCCGAATTCTCACATGACTCCATCCTTGGATTGTGTTCTGATGTGGTCAGTTTTAGAGCAGAGACGGGTACCTGCCTGTGCATGCAGGGGCAACAACTGTGCCTGTTTTCCTGCTTTCCAGGGCTGTGAGGTGCCCCCTTACTCTGGCCGGGTAGGGGCAGCCGATGAGGGACGCATAGACACAGCCTACCGAGTTGTGGCCGATCACATCCGCACGCTCAGTGTCTGCATTGCTGATGGTGTCTCCCCAGGGATGTCAGGAGCCCCGTGAGTCTGGAAGGGCAGGTGCTGCGGGGTGGCAGGGTTAGGAGAGAGGGGAAGGGGGAGGTGAAGAGAGGTCGAGCACTCAGAAGGCATAGGGTAAGCACCACTCCCCGTTTTTCTGCTCGGATGACGCTAGGAGTTCATACCTGGGCTGTGAACCCCCCTAGGCTAGTCCTTCGCCGGATTCTCCGCAGAGCTGTGCGCTTCTCCACAGAGGTCTTGCGGGCCCCTCCTGGCTTTCTAGGCAGCCTGGTGCCAGTGGTGGTGGAGACATTGGTAAGTGCAGAATTTCCTCCTTTCTGCATGCCTCCTGGGCCCTTGGGAGCCTACCACAGAGCCCCGACATGACCACCCTCACTGTCCAGTCCTGCACCACATCAAGGAGGCTGAGAAGGCTGGTCTTGCTCACGAAAAGAGGAGACCTTGGAAGAATCCTTGCCTCATGCTGCTGGACCTTTGACACTGGGGTTCCCTTCCACTTGTATGCCTGCCCCCCTGGAAAACCACTTCTCTGAGTTCTCCAGTTCTCAGAGCATCTTAGCCTCCGGGGCAGGTGTCCCTTGATGCCGGGGTGGGGAGGAAGGGTGGGCTGTTCACCTCCTCCACATTCTCCTACACCCTAGGGAACTGCTTATCCAGAACTCCAGAAGAACTCAGTCCAGGTACTGACTGGCTTGGGGAGGCAGGGGCTGCCTGTTTCCAAGGAAACACAGCTCCACTCTGCCCTGTCTTGGTTCAGATAGCCAGCCTGGTGTCCGAGGATGAGGCAGCCTTCCTAGCCTCTCTGCAGCGAGGCCGGCGGATCATTGATCGCACCGTGAAGCGCTTGAGGCCTTCTGATTTGTTCCCTGGTGAGCTGGGATCCTAGCTAAAGCAGAGACGCAAAGGCAGCAGCTTTCAGCCTGCCAGGGGCCTAGAAGTTTCTTGCAGGTGCTTGACCTGACCACGACAGAAGCCCTGCCCTGACACCCCCTCTCTTAACTGTCCATCCAGGTCCGCCTCCCATCCCCTGTCTCCCATGTCAGCTTCATACTTAAACTGTTAGGCTCCCTTTGTCTGACCTTGGAGCCTGAAGCTTGAAGGTGGCTCCTCACCTGAGAGGACCTAATATGGGGTGGGGGGCACTGGCGAACTGTGTGCTCACTTCCTCCCCCATCCTCAACATTCTGCTCTCTTTCTTCAGCTGAGGTAGCCTGGTCATTGTCACTGGCTGGGAACCTGGGGATTCCCCTGGATCTGATGAAGCTAATGCTGGAGGAGAAAGGGGTGCAGCTGGATGAGACAGGACTGGAAGAACTAGCCCAGAAGGAGGCTCAGGTACAGACTGCTGGACCCCGTGGTGACCCAGCCATCCCCCTCTCAGCCCTGAACTGAGCAAGATTTACAGTTAGGCATTGAATTGGAAGCTGAGGTGGGGTCTGTCCTATCATCTCAACAGGAGAGGGGACAGAGCCTCAGCCCCACTTAGTCCGTAGAGAGGAACATCATTCCCAGAGTCCAAACAAGAGCAGAAGAGAGGTCAACACAGTGTCCTAGAGGGGCTCCCCAGGGGTGGTTGTGGGCTAGGAGGCCTGCTCACACGCACACACACGCGCGCACACACACACACACGTGCACACACGCACACTCACGTGTGCACACACTCTCTTGTCCTGCAGCACCGGGCCCAGCAGGCAGAGCCAGTTCAGGAGGAAGGACTGTGTCTTGATGTCCACGCACTGGAGGAGCTGCGCCGTCATGGGGTACCCCCAACTGATGACAGCCCCAAGTATAACTACTCTCTGCGACCAAACGGGGATTATGGTGAGAACCCAGACCCTGAGTCACAAACTTCCCTGACCTTGACTGGAAAGGAAAGGCATGGTACTCACCAGCTTCCTGCATTCCCCAGAGTACCCAGCAGGGGTCACTGCCTCTTTCATCTGGAACCGCCTTCCCTAGTTCACCCTCCAAAGTTAAATGCCTTTCCCTCAAATTCCAAACCCGTCACATCCCCAGGCCATAACACTGATAATCCTTATGCCTCTGGCAGAATTTGGCCTCTGTGAGGCCCAAGTGCTACAGCTGTATTCAGAGGATGGGACAACTGTGACCTCTGTGGGGGCAGGCCAGCGCTGTGGCCTCCTGTTGGACAGAACCAACTTCTACGCCGAACAAGGGGGTCAGGCTTCAGACCGTGGCTACCTTGTTCGTACAGGGCAGCAGGTGAGCATCCAGCACCTCGGCCTGATTTCTGTGGGAGGCAAAAGCGAGGCTGGGGGCATCCAAGTGGAGGGATGACCACAGGCAGTCACTATGGCACCTTGGCCTTGTTCTCCCCAGGATGTACTGTTCCCTGTGGCCCGGGCGCAGGCCTGTGGGGGCTTCATCCTGCATGAGGCCATGGCCCCCGAGTGCTTACAGGTGGGGGACCAAGTGCAGCTGTATGTGGATAAGGTAAGAGCCCTCCCTCCCCCAGCTACTCCCCCTCCCTCCCCACTCCCGCCCTCACCCAGGACCCTGGGTGACAAAAGTGTCCCAGGCCTGGCGAATGGGATGCATGGTGAAGCACACAGCCACCCACCTGCTGAGCTGGGCACTTCGGCAGACCCTCGGGCCCACCACCGAGCAGCGGGGCTCCCATCTCAACCCTGAGCGGCTGCGCTTTGATGTGGCTACCCAGGTAAGCTGGGCACAGAGAGGCATTATGGGAAATGGCATGCTGCAAGACAGACAGGAGGTGGGTGGACTGGTCTGAGGGCCTGGGTCAGCACCACCATGCTGTCCTGTGGAACCCCAACCTCAGCCAGTTCCCTCTACTCAGGACACGGCCCGTCACCTCTGGCCACTCCTCACCTTCCTTGTTCCCTTGTGCCACCCCCAGGCACCACTGACCACAGAGCAGCTCCGGACAGTAGAGAGCTACGTGCAGGAGGCTGTGGGGCAGGATAAGGCTGTGTATATGGAGGAGGTACCCCTGGCACACACTGCCCATATCCCCGGTCTTCGCTTGCTAGATGAGGTAAGCGGTAGAGGGTGACCCCAGAGGGCTTCCCCTGCCCTTCGCAGGCAGCTAAGAGCCCTTGTCCTGCCTTCACCTCAGGTGTACCCAGACCCCGTGCGGGTGGTTTCAGTGGGCGTTCCCGTGGCCCATGCACTGGCACCAGCCTCCCAGGCTGCACTGCAGACTTCGGTGGAGCTCTGCTGTGGGACGTGAGTCACTCTTCCCACCCTGTCCCGGGACCCTGGGTCGTCACCACCTGCCTTGCTTTGGGCTCGGACTTCTCCATTCTTTCTCTCCATCATCACCCCTTTCTCCACCTTCCTTATAGGCACCTGCTACGTACCGGGGCTGTGGGGGATCTGGTGATCATTGGGGATCGACAGCTGGTCAAAGGCATCACTCGCCTACTGGCCATCACTGGGGAGCAGGCCCAACAGGTTAGAAGGCTAGAAGTCCTGGGGACCTCTGGCTGTGGGGAGTGAGGGACACAACACAGCTGACTCAGGCTCAGGCACGCCCAGTGCTGTAGCCAGCATCCCTATACACACTGCTGTGCTGTAGCAATGCTAGCCACTGCTCATGTAGGGCTGGTGCCCCTGCTGGTCAACATTTCTAACATGGCCCTGATTGCAGTGAGATAAGAGACCCTGTCCTGGGAGCCGGTAGGGTAAGTCTGGGAGCCTTCACTTTCTTGCGCCCTCCCATAGGCCCGAGAGGTGGGCCAGAGCCTGTCTCAGGAAGTCGAAGCAGCCAGGGAGCGGCTAAGTCGGGGCAGCCGGGACCTGCCAGAGGCTCATCGGCTATCTAAGGACATAGGCCGTCTCACTGAGGTCAGACCACCCTCACCATTGGACTCCCTGCCTTCCGCCGGCCCTGTTCCTTCCCCGTACTTTCCCGGATCCTTCCCGTCCTCTCTCTGAAGCTCTGGCAAGGGTGACACACAGCTCTGGCCATAGGTCATAGACTCGGCTCTGATGCCTCAGTGGCAGCGGCAGGAGCTACAGACCACACTGAAGACACTACAGCGCCGTGCCAACACTGCCATCCGGAAACTGGAGAAGGGCCAGGTGAGAGAAGGGGCAGCCGTGCCTGGTACTCGGACATCACCGCACCAATCCTAGGACGCTGCCAGAACTGGGATAGGAGTCAGGGGCAGCTTCCTACTTGATCTGCTACCGAGCACCGTATCACCAAACCATCCCCACCTCTGCCCGACCGACCGTAGCTCTCCCCCAGCCCTTCCCATAGGCAGCCTCCCAACTCGAATGCCAGGTAGCTTAATTGCTCCTTGCCTGTCGGTTCCTAGTCCCCTCCCAGTCCATCTGTGCCATCTGGCCTCCCTCCTCTCTCCTTCAGCAACCTTTAAAAGGCCCTATAACAAAGTAGAACTGGTGAGGCCATTGCAGGTCACAGATGGAACCCAGGAAAGCAGGTCAAGCCAGGCAGGGCCCTGCCACCTCTGTTAACGGAAAGCACAGGAAGGAAGGGGCTGCTAGACAGGTCCCAGTTCAGAAGTTCTTCCTGCCCCACAGGCTGCAGAGAAATCCCAGGAGCTGTTGAAACGGCACTCGGAGGGGCCTCTGATAGTGGACACTGTCTCCGTTGAGTCCCTCTCAGTGAGTACTGTGGGGGGAGGGGGTGGCCTGCGGAAGACCAAGTCCTGCCTGGGCATCTGGTGAAGGGTAGATCGCTCTGTCGTCCTCACGCAGGTGCTGGTAAAGGTGGTGCGGCAGCTGTGCCAGAAGGCCCCCAGCATGTCTGTGCTGCTGCTCAGCCCCCAGCCCACCGGCGGTGTCCTGTGTGCCTGCCAGGTGGCCCAGGTGAGAGGGTCCCAGGGGCCCACCCTAAAAGGCCCCTCACTGACTCTTGTTCCACCTCTTATTCCTTCCAAGCAGGAGATCTAGGGTAGGGGGAATATAACCTATGACAGGAATAGTGATCTCTCCTTGTCCCCGAAGCCACTCCCTCCCTTCCCAGAAGGCATTGTGAGGTTTCTTAGTCACCTGCCTCTCAGGCCTCAGTTTCTTGCAAATAAGTCTCAGGCGCTCATCACTTCTGCACACATTCCCAGTCCAGCCCTTTCCTTACTGCCTCACCAGGTGCCCCTGCCCCATGCTCAGCCTGGGGGAGGGTGCTCATTGCTGGTGACTACAGTCCCAAGGGTCTGCTGAATGGATAGTGACAGCAGGGACTGGTCCACATGGCTTCCCCTCCGGATTCTCTCCCCAGGATGCCACGCCCACCTTCACAGCAGAAGCCTGGGCACTGGCCGTGTGCAGCCACATGGGAGGCAAGGCTTGGGGCTCTCGCATGATAGCCCAGGGGACTGGACACACTGCTGACCTGGAGGCTGCCCTCGGGACAGCCCGGGATTACGCACTCAACCAGCTCTGACCAGGCCCACCCAGGACCCAAACGAATGAGGCAAGCATCTGGAGCCATCACGGAGCCACATGGCCTTCCTGAGGCTGAAGCACAGGAGCAGCAGCTGGAGGCCAGGTACCTGAGCCGAAGAGGAGCACCTGGGTCGCTTCACACCAGGAGACTCAAGGAAACCAACGCGAACTGAGAAGCAGCAACCTCAACAAATATGAAGGTCTGGGCTCTTGTAGCCGAGAGTGCCTATTAAAGTGTTTCACTAGGCTGGAGGGTTGGCTCAGTGGTTAAGAGCACTTGTTCCAGCAAGGCGGACCACAGACCTTTAATCCCAGCACTTGGGAGGCAGAAGCAGGCGGATCTATGTGAGTTCCAGGCCAACCAGAGTTAAGTTCCAGGATGGCCAGGGCTACACAGAGAAACCCTGTGTCAAAAAAAAAAAAAAACAAAAGCAAAACAAACAGAAAAAGCACTTGACCCTGGAAAGGACCTGGGTTCAATTCCCAGAATCTTCATGGAGGCTCAGGCACCAGGCATACATGTAGTGCACAGACATACACACAGGCAAAACACTCAAACACACAAAATAATAATAAAAAGAATTAAAAATATTTCACAGAAGATTAGTAGTCCTGGAAGATTCTGATGTTTAAAAAAGAGTGGCCTGGTCACACAGTGGTGGCAAGTGCCTCAGGAGGCAGAGACAAGCAGATCTCAGAGTTTGAGGCCAGAGTGGCCTACATAGTGAGTTCCAGGACAGCCAGGACTATTAGAGAAACCCTATCTTGAAAAACAAAAGAAGTGACCTGCTCAGCCACTGAGAGTACTCACTGCAACTGGGTGGTGGTGGCAGCTCACACCTTTAATCCCAGTACTCTGGAGGCGAAGACATGTTGATCTCTGTGACTTTGAGGCCAGCCTGGTCTACAGAGCAAGTTCCAGGACACCTAGGACTGTTGCACAGAGAAACCTTGTCTCAAAATAAAAGAATCCTCACTGCTCTTGCAGAGGCCCAAGTTCAGTTCCCAGCATCCATGTGGTGGTCCACACTCACTAACTCCAGCACCAGCACACCCAAATCCCTTCTCTGAATTCTGTGAGCCCCTGCAAATCTATGATACACACACACACACCCAGATGCAATGTGAGAATGGCCTTCATCATGCGTACCCCATCACTAATCTGACCACTCCCCCTCGTGGAAAAGCGTCTGGTACCTAAATCTAGATCATCCAACCACCAGAGTGTTCAGATGGGTACTGTGGGCCAGGATTGCCTAGGTACCAGGAAGGGTCTCCTGGTTATCAAGGCCCAGAGTGTCATGTGACAATCAGAACAGCAGGGCACACACCCGTGTCACTCGTTTTATTAACAGTGACTTGTTTGAAGTGAGGCCACAATGGCTTGCTGCCTGGTCAACAGACAGTGACAAACCCCAGACGTTCTCCGCTGTGGAACGTGTTTCCAGGTGGGGGTGGAGAGAGGAGTGACGGATGGAAAAGGAAAGAGCTGGCCACAGAGGGACAGGACCGGCTTCACTTCATCACTGAGATAAGGTGTCTGAGCTGGGCAGCAAAGGTGTGAGCCTCACTGGGATGGCCAGTGATTGCCCAGGCTGTGAGGAAGGATTCAGAGGAGCCACGTGGTCAGAACAGTGATGGACTTCTTTTTACTTGACACAGGGTCTCCATATATAGCTATTTGGCTCGCCTGGAACTCCCTGTGTAGCCAAGCTGGCCTCTCACAGAGGCCTCTGCCTCCCAAGCACTTAGTTTGGGCACATACACTACTATGCCCAGCCAAAGACAGGCTTTTAAAAGTTAACATAGTACCTGCCCCAAGGCAGAGCTGACGCACAAGGCAGAAGCTGGGGCTGAAGAGGTACTGCACTGAAGTCCTTGCTCGGCAAGTGTGGGGACCAAATTCAAGGACCAGAAGCTACATAAGCCACATGTGGTGGTATGCCCTTAGGATCCCAGCTGTGCTGTGTGGGCAGGGATACACAGACACAGGCAGAGCCCTGGGTTCCATGAGCCATCTAGTCTAGCCTAGTCATTGAGCTGCAGGGCAGTGAAAGACCCTTTCTCAGCCTACCTCCATATGTGCGTACACACGTGTGTTCCTATCTGTGTCATTCTCAACCTACCTCCATATGTGTGTACACACGTGTGTACCTATCTACACCATCATTTCTCAACCTACCTCCATATGTGTGTACACACGTGTGTACCTATCTAAACCATCATTTCTCAACCTACCTCCATGTGTGTACACACGTGTGTTCCTATCTGCATCATTTCTCAACCTACCTCCATATGTGTGTACCTATCTGCATCATCATTCATCATGTATGCCCCGGCAATGCTAAGCATACACGGACAGCCCATTTATGGCAGTTCTCCAGTTGTTCCTGTCCTGGGCAGCCCTAGATGCTTGTATTATTGTCATACCTAAGGTTCCACAGTCTGTCTTTATGCTCTGTCCAGCGTTTTCTGGGCCTTCCTCTTTGCTTTATCCTGTGCACGCCTACAAGTAGTGCTATCTTCGGGTATCTGCCGTCATTCATTCTCATAACACGGCCAAAGCATCTCAAGCGCCATTGCTGTATCCTGTAGTTTACTTCCTTCTGTAGATGGAGATGTTTCTTAATGTCATCATTGTGCAGCCTTTCTCTGTGTGATGCCTAGAGTCCTCCTGAGACGCGCTGTCTCAGACACATTCAGCCACTGTTGAGGAGCGTTTCATTGTCCGGGTTTCAGAGTTGTAAAGCAGGCAGAGCAAGCACCTATCTACACAGGGACACATGTACACAAGTAGCTGAAGCTGAAACGTGGCATTTGAAGCCGGATGAAGCCAAGGAACATAAGGAGGCCCCTCCTCTACAGGAAAGAGTGAAGGGTGGGAGTGGGGGTGCACATCTTCAAAGCAAGGGTTCCTCCACACAGTTAATAAAAAACCCAGTAGGCCTGCATGACACCATACTGCCACACTGTGACTCATGCGTGGTCATTTGGGCTGGGGATATAGCTCAGGTGACAGAGTACCTAGCATGTACTAAGCCCTGGGCCTGATCCCCTGTACCACATAAATCCAAAGAACCAAATTACACCCCTGTAATCCCAGCACTGGTGAGACAGGAATGGCAGAAGTTCAAGGTCACCCACAACTACACGGTGAGCCTTTGTAAGTCACTTGTGAGGGCTTGAAGGGACTCAGCAGAAGCTTGGCTCCTCACTGCTCGGCTTGACCTCCGGAGCTTGCTAGTAGGCAGTCTATAGTGTTTTCCACAACCCAGCTCCTCCATGGCCATCAAACTGGGGAGCTAGCAGAGGTATCTGACCTGAGAAGCTAAGCTTTGCCTCCCTGGGACCCCTCAACCTGTCTGCTGTCCCTCTGCTCTGGAGGACGATTCCTCTTACTATATACAGCCAGACCCCTGGAGTCGCGACAGCAGCCCTATCCTGTCATGCCAGGGCTGGAAGCTTTGGAGGCTCCAGACTTCAGACTGAGTGAAGGAGCATTGTGGAGGCTCTGGCCCTTTCTGTTTCTGACACTTGGTTCGTGTGGGAGAAAGGCGAAGAGGCTCCTCAGCAGAGTTGGCGTCCACAGCTCAGCCACAGGGGAATTCCAGTGACTTAAGTACTGCCTCCTTTGTTTTGCTTGGGCCTTCTCCCCTCCCCCACTCCTAACCCATCTTCTTCTCCCCGTCAGAAGCTTCTGCATCCCGAAACACGCAGTCAGAAATCACAAGCAGAGTCCAAAGCCATAGGGTCGCGAGCTGAGCACTCGAGGAGGGAGGAGTACGAAGTGGGGGAGGAAGAGTGCGGAGGAGGAGCCAGTCAACGCCCAGAGCTCCAGAGCGGAGGGCTCACGGCCCCGCCCCCTGGCGACTTAGGCGTCCCTAACGACCAACAGCGCCAACCGCGAGTGAGAGCAATCTCCTGGGTCCCCCGAGCAGGTGAGGCGATCTCCGGGCAAGGGGATGCTCAACTCTGGTCTCCCTTTTCAGATCCCACACATACTGGTCTAGCGCGAAAGCCCCACCAGCTCCTGCAACCCACCCGGGTCTGTGGCTCTGCAGCCACCATCTTAGCCTCACGTTTTCTGTAATGAGTGGGAGAACCTGTTCTGCGGCTACTTAAGGCCCGCAGCTCATCCCAGTCTTGTAAAGGTGGGACCCTGCCGGCTCTGCATCCCACACGGCGACTATCTGTAAACTGGTCCAGAGGCCTAAAGTTGAAGTAGAGAAAGTGGGGGACCTAGGAAGAGGAGGGTCTCCAGTTCTCAGCTGAGGTTAACGCTGCAGGCGCAGTGGCTTCCGCACCTCCCTCAAGTCCCCCATGGGCCTAGTCTCTCAGGGTTACCGAGGGGAGGAGGAGGGACTTGCTGACCTCTGAAGCTGTGCTTTCCTGCTGGGGTGGCTGAGGAAGCGCGGCTGGAGCCCTGGGGAGCTACTGCTAGTGTCCCTTTCAGTACAGCAGATAAAAGAGCCTGAGCTGGAGGAGGGCCCAGGGATTATGAACAAGATATCTCTCTGGACCAGACCAAACCGGGGCTCTCAGAGAAACTTAAAATAGATAGATGATAGATAGATAGATAGATAGATAGATAGATAGATAGATAGATTAAATCTTTCTTTAGTCCCAGAAACTGGGAATTCAACAGGAATTTGGGCGAGAAAAGAGAGGTTAAGGAAGATATAAACAAAAGCCCAGGGCCCTGAAAACAGGAACCTGAGGCCTGAGATGGGTTCTCTTTGGGGTGACCCTGGGGTAAGTGGTGAGGTAACTGAGAAGGCAAGAGTGGTTAGTGGAGACCCCAAGCCCCCAGCAGAGCATCACAGCTACACTTTGAGAGGACCACGGGCATGGCAGGGATCTTCACTTTCCTGGGTAGGTGACAGGAACCTCTCTGACATGGTCGGATTTTACTGGGGACTTGAGGAAGGATGAAAATGGAATTTGCTGGAGATCCAAGCTCGATCCAGGTCTGCGAGCAACACGAAGGGCAGCATGAGCAGGGCGGAAGAGCAAAACTGCGATAGCCTCTGGGCCCTGTGGGGACCTCAAGCCAAGGTGTCAGCGATGATCTGGAAGTTTCTAGTGCCAGTAATGAATTGGGGTAAGGGTGCCGGGCTTGTGACAGCTGGCTCCACAGCAGTGGACGGAGAGCTCGCAGGTGGGAGAAAGTGGCAGAAGACTGACTAGAGAGGGAAGCTGGGCCACTGCAGGGACGGCGCACGCCTTTAATCCCAGCACTCGAGAGGCAGAGCCAGGTGGATCTCTGTGAATCTGAGGCCAGCCTGGTCTACAGAGCAAGTTCCAGGACAGTCAGGGATACCCGGAGCAACTCAGTCTTGAAAAACCAAAAAGAGGAAAGTAAGCTGCACCTCGGGGAAGTAAAAGGGCTCCCTGGACAGACACACACGAGAAGTGTGGCTCTCACTTTCTGGCTAGGTGACAAGACGTTCCTTCAGCCTTCTAAGCCTCCATTTCCTCCTGTGTAAAGTGGGGACACTGGTTATAATGACAAGCCTCCGCTATGACTCAAAGAGCTTAGTGAGTTTCACATAGTGCACTGTTAGCTTCTTCTAATGTCCATGTCTTGAGTACTGGCTCTAGGCCAAGCCTGCATGAAATGCCACACCTTTTAGTTCCTTAACAGTTTACATGAGTGGCAGGTGATAGAGGTAATTACTATCCCATCTGACAGATGATGCCGCTGAAACTCGGTGTGGTTAAGTCCTTGCCCAAGGTCTTGCAGGAGTGAGAGACGGAGTTAGGATATGACAGTCCACAGCCTGACACTCAGCCAGCCATTGTAGCGCCCCTAGTGGGCATCTGCTATTGATGCCCTGCAGTGCAATGAACCACAACTATACACAACCAAGGCTTTAAGCCGAGACCACCTGCCCACCACATACAAGCCATCCAAAATGAGGGCAACCCTAGCCAAAGTGGGACACCATTTTTTTATTACCTAGACCAAGGCCTAGAAATCCCCAACCCTTAGAGTTGTGACCTTGTGTGGATGTCACCTTCTGTGGTTTCACATCCCTCCCCTGGTCCTGAGGACATGGAGATGGAGTCGGAGAAAGGATTGCTTTCCCCCAGTAGTGATACCGGTTGGCTGTGCTTGGTGCTGGAGACACAGCAAGGTAAAGTCCGTGGGCCATGAGACAAGCCCCAAGGTGAAAGTAAACTATGCAAGTCCCCACCCTCTCACTTCCCCACTCCAAGTAGGGACATCACATAGCAGAGACACAAGACACACACATTTCTGGTGGCCCCAACTTCTCTGAAAGGCCAAAGAGATCCCTGCCATGGAGAAGAGAGTGGGACCTCGAACACACTTGTAGTACTAACACCAATGCTCTCCCCACCCCACGGCTCCCAAGGGAGACAAGGCTCTAGAACAGAAGTTCTCAACCTAAAAGGGTCAAATGACCCCTTCCCAGGGGTCCCCTAAGCCCATCTGTATATCAGATATTTATATTATACTTCATAATAGTAACAAAATTAGTTATGAAGTAACAACAAAAATAATTGTATGGTTGGGGGCTTGGTCAACTGTATTACAGGGTTGCAGCATTAGGAAGGTTGAGAGCCACTCATTGCTCTACAGAGAGGTGGTCTGGTCTCTCTGTCTCTTCTGGAACTGTCTCCCTCCTGTGAGCCTTTGGGAGTGTCTGGTTGCCCCATGGATCCCTAGCTAATGGGTTTCTATCCATCTCTGCAGAGTCCCAGGGAAGAAGATGTCACTCAATACCACCTCAGGGCAGCCTGGCGACAGCCAGCCAGACTAAGCCCAACTAGAAAATGATGTAAGTGACTAGCCTGTCTCTCCCTTTCCTCTGGTTCTCCCCATCTTCCTCCCTTTTTCCTTTCTCTTTTTTTAATTTCAATAGGGCTTCATGTAAGGCCAGATCGACTTCAGAATTCCTATCTAGCTGAAGATGACCTTGAGCTTCTGATTTAGGAGTTCTCTGTTTCATTCCCCAAACAGTGAGCAATGCTCAGGACCCTGTGGTCCCAATGGAGAAAGACAGGGACCTGCAAGGAGGCTGCTTGTCGAGACCTGTGTGCACCCTGATTTTCATGGCTGCCGGTCCCTACCAGGTTTCGTCCTCTGTTGCGGCAGATAAGCTCTGTACAAGTCAGACACAGTGACTCCCAGCAGTGGGGCTCCTGCTCCTTCAAGGACACACAGTCGTCCTTCCTTCAGTCAGCCTCTACTTGAACAAATCCGAAGAAAGTCTCTGATTGGTTGACTTTAGGAAGCCATGCCCACCCATCGCTGGAGCCAATAGGATACTCCTCAGAATCTATTATTAGAAGCAAACAGGGCAGACCCAAAGCAGCTACCTGCCTAAGGCAGACCTGGCACAGGGTTTGGGGATGCAGAACCAAGATGCAGAACTCTGCTGTAGATTGGGGCACAGGGTTCTGGGACACAGGTCTTGGGGTGCTGAGGCTCCAGCAAAGGGGTTGATGGGGTGGGGTGGGGTGAAGAGGTGGTGATTTAACTAGTCAGGGATGGAAGTTTGTCTCTTTCCTAGGAGAAGAGGGTAAGAAAGGCATCCCAAGTTTAAGGAGAGATTCCAGCAAAGGCCCGACTAGACTTCAGTGTCCTGGATGAGAACAGATTTCATTTCAGAGAGCCACCAGTCATGGCAGAAGGCCCTTGTCCTCTGAGGGGCTGAGGGAGCTGACTTGTGTCCTCAGGCAATGGTGGGCCATTGAAGAGGCCGGCCACCACAGCTGTGCAGGGCTGTCTGTGAAGGACCAGCCTGGATGCCAGGGCCAGGCACCAAGCAGCCGGAGCTGTGTGTGACAGGTACAAAGTGAGGAGAAAGAGAACTAAGAGGGGACAGGCCTGCACCTGTGTAGCCTGCAGGAGAGGCTGGCTCCCTGCTTTCAGCTCCATCTTCCGTGTAGGTTGAGTCAGAGGGACTCAGATGGAAGCCTCAGGACCTGAGTGTGAAACTCTAAAGAGATTGGAGAGTGATGGGCAGAACCATGGAACAGTGCCTGACACATGTTCTGCAGGCATCTTGGAAACATGGGTGGTGGGAGGCGGAGAGCCATTGGCTCAGAGGTCAAGAGCACTGGCTGCTCCTCCAGAGGACTCACAAATGCTGTAACTCCAGTTCCAGGAGATCCAATGTCCTCTCCTGGCCTTCTCAGGCACCAGGCATGCATGCGGTACACAGACATACATTCAGGCACTTATACACATAAAATTTAAAAAAAAAATGGCACGAGAGGCAGAGGAAGAGGTGGGAGTGTCACAGCCAAGGGATTGTTTTCTCACCGTTCTACCAAGGGTCCTTTGAGGTATTACCAGTAGATTGTTTTTCTTTCTCTTAGAGCTTGGTTTTTAATTATTTATTTATTTTAATTTTATGTGCATTGGTGCTGTGCCTGCATGTGTGTCTGTGTAAGGGTGTCAGAACCCCTGGAACTGAAAATACAGGCAGTCACGAGCTGCCATGTGGGTGCTGGGACTTGAACCCCGGTCCTCTGGAAAAGCAGCCAGTGTTCTGGACTGCTGAGCCATCTCTCCAGCCCCCCTTGCTTTATTTTTAATTGTGCATCTTTGTGTGTGGTATGTACATTCAAGTGCAGGTACCCTCTGAAGCTAAATTTGCTTGTGTTTTATCCCCCTGGAGATGGAGATGGTTGCAAGCTGCCTACGTGGGCTCTGGGAACTGAACTCTGCAAGAGCAGTATACACCCTCAGCTCCTGTTTTTGAAATAGTTTTTCAAAATAGATTTTGTTGTTGTTGTTGTTGTTGTTGTTGATTTGTTTGTGAAGTGTAGCCCAAGGATGACCTTGAATTTCTGATCTTCCTGATTCTACCTCCTAAGTGCTGGGGTTACAGATGTGTACCATGAAGCCAGTTTAAACAGGATCAAACCAGGGCTTCCAAAATGCTAGGCAGACACTCTACCAACTGCGCTACACCCCCAGTCCTCAAAATAGATGTTTGAAAACACATGGAACTAGAATCTCTACAGATGAACTCTGTTTGGTTATTTGATTTTATTTCTTATTTTTGGCAGTACTAGGGTTTGAGCCCATGGCTTCATGCATGTTAGGCAAATGTTCTATCACTAAGCTGAGTCTTACTAAATTGCCCAGACCAACCTTGGATTTTTAATCTTTCTCCCTCGGCCTCCTTGCAGCAGGGGTAACAGGCCTGCACCACCAGACCCAGCTGTGCCTGATAATCATTTTCTGTTAAAAATCTCTTCATAGCCAAGCCTGGTAGTGCGGGTTTGTAATTTCAACTGCTGGGGAGGTGTCCACAGGGAGATAGGAAGTTCAACAGTCTGCCCAGGCGACAGAGTGAGTTCAAGAATAAAAAATAAAGCCAGGCAGTGGTGGCACACACCTTTAATCCCAGCACTTGGGAGGTAGAGGCAGATGGATCTCTGCAAGTTTGAGGCCAGCCGGGTCTATGCAATAAGTTCTAGGATAGCCAGGGTTACACAGAGAAACCCTTTCTCAAAAAAAGAAAAAAGAAGTGGGGCTGGAGAGCTGGCTCAGCGGTTAAGAGCATTGCCTGCTCTTCCAAAGGTCCTGAGTTCAATTCCCAGCAACCACATGGTGGCTCACAGTCATCTGTAATGAGATCTGATGCCCTCTTCTGGCCTGGAGGCAGACACACAGACAGAATATTGTATACATAACAAATAAATAAATAAATAAATATTAAAAAAAGAAAAAAGAAGAAGCAGGTTGGGGGTGTGGCTCAGTGGTAGAATGTTTGGCTGCTATCTGCAAGGCCCTGTATTTAATCTCCATATTACAAATAATATAATTTAAAACAATC
The DNA here is from genome assembly GCF_903992535.2 of Arvicola amphibius. Classification (NCBI taxonomy): domain Eukaryota; kingdom Metazoa; phylum Chordata; class Mammalia; order Rodentia; family Cricetidae; genus Arvicola; species Arvicola amphibius. The sequence goes on along the minus strand of NC_052055.2, from coordinate 72,214,040 downwards.
AAAGGGAGATTTAAATGAAAATAGTCAACTCTGACCTTATAATGTAATTGTTTTCAATATTTGCCTTAAAAATAGCATCAGGCAAAAAAATTTTAAAAATTTTTTTAAAAAAGTAAAAAAAAAAAAAAAATGGCATCAGGCCAGGCATGGTCAATGCCTTTAATCCAAGAACCCAAGAGGCAAAGGTAGGCAGAGCTGTGTGAGCTCAAGGCCAGCCTGGTCTACACAGTGAGTTCCAGGATACCCAGAACCACAAAGTGAGACTCTGTCTCAAAACAATTACAAATAAATGAATAAAAAACCAGAAGACATCAGGCCCAGGGCATGGGTACTTCTGTAAACATGGAAGGCTGACAGGGGCCCTTGTTATGTCTACTGAACCTGCAGTAGCTATGGGGGTGGGGGGCTCTACCCCTTCTCCTGAGAGATTTGTCAGGGTCATGCACTGCTCTGTGACCTCTGCCAGAGGCAGACTACAAACACAAAACAGCAGTAAAAGCAACCAGAGCTAGACCTAAGGAAGAACTGCCTGATACCCAGAGTAAAAGACAGCAGCACTGAGGGACTCACAGCTGGCCCCAGCTGGGATGTGGCCTCCTAGGAAGAAGGAGCAGGACCATGCCCCAGGCTAGTGGGGTGGCAGGTGAATGATGCCTGAGACCCCAGCTCTAAAGCCACACCTACCAGGAACTTGGGCTTTCCTGCCAAGCTTGCTCCTGGGTCCCTGTGTGGCCCACAGGTATCCTAGGGAATCATGTGACATTCTAGGCCTCGAAGTCAGGAGTCCAGACGCAGGCCTGGCAGGAGGGGCCTAACCTGTTGCCTCTGAGCCCCTTCCAGCTTCTAACTCCCAAGTCACGGCTGACCCCTTGCCCTTCACCTCTTTTGTAGAGATAGGGACAAGTCTCAAGTCTCAGAAACCTAGCATCCATTTGAGGCCGCATCTCAACGCTCTAGACAGAAATCTCCACAGAGTTCTCCATAGGAAGACATTATTACCCCATTTTACAGATAAGGGAAGGGAAGAAATTGAAATCCAAATAGGTTATGCAGTTTGGCTAAGGTCACATAGCAAGTCAGAAACTGTGTAAATGGTACCCACTTTCAGCTCTGTCCTTTTTTTTTTTTTTTGGTTTTTTCGAGACAGGGTTTCTTCTGCAGCTTTAGAGCCTGTCCTGGAGCTAGCTCTTGTAGACCAGGCTGGTCTCGAACTTACAGAGATCCGCCTGCCTCTGCCTCCCGAGTGCTGGGATTAAAGGCGTGCGCCACCACTGCCCGGCTTCTCCTTTTTTTCTTTTGAGAGAGTCACAAATAGTCTCAAACTCACAGAGATCCACCTGCCTCTGCTTTCCAAGTGCTGGGATTAAAGGCTTTAGTTGAAGAAGATGGACACAATTTGTGAATTTGCATTTGATTTGCATACAGGGTGACACAATACATAAATATCTTCCCTGCAGTGCCCCTCTCCCCAGGCTTTTCCTCCTTCTGGCAGGCTAGGGAGTACCATCTGGTCCTCCCTCTGCCAAGGACTCCTTTGCCGGAGCAGGGTGCTCCCTCCCACTGGCCACACTCCGTGCAGCACAAAGGAAAGCTCCCCAGGATGGGCCGAGGGCCAGACACCCCTGTACTGCCTCCAGGTCGCCGGCAGGGTGCCTGCAGCAGGAAGATCCCCCAGACGCAGACAGTGTCCTTGGTCTTCTGTCTTCAGGCCCATATTTAGCTGCCTTCTCGCCTCCCACGCCTGCCTGCCACCGTCTGGTATGAGGGGAGACTGAAGAAGGAGCCGGCTGCGAGAGAGGTGTGTGAGGAGAGGCATTGACACTCTGGTCAGGCTTGTGTCTTCTTGTCCCCTTCTGAATGGAGGCCACAGGCTCAGATCTGATGTGAACACAAAGGGACCTGTTCTTCCCATTCAAAACTTTTACGCAGAGGTTTGAAGAGACGGCCCAGCTATTAAGAGGGCTTGTTGACTGGTCTTCCAGAGGACCCACGTCGGGGCCAGTGTACCCGCATCTGGTGGCTCACACCCAAACTCAAGCCCCAGGGGATATAACACCCGCTCTGGCTCCACAGGCATCCATATGCACTCACACCCTTATGTGCAGACACAGATGTACACTTGGTAAATTAAAATATAAAAACAAACTACACAGATTACACATTTAAATGATAATATTTTGTGCACACTGGGTTAATTATAAAATTAATTTCACCTGTTTGGGGGGTTTGTTGTTTTGTTTGTTTTGGGTTTTTGTAGGCTTTTTTGGTTTTGGGTTTTGTTTTGTTTGTTTAAAGCTGGGGGTGCTAGGCAAGCTTGGCTGTGGAGCCACACCCCCCACTCTACTTAAGCCTTTATTTCTTCCATATTTAAAAAGTTTTGGTTGCCGGGCGGTGGTGGCGCACGCCTTTAATCCCAGCACTCGGGAGGCAGAGGCAGGCGGATCTCTGTGAGTTCGAGGCCAGCCTGGTCTACAAGAGCTAGTTCCAGGAGAGGCTCTAAAAAAGCTGCAGAGAAACCCTGTCTCGAAAAACCAAAAAAAAAAAAAAAAAAAAAGTTTTGGTCACTGGTAGTGGCACATGCCTTTAATCCAGCACTCAGGAGGCAGAGGCAAGAGGATCTCTGTGACTTCAAGGCCAGCCTGGTCTACAAGAGCTAGTTCCAGGACAGCCGGGGCTACACAGAGAAACCCTGTCTTGGAAAATGAAACAACATAAAAACTATTATATATGTATGTTACCTGCATGCTGTCCATCCACCAAGTGCCCTTGGAAGACAGGAAAGGGGGTTATATCCCTTAGCTCTGGAGTTACAGAAGGTTGTGAGCCATGATGTGGGTGCTGGGAATCAAACCCAAGTCTATTGGAAGAGCAGCCAGTGCTCTTAACTGCTGAACCATCTCTCCAGCCCCTCTGTTTACTCTTTAAATGTGGATGCTAGGAAGTTTAAAGACAGGTACTGGGGGTATGATTGAGTTGGGAGAGCTTGCCTGACGTAAGCAGAAAGTCCTGGGTTCCATTCCAGCGCTAGTTTCACTGGATGTGATGACGTATGACCACACTGATGATGTAACCCTGGATGTGATGACATATGACCACACTGATGACATGACCCTGGGTATGATGACATATGACCACACTGATGTTGTAACCCTGGATGTGATGACATATGACCACACTGGTGACATGACCCTGGGTGTGATGACATATGACCACACTGATGATGTAACCCTGGATGTGATGACATATGACCACACTGGTGACATGACCCTGGGTGTGATGACGTATGACCACACTGATCGCGTGACCCTGGATGTGATGACCTATGACCACACTGATGATGTGACCCTGGATGTGATGACGTATGATCACATTGATGATGTGACCTTGGGTATGATGATGTATGACTACATTGATGATGTAACCCAGGATGTGATGACGTATGGCTACACTGATGACATAACCCCAGTGTTTGGGTGGTACAGACAGAAGAATCAGCAGTCCAAGGCCATCTTCTACTACATAGCAACTTGGAGGCCAGCTTTGGAAACTTGAAACCTTGCCTCAAAGTAAATAAATATAAAGAGAAAGTAGTATATGAGGCCTGCACCCAACACTGTTGGCTAGTGTTCTCAATCACGTCACCAGGAACAGGGAGCTAGACAGTTGCTCGCTATAGCTCTCTCCTCTGGCATTCTGTATCCTCCCTCCTGCACACCCTTAGAGGGGCAGTACAGGAACAATACACCACATGACTGGAGCAGAGAGGTGGCTCACTGGTTAAGAGCACTTACTGCAGAGGGACTGAATTCAGTTCTCAGCCTCAGGACCATGTCAATTGCTCACAAGTCCTGCAAATTCAGTGCAAGGGGAATCCAATGCTGGCCTCGGTGCACACACACACACACACACACTTTAAAAAATAAAAATATGTTCCCTCTTGTTCAGTGTTCAATGACCTCTCTGTGCTTTGTTACCCATCAGGGGGAAAAATGATGAAAATAATAAGTTCTTGTCTCCAAAACATTTTTATTTATTTTAATTTTATGTGCATTTGTAATTTTTGCATATGTATGTTTATGTGAGGGTGTCAGATCCCCTGAAACTGGAGTCACAGATGGATGTGAACTGCCACGTGGGTGCTGAGAATTGAACCAGGGTCCTCTGGAAGAGCAGCCAGTGCTCTTAACTGCACTTAACTGCTCAGTGCCATCTCTCCATTTCTCCCGCTCCCACTTTTTGTGATAAATGAGTCAATATCCAAAATGAATACCAGAGTAAAGGAATGACTTATGCTTAATAACTATTATCTAAACTTCGGAGCTGTTCCTTGCATACACTGTGGCCCTTTGAATATGCTATTTTCATCAACTCCTCTAATAATCCTATAGATAGCTATGGCCCTCACTTCACAGAGGGACATCATCTGAAATCCAGAACATTTGCTCACTTGCCCAAAGCCACACTGCCAGTCTCGAGATTCTCATGTGTCTCCTCCCCTCCAGAAACTGACACGAAAGCATCCACTCTGTGCCACTTAAATCCACCCCAAGTAACACTGTCCCCACTTCCTTTTGCTCAAGCCACGACTCCCATCTCGTATCCTGCCTGCATCAAGGATCTTCCAGTTTAAGAAACTTCCCGTAACAAGTTTCCAAAGGGCTTCCTGCCCTTGCCTCGTCCGCAGCCGACATGCAGGACAGCCCGTCAGCAACATCTGGCCCCAAGTCTCACAGCCAGTCCGCGTTCAACCTCCAGCGCCAGGCCTCCATTGTAGGTGGTGCCAGCTCAGGGGCGCTACCCTTAAAGACTTCCCCAAACCCCGCTCCAATCCACCTGAAGCCCAAGACCCCAAATGTACGGCGCATGCGCCGGATCATCTCCGAGGACGCAGAGTGGACTCTTGCCATTGTACCACTCCTTACAGAACTCTGCATTCAACATATCGTCAAGAACTTCCAGAGTGAGTTCATCTGCCCAGGGCTGGAGGAGGGGGGACCATCATACCCAGGGCTGGAAGCACTCTCAAATTCACTCCCATCCAGTACCAGTGGTGTCTCCTGCTGTTCCCACCCCAGACAGACAGACAGACAGACAGACACACACACACACACACACACACACACACACACACACACACACACACACACCACAGTGTGCCCTCCGTGCTTTTATTCTTCTCTGGTCATGTCTGCTCTCTCCTGCAAGTTCAGTCTTAGCTACATCCTCTTTTCCTCCTCCAGGAAGCTTCTGGTCTCCCATCTTCTAGAGTCTTCCAAGATGCAGATGGGTTCCTGGTGTACTTTTTTCAGAGAAAAGTAGCAGCCCTCTCCTACTCTATGGGACAAGGGCTTCCTGAGGACTGGCCACCTAATGTAACATGTTCCTCTGCTGTTTGTTGGCCATGTGCCCCAGCAAGCTAAATATGAACTCCAAGAGGCCAGGGCCAAGTCTGTTTGTTTCTCTCTCTTTCTCTGAAAATGTTTCTCTGTGTAATAGCTCTGGCTGTACTGGAACTTGAATTGTAGACCAGACTGGCCTTGAACTCACAGAGATCCACCTGCCTCTGCCTCCTGAGTGTCGAGATTAAAGGCATGCACCACCACTCCCTGGCCATTTTTAAAATATGTTGGTGTATGTGAGAGAGAGAAAGGGAGGCGGGGGTGGGAGGGCACTGACAACAGAACACAGCGCACGTGTGGAGATCAGAAGACAGCCTTGCGCAGTCAGCTCTCTTCCTCCACCCCTGCGTGAGTTCTGGGGTGGTCTGCGGGCCACCAGTTCTCTCACTAAGCATTGTTTACTCACTGACCCATCTTCCTGGCCCCATGTTTCCCTCATTTTTCCCAGAATCATCTGGCACATAGTAGGTGTTAGAGTACATGTAGTTATTCTGAAATGAATGATTGAAGTCAGTCCCAGAAGTCAGCTGTCTCTCCCAAAAGACTAGATAAGACACTTAGGTCTGACCCTGAGATTCTGTCCATTCTTCTCCAGGTGAGTTAGCGTGAGACCAGATACTGCCCGGTGCAATGGCCAGCAGGCAAGAGAACCCTAAAGAGTGTCTGTTTAAGAGACTGCTTCTCCTCTCAGAGTAAAGTTCCCAAGAGCACTAAGGGCCTTCCATTTCCTCAGTGTCCCTCGGCAGGACAGCCCAGGGCGCCATGCTGTGACATTCCCAGCCCTGTGGCTGAACCCTGTTTTTCTTCCTCCATCCCCAAAGACAACCCTATCCTGAAGCAGCTGCTCCCAGAACACCAGAAGAAGGTCCTGAGCCACCTGCCCCATGACCTGCCACTGACGGTGACTGCCAACTTGATCGATGACGAGAACTATTGGCACCGCTGCTGTATCAAGCGCTGGTCCGTGTGCCACGTGGCCAAGCACGGCGGGAGCTGGAAGCGTATGTTCTTTGAGAGACACCTGGAAAACCTGCTGAAGCTCTTCATCCCGGGCACCACGGACCCCAATGTGATCCTGGACCTGCTGCCCCTCTGCAGGAACTACGTGCGCCGCATCCAAGTGGATCAGTTCCTCCCACCTGTGAGGCTGCCAACCCCGCCCCTGGCTGAGGACCAGTCCGACTCTGGCAGTGAGGGAGAGGGGAATGAGCCTGAGAAGGACCACTACCAGCTGGAGAGTCTGGTGGCTGGCCTCAAGCACCTGGAGGAGCTGGACCTGGTGTACGGCGTCAAAGACTGTGGCATGAACTTCGAGTGGAACCTCTTCCTCTTCACCTTTCGAGACTGCCAGTCTCTGGCAGCCACCATCAAAGCTTGCCACACCCTCAAGGTACCACCCCCCCCCAACTCTCCTTCCTCCCTTCTCAGTACCCCTAGGACTGCTTCTCCTCACAGCTTCCTCTCCTGCCATCTTCTCCCATTTCATTCTCATCCATCAACAGAGAAGGAGATTGTTTAGATGTTTGGGTTTTTGGAAACAGCGTTTGGAGTTATTTTTTTGAGACAGGGTCTCATATAGCTTAGGCTGGCCTGGAACTCACTGGTAGCTTAAAATGACCTTGAATTTCTTGTCCTCCTGCCTCCCCTGTACATAACACACACACACACACACACGCACGCACGCACACATGCACACACGCACATTAGTAACACAAACACACCCAAGTGTGGGGATTACGGGCACACACCATACTGGGTCTATGTGATGCTGAGGACTGATCAAAATGGAAACTGCCTGGGATGCGGGTGCAGCTCAGAGCCAAAGAGTGTTCTTAGCATGTGTGAGACCCTGGTCTGGCCCCTGCTGCTGGAGAAAGTTTAAAAGCACCACTACAGCAGGATAGCTCATTGTATCACTCACTTGTCTTGTCGCTGTGGTTAAAATGTCTCGCAGATGCAGCTTAAAAAGGGAAACAATTGTTTGGCTCCGTTCCAAAGACACGGTTCATCATGACAGGGAAGCCATGGAGGCAAAGGCTTGAGGAACTGGTGAAGCCGAGAGCATGGAGTAGTGGTGCTCAACTTTCTCCTTTGTATTCAATCCAGGACCCCACCCACAGTTAAAAGTTTAACTAGATGAACTAGGCCATAATGGTGCCTGCCTTTGATCCCAGCACTCAAGAGGCAGAGGCAGGGGGATCTGTAAGTCTGAGGCCAGCCTGGTTTACAGAGTGAGTTCCAGGTCAGCCAAAGCTACACAGAGAAACCCTGTCTCAAAGGGGAAAAGGGGAAGGAGCCCAGCTAGGTAATTTAGCTAGCTATTGAACGAGATAATCCCCCAAAGACATGCCTAGAGGTTCATCTCTGGGTTAGTCTAGATCTTGTCAAGTTGGTGATATTAACCAACACACTGGTTATATTGAGAATTTCAGACATCAGATATGTCCCAAGTAATGTTTGGGCTGCACATCCAAACACTGTGGCTTTTATCTGAAATCCAGATTTAACTGGACGTCCCGTGTTTCTATTTGTGAAATCTGGCAGTCGTAGCCTAGCTGCAATTTTACATTTATATCGCTGCTCGTTAGTGCCTTTCATCCCACCAGACTGCTCGCTCCACAGGGCACAAATGGTGCAATTTTGCTTCTTTCTGCATCTTCAGCACCTGGGACAGGGCCTGATGCTGTCAGTCTGAGGGCTGACTGCAAAGCTGGGGAGCTGAGGACTTTGCACTTCTTTCAAGGCTTTCACGGAGCCCAGTAACTTGATGTTGCTTCCCCGCCATGATGAACCATATCTTTGAAACTGGAGACGGATAACCACTTCCTTCCTTCACCTACTTTTGTCAGGATGTTATCACAGCTACAAGACCTGTAGCGACGTGTAACATGTAACGTGTTCAGTCAGAGGCTAGAAATCAGAGCCCACACTTAGCGGGCATGAGTCTCGGGATCCAATTCCCAGCACCAAAATATAAAAATAAAAAATTTGGGATACGGGCGTGGCTTAGTTGCTAGAGAGCTTGCCTTGCACGCACGAAGCCCTGGGTTGGATCACCGGCTCTGCATGAACCAAGTGTGGTATAACATGCCTGTAATACCAGCACTCCGCAGTTGGAGACAGGAGGGTTGAAAGGTCAAGGCCATTCCTGGCTACATGGTGAAGTGGAGACCATCCTGAACTACAGGAAATCCTGTCCCCCAGAAAATAAAGAGGCGGCTCAGTGGTTACGAGTACATACTGTTCTAGTGGAAGACACGGTTTCAGTTCCCAGCACCTACACGAGCTCACAACTGCCCGTAACTCCAGCTCTGAAGGCTCTGGGGGCTCTGACTCTCTTCCTGCCTCCCACACACCCACATAAAGACACGCACGAGTAACACGCTTAAAAATATTCTTTTAATAAGACAGAAGACATGAAGGAGAGGGGGAGAGAGAGGGAGAAGCCTAGTTGGCTTAAATCCTGGCGGCTGAAAGGACTCACAGACCACACGGTGCAAGTACGAGTATTTTCCCTGCACTAATGATGGGAAAGCAGGGAGAAGGGAGCAAGCAAAGCACTCTTGCAAGAACTTGGTTCCCAAGAGAGCCTCCCCGGTCTCTCCCAGGGGCAGTGTCCCTAGTGACCTAGCTGCAGTCCATCAGGCTGCATCTCTCAGCATCACAAAGGGGACCAAGCTTTAGCACAGGGATCTTTGTGGGGGTGGGCAAGGGGGCTGTTTACCTCATCCAAAGAAAAGTCCATCCAAGGGTACTGGACTGTACATATGGGGAAAAGCCACTGTAGTTATGAAAGAGAGTGGCCTGGACAGAGCCACAGTAGACATGGCTGGCCACCTAGGAGACCATTGCAAGTGCAGATAAAGTTGAGGGTTGGGGCTGAAAATAGAGCGCAGTTGGCAGGGCACTTGTCTAGCAAGCACCTCATAAGCCAGGTGTGGCGGCCTACACCTGTGATCCCAGCACTTAGGAGGCAGAAGCAGGAGGATCAGAAGCTAAAGGGTTGTCCTTGCCTACATAGCAAGTCCAAGGCCAGCCTGGGCTATGTAAGACTGTTCTAGTGTCCTTTATGTTGCTGTGATAAAAACACTCTGAGCAAAACAACTTAGGGAAGAAAAGGGGTTTGGCTTCCACTCCCAGGTCACACACAGTCCCAGTGAAGGAAGTCAAGGCAGGGACGTGAAGGAAGGCCTGCTTGCTATTCTGCATCGCATTGCTTCTAACCAAGGAACTCCCTCACAGCCAAAGAAGTCCAGCACGAAGTGACAGGTGACTGCTACTTGCAAGCTTGCCCAGAGACCAGCTTTTACTCAGCTAGCTTTCTTTTTTAGGTTTATTTTTATTATTATGAATTATATGTACGAGAGGGTACACTCACATGAGTTCAGATCCACTGAGACCAAAAGAGGGCCTCAGAATTCCTGGAGCTGGAGTTATCGACCACATAATGTGGGTACGAGAAACTGAGCTCTGGTCTTCTCCAAGAGCAGTACCGGCTCTGACCCACTAGAGCTAGCTCTCCAGCCTCACAACCCTCTTCCTCATACAACTTAGGACTGCGGGGCCCTTCTGCATCATTAACCATCAAGACAGAGCCACACAGGCATTCTCCCAGCCCTTCTGATCTAGGTCCTCTAGTGAATATCTCTTCTCAGATGACTCTAAGCCATGTCCCCGTCCCCTCCCCTTCCAAATGAGGTTAGTTAGAGCCACCATCATATCTGAAAAGATGAATGAAGCCAAAAATCTGGAGAGATACACAGTCAGATTGCCTGCCACTGTGAGGTAAGGACGATGGACACAAGAAGGAAGACGCAGAGGTGTCGAGGTCCCTTCTCATGAGACCAGCTGCTGTAGGAATCCCTGGCAGACAGGGAATAGCACAAGAGGACCATTCTGGGGGAAAGCATGAATTTCAGCTTGAGGTGTCCCAAAGCAGAGATCATCTTGATAGCCGCACAGGGGATTTGATGCTGGGAGAAGAAGTCTAAATTGAGCTGTCTTAAGTGTGACATTGCAATTGGATGGAGTCTTACAAGGAAGAGCCAAAGGGAAGCCTGGCATATGATAGTGGAGAGAAGATGGATTAGTGAAGAGGATATGACATGGTGTCACAGATCCCAGAGGGAGGAGTGAAGAGGACATGACATTGTGTCTGTCACAGATCCCAGACAGAGGCACGTTTCAAACAGCAGGAGTGAGCCATAGGGTGGGATGGAGGTCCCTGGAAGGGTGGTACTTCAATGGGTGCCAGAAGCAGAAGCTGGGCAGCTGTGGATATGGAGGGAGGGGGAAGTGAGGGAGAAGATGGCTGTGATCGTTTTTGTGAAGAGCTTGATTGTGAAGTGGGGAGCAGAGCTGGAATAGATGAGGATCCGGGTCTCTGGAGAAGAAATTGCACGTACTTCATGCTGAATCTGTCAGCAAGAAAATCATCAGTTATATATAGGAGAGAGGCACGCGGCTCAGGGATGGCTCAGCTGGGACTGAGACCTGACGTGGGGCGGTTGGCTTGTGGTGGATTGCTATGGTGGGTCCTGTTTAGTGGCCAGGAGAAGAGAAGAGAGGCCATCAGTGGAAAGGAAGCTTGTGGGGACGCTAGCGCATGAGGAGGCTGAACTCATCACGGATTATAAGAGAATTTGTTGTCCAGAGAAACACGGTTGTATTGGCACACCACACTGCAAGGTTCTGCGATGCCAATCAGTGACATAGGTGAGCTTTTCCGCTGTCAGTAGCCTGTTCAAAAGAACGCAGAAAGCATAGACTGGGCTGGCCACGGTGACACCCTTCCCCACTGCCACCTGCCACCAATTCTGTATCGTTGGGTAGATCTTCCTCCCGTTTAAAAGCCAGGCAGGTGGCCAACACCAAGTGTTGAGCTTCCAGTCACCTTGTATCCTCCTTCTCTACCAGCACAGGGCAGTTAGGTAGTCCAGGCTATCCCAGACTGGTAGATGCTATAACACTCCTACCTGCCCACAGGTCTTCAGGCTGACCCGAAGTAAGGTGGATGATGACAAGGCACGCATCCTAATCCGGAGCCTGCTGGACCACCCAGCTCTTGAGGAGCTGGATCTGTCCCACAACCTCATTGGGGACCGTGGCGCGCGAGCAGCGGCCAAATTGCTGAGCCACAGTCGCCTGCGAGTGCTCAACCTTGCCAATAACCAAGTGCGGGCGCCTGGTGCTCAGTCGCTGGCTCATGCCCTGGCACACAACACCAACCTTGTCTCCCTCAACCTCCACCTCAACTGCATTGAGGACGAGGGTGGCCAAGCAATTGCCCACGCCCTGGAGACCAACAAGTGCCTCACCACGCTGCACCTCGGAGGCAATGAGCTGTCTGAGCCCACAGCCACACTCCTGTCCCAGGTGCTCCCCGTCAACACCACACTCATCAGCCTCAACCTCTCCTGCAACCACATCGGGCTGGTGAGTCACCACTTCTGGCGCAGGCGTGCATGGGGTGGGATCCAGTTACCGTAGACCCTTGCAGGAAAGCGTTAGACTGTGCGGTGGACTGCATAGAGACTGTGTTCTCATCTGTCGTCTGCACCCCAGCGTCCGTTTTCTCCTTTCATCTTCATGTGTCTGCAGTATACATGCATGCATACCTGTTTTTGCATGTATGAGCCTGTGCTTGTGTGTGCATGCATGTGGACACTCAAAGTTGAGGTCAAGGATCATCCTCAATTGCTCTTCCACCTTATTCACTGAGGCAGGGTCTCTCAAGCAAACCCAGAGCTCTCTGAAATGACTAGTCTTGCTTGCTAGCTTGCTCTTAAGGTCCTCTGTCTCTCCCTGGAATTCCAAGTGGGCTGCTATGCCCACTCAGCATTTCTATGGGTTCTGGAGACCCTAATTCCAGTCCTCACGCTTGCCCACGAGTGCTTTCTCCACAGAGCCAACCTCCCAAATCCATGTACCAAACAGATGGGCTACATGTGTCTTTGCAAAAGGTAACCCATCTGTATGAAAGTGTGTGTCCATGTGATCCTCGGACATAATAAAAAATGATCCCTCTGCCTCTCTCCTCCCCAGGATGGCGGGAAGCAGCTCCTGGAAGGCATGTCAGACAACAAGACCATCCTGGAGTTTGACTTGCGTCTGTCAGATGTATCCCAGGAGAGCGAATACCTCATTGGCCAGGCTCTGCATGCCAACCGAGAGGCCACCCGCCAGCGGACCCTGAGTCCTGGCTACTTCATGGCACCCATCACTAACAACAGTACTGAGAATTCCGTAGGCTAAGATGGGGGGGACAGGGCTTGAACAGTGATCTGATGGGCCCCTGTAACAGCCATCCCTTCATCTCACACCCTTGCTACGCCTGTCCCTGGGTCTGAGGGAGAAGAGGGGATCGTGAATCTCCTTAAAATAAGTTTGCACGCATGAAGATGCTGAGGTAGGGAAGGGAGCCTAAGGATAAAGAGAGGGTAAGCTAACTCCTGCACCTGGAAGTGGCCATTACTAGACCTGCATAAATGATCAGCTTCCAGGAACAGGGAAGGCGAAGGATTCTAAAGAGAGTCTCCCTGCCCAAACTCTTCATGAACGCCATCTACCTCAACTCGGCCCACCCTTTCCCTTTCTGCTAAGCAGACCCTAGAGCTCTGATCTCAATCTACACATACACACACACACACACACACACACACACACACATACACACACACACACACATACACACACACACACACACACACAGAGAGAGAGAGAGAGAGAGAGAGAGAGAGAGAGAGCGCCTGTCTCGGCTCTCCTACCCTGCCTGAAGATGCCACCTGCCTGTCACCATCCTCGTGTACCCCACTTCTAATCTCATCGCTAATTCTCAAGGTGGGAAGGGGTAACAAGTGACAGAGGGGCTCAGACAGAGACATCCTACCAAGGACAGGGAAGAAGCATCACTCCGAGGGGGGGATCAGTGAGTCATCCACACTTTTATTATCCACCAGTGTGATTTGTACAATCTTTGCGCTTGGAATTCCATGACAAAAAGGCCACAGTGTGATGCACCCAGTTTGACAGAACTCTTCTGTCCTCTCCCGAGCCAGGCCCAGCCCACCCCGCAAGCCCTTATCCTCAGGACAAACAGTCTTCCAGGTACCCTCCACAAGTCTCTGTCGCTCTGGGACTGCCCACCCTGGGGCTACACCCGTAGGAACCACATCAGCCTATGGATCCGTGAGAGGATCTGACCGACCCATTCAGGTCAAGGCCCTTATCTCCCAACTCTCCTCGAGCTGAGTGGCCCAGAGTCCACCTCACCAAAAGACGGCTGACTGAACTGGAGCTGCAATCCAGGGGGGCCAGCACTCCAGGGACTCTTTGCAACAAGCAGACACAGAGCAGAGCACCAGAGGGGACTTGGGAGTGACCATGTGTGTGTGTGCCTGTCCGGGCAACCCAGAGCCATCTGTGCCTGACACCCTCTTGACAGTTCCAGAGTGCAAACATGTAGGTGTGAGGGTGTGCGTGTGTGTGTGTGTGTAGCCACAGCTGCTAGCAGAGGTTCTAATTAGAGAAACAAGAACATTCAGTGTAAAGTTTAATTTTAGAGATTAATTAATTTTCTGGTTTTCATTTTCCCTGGCAATCAATAAAGCTACCAAGAAAAGAGACCAAAGAATTGCTCTCTCTCTAAGTCTGTGCGTGTGTGGGAGGTGAGGCTGACTATATGTAAAGACCTAGGCAGAAATGGTCAGGCAGAAATAATAACAGGGCTTCCCCTCCTCCTCTCCCAAGGCCGAGCTCTGTCTCTGGACCCAGCATGACAGAGACTGAGCCAAGTCCTTCCCTCCCTGGAGCTGTGAGGTACCCAGGCTGCCCCTAAATGAGAACAAGACATTCAGGTGCCAGCTGGCCAAGAACTGGGGCCCAAGGCCACAGCTCCCCCACCACCTGTGCTTCAACAGATGCCTTGCTCAAGCGAAAGTGGGGTGCTCCAACAGCCAAGCTACCCCCACAAGGGGACAAACTCAGACTCGGGGTCCTAGAGGGTTCAGTGCTCGTAGGCCAGTGGACACTGCTGTCCAGGAATCCTGGTGGGCAGCTAGGCTGATTCTGTCTGCCCAGACCTCTCCCTCTCTCCTCACCCAACCATCTCTGTATGGTTAGAAAGCATCCCCACAACTTGGACTTCCCACATCCCCCCGGGGAGAAGGGAAAGGGAGCCAGAAGAGATGTTGCATAGGTAGGGGCCACTCCCATTGCTTGGCGTTGGCCTGGCATGGCCAGGAGGAAGAGGGGAGGCCAAGAAGATGGAGTTCTCATGGTGACGGCAAAGCACGAAGCAGAGGGAGCAAGACTGGATGGATGTGAGCCCAATCCCTGGGTGCTAAGTCTGCTTGGAAAACTTCAGCCAGGGCAGGTGGGAGAGCAAGGGGCCAAACACAGACATGCACGATGAAGTACAGTGGGGTGGAGGGGGTTAAGGGAACAGAGGGAGTGGGAGAGCAAAGTTGGTGTCAAAGCTTTGAAGGGACAGGACAGGGGCTGGTGCCCTGGGGCTGTGGCATAATGCCCTTCTGAAGACTTAGAACTTCAGCTCACAAGCTAAGAGGAAGTGGAGGGTCTGGCAAGAATTGCTCTCCTGCCTCTGGAATTGAGTGCCTCTCCAGCTAGGGCTTGTGATGGACTCAGCTGCACCCAGGCCTGTGTAAGGGACACACCACTTCTTGCGCATCTCCGAGAGGAAAAGCTATGCCGCCGCTGCCACCCCTTCAGAGCTGGTCTCACTCCACCATCACCAGCTCTGCTCTTTCTCTCACCTGCCTCCTGAGTTCTCTTAACACCAACGTGTGTCTCAAGCTCCAGTCCAAATGGTCACTCACTCTGGCCAACTTTAATGGGCCTCCAGGATGGCACCTTAGCCTCCTTAATGGAAGCACCTACCGAGAACCCAGGGGAGGAAGCAAAGCCTCTGATTGATGGGAGGCTGGGTCTTTTCCAGAAAGGGCCGGGATGTGCCCTCCCCAGCTTCACTTCCCTCCCCCTGAACCCTGACAACAGCTCTTCAGAGCCAGTAAGCGCCCCCCCAGGCGAATGACGTCATTGGTGTGATGAAAAGTCCCTCCAGGACTGGACCTCTGGGGCGCAGTGAAATAAACAACCGGGGTGGGAGCGGCAGAAAGGAACCACTGAGCCTCACCCACCGGCGCCAAGAAGTCAAAACTTTTTCAAGGTGTTTAGAGGAATATTGGGCTGCCAGCTGGCCTCTTTAAGTAGGTGGTTGGAAACCAGCCCTGCCGCTCTTCACCAAACCACCGCCCCGCCCCTGGGGACTTGGGTGGGGCGAAGCAAAAATAAAAAATAAAAAAGCCATAAATGCCCTACCTGAGGCCTGCCATGATGGTTCCCTTATTGGGGAGGCCAAAAAACGGGTTCCACATCATAGTTGCCTGGTAACAGTCAAGACTCGATGAAAGCCTGGGGGTGGGAGGGACCTCGCGTGCGTGTGGAAAAGTAAATGTCCCCGTAGGAGCTCGGTGGGGACTGAAAAAGAGCAACCTCTGCCCCGGTGAGTGGGATTCTCAGAGAGCTGCCAATCTCTCCATCCTCTGTCCGTGTACAGGGAAGCAATCTCAGGCCCTCTGGAGTCTTGTCTGGGCGTGCCCCTCACCTCCCGCCTTCACGTGTACCCTGCCTGGCCTCTGTCACCATCCTGCCTTCCCCTGCTACGCACAGGGGCACAACACATCAAGGGGCAGGAGGGAGAATGAATGGCGCAGGCTTCCTCCAAGAGCGGGAGGTCACAGTGAGGTCTCCACGCAGGAGCCATGGCGGTGCAGTGGTCGGTGACTGTGGCCCAGACACCCCTCCTGACGATGGACGATAAGGACCGGGAAGTAGAGGGCGTCGTGGTAGGGCGGCGGTGGCCCGGCCTCCTCCTCGTCGTCCTCGTCCTCGTCGTCCCGCATACTGGCCTGGCTCGACAGCCGCGTCTGCTCCGTGGGGCAGCTCGCCTCGTTGACACTCCCGCTCCGGCTGCGCCACAGGCAGCTGCGCCGGGAGCCGTAGAGGCGACCGAGCGAGAAGCGGCTGCCCCCGCACCCAGCACTGGCTCCAGGCCCCTGGCCGGCCCGCGGGCTGGCGCAGATACTCAGCGCACTGCGCGAGAAGATGGACGAGCTGCTGACCGCTCGCTGACAGTGCTCGCAGCTTCGCCGGTACGGGGCCACGCCCGCGGCGCCCGGGCCACCCACTCCGCCGTAGCGACACGTGGGCGCGTAGCCACCGCCCCCTGCCCCGCCGCAGCGCGCGCCCAGCCCGGCCAGGTCCATGAGCACCGCTTCCGAGTAGCTGGGTACCAGCTGCTGGTTGGAACGGATGTGCCACTCGAGCTCGGTGCTGTCCACCGTGTTGACCCGCGGCAGGCGATGAGTGAGCGGCGGCAGCAGCTCGTCGCTGGGACTCAGGCCACCGCCCGCGCTGCTGGCCGAGCCTGGCCCCTCCAGACCGAAGAGCTTCTCCACGTGGTAGTGCGCGTACGCCGTGCGATACTCGGCCAGCACGCGCAGCGGCCAAGACAGCGTAAGCAGCGCTGCTGCCCAGAAGGCAGATGAGCAGGCATACCAGGGTGGCCGGGTCGGGTCGGGAAAGGCCACCATGAACTCGCGGAAGTCCACGTTCTTAAGATGCATGCCCTCTCGCGCCTCCATGTAGTCGTCCAAGCCCTCGTTCTCGGCGAAGAAGCGCGCGCGCTGGCACAGGTATGCGTTCTCCGCCTCCACGCTGGCGAAGCTGAAGCACTTGGTGAAGCGCAGCCGCGTGGCCGGCGCGCCCTCCAGCCCCACCAGTGCCTTGGACACGTCCCGGACGCCACAGCGCGCGTAGTCGAATTCGGCCTCCGCCACGTGTGTGTTGACACGCTCGTGGTAGACCTGCAGCGCGCAGGAGGAGGCTGGAGTCGCAAGGGGAACATACCGCGGCTTGTCTACCCATCCCAATACCGAGACGGAAGTCACTATACCTGGGATCATCTCCATCATCATCTCCTCCCCCTGCCTCTCCGATAAGTGGTGGTTGCCCTGAAAACCCTGTACCACGCACACCCACCTCCTCTAAGAGTCTTGGGCTGAGATCCAGAGGCCTGGGTTTAAGCCTAACACTGCCAAGTAGAAGCAACCCCAGGCAAGTCTGACCTGAGGTCTCCTTAGCTGTGAATAAGTAGTCAGTAATAATTACTCCACTGGACAGGTAAGCATATATGTGTTAAACCATCTGCAGCTAGGACGCTCTGAGCAGACTCACCCTGGAGCCAGCTAGCTTAAGGCCCCTCTCCTCACTCACTATTTGACCTTGGACAGGTTTGTTTTTTTACTACACACCCATTTGCTCCTTTGTAAAACGTGATATACCTACTTCATAGGTTTGCTGTAAGAAATAAATCGTTTATAAGTGCCTAGAGCTTGGCTCTGTTGGTGTCTGCTGCTATTACTGAGTGTCCATGGGGGGCTGCTGCTGCCTCATGCTCCCTCACAAGCGGGGAGAAAGGCAGGCAATCCAAGCAACCTCTCTCATCTTGAATGGCCTGCACTCACCTCCAGCCTCTCACCTGGGTGGTAGTGTAGGCATCTCCATTGCGGTATCGGGTGACCTGCCGGGTTCGTCGCACATAGTGATAGCTGATGGCCTTCCACCAGATGCAGGGGGTGGCCTGCTGCATACGGCCCACACGCTCCCGAACACTGCTCACATCCACTCGGTGCTGCAACTCGTGGCGGGCTTGGCAGTGCCAACACTCCACCAGGTAGACCGCGTACAACATGAGCAGGAAAGCCAGGGGGATGTAGACATAGCCGTTGGAGCAGGGGCTGTCATGGTACATGAGGCTATTGCCCTGGTAGGCGCTGCTGAAGGTGAGGCGGGTCACTGTGGTGACGTGGCACCAAGCCACTGCCCCCAGGCAGCCGTACATGAGCAGCGAGAGCAGGAGGCACTTCCAATGGGACTCACGGCAGAGAGATTTGGTGAAAGAGGGCTGGATGGGTCGTTGCTGCTTAGATGGGCAGGGAGGGGTGCCAAGAAGAGGACGAAGTGAGACAGAATGGCAGTACCCAGCACAGAGATTGAGAGACAGAGGCCGGCACAAGGGTTACAGACAGGAATGTAATAGGAAGAGAAAGATGGGAACCAGTGACCAGAGATAAACACAGAAGTGACCCAGACGGAGCCATGAGGACAGAAAAAGTGACCAGAACACCAATACAGGAAAGTGCAAAGAGAGATACCCCCAAGAGGTGGAAGTGGAGACCCAGGAAGCAGAAAAGACACCGACGGATAGGATGGAATCCAGAGAGGCCAAGACAGACACAGGATGACAATGAAGGAAGAGAAGGTGTGGATGGGGAAGAAGGAACAGACAAACAGGCATTAGCGAAGGCAGGTCCCTGGTCTGGAGAGTAAGCAAGGACCCACTGATGTCATCTCCCCACTTAACAGGGCCCTGACTTCTGGCCCTGACTTCCAGGTGGCCCAGGAGAGTAGGGAAGGACCCACTGACATCATCTCCGGAGCCACATAACAGGGAGTTAACTATCTGACTTCTTGCAGATAGTTTCAGTCCTGCAGATAGCACGCTCCCTTGGCTCACCCACCTCTCCTCTGCCCCCACAGAAGAGATCTAACACTTCCTTTAGAGAAGGGCCTTAACCCAGGCCAATCTCATTTCTTTTCCCTTTCCGATGATCTGCGAGTCTTCCTACTGCTCACACCTGCCTCCCAACAAACACACATTCTTCCCCTCTGTTCTAGGGTAGGAAAGAAGGGCTGGAGCCCCTTCACACAAGACAGTCCAAAAGGGCAGAGGCCTGTGGCTAAGGAGAGGAGGGGATCGGGATGAGGAAGACATTGGGAGTCCAGCCATTTGTCACTAATTTCTGATACTCTCCTAGGTCTGTCTGTTAAAAGCATTTGGCATGTTCTGAGTTGTTTACGTGTCTACTTCTCTCCCAGATGGAGTGCTCCTGAGGGCAGGGCCCATGGCTCATTCTCTTTGCTTCCTAAGTGACACCCATGGGGCACATAATCAATGAAGGCTGAGTCTGATTGCTCAAGTAGCCTGTCTTCCCACCCCTTCTACATTGTTGCATCCCCATGCACATGCGTGTGCACACACATACACACACAAAACCGTCTGCTGCAGTGGTGACTGGCCCCTTCAGCTCCTCATGCCTGGCCTTGGGGCCAGCCAGAGAGAGAGAGAAAGCAGTGGGAATGAAGTGTACATTTAGACAGCAGGCCCTAGATTTCTGTGGATAGGTAGGAGGGACAGCATGTGCCTGCAAGGAAGGGAGCGTACCCTTGCCTTTCAGGATCTGTGTCCTTGGAAGCTGGGTATCTGCGTGTACCTGTATGCCCACTTGGCTATGTGCCGTCCCAGTGTGAGTACAACTGAAAGGGGCTACCCGAAAGTCTATTCCCACTGTCCTCCTGCCCCTGTTCAAAAGGCATGGTGTGCACAAGAGTGCATGGGAGGATGGGGCGGAGGGCTTACAGTATTTCCCTTAGTTTCTTTGTTTCCAATTCTCAAAAGACTAAAGACCCTAATTAGGTACATGCTTAGTACTGACTCAAAAATTCTTAAGCTTAGTGCCCCCTAGGGGGAGCAGCCAGCATGGAGAGAGAGGTGAATAGCCCCCTTACACTCTCACGCTCCCAGTGACCCCAGGGGGTATGGCCTCTGTACACGTCTGACTTTCCTGTGGTCCCAGCTCGGACGACACCATTGCTTCCCCAAGGCACCCTTCTTGGTTCCTAGCCCCTCCAGTCCTCCTTCCCGGCCTTCAAGGTGGGATGCTGCCCACCATGCTCATCCAGAAGCCGACGTAGCCCCTCTCTGCTAAGCCCGGGGTCTGCGAGGCTCCGCCCCGGGCCCCTCCCCCTACCCAGGACCCCCGAGCCCCGCCCCCGGCGCGGCCCCTTCCTCGCCTCCGCGGACTGAGCGGGCCGCCAGGTCGGGGCAGCGGCGCCGGACTGCGGCTGCAGCGGCCGGCTCGGGGTGCGGGGCGCCGGCCGCTCTGCGGCGGAACCGGCGGGGACCGTGTGAGGCGCGGGGGATGGGGGCCGGCGAGATGCGGGGGATGGGGGCCGGGTCGCGGCCGTACGGGGGTACCGAGGGCCGCCGGCTCTCACCTCCTCTCGGGCGGGGCCCTCGTCCGCCGCTGCCATGGGCTCCTCTGGGACCCCGGAGACGCCACCGCCGCCGCCGCCGCCGGCGCTCTCTCCCGCGGCCGAGCCAGGGGGGGACATGGCGTAGAGGGGGCGCGTCGAGCTCAGGACCTCCCGGGGGGCTGCCAGGGGCCGGGGGCATCCTGCGCTGGCCCTGAGGAGGGGGCGCGAGGGGCGGGGCCCTCTCTGCTCCCCACCCCCCGCCGGGGGGAGGGGGCCTAGAAAGGGCACGAAGGGGGGGGCCGGAGGTGGGGGGATGGGTGGGAGGGCGGGCTGGAGGGGCCGGGCTGGGGGGGCCGGGGCCGGGGGCGGGTGTCACCTTGAGGCCCTCGCGGCGCCGCTCCGCCTCCCGCCCGCTCCCGCCGCCGCCTTTTGTCTGAGACGAGCTGGAGCCAGCGCGCCCCCCCTCTTCCTCCCAGTGCAGCAGAGCCCCGCCCCCGGCCCCCCAAACTCCGCCTTCACCAAGCCTTCCTAATAACCACCACCACATCGCCAAAGGGGTGAAGCAACAGGGGCTCTCCACACCCTTTCTCTCAACCCTGCTCACCGCATCTTCCTCCTGCCTGCCCTTTCTGGGAAGATCGCAGCCTCAACCCCTCTCCAGCTGCCCTCGCTAGAAGGGCTCTAGGAAGTCAACCAGCGTCCCTCTTCCATCCTCAAGTCCTTGAGGCTGAAGACTGGGGACTGGAAAATAAGTCTGGGCATCCCAGGGAAGACCGTTGGTCCTAATTGCGTGGTAAGGAGTTAAATCAGGAGACAGACTCCGGAGGGCTGGAATAGGGTAAAAGAGAAGACACTGACGCTAGATCCCAGAAAGGACTCCTAGAGGGCAGAGACTGGAGACGCTAAGCCCCTCACAAGAGTAGCCCCAGAAAAGCAATGAAGTGTATCCAGTGCCCTAAGCTAGGGGTCAAGGACATCTAAGTTCTAACTCTTTATTCTGGCTCTGTCATAATAGGTGTGCGACCTTAGACAAGTACCTCCTCCCTCTAAGTCCTTGTCTCCTCCCCACTAGGCTGCCAGGGTAGGGAGACAAAGTCACAGACCACAGAGAAGCTGAGTAACTGCAGGCAGCCAAGCCCTTGGAGCATCCACCCACTGCTGTTCCTGGCATTGCCTAGGACACACAAGAGGAGACTGGTATTTTTTCGGGCATGCATTCCTAGGTACATCCACAAATAAGCAAGTACTTGGCACCTACTGTATGTCATGTATAGAAATAAAATATAGTTTCCCACCCTCAAGAAGCACAGCCCAGTTGAGAAGACATGCAGTACAATCTTTATTATAGAGTGTGGTGAGAGGCAGGCATGGTCAGTCTGTGTGTGTGTGTCTGTGTGTGTGTGTGTCTGTGTGTGTGTGTGGTCACTGTATTACCAGGGTCTTTGACATGCAAAAACTGTTCTTCCTTACCCGTGTAGGGAACCAAGGCAAGTGGAGAGAGGGTGAGTGCTTATGGGGTCCCCCGCCAGCACCTACAGAATTACTCCTAGAATTTAGAGTTTTCTGGGGGAAAAAAAAGTTTATGAAGTGAGGTGACACACATCTGAGGCAGAAGGATCAATACTTTGAAACCACTCTGTACTACATACCAAAACACTGTCAAAAAGGGGGTAGGTTTGTCAGGCGGTTGTGGCACACGTCTTTAATCCCAGCAGAGGTAGACAGATTACTGTGAGTTCGAGGACAGCCTGGTCTATGAAGCGAGTTCCAGAGCAGTCAGGACTATTACACAGAGAAAAGGGGGGGGAGAAGAGCAGGTAGTGAGTTGGGGCTGTGGTCCAGTAGCAGGACACTGTGTGGAGCCCTAGTTTCAATCGCAATACCGGAAGTCCCTTTGGAGTAGGAAGTGGCCTTGAGGCAGTTTTGTTATCTGGGGACAGGAAGTAAGCATCCTCAGGTACCCCTGTGCTCCCTTGCCTCTTCTGGATCAGGAGAACCACTCCCTCCATCCCTACTCCTGCTTCTGCCTCCATCTTCCAAGTGAGGACCGGAGGCTTTCTGGCCACCTGAAGTGTCAGCCAGAATGACCCTCTTCAGGTCAGAAGTCCATTCTCCCTCAAAAGGATGTGGTCTCCAAAAGGGAGAGCTTCACATCCACACCACAGCGCAAGAGGAGTCTCTCTTGGTGTCTCTTTCCAGTGGTCCCCACCCTTGCTCTTTGGGAAGCCTGCCTCACAGCCAGCTTCAGCCCCTCACTCTGGTGCCAGCCCCTCATCTCACTGTGTTCATTCCTCCTGCACATAGCCCATGTGGACTCACCACACTCTCAGTTCAGTGATGCTCTTCCTCCTGATGCCATCCACTGTCTCCCTACCTCAGGGGACGTTGAAACTTCTTTGGTCAACTCCAGAACTTCCAAGAGACCACCCCCATCTTCTCTGGCCATAGCCAATATCCTTCCCTGGAAACTCCAGGAAACAGGGGTTGAAAGGAGGAAGTAGTGGAAGAAGCTGACCGTCTGGTCACCCTGGAAACTGGACCTGTTTCTCTGAAAATAAGTCTAGCTCAGGTGCTGGAGGTGGGAAGTAGAAGCATCCAAAGGGAACCAGAAGACACCAAAAAGGGGGGGGGGGGGCTGAGTGGCCACACCTGGGAGAGAACTGTTGCTAAGAAAAGTCAGGGCATGACCACACTACAGCCAGAGTCAAAGGCGATTCTTTTCGAGAACACCGCCACTGGGGTCCTCTCCACTGTGAGAGTGACAGAAAGGCTCTCTGTCAGAGTATAGTTGCTTAGGCTGGGGCTGTGGGTGGCTCGATACTGCCCTCTTGTGGTCAATAAAGGGGTTGCCACACAACTGTTAGGGTTCAGGACTAGACAGACACCTGGTTGGTAGTAACAGTGTCATCTTCAAATTTGGCTTCTTTGTGAATTAGAAAGGAGGTCCCTGCACTTTCCTGAGTCTGTTCCCTTGCAGAGTTCACAGGTTCCACCATCAGTGAGATTTAGATCGTGATAAGAATTTCATTGACGAAAACTTATAAAACATAGGATTAGGTCAGAAGAAGCCAGTTCTGTATTTTTTCTGACTATGGATTCTTGGGCAAGTCAGTTGACCTTTCTGGGCCTTGGGCAGTTTCTTTAACCTGTGGAATGTACATTTGCTTAAATTTTGAGAATGGGAGAGGAGATTGAAAACTTCTGACCCTAATGGAGTGTTTGTTGTTGTTTTGATTGTTGGGGTATTTGTTGTGGGGTATCATGCCAAGGATCAAATCCAAGGCATTGCATTTACCAGAGAAGCATTCTACCCTTTGATCTACATTCTTAATAGATGCCTTGGTTCCTTGACTATCCTGACAGGATCCCACCTGCCTTCTGCTCAGCGCGTCCTCTGGCTAGTCCTCTAGTTGGATGGAGAGCGGTGGGAGAGAAGAGGCGGCTTCTCTTCTCAGCTCTTTCCCTCCCCATCTCCAGTTCAAACTGAACCGATTTTGTCCCTCTCGCCACTCAGGAGGTAGCTGGCCCTGCTGTGTGTCAAACATTCCAAGCGGCAACTGCCAGAGACTTTAAAAGATCTCTTTGTTTTATTTTGTTATTGTTCCTGCATGTGTGCATGTGCACAGTGTTCACACCAAGTGCCCATGCAGGTCAGATGAGGGCATCAGATCAGACATCAGAATGTAGGTGGTTGTGAGCCCCCTTGTGGGTGCTGGGAACTGAACCTGGGTCCTTCACAAGAGCAGCAAGTGTTCTTAACTGCTGGAGCATCTCTCCAGACCCGGCCAAAAACTTTTAGAAGACTGGATTGTTTTTTCTTATGGTGATGGCATTGGTGATATTGGAAATGATAGCGACTATTGGTTGTTACTGTTACTGTGGTTATTGATTTGTCTCTCGGATCAGAGGATATCGGATATATCAATATAATTCATATATGTTTGCAAATGAGTGAATGGTTGGATTAATAGCATAAGGTTCCTGGGGAAAGAGCAGAAGAGAATGGCTTAGTAGTTATCTACCCCAGCGTCCTTTCTCCAGTGCCAGGAATGCAATGCAGCTGTTCCCTGAGTGGGTAAGGACCTTCAAAGGGAAGAGCAGCTCATGTGTGGGTGGTGTTCTCAACCCCACTATGTCGAGGAAAAGCAAGTCAGGGAGAGAAAGATGTTTCATGGCTGGGGCTGGGCTGGAGACCTCCATAGTGTCAGGGGCCTCCCCATCCTGGTTCCACTGTGAGGAACTAGACTTCTCTGACTACTAGGGGTAGCCAGATACTGTACCCACAAAGTATCACTACAAAGTATGACCTGCAAAGGCCAGTGCATCACCCTGTGAGGAAGGAGAAACCACATGACCACCATGACTTGTTGGACAAGTCTGTCCCAGAAAACCCACTTCTCCAAATCACATCCTCCTGCCAAATCTGGGGAGCTGGCACAGGAGACTGTTTATAAAGATTCCCCAAGAAAAAGCTGCTTCCCTAAAGATAATGAGGTGTGCCCCCTTCCTACCCATAACCCTGGGCACTGATAGGAAAAGATAAAAAGACAAGAGAAATTGAGAAAAATAGGCAAGGGGGGCTGGAGAGATGGCTCAGCGGTTAAGAGCATTGGCTGCTGTTCCAGAGGACCAGGGTTCGATTCCCAGCACCCACATGGCAGCTCACAACTCTCTGTGACTCCAGTTCCACAGGATCCAACACCCTCACACAGACATATATGAAGGCAAAAACACCAATGTGTATAGAAGAAGAAGGAGAAGGAGGAGGAGGGGAAGAAGAAGAAGGAGAAGGAGAAGGAGAAGGAGAAGGAGAAGACGAAGAAGAAGAAGAAGAAGAAGAAGAAGAAGAAGAAGAAGAAGAAGAAGAAGAAGAAGAAGAAGAAGAAGAAGAAGAAGAAATTGTTAGTGGAGCACCAGCATCCTTCCTTGTCGGAAAAAAAAGAAAAGTAAAGAAAAAAGAAAAATAGGCAAAGGATAGGAAGCAAAGCCTTCCCATCTGTGCTGCCTGGTCTTATGTCAGCTTGACAGGAGCTAGTTACCTAAAAGGAGAGAACCTCAATTACAATACTCCATAAGACCCAACTGTGGGATAATTGGGGGGAGTGTCAAGACAGGGTTTCACTGTAGCTTTGGAGCCTGTCCTGGAACTAGCTCATGTAGACCAGGCTGGCCTTGAACTCACAGAGATCTGCCTGCCACTGCCTCCCCGAGTGCTGGGATTAAAGGCGTGTGCACCACCACCGCCCAGCAGGACATTTTCTTAATTAGTGACTGATGGTGGGGGGCCCAGCCCATTCTGCGTGGTGCCATCCCTGGGCTGATGGTCCTGGATTCTATAAGCAAGCTGAGTAAGCCATGAGGAGCAAGCCAGTAAACAGTACTCCTCCATGTCCTCTGCATCAGCTCCTGCCTCCAGGTTACTGCTCTATTTGAGTTCCTGTCCTGACTTCCCTCATTAATGAACAGTGGTGTGAAAGTGTAGCTGGAATAAGCCCTCTCCTCCCCAACTTGCTTTTTGGCCATGGTATTTCCTTGGAGCAACAGAAACACTAAGACACCATCCCACCAACCTATGTGGTCTCCCCACAAAGCAGCCAGTTTGTGCAGAAAAAAAATACCCTTTTTAAAGAATGCACGAATAGATAATGAAGACACAGAACTGAAAGAAGGAACGAACAAACATGGGATTAATGAATGAAATAAAAGGGAACGGGAAGGGTGAAATGATGAACGAACGAATGAATGAATGGGCGAAACCACATAGGAGTGAGTCAAGACGGGTAACCAGAGACTCCCAGCCTACGCAGGCAGCAGTCAGGGGGATTCTGAGGGGCGGGGCTCTACCCGGAAGCGCCTTTGAGGGGCGGGGCTGTGGGCGTGGTAGTGACTGGCCGCCACTTCTTGGGCCCGGGGGCGGGGCAAGAGAGAAGACTGGACTAGGGACCGTTCAGCTGCCCAAAGCATCCGCCTCCGTGGACCTGGCTGGAGCCCCGGACCTCTCGCGCTTCTGGACCGTTCCTTGCGTCTGCACAGCCGGGTAATGAGGCCTCTCGGAGAGGGACTCTGGTTCTGTTAGGCGGCCCCACAAACCCGGAAAAGCGCGCAGCACATCTCAGAGTTAGATCCCGCTGGACCCCGGACCCCGGGCTGGGGCGGCCGGCATGTCGGATGCGCGGAAGGAGCCGGACGAGGCGGACGACAGCCAGTGCGACTCGGGCATAGAGTCGCTGCGCTCTCTGCGCTCCCTGCCCGAGCCTCCTGCGGCCCTAGTCTCCGGACCATCGCACAGAGGCTGTCCACAGCCCTGGAGCCACCCTCCAGAGACCCACAAGAAACCAGGGGAGAAAGAAGATG
Source organism: Arvicola amphibius (assembly GCF_903992535.2). Lineage (NCBI taxonomy): Eukaryota > Metazoa > Chordata > Mammalia > Rodentia > Cricetidae > Arvicola > Arvicola amphibius. The sequence goes on along the minus strand of NC_052055.2, from coordinate 72,187,170 downwards.
CAGATGGAGAGCGGGCGGACTCAACCTATGCCTCCTCCTCTCTCACTGAGTCCTTGCTCTTGCTGGGAAGACCCGAAGTGGAGGACCGGGCCCCAGGCTCACCGCTGCCCCACACGGAGGTACTGAGCCCTCAGCAACTCGAAGCGCTCACATACATCTCTGAGGATGGAGACACGTGAGTAAAGTAGCTAGTCTGAGATCCGCTGCTCCGTCAGAGGCTTCCCGGGAGCTGTAACTGACTGGGCATCCACCACCACCATCACCACCCAAGAGGATAGACCCTTCCTGGAAGGGCCAACATCCTTCTCTAAACTTAACTCACATAGCCTACTTTTAAGCAATAGCCAGGTTCACACCAAAAGACCAGACACCATCTCCCTCTTTTAGGGGTAGGCAGAGCTAGCAGGGCCCTGGGAACCAGGAACACCAGCCAGAATCTTGAAAAAAATCTACCAATGACCCACCCCTGGGAAGAGAAATTCCCCACACCAATTCAGTTTTTATTTATTTATTTATTTATTTTTGGTTGGGAGAGGGGACGTCCCTGTTTGCTCAATATTTGAGAGCCCAGGGTCCGAGTTCAGAATGCCCTGTCCCTAGGAACAAAAGCAACACCAGCTTACGGTTGCCATTTGAGCCCAGGAAGCTGAGTTAAGGGTTGCCTCAACTCCCTGGTTGCCTGTTTGGAATTGGTTCCAAAAGCAGGATGCCTGGGCTGAGAATTCTTGCCCCAGCAAACAGGACAGGCAGCTGGCTGCCCCAGCTCACTTCCTCCTCTGCCGAGAAAAGGGAAGTGATGGCTTGGTGTCAGCCTCCCCAACACCCTCACCTCCCGAGCTCCCCAAATTCTTCTCACTGTCCTGTCTTATCTCTTCATTTTCCTGTTCCTCCCCTAGGCCTGGCTGGAGTCAGGTGCAGCTGGACTAAGAGCAATCGAGTGGCCAGTATGAGAATTGGCCTTAGGTAGAAGAACAGGCTAGCAGAGGGAGTGACTGGGCTTTGAGATGACAGACAGAATAGGGGCTGTTGGAATCCCAGATGAGAGGTGTGCTGAGACGCAGGGCGTACCTGTCCTGTGCCTGTTGGAGATATGGGGGTCTCCACCCTGTGAGTGGGAGAGAGGACGAAAGTCCTTTGTATTTGGTGCCTGGATCACAGCCCCTTAGCCCAGAACCTCAGAGTTTCGGGAGCTCCGTGCAGAACTTCTCCTGCTGCACTCCTTTGTGAACCTCTGGGCTCCAGACTTGACCCGCTCTGGCTAGAGACAGGTGCTGTGTACGGAGAAGCTCGGGACTCCCCAGCGGAGCTCTTTCCTCCTCTGGAGGTGGCTGGACTGTGGGAAGTGTGGAAGTGGGAAAGGAAGTGGGAGGAGGGGAGACTGAGGGAGAGAGGGAGGTGGCTGCAGGAATGTGACCCAGAGAGCAGGCCCTGGCCGAGGGGATTTCCAGAGTGGTTCCTCCCTCCCTCGTCACTCTCTCCTGGCCTTCTTTACTGCCTGCCTGCAGCAAAAGCTTGCCCCTCTCCTGCCTAAGTATCCCCCTCCCAAGCCCAGACAGGCCTTTAGCCAAATTGCCCCAAGGCAGCTGTCCAGGTTTGGGCGTTTAGCCCTAGCTTTCATTTTCCCCACCTGATGTGGGGAAACCCCAAGACTGGAACTTCCCATCCCAAATGCCCCAACTGCCCCATTGTCACCCCCTCCCCATCAAACACTGCACCAAACTCCCCCTGAGCTGTGCTTAGGAGAGGGTTTCTGACCAGGCCTCCTCTGGCCTGCCCAGGCTGCAGAATGGGCCTCTTGACTTATGGGTAGGGCAACAGATCGACATGCCACGCTCGCTCTCTCCCCTCCCTTGGAATGTGTGACATTGAGTTGCCGGGGGAACCCCACATCTGCCTCCTCCTGTCCTCCCTGTTGTGGGGAGGTGGGTAACTCAGCCCTGGAAACCCCCTCTGAGTTCCGCCAGCAGCTTTTAACTTTAGCTTTGAGCTGCAGCTGGCCTGGCAAGGCCCTAGGGGCAGAAGGAGGCTGGGTGTGGGCAAGTCGGACAGGAAGGCTGTTGTCCTCTCAGCACCCTGCCCACGTGCCCACCCAGTCAAGGCCTTCCACAGGTTAGCCGGCAGATCTTGGAGCTCCCACCTCCAGAATCCTGGCTTCCTGTGACAACCCCTTACTTCCTGGCCCAAACTCTCACTTCCTGCCCTGACTCGGTTGTGGGTAGCGACTTAGAGGTTGGTACATTCATTCTAACCCCAAGACTCTGGTATACCTTCTCCTGCCTGGGCCCTGACCCTAGCCCTCTCCTGCTGCAGGCTGCTCCACCTGGCAGTAATTCACGAAGCCCCAGCAGTGCTGTTCTGTTGCTTGACTTTCCTGCCCCAGGAAGTTCTGGACATTCAGAACAACCTTTACCAGGTAAGTAGAGAGAGAAGGCTGTGTCCAGATACCTGTCTGTAACCTGGCTACCAAATCCAACAGCCAAAACAGAGGCCATAGGAAGTCATTTGCCAGACGAGCCAGCATCTGCAACACAGATGACTGAGTAAGATGTAGCCTCTGCCCACGAGGTGCCCACAGGCTCATTGCCAGCACATCATTATATAGCATGGCAACAATTGTACTGAAGATCATACCAGCTTCAGTGGGGTCTGGTGACTTTGAGGGACAGGCAAGGAAGGCCAAATAAAAGAGGTGACATCTTTTTTTTTTAGTTGTTTTTATTAAGCTATATATTTTTCTCCACTCTCCTTCCTTCCTCTCTCCTCCCCTTCTACTTTCTCCCATGGTCCCCATGCTCCCAATTTACTCAGGAGATCATGTCTTTTTCTACTTCCCATGTAAATTAGATCCATGTATGTCTTTCTTAGGGTCCTCTTTGTTGTATGGGTAAGAGATGACATCTTAACTGAGTCTTAAAGGAGGGAGTTGTCAGAGAGACTGCCCTGGCTGTTCTGTCTTTCCTCCCCTCACTCAACCCCTGCAGACCAACCTTTGAGGATAACACAGATATCTCCAGAGGATGGAGGACTAAGAGTAGGGAGCTCTATTTCCCTCACCCTACTACCAGAATTGGAGTCCGAGTCCTAAGCATTTGGGGAAGGACTTGGGAGTAATCTCATGAATGATCCAACTCTGGCTTTTACAGTTACTTTCAGAGAAGATTCTAGAACTTAAAGATGGCTGTACCAGGCTGGAGAGATGGCTCAGTGGCTAAGAGTACTGGCTGCTCTTCCAGAGGTCCTGAGTACAATTCCCAACACCACAGGGTGGCTCACAACTATACATACATGCAGGCAGAACACTGTATGCATAATAAATAAATAAATCTTTAAAAAAAAAAAACATGGTTGTACCCTGTCCCCAAATATGTTCTCAGAGGTAGGAGCCTGCTGCAGCACCCTGTGACCCTGTGACCCTCTGTGCCTACAGACAGCACTCCATCTAGCTGTTCACCTGGACCAGCCAGATATAGTTCGAGCACTGGTGCTGAAGGGAGCCAGCCGGATACTACAGGACCAACACGGTGACACAGCCCTGCATGTAGCCTGTCAGCGCCAGAATCTGGCCTGTGCATGCTGCCTGCTGGAGGAGCAGCCAGAGCCAGGCAGAGAGCCATCTCATCCCCTGGACCTCCAACTGAAGAACTGGCAAGGTGCATGTAGCTCCAGGGCCTGAGGGGTAGAGGAGGGGTAAGGCAGGGCCCAAGTGACCCTGCCTGTTGCTGTTCCTCCAGGCATGAGCACTCAATACATCCTTACTAAGGGACCCAGTGAATGACTTGTTTCAGAATTTCCCCAGTGCCTGAAGTGTGTGAGCAGAAATCTAAATCCTGCCCTAAAGATATTTAATTTATTAGCAATTAGATGAACAAATGAACTCACTTTCTTTGTGCTACACATTGCCCTAGGAGCAAAGCTTACATCTGTGAGCAAAACCAAGGAAGAGAGAGACAGCTGATAACTAGACAGAGTGAACTATATGTGTGTTTAAAGGAAATGGGCGGTGGTGGGGAGCAGAGGGAGGAGAACTGGGATGGGGGGGTTGGCTTTTTGTAGGGTTGCCAGGGAAGTCCTCAGAGTCAAGGACCTTTGAACAGAAGAGACTAGAACATGATTTTTTTAAAAAAATGGACGTTTCAATCTAGGTCTGTATTACAGACAGGCTTGGAGAAAGGAAGGAGGTTCTAGCCAGGAGGGAAATAGCAAAATAAAGTAAAATAAAAGCCATGGGGCATATAGGAAGAAACCACCCATGGGTAGAGACTGGGCCATGAGGATCCCCAGGCAGGTGAAAGTCTGGAGCTACCAGGCGTGGGGTGTCTATTGGAAGAATGTGTGCATTTGGGGCTGTCACTCAGCAACCTGATCCTTGAAGCATGAAGGTTTCAATAACATGACTGAACAAATGGAAACTTTGAGTTCCTCTCCTCTCAGACTTCTGAGGGGGTTTTGGGGAGGTTGTATTTTAACAGTCCTGTGATTAGAGGCATTGAGTAGGTAGAGTCCCATGAGGCCAAAGGGTTGGGGAGTCCCTGAAGAAAAGGATCAGTAGACACCAAACAGCAGTCCCCACCTACTCCACCCCAGGTCTGGCCTGTCTCCACATTGCCACATTGCAGAGGAACCAACCACTCATAGAACTGCTGCTTCAGAACGGAGCTGACATTGACGCACAGGTGAGGCCACCAATCAGGGCGCCACCTGGCCCGCCACCTGCCACCATCTGGTCTAGCTGCAGGTCCCCTGCTAGTGTTAAACTCCAGAGCTCAGGCTCAGCCTGTTACCTCTTGACCTTCCTAACTGACACCCCCATTCATCTCCAGGAGGCCACAAGTGGAAAGACTGCACTGCACCTGGCTGTGGAAACCCAGGAGCGCAGCCTGGTGCAGTTCCTGCTCCGGGCCGGTGCCCGGGTAGATGCCCGCATGCTCAATGGTTGCACGCCTTTGCATCTGGCAGCCGGCCGCGGCCTCAACAGCATCTCATCCGCCCTGTGTGAGGCTGGTGCCGACTCCCTGCTGCTGAATGTAGAAGATGAGACACCCCAGGACCTGGCTGAGGATGTAAGAGACAGATGCTCTGCCTTGCAGGGCCTCCCACCCATAACAGAGTTGGGCTCTTTCAACTAGGCAAAGGACCTCATTAACTAAGTTAACAGTACTGGGCTCAGGTTGGGAATGCAACTCAGTGGACACATGGCTTGCTTAGCATGTAAGAGGCTCTGGATTCAGTCCCCAGAACCACATAAAGTGACAATTACCTATAATTCCAGCACTTGGGAAATGGGGGTGGAAAGATCAAATAACGAAGGTCTTCATCTATATAGCAACTTCAGGGCCAGCCTCAGCTCAACCCTTCCCTCTCCCCGAAACTGCTAGGGCAGAACAGGACTGAATCTTAACAACCATGACATCTTGGGCTGTCTTTGGCCCTCAGTCAGTTTCCTAAACTAGTCAGGCCCGAAGAGCCCAAACCTGGACTCTCACGGGAGTGAATCAGTGAGCACCAACATAGAAGACAAAGCCATGCTGAGGCCCGGGAGAACCCAGAGAGCAATACCTTCTGCACGCGGCTTCAGCAAATGTCTGCAGCATACAAACCTATACCTGGTCCAGGTCTTAGACCTTTTTTTTTTCTTTTTAAGACAGGGTTTCTTTGTGTAATAGCCCTGACTGTCCTGGAATTCACTTTGTAGACCAGGCTGGCCTCCAACTCACAGAGATCCACCTGCCTCTGCCTCCTGAGTGTTGGGATTGAAAGCGTGCACCACCACCACCTGGCAAAACTCCCATTTTCTTTTCTTTTATCTTCTTTTCCTTTTTTTTCCTGAGATGATTTCTCTATAGCTTTAGAGCCTGTCCTGGAACTCATTCTGTAGACCAGGCTGACCTTGAACTCACAGAGATCCACCTGCCTCTGCCTGAGTACTGGGATTAAAGGTGTGCGCCTCCTCCTACCAGCAAAACTCACATTTTCTATACATAAAAAATATTGAGCCAGGTATGCCGGCACATGTCTTCAGTCCCAGCACTCAGGAGGCAAAGGCAGGCATATCTCTGTGAGTTCAAGGCCACCCTGCTCTACGACGAAGTGAGTTCCAGGACAGCCAAGGCGGTTACTCAGAGAAACCCTGTCTCAAAAACAAACAAACAAAAATACTCAAAATATGTAATGCTCTTCTTTCCCCACTCCCCCAACACCACCACCAAAGATAGTCCAATGGACTAGATCAGCTCTAAGTCACTCCTGGCTTTGATATTCTGCATGACTTATTATAGAGTTTGTCTAAAGCCTTGGGGCTCTGCCATGCCCAGGTCACTCACTGTCTGGAAAGTTAGTATTGACAGGGTTCCTACCAGCTCCCTATTGCCCTCTCTCATGACCTTAAATTAACTCTGTTCCTCTCCATTGTCTTCCTCAGCTCCTTTCTTATTTGCCCTTTGATGACCTGAAAATCTCCGGGAAGCCACTGCTGTGTACTGACTGAAGCCAGGCCAGGGGTCCCACCTTTTCCTACCTGGAAGCTGGAGCCACAGCTGCTTCAGTTGGGGCCTAAGCAGCATGCTCTCCACAGAGGTCAGAGCCCCAGCACTAGTTGGGGCTAGTGTAGTCCTAACAGGAGAGGAAGGATTGCAAACGAGGAAGCTGGTCTGGAAGGAAGAACTTCCCAGGTGGACAGGATGGAGATTCTTGAAAGACCCTCAAAGCCTGCTTGCTTCTGTTGAAGATGGCATGGGCTGAAACTGACAACCATCAAGAAAACGGATGAGCAAACAGAACCCTGAGGGGCCTTACCTAAAACCCCTTTGTGAGCGTGCTTGGGACTGGAGGTTGAACCTAGAGCCTCCCAATGGTAGGCAAGCTTACTGTCAAGTAGCTCTATCCCCAGCCCTCTTTTTACTTTTAATTTTGTGGCAGGGTCTCACTGGGTTGCCTGAGATGGCCTGGAACACACTCTGTAGCCCCAGCAGTCCTTGAACTAGGATCCTTCTGCTCAGCCTCCTGAGTAACTGGGACTACGGGTCTGATGGCAGTGGGCCTGGGAGCACACACTTGTCTAGAGACTTCATACAGAAGGCTCCAAACTGAGCCTTTGGAAAGGGATAATTCTGTAACATGACACTAAAATGGAAGAGAGAGACTTTTAAAAAAAAATGTTTCCCTTCTACAATTGTTTGCATAGGCAGGCCGGACCTGTGATCCCGGGGTAAAGACAGAGACGGAAACTGGCCTTGAGCAAGGGGAGTAGGGCCTTGCTGTTATAATTCTGCTGGCCTTCCCTGTCACCTGGGTAGCGGAATTATGACACTTACTGGGTAGGGTGGGAGGCCTGGGAGTTCTCAGGCCTGCTTCCTGCCAGCACAGACACATCTGCTTCATGTGGGAATGGTCAGGGATGGAGGAATATGGAGACATGTCCCTGGAGATGCTGGAGACGTTGACCACAAGAAAGCTGCAACTCTACTTCCCTTCCCCTTAGATTCCACACACTGAGGGCCCTGCTAGGTCAGGCCCATGACTGGCATGAAGAACAAGAAGAAATAAACCAACATGGTTGTGATGTTTAGCGCTTATAAACCCTAAGCAAGTGCATTCTGTGAGTGAGCCAGCTATTAAAACTATAGACAACTAAATACATGGTCAGAAGTTGCAATGGGTGCTGAGAAGGGGGAAACTAGCAGGAAGGAGGGCAGTGGAGTGGGTGGAGAACCATTCTTTGGGTGGCCAAGGAAGCTTCAGATGGATGGTCTAGAAACTGGAACATAGAGCCTGGTGGTGGTTATCACACACCTTTAATCTCAGCACTTGGGTGACAGAGGCAGGTGGATCTCTGTGAGTTCGAGGTTAGCCTGGTCTACAAAGTGAGTTTCAGGACAGCCAGGGCTGTTACACAGAAAAACCCTGTCTCGAAAAACCGAAAGAGACAGACAGAAGTTGTGACACAGGATGAGCAAAGAAAGGGGCAGAGCATTGGGGGAAGGCCTCCCATGAGTTAAAGGAACTGAAAACAGGTCAGCAGGATTCTACAGGGCTGGTCGAGTGAGTGGGCGAGGAGGACGCACGAGGTCGTGCAGTGTCTGGAAGGTCACGGTCACCGGTACTAGGGGGATAACAGGAAGGAGACATCATTGTTAGAAAAAGGTAAAACATAAGGGGAAGTGCTTGGTCTCAGACACTCAAAAGTCTAGTCCGCTAGGTGGCAACAGTCGTCACTGTCTGGGAAGGAAAGGGTTGATGGCTGTGACCAAGCAAGCTGACGAAAAGGGAGGGAGTCCCAACTGGGGGTTCCCAGCGAGAACCGGGCCTGGTCTGCCTCCGGGCCGCGCGGGGGCGCTGTGACCGGGGCGCCGCGGAGGGACTCAAGCGGGGAGGAGGCGGGAAGAGCTCGGCACTTCCGCTGGCTGACTGGCTAGCTGGCTGCTGGAGCGGGTGGCGAAGGGAGCGGAGGGAGCGTGCGGCCCGGGGACTCGCATTCCCCGGTCCCCCCTCCGCCCCACGCGGCTGGGCCATGGACGCCAGGTGGGGGGGCTCGGCCAGCTATGGCCCACGTGACTGAGACCCCGGGGCCACGTGACCGAGACCCCAGGGCTCGGGGGCGGGGTGGGGTCCTCCAGCTGCAGACCCGCGTGGCGCTGTCAGGGAGCCGGTGTGGATGGGGGCGCGGCGTGTGGCCAGTGATCCTGGGGGACTTCGGGAGTGTCGTCCGGAGGAGATGTGGGATTGTGGCGCTCCGGAGCGGGAAGGGGGGGGGGGCGCCTGTGGCCTGAGCTGCCCGCGCGCTTGAGGGAACAGAGGCGACCTATGTGGCTGGGCAGGCGGGGCCGCCCCTGGGAAGGGAGGAGGTTCTGCCTGGCCTGCGTCGGACCCCCCGAGAGAGAGGGAGAGAGAGAGGCTCTTTGTCCGTCCCGCTGGACTGCAGCGGAGGGGGCGGGGACGCCACTGGGCACTTCCCTGGTACAGTCCCCTCCGGAGGGCAGAGGGGCTGAAGATCTTCAACCTTAATCGCTGCTTTGGCTGTCCCAGCAGATGGTGGACATTGGTGGTGCTCGCCGCGCTCCCTTCTTTGGGAGCAGGTGGAGAGTCACCCGAAGCCCCTCCGCAGTCCTGGACACAGCTGTGGTTCACCCGCTTTTTCTTGAATGCTGCTGGCTATGCCAGCTTTATGGTACCTGGCTACCTTCTGGTACAATACTTTAGACGGAAGAACTACCTAGAGACAGGTAATGTGGTCAAAGGGTAGGGAAACAAACCAGGTTCTATTGCAGGTGTTGACAGACATTCAAAGCGGACCGTGACTTGGGAAGGGAGGGAGGTCAGTAGGTCCGGGTGGGGGACTTGCTGACTGCTCTGGAGAAGTTGTGGGGCTTGATTTTGTGTGTCTTCTTCAGGCAGGGGTCTCTGCTTTCCGCTGGTGAAAGCCTGTGTGTTTGGCAGTGAGCCCAAGGCCTCTGATGAGGTTCCACTAACTCCCCGGGCAGATGCTACGGCAGATACTACCCCGTCTTGGCAGATCCTGAAGCTGGTCTTCTGTGCCTCGGGGCTCCAGGTAAGTAGACAGGCTCCCCTTCTCTTGCCAGATTGGGTCCAGATAGCCAGGAACTTAATAAAACCAAAGTTGTCCTGCCCACACCAAAGGTTTGTTGATTTAGGTATGGTTTATGTCCTTGCAGGACCAGGACACGGCCCCACCCTGAAAGTGTTGAAGTGCTTTCTTCCTCTTACCTTTTCCTCATTCTGCACCTGTACTGAAATTTCACCGTACACATATGCAACGATGTCTAGTGTGTCTTTTCTGTATATTTTTTTCTGTGCTCTTTTATTCTGCTTTCTGTACTATATCTAATATATAATCTCGCTGACAAAATCTGGGGGAATCCCAGGCATGGTGGCAAAACTTGGAAGCTGAAACAGAAGGATTGAAAGTTCAAGGCCTGCACCTGGTGATGATGTCACTCACCTTTAATCCCAGCACTCTAGAGGCAGAGGCTCGAGGACCTCTCTGGGTTCAAGGCCAGCCTAGTCTACAGAGTAAATCCCAGGACAGCTGGAACTACACAAAGAAACCCTGTCTTGAAAAACCGAAAGGGTGTGTGTGTGTGTGTGTGTGTGTGTGTGTGTGTGTGTGTGTGTCAAGGCCTGCCTGAGCAATTTAGTGTGAGATTCTGTCAAAACATAAAATAAATCAAGCGTTATGGTGGGTTTGTACCAGCATGTCGAAGGCAGAGCAGGTGGATCTCTGAGTTGGAGATAACCCTGGTTTACATGTCAAGTTTCAGGATAACTAAGACTGTAGTAAGACCTGTCTGAAAATAATAAAATAATGTGGGAGGGGCTCTGGGGGTACAACCCAAAAGTAGAGCCCTTTCCTGCCATGTACAAACCTTAGACGATCCCCGTGACCACACACACAAGAATTTAGGCAGCCTCTCCATGTGTGGGATACTATCACGGGCCATAGTTTGGAGTGGATGCCGGTTCACCTTAGGTTATATGTTGAACTGAAAGTGGCCAGCTCTCCCTGAGGCTTCCAAACATTCCAATTTATTTTGAATTGGTTCAAAATAAAACTTTATATGGTATATGGAGCCAGCTCTAATGAACTTGTGCCAAGAAGATGGACAGTGTCCAGTCCTGAAGTGTCACTATGTTTACAACTCTATTTGATTCCCTACAAGGTGAAGTAAAGCTTAGAAAAGAAACCTTTACTAGAGAGAAACCAAAAGGATGCTGTCAGTTACATCACATGCCATCATTCCAAGGAAGGGAGAAAATGAAGGACCCTTTTCCTTTTCTTGTTTACTAGTGCCATTCTTCCCCTCCTCCCAGGTGTCCTATCTGACTTGGGGTGTACTGCAGGAAAGAGTGATGACCGGCAGCTATGGAGCCACAGCCACATCACCAGGCGAGCACTTCACAGACTCACAGTTCCTGGTGCTAATGAACCGTGTGCTGGCATTGATTGTGGCAGGTCTCTACTGTGTCCTACGCAAGCAACCCCGTCATGGGGCACCCATGTACCGATACTCTTTTGCCAGTCTGTCAAATGTGCTTAGCAGCTGGTGCCAATATGAAGCACTTAAATTCGTCAGCTTCCCTACCCAGGTACTGGCCAAGGCCTCCAAGGTGATTCCTGTCATGATGATGGGAAAGCTGGTGTCTAGACGAAGCTATGAACACTGGGAATACCTGACTGCTGGCCTCATCTCCATTGGGGTGAGCATGTTTCTGCTGTCTAGTGGACCAGAGCCCCGAAGTTCTCCAGCCACCACACTCTCAGGCTTGGTCCTACTGGCAGGCTACATCGCTTTTGACAGCTTCACCTCAAACTGGCAGGATGCCCTGTTTGCCTATAAGATGTCTTCAGTGCAGATGATGTTTGGGGTCAATTTATTCTCCTGTCTTTTCACAGTAGGCTCACTACTGGAGCAGGGGGCCCTACTGGAGGGAGCCCGCTTCATGGGGCGGCACAGTGAGTTTGCATTCCATGCCCTCCTCCTCTCCATCTGCTCTGCCTTCGGTCAGCTCTTCATCTTCTACACCATTGGACAGTTCGGAGCCGCTGTCTTCACCATCATCATGACTCTCCGCCAGGCTATTGCCATCCTTCTCTCCTGCCTTCTCTATGGTCACACTGTCACTGTGGTGGGGGGACTAGGAGTGGCTGTAGTCTTCACTGCCCTGCTACTCAGAGTCTATGCCCGGGGCCGCAAGCAACGGGGAAAGAAGGCTGTTCCAACTGAGCCCCCAGTGCAGAAGGTATGAGGAATGGAATAAGGACCCTCACTCTGGTTTCTGTAGCTTCTCAGAGGCACTGGCTCAAGGGCAAAATATTCTCAGTATACAGCAGAGGATTGGAGCCCTGGAGGCAGCCTCTTTTGCCTTGCCTTAAGAGCCCCACCTACTACTAGTCATACAAGTGGCAGTGGTGGGTCTGAGTTAGAGGAGATCCACATGGAGCTTCCCCCCCATCTGAGATTAGCTGGTGGACCTGTGAACCAGTATCAGGCCTTTGCTTATTCCCTTAACACCCACCCCTCAAGAACAGCACAAAAAAAAAAGTTTACAGGCCCGTGTGTGTGTGTGTGTGTGGGGGGGTGTGTGTCAAGTGAAAATGGTGCTGTGCCAAAGGCAACAGAGCCCTGCCCAGCCCCTTTGGGACCCTTGTGTTCTTTGCTCAAGTTTTGGTACTTGTCACCTTTTGCTCTTATTGATTAAACTGCAGCAGTGACTTGGCCATGTGTTTTGGTTGGCTCAAGGGAAGAAGTGAATGTACCGACCACCACAGCATCCTGAGGGCTACAAGGAGAACAGGACTACATAAAACTGCATTTTCTTTATTTTTGCATACTTTTAATTTCAGAACAAAATAAAACAAACAAAAAACACAATACACAATACCCAACCCTGCTATTCTGTGGGAGGGGATTTTCCTGCCTTAAGGCACAAGACAGGGTAAGAGATCCTCTAGCATGAGCAGAGAGCCAGGTAGGTCAGGGCCAGTCAAGGCTGCTGGGGGAGCACAGGGAAACTATACAGAGGACATGGTCTTCCCAGGGCATCTCTAATCTACTTCTTCCATGCGGGAGGCATCCTCATCACCCTCAAGTGGGGGGATCTCATCAGGAACAGCAGCACTGGGCTCCTCTGCTGTCACCTCATCTTCATCAATGCCTAAAAAAGATTTGAACAAGATGGTAGTGTTAAAAGTCTGTCCAAGGGTCTAGGCAGTTCAGTAACTTGCCACAGTAACTTGCTCACAAGCCTAGCCTCCCTCACTCACCCAGGCCTAGTTTGATCATGCGGTAGATGCGGTTGGAGTGGGTCTGGGGATCCTCAAGTGAGAAGCCAGAGGAGAGCAGAGCAGTTTCAAACAGCAGCACCACCAGGTCCTTAACAGCTTTGTCATTCTTGTCAGCCTCGGCCTTCTGCCTCAGGGTCTCCACAATGGGGTGGTCAGGGTTGATCTCTAGGTGCTTTTTGGCCATCATGTAACCCATTGTAGAGTTGTCTCGAAGTGCCTGGGCCTTCATGATCCTCTCCATGTTGGCTGTCCAGCCATAGGTGCTTGTCACAATGCAGCAGGGTGAAGACACAAGCCTATTGGAGATTGTCACCTGTGGACAAAGTCACAAGATGTAACCTTGGCTGTCCTGGAACTGCTATGTGTAAAGTTCTTTGCTTTAGGTATGGGAAGATGAATAAACTGCAGCTACTATGAAGGCTGAAAGTAGCTTGAGTTCAGGGATTCAAGAATAACCTGGGCAGCCAGGTGGTGGGGGCACATGCCTTAAATCCCAGCAGAGAGCACCACTGAGTTAGTTAAGAGGTCAGCCTGATCCACCAAGCGAGTGCCAGGGCAGGCTCCAAAGCTACAGAGAAACCCTATCTTGAAAAACAAAAAAAAACCTGGGCAACAAATCAGGGCCTTTTTTCTTACATTGCATATATGTTTTATGTGGGATAATCACTTATGATATGAAAAAAGTTCCTACCTTTCTCATCAAGAGACTGACAGTACTGCTGGGGGAAGAAGGGCCTAGAGAGTTCGTTACCTGATGCCACCCACTAGCTATACAGCATCAGTAACAGTTCTAGGTGGCAAACTTCCAACAAACTCACCTTCTCAACCTTCTTATCCAAAATCTCCTTCATGAGCTTGCAGAGATTCTCAAACTTTGCCTTGCTCTCCTCCATCTTCTTCTTCTCTTCCTCATCCTCTGGTAGCTCCAGGCCCTCCTTAGTCACTGAGACCAGGCTCTTTCCATCAAACTCCTTGAGCTGCTGCACGCAGTACTCGTCAATAGGCTCAGTCATGTACACCACCTCAAAGCCCCGCTTCCGCACACGTTCCACAAAGGCAGAGTTGGCCACCTGCTCTTTGCTCTCACCTATAGGATTATTAAACGTGACCCAGTGACCAAAAGGCCTCCATACTGCCACTTGTCCCTCCCCAATCTCCCACACCCCCATACCCAAGCTCCTACACACCAGTGATATAGTAGATGGACTTCTGTGTCTCCTTCATGCGAGACACATACTCTGACAGGGAGGTCATCTCATCTCCAGACTGAGAGGTGTGATAGCGGAGCAGCTCAGAGAGGCGCCGACGGTTAGTAGAATCTTCATGGATCCCAAGCTGTAGGCAAAGAAAAAGTCCTATGAGCTGGAAAAAAATAATACCCTAAACAAAATAATCAGGAGATAAAACACTTGCTCGTTTTACCTTTAAATTCTTGGAGAAGGCCTCATAGAATTTCTTGTAGTTCTCTTTGTCTTCAGCCAACTCGGAGAAGAGCTCAAGGCACTTCTTCACGATGTTCTTACGGATGACCTTCAGGATCTTGCTCTGCTGCAGCATTTCTCGGGAGATGTTCAAGGGCAGGTCCTCAGAGTCCACCACGCCGCGGATGAAGTCTACAATCAACCAGAGCAAGGCACAGCCCATCAAACCTGGCCTGGTTATCAGATTCAAACCACCCAATCAAGAGAAGGTTTGGGAAGCCAAAGACTGTAATCATCTGGGCTAAAGACAGTCTCAGTTTGTATGCTGCAGGATTTACTAAGAATTTGCATGCACTACATAACCAAAGCTCAGGAGGTACTCACTGAGGTACTCAGGTATCAGCTCGTCACAGCTGTCCATGATGAACACACGGCGGACATAGAGTTTGATGTTGTTCTTCTTCTTCTTGTTCTCAAAAAGGTCAAAGGGAGCTCGCCGAGGAATGAAGAGCAATGCTCTGAATTCCAACTGACCTTCCACAGAGAAGTGCTAAAAGAAACCCAGTAGTGCATTTCAGGACCTCAGGTCCCAGAATCCAACATGTACCACAGAAACAACACTCCTAAAGCCCTAGCAAGAAACCAGCCCCAGTACCAAGTAAACCTAGAATACTAGCAGCAAAGTGCCCTCCAATCAGAACTATGGCTGTCGTGCCCACCACCCAGAGTCCCCATGGCTCCAGTTACATACCTTGACTGCCAAGTGGTCCTCCCAATCATTGGTGAGACTCTTATAGAATTCACCATACTCCTCTTGAGTGATGTCATCAGGGTTTCTGGTCCAGATGGGCTTAGTCTTATTCAGCTCTTCCTGATCAATGTATTTCTCCTTAATCTTCTTTGTTTTCTTTTTCTTATCTTTGCCACTGTCATCCTCCTCATCCGATCCCACATCTTCAATCTTCGGCTTCTCCTCGTCATCCTTATCTTCCTCCTCTTTCTCACCCTTCTCTTCCTCTGCCTCATCATCACTGATCTCCTTCTCTCGTTCCTTCTCCAGCTAAATCACCAAATTGAATAATGAATTGTAGAGACCACCACCAGGAAAGGCAAAAGCCACACCCCAGCAGCCTGCTCAGACTGCCAAGCCCATACTCACATATAGGGTGATGGGATAGCCTATGAACTGTGAGTGCTTCTTCACCACTTCCTTGACCCTCCTCTCCTCCAGGTATTCTGTCTGGTCTTCTTTGAGATGCAGGATCACTTTGGTGCCCCGGCCAATGGGCTCACCATGGTCGGCACGCACTGTGAAGGACCCACCAGCAGAAGACTCCCAGGCATACTGCTCGTCGTCATTGTGCTTTGTGATCACAACCACTTTCTCTGCCACCAGATAGGCTGAGTAGAACCCAACTCCAAACTGCCCGATCATGGAGATGTCTGCACCAGCCTGCCAAAGGATTTTAAAAGTTGAAAGGGATGCAAACGATTCTGCACAAGCAAGCAAAAGTGCTTGCTGAGCAAGTATAACAATCGAGTTCATCCCCAGGACCTACTGGTCAAAGTTATCCTCTGACCTCCACATGTACTTGTTAGTGAAGCAATGTTTGGTAAATCAACAAGCTAAAAGCAATGATGAACCAGTGCTGTTGGTGAATGGCCACACACCTGCAGAGCCTCCATGAAAGCCTTTGTGCCAGACTTAGCAATGGTTCCCAAGTTATTTATGAGGTCAGCCTTGGTCATGCCAATGCCTGTGTCCACCAAAGTCAGTGTGCGCTCCTGAGGGTTGGGGATGATGTCAATTTTCAGCTCTTTACCACTGTCCAACTTGGAAGGGTCTGTCAGGCTCTCATAGCGAATCTTGTCCAAGGCCTGTAAATACATAATATACACAGCCACATTATTCCATATATCCAAATGGTCTCCTCCCTTTCAAACTGGCACTCCCTACACTTCTAAAAAGCTTTAGAAAGTCAGAACACTCACATCAGAAGCATTGGAGATCAGCTCTCGAAGGAAAATTTCCTTGTTCGAATAAAAAGTGTTGATAATTAAGGACATGAGCTGAGCAATTTCTGCCTGGAAGGCAAAGGTCTCCACCTCTTCCTCTCCATGGTGCACTTCCTCAGGCATCTAAGAACGAAAGATCACACATTTATCAAATACCATGGTAGCTGCACATTTTAAAATCCAGTTGAAACTGCTTTAAACTGGGTAGTATCCATTCCCAAGGGAGAACCGCCATTTTTAAGACCTTGAAGCTACATCGAAAAGCAAATCCACAGTGGAAAATTCCCCAAAAGAACGGTTCGCTCGACCATCAGGCTCTCAATCCTGGCTACCGACATACCTTGGTAAAATTCGAGAATAACTCACCAACACACTAAGAACCCCAAGCAACCCCTGGGCGCATATAAACGGCAAATCTCTTAACTTTTTCATTTAGGCGTAAAAGAAACTTTAACAGAAACAGCAGCCGTGTTTCTATGTGCTGCTCCATCCTAGCAAGGCAAGACGCCGCAGTCATGAGGCGCTCAAGAGGTAATTAAATCAGGACAAAGAGTAAAAGCTCCACCGTGACCGCTTACTGCGCAGACTTGCATGGGCCTTAACCCAAGTAAAATGGTGGCTCAAGCCATCCAGCGACCCTCGTCACTGCCGGACATGCGTCGGCGGGCGCCACAAGGGGAGGGGGCGCTACCGTAACCCTCCCACTGCCCCAGCATCCGGGCACTGGGGCGGGGCACTAGAGGCTTCCAGAACAATCTGAGCTCCAGGGAGGGGAGGAGTAGGGGAGGGACCTATGAATCCTCCCATGCCTGCCCCCTCCGTTTCTCCTCCTCCACCGGGAGAGCAGGAAAGATCTAGAAAGGAAAGCAGTGGGTTCAAGCGCCCCTGCCAATCCGTAGACCCCCTCCCCAAAACCAAGCCCCTTGAAAAAGGCGTCCAGGAGAGGTGGCCTGTCCAACCTCGCCGGGCCGTGCTGAGTCACGCAGAGGCGTCCGCCACCGCGCGGACCCTGCAGCCGCGCCCGGAAGTGGAGGGCAAACATGGCAGCGTCCCGGGTCGGCGGCTACCACGTGCGGCTACCTACCACCTAGCGGGGCCGCGCCCCCACCTCACGCGCTGGGAACCCACCCGGGGCACCGAGGAGCCTCGCGGCGCAAGCCCGC
Source organism: Arvicola amphibius (assembly GCF_903992535.2). Classification (NCBI taxonomy): domain Eukaryota; kingdom Metazoa; phylum Chordata; class Mammalia; order Rodentia; family Cricetidae; genus Arvicola; species Arvicola amphibius. Next base: position 72,169,771 of record NC_052055.2, on the reverse strand, counting down.
CGGGGTCAACCACAAGCAATCCGAGGCACTCCGGGCACAATCAGCCCACAGGCCGCCGGGCAGGGCGAGCCCCTTTAGGGCAGATGCGAAGGAGGAAGGGAAGTGGCTCGGGAAGGAGCCCCGGGAAGCCGCAGGGGCAGGGGGCCGCGGCCTTACCTTGACAGAAAAGCCAAGTAGTAGCACAGAGCAGGGTGGGCACGGAGCGCGTCCGAATCGCACGCCAAGCCTAGGCTGCGCGGAGGTGACTCAAGAGAGCTCTCCGACGCCCCCGACCGCCCTATATAAGGCGAAGCACAGCCCGGTCTCTCCCTTGGATCCCTCCGCCTTAAAGGAGTGGCTACCGGCGCGCACCTGCCCCCGCCCGCCCACCTGACGTCATGGTAGCAGATCTGGGAGGGGGCGGGGAGCGGCGGGAGCGGGGCCTGGGCTCCGAGTCAAGGCCTATTCAATACCGTGTTCAGCGCGGGGACATGGCCCCGCGAGGTGAGGCCCAGGGAATACGCATATGCCATTAATGATGTGTCTTCGGGCCAGTACCCCTCCAACTCCCTCAGAAATCTTGAGGCAGGCGCCTCCACTCCCACGAGGCCAGTCCTCAGGGAACACTTGGGCGCCATTCTCAGACCCGATCTTCCTCGCACATTGAGAGGACAGGACAATGAGAAATTCGGTGTCGAACTTTAGGGAGTCCGGGATCCCCCCCACCCTCCGGAACGGAGAGCAGCTGCAGGCGGCGAGCAGCTCGGCCGGGGGGAGGGGCGCGGGCCTGGGCCGGCAGGGACTCTTTGGCGGCGCGCGGCGGAAGGAGCAGCGGCGGCGGTGGTACTGCGATTCTTCCAGCAGTTTCTAGGCCTGTCTCGGCGGTCTCAACCCCTCCCCCCGAGGCTCCACCTCCCCCGCTGCGGCGGGGGCAGTAAGCAGCTTGGCTTGTCGCTGCCTACTGCATGCGTCTTATTGCCGAGATGTCGTTCCCCCCACCCCCCAGTCCTCGTTCCGTGGTTTACGGCTAGACGACCCTCTCTCTACTAGTGGGCCTAGGAGGCCCACATTGCAGTGGGATGTGGAGCGTGGGGTGGGCTGTGGAGCACAGAAGGAGGGGTGGCTGACCTCGATCGGTCACAGGGCACAGGATCTGCGGGGGTGAGTGACTGCGGCGGACACCTTTCTGTGAACAGGCAGGGAACCGGACACTGCTGGGTAGAACACTCCCCACCCCTCAGCCCCCGATGTCGCCCACATACAAGGCGCACGGGGCCATGCGCCCTCCCTTTGCGAGCACAGCAAGCTGTTTCTCAAGCTGGTTTCGTTTTTCTAGCCCTCTTCCCTACTGCAGCTCTTTAGACCTAGGGAGAAGGAGGTCCCCATCTTTTCAGATTAGTGGGAGCTCTAGGCAGCTGCAAGAAGATACTGGTCACAGATTGGCCCAATTCCAAGTGCCATAACCGAGTTGCGCTAGAACCTCTCCGGCTTGCCTTCCCACTGAGCCCGCCCTCCAGCCTCACCTGTCCTGAAGCCTTGCCATTTTCCCAGGCCCCATCTGGAAGCTTGTTGGGTATGAACGCTCCAGGAGATAATGGCCACTCGGTGCCCTGTAAATATTCCTCTCCTTTCTTAGCCACTCTGGCCAGGGTCCCCACACCTTCGTTCCCAGTGCATATGCAGCAGCCGGCTTAATGGGATCTCATTGTCCCCTTCCTTTGCCCCTCTGTCCTCTTCATCCCATCCGTTATCCTCCAATCCGGCCCTGTCTTTATCCTCTCCTCAACTGTAGCTTGCTAGAAGCCCGTAGAAACACTGGTAGGATTGCCAGAAAGACCCCAGGGTTCTGCGTTGGATCAAAATCTGAAACCATCCCCTCTCTCAGTAAAAGGGGCCTAGCTGTTTTCTGGACTAGACATTTAGCTCTGGGATAGAGTGTTTGTTTACCTAACACATACCAAGTCCTAGGTTCCCTAGTTCTCTAACAGTGTCGACAGCCTCTCCTTGGCCTCTGAACAGGTGAAAGCTAGCTAGTCTATACATTTCCTGAACAGGAAAATGAAGGGTTCGTGAATAGCAGGGTCACTAAACCCTTGGTCCTCTCAGTTCTGGTAGTGGAATGGAAACAGGAGGGGCATGGTCTCTCTTTCCAGGACCGAAGTCTGAAGCAGACCAGAAGTCACCCCTATGCATGGTCTTCCCTTTGCCCGGCCCCCAGCAATGTCAGGACCAAGGCTCCTCAGCAGCTTCCAGGGACATTCTCAGTTGGGAAAAGTCACTGGGCATGGTGGTACACACCTGTAATTCCAGCACAGGGGCAATTGAGGCAAAAGGATTACAAGTTATAGGCTGGCATAGGCTAAGAGAGATCCTGTTGCATTAATAGTTACTAAAAATGAGAAAAAAGTCATTTTGTACCAACATAGGGTTTCCTTTTACCTTGCTGGGTCTGGTGGCACATGTCTGTCTCAGTATTAGGGTTGTTGAGACAGGAGGATGCCTGTAATTCCAAGGCCAGTCTGACTACACATTACCAGACCAGTTAAGGGTTATGTAGCAGATTCTGTCTCAAAAACAGCAGGGGAGGAGGCTTGCCTAGGGAACTAAAAACACTTGTCCTTGTCCTGCATGCCTCAGCCTAGACCTGAACTTGACCCCAGATCCATGGCAAAAGGAGAGAACTTACCCCTAAAATTGTCCTCCACCTCTGTATGTGCACAGAGGTGCCCGTGTACCATACTTACCATACTTACACACACAAATGCCTTTTTTATTTTGAGGAACAAGGTTTTTCTATGTAGTCCTGGCATCCTGTAACTCACTCCGCAGACCAGGCTGGCCTTGAACCCAGAGATCCACCTGCCCCTGCCTCCAAGTGCTTGTATTAAAGGCATATGCCACCACCACCTGGCTCTCACATATCTTATACATATCATAAATTCTCTTTTTCTTGGGGCACAGGATGCCAAAAAATAGTATCTCTCAGTGTAGCTTTGTGGGAACTCACTTTGTAGACCAGATGGGCCTCGAACTCAGAGATCCAACTGCCTCCTGAGTGCTGGGATTGAAGGAATGCACCAGCTGATAAATTCTTTTTTAAAAAATATTTTTATGGTTTATTTAACTTTATTTTATGTGCATTGTTGTGAAGGTGTCAGATCCCCTGCAACTGGATCTTCAGACAGTTGTAAGCTGCCATGTGGGTGCTGGGAATTGAACCCGGATCCTCTGGAAGAGCAGTCAGTACTCTTAACCACTGAGCCATCTCTCCAGTCCCCGATAAATTCTCTTAAAAAAAAAAAAAGAAAAGAAAAGAAAAAATACAGCCTGAGGGCTAGAGATATATCTCAGCAGTTTAGAGCACTGCTACTCTTCCACAGGACCCTAGGTCCGTTCCTAGCCTCCATGTTGGATGACTCACAACCACCTGTAACTCCAGCTCCAGGGAATCCAAAGCCTCTTACTCCACAGGCACCTGAATTCAAGTGCACACACACACACCGCATACAAACAATAATACTTTTATAATTTATTATTATTCAACTTAATAATAAAATATCTTTCATAATTTATTATTTTATGTGCATTGGTGTTTTGCCTGCAGATATGTCCATGCAAGAGAGCCAGATCCCCTAGAATGGAGTTATAGACAGTTGTGAGCTGCCACGTGGGTGCTGGGAATTGAACCCAGGTCCTCTAGAAAGCAGTCAGTGCTCTTAACCTCTAGGCCATCTCTCCAGCCCCAACAAATTATTTTTAAGGTGGAATAGCTCAGTAGGTAAAGGGTGTTTGCAGTGTAAATGTGACCTGAGTTTGAGTCCCAAAACCCACAGAGAGACACAGTTGTCGTCTGGACTTTGGTGTGCCATGGCACATACCCACCTACACACATCTATCACACAAAATAGTACAATTAGTTTTTAAATTTACTTTTAAAAATTGTGCTGGGCAGTAGTGGTGGATGCTTTTAATCCCAGAACTTGGGAGGTAGAGGCAGGCAGATCTCTGTGAGTTCAAGGCCAGCCTGGTCTACAGAGCTAGTTCCAGGACAGTCAGGGCTACACAATGAAACCCAGTCTCAAAAAGAAAAATGTTATATGTGTGTGTGTGTGCACATGAGCCATGTGTGGGTATGTGGAGAAGCCAAAGGTCTTTGGATCCACTAGAACTGGAATTAGGGTCAGCTGTGAGCTGCCCAATTTGATTTGGGTACTGGAAGTCAAATTCAGGGCCTGTGGAAGATCAGTAAGCACTCTTAACTGCTGAGCCATTTCTCTAGATCCCTAAAATAATAAAAAGGATAAACAGGTGTAACTGCCTTAAATCCAGCACTTAGGAGGCAGAGGCAGGTATATATTTCTGTGAGTATCAGATCAGCTTGGTCTATAGGCCAGATAATAAGACGCTGTTTAAAAAAATAATAATACTACCAAAAAAAAAAAAAAAAAAGTCGGGCGGTGTGGTGGTGCACGCCTTTAATCCCAGCACTTGGGAGGCAGAGGCAGGCGGATCTCTCTGAGTTTGAGACCAGCCTGGTCTACACGAGCTAGTTCCAGGCCACGCTCCAAAGCTACAGAGAAACCCTGTCTCAAAAAACAAAAAAACAAACAAAACAAAACAAAAAAAAAAACAGAAAACAAAAACCTTTTTAAAAGGAGGGAGGAGGACCGGAGAGAGAGTTCAGTAGTAGGATGCTTGCCTAGCAGGCTGGAGCCCTGTCTGTGTCCGGAAGACCCCCCCCTTCCACTGACACTCTTGGGTCCCCACTGAAAAGTATTGCCTGAGGATGCAAAGAAATGTGCACAGGAGGGGTGGGGAGCATGGAACCCTTAGCCCGCTTGGGCCAAGGATGAATGGGGGGGGGGCGGGGGGGGGGGGGGGGGGCGGGGGGGAGGAGAGGGGAGAAAAGGGACAGGCTTTGGGCCCGTGGAGTCAGGTTAGTGTGGAAGTCTGCTCCCAGAAGAGAAAAAGCCAGGAGACTCCCAGTGACCTAGAGAAGAACTATAGCTCAGGAACCCCTTCCGGAAACCTGGCGAAGAACTGAAAGTGGCCCTGAGGCAGGGGCTGGGTTATAAAAGGCTACAGGTGCCACGCTAAATTCTAAGCTGAAGTGTGAGGAAGGTCACTAGGGACAGCCTTAAATCCCCTAGGTCTCCAGGACCCTTGGGCCCAGCAGCAACTTCATCCACCATTGTTCCCAAGATGGTGTTTCTGCTTGATCAGGCCTCAAAAGCTGTTGGAAGGTGGCCAGCTAAAACAGGAATTAACAGGCCACTACCTGCTGCAGCTGAGCCCACGCTTCTTTTTCATGACCTGTAGGCAAAGACTTATTTTTACCATCGTTAGTTGGAAAAAAAGTCAGAAACATAAAATCAATCCCTTCCCACTCCTGTTTGTCGTCAGTCTCCCTGCCTGCCTTTTTCTCACTTTGACTGGTTTCCCAGTGATGTCTAGGCTACTCTGTTTCAGCTTCCAGAATGCCAGGACAAGCAAATGCCACCATGCCCGAGTTAAAGAGGGTATTTTGATAAGTGAAAATGACATGAAATCTGAATTTTAGTCTCTTTAAAGTTTCGAGCATCTTTAAAAAAATTTTTTTTATTCATTTATTTTTGTTTTATTTTATGTTTATGGGTACTTTGCCAACCTTTCTCTATGTGCAGCTTGTTGTGCACACAGTACCCCTTGGGGCCAGAAGAGGGCACTGTTTCCCTAGAACTGAAATTACAGATACTTGTGAGCCACACCCTGGGCTCTGGGAATTAAACCCTCATCTTCTGCAAGAGCAAGTGCTCTTAACTGCCAGGCCATCCCTCCACCTTCCCAAATGGAAATATTTGTAGCTCGGCTATAGTGTTTGCTTGGCATGCAGGAAGACCTAGGTTGGAGTCCCAGAGCTGACTGAACCAGTCATGATTCATTCTTATAATCTCACTCTTGTAATCTAGCACTTGGGGGGCAAGAAGCAGGAAAACATGAAGTTTATGTGCACCATATAGTAGCATAGTAGCTAGCCTAGCCTGTCCTGTTTGGTGTGTGTGTGTGTGTGTGTGTGTGTGTGTAAAGACGTCTCAGGCTGGAGAGATGATTCAGCAGTTAAGAGAGCTTGCTGGCCTTCCAGAGGAACTCAATTTGGATCCCAACACCCATGCTGAATAGTTCAAGGATTCCTGCCACTCACACATCAGGGGGTCTGGCGCCTAAGAAGTCAAATCAAATCCTTTCCCTGTATTCTTTGTTGGCCTGGGAACTAAACCAGGCTCTCTCTTAGATGCTAAACCAGAGGTCTACAACTGGGCTTAAACCCCTAGCTCTTTGGAAAGTTGTGTGTGTGTGCACGCACCTGTGTGTGTACGTGCGCACCTGTGTGTGACTTCTCACATCTGTTCCTGCACAAAGGTAGTTGGATCCCTCAGAGCTGGAGTTGCACAGGTGATTACATGGGTGCTGGCACCCAAAGTCTGGCCCTCATGATTGTGCAGCAATCAATCCTGAAGCTGAGCCATCTTGAAAGCTGGAGCATTTGTGTGGAAATGCTGGCTCATGCCTTATACGCCCAACACTCAGGAAGCCAGGAGGCAGAAGCGTGATGATCTTTGTGAGTTTGAGGCTAGTCTAGTCTACTTAGCAAGTTCCAAACTAGCCAGGTCTATAAGGTTATGCAGTGAGGTCCTCTTCACCACTGCCCCACAAGATAGTTGGAGCATTTATAAATATTAATCATATTTTAGGTTATAAATAAAGTTTCAGCCGGGTGGTGGTAGCTCACACCTTTAATCCCAGCACTTGGGAGGCAGAGGCAGGTGGATCTCTGTGAGTGCGAGGCCAGCCTGGTCTACAAGAGCTAGTTCCAGGACAGGCTCCAAAGCTACAGAAAGAAACCCTATCTCAAAAAAACAAAAATAAAATAAGTCAAGTTTCAAATGGGTGTAGCAACTGAAATGTTATCCCAGTACTGTTGGGGACTATTATTTTCAGGTGTGTGATTTTTGTTTACACTGCATTTGTTTAACTCCGTGAAGCTGTGTTACTGTGCCAGTCTAAAACACCTGATACTCCTAATAAAGAAATGAATGGCCAATAGTGAGGCAGGATCAAGGATGGAGAGGCTAGCAGGCAGAGAGTATAAAATAAAAGGAGACCCAAGACCAAGGAGAGCAAGGAGCAAAAGAGAGAACAAGGAGAGGAGGACACCAGGGGCTAGCCACCCGGCTACACAGCCAGCCACAGAGAAAGAAGCAAAGAAAGGTATATGGAAACAGAGAAAGATAAAAGTCCAGAGGCAAAAGGTAGTCGGGATAATTTAGGTTTAAAAAAAGCTAGCAAGAAACAAGCCAAGCTAAGGCCAGGCATCCATTAGTAAGAATAACCCTCCATGTATGATTTATTTGGGAGCTGGGTGGTAGGCCCCTCAAAAAGCAAACAGAGAAAAATATCCCACAACACAGTACTCCCAAAGCTGAAGTAGGAGGACACAGGATGTGGGGATGACTCAGCAGTCAGGACTACTTGCTACTTCCACAGAATCAAAAGGCAGAGGACCGAGTTCAGTTCCTAGCATCCATGTTGGGTGGCTCCTAACCACCTATAACTCCGGCTCCAGAGGAATCTGATGCCCTCTTCTGACATCACTGAACTCGCTGACGCTGGATTACAGGTGGTTGCCAATTACCCACTGTAGGTACTGGAAACCAAACAGAGCATCTTATGTGCTCCAGTCCCTTTTCTTTGTTTTCTATTTCCTAACTTTTAAAAAACATTTTTAAAGATTTATGTATTTGATGTATGTGAGTGCTCTATCTGCATGTACGCTTTTATGCCAGAAGAGAGCATCAGATCCCACTAGAGATGACTGTGAACCCCATGTGGTTGCTGGAATCAGAACTCAAGACCTCTAGAAGAGCAGCCAGAGCTCTTGAGCTCTGAGCCTTAACCGCTGAACCACATCTCCAGCCCCTCTCTTTCCTAACTTTTATATTTAGCCCATTCATTTTTAGCCTTTCCCAACTGAGGGCATTTTTTTTTAGAACTGTTTGCTATCTGTGAACTTCAGTAGACCACATAGCGCTTGGCACTCCTGGTCACCTTACTGCACTGCCTCCTGAGAGCTGAGACGACAGGTGTGTGACTCTAGGCCTGGCTTTTCTTTCACCAAACGTATTTTATGCCCACTAGGCAGCCCAGGGGCTAAAGTGCTTGCTGTGCCAGCATCATGACCAGAATTTGATCCCAGAACACACAGAGGAACAAAGTCCTCAGAATTATCCTCTGATTTCCACAGGTCCACTGACACCCGTATATATACACTATTAATAATAATTTAAAATTTTTTGTGGGTGCTGATATCACTCCCGCCAACGTAGTGAACATTCCTAAGACAGCGGATGTTCTGCAAGAAATGTAGCAAGCACCAACCCTACAAAGTGACACAAGGGTTCTTTGTGTGCCCAGGGAAAGCAGTGTTATACAGGACACAGTGGCTATGGTGGGCAGACTAAGCCTATTTTCCGGAAAAAAAAAAAAGGCTAAAAAAGAATACTGCGCTCAGACTTGAGTGTGCTGAGCAGATCTAAGAGGATGCTGGCTAGTAAGAGATGCAAGCATTTTGAACTGGGAGGTGATAAGAGAAAGGGCCAAGTAATCCAGTTCTAAACTGATCTGAAGACAATAAAATCATGCGCTTTTTTTTTTTTTTTTTTAAAAAACTGTGTTTTACCTTTTCAGTGTGGTATGAATTTTACTGGCTCTTGTTTGTATATTTTTTAATGGTATTTAGGTGGGGGGTTTTGTTTTGCTTGTTTTTGAGACAGGATCTATCCAAGAACTTGCTATATAGACCAAGCTGGCCTTGAACTTATAGAGATCCATCTATAGAGATCCATCTTCCTCTGGCTCCTGAGTGCTGGGCTGAAAGGTGTGCACCACCACACTAAGCATGTTTATGATGTTTTGCTTCCATGTATGTCTGTGTGCCATGTGTGTGCCAGGAAGGGCAGCCAGTGGTCTTAACCACTGACTGATCTCTCTAGTCCCGTCATCGTTTTGAGGCACGGTCTCATGCTGTAGCCCAAGTTGGCCTGCAAAACAGTATGTAGTGGGGGCTGGAGAGATGGCTCAGTGGTTAAGAATACTGGCTGCTCTTCCAAAGGACCTGGGTTCAATTCCCAGCAACCACATGGCAGCTCATAACTATCCTGTAACTCCAGTTCCAGCGGGTCCGACATACTCACACAGACATACATACAGGCAAAACACAAAAGCATATGAAATAAGAAATTATTTTTAAAAAAATTATGCAGCCTGGGCTGGCATGGAACTCATGGCAATCCTCCTGCTCCAGACCAGATTTTAAGTTCTGGGAAAATAAGCATGAGTTGCTAAACCCAAATAAAACTGTTAATATTTGTAAATTTCCCAGATAAGCTTGAGGAAATAAACTATCTAGTCATCGGGTTAAGCCTATTAAATAATCCTGTTAAATGCCTTATTAAAGACAGCAAACAAAAAGGTGGAGAGATGGCTCAGCAATTAAAGTCACACACTGCTCTTGCAAAGGACCCAAAGTTTAGTTCCCAGCACCCACATCAGGTAGGTCACACCTACCTGTAGCTCCAGGGGAATCTGACATCTTTGGCCTCGCACAGACACATCCACATAGTAGGAATAGAGATAGTTCACTGGCCAAGAACACTGGCTGCTCTGTCCGTTGACATGGGCTCAACTCATCAGACCATTTGTCATTCCAGTTCCAGGGGATCTGATGACAACCTCTCCTGTCCTCTGTGGCACCATGTTAGAAGTACCTGGTGTACTTACATACTTGTAGGCAAAGCACTATACACACTATGTGTGTGTGTGTGTTCCTTTAAAATGCAGCACAGCTAGTTATGGGGATGCATGTTTGCGATCCCAGCAGGTGGAGGATGAGAGCTTCAAGGTCAGCCTCAGCTACAGAGTGTGTTTGAGGTCATTCTTAGCTACGTAAGACCCTATCATCTGTATGTACACATGTCGTGCATGCGTGTGCATGTGGCAGGAAGGTCAAGTGCATGCACAAAGGTTCTACCCCAGCACTGCATAAGTGGGCATGGTTGCACAAGCCTGTAATCCCAGCGCCCAGGGCATGGAGACCAGCTACATAGTGACTTCAAGGACAGTTTGGGCTACCTGAGATTGAAAAAAAAGAAAGAAAGCAAGAAAGCAAGAAAACAAGAAAGAAAGAAAGAAAGAAAGAGAAAGAAAGAAAGAAAGAAAGAAAGAAAGAAAGAAAGAAAGAAAGAAAGAAAGAAAGAAAGAAAGAAGAAAGGCAGTGTGTAGGAAATATACGGGACTGGAGCTTGCTTGGTCAGTGAAGCTCTGTCTTGCAAACATAAGGCCCTTAAGCCCCCAGCATCCACATAAGTGTTGAAGTGTTGAGCATGGTCATCAATCTCAGCACTAGGGGAAGGGAGACAAAGGACCCCTGGGCTGTCTGGCTAATCGGTCTAGCCAACTGGTGAGCTCCTGGTCATGGGAGAAGCTATCTCAAAAGAGGTGGACAGTTTTCCTGATGATGCATTCCAGGTTGTCCTTTGGCCTCTGTATGCACACCCACACAGGTGTGCCTCCCCACATGAACATACACACGCGTTCACATTTACTCATTAAAAAGAAAAGATGAGGGGAGGCTAGAGAGATGGTTCAGTGGTTAAGAGCATTGACTACTCTTCTGGAGGACCAGAGTTCAATTCCCTGCATCCACATGGCAGCTCACAACTATCTGTAGCTCCAGTTCTAGGGGATCTGACCCTCACACCAATGTACATAAAATAATAATTAAAGAAAAAAAAGAAAAGATGGGGGAAAATGGTGTCACTGTGTTTTCTATTTTGTTAAAATTGTGTCTGGATTACTGGCATCATCAAGAAAATTAACAATACCTTTAGAAGACTTTAAAATTACTGACTATGAGTCCGTGTGTGCTGGCAAACCTTCAGTCCCAGCACTTGGGGGCCAGAAGCAGGCATATCTCTGTATTGGAGGCCAGTGTGATTTACATAGCTAGTTCTAGGACAGCCAGGGCTAGTGAGACCTTGTCTCAAAGAACAAACAAAAATGAGTGACTACAACTGGTGTCCAATTCTAGAATTGAGGAAGTAGATGCAGGATACAAAGCCTGCCTCACCTACAAAGGAAGTTTGGCCTTCCCAAGACACTCAACAAGAGAAAGCAAGGAGGAACCAGAGGGAGAAAGGGAAAGAAGGGAGAAGAGACAGTGAACACACAAAACCCAGCCTGGAGGTTTCACAGTGAGAAGTCTTGAGAAGGTCAAGGCTATGTACAGGCAGGAAGGTCAGCCAGCCAGTGGAGAGAGTCTAAGAGACAACAGAGCGGGGGCTGAAAGCTGGGCGTGGTACGTGCTTGTGACCCCAACACTCAGAGAGTGGAAGCTGGAGGATCAGAGTTCCATGCCAGCCTGGGCTACGTAGTGAGTTGGAGGCAACCTAAGCTACGACAGTGAAGTCATATCTAAGCTATGGTAGTGATCTCAAACCTAGACTAACTACACAGTGAAACCTTGTGGGGTGGGGAAGTGGGTGCTTCTGGGTCGGAGGGAGGTAGATACCGGATTTAGGCAACTGTGGGCAGCAAGAACAGCTGTCCAGCAGGCAGGGGAGGATGTGGGAGAGGCCGGAACTGCCTTGGATGAAAGGCGAGAACAGGGTGGTCTGGTGACAAGAGGCACAGGATTTGGGATATACCCCATTCTCAAAATGTAAGTGGAGACCTTGCTAACCTGCCATGTTATTACACCATGACCACCCGTCTCTGTCCCAAGGACCCATGTCCCTAAGGTGTGTGACTAACCAGCCCAAAATAGTCATTGCCCTGCCCCCTCTCCTACTTTCAAGTCCTCTCAGACTTGACCTCCTCTGGTGCTCCCAACCCCTTCAAGGGACCAAAAACAACAACAACAAAAAAAAGGCCCACGAATGGCGTTTATTCTGGAGCTGACCGGTCAGGGTAGGGACCAGGTGGCACAACCTACTTATAATTCTGCCTGCCGCCTGTCTTGCCCCAGGCAACTGGTAACTCCTTTTCGGCGCACAGGTCTCAACTGACTGGATTTCTGAGCCATTCTTTGCCCTCTGCCCCTGCCTGGCCTGCCTCTACACAGATATGGGACTGGGAGGGCTGCCACCGTGATCCTGGATAGCAGAGATACATATCAAATACTTAAGCGTTCAACTGACAAGCTGAGAGTTCAGTGTGCCAGGCCTCAGGTCCCTGGGCGTGTGGATGGACAGTCTAGTGTCCAGAGGGTGGAAGATCAGCAATGCCTTGTCTTTTTGTCCCTTTTCCTGATAACTTTCCTGCCTGTGTGTGGGGATGAGTAGGAGATTAAAGGATTTAGTACCTTGCAGTTTAAGGAATCTTTTTTTTCACCTTTTGACCTTTCTGATATCATTTTCTAGAATAAAACAGGCATAACAGGAAATAGTCCCAATCTGTAGCTATTGGGGGGTTGTGAGACAGTGTAGCTAAGTGCTGGGCAGAGGGACAAAGCCTTGCTTTCGTCCCGAGTTATCAGTGGCTTTCCAGATGTTACCCTCCCTGCTTTACACAGGCTCTAAGATGTTAAGTACCTGGTTCAAGGTGACCTGGACACAAGGCACAGTGGGGCAGGTCTCACAGTCGTGACTTCCCACATGCCTGAGTTCACAAGAAGTGGGGAAAATGCTCCCACCATGGGACCTGTGATATCATCTACCCTTCTCAGCTCTGGCAGTCCCTCCCCAACCCTAGCATGCATCCTGCCCCCCACAGTCTTGATTCCTAGGGGCTGCAGCAAGGAGTAATAAAACGCTGGTGTAGTTAATAAATCCTGGGATTAACTAGGCCAGTAATGATTGGTTCTCAGGCTTCCAGAGCCTAGAGGTGCAGGGGAGGGGAGCAAGTAAGTAGATCACTCCAGGATACGCAGACTCATCCTGGTTACTAAGGCTCTTATCTTACCCTGTACCATCTCTGGACAGCTGGCTGTAATTCCCTTAGCAAGTCCTTACTGATATTGCCATGCCCTGGTGAGGAGCCAGAGCCACAGAATGAAAAGCTCGTCCAGGTTTGAACAGCTGGGGCCCAGGACAGATACTCTATGGATCTGAATTCATGCCAAGTGGCCCACCCTCAGAAAAAGCCAAGGAAGAGGTGGCCGCTGTCTTGGGCAGAGGCCTTCAAGGGCCCTGCCGACCCACACTTAATACTACCCCATAGCTTGGAGCCAGAATGCATCTGGGTATTTGGAGACTTTTCAGGACCGCCTGAGAAACTGCAGAGGGATGAATGGTCACACTGTGGATACACGCAGGGAGCCCTAACGGACTGTTATGTTCTTAGATCTGGCTAGGACAGAGCTAATGATGGGTTAAGGGGACCAGACTCTGCCCACACCCACCCTAGGAACCAGATTGTCCCCAGGGCAGACTCTGCCAGCCTGACCTTGGCACCAGATCTTCTGGCCAGCCTCCTGAAGTCACCCTTCCTGTGTTCCTACCGGCCAACGGCCCAGCTCCCTAGTGACTCTGCACTGCTGGGCTAACACCCATTCTGGGCGGCTATCAGCTGAATTCTTAGAATAATTCAGTTTTTGTGAGACCCATCACTCCACCTCTCCTTTATCCCTGTTTCAATTTCCTTTCTGAACCTAAGCCAGTTTTGTGTTATTTTGGAGGCAGGGTTTCTCTGTGTAACTCTGGCTGTCTGCAAACTCTGTAGACCAGGCTGGCCTCAAACCTGGAGATGGCCTGCCTCTGCCTCCCAAGTGTTGGGATTAAAAGCATGCATCACCATCACCAGCTAAATTACTTTTTTCTTTCTTTCTTTTTTTTTTTTTTTTTCAGGTAGAATTTAGTAGACTTCTCATCTGATAAACAGCAAAAACCAAACGGATCCTTGCAGCCGCCTGCTTGCTCCACTGCAGTAGACTATGACCACAAGGGGGCGCACTGAAGTCAGCACCACTTTGGCCTGCACAGGGAAAATCACTTGGCAGCCACCCAGAAGACAGAAGCTGAACAGACTGCTTTGAACAGAAATGTCAGGAAGTGATGTCTAGCACTAGGGCAGGAAGGATACCTGGCAATCCCTTGCTTAACTCTTCCCTCCCTCATAGGAAGCAGAAGTGACCAGCGGTCTTAACCCCCCCTTCCTCCCTCTCCAGCCTGCATGTGATCAGAAGACTTTGGGGGAAAAGATTATATATATTCCAGCTATTTTCTTCCACGTTGATTCAGGTACAGGAAGCAATAAAGTGACTGAATCGTAAATGTCTCCCCGGACCCCTTCAGGTTAGTGTAGGGGGCAAGAACATGGGCAATGAATGCCATATCTCGGGGGTGGGGCATGAGATGGTGCAAAGGGGCAGGTGTCACATGGTCGTGAGCTAATGAAGTGGCACAGCACTCTCAGCTCAAAAAGCCAAAACCCGAGTGAAATGCAAACCCTAGCCTCGGCACCAGGACAGCCCATGGCTGGTAAGGGCCTGAAAGGAGATAAGTCACACTGCAAACATCCTAGGATATGAAAGGGGAAGAAAATTACATAAGTGGACGGTGGCTGGTCAAACACCAGGAAACTTTGGGGAAGCGGGTGTATATTCCAGGGAGAAGCCCATTGTAACTGCTGCACAGAAGTCTCCTTGTGATGATGCCATGCCTACAACCCTAGCCCTCGGAAGGCTAGAGCAGGATTGCCAAGAGTTTGAGGCTAGCCACGGAAACAAACCAGGCCAGCTGGGAATGCGTAGCAGGAACCATCTTGGTGAATCCCAAACACTCTTCAGGTCCTGAGTTCAATTCCTAGCAACCACATGGTGGCTCAAAACCATCATTTGGTGCCCTTGTCTGAAATGCAGGTAGAAGAACACTGTATACATAATAAATAAATAAATCTTAAAGAAAGAAAGAAGAAAGACAGAAAGAAAACAAACAAGGTGCTAGAGAGATGGCTCAGCAGTTAAGAGTAGTGGCTGCTCTTTCAGTTTAATTCCCAGCAACCACAGGGTGGCTCCCAATACTCTCAAGTTAAGATCTGATGCCCTCTTCTGACATTAAGGTACACATGCAGGTAGTCATACATAAATAAACAAGTCTTAAAAAAAATTGAAAACAAAGCCTGGTGTGGTGGTGCACGCCTTTAATCCCAGCACTTGGGAGGCAGAGGCAAGTGGATCTCAATGAGTTCAAGGTCTACCGAGTGAGTTCCAAGACAGCCAGGGCTGCTACACAGGGAAACCCTGTGTGTGTGTGTGTGTGTATGGGGAGGTGGGGCAGGGGACTGAAAACAAGCCAAGCCTAAATGGTGGTGGCACATGCCTTCAATACCAGCAGAGGCCTGTGGGCATCTATACTCGAGGTCCACCTGGTCTAAAAAGTTCCAGGAGAGTCAGTTATACAAAAAAGCCCTGTCAAAAAAAAAAAAAAAAAAAAAAAAGAGAAGAAAAAAAATGCCACTACTACTCATGAAATGAAAGCCTGAAACCTTTGTTCAAAGCCATGGTTTCCAACCTGTGGGTTATGACTCCTTTAGAGATCAAATAACCCTTTCAGAGGGGTTACTTAAGACCATTGGAAATCACAAATATTTATGTTATGATTCATATCAGTAACAAAATTATAGTTATGAAGTAGCAACAAAAATAAATTTAAGGTTGGGGGGGTCAGCACAACATGAGGAACAGTATCAAAGGGTCAAAGCATTAGGAAGGTTGAGAACCACTAGTTTAAATGAAATTTCCGTATAAAAAGGGAAGTCCTAAAAGTAGGGTCAGCTCTGTAGTCATCAGTCAGGGACCAGCAAGTAAACAGCCTGGGCCAGGAGGCAAAAGCTCATGCATTTCTGGGAAAAGCCAAAGACACCTCTCAGGGCTGGGGCTGAGGTGTGCTTATGGCCAGAGGTCGGTTGTCTCTTGGCTCCACTCACAGAGTCCTGGGGGGAGTAGATCTCACACCCCATCCCAACCCATCCTTCCTTAGACCACGATGTGGTTAGAGAGAGGGAAGGTCCAGCTCCAGCATGAGGACACATAGGTCCCTTGTTCTCCAGGAAGCCTGGCAGCCTGGGCTTCGGTGTCAGGCCTGGAGCCAAGGGTAAGGGAGAACTCGGGCCTCAGCCTTTTCCTGCCCAGGGATGTGGGAGGATGGCCAGGAGCTGGGGGTGGTGCTGGCCAGTTTGGCAGAGTTCATTTCAGGCCCCAGGAAAGCATCTGTGGGGGAGGGGCGGATAACACTGAGGACAGGAAAGACATAGAGCTGCCTCCGTTTCCAGTCCTTTGGAATAAGAAAATGGGGCTGGGGTGTAGTTCAGTTAGCAGAGTGCTTGCCTAGCATGCGCAAAGTCCTTGATTCAGTCCCTAGATCCAGGACGTAGTGCTATACGCCAGCACTTAAGAAGTGAAGGCAGGAAGAATGGTTCAAGGTCATCCTCCGGGACATACAGAATTTGAGGTCAGCTTGAGCTGTATCTTGTCTCAAATAAAAAGTGAGCAGAAAAGAAAACCTTAGTCTTTCTAGATCTGGGCCACAGGCTGGGTATCTTGGCTCCAGGCCTGTCCCTTGTCTGTGGCCCAGCAGGGGGCACTGCAGCTTCTAAGGCTAAAGGGCTCCTACCCTCTTATACCCAGGCCCTATCTTGGGTCACACTCAAGCCCTAGACTCAGGCTGCCAGCCTTCCTCTCCAAGGGGTTAAACCTTGGGAAGACACAGGGAGCTGTGGAGAAGAAAAAAGAACCCAAAAAAACAAAGTTTATTTAATCAGAGAGCCTCTGAAGGCTCCTGGTTTCTGTCAGTATAAAAAGCAGTAAAATGACAGGGAACGGGGAGGAGAACAGCACAAGAAAGGAGGGAGAAGGAACAGCAACAAATCACATGACACACCAGTCAGCCTTCCACCTCCACCCCTCTCTTGTGACAGGCAGGCAGAAGACCTCTCTCAGCCCAGGAGCCTCGAGTGCTTGGTTTAAGCAGAGACAGGCAGAGTTCTCCGTAAGAGATTGTGCTCCCTTGTCATTCTGAGTCCTCAATCCCAAATCCATCTGAGAAGACTCCCTCCCGGGGGCCTGAGCATCTGGGCCCAACACAGGCCAGAAGAAAGCCAAGGTCAGCCAGAACAGCAAACCCCTGGACCCCTGCTCATCCCAGGCAGGGAAGAAACTGAGCAGGAAGCAGGCAGGCAGTGTAGTCCATCTGTCCCCGTATGGTTGGTCACACAAGTGCCTTTAACAAAAAGGACAATACAGCTCCCAGAGCCAGGCCCAGACAAAGGAAGAAGGACATGATGCTTCCTGCCGTCTCCGCTTCAGCTGGTTTGACTTTCCTGAAAGGAAGGCAGGGTGATTTTAGGAGAGCTAAACCAGCCCTGCCCAATCCCCCTCGCATACCACCCGAAATTCCCAATCCCAGACTCCTTGGGGCCGTCCTCCACCCTCTCCCACAGCTCAGCATGAGCACACTTGGAAGCCCTTGCCTCCACTGTCCCCCACAACCCCCAAGCTGGGCATTTTGTCACAACCAGCTCCTCGCAGCTTTGAGATGAAGGACTCTCTCTCCTATTGCCATCCCCCTCCTGCCTGATGTCACCAAGTTCTCTCCTGCACCACTCACTTGGGCCCGAAGCACATGCAGAGGCTGGCAAGGTAGCCATTGGAGAAGGCAAAGGCAGCCATGAAGATGATGAACCAGGCATCGTGCTTAAAGATGGAAGGCAGATAGTAGCGCTGTTTCACATTGCAGAGCAACAGCAGGGGAATAAACACGATCCTGGCGACCACCAAACCCGGCAACCAGTAGCTGTCCTTATCAGGCTGCAGGAACAGGGAATGCTTCAGTCTGTGTCAGCGCTCACTGTGAACTCAGGGGACCTGGGGGCTTGGGTAAAACCTCTAGGCCTGGTTACCTTTGGGGGATGCTGACTGCCAGAGGAACAGTGGAGTGCATGGGATTCTGATGTTTCCCCCTCTCTTTTTTTAAAGACAAGTTCTCACTTATCCCAGCTCACTGCATACAGTCAAGAATATCCTCGAACTTCTGATCCTCATGTGTCCAGCTCCCAAGTGTTAGGGTTTCAGGTATGCACCTACCATACTTGACTTATGAGGTATTCTAGGTCAAACTCGGGGCTAACTCATGAAGAGACTTATCAACTTATCAAGGCAAGCAGTTATCAACTGAGCAATACCCCCAGTCCTAAACACTGGAATGTAGATACGTGTGTAAGCACATACACGACCCTGCCAGGTTCCATACCTAAGAACCGTAATGCGGGCTGGAGAGACGGCTCAGCAGTTAAGAACAGGTTCAGTTCCCAGCACCCACACCAAGTAGCTCACAACCTCTGTAACTTCAGCTCCAGGGGCTCTGACACCCTCTTCTGGCCTCTGTGGGCACTTGCACTCACATGCATACACCCCCGCATACACTCTTAGCTGGACTGTGTGTGGTGGTACGTGCACTCGGAGGCAGAGGCAGATGGAAATTTGTGGCCAACCTGAACTACAATAGCAAATTCAAGGACAACCAGGGCTACCTGGCGAGACCCTGTCTCAAATAGATAGATAGATAGAAAGATAGATAGATAGAGTAATTTAAAAATCTAAAAATAGAAAGGAATTATGTACAAAGTTACACATAAGTTACATGTAGACTTGAAAGACAGTTCCCTTCCCATTGTATTTTTTTCCCACTCTTACAGGGGTTACAGACAGAAGCCCCAGGGGTCATGCACGGTAGGCAAGCCCTCTAGTACACAGCCACACTCCTAGCCCCACCAATTTACTTTCTTGGGGCCTCTCTCTTAGCCTCAGTTGGACACTTTGATCCTACAGGTCCCAGGGCCCATATTCTACTTACCCACATGCAAACAGCTGTGAGGCTCCGGCCTAACCAGTCAAAGACATTGAAGTTCAAGAAACAAGCCACAGAGATGAAATAATTTTCTGGAAGAGAAAAGAAAGACTTAGAGACAACACCTGGCTCTCTCCGAGGCTTGTTTCCAGCCGATGGCAGGGTGAACAGGCCCTGGAGATCCAGCTGGGCAGATGGGTCCCACTCTAGCCTCCTGCTGCATCTGTCCCAGGAAGCCAGAGCCCTTACTCCAGGCACTGGTGCCCGCAATGCTGGATTCGACCTCGGCAGTAACAGCAGGGAACAAGCCAATGGTGACCGTGAAGATGAAGCAGACAGACAGAGCCAGGACCGAGATCTGGAGAGAGAAAAGAGAGTCGTTATGGTTCCTGGTTGACTTGCTGGCTGTGTACCAATGATCAAAGAGACGAGTGGTGGCCTTTAATCCCAGCACCTGGGAGGAAGAGCTCTGAGTTTGAGGCCAGCCTCGTCTACAGAGCACCAAGTTCTAGGACAGCCAGGGCTACGGCAGCAAAACCCTATCTCAACCCCATCTCAAAGAACTCCCAACACACACACACACACACACACACACACACACAAACACACACACTCACAGGAAGGAAGACAGGAAAAGCTCATCTTAGGTCAGTAGGAGGAGTGGTGTAAGGACGGACACAGCAAAAGGAGAGAAGGGGGTGAGGAAGGAAGGGCAGGACACCCCAGCCCCACATACATTCTTAAGTATGGCCTTGATAGAGTGGTTTTTGCTGGTGGGCAGAGAGCTGGGAGCTGGAACCCCAGACTCCTCTCTTCCTCCTCTTGGTTCCTCTCCTGTTGGGTGAGAGGTTAGAGAAGGATCATTATATTTGGGGAGGACAGAGCAATTGGAAGATTGAGCTGGAGGTGGACACCTCCTTAACTGCTTGGTTCCTAACAGCTAATACCCTAACACCCATAGACCTAAATGCCCTGACTCAAGTCCCTGCGGGCTCCCCTTCCCCCAGAAGTTCATGCTTCTCTGTTCCCTCTGAAACTGCCACCTCAGTACAATAGCCTGAGACATTCAGGGTAATCCAAGTTCTTCTATTTTCCTTATTGAGACAAGGTTTTGTGTAGCTCTGACTGGCCTTGAACTCACTAGATAGCCAAGGATGACCTTGAATTTCTGATCCTCCGGCCTCTACTTCCCAAATGTCCTGTGGGATTACCAGCACTTTGCCCAGTGCAGGAATCAATTCAGGGCTTTGTGCAAACAGTCTACCAACTCAGCAAAGCTCCAAGTCCCCTAAGGTCACCATGTTATCTTCCCCAACTTAGTCCCACATTAGCCTCAGCTTACTGCTCATGGTCACTTTGCCTCCTTTTGGCTCATCTGCCAGTTGACACCACATACCAACACCTGACCCTGCCTCCTGCCACCCCATCAAGACTTCCTTTAGTAATTAAGACCTTTACTGATAAGATCCAATTTGGTCTCCTGCTCAGAGGGCCCCTCGAGGTTGAGCTGCACGTAATAGCGGTAGAATTCCTGTTAAGCAAGGGAGATGGGGAAGTAGGGTCAGAGGCAGCTCCAGAACCCCAACTTGCCATGTTTCAATCTCAGGACACCCCTTGCTTCAAAACCCTGGGCTGCCCCCACTCCCCATGTGCTCACCAGCCGAGGCAGAGCCAGGTAACAGACGATGGCCAAAAGAACAACTACGCAGGCTGTGATGAAATAGCCAAAGGCACTTTCTGACCGTTCGGAGCCACCTGTGGCAGCCAGTGGACAGGATCAGACACACCCCATCACTCCACGTCAACCTCCCCTGCCTCCCCACACCCGCACGTGGGGTAGCAGGACTTACTGGCAATGGCACAGATCATGGCCACTGAGGCGAAGAAGCCAGCCAGGCCTTGGCCACTCATGATGGGGGCTGTGTAGTTGGCTGGCAGGACGCCAGCCAGACCAAAAAGGCTGGCTTGCAAAACGGCACCAAATGCTGAGGAACAGTGTAGACAGCGTGTCAGCAAGGATAAGGGGCTGGCAGTTGGGACTCCCAGGGAGCCTTAACCCGGACTCCTTATCTCTGCCCCAACTCCCAACCCAGGCCTAGAACTGCCCACACTCTGTCCCTTGATTACAATTAATGAGCACGATCTTGATCATGGTGATGACGAAGAAAGGCAATGGTTCCATCTCCACCTTCACCAAGATGGCAGTAATCAGGAACACCATCAGGATAGCCACCAGGCCACCCAGGATCCGAACAGACTGAGAGATCCTAGAGAAGAGGCGGGGTGGGGTGGGTGTTAGGAAGGGACTGAAGGGAGTGCAGCCTGGGTACCCAGGATGCAGAGGTTGGGACACCTGGGATGGGGGGGAGCTGGGGCACCTGGGATGGGGAGGAAGGGCAGACTAGGGCACCCGGGATGAGGAGGCTGGGGCACCTGGGATGGGGAGGCTCACCTCTGGTGCAGAAAGGAGTTGAGGCAGGCAAAGAGCAGCAGGGGCAACATGGCACACAAGGTCATGACATTGTTGAAGATGGTACTGAGAGAGCTCCGCTCTGGTGCGGACACTGTGGGAGCAGACAAGGTCTCTGTGTCCTGGCTTGATTTGTCAGTGACTGTGGACGTATTCTGGGACAGGTCCAGACGCTTTGTGAAATACTGTGGAATTTTCAAAGGTTGAGCGCTGGGACCTCTGTTTCGCTCTGTGCCCAGAAGCACAGAAACAGGCCTTAAAAGCCTGGGAGACACATCCTCTGGAACCCAGTGCCTCCCTGCCCCCAGCCTCACCTGAGTTGCTGTCATGAAAAAATTCCAGGGGAGCAAGGTCCCCAGGCCCAGCACGAAGAAGATAAGCCATACCGCCTTATACCTGAATAGAAAGAAGGTAAAGTAGCCCACCAGCCCTCCTGTCCTCCCTCCCCGTCTTCCCAGCTATGTGAGTCCATGTGCACGTGTCCTTCCATGGACGTGCGCGACTGGGGATAGGTGGGTCCTCAGGTAGTACAGAGCTGGGGTAGATGGGCAAGGGAGAAGGGCCATTAGCACAGTGCTAAGTGACACGGGTGACGGAACCTCTCTGTTCTCAAGGACCGGAAGGCCTTCAGGCTGGGAAGCAGAGTGACCCACACATCCAGCAATGGCTCTGGAACTTTGCTAAAGGACTGGATGGGTAGACAGAAGAGTGAACACGTCTTCCCCATATCCCACCACACAGGCTAGAAGTAATTCGGCTGTCTAAGTGGGAACTCAGTAGTTTCCTGAAGGACTCTGAGGTCAAGAAACACCCAGACCATTCTGGACCCAGTGGCACAGATGGGCTGGGTGCCTGAGGGAGCTGGGAAGTAGGAAGCTATAGATCTTTTCTTCCCTTAACCAGACAGAACCAGTTTTGTAGGTCCAACTAACTACCTAGGGCAGTGCAGGTAGACTAAGGTCTATGGATGTCACTTGGTCCTGAGCATGAGGACAGAACCAGACTCTGGATAGTCCTTCCCCTTGGCCAGCTTCAGAGATAGTGGTGAGGAGGCCCAACACGGACCGGTCTGGCCAGGGCAACAGGAGCTTAGCTCTTTGCAAGCCTTAAATGGGACTGCCAGAGTGAGTAACCGAAGTGGGCAGGTCTGACCCATGACCACTGCAGCCCTTAAACTTTCCCCTTGAGGTCAAGATGCTCAAGGCATGGTTCAGAGGAAGGCAAAATCCCAAGGGAGAGTTCTACAGGACAGGAGAAACAACGGAGCCAGGCAGCAATGCAATAGAGTGGGTAGAATGTTAAGGGACTGGGCTGGGGCACCCGGCAGCTTGGGAAAGAAAGGAGGCAGAAACTGGGACCTACACCTACAATCCCTACCTGCAGCCAGGCAGTGGTGGCGCATGCCTTTAATTCCAGCACTGGGAAGGCAGAAGCAGGTGGATTTCTGTGAGTTGGAGGCTAGCCTGGTCTACAAGAGCTAGGACTGTTACACAAAGAAATCCCCACCTGCCCCTTGGAAAACAGTCACAGAAGGCTGACACCCTCACCAGATTTTGCAGGTGAGAAAAAGGTCCCAGAAAAGATGAAGCTAACCTTCCAGTCAGAATGGGCCTAGTTACAGTTACATGGTGAGCAGAGGAGCTGGGAGGGGTTCAGAGACGCCAGGGACAAAGCGGGCATCTGGAAGGAGGCTTCCTCGACTCTCACAAGCCTCCTCTGGAGAACTTGGCTCAAGTGCCTCTTTCTTCTATCCTAACACACATTCCCGACCTTCACTAACTTAAGGAAGTTCACAGACTCCAGAGACAGCAAGCTAGAAGGGTCAGGCCAAAGGGCAGGGTGGGCTGAGGTCATACAAGGCAGAGGCCCCAGGGCAACCCCCAGGAACAGGGCAGTCCTGCCAGATGCGTTCTGGAATGAGGGAGGCAGCCAAGAGTCTCCCCACAGTGGTGGTGGGAGGGGCCAGAACTGCCATTTGGCTGCAGAGCGACAGTGGAAATCCTGAAACAATCCAGTAGGGGACTGCTGCCCACCTAGCCCCGCAGGCACACCACACGCCAGCTCCCACACCAGCCAGCTTCCAGCCGGCAGAGGGAGGTATGCAAGCTCCCTACCCCACCCCCATGGAGACTTGACGCAACTCAGACCACCCATTTGGGAGCAGTCAGATAACCTCAAGTACTGCACCTACTCCAACCCCTACCCGTGAGACCCACTTCCGTGTCCCGCCCCAGTACCTGTCCTGAGGCTGGTGACTGGTTGTCATGGTTCCAGGGCTATCGGCTGGGCCTGCTTGGCAGCTCCCTTTCTCTGGCTCTTGCTGGGGATAAAGCAATATTGAGGCCCTGTTTCGGTCTGCTTCCACACTGCCCTGGGGCCTTCTCAGACTCTTGGGGGTAGGGCTGGGCGCATGGAGCAGGCAAGGGAAGGCCCCTTAGGAGCCACTGTAGGCTCAGGACCACTCAACCCGGCCCCATCTGGCCTTTGGCCCCAGTAAGCCAGTGCTGTCGTCTCTCTGCCTGATTGGGCTGCACCTGGCTGCCGGCCTGGCCGCTGCCACCGCTATTTTTATCCAGCAGCAGAAGCAGTTTTTAAGCTTGGAAACCGAAGGGTGGAGTTCAGGAGAGGAGGATGCATGGTTGAGAGACAGGGAAAGACAGTTCAAGAAGACAGAGACGAGATGACAGAGGTCAGGGACAGTGATGGAGGACAGAGGAGGCAAAGGGGAGGATGCAGAGCAGAGGGGAAAGGGTGAAAGCACAGACAAAATTCCCAGATTTGCAGGGCCTCGGGTCTCCCAGGGCCTGCTGTAAGTCCGCCTCCTCACCGTACAGCCCCACCCCCATCAAGGCTGTGGTGGGGAGGCCTTCCCACTCCGTCTCCTAGAGTAACCAGGATGCCAAACTCTCTGGTAGGGTAGCATCTGAGCTTTCTTTCCAACTACTGCCCAGGGGCTTCCTGAGTTCTCAACCAGTTTTCCAAGAATCTATTTCATAATGAAGGGAGGCCATATAGCCTTTTCCACAGCCTAGCATGTTCCTTTTTTGACCCTAAGTCTTAGCCCCAGGGTCATCCCATCAGTCCCTTTCTCAGTCCCAGGCCACTATCTTTTCTGACAGTGGCCTTGACAGGAAAATTGGAAAAGTGGCACACAGGCCTTAACAGGATGCTCCCAAGCTCCTAGCCACCCACCCACTCAGCATCCCTCTCTGGCCCTGCTCACATAGGGAAGACACCCAGCATCAGAGGGCTAAACAGGCCTTCTGCTGCAAGGAAACGGGACCAGAATATACCGCGCATAGACCCAGCTCAGATTGCTAGTTCTCGGCGGTCTCATCACTCACCGGATTCACCGGATTGATAGACTCGACGTTGATGTCGAGGACGCTGGCAGGAGAGGTGGAGCCAAAGGAACCTGGGTAGTCGCCAGGAGGGGGTCCTGGCTCAGGCTCAGGCAGAAGGCTGGGTCCTGGGTGAGGGTCCAGAGTGAAAAGGTGTAAAGGCTTATCAGAAGAGAATCCCTTGGGCCTCAGGGGGCCCCGTTTGTGGACTCCCACAAGCTAAGTAGCTGCAGAAGCTGGAAGCACCAGCGAGCTGGGAGAGATAGATAAAGGGCCACCCTGTAGCTGGGAGATAAAAGAGCAGAAGCCGAAGACTCAGCAGGGGAGTTAAGCGTGTGGCGGCCAGGGCAGCTCTCAGGTGCAGCCAGAACTCCATGCCCCACCCACTCAGACAAAGAGTCACAGCTGGTCACACTGTGGCCCTGCAATAGTTCTATCCTTCAGTTGGTAAACCCCAGATTGTCCAAAGGTCTTCCCAGTCCTGGGCAGCAAACCCACATACCTCCTGATGGTGGCAGAAGGCTCCTTACAATGGTTTCGAGAAGTATTTCCTGAGGGTCTTTGTGTGTCGGCCAGGCACCTTCCTAGGCACTGGGGACAGAGTGATGAACAGTAGTATTGGAATTTGTTTTCTAGGCCCAGAGGGCTCTGCTGGGGCTGGAGAGAGCCTAAGGACTCTATTAGATAGTAAGGAGCAGACCCCCATCACATACAGCCGTCCTCAGCACAGCCCTCCACGGCCTCCATCCGCCAGCAGAGTGAGTGTGTAGCCCCAAGCCGGACAGGGGAGGGGCAGGCAATGCTCTTCCTTCAGAAAACCAGCCTAGGCTTGAAGAGTATTTATTTCTGCTGCGCACATGCACACACGTGCACACACACACTGCCCTCCTTTGCAGCAAACCCCATCCCACTCCTGGGCACCAGTTAAAGCCGTGGGTCCTGCTCACATCCTAACACTTATTCACTGTCTAGGTGCTTTGTTTTGGTCTGTCCAGCGATCTGAGAGCAGGTCAGGGGTTCTGGTGTCCTTTTCAGTCACACCTTGACCTTCGGAGAAGGAGCCCCGAAGGCAACCACCAGTCTGAGCCTTTCCGTGTCCTAGGGTCCCAACATTTCTCATATGTCTGTTTCTCAACGAAGCTTGTGCTACATCAGAGTCTTTGGCTGCAATATGCAGGGGTCCCCTCTTTCAGCTGCCCAGAAGCTAGTAGTAGTAGACAGTTTCTACTAAACAGGTAGGGCCAACCGCGGTACAGAGAGGCTGCTTCGCTGAACAAAAGCTGCAGAGCTAGTGAGTACTTAATGTACAGATTATTCTAGATTTCTTCTGTAGGGAAGGAGAAGTTAAAGCGGCTCCCCAGTTAGCCCTGTAGACTTTGAGGAGGGGGGAACTCTGCTCCAATTAAAAGGTTAAAACAAGTTGGGCGATTCAGGTCATTCTCACATAACATTAGTTTGGGTTCAAGGCACTTCACTGCAAACCCATGACACATACGTTATTGCATGCAAAGGTCACACAGTTAAGACAAGACGAACAGAATAGGGGTTAATAAGGAAGAGGGGCCTGACTGTCCGCACCAGTTTGCAAAGAGAGCCTGAGTGGGCTGGGGTGCAGGGTTGCAATAAGCCTTCATCCACCGGGAAGCCTATGTGTGCGAGTCCTCGTCTTGTCTCTCACTCTCCGTGCTGAGCAAATGAGGACGCACCCAGGAAAGGGAGGCCAAGGACAGGAGTTTAGCCGGTAAAGAAGCAGCACCCCCGCCTTCGTTTGAATACCGGAATCACCATCCTCCTGCCTCAGGGCAGAAGGCAAAGCGGCCCTTCTCGTGTTCGTACAGGAGCGGTCACATTAAACCGCTCACTTGCCGACCCTCTGAGGAAGGAGGTCAGCATAGCGACGGTGGCTTTCAGGCCCAGAAGCCAGGCTGCCCTGGGCCCCGCTCCACCGGGGCCCCACAGAAGGAACACCCCCAACCCAGAGCCAGGCCCATGCGCGCCACGTGCTGCGCTGCTCCGCACGCGCCGCGTGGGGGCCGCACCCCAAGTCTCTGTCGCGGCCGAGGAGCTGGCGGGCCAGGCCTCCCTTCCCCTGGTGACAGGCCGGACACGCCACTCTCTGCCCCAGAGCCCCCGGAACGCCCCGCCCGGACCCTACGAGCACCTGCTGGAGAACGACACCTCCCGCGCCGAAATCTGCGCGCTCGACCCGCGCTTCCCGCGCCCGCCCGAGCGCTTTCAAACCCGCCCTCTGCTGGGCCCGCCCCGGGCCCGTGCGGGCCACCTCCTCCGGCGACAGCCGCCGCCCTGGCCCCGCCCCCGCTTCCCCGCGGCCCCCCTCAGCAGTTGTGGGCTCCCAGCCCCAGAGACCCTGCGCCTAGGGCCGCCTGGGCGGTTTGCTTCGGTGGCAGGCACGTCTTCGGACCCTTCCCAACCGTCACTCGGACACACTAACCGGAGGGGGCCCAGTCCCACACTGGGTACTCCTAGGTTACGCGAGCCAGGGAGGGGGCTCGATCCCACACTGGGTGCCCCTAATTTCCGCTCTGAGCCTGTGCTCCTAACTCCTACGCATTCCACGGCGGGACTCTTGCACAGACAAGCCCTCTGCTCACACAGGCCCGGACGCCCCCACAGCCACACTCCACCCCAGGTGTTCCGTTATCCCTCTCCGAACCCCGCCCACGCCATCATTCACACTCCACCGTTTAACTTTGAGCACCCCCCCACACACACCGCGCACTTCTAATACAGCCTTCTTCCTTTCCACCCCTCCTTTTCCCTTCAAGAAGACTTTCTGCCACCTACCTGGTGGGATACCTCAGACTTAATTGTTCTGGAACCCGGGTACTTGTTTTCTCTCCACCCTTCACAGACAGGCACACACACCACAAACAACGTTCCTCCCTATCCCCCCCCCACCTCCACACACACTTTCCAACTTTGCCTTGAAGGCCATTTGCTTAAGGAACAGTCCCGAGGCCTTTAGGAAAAACTGAAACACAGCTGGAGACCGGAGAGGGAGATCCCAAAGAAGACTCCCATCCTGAACATCCCATTGTTCTAGCCAGCATCTCACTGTCCCAACCCAAAATGATAACCATTAGGGTTAGAAGCCTTGCTGAGTCCATATCCTCTGCTGGCTGGGGGAGCTGGGGGGAGCAGCCATCACGTGCCTCTAGGGGCTGGCCAGGATTCATTCCTTCTTTTATGCTGGCAGCAAAAAGGGAAGGGTTTATTCGCAGTCCCTACTGTAGGGTAACCCAGAGGCTGGGGAGGGTCCTGAGGAGAGTTAATTCCATCCAGGCTACCTGCCTCACCCTGCCTTCCCAAGGAGTGGGTCCCCCAGAGAAGCCATTGGAACTAATTAACAATTACCACTACTACACCTCACAGCGGGAAAGGTGCAGCTATTCTCCCTAGAGAAAGACTGGGCCCTGAGGAGGTGGCTGACTCTCTTAAGGACAGTGGGCTCTCCCAAGCTGCTCTGGTGGGGTGTATCCAGCCTCCCAGCTCTCAGAAATGACACATCTCCCCACTAGTACTGAGTAAACAGGGCAGGAAGTCGTGTTTGGGTGGTATTTTTCTGGGCACTAGCCCACGGCGGCTGGAGAGCTGTCTCATATCTATCCACAACCCTAGATTCCTGCCCTCTGTTTTGACAGTCTGTGTCTCCCGTCTTTGCCTCCCTTCTTCCTTGGCCCCTGCCTCTCACCCACCTTCCTTTCCTAGCTCTGACTCACAGCTGTCAGGTCTGCTAGCAAGGCCAGGCTGCGGGCCAGGGGCTTGTCCTTGTGTACAAAGGAGGCTGGAAGCTGGAGAAAGGAGGGAAGTGGTGAGGGTCCTGGCCAGACTGAGGAAGCCTGGTTCCTTTCCTCACGCCCACTGGGACCTGACCATCTATGCAGATGGCCACAGCCAGGCCTGTTATTATTGGAGAATAGCCCATCTGGCAAGCTCCCTGCCTGGGTTCCAGCCAGCACCCACACCCCAGGCAACCTCAGCCAGTTACTCGTGCCAGGGCCCTCTGCTGGACAGCCCTGGGGACCCAGCTCA
This sequence comes from Arvicola amphibius, assembly GCF_903992535.2. Taxonomy (NCBI): domain Eukaryota; kingdom Metazoa; phylum Chordata; class Mammalia; order Rodentia; family Cricetidae; genus Arvicola; species Arvicola amphibius. The sequence continues at coordinate 72,141,050 of NC_052055.2, read as the reverse complement.
CACAGGCCTGGGCCTGGACAGGTTCTTAGGCAGGTCTACCAGGCCTTTCCACCTTGCTCATTCCATGCTTCTCTCTGTCCCTAAGGTTGGGCTGTGAGGGCTGGTCCACCTGGCAGATGTTCTTCGCCCCGGCTGGGACTAGCTCATCTCCACCTCCCCCATTAGAAGGTAGGTTTACCTCACATTATGCTCACAGCCCTAGATCTCCCCCACCCAGGCCTGTGTTAGCAACAGCCATCTGTGTTTGCAGCAACAACGTTTGTGCCTGCCTGGGGGGTTGTCACAAGCTACAGCTCAAGTTTTCTGTTGTTTGTGATTAAATCTCTGTGGCCTTGTGGCAGAAAAGGACTTAGGGGAAGCCCAGCAAAACACTTGCCCAGCCTGCTAAATTTAGGGGATACCGAAAGATTTAAGAATGCAGAGGGAATTTAAGGAAATGTGGGTTTTGTTGTTTTGTGATGCTGGGGGTCAAGTTCAGGACCTGAAACATGCTAGGGACAGGCTCGGCCACGGAGCCAGCTCCTCGGTCCTAATGCCACTGTTAACAAATGAAACAAAACTAAGTTAGTGGAAAGACTCCATAAAGAATGTGATGTCAGAATGCGCAGTGTGTGGAGGCCGGAGATCAGTTCTGGCTGCTGCTCCTCAGGGACCATCCGCATTGCTCTGTTTTTCATGCATTTGCATGTACACCACACATGGGTGCACGCGCATGCGGAGGGAGGTGTGAAGGCTTTGGATCTCTGGGGACTGGAGTCACAGGCAGTGTGAGCTACCTGATATGGGTGCTGGGAACCAAACCCAGGTCCTCTACAAGAACAATAGTCACTGAGCTGTTTCTCCAGCCACTGTGTGTGTGTGTGTGTGTTTGTGTGTGTGTGTGTGTGTGTGTGTTTATACAGGCTCTCACTAAGGAGCTCTCGGTGGCCTGGAACTCAGAGATCTGCCTGCCTCTACTTTACAAGTGCTGGGGTTAAAGGCCTGTGCTGCCAGGCAGGCCCACCTTGTATTTTGACATAGGATTTCGAAACATCAGTCCTCAGTGCTGGGGTTACAAGTGGGCATCACAGCTTTGAAAAACACAGCTGGGTGGTGGTGGCAGCGCACCATTTAATCCCAGCACTCCAGAGGTGGAGGCAGGCGGATCTCTGTGAATTCAAGGCCAGCCTGATTTACAAGAGCTAGTTCCAGGACAGGCTTCAAAACCTGTCCTGTCTCGAAAAACCAAAAAATAAAAAAAAATACATTTTTTTCTTTTAACGTAAGTTTTGAGGATTGAGCCAATTGAGCAAGTTTACCCATGACCAATATCGACTTTTCAAATGAAGACAGAGGTGTGTGCACTAGGTGAATGCTAGGTCAGGGTTGAAGAAGTGACTTTGCTCCTTTGCTCTGAGCCTGGGCTTCTAGCCAGATTTCTCAGATGTGTCTCCTAACCCTCTACTTTGGCAGGTAGGCAGGGGACAATTTTAAGTGGTCTGAACCTTAAACAATCATCCAATTGTGGGCCTACAAATTCCCCAAAAAAATATCCTTCCTCAAGAGGCGGCAGATTTGGATTCTGCTGAACTACATCCTCCTCAAAGGGCCTGCTGGCCACGACACCGGCAAACCCTGCAGTCCCGGTCAGTGCCCCTCCTCCTGCGCCCCGCCCCCCTGCACCTGCTGGAGACTAGGGCACCGTCCTCCGGATCTGGCGGGGAGAGGGAGAACGAAAATTCCCCAGCCGTGGGGACCCCAGCCTCCTCCCGACCTCCTCACCTCGGGGTGGTGGCCGCGGCCAAGGCCGGAACTAGCCTCTCTGGCGCCAGAGGAGCCGTCACCGAGATAGCCGGACAACCTCGAGCTCCGCCTGCCCCGCCCCGGGCAGGTCGGGGTGTGGAGATCCTCGGACACCAGGTGGCAGTGGGAGGGGCCGTGGGGCTGAGAAGGGACGTTTTAGGGAAGCTGGGACTACCTTTAATCCGCTTGTCCCCACAGGTCTCATGTGCTCCAGTTTATGCAGACTTTTGTAGGAAGTATCTGGAGGAGAGAAAAGTTCTGCAGGGTCTGCAGGTGGGGTGGGAGCAGGAAGTTGAGCTCAGCTCGATTGTCATCCCTTTCCTAGCCTCAGGTTTCTATAGGATCAAGTTGGGGATTATGACAGAGGCCTGCATTCCTCACTATATACATCTTAATCTACAGCCCAAGCCATTCCTGAAAGGATTATTGTGTGGGAATCATAATCAAATTATCCAGAGGATCTTACTACAAATGCCCACCCATGCATGCACACACACACAGAGGTTCCCAGGGCCTCTACTGGGGAGTGGGAAATAAAGTCAGTTTTTAAAAATTATTATTTTACTTTGTGTATGGCTGTTTTGCCTGAGTGTGTGTCCATGTGTCCATGCACCAGGTCCGGGCCTGTTGCCCTTAGAGGCCAGAAGAAGAATGTGGAATTGGGGGTTGTGGGTGCTGGAAATCGAACTCAGGTCCTCTGGAAGAACTGCCAGTGCTCTGAACTGCTGAGTCATCTCTCCAGCCTGCTGAAGTGAAACATTTAGGTGGTTTCCTATTTCTTCCGGTGTGGTGTCGCCTCCATCATGGGCAGGCATGTCCCTACTCCCCTCCCCACCGCCTGGCTGGTCAGTCCTCCTTTCCCCACTACCTCTAGCTGAGATGTCTTCAGAGGTTGCCAGGGATCAATTTTAGCCTTCCTGTAACACAGACCTAAGAATCCTGCGCCACAGTGGGACATTCTGAACGAAGTTACACAGCTCCGAACAACTTGTGGCTCGTGAGGACTGGGAGAAACAGATGGAACAAGTTATCCAAAGGAAGTTCTGCCAACGTCTTCTCCCACCCCTTCTCCAGCTTCCCGCAGACAGCCGTCCTCACTAGGCAAGAGCAGGGATGGCGCGGCTTCCAGAAGCACCCCAGTCATCCAGCACAGGGATGGGGTGTGGCTCACTGGTAGAGTGCTTGTTAGCATGCAAAGCTCTGGGCTCCATCCCCAGTGCCACTCGGTGGGCTTGGGTGTGGGCGTGTGCCTGTAATGCCAGCACTTGTGAGGTAAAGGCAGGAGGCTCGGAAAAGTTGGTTCAAGATCATCCTCAGGAGTCTGAGGCCAGCCTGGTATACATAAGATCCAGTCTCACAAACAAACAAACAACACAATGCACCGCTGTTTATTGACGACTTGCTGCATGCTGAACTTGGAGGGTACATTTATCTCAAAGGGCAACCAAGGTCCTAATATTTTAAGTCTGTGAGACTGGACAGTTTGGGTTTAATATCATCTCTTAGCTGAATCGTCTTGAACATTGTCTCTTAACTGACCTTGCTGCCCCCATTTGCAGGTCTACCCTGAAGGCCAGAGGTCATTGGCAGAGGGGATTGCCGGGAGAAGGGAAGAACGGCACATCTGTCATCTGCTAGATCCTAGGAGAGTGGGAGCTCGGGTCAGAATCCTTTCGCGCTCAGCCCCCACTCCGTCTTCTCCCAGTGGGCATTCTACAGTCAGTGCAGATACTTGGGCTAAACCGCTCCAAAAGACGGTACTTCAATGGCCGGACGCTGCTGCTTCCACGACCCGTGGCCTCACTTCTGGGGGCCCAATCTCTGCTTCCTCTGGGAGTGGTCCACTCTGGAGGTCTCTCCAGCATCCGGTGGCTGTTGCTGGCTGAGGACAAACAGCAGACAGCCCAACAAAGCCTCTCTCATGTCTTGGGAGCTCAGTCGGCGGGCCAGTCGGCGCAGCAGGGGCAGGAGGTGCTGGCGGGCCAGGCGGGCAACAGGCAGCAGGAGGCGGGAGAGCAGCGATCGAAGCAGCAACGGGAGAAGCGGAGAGGGCATGGCAGAGCCTGGACCTGCAAAGGGAACCCAGGTTCTAGACTACACTGCGGGCGGACCGGAGTCCTTCCTTCAGCTCATACCTCTGTGCTTCCTAGCCGTCACCTCATGGATTAGTTTTGCTTTGGTGCAATCCTTTCTCGCACCAAGACAGCTGGCTCAGGGGGTTCACTCACTGTTGGCCCAGATGGAAACTGAGCCTCAGGGTGCGGGGGAGCTGGGGCTACAGCTTGTTGTTCTGGCCTTCCCTGGCACTGTTACTGTCCAGTACCCACTTCCTTTAATCAACCCTCACACACACACACACACACACACACACACACACACACACACACACCCCTTATATTCTAACTCAAGGCCTCTACTCCTTGCCCTCCCATCCACCACCTCTAACCGGTCAGTGGTGGCTCTCACCAGTCAGAACTGCTGCTCCGAATCAATTTCAGGATGCATTTGCCTATTGTGGACACAGCATTACCGGCTAGCACGACGTAGCCCCACCTCCCTTTCCCTTCCCCCACCCCTGCTCAGCTCACTTGGGTATGGAGGGCTACAATGAGGGAACAGCTGTGTTCTGGCACCTGGCATACTGAGTACAGCTGGTCCTTCTTCCAGTCTGGGAAGGAAGGAGGGGACACATGGAAAGATGGAGCTCAGAGTCCACTCTGTGACCTGAAGCATGTGGACTCTTCTGGGCTCTGGTCACTTTATGTGTTACCTCTGGAAGTGGAGAAAGAACAGGAGAAAGCACAGAAGAGGACAACAGTGGTTGATACCTCAGATGCAGTAACGCTGTGTGCAGACACACTTCCTAACCCCTTCCATGCTACTCCAGGGGCCAAGCCAGTGAGGGCCTTCACGTTCTCTGTAGACCATCTTCAGAGGCAGAGGGTGGGACACACAGCTCCTGTCATAGCCAAATGGCATGGCCACTCCTGAACAGGAGGAGGGACATGCAGTTCAAGACCTTCTCCAGTCATCCCACTGCCTTAGACTAAACGAGGTTACACACACACACACACACACACACACACACAGAGAGAGAGAGAGAGAGAGAGAGAGAGAGAGAGAGATCCAGCTATGTCTGGTTGGGTGTATGACCTGAATTTTATTTGGTTTTGTATTTTTTTTTTATTTTAAGAATTTTGTTCTCAGGGCTGGAGAGATGGCTCAGTTGACTGCTCTCCAGAGGTCCTGAGTTCAATTCCCACTAACCACATGGTGGCTCAAAACCCTCTGGGATGGGATCAAATTCCTTTTTCTGGTGTGCATGAAGACTCATATACATGAAATACATAAATAAGTCTTCAGAAGAATGTCATTCTCCTTCAGAAAGGAGCTGTAATTCAAGGCTGGATTCAGGAGAGAGAGTGGCTGTTAGGGTTGGCTTTAATGTCAACTTACCACAAATTAAAGTCACTTAAGTAGGGAGCCTCTCCTGAAGGACATCCTGATTGCCTTAATTGATGCAGGAAGAGCCACCCTGGTGGTGGGCAGCAGCTTCTGGAAGCCGTCCAGATCGAAGGGACACGGCAGAAGGAAAATGATACGACTTTTGTTGGATTGGAGTCCCTCTTGTCTTTGATTTAATTAAATTCTTTAATTTGGGGGCTGAAGAGACAGCTCAGGGGTTAAGAACATTGACTGCTCTTCCAAAGGATACAGGTTCAGCTGGGCGGTGGTGGCACACGCCTTTAATCCTAGAACTCAAGAGGCAGAGGCAGGTTGATATCTGTAAGTTCGAGACCAGCCTGGTCTACAAGAACTAGTTCCAGGACAGGCTCCAAAGCCACAGAGAAACCCTGTCTCAAAAAACTAAAAAAAAAAAAAAAAAAAAAAAAAAAAAAAAAAAAAAAAAAAAAAAAAAGAAAAAAAAAAAAAAGAAAAAGAAAAAGAAAAGAATATCCAAGGATCCAGGTTTAATTCCCAGCACCCATGTGGCAGCTCCCAACTGTAATTCCAGTTCCAGAGAATCTGATACCTTTCACACAGACACACATGCAGGCAACACACCACTCAATACTCATTAAAAAAAATATTTTTAAAAATCTCAGAAAAAAAGCTTTTTGGAACAGCAAAATTTTTTTCTGTTTTTAATTGTTTTAAATTTTTTAATTGATTTTTATTGTGTTCTACATTTTTCTCTGCTCCCCTCCCTGCCTCTCTCCTCCCCTTCAACCCTCCCACAAGGTCCCCATGATCTCAATTTACTCAAGAGATCTTGTCTTTTTCTACTTCCCATGTAGATTAGATCTATGTATGTCTCTAAAATTTTTTTTTATCTTTAGTTTTGATATAGTCATCCGATTGGTTCTGTTCACCATGAAATGTTTTTGCAAACTTCAAAGCTGTGGGAATATGGTTGCTTGTCATTAACTGTACCCATCAGCTTCAAAGACCCTGGAGGAGATCATGTTAAAGAATAAGAAGGGAAACATGGACAGAGGCGAGAATGCAGATCTCCAGGCATCCAGTTGCTCTCTTCCTTCTGCGCACAGGTTCAGTAGTCACAAGTTTGCCCCACCCGGCCCAACCCCCACCCCTCAAACCACCCTTGTCAGCCTGCTGCTGATCCTGCTCAATCTCTCCTCCACCTTGGAGGAAGCATCAGTTAGAGCTGTCTCAAAAGTTAAGCCAACTTTCAAAATGGATTTTGGGAGGATGTAGGGACGGCTCAGCAGTTAAAAGCACATACTGTTTCTCAGGAGGACCTGAGTTCTGTTCCCAGCACCCATGTCAGGTGTCTCACAACCACTCCAGCTTCAGGGAATCCAACATCTTCTGGCCTCCGCTGGTATTTCATTCACAATCAGACACAGATATACACACAATTTATTAAAAACAAAACAAAAAATTCTACATAGCCCTAGCTGTCCTGGAACTCAGTGTGTAGACCAAGCTAACTCTTGAAGATCTGCCTGCCTCTGCCTTTCTGGGATTAAAAGCAAGTGCCACTGTACATTCACCTTTTTAAAAAAATCCCTATAATCCTAGCACTTGGGAGGCAGAGGCAGGTAGGAGGCAGAGGCAGGTGGATCTCTAAGTATGAGGTCAGTCTGGTCTACAGATTAGATTCCAGGACTGCCAGGGCCACACAGAGAAACCCTGTCTCAAGAAAAAGAAATATATAAATAAATAAAATAAGATAATTTTTAATGTGAGTGATGGGAATTGAACCCAGGTCTTCTGGAAGAGCAGCCACTGCTCTTAACCACTGAACCATCTCTCCAGCCTCCCAAAATCAGATCTTTTAAAAAATGGAACCTGTGAGCAAGGCATGGTGGCTTATACTTAAAATCCCAACATTTGGAAGGTGGAGACAGGAGGATGAACAGTTCAAGACTTTCCTGGGCTCCATAGAGTTTGAGGCCAGTCTGGACCAAAAAGAAATCTGGGGCTGAGGGTGTAGCTCAGTGGCAGAGAGCTCAAGCTGGGATAAAATAGGAGAATTATGGGAGCATGAGAATAGAAAGGAACCTCTCCATCTAGAGTCTAGTTTAAGCCTCTCGCTGCTGAAAAGCAGGAATTGCAGCACAATTAACAACGCTTGCTGTGAAAGCTGCCTGCACAGGGACAATATTTCTTTCATATATCTATGTTTTCAAATTAAAATGTTGAAATGGCAATAAACCAAACTTAATGCCTCGATTCATATGATCTCGGTTAGGGCCTCACTCTTGTGACTTTGAACTTCTTATCCTCCTGTCTCTATCTCCAATGTGCTAGGATTACAGGGTTGTACCAGCATCCTTGGTTTATGTGGTGCTAGGGATCAAACCCAGGGATTCACTCTACCAAGTAACCAATATCGCTAATCCTGACCTAGGGTTTCGTCTGGTCTGATCTGATCTTCCCTGCATATTTCAGGAACTGTCCTGTGATCTCATTTGAATGATTAGGATTTAAATATAATAGCTTTAAAACCCACCAAAACTGTGTGTGTGTGCGCGCGCGCGTGTGCATGCATTGCGTGCATGTGTATGTGTGTGTGTGCGTGCGTGTGTGTGTATGTGTGTGTATGTGTGTATGTGTATGTGTGTGTGCACACGTGCGTGCGTGTGCGTGCGTGTGCATGCATTGCGTGCGTGCGTGTGTGTGTGTGTGTGCGTGCGTGCGTGCGTGTGTGTATGTGCGCGTGTGTCGCGCGCGTGTCCTCCTTTGGGAAAATCATACCCATACTATGTTCCACTTTTTCCATGAGTTCCTCTCTATTAATCCCTGTTCTTCAATCTGCTAAAAATGTCCTTTAATAAACTTCAACTCTGCTTCATGCTGATTTTTATGAAACTCTTTTCTGTGTCAAAGGCTTTTCCTGAGTGGAAGTCTCTAGATTCTGGGGCCCAGAAGATTAAGGGAACTAACTCCTCAAGTGCCTGCAGACAAGGAACAGTGAGTGTCTCCACCCCTTTAGCCTGCGGCTGCACAGTCTCTGAAGCTATTGTAACTACTCTCCTGAGAACTCTCTCTAGGATTACAGCAATAGCCATTAGGCTATGTTCCTACTTGTCTTTTATGGCCAAACGGTCTTTAGAAAGCATGAATTGAATCTGCCCTCCTTTCTTCCAATGGCTCCTGGTTCCCACCTCATCTTTAAGTCAGTTAAGGCCATGGTTTCAGGACGTATAGCTCAGTAATGGACCTCTCACCGACAAAATTTGGGGACCCGGGTTTTACTCCCAGCTCTGAACCAGGCAAACCAAGTCAAAACATAAACAAAAACAAACACTACAAAAACCCCCAAAGGGTCCTCCTATCACCGGCAGGGGCCATGGATAATGTGACCTCCCTTCCTGATTGGTTTCCTCCTGATTTCGTTTCTAATTCCTCTAAAATATGTTTTATGGCTTTGTAAGGATATTCATAATTTCTTTTCCTTTAAAGAGGTATGATGAGCCAGGTGGAGGTGGCACATGCCTTTAATCCCAGAACTCGGGAGGCAGAGGCAGGCGGATCTCTGTGAGTTCGAGGCCAGCCTGGTCTACAAGAGCTAGTTCCAGAGGTACAGAGAAATGCTGTCTCAAAAAAAAAAAAACAAAACAAAACAAAAATTATTATGATTATTTTAGGTCTATTTATGTTTTGTTTTTGTTTGTCTGTGAGGATGTCTATAAACTACAGAATTGCCCATGGAGGCCAGAAAAAGGCATCAAATCCCCTGGGACTGGAATTTTACAGACAGTTGTGAGCCACCACGTATGTAGGTGCTGGGAACCAAATCCCAGATTCTCTGGAAGAGCAGTTAGTACTCTTAACTACTGAGCCTTCTCTCCAGCCCCTACTTATTTATTTTTAATTCATGCATATGAGGGTTTTGCCTACAGGTATATTTATAAACCGCATGCATGCATGCAGTGCCTGCTGAGGCCAGAAGAGGGCATCAGATCTTCTGGAGCTGGAGTTACATGGTTGTGAACCACCATGTGGATGCTGGGAACTGAACCTGGTTCCTCTACAAGGGCAGCTAACTGCTTTGAACCACGGAGCCATCTCTCCAGTCCCCAGCCTCTGATTCTTGCCTCTCTTACTGTCTACTCCAGGCAGGCCTGGCCTCCTTGCTGTTCCTTAATTATGCCTCAGTGAACAGTAAATTCTACCTAAGGCTTTGCTATGTCCCTTGACTTTCCAAAAATCTTTGACTAGTGTATAAATTAAACTGATCTGAAAACAGATTGATGGGGGAAATCAGTTTTAATTATGTATGGACTAATGGGAGTTCTATGGGAAAAAAAAAGTAAGATTCCAAGCATTGTGGCCGGTGTGCCATCCTGAGCTACAGAAAGGAACAGCATCACGAGGCTTCCTGGAGGGACAGGAACAAAGGAGGGGAGGCAGATACACAGGACAGCAAGAGAATAAGTAGATTGTCTTGTTGTGTAGATAAAAGTCTCAGGAGTAGGGCTCAGTGAGAGACTGCTGACCTTGCTGAGGACTTCTCTCACTGCGGAAACGGGAAGCAAGAAACCTCTGTGGTAAAAGTTGTCTTAGAGCTGCCGTCTTCCTGGTATGGACGACTTCATGAAAGGGCAGCTTTTCAGAGAGAGCTCTGTGTCTTCCGTTCCTCAAAATAGCCAGCTGAAATAATCAACATGCCAAAGAGGTAAGGTTTTGGGTAGCATAGGCAGGTGTCCTGAGCCCCAGCTAAACCCTCCAACCTCTTCCCTGCTGGCTAGCTCATACAACAGCGAAAGCCAAGGCAGGCTGCTGAGGAAGGAAGGCCATCAGCAGTCTTATTCAGAGGTGGGCCCTGATCTGCCAGCCCAGTGGTACTGTAAGGGCATAAACGTTACAGGAATAGCCAACCACTTCCTCACTGGATTTGAGGATTGTTTCGCAAGAAGAAATTCCTGCTTGGTACTGCAAACTTGGTCAAAAGCCCAGAGTTCTGGGGGTTGTAGACCCTAGTGGGAAACCTTACTATTGTTATTTTACTAAATGGACATGCTCTCAAAACACCTTATAAATACTTGCATTTATACCCGTAGGTGAGTACAGCCCTCAGTCCTAGTCAAAGAAGCTTCCCCTCCATAGTGGGCAACAGTTAATGCAGAGACTCAACTCATCGACATGTTGAGAACAGTGGCAGCTCAGGGCTCAGCCTGAAAAGGGACTTTCCTGTTTACCCCTTCAAAACTCAGGGAATGTCACAGAATAGGGGGCAGAGAAAACGTCAGAGCTGGAGCATGCAGAAGAGCACTGTGAAATACTGTCTTCTGGATACACCTAGCAAGGTGCTCATGAACTCGCACATTGGGAAAGACCCGTGCAAATCCACCAATGAGATCAGTCAGCACTGCAGCAGACAGCACTACTCAGACTCCATACGCTACCAAAATATGGGGTAACATGAGGGTGGATGAGGGGTGTCTGGGAGAGTGGGAGCTTTTGGAGACATATATGGGCAAGACACATGGTACACATGTATGAATTTATAAAATAATAATTGTTTTTAAAGTTTCACATTCCTGAAACTGGGTCTGGAGATTGTCATAACCCACAGACAAAGCATTTCTATGGAAAGAAAAACCTAGGACCAGACGTGGCAATGCAAACCTGTAATTTCAGGATTCCAGAGGTGAAGGCAGGAGTGTAATGGTCTGTCCTGTTCCTTTAAGAGACAAGTCCTGCCCACTTCTTCCCCCATGATCAGAGGCAAGCCACGCTCCCTTCCTTGGCTCTTTGCTTCCAGCCTGAGTTCTCTTTTTTTTTTCTTTCTCTCCTCTCCTCTCCTCTCCTCTCCTTTCCTCTCCTCTCCTCTCCTCCCTTCCTCCCTTCCCCCACCTCTCTCTCTTTCTCTCTCTCTCTCTCTCTCTCTGCCTCTCTTTTCTCTTTTCCCTTCTCCTCTCCATAACACACTGAATAAACTATACCAAACCCTACTATACCAAACCCTCTCTGCATGGCGAGCCTATCCATCTCTGTCTTTCACCCCCTGCACTCTTCGTGGGATGGGTCTCTCACCCACTGTCTCCCTCCTGCCTGGGACCCACAGAGGCCTCAGGTGGTGGGACTGGCTGCCCCTCATGGCCCGCTGCTGCCCCTCGGGGAACTGTAGTGCTTTATCATTACAAGGAGGATCAGAGTTTGAGGCCTTCTGAGGCTAAGTAGTGAGTTCATGAGTTCAAGACTAGCCTGGGTAATAAGACAAAATAAAATTCAAATTAAAATTTAGAAAGGTCCCCAAACAATAACACACCAACGCCATCAAAACCAACAAACCAGAGTATACTTTGAGTTGGTTTATAAGTTTAGGAGGTTGAGAAGATTCTGGTTGTTGGGCTCAAAGCGCTTTTCCAAAACTGTCGATGGTGAGAGCTTTGTGAACCACGTAGTACCGGTCTCAATGGTGTGCTTTCTTATTTCTCAAGAGCTGCTCTTAAGTCCACGAGCTTCCTCTTGCGGGACTTCCAGGAGAGAAGATCCTGACTTGGGTGATGTGAGTCAGAAAGGCAGGAAAGCTGGGCGATGGTGGCACACATCTTTAGTCCAAGTACTCAAGAGGAAGATACAGGTGGATCTCTGTGAGTTCCAGGCCAGCCTGATCTACAGAGCGAGTTCCAGGACAGGCACTAGAGCTAAAGAGAAACATTTTCTCAAAAAACAAAAGACAAAAGAAAGAAAGAAAGAAAGAAAGAAAGAAAGAAAGAAAGAAAGAAGAAAGGAAGGAAGGAAAGTTAGTTAGAAAGCTCCAAACCGGATATGGGGGCTCAGATTCCGGGGGTGGGGTGGATTTTCATTTCTTCAGTAGTCTGATAAACTGAGAGACACAAGTGTCTCTTTAGAATATCTTCATTTCTACCTGGTCAGCTAATAACTTGGATGGCTCCCTCTGGGAGCCCCCAAACTGCGAAGAGCCCTGAAGGCCCTACCAAGAACCTTCTTCACATCTCTGATTGTTGTGATACCACCTCATGCCCACACCCACCCGCAACCGCACATTAGGTCACACTGCACTGTTCCAGTGGCTTCAGGTCTATCCCTTCCCCACTCCCGTCTCAAGCAGGCTGGGAGCAGCTCAAGAACCTAGAGTAGAGTAGAGAGACCCAGAGAGGAAGCAAGCTATTGTTTCAGTATCAATGAGAAATCAAGCAGTGGGGAGGGAAAGGCAGCCAGCGGCTCCAAGGAATGCCTATAATCTTCATCCTCTGTCCCCCTCCACCCCATCCTGCCATTAATCCTCTGTCCAGCTCCTTCCCCTGCTGTCCTGGAATAACCCACCCTAATGGGCCCTTTAGCCTGCCTCGAGCATTGTCCCTGCTGGCAACAATGCTGCCAGAGAGCAGTTTCTTCCAGCTCCTGGCTGGTCTTTGGGCAATGGTGTAATCTTCCTGGCAGAAGAGAAGATATTCTAAAGAGACCCACCCTTTGGCTATCAGACTACTGAGCCGATGGGCCCCGAGCAATTGGAACTTCCCCAGGAATCACTGATGCTATCTAAAAGAGGGGCTTGTCAGCCCGGCCAGAACTTTCACCCAGTTCTGACAGTTCATTAGATCCCCCGGAGCAACAGATTGGAGCACCTTCATCAGGGCTGCCTTCTTAGGCAAACCTCTTGCTCTTCTATGTGGACTAGTTCTTGATAATAACACAAATATCTGGGTAAAGGGAACCTTGATTAAGAAAATTCCTCCATAACATTGACCTGTGGGCAAGTCTGTGGGGCGTTTTCTTGATTGATGGTTGTTGGGAGGACCCAGCTCACTGTGGGCGATACCACTCCTGGCAGGAAAGGTGGCTGGTGTTAAACCTGAAGAACGAGCCAGCAAGCAGCTTTCCTCCATGGCCTTCAGTTTCTGCCTCCAGGTCCTGCCCTGACTTCCCTTCAGGGTGGACAAGAAGCTGAAGGATGAAATGTACTCCCCTGCAGGATCCTTTGGGTCACAGTGTTGTCACAGCAGTAGAAGGTAAACTAGGACACCTTCTATTTAGACCTAGTTCGTGCCAAGGCCATGACTGTGGACTTGGGAACTAACTGGACCTCTGTGTTCCTCTCTCCTCCTTCAATATGCGGCCACATTGAACACATTCCTTCTTTACTCAGTCTTTCATTGTTAATCAATCACGTCGTGGAGACTGGTGACTGAGGCTAGCTTGTTGGGGTTCCCAGGACACAGGCTCTCTCTCACGCTAATGACACTAACAGTGGGTCTAGCCTGTACTTCTGACCTGTGTTTCTCGTAATCGTAATCACGAGGGGGTGGAGGGCAGGGAGAGCAGGCTACTTTGAGTAGATCAATCTGACCTAATGTTTCCTCAAGGTCAATTAAAAACCACAGCAGTGTCTCAGCAGGCTGGAAATCCTTACAGCCTTCCAAATGTATAGCATTAAGCTAATCGGGCCATTGTGTTGCAAACAAGCATGTATGTGCTTATTGCATACCAGTTACATGCAAGATGCTGCAACAGATGGTAAAGAGGCTGGACACATTAAGGGTCAAACAGGGCCATGGCCACTGTGCAGGCAAAGTGAAGCTGCCTTGGTGAGAGTGTGATAGAGCTGACGTGTCCTGGCCAGGCTCAGGAGCACTGAGTTCCTCCTTATCACATGCTTGTCTGTATCTCTCCACCCAGGGACTCCAAAGCATGCCATAGCATGGCCACCGCATCTACCGGGACCTGCAATTAAAAATAAATCTAGGGGCTGGATTGTAGCTCTGGAGGAAGAATGCATGCTCAAAGCCCCTGGCAGTTTGAGCCCCTAGCACAGTGGTCTCAACCTTACTAATGCTGTGACCTTCAGTAAAGCTCCTCATGTTACGTTGACCCCCAACCATAAAATTGTTTTCATTGCTACTTCATAACTCTAATTTTGCTACTGTTATGAATGTAAATATCTGATATGCAGCCCCTGTGAAAGGCTGTTCAACCCCCAATGGGTTATAACTTGCCCTTTAATCCCAGCACTCAGGAGGCAGAGATGTTGGTGGAGACTCCTCGTTCATTTCCCCGCCACCCAGACCTGAAATAATCACACAGAAACTGTATTACTACAACATTGCTTGGCCTATTAGCTCATGCTTCTTATTGGCTAGCTCTTATATCTTAAATCAATCCATTTTTATTAATCTGTGTATTGCCACGTGGTTGTGGCCTACCGATAAGGTTCTGTCCGGTGTCTGTCTCCTGCTGCAGCTACATGGCTTCTCCTTGACTCTGCCTTCTCTCTCCTCCTCTATCTGCTTGGAATTCCCTCCTCGCCCTATTCTGCACTGCAGTAGGCCCAAAAGCAGCTTCTTTATTAATCAATGGTATTCACAGCATCTTGAGGAGAATCTCACATCACAGAGGCAGGCGGATCACTGTGAGCTCAAGGCCAGCCTGATCTACAGAGTGAGTTCCAGGACAACCAGGGCTACATAGCGAAACCCTGTCTGGAAAAAACAAAATACATAAATAAAAATAAAGACTGCCAATACGTGATGCTTACCTATAATGTTTCTGATTTCAGTGTTGCTGTCTTAGCACCCCATCTCGCCCTTAAACTTAGACAAATGCTCCATAAAAGGCACCTTACAGTTTTATGTGCAAAGAAGGGAATTCTCTTAAGAGACGAAAAATAAGCAGGGGCTAGTGCTGGGACCTAGCTAAACCTGGCTTTTTGACCATGCATGAGATTCTGGGTTTGTTCCCTAGCACTGTATAAACTCGGTGTGGAACATGCCCATAATCCCAGCATTCATGAGGTAAAAGCAGGATGATCAAATTGGAGGCTAGCCTGAGCTACATGAAACTTGTCTGACGAGAGAGGGAGAGGATATATTAAACTTAGTCCTCAATCATTAGTTAATCTTGCTGGCAGTGGTGGCACTGCAAAGGCAGGCAGATCTCTGTGAGTCTGAGGCCAGCCTGGCCTACAGAGTGACGTCCAGGATAGTCAGGGCTACACCAGGAAACCCTGTTTCAGAAAATTAAATAAATAAATAAATAGATAAATAAACAAACCTGCCTCAATCAATCTTTAAACCTGTTGTAAATTACATCCACTGAGCAATGTCCCACAGAAAGATCGAGAACCATGGATGACATCTAAGTATGACTCTCTCTCTTGAGACACCTCTTTTTCTGTGTCTTTTTCTTTGGATGTCTGTCCCCAAATCTCTACATAATAAACTCATATGCTGCTGGGTGTGGTGACATATGCTATTTGTTCCAGCATTCAGGAGGAAGAGGCAGGAGGATTTCTATGAGTTCAAGGCCAGCCTGTAGTGTTCTAGGATAGCCCGGACTATGTAGAGAAGTCCTATATCAGAGAACAAAAATAATGAAAAAAACAAACTTGTGTGCTTTGCTTCTCTCTGACCTCTGATGTATTCCTACCATGCAGTCAGGGATCGGACTGCACTTGAACAGAGGGTCCATGTCCAGTTTCAATTTCATTTTTGAGACAGGGTCTCATGTCGCCTCAAACTCAGTATGTAGATGAATGACGGCCTTGAATTTCCAATCCTCCTCCTTCTGCTTCCTGGGTGCTAAATGACAAGCACGAGCCGCCACACTTGGTTTATATCATCCTGGGAATCAAACACAGGGTTTTGCTGCGTGGGAGGCAAATGCTGTATTCACTGAGAAGTATCTCCAACCTTCACAGAAAAAGCTCTGAACAATAGCCAGGGCAGCCTTATCAAGGACTCGGGTGTCAAATGTTACTATGACCAAGAAGAAGGGATGGCAACTCTAGGCAGTCTAGGCAGTGTGGGCAGACACAAGGCAGTACTAGTACACTCCTAACACAACAGTTTTCTGCTTGGATTGACAGATCTGCAACCAGCTACCTAAATGGAGCCTGTGTCTGAACAGAGCAACTGGGTAGATGCTCAGTGAATGGCGGTTCCTCCAAGGTGGAGGTGTCTCCCACCGGGTAACCTCAGACAATCCCCAAGCCCACAGCGTGCAGCTGGGCAGGATGGGCTGAAGCGCTATAAGACATGCATAGATAGGACCAAAGGAGGCAGAGGTTGCTGGAAGGGATGACTAGAGCCGACAGGTGGGGCAAGGCTGTCACTGGGAACAGTTGCTCGGGTCAGAAGGAGGAGGCCCAGGGCGGCGTGTACTGAGTGCAACCATTGTGCCCACAGAGCCAGCTGTCAGCCACTCAAGCTTAGCCAACAGCCTAAGGATCAGGCCGACACCCTACGTCAGCTGCTGGGTCTAGACAGCTGCTTCTAGGACAGTGGGAGGGGAAGGTGGGAGGTCAGAGTCTGTGAGAGGAGCCAAGGGAAGACACGCTGAACATATTCCATGAGGGGAGAGAAAACAGCATAAACCACAAGCCCTAGGGGAAAACATATAAGGATGATTGGGCAAGACTCTAATGGGGAATGCAAATACATTACTACAGAGCCCAAAAGAGGGTACTTAAAAACCTGGAGTGTGTGCCCGGGAATGGTCAGGAGAGTGCCACTTTACAAGTGATACAAAGAGATTTGCTCTCCTCCAGATTCATCTAGAGAGTCAAGGCATTTTTTTTTTCCAGATTAAAATCACAAGAGGAAAAAATCACCGCCACATTAAAGCGACAGGAAAATAAATGACGCAATTCCAGCCAAGAACCAGACAGGGGCTTGTGTTTTCTTTACTTTCTGGGTCTGAGTAAGCTGGTCATAAAAATGTGTTATGAAGATCTGGTTATGGCGGTATAATGTTTATAACCCCAGAATTTGGGGGGTAGAGGCAGGAGAATCAAGAGTTCAAGGTCACCCTCACTTAAAGTTCATTGCCACCAAGCCTGATGAACTGAGCAGGAGGACCAAGCCTCAAGCTGTCCTCGGCCCTCCTGTCTTTCCTAGGTTTTTATTGTTGGATAAACACCAAAAGCAACGTGGGGAGGAGAAGGCGTACTCTAGCTTACCGTTCTACATCACAGTCCACCACTGAAGGAAATCGGGGTAAGAACTCAAGGCCAGAACCTGGAGGCATGGGTTCAAGCAGGCCACAGAGGAGTGCTGTTTACTGGCTTGTTCACATGGCTTGCTCGACCTGCTTTCTTATACTACGGAGGCCCACCTGACCAGAAATGGCACTAACCCTGCCTGCCATGGGCTGGGCCCTCCCAAGTCAATCATCAATCAAGAATATGCACCAGCCGGGCAGTGGTGGCACACGCCTTTAATCCCAGCATTCGGGAGGCAGAGGCAGCTGGATCTCTGAGTTCGAGGCCAGCCTGGTTTAAAAGGGAAAAAGAAAACCTAACAGTGTAACCCACCAGTAAATAGGAATTTGTGCGTGTGTATGGACGTGTGTGTGGTTTTTCAAGACAGGGCTTCTCTGTGTAGCTTTGGATGTCCTGAAACTCACTTTGTAGACCAGTGGGCTTTAAAATCACAGAGATCTGCCTGCCTCTGCCTCCCAAGTGTTGGTATTAAAGGCATTTGCTACCTTGCCCAGCTAGGAACATTTTTCTTATAATGGACCTAATAGGTGTGGTGGCACAACACAAGCACTATAGCACATTCCTGATGCCCCATAAGAACAAAATTAAGGGGGCTGGAAAGATGGCTCAGTGGTTATGAGCACTGGCTGCTCTTCCAAAGGACCTGGGTTCAATTCCCAGCACCCACTTGACAGTTTACAACTGTCTGTAACTCCAGTTCCAAGGAAATCTAAAATCCTCACACAGGCATATATGCAAGCAGAACACCAATAACCATAAAATAAAATCATTTTTTTAAAAAAAGTATTCAAATATGCATTGTCCTGATGATGGTGGCCCATGCCTTTAATCCCAGCACTTGGGTGGCAGAGGCGGGCAGATCTCTGTGAGTTCAAGGCTAGCCTGGTCTACAGAGCGAGTTCCAGGTCAGCCAGAGCTACATAAAGAAACCCTCTCTCAAAAAACAAACAAAACAAAAAGATAGTCCCTCAAGATTGTTTATGTCATTACTGTTCGCAGGTACCCAGTGGCCTTTAGCATTTTCCCCTCAGTGACGTATTTTCTTCGACCGATTAAGATGATGAGGCTCACTGAGGTTCAGAGAGCACCTTGGTGACAGAAACTGTTGGGAGCAAGACAGATGTGGTACAGAGGTTTGTACATCAACCTGGGAGGACCCTAGGGGCCCAGCTGGGACATGCAGAACTATGATGCCATTCAATCCTCTAGGCTCCAGACTCATTCCGTATTCACGGGCACAGGCTTTAAATGCCAGCGAAGCACAAATGTCCATAAAATGCCTGCTCTCAACA
This sequence comes from Arvicola amphibius, assembly GCF_903992535.2. NCBI lineage: Eukaryota > Metazoa > Chordata > Mammalia > Rodentia > Cricetidae > Arvicola > Arvicola amphibius. The sequence continues at coordinate 72,122,537 of NC_052055.2, read as the reverse complement.
CACAGTCAGGATGGGGGACTCACAGGGAACAGGAAGTTACTGTAAGGAGAGAGCAGAAGGAGCTGGTATGTGCAGAAGGTCAGAGAAGGGAGGGCTGAGCACAGAAACTGGGGTGGAAAGGAGGCGTGGTCAGAGGAGGAGGCGGGCCTCAGAGAGGGTCTCCAGGAGGAAGTGTGGAAAGGCCTTGGGAACAGAGAGTGGGTGGCCAGGATGTAAACAAAAGGTTTGCTCCCTTGTCTGAGGGGGGAGTTCAGGGACGAAAGAATCTGAACAAAGACGGGAAGCCAAGTAATGAACAGACTGAATCCAAGAAGTACCTAATAGATTCAAAGCCTGGGTCAGAAGCAAAGCTGGAGGGAGTCTGGGACATAACTCCGGCGAGGTGGCATTAACAAAAAGAAGTACCCAGGGGCCCTTGGTGGAGGTGGCAGGTGGACTCAGATACTGAAAAGAGACTCGGAGGTCCCCGGAGACCCAGAGTCTGAAGGCCAGGCTGAGAGAGGTGTCAATGAGAGGCGAAGAAGCTGCTGTGGGATGAGCCAGGCGGGAAACTCCCATGTTGTGGCCTTCCCTGGGAGGCAGAGTCAGCACACTGAGAGAGGAGAGAGAGCTGCATACCCTCCAGAGGCCTGAGAAGTAAATACATGCACAGACGCACAGAAGCACCCGGAAGATCGGAACAGGAAGTGGATTCCGTGGGAGGCAGATTTAAAGGCAGCTTTCTGTGTTACTGAAAATTGCTGGTTTGTTTTTTTGTTTCGTGTAGGATTGGGGAATCGGAACCCTGTGTAAATCAGACAAGCACTCCATCCTCTGTTTATAGTGTGCGGCTCCTGAAATCACAAGGGCACAAGACACCAACAGGCCAAATGTCACGAGGAAGAGAAAGGAGCTGGGAAGGCTTTGAGGTGGGTCCCTGGGAGAGAACAGGAGGGAGCGAAGTCGATGCTGCAGACAAAAACAACCTAGCGGAAAGACAGTGTCAAAAGGAAAGACATGCAACCCTTGTGGCTAACAAGCATCTAATTTTCCTAAAACGGAAATAGTTCATAAGGGCTAGGGCTCAGCCGGTCGGTCAGATGTTGAAGTGTTTGCTGCCAAGCACAGAGACAGGGCTTGAGCCTAGCTCTCAAATAAAACAGTCAGGGGCCTGGAGACGTGTCTGGCCTGAAGAGATGGCTCAGAGGTTAAGAGCACTAGCTGTTCTTCCAGAGGTCCTGGGTTCAATTTCCAGCAACCACATGGTGGCTCACAACCATCTGTAATGAGATCTGGTGCCCTCTCCTGGTGTGCAGGCAGAACACTGTATACATAGCAAATAAATACATTCTACATGGTATGAATACATCTCACCCATAAAGAGTTGTTTTATAAACATCTGGGGAGATGGAGACACTGTGTGTTGTTTGTTGAGTATTTCCTAAACTCGTTCATACTGGGTTCCTGGGTTAGATGGGGTAACACATTGTTGTATGATGTTTTACTCTTCTTATTCTTTTGGGGGCCCACGACCCAGCTCCCAAATAAATAACACAGAGAGGTTTATTCTTAGTTAGGAATGTCTGGCCTTAGCTTGGCTTGTTTCTTGCCAACTTTTCTTTTTTTTTAAAATATTTATTTATTTATTTATTTATTATGTATACAATATTCTGTCTGTGTGTATGCCTGCAGACCAGAAGAGGGCACCAGACCCCATCACAGATGGTTGTGAGCCACCATGTGGTTGCTGGGAATTGAACTCTGGACCTTTGGAGGAGCAGGCAATGCTCTTAACCTCTGAGCCATCTCTCCAGCCCTTGCCAACTTTTCTTACATTATCCCGACTACCTTTTGCCTCTGGGCTTTTATCTTTCTCTATTTCTGGATCTCTTTCTTTGCTTCTTTCTCCGTGGCTTGCTGTGTAGCTGGGTGGCTGGCCCTGTGCCCTCCTCTCCTTGTCCTCTTGTTCTTTGCATGTTCTCCTCCCAGAGGTCTTTTATTTATTCTCTGTCTGCCAGCCCCGCCTATCCTTGCTCCTGCCTCGCTATTGGCCGTTCATCTCTTTATTAGGACCATCCAGGTGTTTGAGACTGGCACAGTAACACAGCTTCACAGAGTTAAACAAATGCAGCGTAAACAAAAGTCACACACCTGAACACAATATTCCCCAACAGCACATGGCTTTTTCAGGAGAGGAGGCACCATCCTAAAAGCTGATCCCCAGATGGCCAAAGTCAGTCTCTTGCCTGCAGGTGAGCAGCCTGACACAGGGAGAACTACAACTTCTCCAAACAGGTCATTAGCACAACCAACTCTGCACTCTCTAACCCCAGCCTTTTGTTTCGTTTTTGATTTTGATTTTCAAGACAGGGTTTCTCTTTGTAGCTCTGGCTGTCCTGAAATTAACTTTGTAGACCAGGCTAGCCTCAAATTCAGAGATCTACCTGTCTGCCTCCGAGTGCTGGGATTAAAGACCTGTGACACCACATCTGGCTAGAAGATACACTCTTGAGAAGCAGTAATATTCACAATCTTGGCTTTTTAAAACAGCAACTCTTTATGGGTGAGATGTATGCACACCATGTAGAATGTCCTTTTTTTTTGTCATTCACTCTGTGCCATATTGACTTGTAAGTGCTCACGTAAACTAAAGTTGTAAAATTGTCCCACCTCCCCTTGGTGCATAGCAAAACTAAAATTTTAGGGGGAAAGTCCCAACTACAATGGCCTCTATAGGCTAAGGTTGGCTTTATGCCAGCCATAGGGACAAAATAACGACAAAGGACAAAAAGGAGTATTTAATTATTGTGACAACTTTGGTAAAACAGATGGCAACATTGTAGCTCTTTAGGGATTACCACAAATTTAATACAAGTTTCTAAATATCTCTCTCTTTTCTTCTAAAATTATGAGGTGTCTGTCTAATTTTACAGTTCTGGCCAAGATGTTGTCTTCTTGATCCTTGCCTCAGTTCTGGTTCGGTCACCATTCCTACTGCTTGAGGATGTGAAGTAACTTTGAGAGTCTACTCCTGCTCGGGCTCAAATTTTTTTCCTTCTCTGAGACGCTAAACTTTTCCTTTCAAGGCTTAAGAAAATTACTTAACTCTGGGTGGTGGTGGCCACACCTTTGAAACCAGCACTCAGGAGGCAGAGGCAGGCTGATCTCTAAATTCAAGTCCAGCCTGGTCTACAGAGTGAGTTTTAGGACAGCCAAGACTGTTACATAGAAAAACCCAAGAACGAGAGAGGGGGGAGGGGGAGGGGGAGAGAGAGAGAGAGAGAGAGAGAGAGAGAGAGAGAGAGAGAGAGAGAGAGAGAGAGAGAGAGCAAACTGGACATTGGCGGCGTACGCCTTTAATCCCAGCACTCGGGACGCATAGGCAGGCGGATCTCTGTGAGTTCGAGGCCAGCCTGGTCTACAGACCTAGTTCCAGGACAGGCTCCAAAGCTACAGAGAAACCCTGTCTCGAAACCATCCCCCCACAAAAAAAGGAAACAAGCTAGGGTTGCTGGGTGAAGAGCTGGCTCAGAGGTGAAGAGCTCATGTCACTCTTGAAAAGGGTCCATGTCAGGCAGTTCATAGCCAGCTGTGACTTGCACTCCAGAGGATCCAATGGCCTCTTCTGGCCTCCACTCTCATGGAGATGGTATGCTCAAGCCTACACAGAAATACAACTTAGAATCTCAAACAGATAGGCTGGAGAGTTGGCTCAGTGGTTGAGAGCCTTGGCAACTCTTCCAGAGGGCCCAGGTTTAGCTCATAGCAGCCACAGTGCTCAAAACCATCAGTCCCCAGAGAGCTGACATGACCTCCAAAGGCAAAGACTTGCATACGGTACACACACATGCATACAGGTAAAACACCCAGATGCATAAAATACAAATGATAAAAAATTAAACTAATTAAACAATATTTGTATTTTGCTAATAAGAAGGAAATAGATGAGTCGGGCTTTGGTGGCACTCGCCTTTAATCTCAGCAGCACTTGGGGGGCAGAGGCAAGAGGATCTCTGAATTTGAGGCCATCCTGGTCTATAGTTTGAGTTCTAGGACAGCCAAGGCTACACAGAGAAACCCTGTTTTGAAAAAACAGAGAGAGAGAGAGAGAGAGAGAGAGAGAGAGAGAGAGAGAGAGAGAGGAAAAAATAAATAGATGATACTATACCTGCTTTTAAAATCTCATTTCCATTACTTTGAAGTCTTTTAAAAATTATTATTTTAGGGCAGGGTGGTGGTGGTGGTAGTGCATGTCTTTAATCCCAGTGCTCTGGAAGCAGAGGCAGGTGGATCTCTGTGAGTTTGAGGCCAACTTGGTCTACAAGAGTTAGTTCCAGGACAGGCTCCAAAAAAAAAAAATTACAGAGAAACCCTGTCTCACCCCCTCCCCCAAAATTATTATTTTAACCTGCTGTGGTAGGCCTCTGTGTGTTTATTTGGGACTAAATGGATATGGGACCTGGTGGGACAGAAATCTCTGTCAACATTAACTGGGCAGTGGTGGCGCACGCCTTTAATCCCAGCAGCACTCTGGAGGCAGAGGCAGGTGGATCACTGTGAATTTGAGGTCAGCCTGGTCTACAGAGTGAGTTCCAGGACAGCCAGGGCTAAAGAAACTCTGTCTCAAACAACAACAAAATTTATTTTATTTTCTGTGTGTGCCTGCGTGTATGTGCATCTGTGTAAAGGGATACAAGCCCACTCCAGCAGGTGGCTCTGGTTGGCCTTGCCCTTCTCCCCCATTCCCTCTGCCTTACTGAAAAGCATTAGGTTCCATTCCTAAAGCTAGCCCCCAAGGTCTATTCCCTGAAGTGACCACTTCCTCCTCCTCCCGAGGCTGTCTACCAGGGTCCAGCTGTCAGTATTAAAGTCCAGCAATCAGAAGCTCCCTTTGGCCCACCTAATTAACATGCCCAATTAAAACTAAACACCTCATCCGAACACAGGCTTTCTCATTTTGCCTTAATAAGCTGCCATCTGCCCGTATGCTGCATCTGTCTCCCCTCTATCCACAAGCTGTCCTTCGTCCTTTCCCTAGTCCCCTTCCCCCCCTCATCCTCTGTCTCCTCTACCACTGTATCCTAGCCTATTCTAACACAGACCTCCCCTCTTTCTCTTCTTAAAATGAAACCTGCAAGGTCGTTTGCTACTGGTTTTTTTTTTTCCCAGAGTCAAAAAGCAGTCACTTTAACTTTCTGCTCTGCCTAATCTCTCCGTGAAAACCAGTCTTAGGGTGTGGTTTGTGCCTAATCCAGGGTCTGGTAGGGAGCTCACCCAGGTGGGAGTCCCCTTCATGTGTATGCCCAATGGGACTGGAGTTAAAGACAGTTCTAAGCAACCATGTGGGTGCTAGGAATAGAAGCCTGGTCCTGTGGAATAGCAGCCTGTGCTCCTAACCACTGAGCCACTGCTTTACCCTACCTTTTCATTTCTCCTTCCTTCCTTCCTTCCTTCCTTCCTTCCTTCCTTCCTTCCTTCCTTCCTTCCTCCTTCCTTCTTTCCTTTCTTTGAGCCACCTTTTAATTTCTAATCATTAAAATAAAAAATAAGGAGCTGGAGCTATGGCTCAGTGTGTACGAGCACTCACTGCTCTTGCAGAGGACTCAAGCTTTATAGTGGTATAGCATTTGTATTATTTGTGTTTTAATAAACAAAGCTTGCCTGAAGATCAGAGGGCAAAACAGCCCCACTGGCCAGCCTTCCAGACCAGGCTGTGGTGGCACACGCCTTTAATCCCAGCAGCCACACTAGTTATGCATAGAGGCCAGGTGGTGGTGGTGCACCCCTTTAATCCCAACACTAGAGAGGAATATAAAATGGGAGGAGACAGCTCTCAGGCTCAGTCTTCAGTCTGAGGATTTGTGGAGACAGGCCTTGTTCATTTTGGCTGAGGTAGAGGTAAGAGCCAGTGGCTGGCTGCTTTGCTTGTCTGATCTTCAGGTTGAACCCCAATGTCTGTCTCTGGGCTTTTATTATTTGTGCTACAAAGGTTGGTGCCTAGAACCCACATGGTGGTTTATAACCATGCATGACTCCTCTTCTGACCTCTCCAGGCAGCAGGTGCAGACACACATGCAGGCTTCCTGCTTAATGCTTCCACCAACATATTGACACATTGCCTTGGCTTAGGATTTTCTTTGTCCTGTTCACTATAAAAACCCAATCAAAGCCGGGCGGTGGTGGCGCACGCCTTTAATCCCAGCACTCGGGAGGCAGAGGCAGGCGGATCTCTGTGAGTTCGAGACCAGCCTGGTCTACAAGAGCTAGTTCCAGGACAGGCTCCAAAGCTACAGAGAAACCCTGTCTCGAAAAACCAAAAAAAAAAAAAACAAAAAAAAAACCAATCAAACTGTTGCCTTGTTGGAACATGGAATTTGGAATGACCTGTGTTCCCAGGTCATGGTCACTCATATTTGGCTCCAGAATAAGCTCTTTTATCCCCTTTGAGGTCATAATTGTGTTTTTCATCAACACAAGGACAGAAGGAGGGGAGAGGAGAGGGGAGGGAGGTTGGATGTACTTGTTAGTATTGGAGAGGACGCAGGTTTGGTTTCTAGGACCCTCAAGGCAGTTTACAGCCATCTGTAACTCCAGTTCCAGGTGAGCTCATTTCCCCCTCTGGCATCTGTGGGTGCTGCATCCACACGAGCACAGACATACATTGAGACACATAAAATATAAATATATTAATGTTTTTGTTTTGTTTTTAAAGAAAGAGCCAGGCAGTGGCAGGGCACGCCTATGATCCCAACACTTAGGATTATTCCAGAGGCAGGTGCATCTTGGAGGCCGAGGTCAGCCTGGTCTAGGGAGTGAGTTCTAGGACAGCCAGAGCTGTGACCCAGAGACACCCTGGCTCGAAAACAAACAGCAACAACAACAAAGAGCAAAGAAAGTGCTCCTAGAATTTCAAAAAGGAAACCAAAGGAAGTCAAGGACGAAGATCAGCTAAAAATAGAGACCGCTCATAGAAAATGAAACAAGAGCCACAGCTAAGTTTCTTCTGTCTGAGTTACCATTATTCCTTTAGCAGACTGAAGATAAGCAAAATGTCCACCACACGCTCTGCTCTGTGGCAGCTCCGGGCATTCAGTCGTCTCTCGTAGCAGTTGACGCTACCCTGGGAAGGGAATTTAATGCTTGCATACAGATGTGTATTCTCTCTGGCATATCAGTCTCACTCTTAGAAATTCACCTATCAAAACATTGGCACTGGGCGGTCATCTTCAGTTCTTTGTCGTGTCGTGCAGCTTGTCTGAGTCCTGACTCCCAAGAGCTGCGCGTTTGCTTTTCTTCTGTGTCTTTGCAGTACTGGCCTGGGCACTTTGTGTTTCCTCACCCATCGCTGAAGCTGCCCCACCCTTGCCATACGGCTGCTTCCAAAGGTGTGGGTCTCTCTCTCTCTCTCTCTCTCTCTCTCTCTCTCTCTCTCTCTCTCTCTCTCTCTCTCTCTCTCTCTCTCTCTCTCCTTCAGCTTCATTCTACAAGTAGCGCCCGGAGGCTTCCCCTTAGCGGTCAGTACAATTGTCCTCCACTTTCCTTCTCATTTGGTTCTTGAATTCATGTATGGCTCAGACTAAGAACTCCCGAGAACAGATCCAGATTCCTTTGATAACAAGTAGCACCCCAGAGGAGACGCTCCAAAGTTTCTGGTGGTATGTGGTGACCACAAAGGGACCCTAACGAAGTTGCTCCAGAGGCAAAATGGGTGACTGAACTCTAGGACCTTAGAGGCCCCCTGGGAAGGACCTTACCCAGTGAGTCCAGCTGCTCCAACAGCTATCACAGTGGCTGAAAGCAGATCCTAGATTCATGGCTCAAGCATAACCTTGGAGGCCAAAGGAAGGACCCCGAGGAGAAGCCAAATAAACCTGATATTGGCTGGGGCTCCTGAGAGTCTACTCAGGGACTCTAATGTCCTTTTCTATGGCTTCTTTCGGTGCTCTGCCTAGGGCTGGCAATGCTGAGATGGTGTATAAACTCATGGCTGCTCCCAGCTGGATGAAATCTTTAAAAGAAAAAAAAAAGAGAGAGAGCCGGGCGGTGGTGGCGCACGCCTTTAATCCCAGCACTCGGGAGGCAGAGGCAGACGGATCTCTGTGAGTTCGAGGCCAGCCTGGTCTACAAGAGCTAGTTCCAGGACAGGCTCTAAAAAAGCTGCAGAGAAACCCTGTCTCGAAAAACCAAAAAAAAAAAAAAAAAAAAAAAAAAAAAAAAAAAAAAAAAAAGAGAGAGAGAGAGAGAGACAGGAGAAAGCTAAATATTTGAACTGGAATGAAATAACACGGGTACAGTGCTGTGTGTTTTGTATCATTCTTTGGAATATCAAAAGATTGGAAACACCTGTAGTAAAGACCCCCTAAATGGCTGGGCATGGTTGCTCATGCCTGTAACGCCAGCACCCAGGGAGCAAGGCATGGGAACTGACAGGAGTTTGAGGCAATGAGTAAATACAGGGAGCTGGAGAGGTGGCACAGAGGTTCAGATCAAGTCCTGCTCCTAACTGCTTCTGCTGATGACCAGAGTTCAGTTCCCAGCACCCACACCAACTGCCGGTTACCACCACAACTGCCTGTAACTCCAACTCCAGGGGACCCGACATGCCTCTGGACTCTAAGGGCACCTGTAACACACCTGGCGTACTCACACAGTGGCACATGCACATAGATAAAAGTCTTCTTATTTTAAATTTTTAATTCATTTTACATACACCACAGTTTCCCCTCTCTCCCCTCCTCCTGCTACCCCCACCTCTACCCACTCCACCCCCCATAAATACAAGTTTTTTGAAAAATATAACAAAGTATATAGAGAAGCTCACAGAAGCACCAAGAAAGCACACGTCAGGAAGTCGCTACCCCGAGAAGTAGACTCAAAAGTAAGCCTGGGGGCTGGAGAGATGGTTGAGAGGGTAAGAGCACTGGCTGCTCTTCCAGAGGTCCTGAATTCAATTCCCAGTGACCACATGGTGACTCACAATCATCTGTAATGAGATCTGGTGCCCTGATGTCTGTGAGTTCGAGACCAGCCTGGTCTACAAAGCAAGTTCCAGGACATCCAGGGCTACACAGGGAAACCTTGTCTAGAAAAACAAAACAACAACAACAACAACAAAAATCAGTTGCTGATGGGGCTGGAGAGATGGCTCAGAGATTAAAAGCATTGCCTGCTCTTCCAAAGGTTCTGAGTTCAATTCCCAGCAACCACATGGTGGCTCACAACCATCTGTAATGGGGTCTGGTGCCCTCTTCTGGCCTGCAGACAGAATATTGCATACATAATAAATAAATAAATATTTTTAAAAAATCAGTTGCTGATTATGAGCTAAGATGCTCGTTATTGGTGTACCAGAGGTCACTGGAGAATAAAGAAGTAGGTGTGAATATTGTCTTGTATGTATGCACAGGCCTCTAACTATTCTGCAATCACTTGTGTTTGTACTAAGCTAGATAAGGGCTCATACAGAGATTGCCAATATCACCTATTAACATAGTTCCTTCGAGCCTCCTCCCCTTGCTTATAACACATAAACACACATACACACACACAAGAGAAAGAGAGAGAGAGAGAGAGAGAGAGAGAGAGAGAGAGAGAGAGAGAGAGGGAGAGGGAGAAAGAAGGGAGGAAGAAAAAGAAATGAAGTAAGGAACTTGGTGATTGTGAGTTTTAGGCCAGCAGTGCTTCGAGAACAAATTGTTCAAGAAAAACAAAAAGGAGTTCTGCCTGGACCTCCCTGCTACATGATGGACCGAAACCCTTGAAGTCAATCTCTATATGTAGCCCAGGCTGGCTCCAAACCCTGGCTCCTTCTGTGTGCACCCAATACGTCCTGCCTCCCAAGCAGAAACAGCTTTAGAATCAATCTCACCAGCTGTGATTCCCCAGGTCCTTGGGCACAGCCTAGCAGCATCCCCAGGCCAGGGTAGGATGAAGCTGCCCAGGAAATGGAGATGCTGGGACTGAGTCCCCACCACGCTGCAGTGCCCAGTGACTTACAGGAAAGGAACTGGGATGGAACCCACCACATGGGTGCATGCTTGCATGAGTGCATGCTTGCCGCTGCTGGGCAAGCCTCAGTCTGAGGATTCTGTTACACATTGTCCAACACTTAGGAAGTATAAAAATTTAAATGGCCTACTGAGAAGATGGCTCAGGGGTAAAAGCATTTGCTGCCAAGCCTGATGACCTGGAACTCATATGCAGATCATATACAGAACTGACCCTTGGAAGTTGTACTCTCATGTATACACACACACACACACACACACACAGAGGGAGAGAGAGAGAGAGAGAGAGAGAGAGAGAGAGAGAGAGAGGTAGCCAGAAAGATTTGAAGCTAAGATGGGCAACTTTTTATAAGATGGCAATCAAAAATTTTTAGATTGTATTTCTTTTTTTCTTTCTGTTTTATGGGCACTGGTGTTTCGCCTGTATGTGTGTCTGTGTGAGGTGTCAGAAGCCCTGGAACTGGAGCTACAGACAGCTGTGAGCCGCCATATGTGTTCATGACTGATGAGCCAACTCTCCTGCCCCTAGGCTGCATTTCTTTATTTGTGTATTTTTGTGTGTGTGCACCCAATACCTGGTGCACATCAGAGGACAACCTTTGGGATTCAATTGTCTCCTTCCATCATAAGACTTCTAGGGATCAAATTTAGGGTTTCAGGCATGGCAGCAACTGCCTTCAACCTGCTGCTGAGCCCATCTTGCTGGCTGATAAAACAATAAACTTTGTCGTCTGTGTATTTTACCACATTACAAAAAAAAAAAATCCAATTTAATGAGCCCATTCTCTTTGTTTCTTTACACTGAGCATGTTTCTATGTTGGATGGCATTTTAGGTCATTGCTTCTAAGTATTGCATAGTATTATGAAGTTTTCCAGAACATTCCAGACCTCACCTTCTCAGAGACCAAAGGATCTGAGCAATGGGGATACTCTGAATGAGGTGAGAGGTAGGGTGGAGCTGTTTCTCCGACATCAAAGGCTTTGCAGTCAGGGAAAGAGCGTGGGGGAGGGGCAGCATCAGTGGAAAATGGCAGTTGGTTATCAAAAGATGAAATCCAGATTGCCAGCGACCTAGTCGGAGCCAGCTCACAGACATTTTGGTGCCCAGGACTAAGGGGGAAGAGCAGAAATGCAGGCTGCTTCTCTAGGGACACATGGTTGGGAGGGCACACTGGGAACAGCCTCCCAGGGCTGTGAGGTGTGTAGGGAGCATGGGAAAGCCATGGGATGGGGCCAGAGGGACTGGAAGAACAGGATGTGTCTTCTGTACGTTAGCACATGTTGTGTCGAGCAATAGCTCGACAGTAAATATTTGCTCATGCCGGGGCCGTATTCTAACGTTATAAGCATCTTGTTAATTTTATACTATAGAACTCACGTTGTCCACGATGTTGAGTCCAAGGACATAGTATTTTTTCCATGTTTATAATCTAATGTTGTTTTTGTTTTCCTTTTTAAAAAGTTTTATTTTAGCTGGGCTGTGGTGGCACACACCATTAATCCTAGCACTGGGGAGGCAGAGGCAGGAGGATCTCTGGGTTCAAGGCCAGGTCTACAGAGTGAATTCCAGGACAGTCAGGGCTACACAGAGACATCCTGTCTGGTAAAACAAAAAAAAAAAAACAAACAAAAAAAACCCCAAGGTATTTTAAAAATTATTTGTATATGTCTGTGTGGCCTTTTTTTTTCTTTTTATATTTTTGAGATAGGGTCTCACTATGTAGCTCTGGTTGTCCTGGAACTCACTATATAGACCAAGTTGGTCTCGAACTCACAAGGATCTGCCTGTCTCTGCCTCCTGAGTGCTGGGATTTAAGGCGTGAGCCTCTACACCCAGTTTATGTGTAGTTTTGTTCAGATCCCCTGAAACTGGTTACAGCTGCTGTGGGAGCAGGGTGCTGGTTACAGATGCTGTGGGAGCAGGGTGCTGGTTACAGATGCTGTGGGAGCAGGGTGCTGGTTACAGATGCTGTGGGAGCCGCCCAGGATGGATGCTGGGACTCAGACTCAGGCCCTTTCAGAGAGTGGTACACTTTGTAACTGCTGAGCCATCTCTCAGTCCCAGTGTTCTTCTTTGTAAAAGATTTTAATTGTGTGTGTGTGTGTGTGTGTGTGTGTGTGTGTGTGTGACAGCAAGAGCCCTCAGATCAGAGAAGGGTGTTGGAGCTGGAGTTACAAGTGGTTGTGACCATCCCAAAGTGGATACTAGGAACTGAATTTGGGTCCTCTGCAAGAGCGATGTGGCTCTTAAATACAGACTCATCTCTCCAGCCAGCCCTGCCCCTTTTTTCTACTGTTACATATAAATAAATAATATTTAAGTGAGGAAACAGTCACAAGGGATTTTTTTTAAAAGAGGGTCTCATGTAGCCCAAGCTGGCCTCCAACTTACTGTGTTACCTAGGCTGGCCTTGATCCTCCTGCCTCTCCCTCCATACTACTGGGATCACAGGTGTACAGCCCCACCCCACACCTGGTTCAAGAGCTTTGCTTTCTTTCTTTCTTTCTTTCTTTCTTTCTTTCTTTCTTCCTTCCTTCCTTCCTTCCTTCCTTCCTTCCTTCCTTCCTTTCTTCCTTTCTTTCTTTCTTTTGGTTTTTTGAGACAGGGTTTCTCTGTAGCTTTGGAGCCTGTCCTGGAACTAGCTCTTGTAGACCAGGCTGGCCCTGAACTCACAGAGATCTACAGAGATCTGCCTGCCTCTGCCTCCCAAGTGCTGGTATTAAAGGCGTGCGCCACCACCGCACTTTTATTTATTTATGTATTTATTTAGCATACAGTGTTCTGTCTACATGTGTGCCTGCAGGCCAGAAAAGGGCACCAGATCTCATTATCAAGAGGTGAGTTGTGAGCCATCATGTGATTGTGAGCCATCAAGTGGTTGCTAGGAATTGAACTCAGGACCTCTGGAAAAGAAGTCAATGCTCTTAACCGCTGAGCCCCCAAGAGCTTTGTTTTCATACCTTCAACTATCAAACGTTCTTTTTTTTTTTTTTTTTTTTTTTTTTTTTTTGAGACAGGGTTTCTCTGCAGCTTTAGAGCCTGTCCTGGAGCTAGCTCTTGTAGACCAGGCTGGTCTCGAACTCACAGAGATCCGCCTGCCTCTGCCTCCCGAGTGCTGGGATTAAAGGCGTGCGCCACCACCACCCGGCTCAAACGTTCTTTTAAGAGAGACACTGTGACTCCTAATTGTAAGGAGACAGTGAGAGAGGTGGCCATCCAGAGAGCACCAGAGACTCTGCTACTTTCCCATTGCTCTGAGAGAACTCCAGACAAAACCAGTGTCGGGCAGGTCACAGCTGGAGGGTGAATGGCTGAGTCCTAAGGGTGAGAACAAGAGGATGGGGCGGCTGAACAGTGTCCACAGTCAAGGAGCAGCGGGGTGGATGCTGGGCTCAGTGCTTCTCAGTCTAGGATCCTGAGCGGTGGGGATGGTGCCGCCCACATTTGGGGTGCATCTTCCCACCTCAGCTATCCCAATCTAGGAATTCACAGACACTCAAAAGTCTGTTTCCACGGAGACTCAAAGGTCCCATCAGTTCAATATTCATGATTAACCGTCTCAGTGCCTTTATTTGAAGTATATTTATGAGTCATTTTAGTTTTGTTACAAGTCAGAAGTGATAGTCCCAGCTGACAACATTTAATAGAATATTTCAAAACAGCTAGCAGAGAGGTTGAAGTGTTTCCCCGCACAGAGGTGATAAATGTCTCAAACATCACATACACCAGTTATCCTAATTTAATGTTGTACACATACATCGACATGCCACACTTGTACCCCAGAAACACAGATGATTACTGTGTTAATAAAAATACATTTAAATGCCTTTAATCCCAGCACTCGGGAGGCAGAGGCAGGCGGATCTCTGTGAGTTCGAGGCAAGCCTGGTCTACAAGAGCTAGATTCAGGACAGGCTCCAAAGCTACAGAGAAACCCTGTCTCGAAAAACCAAAAAAAAAAAAAAAAAAAAAATTTAGGACCATTGAGATGGCTCAGCAGATATTTGCTGCCAAGCCTAATGACCTTGGCTCAGGGGCTCGAACCCACATGGTGGGAGGAAAGAACTACCCCCACAAATTGTCCTCTGTCCTTCACACTTGCACCACTGCACAAGCATACCTATGCATGTTTACACACCAACACATGTGTACACCTCAACACACGCATACACCCCTCCCCACAAGTGCAAGTTGGCTTCTTTATTTATTTTTAAGACAGGGTCCCAGGTAGCCCAGATTGGAGTCAGACTAGCTCTGTTCAAGAAAGACCTCTAACGTCTGTTCTCCCTGCCTCTGCTTCCCGAATGCTGGACTTGTGGAAGTGCCCACCATACCTGGGCCTGGGAGAGGCTGGAGCAGCAGGTTCCTGTGAACCAGGTGTTTGGGCAGGATGAGATGGTTGATGTCATCGGAGTGACAAAAGGCAAAGGCTACAAAGGGGTGACTAGTCACTGGTGTAGAAAGAAACAGCCCCGCAAGACCCATTGGGGGTTGCTCAAGGTTGCCTGTATTGGCGCTTGGCACCCTGCCCGAGTGGCCTTCTCTGTGGTTTGGGCTGAGCAGAAAGGGCTACCATCATTGGACAGAGATCAACAAGATTTGCAAGATTGGTCAGGGGTAACTTATCAAAGATGGCAAGCTGATCAAGAACATTGCATCTACTGACTATGACCTTTCTGACAAGAGCATCAACCCACTGGGTGGCTTTGTCCATTATGGTGAGGTAGCCAATGACTTCATCATGCTCAAAGGCTGTGTGGTGGGAACCAAGAAGCGAGTGCTCATTCTCCTCAAGTCCTTGCTGGTGCAGACCAAACGACGGGCTCTGGAGAAGACTGACCTCAAATTCATTGACACCACCTCCAAGCTTGGCCACGGTCATTTCCAGACCATGGAGGACAAGAAAGCATTCTCGGGACTACTCAAGAAAGAACGCACTGCCAAGGAGGAAGGTGCTTGATGCCAGAATTTGCTTAACTGGTGTGGTCTCAATGAAAACTTTTCCAGTGTTGGGGGGAAGGCCGGATAAAGTGATGCACATCTGCACGCCAAGTCCTCCTTGGTGGTGAGGCCGGGATGGAGACAACAGAAACTCCACCTGGAGTAGCCTGTGCCGCGCCAGGAAGAGAGACCTTCAGTCCCACACCAGCTGGACCCCTCCGTGTGTGGCTGCTAGTGAATGGCTCTTGCCCTGGGTGCGCTCTAGCATCCCATACGTTGCAGCGCCCCCTAGTAATTATGTCACACATTCGTAGGCGCTTCCCGGAGACACAGTGGATACCCCTCTTTGGTGTTAAGGAAGTGGCAAACCATGTCCTGTCCTGTTTATTAGAATAATGTCCACGGCGTGGGGAGGGGGAACAAAGGCATTCCTGGCTAGAGGGCTGGCTAGCAGGCAGCTGTGACTTGACAGCATGCGGGGACACTAAGCTGGCTGCAAGGCTGCCTTACCCAGACAAACTGGGGAAGAGTCCACCTAATTTTTAGTCCGAACACTCAGAGCCTGAGAGTGCTCAGAGGTGGGTGGGGTGGGGTTGGGGGTTAGAGCTCTGGGGAGCCCGGAGCCAGAGAAGCCAGAGCCCAGGCTTTGAGTAAACACTGAGCCTGGGGCGCTGGAGAGAAAGGGTGACAAGGAGCACCCACCATCCTGGCTGGAGCCCTGCCGGCGGAGGGAGGGGCCAGGCTCTGCATCTCCCTACCCCCACATGGTTATCTGCAGCCACTGCAAAGAGAGCAGAGAACAGAAGACATTCTGCAGAGGAGGGGAGGGGACCATTTACAGCCCGACCGACGTCCCCACCCCTTCCCGCGTACCTGCTCCATATTCAGGCAGATAGAACCAGTTTTCTTGGGGTCCATGGACAGGAAGAATGCTGTTTTAAGCAAAAGGCGGGGTGGGGAGTTAGCACTGAGATGACCTACTCCCCCAAAAAGGTGAAACTCCGGAAGGTAGGAAGTTATTCCTTGATCATTAGGAATAAAACATCACAACTGGTTAGGAGCCTGGCCCGGGTCTGAGCGCTTGCCCCAGAGTCGGTTACTCCAGGCTAGAGCGCTGGGCAGGTGGGGGCAGGTACTAAACTGTTGTTGTGATTGTTATGATTGCATTTATTTATTTATTGTGGGCGTGAGAGAGGTATGCATGCTTGTCACAGATTGCACCTGTGGAGGTCAGAGGACAGCTTGTGGTCCTTGGTTCTTTCCTTCCACCATGTGGGCGGGCCCTGGGAGATGAACTCAAGTCTTCAGGCTTGGTAGCAAGTACTTCTACATGTTGGCTGTCTTGCTCTTCCTATTGTTTGTTTAAACAAAGTCTCACTTGGTTGCTAAGCTTGCCTCAAACTTGTGATCCTCCTGTCTCAGCTTCCCAAATGTCAAGTACTATGAATATGGACCCCCCAGATCCATGCTTGGAACAATAGTTTTATTTTTGATTTATTTATTTTTTGAGACAGGGTCTTTTGACTGACCTAGGCTGGCCTCAACTTTACTGTTTAGCCGAGGATGACCTTAAACTCCCGATTTTCTGCCCCCATCTCCGGAGTGTTTGGATTAAAGGTGTGCATCACCACACCAGACTTGGCGCATGCTAAGCAAGCACGCTATCAACTGAGCTACTCCCCAGCTCAGGGCAGAAGTGAAGTGTTACCTTATCATCTGTATCATATCTGCTAGAGAGAGGAATAGGGATACGGACAATAGGCACAGCCTCAGCGAGTAGTGAATTTGAACTTGGGTCAGGTGTGTTTTCTGTAATGGAGTGGTTCTACAGAAAGGCCTCAGGGTGAGTGGGTGTGGGAACAAGCCAGCCTTCCTGGTCTAAGCTGCAGGGGGAGATACCTCACTCACCAAACATGGCCTTTAGCCTTAGGAAACAGTTGATGAAGTTGTCAAAATCCACGATCATGTTATCGTCTGCGTACCTAGCCACCACCACTTCAGTTACCTTATTGTTCATCTTGATGCCTAGGAGACAGATGGGGCATGGGGCAGCATTTAGGCCTCCAGACTTGACTGCCCAGCTCCCTGCCTCTGGACAACCTCATGCTCCCTGGCCACCTGCTTTTTCTAAGGCCAAGCGCATCTCGTAGGAGTTCAAGGTCCCGGAGCGGTCCTCGTCACACTCTTTGAAGATGTCCTGAAGACAGACAGATGTCATCAGGCTGTGTGTGCAGCATAGTGGTGGGAATAACAGAACAATGCAGTGTGACTGACTTACAACAGCTGTCTGCGACCCTGGGGCCCCACTCCTCTGACCAACCACTTGAATCTCTAATATTCTATTGCTAGTGGTCGGGGTTAACTCCAGGCATAGCAGGGGCTGTTGGTACCCTGCCCAGGGCTTTCTTGGGGCACCCTTCAGGACTATACCAGGCTATCCAATTACTAACCAGTGTGTGTGTGTGTGTGTATGTGTGTGTGTGTGTGTGTGTTTGTGTGTGTATGTGTATGTGTGTGTGTGTGTATGTGTGTGTGTGTGTGTGTGTGTGTGTGTGTGTGTGTGTGCTGTCTGTCTCTGTGTGTTTTCAGTTCTAATGGCTTCTTCACTAGTTTCCACCCTTCTTGGCTGTCTCTTTAGGGTTCTTTACCGTCCATTTCTTGATCTTTTTCCACAGGATCTGGAACTCCAGAAAACCCAGCTTGCCAGTGCCATCTTTCTGGGGGGGTTAGTCAAGGATAAGAGTGAAGAGGGCATCCTAAGAATGAGGGAACAGAAAGCCTTGACACAGGCTTGGGGTGGCTCCCAGGTGCTAACCACCAGAACTGGGATCTTTAGCTACCCCCAAATCTAACCCCTATCACAAAGGAGGGTGCTGAGGCTGGCTGGAGAGATGGCCGCTTCTGAGTCAGCCTTGGAGGTCAGGGAAGACGATGGGAAAACACTGGTTAGGATTGCCATAGGCAGGGCAGAAAGATACATCCATGAGGTTGATCATACGGCGGCAGACATCCAAACTAAAACCCCTCGTCTTGAAGCTCTTGACTGTGAGGGAGGCAAGGCGTAGGAAGAAGGGAAGAATGAATTCTGTGTGGGACACGCTAGGGTAGCCTTCATCGGGGCGAGCTGTGGGGGTGGGGTAGACCACTCACATTTACTCGCCATCTTGTTGAGCAGTTTCTGCAGCTCATACGCGTCTACTTCCTTGTCCTGGGAGGAGAGACTGTAACCATCTGCTCTGCCCCTGGGGCCCAGCGCCCCCTCCCTTCAAACTCCGCCCCTGGACTTCTTACTCCATTTGCTACTATCTCAAACAACTGGATGGAGTCCTGGTCCAAATCCTTCTCAGAGATGGTTTCCTGGGGAAAAGCAGTCGGGAGGGAGGGAACCAGTCTTAAAAGCATCCTTAATATCCCCAGCCCCAATCCCAAGGCTTTCTATTACCTCTTGAAGGTGCTCAGCACAGTTAACTTCATCCAGCAACCTAGGCATAAGAGAGCAAAGGTTTAGGGGTGACTGGGGACAAGAGAGATGAGGTGACTCGGGACAAGAGAGATGAGGTTCTCGATGGGGTGACCCAGGAAGGCCCTGTCATTGTATATGGAGTGGTACTGAATAGTCATCAAATCTGGGCTCTAGTTTAACTGCTTCTATTACTGATTTAGATCTCACATCCTTGTAGCTCAGTTTCTAGGAGTGTAAAATAGGATTGACGTGGAGGAAGCCCAGAACCTGACATCCTGCAGCCCTTGGGCAGGGAACCTGGCCACAGTGAGGTTAGCCCCTCACCAGGTCTCATTGTGCTTCTCCGTGAAGACCCGAAGCAGGAAGTCAGCATCTTTATGGGGCTCAAAGGTGGAGGGGATAATGATGTATTCCCCTGGAGGCAGCCGAAGGTGACTGTTGACCTCTCGTGAGTTCATGAAGATCTCTGAAAAGCCATGGTCCCGATATTTCACAAAGAACTCTTTCTTCAGATGGATGTTCTGGAGGTTCTGAAACTGTATGTACCCTGGAGGTGGGTACAGGACTAGCACAGGAGAGCCAGCAGAGTGGATCTCCCAAGGTGAGCCATCTTTGGGGCAGGATTGGTGGTGGGTACCAGTAACCCTGCTTTATGGGCTGGACTCCGCCCATGCGGTCAAAAACTCCAGCATGGTCTCACCCTTCCCTGACTCCCACTGTTGGATCATAGGGGTTGGACTCCTAACTTGGGGCTCCCCAGAACTCTTCACCAGATCCCTTCCCTTGACAACCCATATGCAGCCAGGGGTGGACTGGATGCCTGCCCAGGATTAAGCCTTTTGTACCTCCTTTGGGACCTAAAAAGAAAAGAGAGAAGAGGGTCAGATCTTCGGGGCAGTAGAGAGTATCTTCACTTCAACTAGGTGAGTGTGCGCTGTGCATGTGTATGTACATGTGAGCACGAGTGTGAGCCTGGGTTGCTAGGGCACTGGGGCAATGTTGGTGGGTGGGGTGTAGGCTGTTGGCATTAATAATTTGTCCGTTTTGTATTTCAAAGTCCAGTGTGCACAAAGTTGACAAAGGCAGATTTTTATCACTCCGGGTTAAGGACAGGAGAAAGACTCCCAGAGAGGCAGGGCTGACTTGCTGCAAGGGCTAGGATGTGGGTGTGCCGAGGTTGCTACTCCACCCACCGAGCGCCATCTACAGGAACAGAGGAGGCGACTCCCGGAACTGAGGCTGGAGAGCAAATACACCAGCCCTTTTCCCTCCCTTCTAGCTCAGGCTTTGACTATGCCATGTAGTTGAGGATGACTTTGACCTTTGACCTTTCCTGCTTCCACCTCCCAAATGCTGGGATAGCAGTCATGTGTCACCGTGCCCAGTTTTATCCATTGCTGGGGGCAGAACCCAGGGCTTCATGCACATGAGTTACATGACTAGTGTTTTGATTTTCGGACAAAGGGTATCATGTATCCCAGGCTGGTCTCTAACTATGGAGCTGAGGTTGGTCTTGAACTGCTGATCCTTCTGGCTTCTGCAGGCACCTTCATCTGTGTGCACATACCCACACAGACACACATAAACATAATTGAAAATTAGAAATCTGCTGGGCGTGGAAGCAAGAGAAGCGACTCATACATGCATGAATGAATGAGAGAGGAGGGGTGGAGGAGAGAGGGGCTAGGTGCGGTGTGCTTGCTTATAACCCCAATACTTAGCAGAAGCCAGAGGATCGGGGGGGTCAACCTAACCTACGTGAGGTCCTGTCCCAAAAAACTAAAATAAAGTGCTGGCTTTTCTAGCCACGCCCTTTAGAATGTCCCAACCCAGCAGGAAAACCCCATTGAAAGCAAGCAGATGCAGTTAGCTAGTTCTCGGACTGACGGAAGAGTTGGCTAAGTGGATCTCTTCTTTATAAACTAGCTTGCCCATGGTATTCAGTTATACCAACAGAAACAGATCAGGGATGTGGCCCCATTGCAGGGTTTATCAGTATCTTTTTGTTTGTTCGTTTGGTTTTCTGAGACAGGGTTTCTCTGTAGCTTTGGAGCCTGTCCTGGAACTAGCTCTTGTAGATCAGGCTGGCCTCGAACTCACAAACATCCACCTGCCTCTCCCTCCCTAGTGCTGGGATTAAAGGCATGCGCCACCACTGCCTGGCTTTATCTGCACCTTCTTTTATCTTATTTTGAGACAGGGTCTCACTGCATAGACCACACTGGACTGCAACTCATGACAATCCTCCAGCCTCTGCCTCTCAAGTGCTGAAATTACAGACAGGCCAGCACACAGCTCATTGGCTCTAACAGGTGTGCCGGGACACTCAGGCTGGGCTTAGCCTCCCTCCACCTTATTTAAGGTTGGACTTTTTTTTTTTTTTTTGAATGAGCCTTGATTTTCTTTCCTTAGAAAGCTCCATTTTTATTTAGCTTTCTAAGGTCATGCCTTCAACTCTTACACAGCAACTTTCTGTTCCTCAGCGTGGATGAAGAAGGAAAGCTTCAAGAATTTGCTCCTGGAGCTTGTGCAGCGGCCATGCCAAGCTTCTTAGTGTCACTGTGCGCTGCTGGGGTGAGCACTGACCTTGGACTTATAAAATTCTTTTTAGAGCCTGATGGTGGTGGCACCCACTTTTAATCCCAATGCTTGGGGAGACAGAGGTAGGTGGATCTCTGTGAGTTCAAGGCCAGCCTAGTACACAAAGCCAGTTCCTGGACAGCCAGGGCTGTTATACAGAGAAGCCCTGCCTCAAAAAAAATTAGATTTATTTATTTTATCTGTATGAGTGTGTTGCCTGCACATTTGTGTGAGCATTCATGACGTTGTGAACCATCCTGTGGATGCTGGGAACTGAACTCAGGTCCCCTGGAAGAGCAACAAGTGCTCCAGATCCCTAACCTCAACTTTTTTCTTTACATTTTATTTATTCTGTGAGTGTGTGCCTGCTGTGACATGTGTGGAGGTTGGAGGGCAGCCGGAGTGAGGAGACTCCCCTTCCACCATGTGAGGCTGGGAGATTGAGGTCAGGGTGCCAGGCTTAGAAACAAATGCCATTACTCATCAAGCCTTCTTGCTGGGCCCACAGCTTAGCCTTCCCCTTGCCCCACCCCCTCTTTATTCC
Organism: Arvicola amphibius; assembly: GCF_903992535.2. Classification (NCBI taxonomy): domain Eukaryota; kingdom Metazoa; phylum Chordata; class Mammalia; order Rodentia; family Cricetidae; genus Arvicola; species Arvicola amphibius. The sequence continues at coordinate 72,101,021 of NC_052055.2, read as the reverse complement.
CCTCTTGCCATGGAGCCTAGGCTGTTACACAAGCAGGGCAAGGGCTAGTGCTAGTTCTGTTCATTACTGAGAGCCCAGACTAGTCAGGGATTCGGCGTACGGTAGGAGATGCTACGGTATTCCATACCTGTTGGCTATATAAGGGAGTGGCTAAATGGGCTTTTCTGGGACCTTGCAAACCATGGCTGCAAGATCCCACAGTCGGTGGGAAACACAGACGGTGATGCTTTTTGGCTTCTGCAGTGAACAGTTTTGGAGGAGTGGCCGGGGCCACATTTGTGTGGAGGTGTCGCTGAAGTCTCCGTCGCTCAGGGACCAGGACACAGTCTCTATCTCTGCCCCTTCAGTGTGTGAGCTTGTGTGGTTACCTCATCTCTCCTGCCTTCAAGATCCTTTCTGTTCCCTAAGGGTAGCCGTAAGTGTGGTGTACGGGTGTTTGGGGTGATGCCTGCCACGAAGGAAATGGTAGTTAAAAAAAAAAAACAAAAACAAAAAACTAGCCAGGTGGTGGTGGCACATGCCTTCGGTCCCCAGCACGCGGGAGGCAGAGGCAGATGGATCTCTGTGAGTTTGAGGCCAGCGTGGTCTGTACAGCTAGTTTTAGGACAGCCAAGGCTACATAGGGAACCCCTGTCTCGAAAAACAAACAAATCTGTGGAAAGGGAACGGAGCCAGAGGCTGGACTGATGAGATGGCTCAGTGGTTAAGAGCACTTGCTGCTCTTGCAGAAGGCTTGGGTTTGGTTCCCAGCACCCACATCGTGACTCAAACTATCTGTAACTTCAGCTCCAGTGGACCCCACACCGTTTTCTGATCTCTGCAAGTATCAGGCTTACATGTGGTAAACAAACATACATGCAGGCAAAAATTAGAGAAAGAGAGAGAGAGAGAGAGAGAGAGAGAGAGAGAGAGTGCTCACACCACACAGAGGCTCAGGAAAAGCAGCAGCAGGGCTGTGGGACCTTAGGGCCCGACTCTCACAGAGGTCCTGGGGAAGAAGGATCTTAAGAGGCCATGCGAGGCACGCATTTAATCCTAGCATTGGGGAGGCCGAGGCAGATGGATCTCTGGGTTTGAGGCTAGCCTGGTCTACATGGCAAAAAAAAGAAGAGGAGAGGCCAGAGGGGACTGGGGACAGCAGAGGCTCACCGAGAAGATAACAAAGCCTATTGTGAGCAGCTGGGCTCCCTCCCGCCTAGCGTGTCTCCAGTTCTTCTGCATCAGGGCCACCAGGCAGGTGCAGACCACCTCGCTTTTGTCTGAGTCATTCTCAGGGTCGTCCTTCTCCAGGAGGGAGATCTTAAACTGGGGGTTGCTCCAGAACGTCTCTGTGGACGACGCAGGGCAGGCTGATTATGCCAGGCCGGGGGCCTTCGGTCCTTGATGCGGGTCCGCGGAGAGATTCCAGCCATGTGTCTGCCTCATTTCCTGAGGACCGTGACATCCGACTGACTCTGCCCTCGTCCACCCTGACTCTGTGACCTTGTGCCCGCACCTACCGGGGTTGTTCCTGCAGCCGCCTGCAGTGCTCCCTTTCCGCCAGCTGCCCTCATAAAAGGTTGTATGCCAGCAGCTCTTGTGCTCCCAGGGGGACAGTGCGTCCGGTGTGAGGTTGCAGATCTCCAGGAGTGTGAAGTTGCTCATGAAGTCTTCGTAGGACATCCTGGGGTGGGGAGTGTAGATGGCACCTTCAGTGCACTCCAGTGCACATCCCTAGGCCCCCCAGCGGCCGTGGTGGGGAGGATGGGTGGGGATGGGGGATGTGCATGTGGAGTCCAAAGCTCCCGGAAGCCACACTGACCAGAACTCCCCATCTTCCTTCTTTCGTAGCAGCTGTATCTGCACGTCCACACTCACCTCTTCCCACTCCCTGGCCCTGCAGACAGAAAACAGCAGAGCGGAGGGGCAGCCGCCCTTCCTCCCTAAGGGACTTTCTGAAGGCCACCTCCAAGGTTAAACAGGGCAGCACTGGGGCAAGGGTTGGCCCCACTGTGACACTGGCTTCCATATGGATCCTGCTATGTCTCTGTTCCCCTCCCTCGGCTCAGGGCATCTACCTGTCACTCCAGGCTCCATTCCACTCAATCTGGCCCCAGGGATTCTGGATCCGAATCAGGGTTTCCATCTTGCCTCTGTAGGAGACCTGGGGGAGAGGTGAGGAAGTTCAGGAAGTGGGCTGTGGCGGCTCTCACATACCCCTGGTTCTCAAGGGGTCCCATTTGCCTCCACTCACATCCTCCAGGCCAGTTACTGAGTAAGCGTGTCCTCTGACCAGCATATTATGGGTCATCGTTTCAAAGTCACTGTTGTTGGTGACCTATAGGAAAAAGGGAAGGGAAGGCATTTGAGGTCTGGCCTGGGAATCCCAAGAAAGCCACTGTTTATGTGGCTCATAACACACATTATACGTACATATGGGGGAGTTTAATACAGTATCGAGGGTCTCAAATTCCTTATGCAGCCATGACTATTCAACTACTCTTAAACTCCTGATCCTCCTGCCTCAGCCTCTGGAGGGATTATAGACATAATCACCACACTTGGCTTATACTTTACACACACACATACACACACACACACACACACACACACATGCATGACTGTAGCAGTCACCTAGTTGTGTGTGTGGTGTATGTGCACACATGGGATGGCCAGAGATAGACATTGAGTATGTTCCTCTATTGTTTTTAAAATCAGTATTTATTTAAAATAGATATTTATATATTTATATATCTATGATATGTATGAGTGTTTTATTTTGATGTTTGTCTGTGTATTACATATTTGCCTGGTGCTCTAGGAAGCCAGAAGAAGGCACTGTATTTCCGGATCTGGAGTTACAGGTGTTTGTGAGCTACCCAGGAGGGTACTGGGAACTGAGCCCAAGTCCTTGGCAAGAGCAGCCAGTGCTCCTCTGTCTCACACTTTGAGACATAATCTCTCACCTAACCTGAAGCTCACTGCATTGGGATCCTGGCCAGCGAGTTCCCAGGATCCACCTGAATTTACCACCAGCACTGGAGCTATAGGCACATATGACACCTGTTTTGTTTTTACATGAATTTGGGGGAATTGAACTCAGGTCTTCGAACTCAGGTCTTCGAACTCAGGTCTTCTGACTTTGCGAGCAAACACTCTTATCTACTGAGCCATTTCCCCAGCTCCTGTACTTTCAATTTTGAGGCAATTGTAGATTCACATGCAACGGAACAGGGAGAGCTTACGCTCCCCTAATACAGATAGATTCCCTCTGGACATTTTGCAAAACTATACTATAAACTGAGTGTGGTGGGGCAGCCTACAATCTCAGCACTTGGGAAGCAGAGGCAGGTGGATCTCTGGGAGTTTGAGGACAGCCAGTGTTACATAGTGAGATCCTATCCCAAAACAAAACAAACCCCGTAATCTCACATCCAAACTAAAACAACAGCAAACTAAATACACTGAAAAGAGAACAAAACAAAACTGTAAACAAAGTCAGAGCCACTTCAAAAGTTCTTGCAGGGGGAGCAGGGGTGGAGGTGGCCAGGAGCTGGGGCGAGGGTGGTGCCATCTGAAGGTCATATAGAGGCAGATCACAGTTTATTGGGGCCGCTGTTGCTGTTTGTATTCTGCGGTGTGCAACCAGACAATTACTGTGATCGACGTGCAGGAAGACGACTGGGTTTCTGTTTTCACTATTGTGAGGAGAGTTGCCACCACAAGCGTTTGTGTGCAGGCTTCGTGGGGGCTCAGTTTGTCTTCCTCTCCTCCTTCTTGTTTGCACTACCCGCCCCCACCATATAACTGCTGTTATATGGCAGTATACTGGGTACATTGATTTGAATAAATATTTGTTGAGTGCTTATTGCGTGCTGGGTATCGTCCAAAGTCCCAGGGTCTGTGGGGAATGAACCAAGTAAAGGTCACTGCCCTCCTGGAATCTCTGCCCTTCTCTCTGGGTCAGAAAATACTAAGGAGAAAGTAACAACAAAGCAGAGGGTATGCCAGGTGGGAACAGACACTCTGGACCAGAGGCAGACAGAATTTGTTCAGGAAATGGGGAGTGAGTGAGAAAATGTTTGGGGAAAGAGTCTTGGGGTAGGGTGGGGGAGCAGTAACAGGTACAGAAGTCCTGGGGCAAGACCCAGTTTGGTTTACTTCGATGGAACAGCCCATCAGGGAAGACATCTCCAACGCTTTTCTGAGGAGCCTTAGCATGTTGTGAGGGGGCTTCTGGAGCTTAATGCTCTGGGCCACGCCGCCTGTGAGGTCTTCAAAACCCTCCATAGTGCTGCCCCCTGCCAGCGCCTCGTAGGATCCATTTAGCCTGCAAGCAGACAGTGCACTGTTAAGCTCCTGGCTGGAGATGTGAACCTGAGGGAACAGTCACGTAGAATGGTGAGCGAAGTGAGACAGGCCTGTCTCCTCCCCTGGTTCAGCCAGTGGCCTGTCACACTCGGCCAGGCTCCTGGAGGCCAGTCTGCTTCCTAGTCTGGGTAACTTACTTGGCATAGGCCTTCTCCAGCAGGGCGCTCCAGAATTCCTGGCGCTGGGCACCGTGCACGAACAACAGCTTGTTATTCTTAGTGGGCAGTCGGTCGTCCACCACCACATTCATCCACTGCCCAAACTGCCAAAGCTGTGGGTGGCAAGGGGACATTTGTCTGCATACAGGTGAACTTTATCCTCCGAGCGCCACCTGGTGGCCATGCCGAGAACATACCAGCAATAGTCACTCACATTAGGATTTTTGTAAAAAACTGGTGTGTGGGGGGGGTATGTCATTTCTTTCCTTCCACCTTATGAGTTTCAGAGATCAAACTCAGGTCATCAGGTTTGGGATAAATGCACTGAGCCACCTGGACCAAGGCCCTTAGAATACGTGAAGGAAAGACAACAAAAGCCCTAAAATTCCTCGACATTCCCAAACCTGGGTCTTGCACCAGCGTCAAGAAAACCCTACCCATGGGGCTGGAGATTTGGCTCAGTGGTTAAGAGTACTGACTGTTTTTCCAAAGGACCAAGGTTCAATTCCCAGCTAATAAATATAAGATAAAAATAAATCAATCACTGAACAAGAAAGAAAGAAAGAAGACCCCATCCGCCTTTAGACTGAGGCCCTGTCTTGATAAAAGGCAGATGGGGGTTGAGGTTTCAGATCTTAAAATTCTCTCCCTATTCTATGACATTCAGAATTGTTCCTAGATCAGCTAAAGGGCCAGGTCATACAAAATACATGGTGGATATTTTCAGTGTCGTGATAACCATGTGTGTTCCTGGGAATGGGCACACATGTGCGTTCACATGTGTGTGTACACGTGCACACACACAAATGAGAATGGAGAGAGAACCACAAACAACTAATTATTTTCTTTAGCACTTTAAAAAACTTAGCTGATGAGTTCGAGACCAGCCTGGTCTACAAGAGCTAGTTCCAGGACAGGCTCCAAAGCCACAGAGAAACCCTGTCTCGAAAAAAAAAAAGAAAAAAAAAAAGAAAAAAACAACAACAACAAAAAACTTAGCTGACATGATTTCTTTCATGAGCTGGTATTTCTCTGAATATTGTTGAAAAGCCATCCCAATTAATATATATTTGAGAAACCAAGTAAAGGTATACATGATCTCTCTCTCTCTCTCTCTCTCTCTCTCTCTCTCTCTCTCTCTCTCTCTCCTATCTTTCTCTGGTGGGTTGAATGAGAATGACCCCCATAGGCTCACATATTTGCATGTTCATCACCAGGGAGTGCAACTATTTGAAAAGACTGGAAGGACAGGGAGGTGTGGCCTTGCTGGAGGAAGTGTGTCACTGGGGGTGGGCTCTGAGGTTTCAAAAGCCCAAGCCAGGCCCAGTAGTTCTCTCTTCCTACTGCCTGTGGGTCAGGATTGTAGCTCTCAGCTCTAGCTTCAGTGGCATGCTTGCCTGTGTGCTGCCAACGCTCCCTGATATGGTGGCAATGGACTAACCTCTGAAGCTGTAAGCCAGCCCCCAGTTAAAGGCTTTCTTTTATAAGAGTTACTGTGGTCATGGTGTCTCTTCACAGCAATAGAACAGTGACTCAGTCTCCCTTCCTCTCTCCCTCCCTCCCTCCCTCCCTCCCTCCTCCCCCTTCCTCCTCCCCCTCTTCCCTTCACCTGAAAATGGAAGATGCCAGCGTAGTTTTTCTTGAAATTCTGGCCCCTGGGCACCACACGGTACAGCAGTTTGGGACAGGTAGTAAGGGCGCCAATGGCAGCCAGCAGCCAGCAGTCTCCTTGAAGGCAGACAGGAGGGGTTGATCCTTGAATAGCCCCACGTGTGTGGAGGCCCCAGATCCCAGTCAGGGGAGGAGTCCCCAGATCTCCCCAGCAGAGATGGCTCTGCCTTTTACTGAGGTGTGTTGGGAAAGGGGCCAAATGGGAAAACCGAGGCACAGCTTGCCTTCTGGGACAGTGAGAACATCTATTAGTTCAGTCCAGGGAGCCACAAATCAGGGTGACATTTGTGGTTTGGGGGAACTTGGGGAGGCTGTATAGCACCCTGCTTTCCTATCTGTTGAACATATCCAGTAACCTTTCTTTATGATTCCTTGTGACCAGGCTGGAGTAGCGGCCAAAGGCCCAAGAGGTCTCCCTAGAAAACTTCTGTCATTTCATCTCAGTATTTAGGTGGCAAAGGATAAATGTTTTCTAAGTTCATTTGTCACCAACCTGGTCTACAAAGTGAGACCTTGTCTCAGAAAACCAGCCAAGAGTTGGAGAGATGGCTCAGCAGCTAGGAGTACTTCCTGCTCTTTCAAAAAACTTGGGTGCACATCAGATCCTTTGCGACCACCTGTAACTCTAGCTGCAGGGGACCTGACAGCGCCCTCTCCTGGCCTCTGCAGGCACTGCACCCACATGCACAAACCCATGCACAGAGACACCTACACAAAATTAAAAAGAAAAATTGCAACCCCCCCCAAAAAAAAACCAATCACCCAACCAATAAAAGATGCCTTGCAACTGGAGAGAAGTCTCGGGAGTTAAGAGCACTTGCTGCTCTACCGTGAGAATCAGAGTGCCGGTCCCAGCCTCGGCATCAGCTATCTTAACTGTAATTCCAACTCCAGTGGATTGTAATACCCTTTTCTGGACGCTGGGGGCATCAGACACACATCTGTGCATACTCTGACACACCACACACACACATCAATAATTAAAATAAAATTTTAAATCTAAAAATTGTCTATCCCATCACCCACACTCTCCTGGAAAAGCTGGGCTCTGTCCATACGCCACTGTGAGCCCTGGAGCTAGCTGAGGATGGAGCACAGTGTCCCTGTGTAAGCATGGGAGCATGGTGCCATGCATCAGTCGCCCACTGCCATTTGTCCCCTGGGGTCAGCCCTCAGTGACAGGCCAGGTGATAGGTGGTGCTGTGTGGGCTCCAGGCTCTGGGAAGTTTCTGTGATGGTTGGTAGCCTCTGGGCTTTGGAGGGAGGCTGCAGGCTGGAGGGAACAGTAAAGACTCTACAGTCATCAACACAAGGGAGCTACAAAGGAAACACTGGCCTCCTCCTCTTGTACCCAGCGTCCCTCGGGCCCATTGAGCCACAGAGACATTGTCGTCCTAGGGCTCTTTGGTCTCTTGCTATGCTTATTTCTGCCATTTTCCCTGCCATAAATAGGAAATAGAGTGGCCGTGGTGCCTGCCCTGGGCCTGAAGGGGTGGGAGGAGATTGTGAGGCCTGGGGTAGTGTCATGTGACTCTACTGCCCCATTACTGATAGCCCAGACCAAAGAAGTCCTACCACCCATGCAGGTGATAAACTTTTGAGTTTTGTTTCCTCAAAAGATAGAACCCAACCCCTGTGCAAAAAAAAAAAAAAAAAAAAAAAAAGAAAGAAAGAAAGAAAGAAAGAAAAGAAAAGAAAAGATGGGGTCTTCTCTAGCCCAGGTTAGCCCTGAACTCATTGCATTGATGGAAGTGACCTTAAATTTTTCACCCCCCCCCTTTTTTTTTCAAGGTCCCTAGGCTTTTGGCTGGCCTAAAACTCACTTTGTAGACCAGGCTGACCTTGAATTCATGAGTAATCTCTTGCCTCTCCTAGATTTTGGGATTATAAGCACATGCCACCATACCCATTTTTTTTTAGTAAAATAAGTTATTTATTTTTATTTTATATACATTGGTGCTTTCTTTGCCTGCATGTATGTCTGTGTGAGGGTGTCATATCCTGGAGTTATAGGCAGTTGTGAACTGCCACGTGGGTGCTGGGAATTGAACCTGAGTCCTCTGGAAGAGCAGTCAGTGCTCTTTTTAAATTTTTTAAAATTATTTATTTATTTACAATCAGTTTTGTTTGTTAGTTTTGTTTTTCAAGACAGGGTTTCTCTGTGGAACAGCTCTAGCTGTCCTGGAACTAGCTTTGTAGACCAGGCCGGCCTTGTTTGTGGCTGACTAGTGAGACCTTGTCTCAATAAATAAATTTTAAAAACCTTGAACAAAACAAATAAACGAAAAGTCCCTGTGTTTTCTCTTGGGCTACCATGGAGCCCCGCAGAGCTTTTGAGAAGGGGCTCAGGCTGCACTGAGATCTCATCCACAGACAGCAGAACCTCAACAGTGGAACGCTGGACCCAGCCACGCCTTCAGACGAAAGCCACGCCTTCAGACGAAAGCCACGCCTTCAGACGAAAGCCACGCCTTCAGACGAACAGGGTCCCACAGTGCAGCTGACCTCAGCTGCAACCTCCTGAGACACTGGGTTAGCCCTGCCGCTCCACTTCTGAGGCTCTCCCACAGAACCTGGGAGGTGAGAATTGCTTGCTGGTTGTTTGGGACAGTCTCGCGTGGCCTCAGGTTGGCCTTGAACTCTTGCTCCTTTTGCCCCTTTTACCCTAGTGCTAAAATTGTAGCTATGCACCACCATGCCTAGTTTGACGATTAAAAAAAAAATTGTCTGTCTGAGAATGTGTGCACCTGTGGGGGCCTGGGAGCGGGGGCTGTGGGGTGGGGACTGTGGGGTGGGGTGCATTCCTGTGCACATGGCGGCCAGCAGGGGGCGCTGAATTCCTTGGAGCTGGAGCTGAGAACTTGGCTGCGGGGTCTGAACTCTGGACTTCACTATTTTGTAGCAAGTGCTCTTAACTGCTGGGCTGTCTCTCTCCACCTGCCTCCAGTTGCTAAGCCTTGGGTAATACATTATACAGCAACAAATATCTACTATATCATCATCCCAATTCACTCCCAAACCAGACCGCAGTAGGTACAGAAGGGCCATAGAGGACACACGCGACTCAGACTTCCAGGCTTAAGAGCCATTCCACAGCCCCCTCCCCCACCCCAATCTTTTTTTTTTTTTTTTTGCCCCAGTTTCCCTATGGAGGCCAGCCCCTTGTTCTCCACTCACCGAGGACCCCTTGGCAGATGTCTGTGGGAGAGAGCTCATTAGTGATGAATTGGGGGTTATTCGTGATATCCTGTGGTGAAGGAATAAGAATGTTAAGGGGTGAAGGGCCCCCCTCCCTACCTCCCGTGCACCTCTGAGTCCTAGGTGAGCAGTAAGGGGTGCTGAGCTATCTGACCACAGCCTGGCTATGAGAGACAGGCTTGGGTGCCAGCCCAGGATTAAACTAGGAGGCTTGGCAGAAGCACGTTCAGAACTGTCCTAGCTCTGACGGCATTGGGGCCTAGTACCAGGGCCCTCCCCGCTTCCCAGTGCCCACCTTGGGCCGCTGCCAGGAGATGTTCTGCGTCTTTTTGGAGTTGGGACCCAGATCTTTGAAGCCTATAGACTTGGATTCAGCAGGGAAAAAGGGGTCCTCAAACAGTTCCCTCTTCCTTAGACATGCCGCTTGGAGCTCCTCAAAGTTCTGATTCTTGTAGTTTTGGGCATTTTGGTGTTGGCCCACGCCCTTGGCCTTGAGCCGGCTACTGTTTATAGAAGCCACCATTCCCTTTTCAATATAAATGTGTTCTGTTAGATTAAAAAAAAAAAGACAAATAACCCAATTTAAAGCAATACTGAAACTGGGTGGGTGGGAATAGCAGCTGTTTGGGAGATGGGAACAGGAGAGTCAGAAGATGTCCATCTTTGGTTACAGAGGTTTTATCATTTTAATACTGTTCTGGGTGGTTTTGTGTGTCAACCTGACACACACTAGAGTCATTAGAGAGGAAGGAACTGTAGGAGTTTTCTCAATTAGTGATCAACGGAGGAGAGCCCAGTTCACAGTGAGTGGTGCCATCCCTAGGCTGGTGGCCCTGGGTTCTATAAGAAAGCAGATGGAGGGGCTGGAGAGATGGCTCAGAGGTTAAGAGCATTGCCTGCTCTTCTAAAGGTCCTGAGTTCAATTCCTGGCAACCACATGGTGGCTCACAACCATCTGTAATGAGGTCTGGTGCCCTCTTCTGGCATACAGGCATACGTGCAGAAAGAATATTGTATACTAAATAAATAAAAATAAATATTTTTTTAAAAAGAAAGCAGATGGAGCAAGCCATGGGAAGCAAGCCAGTAAGCAGCTCCCCTCCTCAGTCTCTGCGTCAGCTCCTGCCTTCAGGACCCTGCTGTCTGAGTTCCTGTCTGAACTTCCTTCAGGGATGAACAGCCAAATAAACCCTTTCCTCCCTAGCTTGCTTTTTGGCCATGGTGTTTTGCTGCAGCAATAGAAACCCTCACTAAGACAATACTTATTTTACTTTTATATGCATTTGCACATGTGCCTGAGTGTCTATCTGTGCACCACGTGCTCACAGAGGTCGAAAGAGGCATCAGATCCCCTGGAACTGAAGTTGGCTGTGAGCTGCCACATGAGTGATGCAATTCAAGCCGAGTTTTATGCAAGAGCAGTAGGTGCTCTTAACCGCCGAGCCCCTCCACCTGCCTCTGCCTCCCAAGTGCTGGGATTAAAGGTGTGCACCACCACGTCCAACCTTATTTAGTTAAAAAATGTGTAGGCAGTCTTGCCTGCCTATATGTCTGGGCAGGTGTCTGCAGTGTCCATGGATGCCAAAAAAGGACATCAGATCCCCTGGGGCTGGAGTTAGTGGCGTTTGTGAGCTGCCTAATGTGGGTGCCGGGAACTGAACCAGTGTCCTCTGGAAGTTCAGTCAGTGCCCTTAAATCTAAAAGATGTGTTTTATTTACATGTGTACATGTCTGTGTTTGTGTGAGTGTATGCGCATGTGTGTGTTGGAGCGGGGGGCGGAAGGGGTCAGATTCCTGGGAGCTAGAGTTACAGACATCGCAGACTCTCAGGCTTCTCGGATGGTGCTGGGATCCAATTCGGGGCCTCATTGTTGTGCAGCGAGTGCTCTTGACTGTGGAGTCATCGCTCCAGCACCAAACGAAGAGCAAGCATCATGTCTGCAGAGAGCTTTGGTTGATGACACCCCGCCTCCAAGAAATGAAAACAGTGTGGCTGCTTTACAGAAGAGAAGATCAAGGCTTCAAGGGCTTCAAGAAGAGATGCCCTTCCTGTTCGCAGATGGGAGGAATGATGGGGCATTCATAAGGCACAGCGAGGAAGTGAAGACATCGGAGCCCTTGAGCTCGGCCAGGGAGAGCGGAGATGATGGGGTCCCTTTGGAGGGCATCCTTTGACAGCACTGACTCAGATAACGAAGCACAAGGACTGGAGAGATGGCTCAGAGGTCAAGAGTGCTTGCTGTTCTTCCAAGGATGCAGGCTTGGTTCCCAGCTCCCACATGGGAGCTTCGTGGGTACCTGCACCCATGTGCACATACCCACACATAGACACATAATTTAAAACAAAAAACCAGGGGCTGGAGCTATTCCTCCATGATTAAGAGCACTGGCTGCTCTTCCAGGGAATTCTGGTTCCATTCCCAGCATCCCCATGACAGCTCAGAAGCATCTGCAACTTTAGTTCCAGGGAAGCTGATTCTCTCTTCTGGCCTCTGAGGGCACCAGGAACTCATATGATGCACAGATGTACATGCATGCAAAACACCTGTGCATATTTAATAACAAAATATAGCACTTGGGAGGCAGAGGCAGGTGGATCTCTGTGAGTTCCAATCTGGTCTACATAGCAAATTCCAGGCCCGGGCTACATAGTGTAATCCTGTCTCAAAGAAAGGAAGAAAGGAAGAGAGAAAGGGAGGGAAGGGAGAGAAAGAGAGATAAAGAAAGGAAGAAAGGAAGAAAGAAAGGAAGGAAGAGAAAAAAGAAAGAAAGAAAGAAAGAAAGAAAGAAAGAAAGAAAGGGTGAGGAACGGAGGGAAAGAGGGAGGGAGGAAGGAAGGAAGGGAGGGAGGGAGGGAGGGAGGGAGGGAGGAAGGAAGGAGGGAAGGAAGGAAGTTCTTAGCAAGGGGGACTGCTTTACCCAGCCTAAGGGTTCTTGGCTATGTCTAGAGACGCTGTTGGCTGCCACAACTGGAGGGTGGTTGCTATTGGCATCTAGCAGACAGCGCCCACAGATGAGCTAACTACTTTACAATGCTTGAGACAGCATTGCCTCCATGTGGACCAAAGGTCACTCAGTCTGAGATGTCAGCAGCTCTGCAGAGGCTAGAAAATCTGGAGCAGGTCTCAGGCCATCCACACAGGGAAGTGAGTGACTTGGGTGCCTTCCACTCTGGGCTTTCCTGGGAGGCCTCTGTCATGGCTGCACTAGGACTGAGGGGCTCAGCCTCTGCTGGAGGTCTCAGAGGATCACAGAAGGTGCTGACACCCAAGAGAACTGGACATCACCACGGACAGCCCAGCCCAGTGAAGGGGCAGCCTTACCTCCTCATTTCCCTGGAAGTTCCGTCCAGGATCATCGTCCAGCTAAGAGTCATGTCTCACCGTACTGACTGTAAACGCTGGTTAGAACCCCCATTCAGGTTGCCATTGTCTGAGCCTGTTACTTAGTGCTGACAGCAGGGAGTCATACACCCTACTTTGCCCCCCACTGACATTGCTATAGAAAACATCTCTAAAGAAGACAGCTGCCCCAAGTCCTGTCGCATGGTGCTGTGGGGCCTTGTGCTACAAGTATAGCAACCACTGTCATCTTCATCAGAGTAGCTGGGATTACTAGCAATGGACTCTCAAGATGGAAGCCACTGGATCCTCACCTAGGTCCCAGCCACTTCCTCTTGCACCTCCTAGCCAGCTGATGGTAACTCTGTGCTAACTACATGTGATCTTGGGGGGCACTAGAGTGTGTATAGCATGGAAGGTTAAGAGGGAAGTCGTCATCCACATTAGGGTGAGACTTTTGAGTGATGCATATGTGTTGGGGTCACCCATGCTCTTATGAGTAACTCCTCACCAACACTCTGTAAACAAGCCCAATAAACTCATGGGCTCACCAAGTTAGACTTTGGTCTCTCAGGGTCTTTCTTATCTGGGGTGAAGTAGGCATTTGTTGACATCATGAATTTGAAAAGTTCATGCAACACGTGGGTTGGTGAAGGGGGGCAAGCTGGAACAAACAGAAGAGGTAGGAGAAGCTCAGGCAGACGGCTGTGGGAGAATATTGAGAGACGTGAGAACGCTAGATGGTGACACACACTTTCAATCCCAGCCCTCGGGAGGCAGAGGCGGGTGGAGCTCTGACTTCAAGGCTAGTACAGTCTACAGAGTGAGTTCCAGGACAGCCAGGGCTACACAGAGAAACCCTGTCTTCAACAACAACAACAACAACAACAACAACAAAAAAGGAGACATGACTACACATGAAACTGCCTCCTCCATCAGACTAAAAGTCAAGATGGGGAGCAACCTCATCAGACTAGGGATCCTGCTGATTGCACCTGTTTACGTGTTCGTATGTTTTATAGGCACATACATGTGCCAGAGCATATCTATCTGGAGGTCAGAGAACAACCTGTAGGTTCTTGGGGATTGAACACACAGGTCTTCAGGGTTCGGGGCAAGTGCCTTTATCTGCTAAGCCATCTTGCTGGCAAGGATCCTGCTTTTGAGACCTAAGCCACAGAGTGAATGAAATCCAGTCTCTGAAACAAAAAACCAAGAATACTGCCTCCCAATGCCCTAAATCTATTTATTTGGATTGCTTCAGTTGAGCTAATTATAATTAATATGTGATGCCCAACCTCACACATTTTTTGTTGTGGTAAGAACACTGACTATGACTATACTGACTATTGTTTTGTTTTGAAGACAGGGTCTCAGAGAGACCAGGATGGCTTCATGCTCTCCAAGTAGTGTAGCAGAGGAGACCTTGAACTGCAGACCCTCCCACTCTACCTCCTGCGTGCTCAGATGACAGGTCTGGGTCTTAGCATTCAGTTTATCATTTTACAGGTCTGGAACTGAGGGTTTCATGCATTCGATCATTTTACTGCCTCAGTTACATCCCAATTGCTATTGTCAGTGATATAAGATTTATTTTTAATTGTGCATATGAGTGCAAATGCCCACAGACAGTAGAGGTGTTGGGTCTCCTGCGAGCTGGAGTTACAGGTGGTTGTGAGCCACCCAACATGGGCGCTGGAAACCAATCTTGGGTCCTCTGCAAGAGCATTATAGGCTCTAACGAGCCACCCCTCCAGTCCCATTCCTGGTAACTTTTAAACCTATCCCATCGTAATCAGGGAACTGGTGGTTTTATGGATAGTTTGCTCTCCAGCACGTGGAGGAAACTGAGATTCTGCTTCGGAAAACTCTAAGGGTTTAGGGCCTCCTTAAAACATACACATCCAGGGGTCAGGTCCCTAGCCTGTCACAGAAGCCTGGAGACAGGGTCTAGAGGCCTTTCTTCCCTCCCTCTTACAGGCTTGAGGGGGAGGGCCAGAGCTGAGCCCTGTTCCTCTGCTGCTGAAGCTGGATTCCCCAAAGGAACAGCTTCTCAGCCTCTCTTACCTGCCCTGCTACCAGCCCAGACCACCCTGGATCCGAGAGGAGGGCTCAAGCTCCTTCGAAGTAGCTTGCTTCTGCTGTCTCTTCGGACCTTAGGTTTTGGGACTAAGAAGGCCACTTTTCTAAGCTTGGGAGATAGTCTCTGTTCCCTAGGGTTTGCCATATTTCTAATGGCTGATGGGGGCCCCTTACACAAACCTGTCTGCGGACAGCCATGACTGAAGGGTACAGGGCATTGCTCTACCCATCAATGTGTCGGTGAAATGTCAGAGGAAGGCTACCTGCCTAGTCTTTCCCTGCGTCTGAGGAAGAAGCCCAGCTTTTATCCCCAGAGCATCCAGCGTGAGGAAGGACCGTATCTTCCCTGTCAGAGGTCTCAGAGAACACAGCTCCATTTCCGCAGGAAGTGCTAGTATACAGAAGGCCCCATTAGTGCCTACCTGGGGAGTACAGCATACTGAAGGCAATCAGGTGAGCACCTAGCACAGTGCTTGACAGTTGAAGGTTCTTGGGGGGGGGGAGCACAGACACCCCTCCCCCCGCCCAGAACTCTCTAATGTAGGGGGAGCCTTAAGCCAGGGGCAGTGGAATAACTGTTGCCTTTCTGTCCTTCCCACTTGGCCCTTCTGATCTGCCAGGTCCAAGGCCTATCCCTACTGGGATGGGAACAAGCACCTAACTGGGGAGCCACCCTAGGGCAAGTCCCTCCCTGTCAGTCTGAGATTTCTGGAAGTGGTTGTTCCTATCCCTTCAGCCTGCATTTTTTATCATGAAAAGCTTCTCGTTTACAAAAAAGCCATGATCTCACAAGTCTGTGTCATGTCTTTGTGTCTTACTACCTCATCATTTTTTTGGAAGATATGTAGCCCAGGCTAGCTTCAAACTTGCTTTATAGCTAAGGCCTTGAACCCAGGGTCCTCCTTGTCGCTACCTCCCAAGTGCTGAGACTGTGGGCATGTGCTACCAGCCCCTCCTCCTTCCTTCATATACCATGTGCTCGAGAATACCAGAGGACAACTCTGACATCTTGTTCTCTTCCACTGTGGGTTCCAGTTCCAGGCTTGAACTCGGGTCATTATGGCAAATGCTTCATCCTACTAAGCCATCTCCTGGGCCCCTGACCTTCTGACCCTGAGTACCTCTGCTTCCCGAGCGCTGGGGTCACAGGTGTGCACCCCCACACAGTTCACGCCTTGCTAGGGATCAAATCCATCCTTGTGCATGCTAGGCAAGCACCCCAGCTCCTATTCCCCATTTGTAGGTGAGGTCCAGGGGTGTGATGTTATTTGCTCAGGGTCACTCAGCAGGTAAGAGGCTGAGCCAGGATTTGAACCTAAAGCCTCAACCCTTACTTATTATCCCATACAAGGATACCCGGGAGGCTCCCTGAAGCCACTTCCCTTGCTCTTCCTCTACCTGCAGCCAGGAGAAAGCCAATAGGTCGTGGAGACTGTTAGGTTTCTTGAAGAACCCAGACCAGAGCTAAGTACTGTTGCTGAATACTACTACTGCTGGTTCCCAGTTGACCTGAGTTCTGTTTGATGCCAGGAGCCAGGAATAGGTAGGCTTGGGCCTTCTCCATTGCAGCCTTTCACCCTGGGGAGCGGCTCTCCTCAGTACCCCTGCTATGAGCTGTTTGAATCTTACCTCATTTCTTATCCCTAAGCATTTCAGTTTGGCTTAGAACTTGAGGCCCACCAGGAGACTCCCCATGGTAGAACCACGAGGACCCCATTTCCACCTCCAACCTCAGGGCTGGGAGGCCCACTATACAGGTGAGTGAGGTCAGGGTTATGGTTGTCCAGGATACACTGGGCAGGCAATAGGACTTTCCAGGTAGGGTGTGGTGTGACTGCTCAGCCATACAGACGATGCTTAGGAGTCTTTCTGCAGCCAAGATGCTTGCTTCAGACTCCTCAGTTTCTGCCACCGGTAGCTGGTACTCTGCCTCCAGCCCTTGGCCTGGCAGCTGGTCCCCTTCCAGCACTTAAGTGACTCTGCCCGGGAGCTCATACTGAAGACTGCAGCTCCGAGTTTACGTGAGACTAGGACCAAGGCCATGCCTGTCATCATGGTAACTGGCTTGGCCCTAAACCCATGGTCAGTTGCCGTGAGCACTGTGTGTGTGTATGTGTGGGGGGGTTTTATGATGCTTTCATCATGGTAACTGGCTTGGTCCTATGCCCATGGTCAGTTGCCATGAGCACTGGCTCTGTGTGTTGTGTATGTTGGGGGTTTTTTATGGCACAGACGGTATCACTACTTCTAAGGAGAGGCCTAACTCCTGTTCCTCATGCCATCATCAGGGTCTTTGTGTGATGTAGGAGTGTTTCTGTCTGCTGTCTCATTGGTTAATAAAGAAACTGCTTGGCCTGATAGGTTAGAACATAGGTGGGTGGAGTAGACAGAACAGGATGCTGGGAGTGAGGCAGATGCCTCGGGCAATTGCTCTGCCTCTCCTCTCTGGGACAGTTGCCGTGAAGCCAGCCACCAGGTCAGACATGCTGAGTCTTTCCAGGTAAGACACCACTTCGTAGTGCTACACAGATTATTAGAAATGGGTTAATCAAGATGTGAGAATTAGACAATAAGAGGCTGGAACTAGCTGGACGGTGGTGGTGCACGCCTTTAATCCCAGCACTCGGGAGGCAGAGGCAGGCGGATCTCTGAGTTCGAGGCCAGCCTGGTCTACAAGAGCTAGTTCCAGGACAGGCTCTAGAAACTACAGGGAAATCCTGTCTCGAAAAACAAAAAACAAACAAACAAAAAAAGAGGTTGGAACTAATGGGCCAGGCAGTGTTTAAAAGAATACAATTGGTGTGTTATTTCGGGGCATATGCTAGCCAGGCGGCCGGAAGCCGGGTGGGAATGCAGCCCGCAGCTCCTCACTGCATTTGTGGTCTTCTCTGCCTACCCTCTCGTCTCTACAGGCCTTTGGGTATGTTTTGTTTTCTTCCTATCCTGGACCTCTTCTCTCTGGGTAGACCTCAACTCACTTTCCCATCTTTTTGTTGAAGGATGTAAAATTCACTAGGCAGTAGTAGCACACGCCTTTAATCCCAGCACTCAGGAGGCAGAGACAGGAGGATCTCTGACTTCGAAGTCAGCCTGGTCTACAGAATGAGTTCCAGGACAGCCAAGGCTACACAGGAAACCCCTTCTCTGTAAAAACAAACAAGCAAACAAACAGGACATAAAACTCCAGTCAACAGAGGCCAAAAGACTGGAGAATGGCATGTGAGATTGGCTTTCGAGGTTACGTGGCCGTACATCTTGATTTGAATGAGAAAACAAGTCCAGAGAGGGCTGTAGGCTTTCTCAGAGACACACAGCCAGCTGGTGACATAGCCAGCCTGGGACAGAGGCTCTCCAGTCTTTGCTGCACATGACACACTGTGGGGATACACATGGCTGTGCCCTTACTGAAAGGCCTAGAGAGAGCCCTTAAAGAAGTTGAGTTTGGGGTCTTAAGAAAAAAATGGCTAGAGAATGGGGGGTCCTGGGGACATGTGGGGTTGAGGCACGCCACACTGAGGTGCTGGAGAGGCCCCACCCTCTTCCTGGGTCCACCTGGTACAAAACTTTTGCAGTTTTCTCTCATGACCTTTGTTTCTAGGGATTCTTGGGGTGCTCAGAGCACAGGGCTGGCATGAGGTGGCCTGAGCCCAGAGCTTCTTCCTAACGGATGGTCCCTCTTTAACAAAGCAGGGAGCTCATTCCAGGACTGTAATCAGGACCTCTCGGGAGGGCAGGGCATGAGGTTCCAGGGCTGTGCTCCCAATCAGACACAAGTTTGGAGCTTTTGTTTTTATTTTAAAGGAAAACAAAAACAAAAAACAAACCCAGTGCAAAATCCCATTTTCCAGTGTCAGCCACAGCCCCCCAGGTCACCCCCTGGCTCAGGCCTGGCTCTTCCTCCCACTCTGCACCCCTCCTTTCTCCTGCATCCCAGAGGGCTGCAGGCTCCATGTCCCTGGAGGCCCAGATCCAGGGGCAGGGAAGAGGAGAGCTGGGAGCAGCCAGAGATGTGCTTGTTCTCCCCAGGCCTCCAGCCATGGCACCAGGTACCCACCTTGGCTCTCATTAACCCTTTCCTGGCCACGTTACTGGGTGGTGAGGCTGATCTGGGGGACTCCCTCCACACCCCTCTTTGCCCCGGGGCCTGCTCGGGGCTGTCCTCACTGAGGTTGGGGGGCTCCCTTCCTCCCTCCACGACGGGGGAAGAGTAGTGAAATCCCCAGGTTTAAATACCTTAATGAAAGCAGGGGACAGGCGAGGAGGAGGGGGCTTTAGTTCTAATAAATTATTAGCGTTTTGTTTTTTAGTGTCCGTGGAGGGGGTAGGGTTGAGGGGCAGGGTGTGGCCTCCAGGGCCCCTCCCTCCCCTTACTGGTGAATCTCATTCTCTATGAGGCTGTCCTCGCATGACTGGAAGTCCGTGTCCGTGAGGCCATCAGGCGGCATCAGCAACTCCTCATCTTGGGAGGAGGATGATGGGGGCTCGTCGCCTGAGCTCCCAGGAGCCCCATCCCCATCCCCCTCTGAGTCCTGCAGCACCTGAGCGATGTATTTCTGAAGGGAAAAGGAATAGGGGTAAGGTGGACAGCTGCCCCTTCTGGGTGGGTAGGTGGGGGCAGGTATCTTAGGGCCTGTGGGCAGCACAGTGGGCAGCGCCCTAGGGGGATGGAGTGGAGAGGGTGAAGCCAGTTCTCTCCCATGATGGTGTCCACCGCCATGAGGTCTGGTTCAGGCTGACTTCTGTAGAGGACTAACGGTCCATCCAGATTTGGGACCGAGTCTCCGCAAAGGCCTCCCAGAGTACCCATGGCTGTGGAGTAGGGGCACTCACCGCAGATTTGGGGACAGCGGCAGCAGTGGGGGGCCGTCCATTACTTCTGGAGCTGACGGCATCTGTCTCTGTGTGTTCAATCTTAAGGGGGCCAAGGAAACATCTTTGTCTTCAGCCCCAATCATACCCCATCACCCACTCAGCACCTTTTGACCCTGTATGCCACCCCACACCCCGTGTGTCACCCTCCCAGGAAACTTTTGCCCTCAGCCAGTTCCACCACCTCTTTTCCCGCCCCACACCTTGTAGTTGTGGGCACTGAGGTATTTGAAGTGTCCGAAGCAGACGTGGCAGAGACAGATGACAATGGTGATGACCAGAACGACGAAGGTGAACATGGATGTGGGGGCTAGGAATCCTGGGATTGGGGAGCACAAAAAAAGGGGCTACCACCTGGCCTGTCATTTGGGCTCTCTTCAAGGGGCTCACTACCACTGCTTCTGATTCCTTCACTTCCATCTGTACAACCTCGCGACTCTACCACGTGGCCCTCATGTCGCAAGTTCTAGCTTCGAGAATCCCTTCTGTCCTCTCCACCCCACCCCCGAACGGGACGGCGGCCTCACCTGTGCGCATGGTGGAGAAGAAGAGCAGCCAGAAGAGGCAGAGGATGGGTGCAGCCACCACCTGGTTCACAGCCCCTGAGTGGATCTTCTTGTCCAGCTTGGCCGGCAGGTAGGCATAGTAGAGATTGTACCTGTCTACCAGGTGCTTCAACAGCATGTACATGAGCCCTGAGGAAAGCCAACGGCCCTGACCTCGGAACCAGCGCCCACGGACCCTGTGTGTCGGCCACAGGCTGTCCTGGCCTTCTGAGGTGGCTGCTCCAGGCCAGGGCAGTGCTCCCTGTCCTGCCACAGATGGAAGCTGCAGCTTCTCCCACGCCCCGTCCTCCCCCCACAACAATCATCAGAGAGCCATTCGTTTAGATGATCAAGAAGCCTTTGGAACCCCTCTTACGCCTTCCTACCCATCCCTAAACAGTTGGATTTAAAGTAAGGGAAGGGTCTACTTCCTGAAGCATAGGGAACTTTAAACAGGGCTAGGAGGTTAATTTGAGAATCTGGAACCTTGAGGAGGGAGTTAGGATGCTATGGGGGAAGGTGAGTCTATTGGTGGGATCACGGTCAATGAGAAACTTAGCTAAACACCTTCAAAGAGGAAGAGAGACCTGTCCAGCTTACATGGCTTGCCTGTATCAGGACATGTCCCTAACTTACAAGGACCTAGTCCATGCTGGAATCCAAGGGGTTTTCTTGAATCTTGAGGTCTGTGTATAAGTGTAGACGCTGGTAATAGGAATGTGTGTATGTGTGTGTAACAACTCGGAGGGAAGTATGTCCACGCATACCCAGAGGAAGGCTTCAGTGCCAGTAAATATTGCTGAGGTGGATGGCTTGACCCAGGGACTGGGCGTGCCAGGTGGGCCATGCCTCAACAGAGCTGCTCTCCCCTTATTCCCCAAGGCCGGACCCCAGACTGAGCCAGGAACCAGGCGGGAGGCCAGAGGGGCCGGTCTCCCAGCCGGGGCCCTGTCCAATCGGGGTGGCCTGCCTTACTAGAGTGGAGCGGGTAAGGCCCTGGGTTCCCCCGAGCAGGGCCCAGGTCCCGGCGCGGCGGTGCCTACCGAAGGGCACGATGATGGGGCAGGTGATACTGTAGGTCATGACCACCGTGAAGACGCACATCATCCAAGCGTAGGCTGCGCCAAACTGGAACTCGTAGGCCTGATGCTGGGGGGGACATGGGCAGGAGGGTGGCTCAGGGTGGAGGGGACAGGCTGCAAGGGGGCGAGGCAGGTAGGAGGCGGCCAGGAACTCTGGGGCTGGGAATAAAGCCGTGGGGAGTGAGGGACCTAATGTGGGGGTGGTGCAGGGGAGAGCAAAGCAGGTGGGAGGCAGGGGTTGTGGCTGATAGGGAGGCCAGGCAGGGGCAGTGACCGGGCATGGGCAGGTAAGAGCAAAAGTTGAGGTCTGGGGACAGCTATCCAGCGCCCTCTTGTGGAATGAAGGCAGAGGGACCCTAAACCAAGGGAGCTAGACCTCTCCCAACTCCAAGCACATACAGTATGCTCTCAGAACTCAGGGACCTCCTGGGATAATCTGTCCACCCATAACTAAGGCTTCAGATGGGAACTAAAATCGCTAAGGCCCAGTATTCTTGTGCCCCCCTCCCCCAAGCCTGACCGCTGCTGTTTCTGGCTGGGCCACCAGAGAGGGCGCTGTGCATGTCGCCGCTGCCCCAGGCGGCCATACCCGCTTCACGTTGCGTCTTTCAGCGGCGGAGCGCGCCAGGCAGAGCCGGATCATGTACATGAGTAGGCCTGGGATGCGCAGCAGGTCCATGGCGTTACCGATAAAGGCTGAGGCAATGACGTAGTTCACGAAGAAAGCGCCGTTGTCCGGCAGGAACACACACCTGCAGGCAGCAGGTGCTCCAGCACGGCTCCCTTGGGGTGACCTGATGGCTGTTTACCCACGGCTAGCATGACAGACCACCATGCCCTCACCCAGTTGCTTCCTCTACATGTACACCCCCATCCTAGACCCATCCTACCTGTGCTCCAGTCTTTCCACAGTGTGAACCCCAGAATGCTAAAACACCAAAGCCCAGATGTATACCTTGAAAACCAGCCCAGAGACCTACCCAGATGGTGTACCCCATAAACATCCGAGGAGAGGAGAGTTCAAGACCACATAAGGCCACTAGTAAGTGTAGTAAGTAACTATTGAGACCTCCACAGAAAACCTCAATAGTGCAGAAAACCCAGGAAGTTTTCTGACTCTGGTATTCCTACAACAGAGCCTTGGACTCTGTCACTAAAAAGCTTCAGAAACCTTCCCTCAGATGTCTTTGGTGTGGGAGGAGTGACAAGAACCAGAAAGTCCTTAAATCCAAGGTGGTCAGAGAAGACTCCAGAAACTTCCTGGAGTCTGAGCCTACGAGAGACACAGTCTGCAACGGAGAAAGGTGCTGGGAGGGATAGGTGGGGAGGATGCTCCACGGTCACACCTGAGTGAGTGTGACACACTTGAGAGACACAACTTGTGCCGTATAAGCACCCTGAGCTTTGTGCCCCAGAGCGGGCCACTCTGAGTTGTGAATCTAAGAGACCTCAGCATTCTAGGGACCCTCAGGGATACTGAGTCCCCAAGTCACCCCCAGATTATGACGAAGTTCCTACTATAGACATCTCCCCGACTTCCTTGCTGAAATAAGAACCTGAGTCCCCACAGAAGCCCTCTGAAGCGCTCTGAAGACTTCGATCCCCCCTGGAGCACACGCTCAGCTCAATTCAGGTGCATTCCTGAGCATGAGCCCAACACACTCCATCCAAGGACATAACCTGTGGGTGCCTTCTTTTGGATAACCCAGTAGATGTTGGGTGTTAATCCCACCCCTCACAGCTGGAAGCTTGGTGACACCCTCCTATAAAGGATAGAAGTCTCAGCCACATCCACCCGTTCACCTCTCTCCCCAAGAGTTCTGATAACTCACTCAAACCGAATAGCTGCCTCGGCCAGGAATTTCTTGTCAAAGAGCCAGCGGAAGAAGAGGTCTAGGCTGCAGGGAAGACAGAAGGAGGAGAGCTAGAACCGGCAGAGCGTCCGCAAGTTTGGGGAAGGTAAACCTCCCCCTATTGTGCACTCCACCCCGGCTCCCCTCGGTTTGATGACACTCACCTGCTCAGCCCCAGCGAGGGCAGAAGCAGTACCATGAAGATGAGGAAGGTGTAGCACTTGTGCATCGTGGTCCTGTTCTCCCCGGAGCTATGAGGGTGGGTAGGCAGCAGAGCACAGGCCGAGATCAGGGCAGGGAAGCCCATCCTGGGACAATGTCCCAGGAGGCTCCCTTGGATGGAGGGGGCTCCCCTAGGTGAAGGTACAGGGCCCAGGGCAGGGACCCTTCAGGACAAAGGGCTGGCTGCCCAGAGACAGGCTTGGTGGGTGCAGTGCGGGCAGCTTACCGTGTCCAGTGTGCTTCGAAGAAGGCAGAGTAGTAGACGATGGTGGGGAGCAGGGCGGAGAAACACCACAGCAATAGTGTAGGGAAGAACTGAGTGATGATGGGGTTCTGTGGGGGGACAGGGGGCGTCAGCAGGGGCAGCTGGGTGAGCCTAAAAGTCCAGAACACTCAGATGGCTAGGGGGTGGAGGCCAGGGCCGTGAAAAGACTCCAGGGTGATGCTGACGGTGAGCATCTGCTGAACACCTACTATGTGCTGAGCGCTTGTGCACGCTCGACATATTAAACCACACGACCATGAAATGGGCTCATTTTCCCAATGAGCCAACCTAGGCTACAAGAGTCGCAGTGGGATGGGGTTTGCACTGGGGCCCGCATCTTGTTTACTGAGCTTCTGAGTGCTGAAGTTTGAAGGAAGCATATTCTGTCCATGGCAGGAGGGGTAGAGAAGGCCAGGCAGCCATGTGTGTACCCTACTGTCATATGAGCAGCCTTGAGCTTCAAACTGACAAGAGGCTCTGAATGTATGCATGAATGCCAAGGGGCCAATCTAAACCTCCCATTTTTCAGAGAGGGGAGAAAAGGGGCCTTATTCAAGGTCATGCGCCCTCCTGGGGGGTTTCTCCAGGAGGTGTAAACCCAAGAGTGGCCTCTCCTGAGGGCAGGATGTAGTGGAACCCAAGGGCAGGCATGGTGGGGAGGTGTGCTGCATGGTCCTTGGGAGGCATCCTGGATGGGCTAGGCTGGGACCACTGGAGCCAGAACTACACTAGGATGAGGGATGCTGCCTGGTCCTTGGGAAGCATCCTGGATGGGCTAGGCTGGGACCACTGGAGCCAGAACTACACTAGGATGAGGGATGCTGCCTGGTCCTTGGGAAGCATCCTGGATGGGCTAGGCTGGGACCACTGGAGCCAGAACTACACTAGGATGAGGGGTGCTGCCTGGCGTTGATGCTCACACCACATCATGGAGGGCTGGGTGGGCATGGGCCTCACATTGAGGTATTCCACAGGCTTGGTGACGTTGAACTTGTCCATGGTGGTGATGATGATGGCCGGGGTGGTGAGGAAGAAGAGCAGGATGAAGAGGACCACATTGATAACCAGGCAGCGCAGCCACCAGATGAAGCCTCGGATGGACAGGTGCTCCCTGGGAAGGTGAGGGAGGGTCACTTTGAGGATTCCGGACTGATTGGTCTCTGGCAACATCTACCTCCCTCTCCACCATCTTTCTGCTGTAGGAAGCCCCATTCCACCTGCTGTGGCTCACCAGTAGATGTTCTGGGGGTCAGGAGCGTAGGTCACGGTCCAGTTGGAGATGTGCAAGGCCTCGCTGCAGGAAGAGGCACGCGGCTCCCCACGGCAGGCACAGCCCTGGCATTTGCACACGTTGAAGTCCTTTAGGATGCTGTTGTGGGGGGGTGGATACTTGTTACTGCAGCAGAGACTGGGGACCACAGTGTCAGAGAGAGGGCCAGGGCAAGAGGCGGAGACAGTGGAGGACTGGTGGGGGGAGGGGAGGGTCATGTGATGAAGACAGCGACTCACATGGCTGTGATGGTCTCATTGTGGAAGGTGACAAAAGCCATGCCAAGAGGCTTCTCATTCACCTTCTCCTTCTCTCGCCTGTAGTCTTCCTTCAGCCTCTGCTCCAGCTTTGTGTAGTACTCGATGGCCTCCACCTATAGGCAGGAGGGCCAGGGGCTATGGTCAGAGCTGGGAGGCACCCGCAGCATCAGCCAGCAACTCCTCAGGCTTTCTGGTATGTCTGGAGTCATTCTGTCCTTGCCTTAGCCTTACAAGGTGGGCACAACGAACTCAGTCTCAAGTGGGAAACCAAGGAATGGGGTAATTATGAAACTTGTTAAAAATAATTCACATTTTCCTCCTTCCCTTCCATCGCTCCTTTTCTTTCCGGAAGCTGCTATGCAGTCAAGATTCGCCTTAAACTTGAGCTCCTCCTGCCTCAGCATCCCAAACAATGGGATTACAGGTCTGTCTGGACTATTTCACTAGCTTCTCAGCTGACTATTTCTTAAAAATATTCACCATTTATTTATTTATTTATTTATTTATTTATTTATTTATTTATTTATTTATTTATTTATATGCAATATTCTGTCTGTGTTTATGTCTGCAGGCCAGAAGAGGGCACCAGACCTCATTACAGATGGTTGTGAGCCACCATGTGGTTGCTGGGAATTGAACTCAGGACCTTTGGACAAGCAGGCAATGCTCTTAACCTCTGAGCCATCTCTCCAGCCCCCTCAGCTGACTATTTTTAAAGAACAGGGTCTCATGTCTCCCAGGCTGGCCTCAAACTCTCTTATACAGTGGGTATGACCCTGAGCTGCTGCCTACACCTCCTGAACGTTGAGATCACAGGCAAGTGGCACACCTGATTTATGTGGAGCAAACCCATGACCTCTGTATGCTAGACCGGCACTGAACAACACCCCCAGACCCTCGCTATGCTTGCCTAATCTATGATTTTAAAAGTTATCACAGACCAGACAAACCCAACAGTGAGAACGGGGGCTGCAAGGGCCTGCAAGATGGCTCAGTGAGTAAAAGGAGCTTGCCGCTAAGCCTGAGAACCAGAGTCTGAGCCACAGAACCCATATGGTGTAGAGAACTGGATCATAAACTGTTCTCTGACCTCCACACATGCACCATGGTATACCCTCCCCTAGATAAATAAGTAAATATTTAAAGAAAGAATCAGGGGTTCCATGGACTCCAGAGGAGGCGGAGGCTTGTCTGGGGTAGGGCCCCGGGCACTCTTCCTCTGGGAGTCTGTTTACCTTTGGGTCTTATTGTCCACACCTGTTTGCCTTCGGATGGTGGACTGGGTCTACAATGTCCACTGAGACCTGTCCAGCCCTCCCCAGCCTCGCCAGGGACCCTGGGCACCTAAAGGTACCTGCTCGCAGCCTCGAACCACACAGCAGCAGAGGTGGCCACACGGTTTGGGGTTGATCATGGTAGGTACATTTTCCTTGCTCTGCAGGTTCGTGAAGTAGAGTTTTCCCCGCTCAGCCTTCTTCCTGTAGGACCCGGGGGCCAGTCACCCACCACTTAGTGTGTGAGGATGGCTGGGAGGTGGGGTGGGGAGCTGAGTTGAGCAAGAAACCCAGTTTGTTTTTTTTTTTTTTTTGGTTTTTTTTTTTTTTTTTTGGTTGTTGTTTTTTAGAGACAGGGTTTCTCTGTGTAGCCCTGGCTGTCCTCGAACTCCGTCTGTAGAGCAGGCTGGCCTCAAACTCACAGAGATCTGCCTGTCTCTGTCTCCCGAGTGCTGGAATTAAGGGTATGCACTACCACCACCTGGCAAAACCCAAAGCTTTTTTTTTTTTTTTTTTTTTTTTTGGCTTTTCGAGATAGGGTTTCCCTGTAGTTTCTAGAGCCTGTCCTGGAGCTAGCTCTTGTAGACCAGGCTGGCCTCGAACTCAGAGATCCACCTGCCTCTGCCTCCCGAGTGCTGGGATTAAAGGCGTGCGCCACCACCGCCCGGCCAACCCAAAGCTTTTTAACTGTGGGCCGTGATGTGGAGTCGCATAACTGAACTTGGGGGTTATAAATTTCAGACACTGGCCAAAGGCAACAGCCGATCACATCCTGCACCTGATGTGTTTCTGCCTGTACTGGAGCCTGCAACTCCACTGTAGCCTTGGTTCTGGACACAGCTTGCAGTTTGTGTGGCCTTTGCCGCTGGGCCAGCGACATTGCAAACATTCTGACTCAGACTGTGCCAATGAGTTGCTGTGACTTCACTGTGCATACAAAGCCTTCTGCTCTCATAGAAGAATAATGGTTTAATTTCAGAAATCAAAGAGTTAACGTTTTCCTATGTTATTGCCTGTATCTTTGGTACCATGTCAGACACAGTACATTCATCTTAGGAGCATGCTTCCATCTTGTTTGTGCTGTGTGTGTGCACTGGTGCATGCATGTTCACATGTGTGTATGCATGTTCACATGTGTGTACACACAGAAACAAGGTGAAGACATTGGGTGCATTCCTCGATTGTTTTACAACAGTTTTTTTTTTTGAGAGGTCTCTCTATTATATCGTGTTGGTTGTTCTGGAACTCACTATGTAGTAAACCAGGCTGGCCTTGAATTCAGAGCCACCTGCCTCTGCTTCCTGAGTGTGCCAACCACGCTGCCAGGCTTGTATCTTAGTTTCTGAGGCAGGGTCTCTTACTGAATCTGGAGCTCATAAATTTGGTCAGGCTGGAAGGCCTATGAATCTCAGGGATTGCCTGTCTCTGCCCTCGCAGTACCAGGGTTATAGATGTGCTTGGGGCTTCGTTTTTACATGAGTGGTGGGGACCCTGACACTGGTCCTACTCTTGTATGACAAACCCTTTGCCCACTGACCCATCTTCCCAGCCTGGTCTCTTCACTAGATGATAAATAGAAAGATTATATAAGGACCAAGGAATTTTATTTTAATGAGTGGTGGCCAGAGGATGACTCAGGCACCGTCCTTGCTCTAACCATCCACCTTTGAGGCGGGGTCTCTCGGCTTTGCCTCACCAACACTGGGGTTACAGGTGTGTGCTGTGACAAATGACATCTTTATGTGGGTTCTAGGTATTGAACTTCTTGCAAGGCACGTTCTTTGCTGACTGAGCTAGCCGTCTAGCCTTCTAGCCCCATGAATTGTCTTAAAATAAATTTGTTTGTTTGTTTTTCGAGGCAGGGTTTTTTTGTAGCCCTGGCTGTCCTGAAACTCACTCTGTAAACCAGGATGGCCTTAAACTCAAGAGATCTGCCTGCTTCTGCTTCCCAAGCACTGGGGTTAAAGATGTGCACCATGATCACCTGGCTCTTTCTTTCTTTTTCTTCCTTTTTTGTTTTAAAATAGGGTTTCTTTTTGTGTAGCCATGGATATCCTGGAATTTTGCTCTGTAGACCTGGCTGGCCTCAAACTCAGAGATCCACTGCCTCTGCCTCTCAAGTGCTGGGATTAATTGTGAACACAACAACCACCCAGCTAAAATAAACATATTTCTTTCTATTTTTTTCCATTTTTTTTTCAAGACAGAGTTTCTGTATGTAGTCCCTGGCTGTCCTAGAACTCTTTCTATAGACCAGGCTGGCCTTAAACTCACAGAGATCCACCTGCCTCTGCCTCCTGAGTGCTGGGATTAAAGACATGCTCCACTACTGCCCGACTAAAATAAATTTCTTTATGATTTATTCTCAGTAAATGTTTGGCTTGTATTCCTATTTATATCCCTATAAACCTGAGGTCTTGTAAAATTTTCTCAAATGCAAAGGGGTTGGGAGTGAACAAAACTTAGGTCCCCAGTGACAGAGGCTGTCTTATTATCAGGTTTGTTTAGCGCAAATGGCTCAGCAGTAGTCCCATCCAAGGACCTCCCTGCCCATTTCTAGAGGGCCACTTCTTCTACTAGTCTGCCATAAATTTCTCGTACTGTAGATGAAGAGGGTTAAGTCCTCAGATGTGAAGACTGTAGACCCCTTCCCTCTTGCAATACACTCTAAGACCCCAGGCCTTGGAAGTAACAGAGACTCCCAAGGTTGAGCTATATTCAAAACGCACAAGGAAACAACTGAAAGGGGAGCCAGGTTCCCACAAGGTAGCCAAGATTCCCTCCACAGCGAGCAGAGGGCCCTTGGTGTTATCCTCCCCGATCCCAACCCAGTACCTCTCAGCGTCAAGGAACATAAGACGAGCCACGTTGTAACAGGGCCGGGCTTCCAGAACGGTGCAGTTGGGGTAGGCCTCCCTGAAACACAGTTCAGCTGTCACGCTCTGCAGGCCCCACCCACTGCTTATCCTTGCTATCATCCAGGGCGCCAGCATATCAACACATGCCCAGTGTACCCCCATCTCAGTCTACAACGCTCCTCAAGAACAGAACTTTGAAACAAACAAACTGCCTGGCGGTGGTGGCTCACACCTTTAATCTCAGCACTCAGGAGGGCAGAGGCAGGCAGATCCCTGTGAGTTTAAGGCCAGCCTGGTCTACAAAGACAGTTACAGAACAGACAGGGCCACACAGAGAAACCCTGTCTCGAAAAACAAACAAACAAACACAAAGAACAGAACTTTTTAAAAGTCCTTCCTCATGTTATGAGTGGGGCCTGGGGTTCAGGTATGCATTCAGACTGTGTAAAGGCAGCAGGTGACAGTAACCCAGGCTATGTAAGGAGACTACTGTGTGGAGCTGAAAGGCTAAGCCTGTGGTCTGACTCTTGCCCAGGGCTGGGAACTGAGGTTCAGAGAAACTGTCTCTAGTTACAGGCTGTTCTCTAAGCCCTGTTCCCAGAAGCCCTGGTCCTGATCCAACACTTGGCCTTGACTTTGGATTTACTCCAACCAATCTTGGCCTAAGACCAACAAGACACTGATCCTGAATCTGATCTCTAACCCTGGCCATGACCCAGGCCCAGGGCTGACCCTGACCCCTCTCCCCAACCCAAGATACGGCGAGCTGCCCTGACTTTCCGGCATGTGGCTCTGGAGAACGTTCACAAAATGCTCGCTGATCTACCAAGCGGTGTCCTTCCCACGTGACTGCAAAATGATCCAGTCCTTGAGCGTGACTCTTTCATCTTTTTTGATGTTTTATTAAAATGAAATGAAGGGGCGCCAAGTGTTCGAGATATGTGTGATAAAGTTCCACAGTAACAAGACGAACGTCACAAACTCACGACAATTTAGAGACTCACACCTGGCCTGGTGTCCTTGGAAATGAACTTGCTGGGTGGCCACAGCTCTTTCCTTCATGGCTCTGAGCTGCTGTAGGCTTCCTCTTTGGGAGGGCAAGTGCTCACCCTGGCCAAACTAGTGGCAAATCCCTTAAAGCTAACCACACAGGCACAGTGATTCTACACAAAGGGTGTTCTCTACTTCTTCTGAGGCAATCCACCTGGACCACGAGTCTCAGTGAGCACTGATGACCACTCAGTGTGGACAAAGGCCATCCCCTGGTCATCAGCACATACAGAGTTCTGTCCGACAGCCTCCCTACCGTAAGTGTTCACCAAAGCACGCTGAATGGACAGGTGGGTGAAAGGTGTATTTCATTATGCTCAACCCCACTGCAAGCCCCAGAGTCCAATAAAGACTAGATTCTCTTCACTCCTCCTTTGAGTGAGGAGAAACTTTAACCACAGACTGTTTCCTAAACAAAGTTAGAGACCGACCCCGAAAGTAGCCCAGCCAGGACACGTCAATCTAGTCTGGCTTTCTGCCTCCCACAGCACACAGTAGGGTAGCAGAGACTTGGCTAGGAGGGCAAACTCCTTCGCTGTACTCAGGTCTCTGATCAAAAATGCCTGTCGGTGAGGGTGACTTTCACATGTCCTCCTTCCCTCTCAGGATGGCACCTCAGCACCGCCACAACATGACCCTGTCTAGACTCATTCGTTTCCACTGACTCAGAGGACCAATGAAAGGAAAACGTCTGGGATTGTTTACTGCTGTATACTGAGCTCTCTCACCCAGGGCAGATGATGCAGGCCCATGGGCCACTAGTGTCTACATCAGGACATGTCAATGCAAGCTGACAATTGTCCAAGTGGACAAAATGTCACTTGATCCTGAGCACACACTAGCCCCCACCTCAAACCAGAGAACCTCTATGACGATAAAAGACTGAACACCAAATGATTCTCCCACCCTGTTTTATAGGCTGTAGGAGGGCAGGGCTTACTTCCAATATCTCTGAGCCTGCAATAGATGTGCAATGGACGCACGTTACATGCATTAGGTCTAGCTCCGGATCCCTGTGCATAGGCTCTGCAATGTGACCTGACC
Organism: Arvicola amphibius; assembly: GCF_903992535.2. NCBI lineage: Eukaryota > Metazoa > Chordata > Mammalia > Rodentia > Cricetidae > Arvicola > Arvicola amphibius. The sequence goes on along the minus strand of NC_052055.2, from coordinate 72,069,629 downwards.
AGATCCTGCCTCCACCCCTGCTCAGACAGTACTGCCGATGAGATGATGTACTGATTGAACTCTGATGTGAGCCAATGACATCAGACCTCAAGGATAAACCTGGTACTTAAGGGATGGCTGGGGTTTAAGAGTACCGGTGCTCTCCCAGAGGACCAGTGTTGACCCCAGCATCCACACAGCTACTCAAAACCATCTGTGACTCCAGTCCCAGGGCATCCGTCTCCCTCTCTGGCTTCCATAGGCACTGTGCCCACACGGTACACAAACATCCACAGTCAAAACACCCATACATATAAAATAAAAATAAGTAAAGTTTAAAAAAGAAAAAAGTAAGTCCTGGGCTGGAGAGATGGCTCAGCGGTTAAGAGCATTGCCTGCTCTTCCAAAGGTCCTGAGTTCAATTCCCAGCAACCACATGGTGGCTCACAACCATCTGTAATGAGATCTGGTGCCTTCTTCTGGCCTGCAGACATACACACAGAATATTGTATACATAATAAATAAATACATATTTTTTTTTAAAAAAAGAGTAAGTCCTGAATCTGCCTGAATCCTGAGCTTGAACCCAGATTAATGACTAATGACTAATGTCATTTGTCACAGACACTTGCCGGCTCCTAATCTGGGTCATAGATTGACTCGTCCCTTGTCACGGCCACTGGCTAGTTCCTAATTTGGGTCACAGATTGATTTGGACCAATCTCAGTTCGGATCCTTGACTAACTCCTGCAGCTGATCTCCATGGTGTGACCCTTGAGCTAGATGACCTTTCATTCATCTTTCGCCATGGTAACTGAAGGAAGCTTGGCCATAAATGAATAGAAGTGTGACCCTACCTCGAATCCTGTTTGCTGACTGTCCCTCATACTATATCCCTGCAGCTGGGCTCTTAACTTTTTGTTTGTTTTTTGAGAAGGGTTTCTCAGTGTAGCCCTGGCTGTCCTGGAACTCTCTTGTAGATCAGGCTGGCCTCATACTCACAGAGATCCACCTGCCTCTCCCTCCTGAGTGCTGGGATTAAAGGTGTGTGCCACCACAACTGGTAGCCCTTGACCCTCTACACCGTGGGCTCAGCACCAAGGTGCCTGTCAGGCGCCTGAACTGAAGAGCCAGAGAAGCTGAGGGAACACAGGCCAACTTCCTCAGACTCCTTCAGAAGCTCCCATAGCCCATGAGCTGCCCCACAATGTCTGCATATGCACCAAGTGCTGATAATAATTCTTAGGAAGCTGCCGCCTCAGGACCCAGTCCAAGGCGGGAGGAGGGAGGGGAGGAACAAATGTCACTGGCTTTTCTTCACAATTCCATCTTATTCCTCTCATTTACTAGTTTTCTTTGAAGGGCTAGGGGTCAAACCTAAGGCCATGGGTGACCCTGAGCGATCCCTTAGCCCTGCCTAGTTCTGCAGGGGCTGTCAGTCAGGAAAGTGAGAAACCAGCCCAGCTTGGGATGTGAGGCCTTCCTCCGATCTGCTCCCCTCAGCCTGGGCTGCAGACCACTGAGTATGAATCCAAAGGTGCAAAGATGTTCTTGGGGCTGAGGGGTAGGCAAGGGTCTGCATGCCTGAGGTGGGGTGGGCTGCTTACTCACTCAAAATGCTTCTTGATTTTTTCTGACTCTGCATACTTGGAGATTCCATTGATGAAGAGAGTCCGCTTGACCTGTGGAAGAGGACAGCAGGCATGTCTTCCTGCAGGTGGGCTCCAGGAGAGCCAGAGGGGCAGGGGGGTGGGAGCAGGCCTCAGAAACCTGTTAGGTCTCAGTGGAGTGTCAGTAACAGAAGCCTAAAGGAAGAGCCATGTTCTGTGAGGGGTTCAGGGGTCAGCAGATAGGTGGACACTTAGATCCCTGGGGACCTGGCATAGTGGCTGGCGAAGAACAAACATTTGGTCCAGGCTGGGTGAATGGCTGCAGAAGGTAAAGGAACTGTTCCACCATCCACCTCAAGCAAGATGACAATACAACCATCTGATGGCAGTACCAGCCACGGCCATTTCCCACGGTCAGGAATACAACCATTGACAGCAGTACCAGCCATGGCTATTTCGCAAGGGCTGGGCTCAGCATGGAGAGGCCCAGGCATGGCCTTCCTAGGATCCCTGGAGAAGTGCCTTGATCCTAGAGTAGGAGGGAGCCCAGGCAGCTCAACTCCACAGAGGCCACCCCAGGGTTGCCTGGAAAGCCAAGACAGGCTGCACTTCCTCACCAGGTCGTCCTCCTTGTAGCGCATCTTTGAGGTATGTCTCCGCATGCTGTAGACCGTGAGCAGCAGGTACAGGAAAGCAAAGGAGGTGTGCAGCCAGAGGAGATTATTCCTGTGGAGGGCAGAGGGTCACGTGGGGTTATGGGGTCAGCACGGTCTACCTCTGCTGTGGCCATCCATCTCTGAAGCTTCAAATCTCTCGCTTCCACTCTAGATTCCACACAATGGAGAGGTCCCAAGCCTCACCCTGATTTCAAGTTGGCAATGGTGGTTCTCCCGAAGCTGTAGGCATTGTTCTCTGGAAGGTGAGAAGGAGAAGGAGAAGGGGAGGGTGGTAGGGTCGACACAGATACCCCTTTGTCCCCTTCCAGTCCGGCCACCTGGCCCTCACTGACCTAGCAGGTCCCCTGAGAAGTTGACAGGCAACACGATGCCTACAGAGAGGACACCCACGACAACCAGCAAGCCAATGATGTGCCTCTGGAAGGACAGGTAGTGCACAGCATCGCCCCCACACTTGTCCCGGATCTCATCATCCCTGTGGACCACAGGAGGCAGACAGAAGATGCGGGTGAGGAGCAGCAACCGGAAAGCTGGAACCTATCCACCCCACCCCTACCCTAACACACACCCCCCACCCTGCTGGTGGGGCAGCAATGGGATAGATGGAACTTCTCATCCCCATTTCCTGGGAGGGGAAGAACGGGAGAAGGAGGAATGCACAGAGCCTGGAAGTGGTTAGGAAAAGAGAAGTAAAGAGAGAGGGAGGTCAGGAGTAGAGAGGGAGGTCGGGAGTAGAGAGGGAGGTCGGGGATAGAGTGGGAGGTCGGGAGTAGAGAGGGAGGTCGGGAGTAGAGAGGGAGGTCGGGAGTAGAGAGGCAAAGATAAGAAGAGGGAAGGGAGGAGGACAAGAAGGAAGGATGGTTGGGGAGGGATGTTGGGAAGAAGCAGCAGCTCCTTCTAGGGCCTTAAGGGTACCAGGGCTGAGCTCCTATGGCCAAGGGCCACACTAGGGGAGGGGCCCAGAGCATGGTGAGGGGCCCAGTGCTAACCTGTCTTAGCTTCCTGCCTTTCTCAGCGCTCACTGCCTGCCTGTGGACTCTGGCTGGATCTCCTGAGTTCTGCCTGCTGGCTGCTGGCTGCTGGCTCCTGCCTGTGGCTGGCTGGCTGCTTCCAACCTGCCTGCTGCCCCCACCCTCTGGCTGCAGAGAGGATGAGGAAGGGGCTCCAGGACCTGCTCTCAAAGCTGTGACCATAGCTGGTAGACCAGGGATGGCTGACCTCGTGCAGGGCATCACAGAGACATGGTGGGTCAGAATAAACATCAGGGGTCAGCACAGGCTGGGCCCCATTGCCTGGCCTCCTGGAGTAGGGGGCAGGGTACTGTGAGGACTAGGAGCACGAAGGCCCTCAAAGCTGTTGGCCTTGGTTTTGGAGGGAGATGACGGGTTCTGAGGTTTCTCTCTGTTTCTCTTTAGAGTGCGCAGACCGTTCACTTACTTTATCCTGAAGATGGCTGTCAGCCAGGAACAGAAGCCCTGGGGGAACAAAGGGGACACACTGGAGATCCCAGTCTGCCAGACCGACCCCCCTTCCCTGAAGCTCCACCCAGAGAACACTTCCTACACCCTCCCCTACACCTGAAGAACACCCCCATCAACACAAAGGACGTCAGTCTGGTAGAGTTTGCCTCGTATGAGTGAGGCCCTGGTCTCTATCTCTAGTACTAAAAAAAATGAAAGTATTTAAGTGGGGTGAGGGAGATGGGCCAGTCAGTAAAGTGCTTGCCTTGCAAGCAAAAGGACCTGAGTTCAATCCCCAGATCCTCCAGAAAAAAAGCAGGGCATGGTAGTAGACACTCCCAGCACTGGGGAGGCACAGACGGACGGATCTTTGGGGTTCACTGGCCAGAGGGGTTAACCTGATAGGGAGACCTAGGTCTCAGAGAAGACAAGGTGGGCCTGGCAAGGTGGCTTGTTTGATCTCTGGAACCTCACAGGGTGGAAGGAGAGAACTGACTTCTCCAAGCTCTGTTCTGACCTCCATACACACAGCTTAGTATATGCATGTGTGTGTGTGTGTGTGTGTGCACGCGCGCGCACACGCATAATGAATAAAAGCGAAAACAAAAATAACCCCTCCCCCAAAACAAAAAATAAACCAAAATTGACAGTATCCAAGGAACAATATCAAGGTGGGCTGCTTCCCCATGTAACTGTATACATGTGCAAGCACACCTGTACACTCACAAATACCACACACACACACACACACACACACAGAGTATACAAGAAAAACCTCACAAAGAACTAGGAAGGTCAGCCCTTAAGGCAGAAAAGGCCCAACCCCTTATTGTTGGACCCCAGGTCTAGAAGTATAGACAACTGCAAATCCTTAAGGTTCTATGGGCCAGATGGGGATGGGTGGACTTTGGGGTTCAAGAAAGGTAGTGGGATCCCCTGATCTCTAGCTAATAAGAAGTTTGCAGGTTGGCAAAATGGCTCAGAAGGTAATGGTGCTTGCCACCAAACCCGATGACCTGAGTTTAATCCTAAGGACCTACCTACATGGTGGAAAGAGAGAGCCAATTTCCAAAAGTCGCCCTCTGACCTCCGTACATACAGTGTACACAGTGGTAAACATACCCACAAACTCATACAAATGAATTAACTGAACTAAGAAAAACTCGGGGCAACAAGATGGATCACTGAGCAAAGGTAAGGGCATTTGCTACCGAGGCTGACGACTGGTCCCATATGGTGGAGGACATATGCTGTCCTTTGGTCTCACACATGCTATGCCATCCTCCCCATGTCTCTTTTACACACACACACACACACACACACACAATGTAAACATCTATGTAAAAAACAAACAAACAAGGCTACAAAAGCAGAGGGATGTGCCATGCTTCCTGCCTCCATCCCCTAGTCTACCTTGAAGGGACCAAAAGTCTAGGGTTAGCAAGGCTGCTTCATCACCGTCTCTTTCTTTCAGTCCTGTCTTCAGGCAGAGAGCAGACACTTAGAAAGACAGGGTCCCCCACCTTCTACCAAGAAAAGTCCGTGTCTAGCACAGGATGAGAGTGTGCTGTCTGGCCAAGATGCCAGGTCTCATTACCTGAGCTCCATTCAAGTCTGGGGACCATCTAGACACCTTTGGCTAGCAGGGGTTACCCCAACAGCTTGCCACTTACCCTGTGAGTCTTAGGAAGGTGATAGCTCTGACAGGTTGCTGCAGAAGCTCCAAGAGCAAATGACCAGGGCCACCCCAGAGAGTCTGTCTGGGAACTTCACCATCAAAATGGCAAGAGGGCCAGGCAGGGAATGGCTGTGTACCTGATCTGATGTGAAAGAGGTCTGGAGACTGTTGTGACCTGTCAGGTCTGGAGGGGCTGCTCAGTCAGCACTAACACCCAGTAAGACAGTCAGTCCCTATGGCCAGGGCCACCAGCCCACAACTGCTATGTAACGCGATGGGGTTTAAGTTTTACTGCATAGACCCTCAAGGCTCATTATGGTTTCCAAAACCATGTTCAAAGAAAAAAAGAGTTTTCATTGATAGTAGAGGTGGGCATCAGATTCTACTGCAGCAAGCAAAGTTTTGACAAATGTTAGGGGTGCCACTCAGAGGACCAGTCCTGTGTCACATCCTCTGGGCCTGCTGTTGTCCTCTGATGTTAGCATGTTACTTCCCTGAGAGAAGGCCACAATAGTGTCCCTGACCTAACAGCAGTACACTCAGGAAACTGGGAGAAGGACACTCACGTTGTCCCTTTGGTCAAAGTCGACGGAGCTGGAGACGGAGGTGAGACGCTCATACCGATCATGACTGTCCCCATGCATAGCTGATGCCACACTGGGGTGGGGAGATAGAGCAGAGGAAGGTGAGAGGGGTAAGCATGAGACTCAGAGGGGCAGATGTGAGCACCCAGAGAGACTAAAGAAGGTACAGAAAGTGCAGAGGCTGAAGCAAGAGTGACCTCCCCCTACCCTGCCTCCCTCGGGGGTCAATGGTGATGGACAGTGAGTGGGCCGTGGGCCGTACAGGAGAGGGTGTCTTCATTACTGCCCAGAATGGAGGTTGAAGTAAGAAATGTTAGATGTTCCAAATGTTGCAGTTCCAAAGGTAACCAGTAGGGGGAGTGAGAGGTAGGCAACAATTTAATATTACCCCAAAAGCAAAGGGGAGGTGAATGAAAGCAGGGATCAGAAGAACCCAAAGGGATGGCAAGAATGGAAGATGTCTTTTGGGCAGGGCCTGACCCTCCCTTTTCCCTGAGCCATCAGATGCCACAGCTCCAATTCAGTCCTATGGACAGAGACCATGAGGAGACATAAAGGCCACAAAGGGGGCTGCTTGGGCAGGGCCTGTCCTAGGCCTTCAGAAGGAGCAGGGAACCCTGGAATATGAAGAACTAGCTGTTAGGGGAGAGGAACTGTGGGTAACGCCCAATCTTGTCTCTGCATGAATGTGCTAGGGATTTTCTGGGGAGTTCCCAGGATGGTCCATTGTCCCAGCCAGTTAAGGCTAACAATGCAGGGGTACGCACAGAGGGGATTTTTTAAGGCTGGGAGTCTAAGAGGAGGAACAAATCCAGGAAGGGCAGAGACAAGTTGAGGAGCCCCCTGTTCTGCGAAGCACACCGCCTGCGTTAATCTGAAACATGAGCCTGCAGAGGAGAAAGCTGCAAAAAAGAAGAGAACCAGCAACTGGCGCGGGGAGAAGCGTGAAAGAAGGAAGAAAAAGGAAAGCTGGCTGAGTGTGGATGAGGGGGCTGCTGCCCCACATACTATTCCTGCTCCACTCGCTCCCTCTCCCGTCGGCGAAGCCTGGGGACAGAGAACACACAGGTTAGCAGGGGCAGAGCAGAGTCCCTGGGGGCCTCAGACCGCAGTGCTGGCCAGGGGCTGTCCTTTTCCATCCCCCAACAGAGGGATGAGAGAAGCTGGCCCTTCCCTATTCCCAAGCAACATGGACCACGATGTTTGTGTGCAGTCGAGGGACGGTCCCAGGCTTTCTTACCTGTCTGCATCTGTCACCAAGGCCAGCCGCCCATAGTCCCAAGCCACCTTCCGGAGGATAGAGAATAAGAACAACAGGGCCTGAGGGCAGAGGGGAGGCAAGTGAATAGCTGTTGACAGCCGGGGTCAGAACCCTAACTTAAAAGGGGGGACCCTGGCTTGGGTGCACGGACAGAAGTTGGAAAGTGGGAACCTCTTTTTCTTGGTTAGGTATGGGAAGGTGGGACATGGGTCAGAGACGGAGGACATTTGCATGTCAAGGGTGGGGGACAGTAGGAGAACACTCACCAGGAAGCACATGAAGTCCAGGGCCAGCACAGTGGGGACGCCCCCAAAGGGCAAGCCCTGCAGCACAGTGCTGCGGATGCGGGCACTGTAGCAGTAGTCCTTGGAGGAGCTGCTGTTGAGGGCCGCAGTGCCCAGCGTGGCCAGCAGGAAGGGCAGCATGGCTGCTACTGCCTCATGGTCCTTCCGGGCAGAGGGCGAGTCGGTCGGCTGGGTTCACCCCCTACCCACCCCGGACTTTCAAGGTGAGTACCGGAGGGTTGGTCAGCTGCCTCAGTGGGTGCACCTAGGGAAGAGAGGTGTGTATCACATGGGTTTATTTCATGGCCCTCTGGCTGTGACCGCGCTCTGGGTCTAGCCAGCACACCCTGATCCAGTGCCCACATGGAAGCTCGAGACCGTCATAACTTTAGTTTTAGGGGATAAGATGCCCTTTTCTGACATCTGCAGGCACCAGGAATGTGTGTGGTGCGCACGCACACACACACAGACACACACACCACTCATACATACAAAGCAATATAAATAAAAAATTCTAAAGATGGGTGGAGGCCTGTTTCTGTGCCAGAGTAAGAATCCAGAGTTAACTCCTTCATTCTGATCTCAGGACCTCAAAGTTCAGTCTTTAGGACCACAATAAGTAAGTGAAGAATTAAAAGAAAAAGGACTTCTCAGTCTTTTGGCTAAGATTAAGTGAAAAGAAAACCAGAATGATCAAATGTGTTTAGCGATTTTAATTCTGTTAACCTCCTCCATACAACCACCTTCAAAACAGATGTTCAGCCCTGTGTCCTCAAAGCGGGGCACTGAGCTGGAAGGCAGGTAGGTATGAGCACCAGACTTCAGAGTTAGTGTCACCTCGCTGGTCCCAGCCACCCCTGCTTTTCTCCACCCCAGCTTCCCTTCCTTCCCCTCCCTCCAACTAGCAGCACAGGGCAAATAGAGGGGTGTGAGGACTACAACTCCCACAATGCTGTGCTTCTGCCTCCAGAGCAGAGCAGTCTGGGAATGCTGTGCCCTCCAGCCAGCTTTTCCATTGGCAAAAGAGGGGAAGAGTGGGCGGACGGAGGCCTCTAAAGGCCCCCAGCAACCCACTGTACTAGTGTTTTGCCTGGTGCCTGCCTGGTGCCCTGGCACAGCCCTTTGTGCTCTAAGTGGATGAGGGGCAGAAGAGGAGGGAAGGGGAAGCCAATTGGACTCCTGGGCTCTTGTGCTTGGGGACAAAGCTGAGCAGGGCTCTGGGGAGGTTCCCAGGCTGGAGAAGTGTGGCTGCTGCAGAGGCAGCTACCACAGCAGCACAGCCCCACCCGGGGCCCCTAGGGGCCCCTTCTGCTGACAACATGGAAGATCTGCCTAGAGGAGGGTCCCCAGGGAAGAAGGGCAACCAGACAAAGAGAGAATAACAAATCGAGAAGAACTGTCTGTCCCTTAGCCCCCCCTGGGGTGACCTAGCAGTCCTGGGGTCTCCCCTTTCCCACTCAAACATCCAACCAAACAGAGCAGGAACCAGAAGCTTTCTAAGGATGAGAACATGAGCATTGTTTATATGTTTCTCTTGGTTCAAGGGAATCTTTGCAAAGCCTGGGTCAGGACAGAACAGGGAACAACTGCCTTGCATATGCTATACAGGCTCCTTTTCTGGCCCAAGCTGCCTTTAAAAACACATGGGTTTAATCATTGTAGCAAGTACTATTTATCTAGTGTCCACTGTTTCAAGAATAACAATATATGGGGCTCCAGAGATGGAGCAGCAGATGAGAACACTGGTTGCTCTTGCAGACAAGGATACAATACCCAACACCAGCAAGATCGCTGTCTGTAATTCCAGTTCCACGAAATCTGACACCCTCTTCTGGCCTCTGCTGGTACTACACCCACATGGTACACATACCACAGGCAAAACACCCCACATATAAATAATAAATCTTTTTAAAACAAAAGAATAACATATATAACTGCATTTAATCCTCGAACATCCTAGTTGTTATCACTGTCATTTGAAGATGTGAGTAGAGGGCTCAGGAAAGTTAAGTACTTTCCCACTAGGTCTCACCGCAATAAAATGACAGAAGCTAAATTCAAACCTAAGTAAATTTCTACCAAAGCAGGGACCCTTCTCAGAACACAGGTGCTTTGCTAATAGGCCAAGGACAGGTGAAGGTGGACCTGGGCCCATTCTTCCAATCAGTAACAGAGATACTGCAAGGCTCCCACAGGGAGGTAGAAATGTATTCACAGCCAGGGGTGGGGGTGGCCTCTGTCTTCAGCTCTTACCAAGGTCTCTATGCAGCCTAGGCTGATCTCCAGCTTAAGATCCTCTGCATATATGGCAGCTTCGTCAATGCAATGATAATTATTTGTTCCTGGGCCAGAGAATTAAAGGGCAGTTGAGACATGTGCTCAGATGTGTAAATGTGCTCATACGTGTGTCTGTCTGAATAGCGAGCTAGGTGACTACATGACAATGTGCAGAATAAAGGAACTCATGGCCTCTGAGCGGAGAAACGCGCGTGGGTGCACCTGGGAGCCTGGGTGTGTAAATATAAGCCGTATAGACGCTGAGGCCCCAGGACAGGCTAAAGGTGGGTATAGGTATTTTGGGGAGGGAGGCTCCTATTAGCTCCCCCTTTTTCTTGGAAACAAGGGCTCGGATATTCTAGATTGGCTTCGTTCTTGTTATGAAGCTGAAGATTCCCTTAAATTCCTGATCATTTTGCCTCTACTTCCTAAGTGCTGGGAATCGATCCTAGGACTTCATTCGGTCTCATCCCTCTCCCAACCACGCGACATGCCCAGTCCTGACCTCTCTGAACTCGAGAAACCTCAGTGCCTCTCCCCACCCCCTTGTTTCTAAACAAACTGTTCAAACCCTTTCAGTGCCCTCCTTCCGCTGTGATCTTCTCTACTCTGAACGAAGATGGGGCAGTCTAGAAGCTTCTGCATGTGGCTCCACTAGGGTGGGTGAGTTTCCCAGGATGCTTGGTAACTGGTTACCAGATCTTCTCATTGCCAATCTTTTTACTGCCACTGAGCACCCCCTGCTTCCCAACACCCAAGGCAAGCAGGGCACACCCAGATCACCCATCCATAGGGAGGAAACAGGGGCCAGGGAAGGGAATGGAACCAGGCAAGGTCACAGGGTAGGTAAGGGGTGGAGCTGGGTTGGTGGCTTTGCCAGTTGACAGCAGACTTCGAGGGCTTTAACTGTAGGGTGGGGCTGTTGGGCTGTGTCCTTTGGAGCAATTGCTCAAAATCCAGCCTAGGGGAGAGAAGCTGAAGACAGAACACTGCTTGGGGACAGTAGTAGGGATCGAAGGTTCTCCCAGTCCAGAGGTGCCCAGCCAGCTGTGAGCCCATTTCTCTAGCTGGATATTGAAGCTGGTTTTGTAGCAGGATGGGGATTTTAGACTAAGTCAAGATGGTCATTTCACTACTAGAAACTGTGCGTCACAAGGGTAGAAGTTACTTTTTTGTTTGTTTTTTCCTCATAGAATCACTGGGAAAGATTTAACTTAGGACTTGAGATTCCTATACAGTCAGTGAGAAGAGATTAACTCTTAATATGAAATGGGTCTCACTCTTCCAATCTGTTACAAAATAGTATTAAGGACTTTGCCTGGCGTGAGTGGAACTCAGAGAAAGGTAAAAGTGTATCTATCCATAGGTGAGCCTCTGCACTCCACATCTCTCTCCAGAGTGTAGCTATGCAGTTTAGGCTTTGCTCCAAGTCAAGGTCTTCCTGAATGCTGGGGATACAAGTTACCACACTGGTTTACTCTACTTTCTTCTGTACAAGGCGTTACTACTCTAAGCACTTTGTAAATGTTATTATTTGCTACCCCTCAAAACCCTAACAAGCCACTGAGGCACACAGACAGCAAATAACATGGGGAAGTCACACAGCCGGTCTGTGATGGATCCAGAGATGGGCCCAGGCATTTTGCTGCGAGGCCCCTAGCAGGGCTCTGAGGTGGAGGGCTGCTAGCACCAGCACTGGAATGCCACACCCTGATCTACAGGCTTGTCTTTCTTCTTGCTGGGAGCTCCTGATCCTTGACTCAGGGGTTTGTGGGTTCAAGTTCTGAGGCAGGGATAGAGGGCAAGGGCTCTGGGATGAAATGCACTTGACTTCTAGTCTGGAAAAAATGCTCAACCAGCGTGGGTCTTGGGTCCTTCACCCGTGAAATGGGGACAATAACTCAGCCCTTCGGCTGCTTGAAAGGTGAAATAAGATTAAAAACAAAACAACAAAACTCGAGTTTAAGGCTCTTAAAAAAAATCCAACCAAACAAAAGAAACCACCACAAGAAAAGACTAGCTGCTGAAGGCAAGCACACCTGGGAGGTGGAGGCAGGAAGATCAGGAGTTCAAGGCTAGCCTGAGCTAAATGACTTCACATCTCAATCAAATCAAAACACAAACAGTTGTTATTAATAAGATATAGACTCCAGGAGGTTGCTTTAATGGAGGAAGGTTGGTTAAGACCAAATAAAACATATAATTTCATGATAGGAATAGAACTACTCACGGTGGGTGGGGGGGTGTGCTTTTGCTACATTAGGGACACTGTCACCAAGTCCCAGAATGGACTCCATCCACCTGAATTAGGCAAGGTGGGGCACCAGAGGTGACTGGTAGGTCAGGAAGTTCAGAGAAGTGAACCCATTACTATTGATCACCTGTCAGGCAGGATGCCCGGCTCTTTACCTGCATTACACTATTGGATCCCAAAGATACACCTGGGAAGGAGTAGTGGTAGCTAATCACGCTTTTAAATAGAAACAGAGGTTCAGATGGTTAAGTAGCTTGTCAAGGTCACACGGCTCAAGAACAGCAGAGCTAGGATTTGAACCCAGGTTTCTGTTACTCTGTTGTACTTGGAAGGAACTTATATGATATCCAAAAAGGGGTTCTTAGTTACTTATCGTCCATCTTCTGCCTCAAAACATCCCCACCCACCTACTCACTCACTCATTGGCCAAGACTGCACTAGATGAACTAATAGCAGGCCCCAGCATGTGCCACCTGGGACATGCCAGGGCGTAGACCCTCTGGTACCCCGGAGGACAAAGGTGCTGCCAGTATACACCCACCTGAGCCTGGCAGCCACTCCCCTTCCCTCCTTTCAGGAATCTGGAAGGCAGAGAACTGTGGGCCCCTCTTCACGAGGTGTTGGGCACAGTCTCATTCACCCCGGACTACTGCAGACCCGGGAGGAGGCTACAGGGTCAAGAAGTGGTACTAGGTAGGGAGAGGAGCCCCAAGCCCCCTTGGGCAATGGGCCGCCAGACCTCTGATCATGGGGCTAAGACTGGTGGCGGCACAAAGCCCCAAGGGCAGCCAGCCCCTCTGACCTTTCTTCCCCACTTCCCAGGCGCCCTTCTTTTTTCTGGGTAACACAACGACAAGCTTCGGGACAGCTCGCACCAGGCAGTCAAGACAGCCGGGAGGGACAAAGCGCGCCCCCTCCCCCTCAACAGGGCCTTTGCCTACTTCGGATTCGCGTCTGAATCTTCTCCCCACCGCACCCTCCAACGCAGGCCCGGGCGGCTCATGAATGAACTGCTCTGTGTGGGGCGCAGGAGAGGACATGCTCCCGGGGCCAGCCGCTTCTTCCAGCCGGCAGACCAGTCCCCACCAGGGCCAGGGCCAGCCACCCGTCTGATGCCAGCACCCTCGAGCCCTGCCTTTTGCCCAAGCATAGACCCCTTGTTCGAGGCCAGCTCCTTTCCCAGCAACAAGAGAAAGAATAAAGAAACCGAGGGCATTGGACTTGGCGACCCTAGAATGCAAAACTCGGGGGCGGAGGCGGGTGGATCCCTTCAGCGGCGCCGGCGGCTGGGGAGCAGCTGGGACCCGAGGAGGGCCGTGCAGGGGCCGCGCACCTGGACGGGGCAGGTGGGACGAGAGTAGCACTCAAGGGCCGGGACAGAGGGGGTCCCACCCCTTGGGATATCCCAGCGGGGCGGGGGCAGAGGACGGCGCACATCTGGAGCCCCGATAGGAGTGGAAGGACTCACATCTGGCCAGGGACGGTGGGGGTTTGGGGACAAAGCGTGCCTCCGTTGGGTCCTGCGGGGCCCGGGCACCTCTGGGTCCCGCAAGAGGTGGAAGGGAGGGAACGCGCAGCTAAGTCCGGGTGTTTTTTTTTTCCTTCCTTGGGGTGGTAGTGGGATCCTGTGATCCAAGTAAGGGGTGCTGGGGAGGGGTCCGCGTACTCACCCCCAGGCGCAGACTCGGCTCCGACTCGGGAGCCCCGGCTCCGGGCGGGGCGGGGCTGGGGAGGGGGAGGGGGAGTCTCCGGGCGGCTTGAGCTCTGGGCTCCTGCGGCGGCCGCGGCAGCGCGTGGGGGAGGGGGAGCAGGAGGAGGGAGGGGAGCCAGGGGAGGGACTCTCGCAGGACCCGCCCCCACGCCGTACACGTAGAAAGTGCGCGCGTACTCAGGGAGCACCGTCGGCGCGCAGGCGCAGGGTGCGGGGCGGGGCCTGGGCAGCGGGGTTCGTGGCGGGAGATTGCCTGGGAGCCAACGCGGTATGAAGGGGGCTCAGGGGCGACCTTGCTCCCCTCGCGCTGCTTCTTCTCCTCCTTTCTTCTCTGCAGTAGGGGAGGCTCTCTGGGGGAGGGGTAAGGATAGGCCATACTGGGCCCAGAGTCAAGAGAGAAAGGTCCCCACCCTTTGCGAGGCCTCAGATCTGGACCCTCTGGCTGCATGGTCCACGCCGCTCCCGCGCTTCCCACGCCCCCTCGATTGCGCTCACCTGCTTACCCCGGTTCGGGAAGTGGAGTCTTAGGGAATAGGGGCTGCGGTCTAGACTGGGCCAAGTCACTTAGGCCGGTTGCTTTGGCGCGTCTCCTGCAGTTTATCTGCTCCTCTTTCTCCCAGTGGGTCTGGAGATGAGTTTGTAAGAACCTTCTTCCATGTAAAGAGGGAGTCCTTTCGCTTCTCTCAGGCTGAATGACTACTCTGGTCCAGGGAATTCCCTGCTTTCTCAGTTCACCAAAGACCTCACCTAACAGGGGTTAAGACTAGGACGATAAAGAGGCGGACCGCCTCTTTTCTGTATGTCATCGCACAAAGACAGGACAGACATCACCTGTTTAATTTCGGGTTTTTAAAGGAGACAGAGGAAATAATTGCTTTCCACTGTGCGCAGTGAGCTTTGCCACGCTGAGACGTTAAGGGACTGATTGTGTAGCGGTCACAAGACTTGAGACGAGTCACCTTGGGTTGTTTGGGAAATGATGGCACCCAGGGCCTTGCAGTCACGGCTGGACACTTCCTATCCTGGTCAGTGTGTGTGCTGTATTTGGATATTCAGCTGCCCAATGTAGCTGGAAGGTTACAACTATAAGGTTTGGTTTATTGAAGTTTCTTTCAAACATTCCCAAGAATTACTTGAAAATCAGCTTAGTACATCATGGCCATCTCGTGTGTGTGTGTGTGTGTGTGTGTGTTTGTGTTTGGGACCCAAGGGCATGGGAGTGTATTAGGTGTCTTACACTGTTTCTGTGTGTCAGAAAAGTTTGGAAAGGCATTGATCTCTTGTATGCCTCTCGATTTCCTCGACTTGAGTTTTCAGTCAGTTTAAACCTTCTGAAATTGCAGTTGGCGAGTGGACCAGCAGTGGGGCTTCCTGTAACCCTAGACTTGGCAGGAGTTCACGGCCATCCTCAGCTGCTTTGGGAGTTTAAGGCCAGCTTGAGATTGCCCGAGACCTGTCTCAACAACACCAAGCCCACATACAAAAACCCAAACCACCTGTGAGGGTTTTGTTGGAGGTAAGGGAAAGAAGATGGAGGTGAGGGTATTGGATTGATCTGGGTTTGTGTGTAAAACTAGCCTGACCCACTCCCTGGAAGAATACAACTCGCCTTGAGGCCAGACAGCACTGATTGGGTAGTTAGGAGAAGGAGGCCATGGTAACCTGGTTTGGGGACTTCTGGAGATCACTGGAGGATTTGTTTCTGAAATTTTACTATTTTTTTAAAAAGTAATACAAGTATGACTCTGAACCTCTTGACTTCCTGAGTCCATTTTTCAAGTGGCTGTTATCTGAACACAGTGCCTAGAATCTTAGATACAAATCCAGTCTGTGCCCCCGCCCCCCAAGACAGGGTTTCTTTGTGTAGCCCTGGCTGTCCTGGAACTCCTGTAGATCAGGCTGGCCTTGAACTCAGAGATCCGCCTGCCTCTGCCTCTCTTGTGCTGGGATTAAAGCACAAGTCCTTTAAAGATTATCTTCATGTGCTCTTGTGGTGTCTGGCTGTCACACATGGATCTGCCTGAGCATGTTTTCTCATTATTCATGTTATGTGGCTCTGTGGGAGCTTGGGGAGGCCTCAAGAAGTCAGGTTATAGTTTAACCTGCATTTGTTTGTCTGTTTATGTGAGAGCTTAGGTCATCAGCTCAGACTGGCTTCAGAATCACGATCATTCTGCCTGTGCCTCCATAGTACTGGGATTAAATGGGTGCACCACCACACCCAACTCAGTCTCCGTTTTAGAGGTCGAAGGTTATCTGGTATAATTTTACAGGTATGTTAACATGATAGTCAGGGTTCAAGAAAGGACTGTGATTCAGAGCTCACAGTGTTGTTCTGGGTCACGAATGTGCTGCCTCAGAAGGAGAGGTCAGTAGCTTATTAGTCACTAGGGAATCAGGGTGGGAGGTCCCTATCCAAAAACTCTTAAAAATCACATCTGTCCTTGAAAAGTCAGGAAGCGCTTTGCTGCGACTCTGAACTGAGAAGCACTTTGAGGACTGTGATTCGAGGTGGCAGAGTCGGTGCCGCCTTGTGATGAAGGAGTCTGTAGACCAGAAGGATGCAGAGTCATAGTGGTCCCTCGCCTAACTGAAGCTGAAGCACTTTCAGATCCATGTGGCTCTGCTCTGCCCAGTGCCCCCAAGTGTCCACAGTTCACTGAGACCTGGAGCAGGGACTTAAAGGTCACAGACATCAGAGAGATGAGTTCTGCCAGTAGCATTTCCTCTTTGGGTCTAACCTTGCTAGCCCACATTCCTCCGACTGTCTGACTTCTCATCCCTGGCTCCTTGCCACTGCCTCAATTAAGTCCTCATAGAAAGTTAAACCTGAGATAAAAACTGTGGACCAAGTTGAGAAATGGGTTGCTCAGTGGAGCTGTAGTAGAAATAGATCTTCATATTGTTGAGTGGAGCTGTGCTCCTTGGGACTGGTGCTGTGAAAACACACCTGGGCAGGAGGGTTAGCTTGGCTTCTGCTTGGGCTGTACTGACTGTGGTGTGTTACCATTATTGTTACTGTTATCATTTAGTATTGACAGGATGTTACTATGTAGCCCTGGCTAGCTCAGAATTCAGTACGTAGACCACCTGTCTCTGCCTCCCAAGTGCTGGGATTACAGGTGTGCACCACTATTCTTGGCCTTGGTTATTTGTTATTTTGTTTGTTTTCTTTGAGATAGTCTAATAATTCGGGCTGGCCTTGAACTTGTGTCTAGCAGATCTTGAGCTTGAACTCTTGGTTTTCTTGCCCTGCCTTCTCAGTATTGGGATCACAGGTGTGTACCACCGCATCAATGGGAGCTTTTTATTTTTTGAGTTTTTAAAAGCATGTGCCAGTTTTCACACCCACACATGCATGCGCGCACGTGCGCGAGCACACACACACACACACACACAGTGTGTTATGTTTGTTTTCGGTCAAGTTTTTTAGTGGGTAGAGCTGCATCTGAGCCATACCCCTGTCCTGTAGGGTGTATTGGGTAGGGACAAGTTTGAGCTCTGGTCTGGACTTGGTTGCCATATAACCTGGGAGGAGTGGCAAGCAGTAAGTACCATTTCTGACTTCATTCCTCCACCTGCAAAATGATGCAAGTCCTCAGCCGGTCCAGCCTCTTACAGGTGCCTGTTCTTATTTGTTTTTCTGTTTCCATTGGGTGCTTAGGGATGAAATCATCAAAGAAAGTGCTCTTTTGTGGATACTTTGAGAATTACAACATACTAGATTTGTGTGAGGTTAAACCCCATACACAGACTTCTGAAAGAGAATGAGAATGGGCCAGTAGGGAAACAGTAGCAAGTGTTTAAGCAACAAATGCAAGTATTTGTTGGTCCAAATGCAAAGGATCTTTCTGTGATTCTTCAAAGTGTCTAGGCCTTTGCTTTTTCCTACTTAACATTTGATTTATTTTATTTTTGGAGATGGTTTCTGTAGGTGAAGCTGGCCAGGAATTCCTAGACCAGCCTTGAACTAAAGGTACTCTTATGTCTGGATTCTCTTGCCCCTGATACTAGAGACAGCCCAGGATGTGTAGGCAAGACAGGTGCCTCTGCCTCCAGAGTGCTGGGACTGAAGGTGTGTGCTGCCAGGCTTGGCTTGGAAACAATGTATAGATCTGCCATAGCAGTGTACTGCATACTTGTATGGAGAGCTGTTCTGATGGTTACTTTGCATTGAAATTCAACACCCAAGGAATACCTGGGGAAAGATGGCCCAGCGAGACACCAACACACTTGTGCACAAGTCTGAGAAACTGTAAATTGCTACCCAGAACCCATGTAAAGGTGGAAGGAGAGATCTGACCCCATAGTTGCTCCCTGACCTGTCACACACACACCGTAGTAGATAAATATCCTCAAATAATTAATTGGTGTGCTTTTTTCCTCACAGAGCACACCAAGCATAGATGCTTTGTTTTTGTTTTTTGGTTTTGCTTTTGTTTTTTTGAGACAGAGTTTCTGTGTAGCTTTGGGGCCTGTCCTAGAACTCGCTCTATAGACCAGGCTGGCTTCAAATTCCTAGATCCGCCTCTGTCTCCCGAGTGCTGGGATTGAAGGCCTGCCCACTACCACCCGACTGTGCAGATGCTGCCTTAATTGCTCTTCTAGTCCTTAGTTTGAAAACTAGCTGACTTCCCCCCAAAAGAAAAGAAAGCTAGCTAAAAATGAATCCTCTAAATCCGTGATTCTTAACATTCCTAATACTACAGCCCTTTAATACAGTGAAACCCCCAACCATAAAATTATTTTTGTTGCTACTTTGTAACTGTAATTTTGCTACTGTTATGAATCATAAATATCTGTGTTTTTCCAGTGGTCTTAGGTGACCCCTGTGAAAAGGTCATTCCACCCTCCCCCCAGAATTGAGACCCATAGGTTGAGAACCATTGCTCTTAAACATCAGGCATCTCAGTGCATGAAAATCAAAACACAAAAGCTCACAGAACATGGAAACTCTGGGCTCCACATTGAACTGCAATACTGAGCTGTAGCCATGTGTGTCAGTAGCTACTCTACCCTAGAGTACTAAGCAGGGCAGATACTGTACCCTGCCTCCATGAAGCATGCATTCCAGTGGGATCTGCATGTGGAAAGGCTAATGGACACCTCACCATTTCTGAAGTCCCCCTCTGTGCCTCTGCAGCATGGTTGAGACTTTAGCCGAGATGGGAAGGGGCATGCCTCTCAGACGTATGAAATCATCTCCACCTTGCCCTGTGAAGGAGAGGTGGTGATTCACACTCTGAAGTGGGAGGTTAGTGCTTGTGAGTGGACCAGAAAATCACATGAAAGATCACCTCTGGCACTGAACTCTACTAAGTAACCTGGCTCTGTCTAAATGAGAGTGTCATAAAGAAAGAAATACTGAGGACTGTCTGGGCAAACACAAGGCTTAGAAAGAAACAGAACATTCTGTGTGCCCAGGTCTACCAAGCCTCTAGTCCTGTGTCTGCAGGCTGGACTCGGTGTAGCAGAGAATGTGAAGGCCTGTCCATTGCGGTTAGTGATGTGCACATTGTCCATACTAGACTGGGAGGTGCTTCCAGAGCTCTGCAGACAAAGCATGGGCTCTCACCACCACTAGCACCACCTTGGCACCAGGGAACTCCTAGAGGGGTTGCCTATGGGGTCCCAGTGTCACATGGGGGAACGGGAATGACACCTAATTTATTTATTGCACGCCTTAAGTTTTTTGGGACCTGAGATTGTTGTTTCCTAGTATGGGAGAAGCCGTTGTCTTTGGAAGAATAGGGCACATGGGTGAGGTCTGTGACTGTGCCTTGGGGCCACAGGAAACTGCTAAGTTAACTGGGGTTGAGGTCAGAGGTCACAGTCACTGCCAGATCCATTAGAAACAGCGAGAGTAACCATGGGCCTTTTCTTAAGAAAGTGGCAGTCTTTCCTGGACGGGGACCCCTGTGCTTGAGGGTCAGGTGCAGAGTCGCTGCCCTCCTAGTTCCTGAGGCCATTTGAGACTTCCTTCTAAGTTTCTGAATTTGGGGTAGTAAGTAACAAGGAGCAGAGTGTGAAGGGATATCCAGAATTACCCAGAAACCGCAGGCCTCTGATCCCAGTGACCTGGGAAGCTGAGGCTGAAGGATGCCAAGTTCAAGGCATGGCTGGGCAATTGAGTGAGGCGGTATCTCTGTGGTAGAGGCCTTGCCTAGCACTTTTGAGGCCCTAGGTTCAATTTCTCTCTTGTCAGAATCAATCTAGAGCTGAGATGTGGCTTGGTGGTAGATTGCTGTCCTAGGATATGCGAGGTTTGATCCCCTCAGCATACTGAACGTTTCCATCAGTACAGGATAAAGGGGTGCCCTGGTGTAGAGGAGCTGCAGATCACGTGGACTAGGTCAGACTCAGTAGGCAGAGAGGGCATGGCCACAGAGCCAGCCGAAAGCAGGTGCTGAGTGGAGGCCTGGGCCTGTTCTGTAGTAGTCAGGAGGTTCCTTGAACACTGGGATCTGTGGTGGAACCCATCAGGAGCTTCTGGGGACTCCTTACTTGTGCAGGCCTCAGGCTAGCATTCTAAGAGCCCGGTGCAGAGGTGAGGTCCCTGTGACCTCAGGACTGACCATGTGGGCTGCACTCGACTCATTTTGAATATCCAAGGATTCCCTTTCCTCTGGGAGCCAGCTTGAAAGTCTGCTGGCATCAGATGGCCCAGCGTGGCTGGGGTTGAGGGTGCAGGCTGGTGCCCTTCAGAGCTGTGGTGGTGCTCTACCCATTTTTGGTTATACTTAGAGCGTGAGCCCTTCTTGCTACCTACACTACAGATTGTCTCCAGAACTCAGATGGGGACTGGGCTGTCACTCAGCTGTGGAGTGCTCGGCAGACAGCCTGAAGGTGCCGGGTGCAATCCCAGCCCCACAGAACACAACCGAAACCTTGGGTTGGATTGAAGAGAATCCCCTCGCCTGGGATTTCAAGCCATTCAGCAGGCACCGAGGTGCCTACAGATAAAGTGAGCGTGTAATGTCAGTTGGTTTTTTTTTTTTGCTTTTGTTTTTTGTTTACATTTTTGAGATGGAGGTCTATGTGTATTGCCTGGCTATCCTGGAACTTGCTACTTGCCAGGCTGGTCTCAAACCCTGCCTCTGTCTCCTGAGTGCTGGGACTGAGGCACGCACCACCACACCTGGCAAGTGTCAGTCTTCTTGATGGAACTAGAGCGTGTTAACAGCTGGGGAAGTACTTCGGGTTGTCGTAAGCGGACCGCTGTGGCTCTAGCTCACCTGCCCGGGATCTTTGTCTTAGTAAAGATGGACTTTCCCATCGGCCTCTGTGTCTCAAGTGCACAGGGCCGCCTAGGTTAGCTGCCACTTGCTGCACGTTTTCTGATCATAGGTGTCCCAAGGAGAACACTGGGTGATGGGATTTGAGGCGAGGCACTAAGTGACAGGCATTTGTGGAATGCCCATGCATTTCTTCAGAGGTGACTGGTGAATTCTCTCCCACCTTTATTAAATAGTCTTATCTGAGGCAGGCATGTTGAAACCTCACTAGGCAGAGCTGTGTGTAAATTACTTGAGTGCACAGGCCTAGCTCTGGGGCTCCCCAGTGGTGTCCTCTGCAGCCAGCTGTCTGGGTGGAAGAGCTGGCCTGCTTACAGCTGGGATCCCCAGCTGGTTGGTGGCAGACTTTTCCTTGCCATGCCGAAGCAGTGTTTGTGCCCTACGGGACCTTTCTGGATTCCTGACGCCTGGGTGCCTTAGCTGTCTCCTGTCTGTGGAAGTTTTTCCATGCTGCAGTGCTGTGGGGGGAAACTCACCCAAAAATAGACTGTGGTCAGTGCCTGGCAAGGATGGCTTTGGCTCTGCTTTGCCGACCTTGTGCTCCACAGGTGTTCTGGCATTCACATTTGGGGAAGGGTGATGTTTGACAGGTGACTTTGGAAGCTGCTCAGATCCACACTTGCAGCCCCCTTTCGGACTGGACCCAGGGTGTTTGCAAGCACACTACCACTGAGGTATTCTCAACCTTTTAAAAATTTATTTTTGAAAAAAATTATTTTTATTTTGTGTGTACCAGTGTTTCCCTACATATATCTTGGTGCACAACACGTGTGCCTGGTGCCCAAGGAGGCTAGAAGAGATACCTGATCCCTGGACTAGAGTTACAGATAGCTGTGAGCCACCGTGTGGGTGCTGGAAACTGAACCCAGGTCCTCTGCAAGAGCACCTAGTGCTCTTAACCACTGAGCCATCTCTCCAACTCCATGTTTTGTCTGTTTTTGTTCTTGTTTTTCTAAACAGGGTCTCACTATGTAGTTGACCTTCTTGGAATTCACTCTGTAGCCCAGGCTGACCTCAAACTCAGAGACCACCTGCCTCTGTCTGCCATTGGGATTAAAGGTGTGCACCTCCACCCCCGACATGTTTTGTCTTTTAATAATTTCTTTGAGACGGGGTCTCATGTAGCCCAGACTGGCCTAGAGCTCACTAGGTAGCACAGGTATTGAACTTTCGTTCTCCAGTTTGAGCCTTCAGCGTGCTGGGATTAATAGATGTTGTAAATTACCCAGGGCAACCCAGTGCTCACTCTGTAGTCCGGCCAGGTGCAGAATGTGGTCCTCCTGCCAGGCCTGTGCTGCCAGAGCTGGCTAATGCTAATCTACCTTCTTCCAGGGTGCTGAAGTGGGTTCAGAAGGCACACCGGTGTCAAGAAGGTGTACAGCTTTGTGTCCCTCTTGGGAAGTTGTGACTAGCTCAGGTGTGCCAAAGGACTCCGGTGTTGGTTCCCTGGGGAAACTGTGGAGCTGCTGAGGGCCAACCTGGCTGCCAGGGTGGGACTGTGACCCAGCACAGTTGGGAGTTAGAGTTCTGTCTGATCATCGTGTATCATCCGAGCACTACCATTCTTGTTCAGTGACTAACGAGCTTGTGCTCCGGTGTCCTCTCCCACACACATCCCGTATAAAACATGCTCTGTCCCCTTTCCTGCAGGTTTGCCATCTTGAGATCCCATGGCTGTCCTTCCTGGGCTCTGGGGCTCTTTTGCCCATGTCAGCAGAACATTTGGCCTGCGCTGCTTCAGGTAATGCTTGATACCTTGTTCTTAAGAAGTTACCTGGGTAAGCCTGCACCCTGACTGGATCCTGTGATGACAGAGTGGGCAGAACTGGGCGGTGTCGTGGCCAGTGGGGAGGGAGAGGACAGACATGCAAATTCTGTCTTGCATGCAGGAAAGCGTGGTCTGTGGTGGAAGATGTTCTTCAGTCCCTGCCAGTCCCTTAGAGCACAGCTCTTGATCCTGTCATTGCCAGGGCTTTAAAACTCCTTATGTTAAAAAAAAAAAAGATTGCTCTGTATGTGTGTGAGAAAGAGACAGAGAGAGAGAGAGAGAGAGAGAGAGAGAGAGAGAGAGAGAGAGAGATTTGGACATGTGGGTGTCAGGGACACGTTTAGACGTCAGACGGCAGCTTAGGAGTTGCTTCTCTCCACAGTGTACGTCTCAGGGATAAACTCGGGTTGTTGGCTTGGTGGCAGGCACCTGTATCTGCTGAGCCATCTTTGATTTTTTTTTTTTTTTTTTTTTTGAGACAGTTTCTCTGTAAAATAGCCCTCGCTATCCTGGAACTAGCTCTGTAGACCAAGCTGGCCTCAAACTCAAAGATCTGCCTGCCGCTGCCTCTCAATTGCTGGAATTAAAGGTGTGTACCACCACCACCTAGCCCACCCCAAACTTTTTTAAGAATGAGGTTTTTTTTTTCCAGGACTGTGGATTGAGTCTGGGGTTTCCAACTAACCCTCTTTTTACATTTATTTTGATTTTTGTTGTTTTGTTTGCTTTATACAATAGAGTTTCACTGTAGAGCTGCAGCAAGCCTGGATATTTCCCTGTAGACTAGGCTGGCTGTCTTCCACTTCTGCCTCCTGAGCTCTAAGGTTATAAGTGTGTGCTACCAGCCTTCTGCTTTACCTTTTATTTAGAGACGAGATCTCACTAAGTTTCCCAACTCACCTTGAACTCTGGAGCCCACATTGACTTTGAACTTGCCGTCTTCCTGCCTAATCTCCTGTGTAGCCAGGATTGTATTCTTGCAACACAAACTCCGGCACAATTGTTCTTTAATTACAAAATTGTACATTCTTGTCAGTACATGCTTCCTTACCTAACCTAGGTGGCCCCACCCCAGCCACAGTGTCTTCCCCTTTGAGATCCCGTGCTGTCTGTCTCTACTAGTCCTGCACAGATGAACGGGAATCGCTTCTAGTGCAGAACGAGAGTGGGGGAAGCGGCTCGGCAATAGCCTGGTGACCTGAGTGAGTTCCATCCCTAGGTCCTGTATGGTAGAAGGAAGGCACCACCTCAAAACATGGTTTTTAAAAAGAACATGATGTGTATAATAGTAGAACAGAGAGAGGTCTGGTGAGTGCTTGTCAGGTCTGAGGAGAGCTATCAGGAGGGAGGTGAGGGCATCTAGAAGAGAGGAAGCCCTCACAGAAGCAGCCGTGAGATGGGAGGGTACAGCAAACTCGGGACTCCTGAGTGGGCAGTGTGTGCAGCACACATTGGAGGGAGCTGTGCAGTGGAAAAGTCCAGGCTAAACAGGAGCAAGAGGCCCAGAGGTGGAGTCGCTAGCTGGCAGCCATGGGGATAGGCGAGGAGAGAAAAGGTTCTAGGGGACCCTGGGGTTGTGCTAGAGAAAACCACACTTGGGGTGAACAACGGGAGATGGAAATCCCATGGTAGGAAGACTGGATCTGCTAGTGATAGCATTCTGTTTCTGAAAAGGAGCGGTCTGGGGTACTGTGCTGCAAGCTGTAGTTCCATGTTCCTGCCTTGGGAGGCTAGGTAGGGGATCTTGCTCTCAGGAGTTTGGGCGATCTAGAAGACCCATCTCCAAAAGCAAGGCAAAGCCCCTTGCCAGCATTAAGAAGTTGTTGCCTGGACAGTGTCTGGTTTCTGTCGTGTTGTGTCAGGACTCCCTCAGAATAGAGTCTCCAGGTTCCCAGATTCCAGGAGAGCAGGGAAGGGCTGCACCTGGGGAAGCAGGTTCTGCAGGATTGGCAGGGGTGAGGCTGCCTATAGAGACTCCTTTAGTCCTCCTTAACTTTCAGAAGCCAAAGGCTGGAGATGAAGTCTGTCACAGAAAGACCCAAATCCTGACACCCAGGAGAGGGTCTCACTGAGGAACACAGGCTGGCCTCAAGCCTGTGATCCTCCTGCCTCAGTTTCTCAAGTGCTGGGATTACAGGTATATGCCATCACACAATCTTAAAAGCTCTCAGTTATAAGGAATTGGGTAGTAAGAGCTTCACAAACCCCTGACTTTTTGTTTTGGTTCCTGGGTCATACTCTGCTTAGCATGTATATATATGTATATGCCTGTGACTGACATGTACCTTCCAACTCTCTGAGACCTGTACCTTGTGGCCCAGAGAGATCTATATCACAGGCTTTTTTGTCTCCCACTAGCACCTCCGGGAGCCTCCGTGCAATCCAGAAAATGACTCGGGTGCGTGTAGTGGACAATAGTGCCCTGGGGAACACCCCGTACCATCGGCCTCCGCGATGCATCCATGTCTACAACAAGAGTGGGGTGGGCAAGGTAGGCGACCAGATTCTGCTGGCCATCAAGGGACAGAAGAAGAAAGCACTCATTGTGGGACATTGCATGCCTGGCTCCCGAATGACCCCAAGGTTTGACTCCAACAACGTGGTCCTCATTGAGGACAATGGGAACCCTGTGGGGACTCGAATTAAAACACCTATCCCAACCAGCCTTCGCAAGAGGGAAGGGGAGTATTCCAAAGTGTTGGCCATAGCTCAGAACTTTGTGTGAGCGGCGAGCCTCGGAGCCCTGCAGCCATTCCCTTCACACTGGCGACAGTTGGAACAGAATAAATGTTTTAATGTGTGCTTCCTCCCGATGCTGTCTGAGCTGTGGTGGTGAAGTGGGTAGCACTTCACCTATGCAGTGGTTCAGCAGCTGTTTCTCTTCTTCACTTGTTGATCTCTGTGGGGAATAAGGACTCCTCAGTCTCTTTAATAGAATCTTATCAATTATAAAGTATTGGCTGCTCTTCTAGAGGGCCAGGTTTTATTCCTAGCACCCATATGGAGGCTCAAAACCTTCTGTAACTCCAGTTCCGAAAGATCTGATGCCCCTCCTCTGGCCTCGGTTGGGACTGCATGCATGCGATACACAAACATGCTTGCTGGTAGAACATTCTTACACATAAAATTGAAAAAGAAAATAAATTAAAAGATACTATAGCCACTTATTAAAGTGCCATCTTGGCCTCTGAGAGACCGGTGATGGGGGTCCCAGACCCTCGGCTCAGACTGCCTGGATTTGAGTCACACCTTCACCCTTTGCCACCTCACAACGTTGGCAAGTTGTTTTATTTTTCTGAGCCTCAGTGCCCCTACACGATGCACGATAACGGTGCCCACTCAATGCCGTTGCTATGGAGATTAAAAGAGCCAGTGCCCGTGAATGCTCAGAGCAGCCCCTGGCAGCAGGAGGCACTCGACATGTCCATTTCCTGTATCGTGACTGCATGTGCCAGTTCCAGAGCAAAGGTGAGAGCAGGTGTGGCTCTTGTCCTCCTGGCACTCAGAACTGCAAAGGGAGTCCACAGGAACCCAGTAATTCCTCTGCAGACTCCATGCCCAAGTGTAACAAGGGCTCATCACGAAGAGTTAGACCTCCAGTAATGTTAGTGCTGTCCTCAGCTACATCTAAGTCAGCATTGTGATAGAAGCCCAAATAAGTGTTCCTTGAGAGGCTGGGTGTGGCGTGGACTGGGAAGGGGCTGGAGGGAGCCTCTGGGCATTGGGAATGTGTTAGACCTAGCGGTTGGTGAGTGTTTATATCTGTGAATAATTAATGAGCCGTGCTCTCGTGTCCTTTTCAAGGAGTGGGAATTTGCTAGGGAAAAAAGAGCAGGTGCACAGGGCCTTTAACATGTCAGCCTTCGGGGCCACTTCAGTCAGGAGAGGAGTGGACCTCCATTTCCTCAGGTCTCCTTGGCTGGGGGAAGGAGGCCTTTCTTATCCAAATACATTAAGATGCATGTGATGAGTATTTAGGAAAGAGGAGGGGAGGTGGGTTTGAAGAGGACAGGCTGCAGTAATTCTGTAAGATGAGCTGGGACGCAGTCAGAAGCAGATGCCTTGAATAGGGCTGATATGGTGGAGAAGGCCAAAGATGAATCTGGGGTTTCTGGATTCCACTCATGGAGAACACTGAGCTAGGGTGCTACATGGGGAGGCTTGAGGGACTAAGGGAAGAGGTGGTAGGTAGGTAAGTGGCTGTGCCCCTGAGGTGCCAGGCAGGTAGCTGGGTTCAGTCTTAAGTTACAGCCGTGGTGCACTGTGCAAATATCCCGGTTTGCACATATTCTTAGTGCTTCTCTCAGCCTTGGGTTTGCAGGCATTGGACCCTTGCAGGTGCGTACAGTTTCAGGGGCCATGTGGGAAAACTGGGTCTTATCCAGACCTATGACTTCCCATTCATTCTTCCCCTAGCATCCCGACTCTTACTTTACTGTTGCTGAGGTCTCTGTCGTGACTCCTACCAGCTGTGATCCTACAGGCTACCATTTTGGTTTTCCTGCATACCCCAAGGCAGGCCTTGGTGGTAGTGGGGGGTGGGCACTACCTGCCTGGCTATGGAGGAGGTTAAAAGCTCAGCTTGTGTCTTCCAACCCAAGTGTGTCCTGCTTACAGGCTTCCTCTGGCTAAGTTTGCTTCAAGGGATCCTGGGCATTTTGGGAGAATGTCCGTCTGTCCTAATCTGTCTTTTTGCACAGACTGGTGCAGTGTGACTTCCATAGTGAACTGTAGGGTGGACCAGTGTGGTGGAGCGCTCGCTCAGCAACACCTTGCCGCGTGCAGTGCAGCCAGCAGCTGGGACTTAGTAGCTCTTAATTCCCTGCTGTCTCTGCAGCTTGGAAGGGGTGGGGGTGGGGTAGACGAGGCCTCTGTCTTGGGCAAAGGGAAGCAGTGATTGTCCTCAACCTGACACAGCCTACTTCCGTCTGGACCTTTGCTCTTGACAGGACAGCTTGCCCTGTGCTACCTTACAGCTGCTCTGGCCATTTGCTGGCTTAGCTGGAGTTGGGCCCTCCCCTCCCTCTGCCCTGTCGTGTGTTTTCAAGGTGCTGGCTCTTCAGCTGCGCCCCCTCACCTGCTTCCTGGCTGTTGAGGCTCACGGTGTCCTCTGAGAGGATCTGTCCCTGCTGTCCCCTCTGTTCTCTCATGGACTTAGCACTCCCCAAGGTGCTCTGTGCTGACCACTGGAAGCCTGTGGTTTCCACACAGCCGAGTGGCCGGGCCTGTGACGCAGGCCCTCGTAGCACCTGCCCAGAATAGCCAGCCTTGTTGCCCTCCAGCTGCCCTGTCACTTTGCAAAGGGAGATCTAATTTGTTACCTCTCCCCACCCCCAGTGCCCACAGCCAGTACTTTCTTTGCCCATGAAATATTTATAATCACAGATTATGTTTCCTCCGGAGTATAAGCTTGCTTTTGTTTATTCCCCTTCTGTGCCCCTAAGAAGCCGCCCCTGTCGGGTTGCAGCTTCTCTCATCCTTCAGAGTCACCGTGGACTTCACTGCAGTGTCTTTCCCGGGGTCCTGCCCACCCACAGTACCTGTCACCAGCTAGCTGCGCATCTCTGGGCGAGCCACGGGCTCAGACCGGGGGAGATGCGGCTTAGGCTTTGATGGTTGCTGCCCAGGAGGCCTGGATGATTGCTTCACTTCCCAGATCCAGCCTGACACCCCAGCCACCGCGAGGACTGTGCCCATGGCTACTGTACCTTAACATTCCTGACGTCATCTTTCTCTGGCAGGAGTGTCAGGCGGTCTTTCCTGACACCCCCAATGCCACCGAGCCTGCCTCCTGTGTGGTCTCAGCTTACCACTTAGTCTTTCTTGGCTTTCTTCTCCTCTTATGTCCCTCATGGTCCTTGGTTAGAGTCCTTTAGTTCCTCTCGCTGTAGTACAAGCCGGCCCAGAGCTCCCTGTGTAGACCAGGCTGGCCTTGATCTCATGGTCGTCCACCTGTCTCCGCGTCACGAGTGCCGAGACTATAGATGGGTGGTGCTACACCCACCTCAGGCCGAGGACAGTTTTGTTTGTTCTGTTTTTTTGGTCTTTTTGGTTTTTTGAGGCAGGGTTTCTTTGTGTAACAGTCCTGGCTGTCCTGGAACTCGCTCTGTTAGACCAGGATGGTCTCAAACTCACAGAGATCCGCCTGCCTCTGCCTGCCAGGTGCTGGGATTAAAGGTGTGCGCTACCGCCAACCGACTGAGAACAGTTTTTGGTGGAGGCTGTACTATACTGGAGCCAAACATGTAGCTGAAACTGTACTCATAGCTGAAATTTGTAATCCGGTCTTTAAGGAAGACAGACACTGGCATTCTGTTTTATTCTCTCCCTCCTGTTTGGCTGTGGACCACTGTTTTGTTCCCAGCCTCTGGGACACATTTTTGCTAAACGTTTTATTTAAATATGATTCCTTTCCAGTGCATCTGGCCCTCCTGGGGTAAACGGGGCCATAGGTGTGCTTAACATATTCAGGACAGCGATGACCCCTTGCCATGTGCTTGACAGTACGACAGGCTGTCTGTCTCCTTGCTCTGGACACACTACAGGCTTGCTGAAAATGAAAAAAACTGATTTTGAGGATTTCACAAGAGCTCTTGCATAACTGGGATACCCTTGGGTGTTATGAAACCTAGAGTGGGCGAGTGACTGAGCCCCAATATTTACATGCCAAACAGAGGCAACCCTTGCTCGCCCAGGATGGAGGGTTCAGCCGGCCACATATTACCTGGTCCTGCCCGTTCCTGCTGCAGACTCTATTGACTTCACTTTGCTCCCTCAGCTGCCTGGCATAGGGAAAGAAGGGGGCTTCTCATCCCTGCTACCTTAGCACTGGCTACCACACCTAGCCTCTGGTGGATCTGCAGCCTGAGAGTGCACTGTACTACCCTTTCTGGCTTAACCCAGTGCCTTCCTGGTTAGCTGTAGCTAATCCAGAAAGGAGTGGGCATATCAGAGCCAGGGACCTGAGTATTCCTATATCCATAACCATCACCAGTGTTGTGTTTGTAGCAAGCAGTAACTGAATTTGCTGCCAGCTCTGGTTCAAGGGTGTGGGGAAAAAAGGATGTTTAAGGTTTTAGGGTTCTTTGTAGGACCTCCTTCTCCAGGACAGGTCCCTGTGATTAAGGTAGTCTTGTGGTCCCTCAGTTATCCCAGACAACCTTCGTTGCAGGCCTCCCAGCCAACTGGCATCCTTTGTAGGTTTTTGTTTGTTTGTTTGTTTGTTTTTTTTGTTTTGTTTTGTTTTTTTGTTTTTTTTTTTTGTTTTTCGAGACAGAGTTTCTCTGCGGCTTTGGAGCCTGTCCTGGATCTAGCTCTTGTAGACCAGGCTGGTCTCAAACTCACAGAGATCCGCCTGCCTCTGCCTCCCGAGTGCTGGGATTAAAGGCGTGCGCCACCACCGCCCGGCCTGTAGTTCATTTTTTGCAGAGAGTTTGTGTATGCATGTATTTGTTTTGTTATGCATAAAATTAATTTTGGTTGTATTTTCTTCATAGGGTTATATGTTTGTTTTTGAAAATATTTATTTTTACTTTATGTTTATTGGAGGCCAAAAGAGGTGTCTGATCCCCTGGAGCTGGAGTTACAGGTGGTTGTAAACCATGGGAACTGAACTCGAGTTCTTTGCGAGATCCCTTCACTGTCAAAAACCCTGAGAGAAGGGAGGAAAGACCTCTTTTGGTTGGTGCGGTTTGTGGTTTCGGGTCACAGTCAGATGCTGCACCATGAGACCTGTGATGAGGCTCAGCATGGGTGCATGGAAGAGGCCACTCACTCCGCTCACAGTGGCCGCAGAGCAGAGAGAAGAAACGGTTGACTTCCCACTATCTCCTTCGAGCACATGCCTCCCATGTGACCTAGCTTCCTTACACTAGACCCTCCCCAACAGTGCCGAAGGCGGAGGCCAAGCTTTTACACAGGGGGCTGTGGGGACAGTTAAGATCCTAGTCACGCTATTGCCGTTACTCTGTGAGGATTTGGAGTTTTCTGTTTCAAGATTCCATGTTCAGGGCCTGGGATGGAGCTCAGTCGGCAGAGTGATTGCCTAGCATGCTTATCTCCAGCCCTGGGTAGACCCAGTGTGGTGCTGCTTGCTGGAGGTGGAGGCAAGAGATCAGGAGTTTAAAGGTCACCCGTAGCCACACAGTGAATTCAAAGCCAGCTTGGGTTGCATGAGACCCTATCTCCTCTTCCTCCTCCTCTTTCTCCTCCTCCTCTCCTTCCTCCTCCTTTTAAATCAAATGTTCAGATGCAAGGGGGCCTTTCTCCAAGGCTAAGGTTTTGTTATAGTCATCTGACCTATGGCTTAAGGACAGTTTATTTCAGAACAGAACTGAAGTCTCAAGACAACAAAATACTCTCCCAAAACAAGTAACAAAACCCTGTGGAAGAGCCTAGCCTAAGAAGCTGGACTGGTTAAAAAACAAACAAACCAAGGCTGCTTATGAGGAGGTGAGAGCCTGGGACGTGGTGAGGTGTGTGGAGATGCACAGGCAAGAGGCAAGGTGTTTGGGATGCTGAGTGGAGACCTTTGTTCCCCACAGCCTGGGACAGCACGGGAGGGTCCTCGGTGCTCTCCTCCACTTAGTCCTAAGTACTATCTCATCCGGACCCCTGGCTTCTGATCAGCACAGCTGCAGACCTGCCTTGTGCTGCCCATATCTACAGTGCTTTTGTCTAGGGGTTGTAATGATTGATCTCACATGTCAACTTGTTGAGATCTTGACTCACCTGGGAGATGGGTGGCTGGGCATGCCTGAGGCAGGAGATTATCTCAGTTAGATTAATTGAAATGAGAAACTGCCCACTGTAGGTGGAACCATTTCTGGGGCTGAGAAACTCGACTATAAAGAAATGTGAGCTGAGCATAAGCCTGCCTCTCTCTCTCTCTCTCTCTCTCTCTCTCTCTCTCTCATTGGTTTTTGAGACAGAGTTTCTTTGTGTAGTCCTGGCTGTCCTGGAGCTCTCTCTGTAGACCAGGCTGGCCATGACTGACGGAAATCCCAGTTTAAAAGATAGGAAAACTGGGGCCAGAGAGGTGACTCAGTGGGTAAAGGCACTGGCCATTGAACCTGACAACCTGAGTTGGATCCTGGAAGCCACATGGTACAAGAGGAAAATCCTATAAGTTGTCCTTTGACCTGCACACAAACATGTGCACACTAAATAATAAATAAATGTAAAAGAAAATTAAAGAGGGCTAGAGAGATGGTTCATCAGTTAAGAACTCTTGTGGCTTTCCCAGAGGACCTGAGTTCAGCACCCAGCACCCAGGTTGTGTGGCTCACAACCACCTATATCTCTGGCTCCCAGAGATCCTGTGGAGTTTGGCAAGCCCCCCCCCCCCCCCCCCCGCAAGTTCATTCTGTCCTGTTCACCGCTGCTCTTATCAGATGTTTGAAAAGCACTAAAAGCTCCATGTTAAGGGCTTCATATTGCTTGAGGCTGGAGAGATGGCTCAGTGTCTAAGAGCATTTGCCGCTCTTATAAAAGATGCAGTTTCCATTCCTAACACTCACAGGGCGACTTACAACCGCGATAACTCCAGTTCCAGCGGATCCAGTACCCTCTTCTAAACTCTGAGGGCACCAGGAGTGTTATGCGTGAGTGCAAACGAAGCACTCATGCATACAAAATAAATCTTTAAAAAAGAGAAAGATTAGGGCTCTCAGTTTGTTTATATGTATATTTTTATTTTTTGTTTGTTTGTTGAGACTAGGTCTTGTGCAGCCCAAACACCCTATGCAGGCCAGGATAACCGTGAACTTCGGACCCTCTGGCCTCCGGTTCCCAAGGGCTGGGATTATAGGTCTGTGTCTCCACAACTGGCTCTTGGACTCTGATCTTAGGGTCTAGCGTAGGGTTGGCCTTCAGACATTTGCAGAGTGCTAACAAGTCTGTGCTAGGCAGGACTGCCCATTTCCAGATAGATCCTTACCCCCACAGACTTCGCCCACACTGGCTGGGTGCCTCGGGCTTCCTACTCACAGGGTGATTTCCTGTGCCAAGTCTAGATTGATAACCCAGTTAAACTGGAGTCTGCATCTGTATGCAGAGAATCGATGTGTTTCTTGGAGAGAACCTTTGGTAATGTGACATTTTGGCTTTCACTTTGATGCCTGTTCCAGGACGAGGTATGAGAAAGGAGCATTAACTGAAAGCTACTTTTCCTTTCTCTCTCTCTCTCTCTTTTGAGAATAGGGTCTTACTGTGTGGCCCCAGCTGGTCTGGAACTTACAGAGATCTGCCCAATTGTGCATCCTGAGTCCTGGGATTAAAGGCCTGCACCACCAAACACTGTCTTTAAAAAAATTGTGTGTGTGTGTGTGTGCGCCGGTACATGCCACCACACGTG
The DNA here is from genome assembly GCF_903992535.2 of Arvicola amphibius. NCBI lineage: Eukaryota > Metazoa > Chordata > Mammalia > Rodentia > Cricetidae > Arvicola > Arvicola amphibius. The sequence goes on along the minus strand of NC_052055.2, from coordinate 72,036,437 downwards.
TGGAGGAGGACAAGTTTTAAGTTTTAGGAGTTGGTTCTGTTTACCATGTGTATCCCAGGGATTTAGCTCAGGCCATCAGGCTTTGAGACAAGTACCTGTACCCCTGAGTCATCTCTCTGGCCCTGCCTTGGTCTTTTGAGACAGGGTTTCAAGTAGCCCATGGCAGCAAACTTGTTATGTAGCCAGCGATGACCTTGAACTCCTGAACCTCTGGTCTACCTCCTAAGTGCAGGACCACTGGGGTGCACCTCTACACCCTCCTATAACTGGTCACTTCCTTCCCAAATGTAAATATTGTCTCCTAGCCTCCACTGCTTCCAATTACACAGAAGTTACTATGATCAAGTGTTCACAGTGAGGGGAAAGAGGGTTAAAGATGGCCCATGGGCACTTGCTTCGGGAGTGTGGTGAGAGCAGCCATCAACTCAGGCTGGGTGAGGATTTGTGTCTCAAGTGGATGGACGGAGGAGGGGGGCTCAAACTGACTGTTTATATGGTGTCTTGGAAGTCAATCAGCAGTGCCATGTTCGGGAGGGTGCATATAGAAAATGAAGAGGAGTTACACTGAAAGAAAATGACATCATGCAACCACAGACTGGATTCAGTGTTGTTCAGTTCCCAGGAAGATGTATGAATGTATATTTTCATCAGTGACAGGGTGTTGAGAAATAGCTCTGGCTGGCCTGGGACTCCTTACGTAGAGCAGACTGGCCTTGAGATTGCTGCACTCATCCTGCCTCAACCACCCTGGTCCTGGGACTAGTCCTGTGCTTGATGCCTGGCTATAGAGCCTTGTGTATGAACAAGGATTCTCACCTTCCCCACCTTGTTTCTCTCCTTGTCTCCATCCAGAGGCTATGGAATAGACAAGTTGTTGTTGTTTTAAATTGTATGTGCATTGGTGTTTTCCCGCATGTCTGTCTGTGTGAGGGTGTCATCCCCTGGAACTGGAGCTGCAGGCGGTTGTGAGCTGCTGTGTGAACTGGGAATTGAACACGGGTTCTCCAGAAGAGAGCTGCCTGTGCTCTTAACTACTGAGCCATCTTTCTAGCCTCCATAAACAAGTTTATTGACCAAAGTTGGCTTTTTTCATTTTTTTTAAAGATACTTGTCAGCTGGGTGGTGGTATATGCCTTTAATTTCAGCACTCTGAAGTCAAAGGCAGTCAGATTTCTGAGTTTGAGGCCAGTCTGGCTGACAGAGTGAGTTCCAAAACACAGTGAGACCCTGTCTCCAAAAAAACCTAAATAAATAAAAATTGAGATGGTCTCATGTAGACCAGGCTGGCCTTAAACTTGGCTGTATAGCCAAGCGGTGGTGGCTCATACCTTTAATCCCAGCATCTGGGAGACAGAGGCAGGCAGATTTCAGTAAATTTGAGGCTAGCCTGGTCTACGAGAGCTAATTCTTAGGACAGCCAGGAGGACTGTTACACAGAGACACCCTGCCTCCAAGGGGCTGGAGAGATGGCTCAGAGGTTAAGAACACTAGCTGCTCTTCCAGAGGTCCTGAGTTCAATTCCCAGCAACCACGTAGTGGCTCACAACCCTCTGTAATGAGATCTGGTGCCCTCTTCTGGCATGGAGATGTACCTGCACAAAGAACATTGTATACATAATAAATGTTTTTTTTTTTTTTAAAAAAAAGAAACCCCCCCAAAAAAAAGAAAAGAAAAAAAAACTTGTCTGTGTAGCCCATAATAACCTTAACTTCTAGTCACCCTGCCTCTACCTCCCAAGTGCACCCATGCCTGGTTTCTGTGGTGCTGAGGACAGAACCCAGGTCTTCATACATGAAGCACACGGAGCACCAACTTCAACCCCACGTTCTGCCTTTTTATAGAAGGAGCTACTTCACACGCCTGTTCCTGCTCCCTCCCAGGGCTCCCCATCTGCATGCTCTAAGACCCTGAGTCTGTTGCGTAGACTACGATGTAGACTAAGTGCACACTGAACATACGCTAACCAGGAGCAGAGAGGACAGCAGTGTGTTGGATGGAGGGGCTCGGCTGCTTTGGCATTTTACCTCTTCCCAGCAGTCCTCAAATCAGCACTATGATCGCTGTATGCCTGACGTAAGGAGAGAACACCCAGGCTGCTGAGCTCAGGGACTCTTGGGCTGGTGGCAGGCTGGGGTTCCAAATCGGGACCATCTGACCCAGCAACTCCTGCTCTTTCAGCTGCACTGTCTTGTGTTGAAATATTTTTTTGGTAAGGTCCCCTCCCCAGCAATTGAAAGTGTTTTTGCGGAAGTATCCTTTGGATGACCACCAAGGTATTGCCACTTCTTGTAGTCTAAGCTATGAAGGCCACGCTTCCGCTGGAGGTCACTTGCCTGCTTCCCTTTCCATCTCTGCATCTGTCCTCACTCCCTTGGCCAAGGAAATGGGTCCTCTGCTTTCCTGGGGCCTGTGCCCCGTGTTTGCTCACCACAGGACCCAGAAGGAAAGGGTTCTCCATGAAATGAAGAGTGAGCCTTCTCCCACACCAGCGAAGGTTATCTCTTTCTCCCCAAACCCCGTTCCTCCTCTCTGTAAACCCAGGTCATGGAAGCCAGTTAGGTACTGGGTGAGTGGTTCTGTTCAGTGATCCCCACAGTACTATGGTGGAGTTTAGCCCTACTCAGGGACCTCTTATTCTTTCCTTGTGTGGCTCCATCCTCCAAAAATTAAAGGATTTTTGCCTTTAATTCCCGGTATACACCGAGCCTAAGCTCACAGGTGGCCCGTGTTCCTTCCTGTCTCAGAGATGACTGATCACCCTATGGAGTCCTGCTCAGATTTCTCATCAATGAATTTCTGTTCAACAAACACTTACATAGTCCAGGCTGGTGTCTTAAATAGTCCCTCAGGACCTGTCCCGTCTGTTTCCACACTGCTCTGCATTGGGGAGGCTGCGGAGGAGCTTGGGGGACAAAAGGAGAGAAGGCTAGGACATTTGCCACCAGCTTCTTTCCTGGTCATGTCAGTGCTCTGTGGACAAGTGCCTGTGTTGCCCAGGGGCTAGGCTCCAGGGCCGAGCAGCACCCACACTCCCTTCGTTAGGCTGCCCAGAGACATTAAAGGCTATATGGAGGGTCCCACCTGTCGCTCCTCTCTTGTCTGGTTTGCGCATTCATTATGTGCTTCCAGTGCAAGATATAGCTCCGCCTGTGGAGAAGCTCCTGGGAGGGCTTCCCTGCCACCAGGAACAATAATAATACATTCTGTGATGGTGTTGACACCTGTGTACAGCAGCCATCAACCTGGAAGAACAAGGACTTCAGAGAGGATAGCCAGGGCACGGGAGGCTAGTTAGACCTAGTCAAGTGACAGGGTTAGGTGCCAATACCCTCTATCACAGCCAGAGCCACAGATGTGACAGCAAGTGAGTGGGCTGTACTGACGCCCCCTGGAGTTTGTGGTTTTCAGTGGTGACAGAGAGCTGGCAGGGGCAGACTGACAGGGGTAGCCTGCAGGCTGCATGAGCTGCAGCTTTGACCCACTGGTGCCCGGCCTTACGCTCATGGCTCATCATCATGGCGCACAGCTGTGGATCAGCACTCCGGAGGTGGCGGCAGGAAGACTGGGAGTTTAAGGTCACCCTCACTCTCACAGGGTGTTCAAGGACATCCTGAACCACAAGAGACCTTGTTCCAAAGAAAAGAAAACAAGATGGGCTGAGCAACGTTGGCACACGCCTTTAATCCCCCAGCACTCAGGAGGCAGATCTCAGGAGGCCTCTGAGTTCGAGGCCAACCTGGTCTACAGAGAGAAGGACTACACAGAGAAACCCTGTCTCGAAAAACCAAGTGGTGAAGAGATGGGGTGGGAAGAGGTCTTTAGCAGTTTGAGGAAGCTCGTCATTGGTGGAGTCATGCTAGCCGTTGACACGCTGGAGGCAGCCCATGCTAGTGGAGAGCTGAGTCCGTGTCCCAGGGCACTCCACGGGACAGGAGAATGCAAGAGACAGCACAGGAGTGGAGCTGGGACAGGGTGGCCAGCTCAGTGAGTGAGTGGGGTGGGGGACAGGTTGCCTCTGGCTTCTCTCCTGCTATACAGTCTGTGGAGAATCCTGGTCTGCCTGCTGTGTGGCCTGGACCATCGATCGACCTGGCTGCCTGCTAGGAACCTTCCATTGAGAAGCAGCTCCTCCTTTGGGCTGTGGGCTCTAAACCAAGCACACTCATGTGTCTGTCTGTACTGCAGCCTTCAACCCACAGGGCTATCTGCGTCCCCAAGGCTGCAATGAGCAGGACTTCAAGAGTAGTAGGAGGTGGGCTATAGAGACAGCTAGGAATATCTATAATGCCGGAACACAGGAGGCTGAGGCAGGAGAGTTGAAATTGAGGTCAGCCTGGACTACACTGTAAACTCAAGACTAGCATAGCAAGACCCTATTTCAAAACAAAACCAAAACAACAACAACAAACGGGGCCGGAGAGATGGTTCAGCAGTTGAGCGCCTCTTACAGAGGACCCAGTTTTGATTCTCAGCACCCATATGGTGGCTCACAACCATCTGTAACTCCAGTTCAGGGGACCTGATACCCTCTTCTGGCTTCCATGGGCATCAAACATGCACACGATGCATAGACAAACATGCGGGCAAAACACTCTTGCATAAAATAAAATATATAACTCTAAAATTTAAAAATACTTGAAAAGAATGCCTGGGGTGGAAGTTGGTGAGGGTCCACTCTAGGTCCAGCTTGAGATTAGGGACAGACACCCCACTGAGTCTAGGATCCTGGGAGTGGAGAGAGATGGAGGAAGAGCTGATACTGGGTTGAGAATGATCAGGGACCGTGAGGTCTACTTAACAACTTAACCCAAGGCCTGGGAGATCGGAGAGAGCTTTCTGAGACTTGGAGGGAGTACCGGAGCAGGGGAAGAGGGAGGAGCAGTGGGCCAAGGGCAGAGGGGTGAGGAGGAGGCTGCAGAGACATTGGGGAGGAGAGGGGCTGAGGAAGTGGGGTCCTGGCAGCTGGGAGATGAGCCTTTACGAGAAGTGGGCTGGAGCTGCAGAGATGGCTCAGGGGTTAAGGGCATTAACTGCTCTTCCAGAGGACCTGGGCTCAATTCCCAGCACCCACATGGCAGCCTACAACTGTCTGTAACTCCAGTTCTAGGGGACCCATCACCCTCACAAAAATGTGCATGTAGATAAAACACCAATAAATGAACATAATAAAAGTAAATGACTCAATAAGAAACAGAAAAAGAGGAAGTGGGCACCCGCAAGGGGAGGGACAGAGAAGAGTGGCCGGCTGCTGGTAAGAGTGCTGAGGTCAAGGTAGCCTGTGGTAGTGTGGGAAGGGATGGGGTCAGCGGTGGTCTCCACAGCTGTCTGAGATTGTGTAAGGAGCTCGGCTGGGAAGGGCAGGAAGGTGAGCTGTCAACCAGAGTTGTGGAGACACGAGCAACTTCTGTGGATGGGTGGACTCTCGGGGTGCTGGGTGCGAGCTCACTTTATAAAGTACTTGCCTTCTAAGTCGGGACCTGAATTTGGCCCCAGCACCCATATTATAAAGCCTGACCTGGTAACGTACGTGCTTATCATCACAGTTGGAGAGTCAGAGACTGGCCACAGTCTAGCCCTGTCTTTGAGTTCCAGTACCAGTGACAAACTTGGTCTGAAAAAAACAAGGTGCATGAATGTCATCCTAAGAATGACGTCAGATGTTAACTCTGGTCCCCCTCTAAGCATCACACACAGACCACACACCACACACACACACCACACAAATACCACACAGACAACCATACACACACACCACAGACTGCATCCACACACAGACACCACATACATACATACATACACACACACATGCACACCACATACCGCATACACATACAAACATACACCCCGAGGGCCCCTTGGTAGGAGATGAGGCACAGAAAGTGCTGGAAGTCTGCATATGTAGTCAGGGAAGTTCTAATGATAGTCTGTGTTTCAGTCCTGATGCTCTTTTTTTTTTTTTTTTTGGCTTAGTTTTTCAAGACAGGCTTTCTCTGTGTAGCCCTGGCTGCCCTGGAACGCACTTTGTAGACCAGCCAGACTGGCCTTGAACTCACAGAGATCCATCTGCTTCTGCCCACTGCGTGCTGAGATCAAAGCATGCCCACCGGCACATTTCTAATACTTCTGGGTGAAATCTGCACTTGGTGAAACTGGCCCTCTGGGAGGAAGTAGAACCAACTTCCTCATGGAAAGCTGGGGTGCTGGGTGAAGTTGGAGTGCTGGAGACTTCAGGAGGAGCAGAATCAAGGGCTTATCTTAGACGGAGGGGCTCTTAAAAATATTTATTATTGCTGGGCAGTGGTAGCGCACACCTTTAATCACAGCACTTGGGAGGCAGAGGCAGGTGGATCTCTATGAGTTTGAGGATAGCCTGGTCTATAGAGAGAGTTCCAGGACAGCCAGGGCTACACAGGGAAACCCTGTCTCGAAAAACAAAACAAAAAAATATCATCATCATTATTGTTTGTGCACACACACGTGTGCCATGATGCATGCGTGGAGGTCAGAGAGCAACTTTTGAGATTCAAGTCTCCCCTCCCACTATGGGTACTGGTGATCAAACTCAAACCATCAGGCTTGTGTGGCAAAGCCTTTTACTGGCTCAGTCACTTTGTCAGCCCAAGAGGATGCTTTGATGGGGACCGTGAACCTGTCCGATGCGGTCCTTGGACTCTGTATCACTGGTTATCTCTTTTACTGTGTGTGGTTCTGTGTCCTTTGAGACTCTAGTGTTGCCAAATGTCACAGTGGCACTGGTCATATTTGGTGACTGTCCCACCTGGCGTCCCATATAAGCATGTATTCCACATCCTTTCATTTCCCCAGGGGCCTCCTAAGGCAGGTTCTGTCCACCCCACTGGGTCTTGCCCTGTGCCTCAGACATCAGAGTTGAAGTTCTGGATAGCGTAAGATGCCAGGCTGAGACATGGTGGGGCTGGACTGCTTAAGTACTCTGCAGTGTGGCCATACCGAAGTGGAGGGAGAGAGCTGGAGGAAGGGAGATGGTGGGGAATGGTGCAGGAAGACCCAGCAGAGGGGAGGGAGAGGCTCAAGGGAACCAAGGGAACGTGAGGAATTGAAAGGTGCTCATCTTGGGCTGGGGAGATGGGAGGACTGACAGGGGAGTTGAGAAGGTAAATATGTTTGCTGGCTATGTCTATAATCCCAGAACACAGGAGGCTGAGGCAGGAGGATTGAAGTAAATCTGAGGCCAGCCTGGACTACACTCTAAACTCAAGACTCGCCTGGGCTGCATAGCAAGACCCTATCTCAAAACAAACAACAACAAACCGGGACTGGAGAGATGGTTCAGTACAGAAGCATAGCCCAGGTTGTCTTTGAACTCCCCGTATGTAGGAGGATGGTCTTGAACTGTCTTCCTGCTCTACCTCTCTTGTGGTGGTGTTCATACCGTGGTTGTTTTTGCAATGCTGGGACTCTAGCCTAGGGTTTTGTGTATGCTAAGCAAGCACTCTACTGACTGAGCTGCATCTCCACCCAGGGTTTTCTGGGTCTTAAGCATACTTCTGTCCCTGGGTGCCACACTGAACTGCATGCCTGACTCAGAAGGGCAGGAAGCATGTCTTCTGGTGTCCACAAATGCCAATGCTTGAATTCAGCTGTCTTGTTTCTGTCCCCTGTTAACTCCTCTAGGGCTGGCAAAGTGGTCGTGTAGCCCTGACCGAGCAATGCCCACCAGCCTAGAGATGCTCCATGGGGGAGGCATCGCTGCCCTGGCTACTCTGTCCTCCTTTGTGTCTGCCTTTGGTGTCCACACACACACATATCAACACACACATTTCAATGCAGACTGTGCCCGCATCCACTGGTACGTATGCGTGATGCCCACCCCTGCTCCCGTCAGAGCTGTTCCTGAAAGCCTCTCCAGGCCCACGGGCCACACACTGCTGTGGCCCAACCAGAGTCAGGCCAGCAATTTGCCTGGTGTCATTGTTCCTAGATCTTTTTTTTTCTTTGTCTGATCTCTCTCTCTCTCTCTCTCTCTCTCTCTCTCTCTCTCTCTCTCTCTCTCTCTCTCTCTCTCTCCCCCTATCCTCTTTAGACAGTGTCATGTAGTGCGGGCTGGCCTGGAACTCATTATATAAAGATAAAGATGACCTTGATATTCCTGCTTCCACCTCCTAAATGCCAGGATTACAAATGTGCACAGCTATCCTAGATATAGAAAGTTCTGGGGAGCAAACCCAGGGCGTCCTGTGCTGGTATGTGCTCTACCAATGAGTTACATCCCCACCTCACTTTTTTTTTTGAGACAGGTCTCAGGTAGCTTAGGATGGCCTTGAACTCCTAATGTTCCTGTCTCACCTCTCAAGTGCTGGGGTTATGGATGTGTGTCCCTTACTTGGCTCCACTGCTCCTGATTAGTCCATGATAGGTGTTGGCCCAGACTGCCCTTGACAAGTTGCCTACCCGTGTCTGAGATAAGGTAGCAGTGCCACTCCCCCAGTATAGCTAATACTTGGATGGTAATGGCCACTCCCTTCCCCCAGCATGGCTAATACTTGCAGAGCATACAGAGTAACTTCAGGTGTGACATCAGGGGCCAGGAACCTCCCACCCCCTGGCCTCTAGAGGCTCCCGGGTGGAAATCAACTGTGAGAGATGCCTCTTAGCATGGCAGGTGATGGGAGGTGGTAGTAGCACATCACACTACACAGTGAGCTTTGAGTGTTAGTCTCAGCCTCTGTCCTATTAAAACGATAACAAAAGACAGGGTCTTGGATGTAGCTAGGCTAGCCTGAAGCTCTTGATTCTCCTGCCTCCACTACATGAGTGTTGGGGTTACAAGGGTGCATTACCAGACTTGGCTTCATCAGTCTCATTTAAAACAAGTTATTTTATGTTGTAGAATATTATTTTAAGGTGTATTACTTTTGTTTATGCTATGGAACATTTGTTTAATGATGTAAAGATGTGTTGACTTTTTTTTTCCTTGGTTTTTCAAGACTGTGTTTCTGTGTAGTTTTGGAACATGTCCTGAAACTCGATCTGTAGACCAGGCTGGCCTTGAACTCACAGAGATCACCTGCCTCTGCCTCCCGAGTGTTGGGATTAAAGGTGTGCACCCCCATTGCCTGGTGAGATGTGTTGCTTTTGCTCATGCTGCATTTGTTTAACTCTGTGACGCTGTGATTCTTTGCTTGTCTAAAACAGATGGTCTAATGAAGAGCTGAACAGCCAATAATAAAGCAGGAGCAAGGATAGGTGGGGCTGGCTGCAGAGAGTATAAATAGAAGGAGAACTCTGAGGAAGGAATGAGAGAACAAGGAGAGAGAGTGCTCAGGACCAGAGGCCAGCCACACAGTCACACGGTCACATGGCCACACAGCCAGTCCCAGAGTAACAGCAAAAGTAAGATTTACAGAAGAAAAGGAAAAAGCCCAAAGGCAAATGGTAGATGGAATAATTTAAGATATAAGCTAGCCAGAAACAAGACAAGCTAAGGCCGAGCATTTATAAGTAAGAACAAGCCTCCATCTCTGTGTATTTATTTGGGAGCTGGGTGGCGGGCCCTCCAAAGAGCAAAGAGTAAAAACAACAAACAACATTTTGACATTCCAGCATGGCGTAAGCACAGACAGACATAACTTACAAGGCATCTGACCGAGGGACTGGTTACATAGAACGAACCAAAGTAAAATCACTCAGCAGTATTGCTTATTTCTTTTTTGTTTGTTTTTTAAGACATGTTTCTCTGTGTAGCCCTGACTGTCCTGGAACTCACTCTGTAGACCAGGCTGGCCTCAAACTCACAGTAATCCAGCTACCTCTGCCTTCCAAGTGCAGGGATTAAAGTCGTGGGCCACCATTGCCTGACTTGCTTAATTCTTTTTTTTAAACATATTTTTTTTTTTTAAAAAAAAAATGATTCTTTGGGAATTTCACATCTTGCATCCCAATCCCACTCTTTTCCCAATCGCTCCATATCTGCCTTCACCCTTGTAGAGTTCCTCCCCTAAAGAAAAGAAAGAAAGAAAAAAATATTAATTAAAAAACTAAACAGACAGACAAAAACTGCTTCACTCCTCCATCTTTCCCGCCTCTCCATCACCTCCTTGTTTGTCGTTTTGGTCTTGGGAGCTGCTGTGGGTCCTGCAGTCCACCCTCCTCTCCAGCTTTCCTTGCGAATGTTCATTGTTTAATGAGTTGCTGGTCTGGTTCCAGGCCTCTGGATTCTGGTGCACCTTCATCGCTGGACCCTCACCAAGCCTCCTGTTGGATACCCTGCTCTTTCCCCAAGTCATGGAGCTGCTGCGGCTGTCAATCCACAGGGTCTTTACATTCCAGAGGTCCTAGATGTGGCCTGGGTGGTAGCTGAGTTGGTCATAACAAGCCTTCACCGGACTGCCCTCCTCGGGCAAGGGTCAGAGCCAGCTCTCCCAAGTGCAGAGTCTTCCATGAGGGGTGGGGCCAAGTCTCCAGTTGCAGCAGCCAGCAAGGGGCAGGGCCAAAGCGCAGCATGTGGCCCTTGGATTTCATGGTCCCCAATGGTAACATGGACCACCTAGATCTGCATTGCTCCCATGGCCACACGGCCCTTGGATACCCACATGGCCACTGCTGGTGGCCTAGACCCTGGGCATCTGTGTGGCCTTTGGTGGTAACATGGATCATCAACACAGACCCTGACTTTGGTAGGACCACGGATCCAGACATGGTCCTCAGCAGCAGCTTAGGCCCATAAGTCACATAGCCCCTGTGGCAGTATGAGTCACTCAGATCAGTATCCCCCTTGGGCACCAACATGGCCACAGGTGGCAGTCTAGTGTTGTAAGAAGGCTGCTTGGTTGTTCTAGCTATTCAGCCCCAAAATAATCACACAGAAACTATATTAATTAAACCACTGCTTGGCCCAATAGCTCTAGCTTCTTATTGGCTAACTCTTACATATAAATTTAACCCATCTCCATTAATCTGTATATTGCCACGTGGCAGTGGGTTACTGGGTAAAGTGTCGGCGTCTGTCTCCAACAGGGCTACATGGCTTCTCTCTGACTCCGCCTTCTTCCTCCCAGCATTCAGTTTAGTTTTTCCTGCCTAAGTTCTGCCCTATCAACAGGCCAAGGCAGTTTCTTTATTCACCAATGGTATTCGCAGCATACAGAGAGGAATCCCACATCAGTCTAGACCCTGAGCATCTGAAGGGCCTTTGGTGGTAGCAGGAGCCACAGACATCAACACAGGCCCCAGGCTAGGCAGGACCACGGATCCAGATGTGGCCCTCAGCAGCATGGGCACGGATGACACCGTGACCCCAGGTGGTAGGGCAGGCCACCCAGACCTGTTGTCTGCAGCGACTGCACAGTCTTTGGACACTAACGTGATCACCGGTGGTGGCCCAGCCCCTGGGCATCTGTGTGGCCTTTGGTGGCAACACAAGCCATGGACATCACAGACACCAGTAGCTGTGGGACCATGGACCCAGACATGGGCCAGAAGTCACCGTGGTCCTGGGTAGCAGCACAGGCCACCCACATCAGCCTGCTCTTTCCTGCCTCTGCTTCTACAGATCCACCTCTCTCCACAGCACGTGAACTGCTCGCTTCTCTTCCTCTCCTGTTTCTCCACCACCTTTGCTCATTGCAATGGTGTCCACTCGAGGCACCAGACAGGCCTGTGGGTGTCTTCCACCCACCAGGCCGAGCAGCACAGGGCTTACTCCATTCTTAGAGCTATAGAGGAACTGTATATAGGCATATAGAAAGCACTGGACTATGGCCCCTATAGGAATTCATAGGGAGAAGAGGGTCGGTTCTCAGGTAAGGTAGTCTTATCAATAGCAATGTCTGTGTCTATCTTCGTATGTCTTTGTGTGGTTCTAGAAACAGGACATATGGTCTTGCACATTCTAGGCAAATACTCTACTGAGCCACTTGGAAGTTCTTATTTTTTAATTTTAAATTTTAAAGGAAGGGTTTCACTATGTAGTCCTGGCTGGCCTAGAACTCACTGTATAGACTAGTCTGATCTCCGACTCACACACAGAGACCTGTCTGCCTCTGCCTCCCGAGTGTTGGAAGTGCACCACCATGCTCCACTAAATCTTGTGGTTTGTTTATTTATTTTTTGGAGATAGGCCCTCACTACATAGCACTGGTCCTAGAACTCAACTGTGTAGAACAGGCTGGCCTTGAACTCATAGAAATTCACCTGCCTCTGCTTCCTGACTGCTGGAATTCCATGCCTGACTTCTTGACTTTTTAAAAAATATTTATTTATTATGTGTACAATATTTTGTCTGCATCTATGCCAGAAGGCCAGAAGAGGGCACCAGACCTTATTATAGATGGTTGTGAGCCACCACGTGGTTGCTGGGAATTGAACTCAAGACCTTTGTTAGAGCAGGCAACACTCCTAACCACTTAGCCATCTCTCCAGCCTCTTGAATTATTTTTTATTTTTATTTTTATTTTTATTTTATTTTATTTTATTTTGGTTTTTTTTTGAGACAGGGTTTCTCTGCAGCTTTAGAGCCTGTCCTGGAGCTAGCTCTTGTAGACTAGGCTGGTCTCGAACTCACAGAGATCCGCCTGCCTCTGCCTCCCGAGTGCTGGGATTAAAGGCGTGCGCCACCACCGCCCGGCTTTTATTTTTATTTTTAAAAATTGATTTATTTGTGCCAGGCAGTGGTGGCTCACACCTTTAGTCTCAGCACTCGGGAGGCAGAGGCAGGAGGATCTCTGTGAGTTCAAGGCCAGCTGGTGTACAGAGTGAGTTCCAGGACATCCAGGGATACATAGTGAAACCCTGTCTTTACCGCTCCCACCCCCCAGAAAACCCCAATATATATATATATAGTTTCATAGACACACACACATTGTTTTGCCTGTATATATGTCTGTGTGAGGGAACTCGATCCCCATGAACTGGAATTACAGACAGTTATGAGCTGCCATGTGGATACTGGGAACTGAACCTGGGTCATCTGGAAGAGCAGCCAGTTCTCTTAACCACTAAGCCATCTCTCCAGCCCTGCTTTGTTCTTTAAAAATTACTGCCAGGCGGTAGCGGCTCATACCTTTAATTCAAGAACTCAGAAGGCAGAGGCAGATGTATCTCTGTGAGTTCAAGGCCAGCCTGGGCTATAGAGCTAGTTCCAGGACAGTCAGAGCTACAGAGAGAAACACTGTCTTGAAAAACAAAACGAAAGAAAGAAAGAGAAAGAAAGAAAGGAAGAAAGAAAGAAAGAAAGATTAATTATTTATTTAGTATGGGGCCAAGATGCATGGACCACGGCAGGTGAATGGAGGTCAGAGGACAGCTTGGAGGAACTGATTCTCTCCTGTCACCATGTGGGTCCTGGAACTGAACTCAGTCAGATCTTTAGGTTTGGCAGCAGGAACTTTTACTGCAGAGCCTCCCCGCCTCCCCCCCCCCCACCAGAATCTCATTGTGGAGCTTAGGCTGTCCTCAGATTTGAGATCCTTTGCTCTGACTCCACGGTGCCGGGCTCACAGGCCTGTGACACCACCCCTGGCAGTATTTTAATTTAAAAAAAAAGTTTTCTTTCTTCCTTCGAATATATGTTTGTGTGTGTGTGTGTGTGTGTGTGTGTGTGTGTGTGAGTGCCTATAGGCACATCTGTGCAAACGCTCACGTCTGTGCAAATGCTCACGCCTGCTGCCCTTGGAGGCCAGAAGAGGGCCTCAGAGTCCTTGGAACTGGAGCTATAGGCAGCTCTGAGCTGCGGCCGTGGGTGCTGGGAACTCAAGTTGGGGCCTATGCAAAAGCAGTAAGTGCTCTTGACTGCTGGCCATCTCTCAGGCCCATGAGTACTTTAATATTTTAAGAAGGAGAATGTGTTTCTCTATTATTTATGAACTTACAACCAATTTAAAAACTCGGTGTTCACCCAGGGATTTGAGAGAAGGAAGTGGACCAGGTTCTGAAGGGAGTGGCGTGAGTGGAGCTGGCTTTTCTCTCCCACAAGCCTGTGTTCGAGACCTGCCCTTGTCAATGATCTGCCACCCACCTCAGGCAAGTCCCTCAACTCTCTGAGCCCCTAGCCACTGACTGGTGAAGTAGAGAAGGCGGTGAGACCTCCAGGACCTGGTGATAGGCAGGCTAGAAGGAAGCCTGGCGGGAGTTTAGTCTTTCTCACCCCTGGGGCTCTTCCAGCTTTTACCCCCAAATATTTGAGCTCTTGTTGAGTGACAGCTGAGCTAAGGGCTTTAAGACGGTGTCTGCTTCCAGCCATGGATTTCTGCAGGGAAGCCGGGCTGCAGAAGGGTAAGTGGGAGACCCTGTTGGCAGAGGCCAGGAAAGGGTTCTACATTACTTCAGTGTTATACCCTGGGACTTGGAGTCTATTTAGCCTGTCCCCAGACAGAACTGGGAGGCATAGATCACTTGAAACTGTGTGGGCCGAGGAAGAGCTGTGGGGGAAATTCAGGAAGTTGGGGTAGCTCTGGAGAAGAGGGAAAAGGGCCCACTGGGTTTTGCAGTGGGAAAGCCTCCTCCTGAGGCCTGTGGAGTTCACTGGCCAGCGCTGGTACACAGCCACTGTGTACCAGAAGGCCCCAGAGAGGGGGCAGAATCTGCCTTATAATGTAAGGCGATATTAGCAGAGCCCTCAGGGCCAGTGGCACCGCATCTTCCTAGGGCTTAAGCCAAGAGGATTTGAGCCAGGTGGTAAGAAGGTTGTCAGCCAGAGCAGCCCGTGAAGCCTGGGGGACCCTTGGAGAATCAGGTGTGTGGAAGAGTCGTTGGCCACCCTGTTGAGTTGACATTAACGAGCTGGGCGATGGGGTATGTGAGCGTGCTCGGGGCTGGGCTGTTAGCTGGTGCTGGAGGTGCCTCAGTACCGGTCAGAGAGTGTGCATGAATGCGGGGTGCCTACCAGGAACTAATGTGCCCTTAGCAATGCGAACAGGTCTAGAGAGTGGGAGTGGAAAGGGAGCGCCATTCATGTCCTGTCTCAGGTTCTTCCTGTGGACGTGATAAAATACCCCGACGAGAGCAGTGCACAGCTCAAGGTGTGCACAGCCAAGGAGCCGAGAGCTGTGAACAGGTTCCCTACATTATACAGTTCACAATCCTCTGCCTAGGGAATGCGTCCACCCACAGGAGGTCGGTCCACTTCAGTTCACCTAATCTAGATAACGCCCGAGGTGTGCCCAGAGGCCAGTCTCCCAGGAGAGTCTAGATTTTGTCACGTGGACACTCTATGAGTTTGAGTTCGAGGCCAGCCTGGTCCGCATAGTGACTTCCAGGCTATCCAGAGCTATATAGTGAAACCCTGTATTTAAAAAAAAAAAAAAAAAAGTAAAAGACGCCACCGGGCATTGGTGGCACATGGCTTTAATCCCAGCACTTGGGAGGAAGAGGCAAGCAGATCTCTGAGTTCAAGACCAGCCTGGTCAATAGAGTGAGTTCTTGGACAGCCAGGGCTATACAGAGAAATCTTATCTTGAAAAGAAAGAAAGAACGAACGAACGAAAGAAAAGAAAGAAAGAAAGAAGCTTAAAACAAAACAATGCATGCACTTAGCTTACAGGAACATATGTGATGGTTGCTAGGTGAGGGCGAGAAATTGGGATAAGAGAGAAGAATGCACCGGTGGAGTGCTGTGAGGTCCCTCCTAGGCGGAAGGGGAGGGCGGAGCTGGTAGTCAAATTTCTGTGCGCATCGCGCCCTCTATTGGATGTGAGGGCTCCCAGCAATGTCTTGGAACTCAGTGCGACCTTGGCACCCTGACCGTCCATAGAGATTGTGTGGGCCGCCCCACCCCCAACCGCTATTTTCCCAGTAAAGATGCAGCGCGAGAGCCAGAGCTGAGGGCGGGGGCGGCGGGGGGCGGGAGTCAGCTGGGGGGAGCGGGGGGGACAGGGCAGTCTGAGGTGACCTGGCTGCCTCTTGTGCAGAGTCGCGGAGGGTTCCACAAGTTGGTTTGATCCCCACTTTGGCCGCCGGCATAAGGCTCCAAGGGGGCGGAAGCTGGGACCCAGACTGCACATCTCCACATGCAGTCCTCCACTGAGGCGGGAAATAAAATACCTGGCAGGGTCTCCAAAAGGAGAAAGGGAGGAAAAGGAGGGAGAAGGCACCAGGGCATGGCTGTAATCCTGAGATCTTGGATCCTGACCAGACTACCAAGGCCCAAAGTAGACAAATCTGTTATGCCTCAGTTTCTCTCCTTAGAAGATAGAAGTGGCTCATCGGGATGTTGGGAAAGTAACACACGTTTGATGTAGACCTAGCACGCATGAGGCCCTGGGTTAGACCCCACTACAACATAAACACAGTGGTGCACTCCTGTGACCCCAGCATTTTGGGAGAGATAGGAGATTCTGAGGTTCAAAATCATTCTTGACTATGTAGTGAGTTTGAAGCCAGCATGGGTTATAGGAAATCCATGCTAAGAAAAATACTTATCCGAGCTGGAGAGCTGGCTTAGTGATTAAAAGCACTGACTTAGAGGTCCCAGGTTCAATTCTCAACACCCACAAGGCAGCTCACAATTGTTTGTAACTCTAGTTCCAGGGGATCTAACACCCTCCCTTCACACAGGCAAAACACCAATGCACATAAAAAATAAACACCAGGAAAAAAAAAAAAAACGCCCCTTTGAGAGGGAAGCCTGTCTAGATGGGCGGTGGTGGCACACACCTTTAATCCCAGCACTTGGAAGGCAGAAGCTGGCAGATCTCTGAGTTTAAACCTAGCCTGGTCTACAGAGTGAGTTCCAGGACAGCCAGGACTACACAGAGAAACCCTGTCTCAAAAACCAAAACAAACAAATAAGTGGGGGGGGGGGTTGTCATTCTGTGAATGTCACCACCCCACCCCTTATGTCCCCCAGAGAATAGGATTGTGGGTGCTGGAGAGGACAGTGGTTATGGGAACTGTGGGCATGATCGGGGAAGTCGTAGACTGCTGGAGTTCCTGGCAGAGAAAGGGTTGGGGGTGGGTGGCTAGGAATGGACTCTGTCCACAGGTGAGGCTAGGAGATGGGTGGGATGCAGAAGGTTGAGGTCCAGTGCTGGGGTCACCCCACTCTTATGGTGTGTTCCTGGGTTCTATAAGAAAGCCAGCTGAAGGGCTGGAGAGATGGCTCAGCGGTTAAGAGCATTGCCTGCTCTTTCAAAGGTCCTGAGTTCAATTCCCAGCAACCACGTGGTGGCTCACAACCATCTGTAATGATATCTGGCGCCCTCTTCTGGTCTGCAGGCAGACACACAGACAGAATAGTGTATACATAATAAAGAAAGAAAGAAAAAGAAAGGAAAGAAAGAAAAAAAGAAAGAAAGAAAGCAGGCTGAGCAAACCATAAGGAGCACTCCTCCATGGGCTGTGCATCAACACCGCCTCCTTCCAGGTCCCTGCTCTGCTTGAGTTCCTGTCCTGACTCCTGCAGTGATGGGCTATGGTGCGGAAGTGTCAGCCAAGTAAACCTTTTCCTCTCCAATTTGCTTTTGCCTGTAGTTTCAGCACAGCAGTAGTAACCCTAAGTAAGAAGCCTCTTTGTCCCAAATTCTGTTCCCTTGCTGTTACAGCCTTTTTTTCTTGTCCCCAACCACTCGGGTTCTTGTAACACAGACTTCTTTCTAAAATAAAAAGATTACATTTGTGTGTGTGTGTGTGTGGTGTGTGTGTGGGGGGGGGCAGAGGACAATTTGCAGAAGTTCTCTCCTTTCACAGTGCGGGTCCCTGGGATTGAACTCAGGTCATCAGACTTGGAAGCAGATGCTCTTACCCACTGAACCGTCTCATTAGCCCTGACTCTTTTTTTCTTTTTTTAAATTGTTTTTTTTTTAAATATTTATTTATTTATTATGTATACAATATTCTGTCTGTGTGTCTGTCTGAAGGCCAGAAGAGGGCACCAGACCCCATTACAGATGGTTGTGAGCCACCATGTGGTTGCTGGGGATTGAACTCAGGACCTTTGGAAGAGCAGGCAATGCTCTTAACCACCGAGCCATCTCTCCAGCCCCTTTAAATTGTTTTTATTGAGCTCTACATTTTTCTCTGCTCCCCTCCCTGCCTCTCCCCTCCCCTTCAGCCCTCTCCCATGGTCCCCATGCTCCCAATTTACTCAGAAGATCTTGTCTTTTTCTACTTCCCATGTAGATTAGATCTATGTATGTCTCTCTTAGGGTCCTCATTGTTGTCTGGGTTCTCTGGGAATGCGAATTGTAGGCTGGTTTTCTTTGCTTTATGTCTAAAAACCACTTATGAGTGAGTACATATGATATTTGTCTTTCTGGGTCTGGATTACCTCACTCAATATGATGTTTTCTAGATCCATCCATTTGCCCACACATTTCAAGATGTTGTTATTTTTTTCTGCTGTGTAAAAATGTACCACATTTTCTTTATCCATTCTTTGGTTGAGGGGCATTTAGGTTGTTTCTAGGTCTGACTCTTTTCTCTAAAGCACAGACTGCCTTAGTCCGTTGGCTCTTCCGTGGCTTACCTCTGCTCCTAGAGATAATTCAAACATGCAGAGCCCCTGGTCAGAGCTCCTTCAACCTGTGCCTTACAGACATGTATTCTCTGTAGCTCTACCATCCCCTAGCTCCCATCAGACCATGTGTTCTGCGCTCCCCACCTTTGTTCACAGGGATGGTCCTTGCTTCCCATGCTTTTCCTCCCAGTTTTCCACCTGGTAAGTCCCCCCTCCCCAGTTCTTCAGACCTGGTTCTTATTGGCTCCTATACCAATGAAACTTCCCTGAAAAGTGGCGGCCCCCCAGCTCTTGTCATTGTATGGGTTGTTAGGGGTGAGGATGTAGCATCATCAAGAGAGTACTTGTCTAGCATGCCTGAAGCTCTGGGTTCCATCCTTGGCATTGCATAAACCAGATGTGGTGGTGAACACCTGGAATCCCAGGATCCAGGACACAGAGACAGAAAGGTTATGAGTTCAGGGTCATCCTTGGGTATTTAGCAAGTTTGAGGCCAGAATGAAATATATTAAGATGTTAGGCTCCAAAATAAATGAACAGAGCCAGGGAGATGGCTCAGTGGGTAAAGGTGCCAAGGCTGATGACCTGAGTCGGATCCCCAGGACCCACATGGTAGAAGGAAAGAAGTGATTCCCGTAAGATTCCTCTGGCCTCTACATGTGTGCCGTGGCGTGCTTTCCCCAGCACAAATACAAGAATAGAGAAAATAAAGAAAAGTGATTGCCATCAGTAACTTGACTGGTATATTTCATACTGCAGCAACCAGCCCACGAAAACCTGTCCTGTGGTGCTTGTTAACAGACCTGGCATATTTTTGGCTCAGTCACTTGGGTCACTTGATGACAGTTGACTTTGCTGAGCCTCATCTTTTCTCTCCCACTAACTGGGATAAAACCCACTTTGCTCCCCCTGAGTCCTTGCCATGGCCTACAGAGCGGGTCTCTTTCCCTGCTCCTCCTGCCCCTGCTCGCCAACCACATGGCTTCCTGACGCCTCCTGGCTTCTTTCTGTATTCTGCTGTTTTCTTCTTGGGATCTTCCAGCTCCTTTTCGGTGTCATTTCTGAGAGGCCCTCTGTGAGCACCGGCCCACTCTAAGCCATAGGCCTAGCTCTGTTTGGGCTCCTGTTCTGTCTGATTCCCTCTAGGACTCACCCTCACGGCACCTGGTCAACCTGTCAGCTCAGGTGCTTTTATAAAGCAGGGCTCTTGGAAGGTGGCTGGACTTGGTGTTAGGGCTGACCTCTTCGTCTCTTCTGCTTCTGGAAGCCCCATCACACAGGGCTTCTGTCTCCTGGTTCCTGTTTATAGTCTTTGCATTAAGCCTGGGCCCAGTCAGTCCCTGGTGGTCCTGAGGTCCCCCTCTCATTGTACTGTGTGCACCCGTACATGTGCAGGCCCAAGGCTGATAGGAACCATCCCCAATTACCCTTCTACTTTATTCATGAGGAAGGCTCCCTCAATCAAATCCAGAGCTCTCTGATATGGCTAGTCTAGCTATCCAGCTCTTGTTCCACCACCTTCCTGGACTGGAATTACACACAGGCTTTCAAGTCTATCTGGCATTTACATGGGTGTCCAGGAGATTCACTCTGACCCTCGTGATTATGTGACAAGCTTCAGCCACTAGCCACCCACCTCCAGCTTCACTAAGACAGGAATTTAAAAAGAGCCTGAAATTTTGCTCATGCTGTCAGCATCTCCTGGTCTAGAATGATCTGGTTAAACCCTAGAGACATGGAAAGGGCCAGGAGGGCACAGTGATACCCATAGATCTTTCTCAGGGGCAACATGGACTGGAAGGGGCCCAGGCTGAGTAGGATCTGCAGTCTAGTGAAGCCTCAGGTGTTCAAAGGGAAATCGCTCAGCTTCTTACTGGCCTGGGACTGGACCTTAGCTCCTCGTGCTTGCACAGTGCTGAGCCAGCTTCCCCAGCCCTCAGGAAAACTGAAAAATCAGTTTCCTACTAAAGACGACTGGACTTCGCACCAGCTGCTACGCCTGACCTGAGTTCCATCAACTTACATGGTAGAAGGAGAGAACCACTTCCTGCAAAGTCCTCTGACCTGTGCACATGTGCGCACACGCGCGCGCGCGCGCACACACACACATGCATGCACACATGCACATACGCATACACATGCCTATCTATCTATCTATCTATCTATCTATCTATCTATCTATCTATCTATCTATCTCTATCTACCTATCTGTTGTTGGGGTTTCTGTCCTGCCCTGCTCCTGCAATCGTTAAGTCCCAAAGAAATCACACAGAGGTCTACATTAGTTATAAACTGATTGGCCCATTAGCTCAGGCTTCTTATTAACTATTTTAACTTATATTGCCCATTATTCTTGTCTATGCTAGTCACGTAGTTTGGCAGTCACATCTTGCTTCTTCCTTGGCTGGGTCAGGACTGCAGAAAGCAGAATCCTCTTCCTAGAATTCTCCCATTCTTGTTGCCCTGCTTCTACTTCCTGCCTAGTTGTCCTGCCTATACTTCCTGCCTGGCTACTGGCCAATCAGCATTTATTTAAAATGTATTTGACAAAATACAGACCATTATCCCACTCTGTCTGTCTGTCTGTCTATCTATCATCTATCTATCTATCTATCTATCTATCTATCTATCTATCTATCTGTGGTGTTTGGGATTAAACTTAGGGCCTCAAGTGCTAGGCAGGCTCTGTCTTTTTGCTGTCTGTCTGTCTGTCTGTGTCTGTCTGTCTGTCTGTCTATTTATTTTGAGACAGAGTCTCTACATAGCCTGGCTGTCCCGGACCTCACTGTGTATACCAGGCTGGCCTTATATATACAGAGATCTGCCTGCCTCTGCCTTCTGAGTGCTGGGTAGTGTTAAAGGTGTGCATCACCACACACGGCATTTTTTTCTTTTCACTTTGAGACAGGCTCTTGGCTAAGTTTCCAGGCTTATCTTGAACTTATGATCTTCTCGTCTCAGCTTCCTAAGTAGTAGAACTACAGGCCTGGCTAAAATTATGGCCATTTGAATAACTATATATATATATATAATATATGTATATATATTATATAAAATGAGATAATCCTTAGGAAGACCTGCTAGCATTCCTCACTAACATTTTGGGGTGGGCACAGGCGAGGACAGGCGAGAGGCTCTAGGGGGTTGGATGCGTGTGCCTGGATGTCTGTGTGCACACGTGTAGGGAAGACAATGGTGTTGACAGGCTGGGTGAATGCCAACAGATGGCGCAATGGCTCAGAGAGTGAAGAACTTGCATCCAATCACGAGAACTGGACCACATCAGTGCTGAGTAGGCCTGAGGTCACTCCCATGGTTCAAGTCTTGGAAAGCAGAGCCAGGGGTCCCAGGAGCAAACTGGCTGGCTAGGCTACCCAGATTTTCAAGCTCTGAGTTTAGTTATGAGGCCCTACCTCAATGAATAAGTCTTGCTGGAGGTTTCTGTCCCACCCGGTCCTGCAGTCATTCAGTCCCAAAGAAACACACAGAGGTCTACATTAATTATAAACTGGTTGGCCTATTAGCTCAGGCTTCTTATTAACTCTTATAACTTATATTAACCCATAATTTTTGTCTGTGTTAGCCAGCAAGGCATTCTCATCTTGCTTGCTCTGTGTCTGGGTGACGAATGCAGACTGACTCTTTCCTCTTCCCAGAATTCTCCTGTTCTCGTCACACCACTTCCGCTTCCTGCCTGGCTACTGGCCAATCAGTGTTTTATTAAAACAATACAATATAAGTGACAGGGTACAGTACCATTGTCCCACAGCAAATAAGAGGGAAAGCAATTGAGGAAGACTTCTCACATCAGCCTTGGGCACACACACACACATACAAGTGCATACACACGTGCACACCACCCACATAGATATACAGACAAAGAAAAAGCATGGCATGGATGCTGGCGTGATGGCAGAGCTGGGGTTGCTGCTCATCCTGCCTATTTCCCACCTGACCTGGAGGTCTTGAACTTCCCTGGATCCTGTAGCCTCCATGAGTCAGTTGGGTTTCTCCGTGATAAGGAATTCTACCATGAATCTCTACCTCAGAGAAGCAGGATGGGCGTGGTTTGTGCTCACAGTCTCATGTGAAGGCTCGCACAGGTGAAATGCACTTGTGCTGAGCGTCAAGTACAGGGGTGAGGATGGAAGAGGAGGGAAGAAGCCTCTTAGCAACTCCATCTGACAGGTAAGAAAACGGTCAGGTCCGGAAATGCACAGTGATTTGCTGGAGGTCACACAGCAATGGCGGAACCAGCACTTATCTCTAGATCTTCCTGGCCGCAAGGCTAATGCTTTTGTCTCTCCAGTATGCCAGGGCATAAAAATAAAAATGTTTAAAACAACTTGAGCTTCATCTCCTTGACAGCATGGCATCGGCAGGCTTGCTTCTCGGCTTATTCTGCTTCCCTCAAATGATGGCTGGGCGTGAGCTCCTGGGCCCTCAGTGGGCTTTGACCAACTTTGAATGAGGCTCTGCCCTTAACTCTTTTTTTTTTTTTAAATGTAGAGGCTGGTTGGAGGGCTCAGACGTGAAGAGCACTAGTTGCTTTTGCAGAGGACTAGAAGTGGTGGCTTACAGCCTTGTCTTCTGGCCTCCACTGGCGCTAGGCATGAGGTACACACACACACACGTGGGCAAAACACACATACACACAAACACGTATTTTTAAAAGCACATGTAAAATCCACACAAAACATGCTGCTTAATTATTTTCAAAATGCACAATCCAGAAGTGGTTAGTTCATTAGTGGTGGTGCATGAACGCCACTGCCGCACCATCCCAGCGTGAACGCCACTGCCGCACCATCCCAGCGTGAACGCCACTGCCGCACCATCCCAGCGTGAACGCCACTGCCGCACCATCCCAGCGTGAACGCCCTGCTGCACCATTCCCGGGCTCAACAAACACTCAGCTTCCATTCCCTCTCCAGTGCTCCACTCCCAGCAGTCATCAGTTCTGTATCTGTGGATTTCTTCTTCTGGCCCTTTCATATAAAGGGAACCAGAAGGTAATGGCTTTTTGTGTCTGGATCCTTCTCTCTCTCTCTCTCTCTCTCTCTCTCTCTCTCTCTCTCCCTTCCTCCCTCTCTCCCTTCCTCCCTCTCTCCCTTCCTTCCTCTGCCTCCTCTTCTTCTATACAGGGGTTCTCTCCATAGCCCAGGCTATCCTGGAACTCGCTCTGTAGACCAGGCTGGCCTAGGACTCACCGAGATCCGCCTGCCTCTGCCTCCCTAGTGGGATTAAAGTGTGTGCCACCACACCTGGCTCCATTTTTTAAATTTAGTTTTTATTATAGCCACCCTAGTTGTTATGAAGTGGAATCTCACTCTGTGTGTGTATTTAGATTTGTTTTCTTTTTAGCTATGTATCTATGTGTGGGTAAATGCACACGAGTGTGGGTGCCCTGGGAGGCCAGAAGTGGGTGTCAGGTCTTCTGGGACTGGAGTTACTGGCAGTTGTGAGCTACCTGATGTAGGTGCTGGGAATCAAACTCAGGTCCTTTGCAAGAAGCAGTCCATACATTTTTTTATTTTATTGAGCTCTACATTTTTCTCTGCTCCCCTCCCTGCCTCTCCCCTCCCCCTTCAATCCTTCCCCAAGGTCCCCACGCTCCCAATTTACTCAGGAGATCTTGTCTTTTTCTACTTTCTAATTCCCATGTAGATTATATCTATGTAAATCTCTCTTAGTGTCCGCATTGTTGTCTAAATTCTCTGGGATTGTGGTTTGTAGACTGACTTTCTTTGCTTTATGTTTAAAAACCACCTATGAGTGAGTACATGTGATAATTGTCTTTCTGTGTCTGGGTTACCTCATTCAAAGCAGTATATACTTTTAACCAGTGAGCCATTTCTCTTGTTCCTCACCATAGCTTTATTTCATATTTATTTATTTACTTATTTATTTACTTTTGAGAAAGGACCTTACCACATAGTTCTGGTTAGCCTGGAACTCGGTATGTAGACCAGGCTGGTTCTGAACAGAAAAATCCACCTGCCTTTGCCTCCTAAATGCCGGGATTAAAGGATTGCATCGCCACGCCCCCCCCCCCCCCGTGGTTTTAATTTGCATTTAGTCCGCCACCATCTTTGCAGTTAAGCAAAGCTGCCCCACCCCCCACTCATGCCTCAGTTTCCTCTCTTCAACTTGGTGCTACACACGACCGTGGGAGAGTTAAATCTTGTGAAGGATTTAACATCACGTCAGACACACAGCAGGCACGGCTCCCAAGGCAAGCTTAATGGCCCTCGATCTTGTGAGCTACTTCCGGAGGCTGGCAGCCCAAGTTAACAGGAGCTCCTCTTTGCTTGGCGGTCCCATCCTCTTTCAGAAGCACGCGGGACGCCACAGGGAGCTTATGCAGTATGAGTCGGGCTGACATTTATGAGGGCCGTAGATCTCTCCCACCTCTGTTCGGTTTCCATTCCCTCTGTAGTCCTGTGACTTCCTCCTGAGAGCGCTTCAGACTACTCAGCTACTGCCGCATAGTGGGCAGTCTTGGAAGTGCATCTTTCCCTTCTCCCTTCCTTGGCGTGGGGACAGCCCTGAGACAGAACAGGGATCAGTTAATTCTGTTCTGCAACTGCACTCTTGACGGCCTCTCCCTTCCTTCTCTGCTGCTCCACATCCCTTCCAGTTTTCCAAGGAGCACCCCCAAAATCACAAAGCCAAGTGTCCTCAGTTCAGAATCTTCTTCGGGGGGGATCTGGTGCAAGACGTAGAGCACCCACTGTGTGTCGCACTTTGTGCAAAACGCTGAGATAGACAGAAGAATGGGTTGTTCTTCCAGCCTCGGCGCTCAGGGCTTGGCTGGGCTGATTCAAAGCAGCAGTAATACCAGGAGGCTGCGTTGCTGTCACTGTGCGCAGGCGCAAGGCTGTACACTTGCGGTACATGACCTTTTTTTGAACCACCTAACAGCTCCTTAACAGAAAACTAAAGCCCTGCGAGGTCAATATTTTGTTGAGGGTTGCATGGCCTGAAACTGGGGGCAACCACCAGTGCCCCTTTAGAATGCCTCCTCTTGATAGAGAGCTACGCACAGATCCACCAGCGGATGCATGTAGCAGAGGAGAGAGGGTGGCTCTCCAGGCCACTATGGGACTAGTAGAATGGGCTTTCACCAGTGCTTTGCAAACTTCTGTGAATGACTGGTTAAGAGAGAAGTGGGGCTAGAGAGATGCTTCAGTAGTTAAGAACACTCCATGCTCTTCCAAAGGACCTGAGTGTGGGTCAGCAGGCTCACAACTGCTTGTAATTTCAACTCCAGGGGACCTAACACCTTCTTCTGGCCTCCGGGGGGAGGGGGGCACCTCCAATCCCCTGCCTCTCCAGAGAGGGGAAGGCAGGCTGCCTGGGTGGGTGTCAGTAGGGCACTCACCCCTGTGAAAGATTGCTTCCAAGATTTCACAGTAAACCGGCCTCAGCTGTTGCCACAGCAACGGAGCCCCCCTGGGCAGACAAGGTGATGGTGTCCCAGGTGTCCTGAAGGCACCACCACTAGTCAGACCCCTTGGGGCAGAGGCCCTCCTTTCATCACACCACCAGTCAGTCTCTAGGAATCAAAAGTTCCTGATACATACAGGCTGCTGAGCGAACATGTATGTCTGGGTGATTAGGTGAAAGCCGCCTGCTGCAAACGTCCACACGGCTCTGTTCTTCCCAAACTGAGTGACTGCAGGGAAGTTGTGCATCCTCTCTGCTTTGGGGAGACGTCTGCTGAATGGGGAACACGCTGCCACTGGCCACAGGACTTGTGAACTAAGTGAGACACTATTGAGAGCAGATAGAATAGCTAAAGCGTCATTCTCTTTAAAGACTTGAGTTCAAGCTGAGCGGTGGTGGCGCATGCCTTTAATTCCAGCATTCGGGAGGCAGAGGCAGGAGGACCTCTGTGAGTTCAAGGCCAGCCTGGTCTACAAGAGCTAGTTCCAGGACAGCCTCTAAAGCTACAGAGAAACCCTGTCTCAAAAAAACAAAACAAAACAAAAAAGACTTTAGTTCAGTCCCCAGGATCTATATGGTGGAAGGAGAGAACTAACTCCTCAGAACTGCCTTCTACAAACTGCTCCCTCTCCACATACAGACTAAATAAATAAATAAATAATACAGACAAAAGAAATACAAATGAAGTGAAGTGAAAGAAAGAAAGAAAGGAAGGAAGGAAGGAAGGAAGGAAGAAAGAAAGGAAGAAAGAAGAAAAGATAACAAGGGCCCTGCCACCCCCACCCCAGCCCTCCCTTCCTGGTTGCATCTGTCCACACAGAGCCCCTTGTGTTTCCTGACTGGAACCTTGTGCAGCAGGACCTAGAAGGATCGAAGGGGTGTGGTGGTCTCAGGGATACCACCCTACAGTAAATGAGGACCCTGTGCACCAGCCTGTGGGCTCTGTGGAGGTGGACAGTGTTGGCCTGGTGCCCTACACCTGTGCGGAACCCAGCTCCCTCCTTCCTGCCTGTGTGACCTTGGCAGGTCCTTCTCCAGGTCCTGGTGACTTTTACAAGCTCTTAGTAAACAAACGGTGCTTCATTTGATCCTCAGCTCACCTGGTGCTTGGAGTCCTGGTGGAGGCGGCTGCCAGGAGCCAGGAGCTGGTGTGGGAGGCTGGGGCGGTGGCTTTCACTGAAGGACCGTGGCTGGGGGCATTTCCTGTTTCGGGCAGGTGCTGTTGTTTGAGAAGCCAGGGCCACGTGCAGGGCAAGGCCCAGAACAAGGGCCACACCTACTGAGGCCTGTTCCAGCCTGGAGCCTCTTGGATCCAGTAACAGGGCTCAGTCCCAAGCTTCAAGGTCCCTTCTTGAAAAGAAGCAGGAAGCTGTGGCAATATCGTTTCAGGGGCCTCTCTACAAACTTTGGTGGTGGGGGGCTCCCTGAAGGGGGCTCCCTGTTCTGAGATTAATCTGGTTTCCCCACCCAGCCTCCCCCAGCTCTAGATTATTTTGAAGCATGCCTGAGACAGGTTAGTATTCCACAGATACTTCATTTCTATCTATAGTAAGGACCCATCTAAAAGGGGGAAAAAGATCATCTTAACTACAGGAGCTTGTGACCCGGGAGCTGCTCGCCTCCCGTTTTTCCCAGCATGGCTCCTGAGGTCATAAAAGGGGCTCTGAAATGAATAGTTCCACTGTGTGTCAGGTTGACTTTGCCCAAGGTGGTCCCTTCTCCCCAGCCTGTGGAGGAGCAGAGGGAGAGGTGACTGCTGTGGGCAGCCTGGTGCATGCCCCTAGTGACTGTAGCTCCTGCTTCTGCCTGAACCTGTGCTGAGCACCTGGGGGACTCTTGCTCCCTTGTGGGCCTCAGGTGCAGTATTAAGTTGGCTCAGGCGATGGCACCTTCCACTCTTCTGGTTTTGTTTATTCTGTGTGGATGCACACAGACAGACAGACAGACAGACGGATGTATGTACTCACATACACACATACACAGAGACACAGACACACACACACAGACACAGAGAGACAGACACACAGAGACACAGGCAGGTAGGCAGGCGCGCGCACACGCACACACACACACACACACACACACGGGTGCATTCCTGGATGGGATGTTCTTGATCACTCCACTTATTTTTTTTTTTTTTTTTTTTTTTGGTCTGAGTACTCTATCTGCATGTGTGTCTGCAGACCAGAAGAGGGCAGCAGATCTCATTATAGATGGTGTGAGCCACCATGTCCTTCCTGGGAGTTGAACTTGGGTCCTTTGGAAGAGCAGCCATCTCTCCAGCCCCTCCACCTTCTTTTAAGAAAAAATTTATTTTAATTTATGTGTATGGGTGTTTCGCCTTCTTGTATGTCTGTGTACCATGTTCGTGCAGTGTCTGCAGAGGCCAGAGGAGGGTGCAGACAGAGGGTGGAGTTACAGACAGTTGTGAGCTGTCTTGTGGGTGCTGGGAATGGAACCCAGGTCCTCTGCAAGAGCAGTCACGAGCCATTTCTCCAGCCCCACTCCTAACCTTTTTTTTTTTTTTTTGACAGAATCTCTCATTGAACCTGGAACTTGCTAGACTGGCCAGTAAGTTCCTAGATCCCCCATCTGTCACCTCAGTGCTAGGATTACAGGGTCTGCTTCTTTAATTCTTTAAAAAAAAAATGCGTGTGTGTGTGTGTGTGTGTGCGCGTGCGTGTGCACAGGTGTCCATGGAGATTACGGGCACCTGATATGAGTGCTGGGAACTGAACTTCGGTCCTCTGGGGGAGCAGTATGTGTTCTTAGCTGCAGAGCCGTCTCCCCACCCCCTGAGCCTGGTTTTTCTGTTAGTGCTAAGGATGTGACCTCAGGCCTCTGCAGCAAGCCTTTGCCCACTGAGCCTTCTCCCTACCCAGTGTGTTTGTTCATTCCGTCCTTTGCTCGTATCTTTCGCTGCTCCTTTTTGAGCCGAGACCTTTCTGTCTGTGTGGCTCCTGCCAGTGGGTCCGGCTATTTTCCAAACATCTATTATTATCTTTTATACTTTGGTAAATGCCATTGTGACATAGTTACTCCCATCCTATTGCTGCCTTTCCCCCAGGATGGGTACCCCATTTTCCTTGCCCACACCTCACCCCAAATAAGCTGCTTCTGAATATCCTGGCAATGAAATCACAATGCAATTGCTGGGTTGCAGGGCCCTCGGGTGCTTAGTCTACTTAGGCTGGCCAACACAGGGCCAGCGTGGCTGCCCAGCATACCCTGACTCCCACAGCCTTCTGACTCCTCTGCCCCTGCCAGTCTCTACCAAAGCTGGGCTCATTCTGCTGTCTCACTCACCTACCAGAGGTAAAGTGGTGTTTGGTG
This sequence comes from Arvicola amphibius, assembly GCF_903992535.2. NCBI lineage: Eukaryota > Metazoa > Chordata > Mammalia > Rodentia > Cricetidae > Arvicola > Arvicola amphibius. The sequence continues at coordinate 72,007,224 of NC_052055.2, read as the reverse complement.
GCTTTAAGTGACTAGGACAGGGGCTCCCAGGGTCCCCGCGTCTTTCTTCCTCTAACAGAGTCACCAAGAATTTCATATGTAGTCCAGGCTGACTTCAAACTCATGACAATTCTCCTGCCTTAGCTGAGTGTTGGGATCATACATGTGAGCGAGCCTAGCTGACTGGCACTCCTCCCTGTGTTTATTAGCTTTGGAGTTTTGTGTCCTTCCTTCGCAAGTCTGTCCATCATCTTCGCTTTTGGGGTAGGATCTCTGTCCTCTTGTTAATCTGCAGAACCGGCCTAGCTGTCTACTCTAGATGTCACCCTGGGTTCATTCTGACCCTTTGAGCATCCACTGTCCTGTCGTCTTCCGGCACTTTGAAATCTGACTCCTCTCCCGCCTGCAGGCTCCTCAGGAGTGGACTCTCACAGAGGCCCTTCTCGATCTCTGCCCTTTTGCTAAATGCCAGGTGTCAGAGACAAGGTACAGCCTGCACCAGGAACTGCTCTTGACAAGGGCAGGCCAGGGTGGCAGGACAGTGCTCAGCGCCCCAGCTCGCCTAGCGTGGTCAGAGCTGGCTCTGCATACTCCCGCTAGTTTGACCATTTTGTCAGATCTGGTCTACAACTTGACGAAGACTCTATAGTTAGCGCAAAAGCTCCAGGCGGCTCTTTAGTGCGGGGAGGGCTCATTTCTTTAGGCTAGGGCTCAGCTGGGCCACACAGCAGGATTTGCTGGCCAGGGTGGACTTTCCCAGAGAGGAGTCTTCTGCATTAAACACCAGAGTTCCCCAGGCCTCAATAAGGACTTAGTGGGAGCCTTGGGGGGAAATGGGGCCTGAGCTCTCCCCTGTAGTGTCCGGAACTGCGACTTCTATGCCTTTGTCCTCTCAGGCTTCAGGAGGCGTTGCCATTGTCCTGTTTCTGAATGGGACAGACTGCCTGGCAGACGCTGGGAGATGGTTTGCTCGGCTGACCTGCCTCTCTCTTAACTCTGAGTGACCTTGCGTGAGGCCTTTCTCTCTGGGCCTCACCCCCTTCCGAACACCATGTTCAAGGCTCTCTGGAAACCTCTGGAAGGATGCCAGGATGGTAGTGGAGGGTCTTCACCCTGGCACACCATGCAAGGATGAAAGTGACTAGGACAGGGGCTCCCAGGGTCCCGGCTCCAGGCTCACGAGTCCTCTCGGAAGTACAACCCTTCCTCATGCCCCACCCCCCAGCTTTGACTTGCTAGGCCTGAGCACTTTCCACCCAGGACCTCCCTGTTCTTCCCACTTGCAAATGACACTGGGACTGTGTAGGGGTGTGGCCCAGTGAGCCCCAGCCACCAGGTCAACTCAACAACTCACCTAGCCCTGAAGCAGCAGCGCAGGGATCTGCTTGCTGGAGTCCTCATGTCCTCTTTCCCTTGGGGGAACCCCAACATCCTTGGGCTAGATCCTCTCCCCTCTTCTCTAATCCAAACCACAAGCCGGCAAGGACCCTCCACTTCTTGCTCACCCAACACCTTCCCTGTCCCACCCTCCCGATCCTTACTGAACTTCTGCTTCCCTCCATCCTTCGGCCCTGTTCCCTATGTCCCTGGGATGCCAGCAATGGCTGCTGTCACCCAAAGCCAGTGACAGTCCTCTGCAGGACCTGCCCTGCAGTGTGCTGACCTCTGAGGCATCCCACACCTGATCCTGAGCAGGACATCCTCCAGGGCCCAGAAAGCCCGGCGCACTGGGCCTTGGCAGCTGGCCTGGCACATGCCTGACATGGCCCGTCTGAAGGCGATGTGTCTGCCCTGCTGGAAACATCTATGTTATCAGAGGGGAGTGAAGGGGCTGGAACTCTTAGCTCCTGGGACGTGCGGAAACTCATGCCCTGGAGTGCGTGCACATGCCTCTGTGTGTGTGTGTGTGTGTGTGTGTGTGTGTGTGTGCACGTGCAGCTGTGTGCTCCAGGCCACTGTGATCCCGTCCCCGAGCAGGGGTGGGAGGTCCACATTCCCCACTCTGCTCAGTTCCTCATTCGAACACTGTATGGGGTTCCCCTGCGCATGGTCTTAGCCACTTCTCATGCTGGACCTGCTTCCTCTACTGGATGATGACACAGGGCTTGCTCCCTGTGTCATGGTTCCAGGTGGGGATGTTCTGGGGACACCTGGTCTAGCCAGCCCGAGACCTTGTTGCAGAGCCTTTGGGGGAGCTGGGGAGCACCTCCATCAAGGCCCCTGCCCTGCCCTGTCCTGTTTCATCTCCTGGGTGTTACATTCCACAGTGGAAAGCGATCCTCCATCCTCACTAGGATTACAGACAGGGCTGGCCTGGGCTGCCCTGGGAATGCAGAGGCCAGCCTTTCTCACACGGCTCTCCTCCTTCTGCAAAGGCACGGGCAGGGGGTGATACATACTGGTGCACCCCAGCTTGAGGACCTCTGTGGTGGGGGCTGGGTAGTCTCTGTCACCCTTGTTTCAAGGAGGTTGACACTTTGGAGACGGAGGGGACCACGTGCAGGTGTCCGTAATGGGCTCTTTCAGGGAATGGCTGGGGTCTAAGCCCTTGGATCTTGGGATGCCTGACCTTCTCTGCCCCTTTACTTCTGCTCTGACCCCCTCCCTCAGGTTGAGGCCCTCATTCCTACTAAGCCGGGGATTTCCGCAGGCTGAGCCAACCGCCTGACCCTAATTATGGTGCTTCATCCTGTTAGGGTTAAGCTCCTTGTGGCCTTCCCTCCCCCACTCTAGAGGCTAGGCCTAAGGTTAAAGGCTAAGAAGGCTCGAGCCTGCCATGGTACTTCTAGAGAGGGCTGACTGGTGTCCCCCTGGGGTTCCTGTAGAAGAGGAGACCACTTATCCTATGGGTATGGGCCAACAGGTTAAATGGTTTCCCTGGAGAGGCCTAGGAATGGGCTGTTCTGGGGCACTGGCATCTGAAGGATGCTGCTCTGAGGGTCTCTGTACTGAGAATCACTGAGAAAGATTCAGAACAATCTCCTGCCTCAGTCCTACCACTACTGACTGCTATTTCTCTATTAGTCAGGACTGGGCAAGCATGGCTGGTCAGAAACCCTGCACAGTCATATCGAAGAGACTGGCGCTCGGTGAATGGCAGACCCATAGTGCAGGCCACTCCACGAGCTGGGACATGAAGTTTCTAAGCCCCGGGGCGGGTCATTTCCTCTTGCCCTCCTCTGTCTCCTGGAGACTTCTTGCCTGGTTCCCTGTTTGTTGAGTGTGATTTCTACCCATTCCATCTGTGTGTTGAGAAGCGATGTGACTCGGCATATCGCTTGCCTCTATGTGTCTTGTGGTATCAGTGTAAGAAGTAAGCATGGGGAAGGTTAACTAGTCCTGCTTCTTGTCTGGGATGGGGACTATAACAGCAGGGGCAGTAGTGCAGACACTTCTGGATCACCCCCCCCCCCCCCCCCCCCGGACACACCACAATTCGAAGGAACTGGAGTTTTGGAGCCAGAGTCTCCTGGCCGACTTGACTTGCCGGAGGGCTCTGCAGTTATAGAAATGACCACTAGGTGTCAGCCTCAGCTCATACTTGAAGTGAGACTGTGCCGCAAGGGGCTCCTAGTTGGAACTGTCCCTTTAGGGAGGTGATGAGTTTAGAGCCGTGGCATAGTCCGCTGGGCTGGGCAGGCAGTTGCTGCAGCAAGATTTTTGCGGTGACTCACCTTTCCCAGGACCCAGATGACCTGGCTAAGAAGCTCAGTTTCACTTCAGATTTTGATATTGAACAGTTTGTCATGTCTTCTCTATCCCTGGATATACACCGGTTCCTTAGTCAGCACCTGCTGCACACAGAGGCAATATTCTTACAGGATGACCCCTGACCCCCGCGTGCCAGATCCTGTACACACAGTAGGTCAGCCAGTATCCACAGCAACACTGTACAATAGGCATGGTGGTTAGCCCACATTACAAGCGAGAAAACAGAGGCTCGGAAATGTCCCCCACTTAAAGGAGGGCTGGAGCCAGATTTCCCCCACTGCAGGTAGATTTCTGGAGTTCTGTAGGCTGTCACGCTGAGGCAAGCCTTCTGTAAGGTTGGGAGTGATATGGTAGGTGACATCCTTTATAGTTAAGCTCTTGGTGTACCCATGAGCCCAGCGAGCAGAAGAAGAGGCTGTGCTTCTTGGAGTGGGTTTGGGGGTGCCAGGTGTCCTGCACAGGCAGGCTGGGAGACTCTCCTGCCCGTGCCCTCCTTTGAGTAATCTCCCCACCTCAGGGTCATTTCAGTTTCTTCCTGTCACTTCCACAGATGGACTTTGTTCCCTTACCACTCTGTCCCTGACACCTGTTCATTTCCAGGCCATATATGAAGATGGACTAGACACACCACTCCCACATCTCCTCACCTGAAGCTGGGACCAGTGACTCCTCCAGGCCGCTTGAGTTTGTGTCCTAGAGTTAAAAGTTTCGGGCATACTTACAGCTTAAGTTTTTGTTTGTTTTTTTGAGACAGGGTTTCTCTGTGTAGCCCAGGCTGTTCTGGAACTTGCTTTGTAGACCAGGTTGTCCTCGAACTCAGAGATCTGCCTTCCTCTGCCTCCTGAGTGCTGGCATCAAAGATGTGTGCCCTTATGCCCAGCAACTTAAATATTTTTACATTGCTTTTCTTTGTAATATCTTTATGCTAAATGAAAATGGGGCTGAGATGGGCTATTGGAAAATGCATAGGTGTTCCAGGACTTTCTTCCAGTATGCATGTACTGTTCACATATCCATTCCTTACTAGAAACTGGGGGTACGGGCAGTTTGGTCCCACTCAGGATGACTGCCTTGTCCACCTCTTGTCTCCTAACTGGAGGGAGAAACCTCAGGTGCCACAGAGGGGAAGTGTGAGCAGGGCTATGTCTCGGGGTGGGACGGGACAGGGATGATCTGGACAAGAGCTGACTCTTATTTTACATTTCTAATGCTGACCATGAGCGCTCATTTCTGCTGTTGCGGGTGATACAGAGCCAGGACACCATGTCCTAGACTAAATCAGATTCCATGTGCTTTAGACAGTTTTAGTTCATTTTCAATGGTTAAGCTTCTCACACGGGACGCTTTGGAAACACCCTCTCAACTACATACATGAAGGACCAGGACAGAGACCAGCTCTGATAGACTCTCATTTTCCTCCTGGACACGAGGTCTCTGAGTCCCCACTGCCTGGGCAGGCCCTTCTGCAAGAGCCAGCACTTGGGGACTTCTAAAAGGAATTGTAGGAAAGAAGGGGTGGAGGTCACATCTGAGGTACATTAGGGACCCCCCACCCTTGGGCCCACTTCCTCAGAACAAGACTCTTTCCCCCAACCCTGGACAAAATGACTTGTAAAGGATTTGTCTGCCATCAAGAGTGGCTGCCAGGATGGTGGCCATGACGGCCGGCCCAGTTGTGGGTGCCTTTGTGCGTTCTGACTGGGTGTCTGTGTCTGCAGTCACTAAGCGCTTGTTCTGTGGGGTAAGGGGTGTGGGGGCGGGGGCACGGCCTGTAGCAGGGAGGTACGTGAGGCTGGGCACGAACAGCCTCACCCACCAGTCCTGCTCTTGCCAGGTACGACCAGCTGCTTCGGACAAATGCCTACCGCCTCCTCCCTTCCCTGGGCACGGCCAAGCCAGGGGGCAAATGACTTGGCTGGCACCTCCCTCACTTGGACCCACTGGGGCAGAGCCAGCTCACCTGGGGCGCAGGCAGGATTCCGTGCTGGTGGGTGCTCTGCCAACCTCCCCCTTTCCCCAGACTCCCAGTGGATAGGCTGGGGAAGGGGCACTGACCAAGAGACAGGCCCCCTTCTGTCCCTTTCTGTAGATGGGTCGAACTGGGCACAGGATGCTTGATGGATAGAGAGGACAGTTCTCTGTTGAGGGCCCAGGAAATGATTTCCATGCAAATGAGATGCAAACTCCTTAATGAGTTTGCAATTAGGAGTCCAAGCCTGCCAGGCCCGGGCAATGCCTTTGGGTTTTATGAATGGGCCCGGGCCGGGAGGGGGAGGCGGCGCGCCGGTCCGCCCCCACAGCTCCCTGTCTCCGCGCCCGCGACATGCCGCGCCGCACGTTGCTGCCTCACGGCCCGCCGCAACTTGGCCGCCCGCCAGCGGGTCAGCTGCTCCGGACGGCGCGGGAGGCTGTCGGCCAGAGTCCCCGCCACGCTGCCTGCCGGCGTCGCGTTGGGGCCCGAGGACACTCCCCCTGGGGCCGGGTTGGGGCTCTGTCCTCCGGCGCCCCTTTCCCCGTTATGGGAATGGCTTCCTGCAGTTGGACGAGCAAAGTTAGCCTTTGGGATGGGAGAGCACTGGCTCCCAACTTGTAGGACTGTGTGTGTGTGTGTGTGACCTTGGGAAGGTGTAAGCAAAGGTGACCGGAGAGGGACTAGTTTCCATCCTAGAATCCCTGCATCTCCCTGGCTTCCTTTTAAAGCTGATTCCCTCCACCCCAGGGCACCTGCATTTTTGTGTACAAAGCTGCCCCGGTCTGCTCTTGGCCTCTTAAGTGGGTGCACGTGCAGAGGTCAGCGGTGGCCCCAACAGAGCCTCACCAGATCGCCGGTGTAGAACCCTCTTTCCCCAAAGCTTTCTCCCCTCCCCCGCTGCTTTCAGAGTAGATTAACTAATTACCTCCAATTAAAGCGCCCAGCTCTCTGTTCCTCCTGCGTCCAACCCCGCCCCTGGGAGCCTTCCCAGGCTGTCTGGGTCTGGAAGGGGACCTGGCCACTTAGGTGGATCAATGAATCGGTTAAGTAAGGGCACCACAAAGGAAGCCCCGTGTCACGTGCTTTATGAGGAGTGGTGCGGACAGCCTGGCCCTCTGGCTTTGTCAGCTGTGGACTAGAAGTCTGGCCTGGGCCTCAGGCCCCAATGCCTGCGAAGGTCAAGAGCGGTGGGCGCCTCGAGGTAAGACATGGATGAAGGGTCTGAGGACCAGAGAAGCAACTGTCAGGACAGGTCCCACCAGCCCTCGGGCCTTCCTCATGCAGCACTCAGGGACAGCCAACTCCAAATGTCCCTCCTCTCTCTAACCTTGTTCCCTCCCGCCCCTTCTAGGTTCTCTTCTGCCCCACCCCTCAGTGGCCTCAGCACTAGCCCAGCCCAGTCCATCCCAGGCCCCGCCCTGACCCCACGTGTGGTACGTGAGGGAAAGGATACCTGGCACCGGAGGTAGGACGATGGGCTGTGACCCAAGTCTCACCTCTGGACAAGCTGGCCTGTCTTGGTCAGGCAAGCTCATGCCAGGCTGTGACTCAGGACCTAATTCTGCCCTGAGTGCTGCCATGGCAGGGATCTGGGCTTGGAGCTCTTGAGTGTCTGCGAAGGGAGGGTGAGACAGCTGCTGCCAGTTGCAGGCTTCCATTTTGGGGTACTCTCTCTCTAAGCTCCTAGGTTCAGAGTATCAGACTTGGCATTCCAGCATATTACCCTGGTAGGAGGTGGCAGGGAAGGCCCTTTGACAGGCACAGGAGCTTCATGGACAGAGGTCAGAAAGTGCCGTTTCTGGGCTGTCAAAAGCCCTGTTTGCCAGCTTGCTTACCCACTAGGCCCAAGTAAAGATGGTCACGACTTCCTCACGTCTAGGGATACGTCCTAATATATGCTTGGGCTATTGAGGGGGGAGCTTAAAGCTTTCCCTTGTTTCTTTGCCCCTTGTCCCCTTCCCCAGACTCCCTTAAGTACATCTGCAGGACTTTGTTCTTTCCTGCACTTTGCATTGGCCAGCAGAGGGCGCTGCCTAAGGACCGGGGCCACTAGGGAGATGGGCGAGAATCCTTCCTTGTGTGGGGCTAGTGAGTCGTCCAGTCTCTCTCTCTCTCTCTCTCTCTCTCTCTCTCTCTCTCTCTCTCTCTCTCTCTCTCTCTCTCTCTCTCTCCTCTCAATCGTCTTCTCGAGTCTCTCATCTCCTCTCGTCTCTCTCGTCTCTCTCTCAGTGCCATCTCTCTCTATCGTCTCTCTCTCTCTCTCTCTCTCTCTCTCTCTCTCTCTCTCTCTCTCTCCTCGGAGAGAGAAGAGATATGAATGAACCCTGGGAAGTTTGCCTTTCTTTTCTTTCTGGGGATCTAGACTTAACCAGTCAGTAGAGGGTTAGAAGTTAGACCACAGGATGAACCCAGGTGGCTTTGGGCAGGAAAAGGAAGTTGAGGGGAGCCACCATCTCCTGTTCTTGCACCTTGAGTGGGCAAGATACACTGGAGGTGGCCAGCTTTCCTTCCCTGACCTTGGAAGAAGGGCCTGGAGGGGCTGCACCGAATAGCTGTGTCCCACCCTGTGGGAGGGACTGCTGTCGACATCTGTGCCACATCTGGGATGCTGGCAAGATAGCTCAGGGGTTATAGGATTCGGCTCTTGGCGGTCTCTCACCATTACGGTCCCAGGAAGCCCTTTGTAGACAGGTACACACCTGCTACAAGGGTACTTAGTTATAACACCGTAACACCACTGAATTCCTGCCGACTCAGTCGTCCTGGGCAGCAGTAGGCTCCAGAGACCTTTCTGTGACTGTTTTTGGGGGAGGGTGATGCTGGCCTTTTCCACGCGGAAATGCTGGCACCTCTGTCCTGGGGTCCATTTTGCTTCCAGATGGGTGGGAGGGAGGAGGGGAGCGAGGCTGAAGCACCTTTCGAGGGTCTCTACCCCATGGCAGGCCGAGTGGGGAAGGGGTTACAGTTGGGTCGAGTCACACAAAAGCTTCACAATGTGGTTGGGACAGAAAGCGAGGGAGGGAACAGCATGGGTCGTTCTTTCCTGAGTCTGGGGTTCTGGGTTACAGGAGGGGAACAACACCGAGGGGGTGAAAAAAAAAAACCTCTGGATCACCTCCCTTCCAGGAATCCCGGGAAGGGAGCAGGAGGATGACCGGAATGGTCTTGCAGAAAGGAGTTGGCGGGGGAGGTGGGCCCGGAGCAAGCACGGAGCCCACCCGGACTGTCGCCCTGGTCGCCCTGCTCGGGGGGGTGGGGGGGGGGGACCTGGCCCCTCTTCCCAGCCCCTTCCCCGCTGGCGCGGCGCGGCCCCTCCCCCCAGGCCGAGCGCCGCCTCCCCCTCCTCTCCTCCCCTCCCACCCCGCGCTGCAGCTGCTGCCGACGGCCCATTCTGCACGTAGCGAATGGAGGAGCCGCACAAGGGAGGCCTCGAGTGCGCGCGCGCGGGAGCCCGGGCCCGCGCGGGCGGGGGAGCGGAGGAGTGCGCGTGTGCGCGGCGCTGCATCCCGGAGCGCGCGCGCCAAACTCCGGAGCGCGCGGTTTGTCCGCGCGCGGCTGCGGGGCTGGTGATGCTCAGCGGTAGCCACCAGTCCCTCTTCCAGGGTCCCTCCGCACACGCTACTTCCTTTCTAGCCAGCGCCACCTCTAGCCAGGCCCCTTAAATCTCCCACCCCAATTGCCCTTTCCCTGGCGCATAGTAGGCCATTCTTGTGGGGCGCTGGGATGCTTCGATTGGCTCGCCTTCCTTGTCCACGGGGGTCATTGCTCTATAGTACACCAGGTTCTGGGCTGGGAGCTGAAAGAGGGCTGAAACCGCTGGTCCCTGGCAATAAGAGATTACCACTGTCCCTCCAGGAGCGCTCATCTTGGAGGCCCGCATCCTTCCACTTGTGGCTGCCTGCACCTAAGGCAGGTCCCATGAAGCCCCTGTAAGGGTCTGCGGAGGTAAAACACAGAGGGTTTGACCTCTCTTTCCTCTGATAGGACCTCCCAAGGGAGTGCCTTCTCCAGTTACTTCCTCCCTCTGTATGTCACCTGCACAGCTCCTACTCCCTCGGGTGTCCAGGATCTGGCTGGGCTCTGCCCACACTGCTGGCAAGGGTGTGTTAGGGTGACCATAGTCTGTTCTGGGAGCGCAGGGAGGCTATAACATGAGGTACTCTGAGTCCTGGGGCACCCTCCCCATTTCCTTAATCCCCTATCTCAGAACCTGACAGGTAAATAATCTAGAATTTGTCCTTTTCCAACATGGTTGGCGTCTCGCTCCCTCCCTCTGTCACATGCCGCTTTTGTGAGGGCTTGCCTAGCTATGGGCCCTTGGCAAGGCAGGTGAAGGAGCTTACAGAGGGATGTTTGACTAAAACTGGCTGCTTTGGACCCTCTTGAGGGTGGCAGTAAGGGTGGGTTTGTTCAGAGGCCTGCGGGGGGTGAAGGTGGCGGAGGGCTCTTTGTCTCATGCTCACTTGACTGCGCCTAAGTTGTCTGACCTCTCCGAGCCTCTGTTTCAGGGACCATCAGAAACAGGTAAAGCTCAGCATCTTTCTCACTGTTTTCGTTGGCTCAAGGGCTGAGAGCATTTCCCTTAACTCTTATTTCCATGGGCAGAATGTAAAATGCCAGCGCTGGCAACACCTTGGAATTCTGAGGTGGGTTTTCAGAAAAGCTGTAGAGCCTAGCTGCTTGTCATGTGTATGTCATCGTCCAAGAATGAGCCATTCCATACTAGTTTCCAGACATTAATATCTGAAACCTTAAAAAGAGATTTTGGGAACGGAAGTAGCTATTACTATACTTCCCGGCTTTCTTAATCAGAGGGTTTGGAACATGTGAGTCTTGGTGATCCTGGCTGAGGTCATGTGTCCAGAGGTTTCTGGTGGTAGCAGTGAAAGTCAAGGTTTCATACAGAAGACCCGTTTCTCCTTTTCATCCTTTGCGCGCATGTGTGTGGGGTGTCTGGAGGGAGTTATTTTTGTTTTTGGAGACAAGTTCCCAGGTTGGCCTCCGACTTTCTGTGCAGCCCAGGCTGGCCTCTGACTGGTGATCTTCCTACCTCGGCCTCCCAGGTGCTGGTTTTTAGTTCCACTATTCTGTCTACTTTTAAAAATAATTTGTTGGTCTAGAGAGATGGCTCAGCAGTTAAGAGCACTGGTTGCTCTTCTAAAGTACCCAGGTTCAATTTCCAGCACCCACATGGCAGCTCACGGCTGTCTGTAACCAATTCTAGGGGATCTGACACCCTAATATAGACATACATGCGGGCAAAACATCAATGTACTAAAAACAAATACATTTAAAAAGTAATCTGTTGATTGCTTAATCAGTTTTTTCTGTTAGCTGCCAGTTGTGCAACCTTCACTTTGGGGCCTCAGGCAGAGCCCCCTAAGCTACCCCATCCTTCTCGGCTTGTTTCAATTTGTCTGTGGGCCGAGAAACCAGAAAATCACATCTGTTAGAAGATGTGAAAAACAAGATTTTTGGAGTTTGACAAATTATATTAAAGTTAATCTGGAGAAATAAACACGTAGAAAGGAGTATTAGCAGCCACTAGCGCACAAGGATGTCCTCTAACGCTCAGATAATAAAAGAACTGGGCACCAACATAAGAACAAGTGGACAGATCAAAGGGAAAGAGTCAGTCCAGACACACACCCACAGCCAGCTTCAAATTTAATATGCAATAGAATGACATTTTGGATCAGAGGAGAAAGGATGAATGATTCAATCAAATCCAATAACTGGCTAGCTATTTAGGAAAAAATATTAAAATGGGTTTCCCACTTCTGAAGTAAACCCCAGATGGAGAAAAGATATAATGCAGAAAGGAAATCATAGAGTTACTAGAAGAAAATATTAGCCAAAAAAAATTCTTTGGAAGTATGACGAACAGGCGAGTCACAAAGGCAGTTAAAACAATAACAAGGACAAGGACAACAAGACCCAGCTGGCTTTAAAAGTAATACCCTATTTCTCCCCTCCCCCACCCCCAGTTTTGAGATAGGGTCTCTAGCCTGGGCTAACTTGGAATTCACTGTGGAATTTGACCTTGAACCTCTGATTCTCTTGCTTCCACCCTCTGAATAATGGGGTTCACAGGTGTGCACCAGCACACCCCGTTTATGAGGTGCTAGGGACTGAGCACAGAGTTTCATACATGCTGTGTTCTGAGCTGCACCCTCAGCCTGGGCCCTAAAATCTAAAAGCAAACAACCAAGTAGCAAAAGAAACCTTTTTCAATATGGATGACAAGTGGGTTCTTCTAAGTCACAAAGAAGACGGTCAGAAAACTGGACGGAGCTGTGAGCAGAAAAGGAGCTACGGGCGACTAACAAGGAGAAAACGCTCGCCCCGGCCCAAATCTAGCATCGAAACTAGGAGAGGACAGATTCTCTTTCTGCTGATTTGATTGGCCGTGATGAAAAGGGCAGGTGCTCACTGTGTGTGAACACAGGCATCCTCAGAAGTACGAAGGCAATTGAAGGGATTGGTAACAAAAATGAGAATTAATTCATAGACAGCTCAAAGGATTCAAGCCAAGGAATGGAGGTGTGACTGAAATCCACACACAAGTGTGCATGAAGCCAGGCGTGTGGCACATGCCTGGAACACTAGCACTCAGGAGACTGAGGCAGGAGGATTCCGAGTTGGAGAAGCCCTGTGTTAAATACATAAATAATCCCACCCCTCCCGCAAACCCTGAAGTGTCAGAAGCATACATAGCAGGTGTATGTGTAAGAGGTTTGTCATAATGCTATTTCTAAACCTGAAAACCTTCCGGGTTTCAGCAATGTCAACTGCATCAGGAGGGTCCTGGACAACCATGTGATGGGCAGCTGGCCTGCAGAGTGTGCACCTCAGTGAGGGGATACCAGCTTTGTGGGATGCTATCACGAACCACGCATGGCAGGATTTGCTTGGGTGCCACTGCTTCATGGATGAGATGGCAGGAGATACAATGTTGTACCCTAGATTACTGGATCAGGAACCCTGGGTTGCAGATCCAGGGTTGTAACATGTTTTCTTTGTCACGTATGTTTGAGAAGTACTGGTAGGAAGCATGAACCGAAAATAGATAGAAACCTCTTGGCAAGTCTGCCTTGACGTTTCTAGTATTCACCAGACATGGCTTTCTAAGGGCAGAGCAAGGAGGTGAGAAGGGACAGGCAGAGCTTGCTTGCTTGTTTTTTAGCTTCACTGTGTAACGGTATAGCCCTTGGCTTGAAACTCACAGAGCTTTGCCTGCCTCTGCCTCCTGAGTGCTGGAATTAACTGTGTGCACCAACACTCTGGCTAGCCCATTTCTTTTAAAACTTTTTTTTTTTTAAAAAAAATATGGGCCTAGAGAGATGATTCATAAGTTAAGAGCCATGGCTGCTCTTTCAAAGAAGCTGGGTTTGATTCCCAGCACCCGTATGGTAGCTCACAACCTGCTGAGACTCCAGTTCCAGGGGACTCTGATGCCCTCTTCTGGCCTCCACAAGCACCAGGCATGCATGTGATACAGACACACAAGCAGATAAAAATACCTATCTACATAAATAACAGTGGCAATGCATTTAAAAACATTTTTATTTGATTTTATTTAGTGGGTGTGTGTAGATATGTGTGTGTGTGAATGTAGACATGTATGTGTGTATGTAGATGTGTGTGTGTGTGTGTGCGTGTGTAGGCGCACATGAGCCATAGCATACATGTGGAGGACAGCTTGCTGGGGCGGGTTCTCTGCTTTTACCACGTTTGTCCCGGGGATGGAACTCCAACAGTCAGCCTTGGTGGCAAGTGCCTTTACCTACTTTTTATTCTGAAAATATATTACTTCTGTTTTCGAAAACAATACTTAAAGTTTGGGGCTGGACTTATAGCTCAATGTGCTTGCCAAGCATTCAAGGACTTGGATTAAAAGAAAAACTGGCTCAGAGGGAGCAAGGAAAGGAGTGTATCCTGACAATGGGACATTTTTTAATGTACTGCATTCTGCTATTCATTCCTCTACCAGTGGACATTTGAAAGGATGAACACCTTTGTCATGTTTAGCTCTTCCAATCCATGAATCCTGTATGATTTATCATTTATTTAGGCCAATGAGTCAGAATTACCTGGAAAATTTGTTAAAACACAGACTACTCCCGAATTCTGACTCAACATGTTTATCTGGGTCCTTAACATTTACATCTCTTTTTCTTTTCAAAAAAGATTAATTGTTTGATAATTACATTTATCTAGATAATGAATTTTTGTCTTTTCCTCTCCTTCATTCCCCTTTCATTTCTCTGTCTGGACCTCTTCTCACCTAGTCTCCCTTTTATTTTATAATGATTTTTCTTCTTTATTAAAGATTCATTTGTTTACTTATTTTGTGTGTGTGTGTGTATGTGTGTGTGTGAGTGTGTATGTATTTGCACCACAAGTGTGCAGGTGCCACAGAGGCCAGAAGAAGTGGGCATCAGATCCCCTGGAGCTGGAGTTTAGAGCAGGTGTGCCCGGGAAACGGAATCCAGGTCCCTCTGCAAGAGCCGGAAGTGTGCCTAACCCCAGTGCCATCTCTGCAGCCTCGAATCTGCTTTTCGTGTTTGGGCCACTGAGTTTAGCTAGGATTTCTTGCCAGAATGTGGGTGGGAGGTTGCTTACAGGAGAGAGGGAAACTCAGCAGCGGTCAACCTTAAAAAAGAGAAATTCTGACAGAGGCTGAAACCTAGATGAACCTCAAGGACATTACGAGACGTGAAATTAGCCATTCACAAAAGGATGGCTTTTATGATTCTGCCTGAATGAGGCACCCAGAGTTGTCAAATACACAGAGCCAGAGAGCGCCTGAAGGCTGCTGGAGGCTGGGGAGGTCGGTTTAATGGGAAGAGTTTCGGTTTTGCAAGAGAAAGTCTGGAGAGGGATGGTGGTGAGGGTTGTGCAAGAGGGGAATGTGCTCTGTGTCACCCAGCCACACTTAAACACGGTTAAAACAGGAAACTTCATGTTCTGTATGTTTTAACACCATTAACAGTTAAGAAGAAAAGCCACCCCAACCCAAAGGTATGTAGAATAGGACCAGTGACTGGAACTTCACGTCCTCCGTGCGAGCCTCCGTGATCCCCAAGTGCGAACTTGGCGATCAATGACTCTTTCACTTTTTTCTGTTTGTGCACGTCTTGGCATCTGATAAGAGTTTATGTCCTCATCCACATGATGGGAAGTGGGAAGCAGACCTAAGTGGTTCACTGCCTTGAGGGATGGCATGGTGTGACAGTGGGCACAGAGAGAGCAGTTTGGGGATTTCCTGGAAGACAGGCATGCTAAGCTACGGAAAGCTGGCTTATTGCCCATCCCTGCAGCCTCTGCAGAGACCCTTCCAACTGTCTTGAGAGGGATTGGAGCTTTACAGAGAGGGTGGAGAGCCCAGTGGCCCAGACAGTTCCAGAGTGTAGGCAGAGAGGGCTTGAGGTGAGACTTGCAGAGAGCCTGGCTGGGACATTTGGCTAGAGCGAGGACTGTATTAGAAAGAGGAATGATTGCAGGGCTGGGGTGAAAAAGGAGAGGCCTGGATGTGAGAAGAACCTGGCCACAGACAGCAGCCAAGAGGCCAAGGCCCAGGGGTAGGGGGTCAAGCATGCGAGCTTCCAGTTCTCTGCTAGTTGGAGGAGGGGCCCCTGTTTGAGGCTGAGGATGTCCCTTTGTGGCTCACTCTGGCCTGAGTGTAATGCCTCTGTTGGAGCCACCATGTTTTCCTCCCAACCAGGTACTGGGGATCTGGGGCTGCCAGGAGTCAAATGTGTGTTTGGAGGGGGCCAAGAAGGAGCCCAGAGGTGCAGTCTTGGAGCAAGGCTTTTTAGGTTCAAGGCTTGCAGAATCCCACCCTACTCTGTGCTTTTCTGGCTTCCATTCAGTCCACTCCCTAGTAAGCTCTTCTGGGAAAGTTGGAGACCAGCCCTGACCCTTGATCTCAGGGAGCTCATGGTCTGGCCGGGAGAAGGCCCACCCGGACTCAGGCCATGTGGGTGTCAACCACACGCCTGGCTGGGTCAGTGCAGGGCAAGATCTGTCCAGATTCTACAGGAGCCATGGGCCTTAGTCTCCCTGCTGAAAAGTGGGGCTATCTCAGTGCATGTCTCCTCTCCCCGTCTGAAAAGTGGGGCTATCTCGGTACACTTCTCCCTGTCTAAAAAGTGGGGCTATCTTGGTGCACTTCTCCCTGTTTGAAAAGTGGGGCTATCTCAGTGCACTTCTCCTCTCCCTGTCTGAAAAGTGGGGCTATCAGTGCACTTCTCCTCTCCCTGTCTGAAAAGTGGGGCTATCTCAGTGCACTTCTCCTCTCCCTGTCTGAAAAGTGGGGCTATCTCAGTGCACTTCTCCTCTCCCTGTCTGAAAAGTGGGGCTATCTTGGTGCACTTCTCCTCTCCCTGTCTGAAACATGGGGCTATCTCGGTGCACCTCAGCATGTCCAGTTCTCAGTGGTAGCTGGAGAGGTACCCGGTATCTGGAGTTGGAACTGTCAGTGAGACACGGAGGGCCCAGAAGCCTTTCCTTCCAGGGATGGCAGTGAAGATCAGAGGGTGAGTGCTTACCTGGGATGAGCAAACCTCTGGGTTCTACCCCACAAACCAACCAACAAAAAGAAATCCTTTCTTCCCAATGTGGCTGCCCTAGCCCCAGCCTTGACATGGCCCTGATTTCCACTCCTTGAAAGGGGATAGCAGGTGAGAAACCAGAGAGGAGCTGGGGGAGAGATGGGTGTGGAGAGGGATTCCCGGGCCCTTCCTGTTTTACTCTGAGGTAGGCCGTACTCTCTTGGTACATTGCTGGGGTTTTCCTCCTCTGGCCCCAGGTGCTGGTGCTGAGAATAAGGAAGAAGTATTGATAGACCCGCTGACCATGCAGATTTGGACCCATGGATGGAAGATCCTGCCTTGCCTGACTATTCCAGGTCACAGACACGGGTGTCCGGACTTGTCTGACTGGGGCTGTCTTCATTTTCAAATGGCCCTAAAGACCCCTCCCTCCAGTTGAGGGCACGGGGCCTGAGATAATGGTATAAAATGCCTGTTCTCACAGCCGGACCTCCTAATTCCCAGGCCCTGCATACATATCCTGTGAATCTTCTCCATCTTGTCTGCCATGGTGGGTTAACATCAGAGTCTAGGACTGTGTTGTGAGAGGGACCACCCAGGGGTGGTGCACAGGATAGAGCTGGGTATCGTTGACAGTGACTGCTTCTTCAGGATGGTGGCAAATAGGAAGTAGATTCTCCACCCAAGGCAAACCTAAAAACCTGAAATGATGTTGTAGGTGACAGGTGGCTCGTATTTCAGACCCCAAAGTAGATCCAGTTCTGACCCAGCTGATGGGGAGGTTTGGTACCTGTCTCAGTGGGATTCACAGAGGAAGAGGGGAGATTTTCCTCTGCTTCTTGGGAGACCCAGGCCTTGGAGATAAAGCCTTACCTTCAGTCTGAAGGAAGACATGGCCCCATTCCAAGGAAGCCCCCACTTGAGGGAGATAGAGACCTATTCTTTGCTCAGGGAGCACTAGTCTGAAGGAGACACACAGTCATACCCCTGTCTTTAGGGAGTTCCTACTTGATAAACAAATGCCGTGTATTCCCTGCTTCCTCTTTCCCGGGCATTTTTCCTGCCAGCCTTTTTCTCCTCTTTTCTGAAGGTTTCCATCCCTCAAAAGGAATTGGTGGGGGCCCGGACAGTTCCTGTCCGCTGCCGTCTGCCCTCTGACTCCCAGCTGGCTCACTGAACCTGCAGAGAAGCGCGAGTGTGAGCTTCCAGGCAGGGAGACTCAGTCATAGTGACTCATGATGAACTGGACAACCCCTGCACGGCTGGGTCAGAAGTGACAGGCAGGCCTGGTGGAGAAAGAGCATGGCTCCTGCTCACTCACGATCCTGGTGCCTTCTCCCATGTACATACATGTGGGAGAGCTTATGCAGCCCACTGAACACCTGTGTTCTGCCTTGGCTGAACATGTGAGGCTGGGGGGAATCATGGATCAGGATGGGGAAGTCTAGATGCAGTCCAGCTGTTTGGGACAGTGAGCTCAACCACCCCCAGACAAGATGTGGTGGCCTTCTTGCCCCTCTCCATCCTCTATCTCCCATACTCCCAGAAACACTTGTAGGAAAGACTCCCTTCCCGGATCCACCTGTGGATCTCCTGGCTACCCTCTGAGAACTGTTCTTCCCTCCGCTGACACAGGTAGGGGCAAGGGTACGGAGCGGGCCCTGAGAAGCTAGAATAAAGTCCACATTCACACATATGCCCGTGCGTGTCTGTGTCCGGGTACTCATGGGTACAAACACCCCCAGACAGTGGGCTCCCTGAAGACAGAGGCCATGTCTGAGGGCAGGAACAGGGACTCCTGCATTATTATTGTGGCTTCCTGACGCAGGGGCTGTTTTCTCTTTCTGCCAGGAGCTCACTGAGGGCAGGCTTGTCTCCACCAGAAGCACTGAGGGTCTGATAGAAGCCAGGAAGGGGTCAATGCACAAACATACACATGGTTCCTTAGACATAGAATCCTGAGCTGGGGGGTTCCCTGAGCTCAAGCAAAAGCACTGTGATTTTCAACACAGCGAATTAGACATAGCTTCCTGGCAGGGTACAAGTTCCTTGAAGACAGACCTCTTTTCTCTCTTTGTTGAAAGGAATGTCTCTTGGGTCAGCTGGACTCCCAGAAAGCAATCTGTGTCTACTACCTACCATCCCAGCTAAGAGGACCAGCTGAGTCGGGTTTCCAGTAGAATCTTGGAGATAGAGTCTGCCACAGGACCCTTGCTTGTCCTGTTTGCCATCTCTCTAGTGTGTGGGGCGGCTGCAGGGAAGCAGCAGACTTAGCATGCCTTGTGACGCTGCCCCTCAGCCCCTGCATCTTCCAGGCCAGGACCCACAGCATGGTGGGGAATCCCCTTGACTCCTTCCTCTTCTGACCTCGGGGTTTGGCTCCCATGTCCTCCTGCCCACCCCCACACACTGTGACTCTGCTCTGTAGGCAGAGTTCTGTCTCCAGGGAGGTGTGTCACAGATGTGGTGTCTTCTCCTCACAGGCCTGGAATGTCAAGGAGGAAAGTGATTTCCCCTGGACCAGTAAAGTCACATGGCTGGCTCCCGGCTTCCGGGAGCAGGCTGCCCTGGGCTGCAGGTCTGCACCGCTTTGCTTGCATCTGGCAGCCCTAGTGCATCTGATTGTGCACTGTCCCACGTGAGCAGACTGGCAGCCCTAGTGTCTGGCCCCTGCTTAGGGTGCTTCATTTTCCCAGGGAGAAGTCAGTGAAAACTCAGAGCCCCTGGAAGGCTACCTGATAGAACACGAGCTGAGTGCCTCAGGAGCTGCCTGGAGCTGAGCCTGAAGGCCAGGGTGCAGCCATTTTGTGGGTTTGGATTTAGGGGTGGAGGCCAGACTCTGAGGCAGGGAGCAGTCTTGCCAATCAATAGGCCATGTGGGGAACTCTGCTAGGGAAGGGTTGGGGGTTCACACACACACACACACACACACACACACACACACACACACACGGCTGTACTTCCTCACTGAGTCACAGCGCCTCCTCTACAGGTGAGGAGACACTGGCTCAGAAAGGGCCTTCACTTCTCCAGAAGCTCTGTGTGTCTTGTTTTCAGCCACTTCTGTCAGACCTCGGAGCCACCACACTGGGGGAGGGGAGAGGGAAGGGACTCTTACCAGCTGTGCAGTTGAAATTTTCAACCTCTTGGGCCTCAGTTTCCCCATGTAATAAAGGGGATGCCTATGGGGATTTGTTCTGAGGAATGATCTGAGCTGGTGGCCTGGAGTATTCTCAGGAGAACGTGGGGCTCCCTTTCTTATCCTCCATTCAACCCCTTCCATCCAAAGGGAGTGAGCGAGAGTTGGGACCTGGCCAGATGAGCTAAGGTTTTTTTGAGAATAGGAGACCAGCAAGGGGGACCAGGACCTTGGGAGGACAGGAAGCTGTATTTCCCACTGGTCCTGCTCCTCCTGGGCCCCTGGTTACCTCCCCACAGCCTGTATGGGTTCCTGACACGTACAGGGTGATAAGGGCTACTCGGCAGGCAGGACGTGGGCTACGTGAGGGGCCAGTGGAGGCGGCTGTCTGCCCAGCTCAAGGGGCCAAGGCCAGGAGGCCGGACCATGGGGTCTATTGTCTACTCACCACCCCCTCTGGCGATCACAGGCTCAGCAGCAGTCAGCACCAGGCCCTTGGCAGAAACCGGGTCTTGTTCACCCCCACGCAGACACGTCCTGGCCCGCACGTCCCTGGGCCTCCAGCCATGTTGGTGCTGGCCGTTGCTCTGCCATTGGCCTCTAGGGGGCGCTGACTGGGCACCTAGGAAATTCCTTGCATGGTGAGTTAGGCATGGGGACCACATCTTGAGGATATTGGAGGCTAGCTTCTTGACATAGGGCTGGTGTCTCTCGGGTCTCAGTTTCCCTAGGTGTGTCTACAGGAAGTGGAGAGAGTCCTCTTGAGGTTAATGCTCATCCTGTTTGGGCTTTGCTCCAGTTGACAGCAGTGGGCAAGAGTGGACATGTTACCGAGCTGGGCCTTCCTCTCCCCTTCTCCATCAAAGTTAGGTAAGCTTCGGGGTCTCTGTGGCCCTATGCCCTTGGAAGTCCTTGAGGGATGTCTGGCAGCTAGCTTACCTCTTTCAGAGCCCCCAGTCCCAGGCCTCTTATGGCCAGGGTTGTGCCTCTGATCAACAGGTTAAAAATAACCCCCATGGGCTCGTCTCCCTCCACAGGAATGGTGTTTGTGTTGGCATCCATGATCCCTGCAGCCCTGCCAACTCCCACAGCATGTGACATTGTCAGGGGACTGGAGGTGTGAGGCAGCAGTCAGCCGGAGAGACTCATGCCGCTGCCTGCTTCCAGGTGGAGTGTAGAGAATAGGTCATGGCGTGGCTGCCCGTGAGGCTGGGGACACAGGCTACTGAGGTCTCAGCTGGGCTCTATCTAGGTGTGGGCCAGAGTTTCCTAGGTCAAAGCTGGTCAGCCAGGTCATCCCCAGTCCTCAGAGCCTGGAATCTTAATCAGAGCCTCACAGGACTGTAGAACCAGGGAATTCTACACTTGAACTCAGAGGCACCCTCTTTCAAACCTCTGCCCAGGCAGGAAAAAAATAGCAGCCCCATTAGAGAATATTTGTGGAGTTTGTCCTGGATGCCAGGCTAAAAGTTGGCATGCACAGTTAGTCTTCCCACGTACCCTTTGAGCACAGTTCTTATCCCCATGTGTGTTTGTGTGTGCATGCATGTGTGTGTATAAATGTGTGTATGTGTGTGTACACGTGTGCATCTGTGTATCTGTACACATGTGTGCATCTGTGTATGCGCACATCTTTTACACGTGTATATGTATGTGGGAGTGTATGCACACATGTGTGTATGCATGCGTGCATGCATGTGTAAATGTGTGTACATGTGTGTGTGTGCGTGCGTGTGTGTGTGTAACAGGAGAAAGGTAAAAGGAAGCTAGGCAATTTGTCCAAAGTGGCTTCCACACTCCACATCATGATAACCCCTGTGTGTGACCTCACAGCCAGAAGCCTGCTGGTGCAGGCCTGTGCCAACGTGGCCTCAGGCCTGGACCATTGAGGCTGTGCCTTCCCCTTCTGACTTGGTCCACATCCTTCTTCACAGCAAACTGCCGTTTCCTGGGCAGTCAGAGTTCTCCCCCAGGACCTGCATTCTCCTGATTACATTGACACTGGTGAAAGACCAGCTCTCCTGTCCCCCAGAGGTGTGATGTCCCCACTGTTCCCGTCTGCTCACTGTTGTGAGGATTTGTGGGGAGCGACTGTCTATCTCACTGACCTGGCCAACATGGCTTCAGTGTTGCCTGAGCCTTCTCTTCCTCAGGCAACGTGAGATCAGCTCCTTTCCTGCCTGAGCTTGAGCTTGCCCTCCACAGTGTCTCTGCTACATTGCCCGGCCTCTGCTAGCTCCTGTGACCAATCGGAGGGTCTCCTAAGCAGTGGGACACAGTCTCCTTTGACTGCCGCCATCCCTGCAGGTCTCCCCATTCTCTCCCCTGCCCCACACCCCAGGATGCTGATATGGGTTTAAGATGCTGTCTTTGGGTCTCCAAGGACTGGGGATGGTGTTCCAGTAGGAAGTCCTATTTTCCTCTTCTACGTACACATCACCCGTTACTGTGTGCTCCTCACCCTCCACTGGTGCAATGATGTGACAGGCGCAGAGCAGGAGACACTTGCTGGAGGAGTCACTTCCCCACGTTGGCCGAGCGAGGAAGGTTCTGCTGTCTCCAGGTCCCAGACCTGGATGGGAGCTCTGTCTGGGGTTCACCAGAGGATAGACTGTACCACTTAATGCTTGGTTTATATACGATGTACATTTTCACTCATATGCTTGAACCCTGGAGGAAATGAGGTAATGCAGTGACTATGTGCTGCAGGGTTCCAGTATTTTCTCTTATTAATCTGCTGGCTTTCCATTTCCAAGGGCATCATATGGCCCAGATGGCTTCTGGAGCTCCCACAAGCATGAAGGACAAACACCCCCCCCCCCCACACACACACAAACCCCACAAAAACCATAAAACAAAAACTTGAAGTAGGACATGTCCCTTCCCTTTATAAACTTCCTGGAAGTTGTACATACTTCTTATGTCCCATTGAGTAGAATTCAGTCACGCCGGCAAACCTAGCTGAAAGGGAAGCCGGATGCTATTGGATGATACAGCTTTGATTCTGGGCATCTGGCTAAAAAGCTAGAGAGGAAGTGGTGCTGGGAAACAGTTTTGTCACAGAGCCCTGGTATTCTTCAGCTTGTAATGGGCAGGAGCCAGATGGGGTCCTTACCATCTTTTTGCTTTTAACAACCCTGGTTCTCTCCCTTCTCCAAGGCCTTGGTTTTCCTGATACTTAGTGTTGCTACCAGAGCTGTTGAATGGCAGCCACTAAGGGCAAGTCCGTCCACGCTTGTCTTGTGGTAGATTGGCAGGTGCCTAAACTGGCCCCTTGACAGCTAGGTAATTTTTCTCAGAACACAGCTGAGTTGCGAACCCGGTTCCCGTTGTCCTCTTCCATTGCTGCTCGCTTTAGGGTAGATGTGCTGGACCCCCACTGGGCTGGACAGGAGGAACCTGACTGGCTGTGCCCTAGGAGGGGCATGTCTGGGAGTAGAGGGCAGGCAGGGGTATGGCCTTAGGCACAGGTGTCTTCCGAGCACTTACTCAGTGCCATGGTCAGCAACACGTCTGAACAGGACACTGACGGGTGTGGGGATTTCTGCTGGCGCCAGGAGCAGGCCACGGCAGCCACATCCTTAGACGCCACTTTTCCCCAGATGAGCGTCCGAGGCCTAGTGGTGAGGGGGCAGCTTGGCTCACTTCCCGTTTCCTTGGTGTGTGTGTGTGTGTGTGCGTCCCTGCTAGACTCTTTGATGGTAAAGTTGGGAGAGTACAGCCATAAGAAAGAGAGAGAGAGAGAGAGAGAGAGAGAGAGAGAGAGAGAGAGAGAGAAAGAGGAGAGAGGAGAGAGGAGAGAGAGAGACTAGATGCTAGGCCTCAGAGGAAGCCCATTTTGGGCTATGGGCTATGCCTCCGCCTCTGGGCAGGACCGTCCTTGCCTGCTGTTGACCCACGATGTAAGGTCATTGCCCTTGCCTGTGTGGAGGAGCTCTGCGCGTAAGTGTGGTTACTGTAGCTTACATTGCTGTGGTTAGTGATGTGGGTCTCTGCTCCTGGGTCTCTGGCCAAAGAGGAAGGGCTCAGGAGTTGTGAGTCATAGCTGGCAGTCTGAGTGGGGTGTGCTGGGGACACTCCTGAGACCCAGACATAACCTCTGCCCTTGGGAGTTCTGGCCAGATGCAGACAATGAGCAGAAAGCGCTATCTGAGACTCCTCCAGGAAGACCTTCTTGGTTAACTGTGATGAAATTTCTCTGGGATTGATCTACAGTTGCAAAATTGGCTTCTTTATCTGTCCCCTCCAGCCAGATCTGAGCATGGAGAGCATGCAAATTCTGTATCAGGGACATGGCAGAATGCTGTCCTTCCAATAGAGCCCTTTACTCATTCAGCAGGTGTTCCAGCTGCTCAGGGAAGGCTAACATCAAGTAATTAAACAACAACAACAAAAAAAAATCACAGAATAATGTGCTGGGGAGGAGAACCCCAGGGGTTCTGGAAGGCTCACCAGGGACTTAGTTTACCTGGGATTGTACTGCTACTGAAGCTGACCTCCTGCCTAGCTGGGGACACAACACACACACATACACCACATTCAGCACACACACACACACACCACACACCACACATAGACACACACACCACAGATAGAAACACACACCACACACACCACACATAGACACACACACACACACACACACACACACACACACACACACACACTGCTAAGAAAAGTTAAACATTTAAGTGATGGCATCTTTTGGTCCATTCTGAAGCTTCCTACTTGCTGGGACCATATATTGTATCTGCATGGTCAAGGCCCTGTCCTAGGCCTGGCATAGGGGAGGTACCTGGGATTTGGGGATACTCTGTTCACCCCCAAATTAATTTTAGGATGCTGGAGTTGGGGTATGGGGGCTTATGGGTGGTCCAGGAAGGCTCCAGGGATGACTAGGGATAAGTCTGAAAGGGTTGGAACTGAGATGGGCTCAGCATGATGGCTTTAGTTCAGCTATGGGACGAGGAGGCCGGAGGGCAGGCAGTGGAGGACAGGGCAGATCTGGGCTAGCAAGAAGTACTGTGCTCCTCCCTGAGGCCTGCTTTCAAGAGGCCAGCCTCTTGAAAGGTTGAGTCTTGAATGTCCCACCTTTAGTCACATCACATGACCCCCTGGGGAGGGGTCTGGAATGGCCCAGCGCTTCCTACCAGCCAGCTTGTCTCCAATAGTGGCTTCCTGTCACCAGAGCAGCGGCATCGGAGCCACAGGTCACTTGAGTTTTCTTAGCAGAGCTGATCACCCTCTGCTCGGGGTCTCTGTCTGGGAACTGAGACCCCAGTTCCTGTGGTTGGACCCATCTCCAAGCTTTGGTGTCCTCTCCTTCCTGTTCATCAGTCTGCCCTTGGCCATGCTAAGACCGGGAAGGGTCTTGATAGGGTGGAATGCTCCGGGGATATCTCCCGGGCTGGCTGCCGCCCTTGCCAGGCTCTCATCTCCGTTGCAGCCCCTCCCCTGCCGCTAACTATTCTGCAGGGAGAAGGCTCACTGACAGGGTGGCATGCTGCCCACCAATGAGGGCCATGCCAAGCGTGATGTGATGTGTGCTGATCCTTCTCCACGCCTTGCAAGAGGACCAGCAGCTGATGCACCCGCGGGCTGGGGAGCCTGGGGAGCCTGGGCTGTTCTCCATCATACCCATGGGGCTTGGGGAGGCTATCTCAGTGGACAGAGGGCTCTCTTGTGCAATGGGTGGAGGGGCCAAGTCCTAAAGACGCTCCTAGATCCCTTCTGTCTGTTCTTGTGTCCTCAGTTGATGGGAGCTCTGAGCTCTCAGGGTGTCGTGTCATTTGTAATCCCAGTGGATACAAATCTTACTGGCCTATAGGCCCAGCCACTCCCAGGAAGTGGTGCCCCCATCCCCAGCATGCTAGAGATGTTTTCCTGCTCTTCTCTGACTGACTCTAACTATTGAGGTCTCAGGTCCCAGGAGAGTGTGAGGCGTTTTAGGGATGGAAGGGGACACCGTGGCAATGTTAAATGCAGTGCCATTACAGTTTCAAGAGCTCGCTTCTGTTTTCCTTCTGACCGGGACTATCTATAATGGGTTTGCCAGGCAAGAGGAAGTCTGGAGACCCGGCATAGCCCACCTTTCTCAGCATAGATTCTCGAGGTTATCATGTAGAGAGGGGAGGTCTGAGGAGGATCTGGGCTCTGCATGCTGAAGGTCCCTCGGGGATATTAACCTCAGTGGACAAGGATCACACTGTTTTGAGGATCCATCGATAGATCTCAGATTCTGGGAGTGGAAAATTCTGGCTGATCCCTAGGTCACTTTGGATACCTCTTGAAGACTCACCTTCTTATCTGTGGCAGTGAGTCAAAGACCAGACCGGGTAAGTGCAGATAAAGTCTAGTATCAGCCTGTGTGGTACTGCAGGAGGCAGCAAGTGAATCGTGAGTTTCAGGTCAGCCCAGTATGTGTACAAGACCCTCTCCGAGATACATACACACACGGTCACGCACACACACCACACAGAGGCACACACACATGCACACATGCACTCACATACATGTACACATTCATATACATATACATGCACACACACACACGTACACATGCACGCACACACACACTGCACACTGACCAGTATCTGGCCTGGCACAGAGCAGATGCCAATAATAATAATGACCATCCTTGGAATGCCGCTGGCTCGTTTACTTCCAAAGTGTATTGAGGCCTATGTGATTCCCATAGCTTGAGGACCCTGATGGGATGGGGGTGGCAATTCTGAGGTTGGAAATGGAGTTGTCAGATGGAGACAGGAAATTGTGGAGATTTCCCTGTTTCACCAACACAAGGACTATGACTTTAAAAATAATAACCTAAACCAGACATATATCACCATGTGCCAGGCACCATACTGAGGCCATTAACCAACTCAGTTCTCAAGAGGAAATGTTGGGTGGGATGTGACCCAGTTGGTACAGTGCATGCCTAGCATGCATGAAGTCCTGGATTCAGTCCCCAGCACCGTGTAAACCAGCCACGGTGGTTCATGTTTGTAATCCCAGTACTTAGAAGGGAATCAGTAGGACTAGAAATTCACAGTTACTAATGTCAGTGTGGATGGTTTGAGACCTTGTCTCAGAAAAGAAAAAGGAGCAACGATTATCTCGCTTTTTGAATGGAGAAATGGAGGCACAGAGAAGCCAAGGCCTCTTCTTGGGGTCACACAGCTAGTAGTTCGTAGAGCTGGGCTTGAACCCAGGCAGTTTGGCACTTGACATTGCCTCTGGCATGAGGGCCCCTGGGGGGAGAGGTGCCATACACCTTCTCCTGGTATCTCTCTGGTGTTCTGGGACAGGCTGCCTGGGCTGAGCTTTGGTGTTCTGGTGGGAGGGGCTAAGTCCCAAAGAGACCTCCCTTCCTCTAGCAGCTCCTGCCCACCCACCGCCCCTGGGTTCCTTTGCCTTCTGCGGTTGATATTCCCACCCCCACCGCTCTCTTCCTTGGGGTTAAGTTTCACTTTCTCTAACTGTGAGCCTCTGGACCCCCCCAGGAGTGGTGACTGGGGTTTGGGTGCCCAGGCTGCCTCAGGCTTGGTACCCAATGATTGGAGAGCATTGTGGAGCTTCAGATTCAGCCTGACTCCAAGGCTCAAACCCTCAGCACTTAGCCACTCTTCCTCCATCCTGGGTGGTGGACACTAGGGCACCTGCCCCCACTCCCAGGGCTATTTATGACCTGGTAAATCACTCACTGTCAACCCTTAGGCTTAAGGAGGGCCAGAGCCCACCACACACCCTAATTAACCAACATCATCTGTTTCCTTTTAGCAGAAACCGTGTGGCTGGTGACGGAGGGACCAGACTGGGGTGTCATGAGGTGGGCTCAGGCAGGGGTGGTTTTCTTCTCTAGAGAATGGCTTACCACCCACTCTGACTTTCGTGGTGCTCAGAGAATAGCTTGCTTCCCTCACGAGGAGCCTGTGATCTCCCTGAACACGATTGTCTGCCTGCTCACTAGTCAGCTGTAGCGGTAGGCTAGACTGGGCTTTGGGGGTGGTGACTCAGAGGGATACGGGATGCCCCATTGCATGCAGTCTTCCTGGAGATTTGGGAGCCTGAGGTTGAATGTCAGCAAAGGTGTCCAAGTACGGGAAAGGGCAGGAGGTGAGGATGGGCAAAGGGAAACCAGCCGTCGGTGAGGTCACACTCAAGCAATCCTTGGGTTCTTACCCTGATCCATGGGTTTAGCAGGCGCTTAGCCACTGCCTTGCACTGATGTGTGAGTTGTGTGGACTCAGGAGGAAGGGCCTTTAGAGGGCTTGGGGTGATAGTTCTTCCTGGAAAAGGTAGGGGCTCAAAAAATCAAGGAAGTCCCCAGTAGGTGAACCTAAAGCCACATGGGAGCTGGCTCTTCCTCAGGCCAGTGCCCAAGGTCAGGACCCTGGTGATCACAAGAGTGAGTATAGATTCTCGGGTGCTGGGATGGGGGACTGTAAATTGGAGTGGACCAGAAGAGCTAGGAGTTTGGACTCATAAGGAAAACCATGGGTGAAGGAAACTGGTGGATGAGATCAGTAACCTGCAAGGTGGCATTGGTGTCGGGTGGCCATCTGTCTTGGGAATATGTGGCTGGATGAATCCCAGTCTACCTTAAACGGGAAGCGCCCCGTTCACATTAATCTTAAATAGTAACTACACATAGTGTTACCATCCACTTCTGCACCTGGGGCAGTTCTCACTAACTGGTCATAGAACCCGCTCAGTTTAGAACAGTGCCTCTCGACCCGTGGGTCTCAACCCCCTTGGTGGGTCACACATCAGATATCCCGCGTATCAGATGCTTGCATTAATAATCATAACGTGGCAAAACTGCAGTTATGAAGTAGCAACGACAGTAATTTTATGAGGGGCGAGGGTCGCCATAACACGAGGAGCGATATGAAGGGGTCTCCGTTGGCTAGCAGTACACAAGGAGCCAGAGGGACTCCATTTTCAGAAAGCAGATTCAATTCTAAGCCAGCCTGGGTTCTATCGCTTGATCTTCCGTGTTCTAACTTTTCAGGTAAGGGACTTGAAGTTCTGCAAGCAGGAGAAAGTACTAGGGGTAAAATGTCTTTCCGACCTTATGTGGCAGAGGACAGAATGTCACATGGCTGGCTGGCTTCGTGCCTCTAAACGATGCGGCGGTCCTAGGGTAGCCTGAAGACTGAGCTTCCAGGTACAGCGTTCAAAGCCACCCAGCAGAGCCGGGCCACAGCTAAGCTGTTGTTTCTTCTGTGATCACGAGGTCACCAGCTGCAGAGCCGCACTACAGGGCCACCAAGAAGAAGCTACACATTCACTGCTGCTTTTGGGACCCACATTGACAGGCAGGTGCTGGGTGTCTGTTGTTATCCCGTCCCCGTCTGCACCCCTAAAGTAAAACAATACAGCATCAATAAAATCAAGACACACCTTGCTCCCCACACTCATGCACACTTACACATTCACTCACCCCCCCCACTCACACGCATGTACATATCCCCACCACACACACACACACACACGCACATTCATATCCCCACCACACACACTCACATGCACATCCATGTCCCTCCACACACACTCACATGCACATTCATGTCCCTGCCACACACACCTTTTCTCACAAAGCAGCCTTCCAGTCTCCTGTGGGCCATGGGTGCACCTGATTGGTTGAACCTGAGTAACTTGTGAATAAAGCTGGGAGGGACCTGAATGCCCAGGTTGGAGCTGCCTGTCACTACAAAAGTCAGTGAGCCAAGACAGGGCTAACCACGGGACCAGAGACGCAGGAACCATTTTTAAACCAATGGGCAGCCTGTGTTTCCATTCCACATATATATCCCTATATATGTGTACCCTACATATACTTCCTGTATGTGCTGGCTGGAGATGGGATATAGGATAGTTCTTTGTCTTGTTTTGAGACAAAGTCTCTCTGTGTAGCAATGGCTGTCCTGGAATTCTCTATGTAGGTCAGGACTCGAACTCACAGAGATCTTCCTGCCTCTGTCTCCCAAGTGCTGAGACTAAAGGCGTGTGTCATACTTGGACATGAGGTAGTTTTTTAAGGTGTTAGTCAGCCACCTTCAGATCCTTTGGTGGCTTTCAGAATAAGTTCAGTTCAATGCTCACTGCTACTGGTGACGGCAGCATGAGCTCAGCACCCACTGCCACTGGTGACAGAAGCACGAGCTCAACACCCACTGCCACTGGTGACAGAAACACGAGCTCAGCAACCACTGCCACTGGGGACGGAAACACGAACTCAGCACCCACTGCTACTGGGGACAGAAGCACGAGCTCAGCACCCACTGCCACTGGTGACAGAAGCACGAGCTCAGCACCCACTGCCACTGGTGACAGAAACATGAGTTCAGTGCCCACTGCCACTGGGGACAGAGCACCAGCTCAGCTTTCAGGTCACTTTCTCAGGACTGTTCTTCCCTGCACGCCGTCCAGGAAGGCCCGGCTGGGGAGGATGGGTGTTAAGTCTGTGCTGCTGGTCACTGCTTGCTGCTCCTTGAGCACCCCTAAGATGCCAGGCACAAGCAGGGTGCTTAGAGGAGTGGAAGGGATGTAGAAAGCAGCCCTCGTCCTTCTTTACCACTCGCTGCTTTGTGGTGCCCGCATCTCCGGGAACCCTCGTCTTCAACAGTGACTTTGGCAGCCAGGAAACAGTCCCGGTGAGACTTCGGTCCTGTTTAGGCATGGTTGGTGGAACTCTGCAAGGAGTGGGTCAGTACAGGTTGCCGCTTAGGATCGGAGTGGTTTTATCTAAGTTCTGGCTGTGTTCATCTTTGAAAACATCACAAACACATCAGTACTGGGCTGGGTGTCGGTGGTGTTAAGGGGAACGAGGCAGAGGCATTCTCCAGCTCCTTGTCTAAGAAGAGGTGAGGAATCCAGGAATGGCAGCACACGTCTCTAGCCCAGCACTGGGGTAGGGGACTCGCTAGAGGCTTGTCACCAGCTAGTCTAGCCTAAACAGTGAGCTCCAGGGCCAATGAGAGACCCTGCCTCAAAACATGTAGTGGTAGGGAAAGACACCACTGTGGGTCTCTCACCTCCACACACATATGCACGGGGCAGTGCGCCTGCACACATATGCGCACACGTGTGCACACACAGAGAGACAACATATACACTGAGAGAAGAAACGAGAAAGGCAGATAAAGGGCCAACCATAGTGCCAAGGGTGCGTCTTGGGGGCCTGCAGGTACTGGCAGGAGACCTGGGAAGAGCTAAAGGTGATCCCGAGAGGATACCAGACTTTCAGGAGCCAGGCAGGAAGGGGCCAGTGGAGAGGAGACAGTGTTTGGGGAAGCAAAGCAGAGATTTCTCTGGATCCAGAGTCTAGGCCAGGCTGGGTGGTCCTGCGTCCAGCACCAGGCCTGGCCAGTTTGCTCGTTTTTGCAGATGACTTGATGAGGTTGACACTCACACAGGTTGAATGACTTAAGGCCGAGGAGGGATTTGGGGGTGCCGCGGGGCTGCTGTCCAGGCAGACAGACTGCAGGGAGGCTCCATCTATGAACTGGCAGCAGTAGCAGAAACTAGCCTGTGAGTGGGCAGTTCTGTCACCCTGCCCCAGACCTCCAGGCAGCAGGGACAAGTGACCATGGGCAGCTACGGTCCCTCAAATTTCCTATTTCTCTCTGTGAGCCTGTGTCCTGCTTTCTCCCAAAGACAGAGCAGCCAGCCCCTCCTTGTATCTTGCTCCAGCCGATGCCCGATGCCAGTCCTCCTCAGCTTGGGCGGTGGGGGGACCCGGGTGGGGTCATGACAGGACACCACCGCCCGAGGGTGAGAATGGAGGCCCAGCTGTCAGCTGGAACCCATCAGAGGCCAAACCAAGCCCTGGCAGCTGGTAAGAAGGGGAGGGCAGGCTAATAAGAAGGGTGCCCTTAGCACTGTGTTTCCAAGCCTGCTCTTAACCCTTCCTGTGCCAACCCAAGGCAGGGTCTGACATTTTTCCCATAGAGGCAAGTAGCTCCATGTCTCTATCAATCCAAGTTGGTCAGGGTTGGGCGAGACTAATTTAACAGAGAGACCATGCCCCTGCCTCAGAGTATTCTAAACTGAGGGGAGAGGAAAGTTGCCTCAAACAAGTTGGGGTCACATAGCTTTGTCTTTTGGGGGGAAAAATATAGCTCATCTAGACTGAGGAAGGTTCTGTCAGCCCTCCGGGAGCTCCAGTCTGAGGGCAATGTTCAGAGAGTCTCTCGGCCACAGCTGTATGAGGTTCTTTATTGACTTGAGAAACCAGCATCATGTCGTCCCTCTGTGATTGAAGAATCAGCAGCTAGAACGCAGGAATACTGCTGATCTGAAAACCCTACGAAGCATGTCTCTGCACACCCAGGATGCTGTCTCTAGGGGACCATTTTATCCTGGACGTCTTCCTGGGGCCAACTGCCTTCCTCTGCTGCCTGCTTTTCTGAGACCCTTAGAAGTCCCCAAACCACTCAGCAAGTGGCTGATCTTCAATCGCTCTTTCCACCTCCTTCTTCTGGTGTCCACGTAACTTATATAACGCATGCGTTTCACTGAACGACTTAGCTCGATGAACAAGAGCCCAGAGGAAGTATGTCTACGTGCCATCGGCCCTTCTTCAGCTGCCTGGGTTGGATGGTCCTGATTTAT
The DNA here is from genome assembly GCF_903992535.2 of Arvicola amphibius. Taxonomy (NCBI): domain Eukaryota; kingdom Metazoa; phylum Chordata; class Mammalia; order Rodentia; family Cricetidae; genus Arvicola; species Arvicola amphibius. Next base: position 71,975,249 of record NC_052055.2, on the reverse strand, counting down.
TTTCCACAATTAGTGCCTGGCCTTCTCCCAGCTTCCCAGCACTTCTCAACTGTTGTTGACGGCCACGAGGCCTGGGGGAAGCTGTCTGTGGTTCCCTTTCTCCACTGCTGCATGGTCCAGGGTTCACAACTCTAGGCTACAGGTTGTGCGGGGCCAATATCAAGCTGCTTCTGGGGGAACAGCTGGGTCCAGGCCCAGAAAACCGGTTCAGAGATATGCTGCCACTTCTGTCAGCCTGGGCCGTGTTCTCTGGCTTCAGGCAAGTCATTTTAACTCATGGGCCTTGGTTTCCTCATTTGCTAAAACCTCAGGCCTGGGAGCCCCCTGTACCCAAGGTTTTCTGTTTCTGACCATTTTCTCTGTCACACTGCCCTGGGTTCTTCAGACTCCATGCCATGACGATGGGCAGAGTGGTCACTAAACTGCCCATCTGGTTAGCAGGGCTTTCTGGGCCACCCTGTGTTGCTGGCCAAAGGGCAGATGTCCCATCTCCACCCCTAAAAATGCATTCTAGTATTTGAGGACACCTATGGACACACAGGCAACTGGAGTCATTTGGCTACATTTCCTGGGACCCTCTGAGCTAGCTGCAGGGCCCTGTTCACAAGGGGCTGCTGGGCCCTGTTCACAAGGGGCTGCTGGGCCCTGTTCACAAGGGGCTGCTGGCACAAACCATGAACCCTGTGCTGCAGCCAGCCATGTTGACTAAGTTCTTCCTCCACACCAGGACCGGGGCTGGGAAATGACAGAGATGAACAGGCAGATGTGGTACAGGTTTTTGGTGGTACTGGGGGACATGCACCTGGCCTCCATGGTTAGTTGACCAGATCAGTCCGGCTCTCACCTCACAGAGGACCCGGCTTGGTTCTTCCCTCCTGAGACTGAGGTACTAATGGCCGTGTTGGTGTCAGGTGGGGATTACTGCAGTCCATGAATGTAAAGTGTTTAGAGCCTGGATGTGGTCACAACTTTCTCCTCATGAGCACAGTGCCAGAACTATTGGGCATTTGCTTCCCACAGAATTCTCCCCGGGAAGCAAAAGATTACTTTTGATTCTGCTGAGGAATGATGCCTCGTAGAAGAGATGACCCCATAATCTGAATGCAAAGGATGGTGGTAAATTCAATAGGTAGAGACGGGAGGAGGCTTTCTGGGAGGAGGGAACTACATGAGCAAAGGCCAGAGGCATGAGGGCAAAAACCGTGCTGGGTGAACCCTGCAAGGAGCAGAAGGCTTGTGTGCAAGGGAAAGAAAGTTGGGAAATGGGATGTATGAACCCGAATGAACATTGAAATGAACCTATGGGTAATGTTTCTGTAGGTAATGGGAGCCAGTGGTGGTGGCTGTGCAAGGGTACCCTGCAGGGCAAGGAAACGGAGGTTTTCCCCTCCATAACAGCATCAACGGCAGGATAGCCAGGAACCTACCATGGGGTAGGCTATAAAATCCACCGAGTGTCTGCATGGACATGACCCCCAGGGGCCAGTGTGGTGACTCCATGGTGGACTTAGCGATGAGCATAGAGATCCCCAGCAGCTGTCCTGGGCCTCCCAGGCAGCCTCAGTGTGAACCACACCGTGAGAAGGTGGCAGGTCACCACCTCTGGCTACCCTGAGACTTGACACAACTTCTCAAGTTGCATCCTTGAGTCCCCTCTCCTGGTGGCTTCAGTTCCATTTTAGGGTATGGGCAGCTTGAAGTTGCCTGTGTGCAGGGTGAGGCAGGGCAAACGAGGCACCTGGTCAGCCCTGCGCTTCCTCTGCCATGCTTCCTGTCCACTGTGGGCGTCACCCAGCCAGCTGCACATCTGACCTCTTCTCACAGGCACTGAGAGCACTGGTGACTTGGATGGGAGGTGACTGAGTCATGGCAGGCTGGGGGGATGGTGCGTGTAGGGGAGACCATGTAGCCCCACTTTACCCTGGGCTCCTTGCCTCTCTAAGGGGTCTTGCTGGCTGACCCTATTCTAAGTGAGTTGCTCTCTTCTGCCAGGCTCTTTCTCAGGGCCAGGAACTGGCCTTCTTTCTCATAAGCTATTGGGGTTCCCCAGTAGACCTGATTGAGGGTCTATTGCAGAATCCTGAGCAGACCATGCTAGTTCAAGGGAGCATCTGTTGGTTCTGTCTGCCGAGGGCCCCTCAGCTTTAGGGGAGCTCAGGAGCCCTAGGTGAGCCAGCATGAATCCACTCAAAGTGTTCCATCATAATGTAACCAAAGTGTGGTTCCAACAAAGCACCGTTTGGGGTTCACCGAGGAGGGCTGAGAGGGAACATCCCTCCCTGGAAGGACTCTCCGGCTGGCGCAGATGACACACTAGGGTGGGACACTCACAGTGCAGACCGGCATGTTGCGAGCACTCAGCAAACAAGCAGGGAGGCTCTGGGAACTCTTTCAAAGGTTTCGAAAGCAAGGACTGGATGGCACCCGATTTGTGTTTTGGAAAAAACCTTCTGGCTCAGGTGGAGAGCAGGTTGGGTGGAAGCCTGAGCTGCCTCAGGCACAGAACAGGGAAGAAACTTAGGAGCTGGCATGGTGGCCTTTTTAGACTGTTACCCTATGGGGAGTTGGCTGGCTACTCCTGCCTTGTGGGGTGCTCCCACTCTCTGGGGAGGACAGGGACTTCATGTTTGTGGCTGTTGAACGCTGATTGGGGGTGTTCAGAGGATCAGGAAGAAACAGTTTCTTGAGTAGGAACTACTCTGGTCCTGTTGCCACACAGTGCCCTGTATGTGAGTGTGCACTTGTGTATGTGCGTGTGTGTGTATGCACATGTCCCACACATGTGTGCTCATGTGCTATTCATTTGTCTTTTTCTTTCTTGTTTGTTTTTGAAACATGGTATTTTTTTTATTTGGTTTTTCAAGGGTTTTATGTAGTCCAGTCTGGCCTCCAACTTGCTATACGGCTGGGGATGACCTTGAATCTCCTGTGTCACAGGTGTGTACCACCATGCCCAGCATATGGAGTCCCAGGGATTGAACCCATGGCTTTGTGCATGCTGGCCAAGCATGCCACCAGACAGCTGGGCTGCATCACCAGTCCTCCCTCGGCCTTTAAAGCTAAAGGGCTTGTGGTTCTCATTGCCTTTTGTGGAGACTTTGGGAGGGAGGCAGCCTGCCCTCAACCGAGCCCAGCACATGAGAAGGGCAGATGCCATCAAGTATGAGTGGAGTTGGTATCATAGCTGAGCGACAGCGGGTGGGTTGTACTGCCCAGGCTGCCTACTGTGGGTGGGGTGGGGATGGATGGAGCCTGGCTTTGGGGATCAGCCTTGCCCTGTGTGGTGGAGGGACAGACACCAGAGATTGGGGACTTCCCTTCACTTCTACCTGAGGAAAGGCAGGGAGGCCGGCTGGCAGAACTTGAGTTCATGCAGTCCTGGGAACCTTGGCTGAAGTGTCTGAGACAGTGCAGCCGTGGAGGCTGATCTGGCCAGGGTGGCCAAGGGGCAGGAGCAGGGCATTCGTCATTCATAGCCCTGCCTCTGCATGGGAGCCCACACTGCCATCCCTGTTCCTGGGCTCCCAGCCTGCCCCTTGGCAGCTGGCACGCAGGCTATCCTCCCATCCCCCCCAGATATCCTATTTCCCATTGCTTCTAACCCTCTGAGGAGTAGGTGTGCGTGTGTGTGACCATGGGTGTGTGCTGGAGGAGGCTCAGGTTATGTGAATATGGATGTGCGCATGTAAACTTGTGACTGTCTGGGTAACGTGGGTATGTACCTGAGTGTGTCTCCATGTGTATGTAAGTGCATGTGAGCACGGCTTTGTGTGTGCATGGCTATGTCTATGAGTCTGTGTATATGAACGCACGACAGTGGAGTGAGCCCGTGTGAGTCTCTCTCTGTATGCACAGGTGTGAGAATGGGTGCACAAGAAAAGCTTGTGTGAGGGTGTGTACCAAGGTGTGGGCTAGGGGGTAGTGAGGAGTCAGAGCTCATCCTCACAGCTGTTCTGAGAAGTGCGTTCTCCCTACTCACGGAGGAGGTCACATACCAACATTTCTTAGGACTTGTGAACTGATGTTCCCCACCCCCACGGCCTGGATCCATGACCTCGATTAAGAGTGCAAGATACAGACATCCATTTCTGGGGACCGCCTTCTTCTCGAGCTGTGGGAGTGCCCAGACTGTCCCAGCTGGACCAGGGAGGGTGAGGCTCAGCTGGGGAGGGCCGCTGCTGCTTCCAACAGAATGGACTCCAGCATCTCCGAAGCTTTGCTGGGAAGCTGGAGGCTGGGAGGTCCTTTGGACAATCTTCACTGTTCCCATCCTCTGGCCTGGCCTGGATTTCCCTCTAGGGGACAGTGGGAGGGAACCACAGGACTGGGTTGGTTTATTCAATGAAATAGCAACTCAGGCTGTTTCCCCAGCCAACTTTTCTTCCCGCCTCACTTTCTTCTCAGATGATAGAAATACCCAGGAGGGTTTTCTTTCTCCCTGGCAAGCCAGGGTGGGGGTGGCTGGGGCCCTGCCATTGGCCCAGACCCTTGTCATTACAGGCACACCCCTTGGATCTGAGCCAACCCCACTTCAACAAGGGAGAGCAACTGTATTAGCAGCTTCCTGCCCAGCTCAGGGCCCTCACAGGGAGAGGTCCCCTGACCTCTCCAGGAAAGGCCAAGGCTTCCTCAAGAGGCAGGTCATTCCTGATTCTGCTTTCTTGATCTTGACTCTCTCTGGTCTTTGCCAGGTCTTCAGGTTACAGTAGCAATGGGGCTCAAGTGGAGAAGTCTTATGCCAGTTCTAATCCTGGCTCAGTCTCTTCCGAGCCACGTGGTATTGGGCTAGTCTGAAAACCTCTCTGGGCCTCCCACCTGTGACTCGGGACAATAGGGCTGAGATCATAGTTTGCTTTTGTTTTTCTTTCCGAGATTCAATGAGTTCTTTGTTTCTCTTTCTGAGATTCAATGAGTTCTTGAGTTTGTGTGATTCTTGAACTTGACCTTGGCTTATGAGTGGTTGTTAAACACACTGTCACTTTCCCAGTTCTGAGCAGCTGAGAAAGAAGTAGCATCCATCGGATTACCCTTTACCCTTTAGAGCCCACCCCTGGCTCCAAACTCCAGCCCCATACCCAGAAGGGCTCTGTCTTTTGACTTTCTTCCTCAGCCTCTAAATCCCAACCCAGGTGCCCTTCACTCTTTGTCTAAGACCAGTGACTGAGGAGGTTCCCCATTCCCACGTATGCCTCTCCTCTGCTACAGAAGCCACTCCCAGGCACCCCATGTGGCAGGCCTCTCCCCAGCTCTAGCTCCCAGCCGCCCTGGAAAGGAAGTGGTGGTTCTACCACTGGGCCACAGACCCAGGTTTTTGTTTGAGAATGGAAAGCGTTTACTCATGCAAGCTCACACACCTTCCTGAAGCAATGGTCTCTGACACTGGGCTGGGACCTCATAGAGACTTCCCCTGTCTTCTAGTGAGCTTCACCTTCCCCTCGCTCTGTCTTCCCTCCTTCCAATACCTGGTTTTCACCTGTGCTCCCAAACTGAGACTTACCTGGACTCCCACGGGCAGCCGGCAGCGTTATGAGGTCATCCTGGACTCTCACCTACATGCCCCAGAGGGAACCTCACAGCTTTGATGGCCTCTTGTGTAGGCCACATCCCCGCTCCAGTGCCTTCACTGGGGCAGCAGGCAGATGCATGGCAGCCTGGTCATTGATGCTGAAGTCATCTCCCTTCCCTAGCATGTCACAAGCACCCACTCTCTGTCCACATAAACATGCTTCTCTGCTTTAGGAACCCAGCTTCGTTTGTCTCCTAATGACTGGTGGCCTTCTAGGAATCGTCTAGGCCCTCAGCGCTGGATTGTTAGTGCTGAGGTGTCCAGGCCTGTGGACCTGGAGCCACTAGGTTCTCAGGCTCTCCAGCTTGCAGACAGCCTGGAGAACCAGTTTGATGATAGCCCCCCACCCCAACATAAATCCTCTCCATCAGTAAACCTTGCCAGATACCAATATTTACTGTGTTGATGGGTTGCTCACTGCAGTCTCTAGATCCAGCTTTGGTTTCTCACTGGGACTCCTGAATGCTGGGCTGGAGACTCACCCACTCATGCCATCATGGCATTCCCGGGTTCCCTGAACACTTCCTTCATTCACAAGTACACAAGAGGTGCCTGCTCTGGGGAAAGCGGTTGGCCTCAGACATCTGTTACCAGTGGACGAGGAGAAGCCGGGTCTGGGAAGACGGTTCCCAGCAGAGGGAAGAACACGGCAAAGCCGGGAAGCTACATGCTCTTGGAGGCTGGCTTTGGGCCAGGTAGGAAGGTGGTTTTAGTGGCAGTGACTCATGGTGAGGCTCTTAGGAGGACAGCTGAAAATTTCACTCCTGTAGCTGCGGGAGGGTTGACTGTCAAGAGACCTGGACAGTTCTGGGGAACCCTGAGTGGTGGGACGCCTGACTGTTGAGCCTCATTTAGCATGCTCCTCACGCTCCTCCCTCCTTGTGGGAATGAGTCCCAGGGCTCTAGCTGTCAGCAAGCCTTCTCTGTTATCTAAGCCGAATCTCCTGCCAAATTCTTGCATGTCCTTTGTGGGGATGGACCACAGTGGGGCCCCTTTCCTTTTGTCTGTATTCCCTTGGCTTTCTCTGCCCTTCTTTCTTTCATGGTCGCCTTTGGTTTCTCCCTCTCCTTCCTTTCTTCTAGGTCTCTGGCTTCACCTCATCTCTGAACAAGGTCTTCTGATGTCCCTTGGCAGTGCTAGGGACAAGAAGGCAGACTGTGGGGCTGTAGGTAGCCTGGCAAGGGGCTCTTTGCAGAAAGCCTTTTTCTTCTCTAGGATCAAAGGGGCAGGCCCTAGCTGAACCCAGGCTGCAGCTCTGTTTCCACAGCAGGCCTCGTGGGAGTGGAGTGCCCCAAACAGTAGGCGCTGGAGCCCAGAGCAGTCCTGCTTTGCCGGAGAAAAGGCAGTATGATGGCTGCTTTAAGAAGGAGGTGGACTGAGTGGCTGTCCCTTCCTCCCAGAGTCAGGATGTCACCCGGCCCAGGCTGCTGCAAAGGACCATGTCTGGTCCGTGGTCCAGCCTCAGCTGGGGTCTGTGTTGATGTCTGTGGCCAGTGTCTCCTCTGGAGGCCTTAGGAACTGTGTGAGACGAAATCAGAGAGCGATACTGAACTTGGGCCTGGGAAGGCTGGCCTTGTCTCTCTCTACAGCAAGAGAGCTGTCACCTGCACTCAGGAGAGAGGGCCACACCCCTCACCACAGGCAAGGATGAACCTACCATGAGCGTGTGCACGTAAGGGAGCTGACTCCTCTCCCCCCACCCCTCCCTACTACATTTGAGGCAGGTGGCCCTAGTGGCTCAATCTGACCTGCCTGGCTAACACCCAGACCCACAACTGGGCCTTGGGTTGACCCACCCTAGCATCTACCCCATCTAGGTCCCGCTGGAGCCCATGAAAGGACTGGTCCTAGGAACGAGACCCGCAAGATCTCCAAGACTCAGGGCGGCCACAGGACAACCCGGAGGAGCTCTGGTGAGGACCACTGAGGATGGTGTCCCAGAAACTGGAGGCTGTGGACCAGACCAGTGACTCATTGCAATGAACAGTCAAGCTGATGGGACAAAGGGGTACACTCTATGACACACCAAAGTCTCCAGTGCCACTGGGATAAAGGAAGAGAGGATGGAGAGGTAGGAGAGGAGAAGCAGAGATTTCCTGTTCCTGGTGTGGTTTTTGTTTTGGTTTGGTTTATTGAGGTTTTTTTTTTTGTTCTTGGATTTGTTTGCTTGCTTTCCTTGTTTTTCATTCTTTCGTGGCAGGGCACAGCAGGAATGATGGGGGGTACGGGGGGACTTGGAGGTGAACAGAATTGGCGTACATGATGTGAAACCTCCAAAGATTCAATAAAGACTTTTTTTTTTTTAAAAAAAAAAAAAAGGAGGTAGAACTGTGGGCAGGAGTGCTGGCTGCTCAAGCTTGAGGCCTAAACTCGGATCTAGCACTTGGGGGTTGAGGGCAGGGGGAGAGGATGTTGGGGAGACAGGAGGATCTCTGGGACCTGCTGGCTTAGTTGAAGAAAATGAGCTCCAGGTTTACAGAAAGACAGCTCAAGAGAAGATGATGGAGAGTGATAGAGGCTGCCCACGCGCATGCACATGCACGCACGCAGACACACGCACACACACATGCATGCTCGCACACTCGCATGCACACACATGCACACACAAGCCCACATGCACGCACGCAGACACATGCACACACATGCATGCTTGCACACTCACATGCACACACACGCACACACATGCATGCATACACATGCACACACATGCACACACATGTGCGCACACACATGCATAGGGACAGTCTATGAGAAGACTGGAGAACACACAGCAAGGTAATGCTGTGGTCCCTGGCAATGCTAATATCCCCAAATGGCTGGTGGGACTGGGGACACTGGCTACTGACAGATACAGGAAACAGGAGGAGGTGGCTAGACTCTTCCCAGGCATCCAGGCTGGCCCCAGTGGGCCTGGCATCTCTAGGTGCATTTGAAGGAGGCAGGAGAAAGTTGAGCATGTCATGGACATCAAGCTCCTTAAGTGTGGAGGACAACCAACGTCCTGGGTGGTGTGAAGGGCCAAGAAATGGGAGACAATGTTTTCTCCAAATGGGAGGTGCATTGTTGTAAGACCAGCGAGAGTCCTGAGGGTTCTTGTGAGTGAGCTTCCCCGACTCTATCCCAGACAGGTAGGTGAGGGCGTCTCATACCCAGGATGGGAGATACCTAGACGGCTGTGCCAAGCATGGCCTGGAAGCCTTGGCTTTGAAGCCTGGGTTTCGGAGCTCAAAGATGAAAGGCCTGCCTGTGTCTCAGAGAGGTGAGTGCTGGGTAACGATGGCTGGGGACGCAGGAAGAAGGTGGGGTCAGAAAGGCCTGGGGAATTTCCAGCAGCAGGCAGAGCAAGGGTGGACGATGGAACTGGAGTCCTTTGAGACGGAGAACATATCCCTGCTGACCTCTGGAGCCCCAGCCCCAGCTGCTGGAGGCCGAGGTGGCTTCCTCTCCCAGCTCCATGTGGATCCTGTGTGTGTGTGTGTGTGTGTGTGAGAGAGAGAGAGAGAGAGAGAGAGAGAGAGAGAGAGAGAGAGAGAGAGAGAGAGAGAGAGAGAGGAGAAGGAGGAAGGAGGAAGGAGGAGAAAGGAGGAGGAAGAGGAAGAGGCCTGTGTTTTTTGAAGCTGGTCTCTGCGGTGGCTTTGAGGCCATCAGACTTGGTCAGCAAGTGAATTTTACTTTCAGAGTCATCTCACAGGTCCAGTTTCATATTTTTTGTGTCTTTTTTTTCTGCTCTCATATGGTGACCTTTGAACTGTCTGGCTCATGGAAAACTGCCTCTCTACCAACTACTGGGCCCAGGGTGACACCTGCCTCTCTCTCTCTCTCTGTCTCTCTCTGTCTCTGTCTCTCTCTCTCTCTCTGGTGTGTATGTGTGTGTGTGTGTGTGTGTGTGTGTGTGGTGGGCCCAAGCAACGGTGTGTGTGTATGTATGCAGGAGGCACCTGTGAGGGCATGTTTATGAGTATATGCAAACCTCAGGTATGGCCATGAGTATATGCGATGGCATAGGTGAAGATGTGTGTATGCAACAGAATCAAGTGAGGTATTTGTGTGTCTAAAGCAGGCAAAAATGAGGGTGTGTGTACGTAGTAGGCACAGGTGAGGGCAGGTACAAGGGAGGGGATGTGTGTACGTAGCAGGTATGGGTGGAGTCGTGTGTATGTAGCAGATATGGGTGTAGTCGTGTGTATGTAATAGGTATAGGTGTAGTCATGTGTGTATGTAGCAGGTATGGGTGCACTCGTGTGTATGCAGCAGGAGCAAGTGTGGTCATTTGTGCATTCAGGAGGCTCAGGTGAGGGCATTTGTGTGTATGCAGTAGGCGCCGTGAGTGTGTGTGGCTAAAGGAGGAACTGGGGAGCTGAAGTGTACTGGTACTGGTGGCTGTAGTGGGGCTGCTGAAGGCAGAGGGACAGGAAAGAAACAGGGACTTGGGCTGGGCACACAGGGTCAAGTCAGGTTTTCTAGGCAGAACCAGACCCACACTGCTCCTACACCCTCACTTATTCTGGGAAAGTGATGAGAGCTGGTCCCGCTGTGGCTAGGGAACACAAAGAGCATTGTTTCCGTCCCCAGGTCTCTGCCTCTGTCTCTGTCAGCGCTGCCAGTTCCCAATGGCAGATGGCAGCTTTGTCACTGAGGCACAGGCTGTTCACCTGGCAGGCAGGCAGGGTGTGTGTGCATGTGTACATGTGTGCGTGCGCATGCACACGTGCGTGCACACTCATGAATGTTCTTTCCTCATATCCTGCTGACTCCAGGCAGCACAAGGACCTGTCTTTTGGGTCTCTCTAAACTTCTCGCTGGGGCTGGGAGCTGGCCTGAGCTCGAGCTGGTGTGCCAGGAGTTCCGGCCCAGCTCCATTCCCTGCGTCTTTGCAGATGCCAGGACTCCTGTATAAGAAATGTGCTTTCTTTCTCCCTACTTCTCAGCCCTTCATTCCTGCAACTCCTCCTCTGGGAAGCTTTCCTTGATGCTTCCCTGCTAACTCATTTCCAGCTCGACCTCATGAGGTCACTGGTCTCACGGCAGACCCGCAGAGTCACTGAGTCTAAGTTTAGAGGCTCAGTGTTTGTTTTCAGGAAGCAGCCTGGGGCCTGGGAAAGGCATGGGCATTGACCACTGGCTACCATGTCCTGGTACTTCCTGTGGACTGTTCTGTTATTCATGGGCAGTCGTTTAGGTGCTGGCTAATCAACCTTATATGACCGATGAGAAAACCGAGACTCTGAGAGACGAGCCAGTTAGCCACCCAGCAGAAATCTAAATAGCCATATGGCCTGAGAATGGCAGGGGCTTCGGGCTAAGGTCTCCCAAGGGAGCAGATATGTCGGGATAGGGAACTTGGAGGCAGGCTGGAGGGAAAGGACCCTGGGACTTCCTGGTCCTTGCTCACTTTTCTGTCTTCTTTGTGCAGACCACCAGCACCAACGAGAGAGGGCCTGCTATCTCCCCAGGTAACGAACACTCAGCTCTGCCTACTGTGCCCCTCCTCCTCCCAGCTTCCCGGGAGGCTTGGTTTTGAGCCTCCTCTACCGGGCCTGTGCCTTGGACACCTACAACAAGATACACCGGGGATTTCCATTTGTCCTTCTGGGGCTTCGAGGTGTGGAAAAACTTGGATTCAGCCTTTTCCTCTCTGGAGACGATTCTTAGCGCCACTTCCTCTCTCTCCCTCTTCCCCCAGCCTCTCCATTGTTCCTCTTTTCTGTCACTGTGTACTCCCTGCTGGTCACCTACTGGGTGTAACATAACTGTGTTCTTGCCAGACACAGAGCCTGACCACTGGAACTGGCCCAATATGCTTCCAACCAGACAAGCATACGTGTGTACATGTATTCATTTTTAAAAAACATTGATTTTAGGTTTCTGTGTATATGGCTGTGCTGACCCTGGGGTGGGAATCACAGTCTCGTGGCCTGCCTCATTGTCCTTTCCCATGCTGTGTGGACTTCAGTCTGCTTGTCCTACCATCCCTATTCCCACTGTTTCCTTCTTTCATGGAGTTCGTTCCTCTGCCCCTTCCTCTGCCTATCCGAGGTGCTGCTTGCTGCAAGCTCTACCGGAAGTCCGGCTCTCCTGAGACCTTCCTTCTCTACAGCATCTCCTGTATCTTTAGCAGCCGATCTTTCCCTTTGGGGCCCAGGCAGGCAGTCCAGCCCGATGGCTACTCTGGGCCTTCATGACCCTTAGACATAGAAGTGGGGGTTCCTGTCCTCTAGAGGGAAGCTGCAGTGTTAGAGGTGAGGAACAAACGAGTAACCTAAGGAAGATCCCGGCAGAAACTCCTCCCTCAAGGTCGAGGCCCACTGTGGCACCTTCTAATCTCTGCTTGACTGGGGTCATCTCTTTGGGGGTCTGTGACTACCCTATGGTTATGCTATAATTCTTTTAACCAGTTTTCTGTGAATGAATATTTCTTATCTTGTGGCAGCATGCATGATGATGATGAACAACACTGTCCAGACACCTCTGAGGCTCTCCTTCAGTTCCTAGCCTCCTCTCTCTGCCTCCTTCAGTTCTTAGCCTCCTCTCTCTGCCTCCTTCAGTTTCTAGCCTTCTCTCTCTGCCTCCTTCAGTTCCTAGCCTCCTCTCTCTGCCTCCTTCAGTTCCTAGCCTCCTCTCTGTGCCTCCTTCAGTTCCTAGCCTCCTCTCTCTGCCTCCTTCAGTTCATAGAGTCCTCTCTCTGCCTCCTTATCCGTACATACCCTCCATTCCTCTGGCTTCCCTCAGCCCTCTCATGGCTTGCTCTCTGGGTCATAACTGAAACGTAAGCCCCAGATTTGGAAAACACATCTCCTTTCTCTTCAGAGCACGTGCCCCACACGCTGACGACTCACTTGGTTTCCCACGTGCCCAGTAACGTCAGGGCCCTTTAGTTACAAGTAAAAGAAACTCAAATGGGTTAGACAGTACAGGAAGTTATTATTGCCTAAGAAAAGAAATCCTGAGGTGTGGTGGCTGTGTGTGTTGGGGGCAGTTGACCAGATGTTACTACATCGTCTTCTTTGTTTTTTTTTCCCCCTTAGGAAGTTTTTTCCCCCTGAAGAATTTTATCCATTTGAATACTCATTTAGCGTACACAAGGCCCCGCAAAGGGAAAAAGTAGATATTCAAACTAACTGGATGAAAGGTTCATTGTGGATATCAGACTATGTGTTTACAGTGATCTATCTTTGAATTCCATTATCCGGATTCTTGGATATCAAAACACAGTCATACCTTCGAATCTGAGGCCAGCCTGGTCTACATAGTGAGTTCTAGTCCAGCCAAGGCTACACAGTAAGATCCTGTCTCAACAACAACCATCTCCATTACACCTGAGCTGGAGATATAGCTCAGCAGTTAAGAGTACTGGCTGCCCTTCTAGAAGACAGAGTTCAGTTCCCAGCATCCACATCAGTCAGCTCACAGCCACCCGTAACTGCACTTCCAGGGGAGATTCAACACCATCTTCTGGCCTCTGAAAGCACTCTCACACTCCCACACATATGTCAACACACACACACACAAAAAAAAAAGAAAAAAATTTTAACAAATACAGAGAAGTTATAGTACTATCCCCAGTGGTGTCTCAGTGAGCAGTGGTGTCAGGGTAGGCTGGGCTTCATGCTGGTTTTGGAGTCTACTTGTGCTTGTAATGGAGTAGATGAGAGTGGTCCAACATCCTCTGAGAAGCATTAGTAGAGGCTCCTTCGAGCCTGGTTGCTTTCCAGCATCTTCAGACAGATCTCTCTCCCTCAAAGATTTGTTTTTATTGTATATGTCTTAGTCTTTGTTTTCCTGCACGTGTGTATGTGTACCGTATGTGTGTAGTGCCTTTGGAGGCCAGAAGAGAGCATCCTATCCACCTGAAACTGGAGTTAGAGATGATTGTGAGTTGTCATTTGGGTGGTAGAAACTTGAACCCAGGTCCTCTGCAAGAACAATGTGTTCTCTTAACTGCTGAGCCATTTTTCTAGCCCCTATCCCCCTCTCTCATTTTATTTTATTTTATTGATATTTATTGAGCTCTACATTTTTCTCTGCTCCACTCCCTGACTCTCCCCTCCTTTCTTCAATCCTCCCTCAATGTCCCCATGATCCCATGTAGATTATATCTATGTAAGTCTCTCTTAGTGTTCGCATTGTTGTCTAAGTTCTCTGGGATTGTGGTTTGTAGACTGGCTTTCTTTGCTTTATGTTAAAAACCACCTATGAGTGAGTACACATGATAATTGTTTTTCTGTGTCTAGGTTACTTCACTCAAAATAGTGTTTTCTAGCTCCATCCATTTTCCTGCAAAATTCAAGCTGTCATTTTCTTCTGCTGTGTAGTACTCCATTGTGTAAATGTACCACATTTTTCTTATCCATTCTTTGATCGAGAGGCATTTAGGTTGTTTCCAAGTTCTGGCTATGACAAACAGCGCTGCTATGAATATAGTTGATCACATGTCCTTGTGGCACAATTGAGCATTCTTTGGATATATACCCAAAAGTGTTATTATTGGGTCTTGAGGAAGGTTGTTTTCTGATTTTCTGAGAAATAGCCACACTGACATCCAAAGGGGTTGTACCAGCTTGCATTCCCACCAACAATGCAGAAGTGTTCTCTTTTCCCCACAACCTCTCCAGCATAAGTTGTCATCAGTGTTTTTGATCTTGGTCGTTCTTACAGGTGTAAAGATGGAATCTCAGAGTTGTTTTAATTTGCATTTCTCTGATGACTAAGGATGTTGAACATTTCCTTAAGTGTCTTTCAGCCATTTTAGATTCCTCTGTTGAGAGTTCTCTGTTTAGGTCTGTACTCCATTTTTTATTGGATTATGTGATCTTTTGGTGTCCAATTTCTTGAGTTCTTTGTATATTTTGGAGATCAGACCTCTGTCTGATGTGGGGTTAGTGAAGATCTTTTTCCATTCTGTAGGCTGTCGTTTTGTCTTGTTGACCATGTCCTTTGCTTTATAGAAGCTTTTCAGTTTCAGGAGGCCCCATTTATTAATTGTTTCTCTCAGTGTCTGTGCTGCTGGGATTCTATTTAAGAAGTGGTTCCCTGTGCCAATGCATTCAAATGTACTTCCCACTATCTGTTCTATAAAATTCAGTGTGGCTGGCTTTATGTTGAGGTCTTTGATCCATTTGGACTTGAATTTTGTGCATGGTGATAGATATGGGTCTATTTTTATTTTTCTACATGTTGATATCCAGTTATGCCAGCACCACTTGTTAAATATGCTTTCTTTTTTCCATTTGATACTTTTTGCTTCTTTATCCAAGATCAGGTGTTTGAAGATGTGTAGATTGATATCTGGGTCTTCTATTCGGTTCTATTGGTCCACCTGTCTGTTTTTATGCCAGCACCAGGCTGTTTTCAGTACTGTAGCTCTGTAGTGGAGTTTGAAATCAGAGATTGTGATGCCTCCAGAAGTTCTTTTATTGTACAGGATTGTTTTGGCTATCCTGGGTTTTTTTCCATTTATTTATTTATTTATTTATTTATTTATTTATTTATTTATTTATTTTGAATACAATACTCTGCCTGCGTGTGTACCTGCACCCCTGAAGAGGGCACCAGATCTCATTACAGATGGTTGTGAGCCACCATGTAGTTGCTGGGAATTGAACTCAGGACCTCTGGAAGAAGAGTCAGTGCTCTTAACTGCTGAGCCATCTCTCCAGCCCCTATCCTGCGTTTTTTGCTTTTCCAAATGAAGTTGTGTATCGTTCTTTCGAGGTCTGTGGAGAATTTTGCTGGGATTCTGATGGGCCCCTCTCTCATTTTATCTGGTCTTGAATATTACTAAAGAAAATCTCATGTGGTCAGATATTTGCTGATCAGCAAAAATTGTCTCATCAACATCTTTCAAATTTCATATGCCTGAAGCATTTTCAGAACCTGCTCCTAGGTCAGATCAGCGAGAGTTTAGCCACATGCTCATCCCTGTAGCTCCCAGTCGGGACAGTGAGGGCTTCTTGACCTGCAAGTAAATCACAGCTCTGTGGCTTTCAGAGGAGGGAAGGGATCAAGTGCAGGGGCCGACAGAGAAGGCCTCCCCGAGGGGAAGACTCCTGGGTATGTGTTTCTTAGCAGACTGACCCCCACCCCTCCTGGGAGCGGCCTCTTGTGCCATGCAGTGACAAGGGACCTAACCTGGAGGCTCAGGTCTGTAATCCCAGCTACTCGGGAGCCTGGAGGTTACATGTTCCAGGCCAGACTGGGCAAACTTAGTGAGACCCCCCCCCCATTACAAAATAACAAAATATGGAAAGGTAAGACATGATAGTAAAGGGAGCCACGTCTTACCAATTTTGAAGACTGTTGAAAGCTAAGAGGAGGGATTATAAGAAACATTAAATAGGAATCTTTGCTATCACATATTCCAAGACTCGTGATTATGAGAAGGAATTAAAGTCTTTTTTATCTCCCTCTCGCTAGTAAAATCTTTATGCAAATATTTTAAGCCTCCACCGGGTAAAACCTCTACTTACACAAAAGCCTGTACTCTGGGTTAAAGCTGGGCCCCTCCCCCCTTAGCTCTTCTTTCAAGCCAATTAGGAAAGATGTGAGGTAGGACCCAGCCAATAGGGAAGAGGAACAGTCCCCATTTGTCAGAATAAAAAAGTCCAGTGTGTTTCCTGCCTCTGGATCAAGAGTCAAATGTTACCTGTGGATACATATACCTGTGGAACCTACAGAAAGGCTGAGAGTTCAGCCCAGTGGGGCAGGCATGTTCAGCATACACAAAGCCCAGGGTTCATTACTACCCCACACATGTGAAACCCCACAATGACCCTTGCTGAGCATCTTGGGATGTAGGACTGTAGTGCAGGGAAGGAGTTGGAGCTGGGATGGGTGAGTCAGGGCTACTAGGCGCTCCGATACAGGGAACTGGCTGAGGTAACTTTTGAATAGGCATTCCTTACAGCTGAGGTTACAGATTCAAGGATAGGAGGAACAAAGACCCTGACATTTTTCTTGACCCTTAGGTGGGCCTGTCTTTGCCCCTGAGACAGGGAGGGACAGGAAAGAGCTGTGTGTCAAGTGCATACCTGAGGGAAAAGGAAAACACAGGAAGTGACTCCCATGACTCCGAGCCTGCTGAGGAGACAGGTGGCCAGCAGCCTGCAGGACAGGCCCTGGGAGAGCAGACTGAGGTCGAGAAGCTCCTCTCTGAGGCTGTGGGTGCACACTATTTCTGCCAGCCATGTTTCCCACAGACTTCCCTCCTTACCACAACAGGCCGTGCCCACTCACCCACAAGCTAGCTGTCATAATTCCTGGCTCCCACCCACCCCCTGCATCCGGGAGGCCCTCTCACCTATGACCCCAGTGGCTGCTTCAGACCTTTCCAGACAGGCACCTCCACGCTCACATCCTGAAGGACACATGTGGGTTGGAGGAGGTGACTAGAGGGGAAGATGGGGGCATGAAGGGGGTGGGCATGTGTGCTGTGGTGCCACCAGGGGCAGGAAGAGGGGCCACGTGGTCTCACCAGAGTTCAGGCCATTAGCCTTGGCAGGAAGCGTCTTCTTACCACCGGGGCACTTGCTGGTCCCTTTCATCTTTCTTTTCTTCTTTTTTTCCTTTCCTCTCTATTTTTGTTTTGTTTTTTGTCTTGGAGACAAAGTCTCACTATGTATCCTTGGCTGCCCTGGAACTCACAGAGATCAGCCTACCTCTTCTGGGATTAAAGGCACAGAGTCTTGTCATTTGCATCAGGCTGGCTTCGAATTCCCTATGTAGCCCAGGCTGCCTTATGTAGCCCAGGCTGATCTTGAACTCCTGATCAATCCTCGTGTCTTAGCATCCCAGCTTTGGAAGCCCTATACCCAACTCTTTTTTGTTTGTTTGTTTGGTTTGGTTTGGTTTGGTTTTTTGAGACAGGGTTTCTCTGTAGCTTTGGAGCCTGTCCTGGAACTAGCTCTTGTAGATCAGGCTGGACCTGAACTCACAGATATACACCTGCCTCTTTTTTTCCTTTCTTTCTTTCTTTTTTTTTTTGGTTTTTTTTTCGAGACAGGGTTTCCCTGTAGTTTCTAGAGCCTGTCCTGGAACTAGCTCTTGTAGACCAGGCTGGCCTCGAACTCACAGAGATCCGCCTGCCTCTGCCTCCCGAGTGCTGGGATTAAAGGCGTGCGCCACCACCACCCGGCTTTTTTTTTTTTTTTTTTTTTTTTTTTTTTTTTTTTTTTTTTTTTTGGCAGTGCTTTGCCATGTAGTCCCAAGCTGGCCTTGCATTTCTAGTCCTCCTGCCACAGCCTCTGGAGCACTGGGATTACAGATATGTGCTTCTGTCCTTTCTCTCTCTGTGTGGTAGGCAGTTTTGTGTATATGTCTTTGGGCACTTCTGTAGTTGGCATCACAAGAAAAGAAAACACAAACAGCCCTGAAAGTCACAGCGTTAGATGGGAGAGCGTGGGCAAGTCACATTTGCTAGCAGTGCTGGAGTTCTCTCCAGACTGTGTTAACGTTCTTTCTGGTGGCATTACGGAAGACCGCCCACGTAGCCACGTTCCCACACCTCTAGCTGCCACTAACTCTCCTAATCTTTGCTGGACCCAAGTCCTCTGTAAGAGCAACAAGTGCCCTTAGCTGCAGAGCCATCTCTCCAGTCCCTGGACATTATATTTTATTAGCCAGTTGTGTGTGTGTGTGTGTGTGTGTGTGTGCATGTGTATGAGAGAGAAAGAAAGGGAGATAGGCCTGCTTATGCTCTCTTTGTTTTATTTTTATTTTTCTATTGGATCTCTGGTCTTTTTCCTTGTTGTCTGAAAAGTATCTCCATTTATTTATTCATTTTTCCCAGATATCACAGTGTATATCTGGAATCCCAACATTCGGGAGGCTGAGACCAGATGATTGCTTGCTCAAGGCTAGCCTGGGCTACATAGTGAGACCCTATCTAAAACAAAACAAACCAGGGGGTTAGGAGATAGCTCTGTGAGTAAACTGTTTACCATAAGGACTTAGTTTGAACCCCAGAAACCACATAAAAAGCTGTTAATAACTCTAGCACTGGAGAGGTGGAGACAGGCAGACCCTGTGACTTTTTGCCTAGCCAGCCTACCTGAACCAGCAGCAAACTCCACGTCCCAAAAGGACCCTTTCTCCAAATGCAGCACCCAAGGGAAGACCCGAGGCTGACTTTTAGCCTCTACATGCTTGCATGCACAGTCACGCATATGCATGCATACTCACACATACACATGCATCCACACTCACATGCATCCACATCCTTGTAACCTGTACAAACACACACACACACACACACACGCATGCACACGCATGCATGCATGCTCACACACTCAATCCAAACTCAATGTTTTTAGCTTATGAAAATCAGTACATTGTCACGCATCTTGCAGGTGTCTTTCTCTAATCTCTGATCTCAATTTTTGATTTTTACTTGTAACGTTTTCCCTTCTAATCTCTTTGTGATGGATTTATTAATCACTTCTGTTTATTATGACTTCTGTTTTTGTTCTGTGACTGAAGTTGACACCCAGGATCATAAAATCATTTACATATATTTTCTGTTAAAAATGTATGTGTATGTGTGTGCGCGCCTGTCTGTATGTGTACTATGGCTTCTGGAGGCCGGAAGAAGGCATTGAATCCTCTAGAACTGGAGTCCTGTGGGTGCTGGAAACTGATCCTAGGTCCTCTGCAAGAGCAGCTGGTGTTTTTAACCACTGAGTTGGATCCCACTCCTGACACATGTATTATTTCTCTAGTACTTTTATAGCTTTATTTTTTCAGTGTTCTCTTTAATTCTTTGATCTTGTTGGACTTTATTTCCATGTTAGGAGTGAAGTAAGAAATCCAGATTTATTTATTTTTGATCTAAATATCTGGTGAAGTGACTCAATTTTATTGAATTCTTCTGTTTATTTGGGTCTCTAACATTTTTTGGTTATTCTTCACAGCTGAGCTCTGTGCAGACTTTGGTTGCAGGCCGTTCCTGTCACTGTGGCTGTGCACTACTGTGCAGACTCTGGTCGCAGGCCATTTCTGTCACTGCTGCTGTGCGCTATTGTGCAGACTCTAGTCTCAGGCCATTCCTGTCACTGCTGCTGTGCACTGTGCAGACTCTGGTCGCAGGCCGTTTCTGTCACTGTGGCTGTGCACTACTGTGCAGACTCTGGTCGCAGGCAGTTCCTGTCACTGCTGCTGTGCACTATTGTGCAGACTCTGGTCGCAGGCCATTTCTGTCACTGCTGCTGTGCACTGTTGTACAGACTCTGGTCGCACGCCATTTCTGTTACTGCAGCTGTGCACTATTGTGCAGACTCTGGTCGCAGGCCGTTCCTGTCACTGCCGCTGTGCACTTTTGTAGTGTATAAGTGTATGAAACTTACAAAGAATAAAATATAGTATTTAAGAAAGAAAAAACTTTTATCAAAGGAAATTAGAAAATAAAAGTTGTGAATCTTAAAAGAAATAAAAATATAAATGGGGGAAGACTGCAAGACGTCTTCTAAGAAAAAATGTAATTTTGTTTTATGGGTATGACTGTTTTGTCTGTGTGGTTTGTTCACCATGTGCACGACTGGTGCTGGTAAAGGCCAGAAGGGGCATTTTCCCCGGAACTGGAGTTATGGATGATTGACAGCTGCCATGTGGGTGTTGGGGATCCAACCCTGTCCTCTGGAACCACTGAGTCATCTCTTTAGGTCCTGGCTGATTCTTTTGAAATATTCAAGTATAGAATAATATTTTCCCAAAATGTTTGTATCTCTTAGTCAGTCATTTCAGCTGGTTACACTGTCAAATCATTCCAGAACAATGTTAAATACTAACGGTGATTGTTTGAGTGACAGTGGCAGTTCTTTAATAGGGCTGCCCCTGAGTGTGTCCACTAAATGTGTCCATTAAACTGATTTCTTTAATTTGCATATTAACAGGTGGGTTAGTCAGGCATGGTGGCGCACACCTTTAATCCCAGCATTTGCAAGGCAGAGGCAGGGGGATCTCTGTGAATTTGAGACTAGCCTGGTTGGCATAGTGAGCTCCACTTTAGCAAGGGCTACACAGAGAAACCCTGTTCCTAAAAAGCAAAACAAAACAGAAAACAGAAATGAAACAACAATAACAACAACAAAAACCAGGCGGGTTTCGCTCAGCAGCAGCTTCTGGGCACTAGCACAGTGCTCATCAATCCTTTCTGTGCTAGTTGGCTTTCGCCACTGTGGCAACTCAGTACAGGATGACAATGAGAAAAAGGAAGCTGTTTGCCTCACGTGGACTGGGACACAAAGGGAAAGTCGATGGCCTAAGAACCTCCACCAGACCCACCTTAAAGTTTCCACCGCTTGGCAACAACACCATGGGCTGAGGAGCAAGACTTCAACACAAATCTGTTGGGGACGCTTATCCAAACCACAGCACTTCCTTCAAGTCAAACTGCCTGTTTAGTGACCACAAGTGACAGCCAGACAAGGAGACAGTCTGAGGTGACATGGACAGAACTGAAGGTCAGGATGTGAGCTCTCCTGTCCCCAAGGGAATGAAGGAACACAAGCTCCTTCCCAAGATGGAGATGAAAGAGGTAAACAGGGAGGTAAGGGGACCAGGGCATGGGGGCAGATGGAATGGGGAGGAGGCTTGGGAGCCAGGAGCAGAGACTCCAGTCACAGGGAGGTGAGAGGGCCAGGGCAGGGTGGGAGTCGGGAGGCTTGGGTGCCAGGAGCAGAGACACAAGTCATTGAGAGGAGATTGAGATTCTGCCATTTGTGGCCTGTCTTTCATCTCAGGGCTCTCTTGAGCCTGAGTGTCTAGGGTGGGACACAGGAGCTGTGGGCCTCTCCCACACTCTGGTTGTGGGTGTGGCAGATGTGCCCCGCTGGGTGTGAGTGGGAGAACACAGTGCACAGGGGCTGAGGCAGCACGGACTGTACCTACCTGCTTCAGCTACTTCTCCACAGTGGTTCTTGGGAAAGTCTAGTGTTCTCCCGCCTTTTCCTCCAGGCTCTGAAGAGCCATTCTTTCCCCAAAGTCAGGTGACCTCCTACTCCTCTTCCATTCCCATTGTTCCCTAATGCTGGTGTGGAATCCCCTGGGGAGGGCCCTTTCTTAGGAACCTGGCTGGTGTCATCCTGGAGAACCATTTCTGTGCCCAGGGCAGCTGGGGTGGAGAAAAGATTGGGAGGAGGCAGTTTCCAGTCCAGATGACTTGCAGAGATGGAGGAGGCAATGGACACCTATGTGTGTGATGGGACGAGGCCAGGTGGCAAGGAAAGAGGGGTCCTCAGACGTCTGAGCAGCCGTCTCTTCTCATCACAATGACAAGGGTGCCAGGGAAGCAAACCTTCGAGGCTCTTGGTTCATGCAGTCTTCCCAGAGGAGGGAAAATGGCTTGGTGACCCGGTTTCTGCTGGTAGGACACAGACACATTCCTTCTCTTGGACTAAGAACCTACAAATGGGAGCTGGGAGCTAACTCGGTGGGTAAAGTGCTTGGCTGTGCAAGCAGGATGACCAGAGTTTAGACCTTTGGCACACATGCAACACTCAGGCACGGTGGCGTGCATCTGTAATTCCAGTGCTAGGAGGCAGGCAGAGACCCAAGGGTCCTGGGCGCTCACTGGCCAGCCAGTCTGGTCAAAATGCTGAGCTCCAAGTTGTCTCAAAAAATAAAGTGAAGAGCAAGACATCAGATGCTGGACTCTGGCCTACAAATGTACGTGCATAGGTGAATACAACCACATGCACAGCACACACACACACACACACACGCACATGCACGCGCACACACATGAACATGGATGCAAACAACTAAACCTCTGGGACTTCAGCAGAGTGAAGAATAGCGTGGTTGGCTGGGTCTAGCAAGAAAGGCCAGAGGGCCTGTTCCAGAGGCAGGAGACTATATGGCTGCCATGCTGGGCACACCGGGGACTTTGTGAACCTTCCCTGCTGCTTTTTGGTATGTCTCGGGAGGTAACATGGACTGAGTTTATTTTCCATCCACAGGAACCTGGGAATGTAGACGGGAGGTCAGTCACAGGGGAAGATTCCTGTTATCGATGGTGGCTCAAGGTAGAAGAGTCAAGAAGGCCTCCCTTGAAGGAGTCAAGGGTGGGGCCTTGGAAACCGGCAAGATAGATCCTGAAGGTTGGTCTTAGATGGAACAAAGGCAGGGCACGTGGTTCCGTGAGAAGCCTGGGACACTTGAACTGCCTCCACCAGCCAGAACCCAAGAGGGCTTTCCTTGGAACTATCTTGCAAAATCATGGCGGAATCTCTACTGATGTGGCTTTTCCTGTGGAAAAGTAGGTGCCATTGGTGAGCCCTGTCAAGTGCCCTGGCTTGAATCTTACTCATTTCCAGTCTCCTCAATTTCTGTACCAGGCCCAGGCCTCCGGGGAAAGCTTCTAGTAAACACGTCCCAGATGTACTGAGGGAGACGGAGCCAAAAGAGCAAGATGACTATGCTTGGAGAAACAATGCAATTTCCCCTTTGGACTGACAACGTGGTGTTCGTTACTCAAGGAAAATGATAGCTCCCCACCCTAGAGCTGGGGACCCTTGGGCTTGAAACATTGCTTTCCAAACCTTACTAAAAGCAGGGGGACGGTGCTGCCGAAGAAGACAGAAGACAAGGCGAAGGGGAAGCAGGAGGAACGTTCTCTGTTTTCAGGACCCCTGAGACTCCCCTAGCTTCGAGATCTGTAGACTTCCTGGTGTCTGTGGAGTCCCCTTTGCCTGGTAACATAACAGTCACAGGTTCCAGGCACTGGGGGTGTGGACGAGGATGGGGCGTTATCTGGCTCACCGCAGTGTTTATTCTGTCAGCCTTGGCTTTGGCACGTTATCTCTGTAAAGCCGTCGTACTTGTGAACAGTGAAGCATTGCGTGCTGGCAGCTCAGGATATTTCCCGCACAGAGTCTGTGCCCTCCTGCCCAGCAGGAGCAGAAGCCAGAGAACTACAGTCTGGGAATCCCCCCCTGTGTGCCAGAGACAGACACTGCCACCAGATTTGGCGGGTAGAGGAGGAGCCTCGGTTGTAGGGCTGCTCACCACCTGAGGGCAGATGTGTGGGCTTTGGCAGCTTGGAGATTTAGGATCTATCTCTGCTTTGATTCTGGAGGCTCAGGTGTCTTGCGATTTCAGCCACTCCTGACTTCCTAAAACCTGACAAGAAATCTGAGCCGGTCCTTCCCAGCTTTGCAAATATCGAATACCCCGCATTTAATCATCTCCGAGTGGAGCGTGTAGAGCGGTTGCCGCGTTCCTGACTGGCATGAGTCCTTGTTGCCAATCGTGGTTTATAACCTGCTTGCTTGTACTTAAGAATGTGCAGACAAATCTGTTCAGGGGCCACCGAGTATTCAAATTCTGGTGGTCGCCCGCCAGCAGATAATTAGGTTGTTTCCTGGTTTTGATGCTATGTCCCCAAAGTCAAGAACCAACCCCCCACAACCCCCAGCTTGGGAATGAATCTGTATGCAATGGTCAGAAGTATTTACTCAGAACACATTCTTGAAATGCAATGTTTTAGTTGAGGGAGGCTCACTCTTTGAAAGCGTTCATGCCTGTTTCCAGAGATGTCATCTGAGCTTTCTTCTTTTGGCCAGTAGGACATGACTCTCTACTTTTCCTTCCAACTCTCAGATGCCTTCCCCATCTCAGTGGCTTCTTCCTCCTCCTCCTCCCCTCCCCACTCCCCCGCACTAGTCCCGGGGATAGAATCCAGTCTTGTACATCTCGGCTGAGTGCTTTGTATCCGGGTCACATCTCTGGCTAACCTGGATTTTCTCTCTATTTCTTCAGCACCATGCAAACGAGGAGCGAATCTGACTGCCATCCTCAGAACATATCCATCTTTGATTGCTCATGAGGGCCACCATCGCCACCTGGTCAGACCCACATCCTGTCTGAGCTGGATCCTGACAGTGGCTTGGAACCGTTCCCGCATTGCTCAGACTCTCCGCAGTAGCCGGAGAGATTCTGCTAAACCATTAACCAGATCATGGCATGCTTTGCTTGGAAACTTAGACTCTCATCTCCCTCAGGAAAACCCCAATACCATCATGGCGGGCGTGAAGCCCTAACTGCCACCCCACATTGCTCTTCTGACCTCCTCTCCCCACTCCTTGGTCTTCTGTTTCTTGTTTCTCAGATGTTCCATGTGAGAGCCGCGATGAGTACCTGCCGCGGTGTCCCCACCGCCCTCCACTCACCCGGATGCCTGCCAGTTGGGCTCCTTTGCCTTGTTATGTGCCCTTGAGGGGGACGTCTCTGACTTTCTTGTCTAACACAGTAGTGTCTAGCAACCTTCCATATCCCATTTCCGGTTCACCCCATAGTACCTATCACTGCCTGTTTTCAGAAAACAGTGTTTCTTTTCTGTCTTCTCTCATGAAGCTGTGAGCTGACTAGTGAAACTCTGCTTTACTGATAAGAATACTGGAGAGCTATAGCTACAGTTATGTGTTTGTTGAGTGTAGACATGAACTTGGGACCTTTGCTGAGCCTGCTGCTCCCCTTGTGATGTCACAGAAGGCTCCAACATAGACGAATTTCTCCTTCCTTCCTTCCTTCCTTCCTTCCTTCCTTCCCTCCCCTCCCCTCCCCTCCCTCCCTCCCTCCCTCCCTTCCTCCCTCCCTCCCTCCCTCCCTCCCTCTCTCCTTTCCTCCCTCTCTTTTTTCTTTCTTTCTCTCGTATTTTAGACAGATTTTGCCCTATAGCCTTGGCTGGCCTGGAACTTGTTACATAGACAACCTGGCCTTGAAACTCCCTGAGATCCCCCTGCCTCTGCCTCCCAAGTGCTAGGATTCCAGGTATTTGCTGTATCATGCCTGGCTTCCAATGTGAACTATTTGGGAAGCACACTATACCCTGTCACTTCACTTCCGGGGACTCCGGCCAGTGCATATGAGGGAAATAATAACCATTCCACTGGGCTGTTGTTGGAATTATGTGAACTAATTCATGCAAATAATTGTGAAGCACCTGGCATGTGCTAATCAGGAAACAATTGCAAGCTCATTTATTCTCACTTCGTAGAAGGGGGATCTAAAGCTCAGAACATTCAGGAGTGTAACCACAGGTTACACAGCAAGAGGCAGAGTGAAGGTTGAGCTCAAGACTTGTGATTTGCACAGCTGGTTCTGCTAAGTCAAACTCATACAATGACCTCAATAAGGTCATGGGACTCTACCCTAAGGCGGCCTCTTGCAGTCTGTTTTGTCTGAATCCTCCCAACATTCCAGCCAAGTCATCAGACGATCTCTGTGTGAACATCTCCAGGCCGGGGACTCACTGCTTCCTGTTCCTGAGTCTGGAGTGGAATATGTGGATACTCATGCCATTTGACACGCTATGGGATCGAGAAGACAGATAGAGCTAGGGATAGTGGACCGTTCCTGTAATTCTGTTACTCGCAACGCTGAGGCAGGAGGATTGTTGAGAGTTTAAGACCAACAAGGCTATGTATACAGAGAGAACTTATGTCAAAAAACAAACTTGGGCATGGTGGCGCACACCTTTAATCCCAGCTTTCCGGAAGCAGAGTTAGGCAGAGCTCTGTGAGTGCGAGGCCAGCCTGGTCTATACGATGAGTTCCAGACCAGCCAGGGCTTGAAATCAACATTTAGAAAGACAATATTTGATGCCCACACAAAGTCTACCCTTGTCACTTTCCTTAGAAGTTCAGCCATCATTCTGCCCCGCTTCCTGCCCAGTGTTCCCAGTGGTCTGGGGCACCCTGTGACTTCAGTGTCCCCAGTGGTCTGGGGCACCCTGTGACTTCAGTGTCATCTCCAGTGGTCTGGAGCACCCTGTGACTTCAGATCCCACTGACCTCTCTGGCTTGGCTCCCTGACAGGCCCTGCAGCCACCCTCCTGATGTCTACCCTGTCTGCTAGGCAACCTTGGCTTGTAAGCTTCATCTGGATCTGGGCCTCACCCCACCCTGCAGTGGGATCCTGGAGGAAGGCTGGCTTTGGAGACTGGGACCACCTGTCTAGTAATCTACAGGACCTGTGAATGCAGTGAGGAGCAGGGTTCAAAACAAGGAACATGACTCCGTTACCACCCTGAAAGTCGCTCTTGGTTACTGCCCGTCTGTAAAGCTACCTGTTCTGGATCACTGTCCACAGAACTCCTGAGGGCATTGTCTCTAGGGTACTGGTGGGCTAAGGCAAGGTGGGGCGTACTGCAGGCTAGAACCCTATGGCTCGCTTTAGTATTGTAACTGCTCCCTCTAGGCCTCGACTTGCAATAGCAGAGATTGCCACCGTGTTCCCTGTTTTACAGAGGATCTCATGGGTGGAGATGAGACATTTTGCCCCCAGTGTTAGCTGGGCCAGAGACAGGGTAGAGTTTCCCTCAGAAAGCTGGAGCCAGTCTGGGGTGGAGCCCCCAGTCCTGCTGTGTGGAAGCTAACACATCCAAGCTTCTTCTACTGGCTGGGAAACTTTCCACAACAGCCACTCCAGAAACTTGCAAGGATCAAAGTAGGGCTAGGAATTTGTAGGAAACAAGAACACCGAGGACCATGTTCCCTGTGCCTCACTTCATCCCAGTAAATCTTGAGGTGATAGTGTTTCTGTGTTATTCTCTTCTGACCCTGGTCTTCATTTCTTCTCATTTTCTGAGAACCCTTCCTGAGTCCCCCCAAAAAACCAAGCTCCTTTCCATAAAATAATGCAGTAATGTTATTATTGTCCGGTACTTGCTGGCTTCGGAGTGCCGGATACAGGTAGGCATGGGGTGGGTGAGGCCCCATCCATGGAGACAGATGGTACCCGGAGGGAGAGATTCAATTACCTGCTTCTTTCCCAAAGCAAATCCGCCTGGTAAGTGGGTTATAACTTGTTATTGAGAGGCCTCCCCTGCATGCTGCTGGAGATTCGGTTTGTTGATGGCTTATTAAGTTTGCTGCAGGTCAGAGATGGATGAATTAGTCCCGATTCAGAAGTCAGGGAAGGTTTCAGGAGGGAGGCAGCAGAAGGTTGGAGATGTGGGTCAGTCAGGGCCAAGTTAGAGCTTGGGGGAGGGGTTCCTGGGGGAATGGAGGGGCTGGGGCTGGGGGTTGGGGAGGGGGGCCTTGAATGTGGGGCTGGATAAAGGGGTACGGTGTGGCCACAAAACAGGGGACACATCTGGGCACCTGCCTGCCATTGTGACACCTCGGAGGGAGGCAGAGGCAGGTAAGAAGATGGTGAGTTTAAGGACAACCTAGGCTATGTAACAAGACCCCATCTCAACAGCAAACAGATCAAGGGACACAAAGCCTCCCTACTTACCAAGGAGGACAGAAGCAGGACCTGGACCTCCTGGGGGCAGAATTTGCAGCAGGGGCAAGAGAGATGCCATAGGGCACTCACTTGAGGATGCTGAGGTGAGGGGATGGGCTCTGAGGGTTAGGAAGAGCCATCTTAGCTTGCGTGGCAGGGGCTTGTATAGAAGTGTTCTCTTGGCATGGGAGGCCGTGGAGCTCAAAGAGGTTGGTGCTTTGCCCACGCTGCCTAGCAGTGGTGTGAGGGACAGAGCGGGGCCCCAACAACCAGCCTGTCTGCTTCCCCTCACCAGGCATGCTAAGCCATTCCAGAAGCTGCCTCCTGTATTCCCCAGCCCCACTTTCTTTAATCCTGGGGATTAGTGATGAGGGGGAATTTGCAATGCTGCTCAGAACAAGTTGCTCAACACAGAAACTCTCTCTGAGGCTGTTCTTCCAGGCCTCCTGCCTGATGCCCTTCATAGCCCATGCCTCCATCTTTCCAGGCCCCGGGAAAGGGCTTATGGGCAGGTTGCTGGGGCTACTGGGGTAAGGCTGTACTGAGGAAAGCTATGGTTGGTGAAGATAGAAGGGTTCTTGGTGGACTGGGAACATGTCCCTACAGGAAGTCAGAGGAGAACCCAGACGACTGGGTGCCAGCCAGCCTCTAATCCTTCGTCATACACTCCCTTCCTTAAGGATTTTTTTTCCCTCAGAAAAATCTGTTTAATTTTTCCATCTCAGAGACCGTGAATGGAGGAATTGGGGTGGGGTAAGGGTAGGAATTAAGGAAGGCCGTATAGTTGGCCATGGGAAAGATGAGGCAAAGGAAAACCCAGCTTTTGACATGTCCTTTTCTGGAAGGAAGTCAGAAACACAGGCCCAGCAGCTCCTGGCAAGCCTTATAGTCCATAGGCATGGGTCTTGCCTCTGCTACTTTATTTGGCTGTGTGCATGCTCTCAGAATAGGAAGACCCCACTAAAGACAGGAACTGTGTTGGTGAGAGTAATTTTGTGGTGGAGTGGACAGTGACGGAGGTGGTCACAGTGCTGGTGGTCATGGTGGGTGTAATGACGGAAGCATTGTGGTGGGGACGGGTGGTCATGGTCATGGAAACTCCTGAAACCATGAAGGGGTGGGGGAGGACCGGAGACTGAGAGGTGGGCTTTAAATCTTGGCAGGTCTGGCTGCTGTTCCCACCTGCCGAGTCCCAAGTGGTCAGGAGTACAGGGTCTGTCTCTCTGATAGTCACTCTCCCATTGGGAGGAGGGCATTGATAAGAGCTATTGGTGGCATTTGGCAGCCAAGCCTCACAGAGGCCAGTACTCACTCCCTCAGTTTCCTCTCTCTCTAGGGAGTCTTCAGTCCCTCTGTGGGTTCCGGGTCCTTCCCTCTGTCCACAGACTTCCTCTAGTCAATTCCTACAGACCCTGCCCTGAATCATCAGCCAGTCCATTTCCTCAGAGTCCCACACATTCTAAAAAAGAAGCCTAGGCCTCTGCTGCTGCTTCCTGGTCTACCACTTGCTCCCTCAGCCTTCTCAGCACCTCCGGGTTCCCAGTGCAGTAAAACTGCCTGCTAGGTCACCAGAGGCCCCGCTCCACCTGCCTCATTCTTTTCTTCCTAGAAAGAAATTGGTTCTAGGGCCAACCACGTTATTATCAAAGTAAACTTATCGTATAGGCTTGTACGCTGTGTCTGTGCGTGGAGGTCAGAGAATGGCCCGAGGGAGCTGATTCTCTTCCTACCACGTGGATCCTGGGGATCAAATTCAGGTCACAGGTACATTCACATTCACCTGCTGAGCCATCTCGCTGACCCCAACCAAGGTTTGACAAAAAGCCTGGAGGACTGAGTGCCAGACACCCATCTCAATGCCTCTGCCTCTGATGCTCCAGGGCTGCTCCCATGACCCTGGCCTCTCCCTGAACACTCTTCATCCTTGTTTATCATCTTTCCTGGTTCCAGTTTGAGCCAGCACAGCAGCTGGCAGGCCAGCTTCTTTGGCTCATCAACTCATGGATTGAGCCCTGCCTCTGGCTTGAAACTTGTCCCTTCTAGACTCTGTCCGGCACCTTAAGGGAGGTGGTCGTGCCTCCCCAGATACACTTGCCATTTCCTGCCTGGAACCCTGGGTGAATTCTTCCCTCCCCACCACTCCCAGTTCTGCCAAACCTCCTGGGTCATGGTTCTCTCAAAGTGAACACAAAATCTAATTTTATTTTAAAAACACAAAGCCTGCTCATCCTTTAACTATGTTCATTTAAAATTATTATCTTGATGGGTTCTGTTTGGTATTAAAGCCAATAAGTTATATAAATCTTGGGTTTCCTTTTAAACTCAGGAAAGCAACTTTGCTGGGATGACGCATAGCGCATTGCTCTGTGTTGTATAAACTGTTAGCTTTTTGGGGTGGTGTTGGGTAGGACAAGGGTCTTACTAAGTAGGCTTGTCTAACCTGGACATTTCTGTAATCCTCCTGCCTGTGCCTTCCAAGCACTAGGTTTACAAGTGTATGTCACCACATCCAACTTAAGCTTTAGGCTTTAAAATTAGTAAAACATCTTTATTATTTATTTTTCCATGCTCGGGATACCCTAGGACCTT
This sequence comes from Arvicola amphibius, assembly GCF_903992535.2. Lineage (NCBI taxonomy): Eukaryota > Metazoa > Chordata > Mammalia > Rodentia > Cricetidae > Arvicola > Arvicola amphibius. The sequence goes on along the minus strand of NC_052055.2, from coordinate 71,944,872 downwards.
GTATACACTCGGTAAACACTGTACTACTGAGCTACATTCTCAGTCCTAAAACTGCTTTTTAGAAAGTAAAACACCATTGTTGTAGCTGGAGAGACAGCTCAGTGGTTAAAGAGCACTGGCTGCATCTCCAGAGGACCTGAGTTCGGTTCCCAGCACCTCCAGCTCCAGGGAATCCAATTACCCCCACCCCATGGCTGGATTAAGGGGACATACTGTGCTGATGTCCTTGGATTTTTGTAAATTCTTTCTGGAAAAAGGTCTCTTCTAAATGCAGTAAGTACTTGCTCTCTCAACTGGACACACACACACACACACACACACACACACAATTGGTAATAATAAAAATAAGCCTTAAATGGCTTTTTTAATTATACAAAGTATTATGCATCCCAAACACTCCCAACTTGATTCCAATAATTATCAGCTTTCTGTCAATCTTGTTTTACCTGCTTTCCAGCTATTCTTGTTTCTCCTCAACTAGATAATTTGACATATTCTATATATATCATATCATTTTATTAATAAATAGTACATATTTTTTAAAAAATTATTTGTTAAAAGAATCACAGTGCTTTTAAACACATTAAAACAATACATTTCTTCTCTCTCTTTGTATTCTCCGTAGAAGATTGAATGGAGGCTATGGTCTGAGCTAGGGAGCTCTAGCTGATAGGGAGAGAGGTAGTTGCTGGGTGATGGTACTACGGGCTCCATTACTCCTTACTTACTCCTTCCTTCCTTCCTTCCTTTCTTTCTTTCTTTCTTTCTTTCTTTCTTTCTTTCTTTCTTTCTTTCTTTCTTTCTTTTACAAGATAAAAATATCTCAGAAGGTAGCCCAGGCTTTCCTGAGACTCATCATGTGGTGCAGGCTGAGCTAAAATTCATGACCCATCTCTGTCTTTGCCTCTGTGAGGCAAGGATTTCAGGTGTGTCTTACTATTTCCAACAAAATCACTAAGTTCTTCACAAAAGTTTAACATTTATGTATATGAACATTATGCCTGCATGCACACATGTGTTCCATATATGTGCCTCGTGCCCAAAGAGGTCAGATGAGGGCACAGAATCCACTGGAACTGGAGTGACAGACTCTTGAGGGTCACCATGTGGGTGCTGGGAACCAGATCTGGGCCGCTGTGGGAGTAGCTGGTGCTCTTAACCACTGAGTCACCTCTCCTGCCCCTTAGTCCATTAAAAAATGTAACATGCAAAATAAAGAGTTTCATCATGGCAGTTTTAGCCAAATATTATTATTCTTGGCTCATCCCCCTGTATGAAATGAGTTTATCAAAGAAGTCATAACTACAATGTCAACAACAACAAACAAACCACAAAAAAGCAAAATATGGATATACACAAAACTCAAAAACCCCAACACAAAATCAGACAATGTGATGGGATCTGCCAGAGGCAAACACAGAAGGAAAACATACTTCAAGGGATCTGGGCCTTAGGTATCAGACACACCTTTTTGGGGGGAGGTTCGAGGCAGGGTTTTTTTGTGTAGCCTTGGCTGTCCTGGAACTCACTCTGTAGACCAGGCTGGCTTCAGACTCAGAGATCCTCCTGCCTCTGTCTCTCAAGTGCTGGGATAAAGGCATGCACCATCACGGCCTGGCTTTAGACACATATTTAATAAAAACAAAGCAAAAAAAAAAAAAAAACCCACCCCCCTCCCCACTATTTCAGGAAGATAGAAATAAAAGACTTGACTGAGAATTTTGGCAGATAATTGAAACTTATTTTTTTTTTAAGTGGAAAATTTAGAGCTAAAAATAATAGCTGAAAACAGCAATTTAAAGGGTAGGTTTAAGAGCATATTAGACACGGCTGAAGAAAGAGGTAGCCAATCAGAAGCTAGATCAGAAAAAACCGTCAGAGTGAAGTGTGGAGATGTGAAAACGGCGGGGACTATAGGACAGCTTCTGAGACACGGAGGAGGCACGGAGGAGGCCGTGCGCAGCTTCAGGGTAGGTGAAAGGTCGTACGTGGCAGGGTCTCTCTGAAACACATAACAGAGATGGATCCACGTGCTCAGTAAGAACCTATAGCAAGATGGCTGAGAAGGAACACACATCCAGTCTGTCAAGGAAGACTGTGAAAAACCAGAGGGGAGACGTGAAACATAGTCAGAGAGGGGCTGGCGAGATGGCTCAGTGGTCAAGAGCCCTTGTTGCTCTCGCGGAGGACCCAGGTTCAGTTTAAAGCACCCATGTAGTTGGCTCAGAACTGTCTATAGAGCTCCAGCTCCAGGGCTTCTGAGTCCTTATGACCTCCACAGGTACCAGGCGTGCAGTGGAGCACATACGAGCACTCAGATGGAGCACTCACAAACATAAAACAACACGCAATAAATCTTTAAAAAGGGAAACCTACAGATTACCTTGATGATTAGTCCATCTCTCCATGGAAGGATGGAATCTGGAGGAGACTGGGATTCTCAGGAGTGCTTTAAGAGACCAAAAAAACCACAGAACGCATCTGATGACCTTGTGAGGGTTCTCCCCACTGCCAGTCTGTCCTTCACCAGATGCCTGCTGGGTGTCATACAGTTTTGCTGGGAGCTGTGTGGCATAGCTCTGGGTCAGCTTATGAATGCTCGCCCAACGCGTCTCTCTGCGAGGCAAGACGTGTGAAGATGGTCTCTCACTCGGCAAGACCCAGTGGACCTCGGACAGCACAGAGTACTGCCGGGACCATGTGGCCTGCACGCTCTCTTCTCTCTCATAATGTCGATGATTCTCTTGTGGGCTTAGCATTTCGCTTTGTCAGTCACGAGCGGGACAGATGTACTTTTCCCAGAAACCCCATTTTTCTCCAATATTCTCCCTAAAAGTCTTTGGGAAATGCTGCTTCTCAGGCTTCTTATAGAGAGGCTTAGGTTTGCAGGAACCTTTTGCAGAACAAGGGAACAATCTGAGAAATACGAGATAACTGTGTGTGAGTAGTTTACCTCAAATTTCCCTTATTCCTGTAAATATGTCTTGTTAAGTTTTGAACGATATTGTTATTCTTGAGAAGGTGTACCTATGTTTATCACCTTCTAGCTTTGGAAAGACAGGATGTGCCATATATAGCCAGGCTAACAAAATGCTGAGTGTTGTTTTGTTTTAAAAGTTAGGGAAAAAACATACTTGTTTTTTTTCCTGAAGGTTGGGGGAAAACATACTTGTTTTTGAAATATAAATAAAGATTGCTTAAGTTATTTGGGCCAGCAACCTGCGTGAAACTCATCTGGTGGTCGGACATTCTTCTTCCGCTGATGCCCCTTCCCCAGCTCAGGACCTGAACCCAGGTTGCAGCGGGACTTGGCACAGTTTTACTCAATTCCTACACCGAAAGTCGTGGAGACTCCTCAAGTTAAAGGGCTGATGCCTGTTGCCAGTGCCAACAAGAGACCTGAATTTCTGACCTGCCAGTGATTAGCTCAAGGGTTCTCGGCGTTCTCTTCGGGTTCATGTTGCTTGCTAGAGAGATGCACAGAACTTAGTGACGCTGCTTGCTACTGTGATTCACGACAAAGGTGGGGTGAGATGGAATAAAAGATCATCCTGACGAAAGAACGTATAGAACAGCCGGGCGGTGGTGCCTTTAATCCCAGCACTTGGGAGGCAGAGGCAGGCAGAGTCTGAGTTAGAGGCCAGCCTGGTCTACAGAGATAGTTTTAGGACAGTCCGGGCTACACAGAGAAACCCTGTCTCAGAATAAAACAAAACAACAACAACAACAACAACAACAACAAAAAAAACGATTAAAAAAATACATAGGGCAAGGTCTGTGCAGAGGGGCAGCGCTTCTTTGGCCTGTCTGGGCACACATTCTCTGGACATTTCCACAGACTCAGCAATCTGTTTTTGTTTTCCCAGACAGAGGCGTCTGATGTGGGTGCTGGGAGCCGAACTTGGAGCCTCTTACCTCTGAGCCGTCTCTCTAACCATGCCCGCAGTCAGGTTCTCCTATAGAGGGTTGTTAGGTATGCATGAGAGCTTACATCACTGGCCTTGAGTGAGCAACCATCTTCCACTCTATTTGCCTCCAGGAAATGAGAACCAGCTACATGCTTGTTGCTATAACGGAGAACGCCGCAGTGGCTGGAATAAACGGTGCCCTGTCTGTCGGCTGCCTAGAAAAACTGTCAAAGGTGAGGCAAACCAAGTATATTCTCACAGGAACGCAATCGGAGAGAAGCTTGGTGTGCTACTGTGCCCCTGTAGTTCCAGAGGCTGACAGGAAGGTCATTTGAGTTTGTGACCAGTCTGGGGAACATAGTGAGACCGTCTTGATTTGAAAAAACGTCTAAAACATTTTAAGGTGGGTGTAAGTACCAAGAATTCACATCAGTAGAGTCTCCCAGCAGGAGGACCCTAACTGGAAGGGCAAACTAAGCAATGAAAATGACACAAATTAATACTGAGGATTGATTATGTATATATGATGATGACAGTGTACAGGACATAAGATTTTGAAGTCCTTACATGGAGTTAGGAAAAGAAAGCAAAATAAATAAATAAATAAATATTAAGAGGTTTTACAAACACATGCTCTAATCTTTAGGTAGATACTAAATTTTATTTTTTTTTCAAAATTTATAAACTTTATTAGAAAAAACTTGTAAAAAAGTAAAACCACCACACACCAAAATGAACTACACTCAAAGTCTATACATTTCAATGAATGAAAAATTATGTGTGACTTTAAATTTAATAGAGAGGTTGATTAAATATAATAATTCCAACAGAAAGCAAAGGAGGAAGAGAAAAAGGAAAAGAAGTAAGACTTATCAGAAGTAGTTAGCAAGAGGCTAGGTTTAAATCCAAATATAAAAGTTATCACATGTAAAATAATAAAAAGATTTCCTATTAAAAAGTGAAGAGTTTTATTAGAGTTTCAGACTTAACCTTTTTGTATTTAATTTATTTTTTAATGTTTATTTATTTTTATTTTATGTGTGAGTGCTCTGCATGCGAGAAGAGGGCACTGGATCCCATTACAGAGGGTTTTGAGCCACATGTGGGTGCTGGGGATTGAACTCAGGACCTCTGGGAGAGCAGCCCCCTGAATTTATTGTTTATTCTCTCTGTGTGTATAAGTGCATGTGTGTGTGTTTGTGTATGTGCATGCCATAGAGCACTGAAGCAGAAGGACAGCTTTCAGTACTCAGTCCTCTCCATCCACCACGTGGGACCTGGAGATTGAACTCAGGTCATTAGGCTTGGTAGTGAGTAGCTCACTGAGTCATCCTGCTGGCCTGGGACATAGTTTGTATAAGAACCAAACTGAAAGTCTATATTGTTATAGAGATGTAGCTGAAATATAGAGATGTGTACAATACCAACTAGAGCAAAAAGCTAGTTCAGTTATTAAGGTCAGACTAAATAGATTTTAAAATAAATGTATTACTCGGCCGATATGAGTCAGTACACTGAGAGCGGCTCCCTGGCCTTCGGATTACTCAGAGCTTATTTCTACACCGTCTTCCTTTACTGTCTGACTGTCAGCTGCTCAACTGGTAATCCTTGAGGCCGGTTTCTAAATAAATTATATTCGGGGGGCTGGAGAGATGACTCAGTTGTTAGGAATGCAAGCTGCTCTTCAGTCCCAGCACCCACACTGGGCAGCTCACAACCACCTGTAATTCTGTGCCAAGAGTTCTGATGCCCTCTCTGGCCACCATGGGAAACGACACTCATGTGCACATACCTGTATATGTATAATTAGTATATGCATATACACACCATGAGAAGAAAGTTTGAAGCTGAACGTTGTGGCATAGACCTTTAATTCCAGTACTTGGGGGACAGAGACAGGCAGATCTCTGAGTTCAAGGCCAGCCTAGTCTACAGAGCAAGTTCAGAGAAACCCTGTATCGGAAAAAAAAAAAAGGAAGAAAACAAAACAAAGCAAAAACCCTAGAGTTAGAACTCTTCAGTGTCCCTTGATAGAATGACGTAAGAGAGTAGCTCAATGACCTTGGTCCAGTCTCTTGCCCTCTGCTGACACTGATTTCATGGTAAGTACTTTGTGCTAGATCCAAGTGCTCCTCCAAGGAGGCTAGGTTGCTATTCTTCATTGTACAGACTTCCTTGTAGTCTAGAACGGGGCTTGTAGCATCCCTGGCCCATGGTACCCAAGGCTAGAGCTCATCTCACACAACTCTATTAGAAATGAATCCAAACGACTCTAGGGACCTTCTCCAGAAGACAGGGCAATCCTTTAGGGTCTCCCAGTTTAGAAACTCTTGGAATGCTCCCATTGACACATAGGGACCATTGGTGGTCCAGAAACATGGGGGCCAGAGCAGGGAATCAATGGTGGGGAAAGAGCTAGAATCAAGCTCCGAGGACAGAATGAACGGCTAGCCTCCCAGCTTTCAGAGCAATGGAAGCGCCTCGGGGGCTCTGCTGGCTTTCCTATCTGAGGTGTTTGCTCTCCTCTGTTGGTAGAGTCCAGAGGTGCAATGTCATGCAATGTGAGGAGAGGGTTCACCAGAGCAGAACCCTGCAGGTGGGGGCCTCTGGAGCTCTGCCAGCCCTCGAACTGTTCGTAGAGCTGTGCCAACAGCTGGAAGAGTCAGTTTTCTTCACAGAAGGTTGGGCAAGGTGGGGGGCAGGTGTGATTTGGGGAGCATAGCAGGGCTCCTGACTGACCAGCAGGCCCCAGTTACTTGCCCTGATTATCTGGGCTGCACGGTGGGGGCAAGATACGTGAAAGGTGCCTGTGTCAAAGCGAGTGATGGGAAGCGGCGAGGATGATGCTGACGGCAGAGTTGGGGTGGACTGGGGCTGTGGCCCTGAGCAATCTTGAGTGTTGCCCAACGTTCAGCGCTCTGGATGAGTTTGCAGGAGTTTCTGGGAATGGTTCCATCTATTAATTCACCGAGTCATTGACTAAACAATTTCTCTGGGATTACAATAAGACCACCTCAACGTTGTACGTGTTCTAGGACAGCAACTTATCTGCCGTGTGGGAATGGAGCTTTGGTGACCGGTAAAGGAGGAACCTGGGACAGGAGGAACTTGTCAGCTTTATGCAGCTAGCTCTGGGGGAGGCAGCCGTGAGCTGAAACAACGGACTTTCAGCAGACGATGGAGAAACAGAAAGGAAGACAGAGGAGGCAAGAAAGAAACATGCCAGGCATCCTGTCACCTTGTCTAAAGCACTCCCATCCAGAAACTGACTGTCCCATTTTGCAGAAGAACAAAGTGAGACTCACCTCTCACTCAGAACTGTTTCCTCAGGCTTTCCCAGGCTGACCCCAGAGCGTTCTCAAGCTGTCCTCATTGTGCAGTGACTGCCAGAGTGGAGGGCAGAGTCTTCTGTTCCCATGGACACTGTTAGTTTTCCAAAAGTCTGGTTCTGTGGTCAACCTCTGGGAATCTGTTCACCTGTGGGCAAACTGATAAAACTGAATTGCAGAACTATTACATCAAAGACCACGTCTGGTGATGCCAGCAAACAAATAAGAACGCTAGTGAACTTTTTTTTTTTGGGGGGGGGGGAAGGTCTATTAAGACAGGGTGTCCTACACAGTCAGGCACAATGTAGCCTGGGTTGGCTTCAGGTGCAAGGTTCTCTTCTCAGCCTTCTGAAAGCTGAGGCTGCAGCGTGTCGCACCTCGTCCAACTAGTGGATAGGTTTTCGTTTTGTTTTGGAGACAGTCTCATCGTGCAGTCCTAGCTGGTCTGGAGCTCAGTGTGTACATCAGGCTGGACTGGGGCTGAGCAGAACGCTCTACTTGCCTTTGCCTCCTTGGTGTGGGGACTCATGTCTGGGTAATAGCTGTGAATTAAGAATACTTCGGATATGCGAACTCATGCAAATTCTCAAGCCAACCTTGGAAAGAGACTCTGAAGTTAGTTTCATTTTAGAACTTTCACTCAGAAGCCAGAAGCGACTAACTTACAAAACAGGAATGGACCCAAAGGTACAGGTTCTGAAAGCGCCAGAAGTGTGGTGAGGGGCTGCCTGGAGCAGACTGTACCCCTCGAGTTAAGGCTAGCTGAATGTGAGTTCCTGAAGCCTGTGGTCAATTTCTGACCATACTAGTCATTAGCTGTGTGACCCGAGAGCCATCCCTGTCTCCGGCTTCCCACTTGAACGAAAGAACACACAGGTTGGACCTGATGGTCCCGAGCTCAGTTGCCATGCTGACATTTCGAGAGGCTTCACCAGGCTAAAATAAGATGCGAGAGCCGCAGCTGTGGCTGGGAAAGGGCAGCCTGGGACATGTGTGCTTATGGAAGCCGGGGGCCTGTTTGTGGTGAGGGGGCATAGATAGCTAATTGCAAGTTCGTGAGCTCAGCTGGGGGCCACTTTCTCTCCGCAGCGCCTGCCCGCAGCTGGCTGTGAGTCAACCCCAGGTCACTGGCCACAGCAAGGCAGCTGGAGACAAGCCCTGAGCATGGACAGAAGGCATGTCCCACCGGATGGCAGTTCTAGGGGCACCAGGGAGATATATGCTCCTCCCTATCTAATCTCACTCATCTTGTGCTCATCGAGTACTTTGCAATGGGAAACCGAGGCAGGGGAATCAGGAGGCTCACAGGTTGGGTCAGAGCTGCTAGGCAAGGGTGAACCATCTATCTGGGACTTCAGATTTTGCTAGTGGGCTCAGAGTCAGGGCTCTTGGCTTGTGCCTGGAGCTGACATTGTGGGACTCCCACGTCTAACCTCTGCAGGATGAGTTACTAACCAAGTAAGGGCAGGAATTTACTCTATCCTACTCCCCAAGGGGAAGGGATGTTAAAAGAAAGACAATAACTTCCGGACTGACTAGTGTCAAGAAATCATTCCTGAGACATTCACCAATGTGGGTTCTGGGATGTGATCTCCTTGTGAAGTCAGGGAAGATGTGGGAGGGGTCAGAGCTTAAGTGCTTCCAAGACAACCGCTCCTGCCAGCTAAGTACGTCACATAACATGACCTGGCCCATGATGCTCGAGTGATTCAAGGTGCTTTCCTGCTGTGCGTGTGTCTTGTGGGTCTCCCACGCGCCTTTTGAGCACAGACCTGAGGTCTGAGGTCTGGCCTGGAGCCAATTTACAGTCTCAACTCTGAGACAAAGGTAGACGTCTTCAAGTCTGCTCAGCATTTGAACGTCTATGTTCAGATATAGTAGTCACTGGCCATTTTCCATTCATCTATTTACTCATCCACCTATCCATTCACCCATCCATCCCCCCACTCATTCACCCATCCATCCCCCCACTCATTCACCCATCCATCCCCCCACTCATTCACCCATCCATCCCCCCACTCATTCACCCATCCATCCCCCCACTCATTCACCCATCCATCCCCCCACTCATTCACCCATCCATCCCCCCACTCATTCACCCATCCATCCCCCCACTCATTCACCCATCCATCCCCCCACTCATTCACCCATCCATCCCCCCACTCATTCACCCATCCATCCCCCCACATGCTCATTCAAGCTACTTCATCTCTGAGAAATGCTCTCTTGGTCTGCTTAAACATCTCCCTCAGTGGGGACGAAGCTCAGTAGAGTGCACATGTTGCTGAATATACACAAAGCCCTGGGTTCAAACCCTTCGGACTCCAGCACCACATAAACAGGGCATAATGAAGCTTGCCTGGAATCCCATCAATAAGGAGTTAGAAGAAGGAGGACCAGAAGTTCGGAGTCATCCTCAGCTATATACTAAGCTCAAAGTCAGCCTGCTCTACATGATGCTGTCCGAAAAAGAAGTGTAATTAAAAAAATCCATAAAACAACAACAACAACAACAGAACTCCAAACAACAACAACATCATCATCTTCCTAAGAAGCCCAGGATCCTCTGGGGCCACCTAATCTGCACTTTGATTATTTGACATTTAATCCTTGTTGTTGTTGTTTGGGCTTCTCTACATAGCCATAACTGACCTGGAGCTCACCATGTAGACTAGGCTGTAGATCAGACTGGCCTTGAACTCACACAGAGATCCCCCTGCCTCTGCCTCCTAAGTACTGGGATTAAAGGCATGTGCCACCATCCCCAGCTTACCTTTAATTCTTTAATTCTTTTTTTACTTTTAACTATTTATTTATTTATTGTGTCTACAGTGTTCTGCCTGCATGTATGGCTGCCTTCCAGAAGAGGGTAGATCATTGTTAGCCACCATGTGGTTGCAGGGAATTGAACCCAGAACCTCTGGAAGAGCAGCCAGTGCTCTTAACCTCTGAGCCATCTCTCCAGCTTCCTGACCTTTAATTCTTAAAAAAAATTAAAGATTCACTATACTATTTATGTGTATGAATATTTTGCTAGCATGCATATCTGTGCACCACATGCATGCCTGGTGCTTGCAGAGATCTGAAGAGGATTTTGCATCCCCTGGAACTTGAGTTATGAACATATGAACAGCATTGAGAGTGCTAGGAATTGAACCTGCTCGTTTGCAAGAACAAGTGCTCTTAATCTCTGATCTATTGCTCTGGTCTCTTGGTCTTTAATTAAAAGAATAGTTTATGCCTATGGATGTTTGGCCTGCAGATATGTCTGTGCACTGGATGAGAGCCTGGTGAACACAGAGGCCAGAAGAAGGCCTCAGATCCCTTGAAACTGGGGTTGCAGATAGTTGTGGTGCTGGGAATTGAACCTGGGTCCTCTGGAAGAGCAGCCAGTGCTCTTAACCACCAAGCTGTCGATTCAGCCGCTATTATTCGACCTTTAAAACTTCAGCTTGTGTTGGATTCCTTCTGCTCTGGAGAAGCAGGCTAACTGTCTTCTACAGGGCAATCCTAGAGAGAATCTGCAGGCCCAGATCTCCTCTCCCCCATCTCTCTCTTTCTCTCTCTTCCTTCTCTCTTCCCCTGGGTAGACATTTACTGAGCTTCTGTCATATCCTAGGAACCAATCAGAAGCGAAGGTGCACACAGCATCTTTACCTCCCAGAGCTACAGTAAGTGGTGAGACCCTGTAGGTCAAATGATGAGATAGCTAATTATAGCTGTATCTGGGAAGGACTCCACAAGAACGGGACATGGTGACAGTCAGACGTGTGAGGGTGGACAGAATCCACTCGACAGTCGTCTTTCCTGGGGCTAACCACCCCAGAGGCAGCAATTCATATAATGAATTTCTGGAGACCTCTCTAAATCTGGATCCACTGTTTTACGAGAGCCAGCTTCCTGGTCTCCAACATTTTTTTCTCTTGGTGCAGCCCAGCCCACGGCAGTGTGTTCGTGTTCTCCTGGGACAAGTCGCCTCTGGGAATATTTACACATTCCAGCAGTCTCGTGTAGCCTCCTGCAAACCGCAGAGTGCTGACCTTGACTTTGAGTCCTTGTGTTGACCTTGTAAATACTCTTCTCCCTCAGCCCCCAGATGCTGTTCTGGGCCTGGACCTGCGGCTGGTTTCAAAGTATGAAGCTTCATTCCTTCTTAATATAACCAGCAAAGTGCGGTCTTCCTGTCTGCATATGCTTGTAGCCTAGATAAGGTGTCCTCAGGTGAGGACCCGGGGGCGGGGGGGTCCTCGGACTCCAGAAAGAGAGACCTGCATTGTGCTGGGTCACACAGTTCTATGACCTCTAACTTTGTCCTCCAAGCTCCTTATTGAGAGAGAGAGAGAGAGAGAGAGAGAGAGAGAGAGAGAGAGAGAGGAGTCAGCTCCTTGTATGTTTGTGTTTGTGTGAAGTCTGCACATGTGTTTGAATGGGAGCCTGTGTGGTTAGGTTTCTCTGTTGGCTGGCCCTTATCTTTTTGCTCTTAGTAACCCAGTCACTCATGGGTGCCCAGTTAGTTACCAGAGCCCTGGTCAAGACCTCATCCACCTGCTCTGCCCCAGAGCCACACCAGGTGGTTCCACCTGTCCCCTGCCTGCTTGCAGGATGGGCACTCACTACCCCACTCTATCAGGGACCTGGCTGGACAGTGGGGCAGGACCACTTCTCAATCGTCTCCTCTGTCTATCAGTCTCCCGCTGGACCAGGCCGGGTGACTCCACCTGTCTCAAGCTGTGACCCTCCCTGTGTGTGCTTTTAGAGGCCAACCCTCAACAGACCTGTGGGCGTCACTTTTCTTATCTGTTTTATGGAAATAAGGCACTAACTATCTGGCGACCAGGTTAGTGCTGGACAGAGAACAGAAGTTCTGGGAACAGCTTCTGCTTCCCCTGCCTTCTAACTTTTATGGGCACATGTTCTTTTCTGTTTAAAAACACTGCCCATTTTTTCAAGTCCTTTTGGCCCTAAAGCATGACTAGCTTCTTGCTGTCCTGGTTTCCAATCATGCGCCTTCTCACCCCGGGACAGTGTTTTGACCCGCCCCCCAACCCCATCTAAAACAGCAACCCCTTCCCTTGCCTCTGTGTCTCCACCTGTCGCTTTAGTATGATCTGAACGACATTAATTTTTCACTTAGTGATAATCTGTCTTTCCTGCCCTGAAATGTGAGTCCCATGATGGCAGAGGCCTCAGCTGACTTCTTGATTATGATGGTCTCAGTGCTTGGAGCTGTGTGTGTGTGTGTGTGTGTGTGTGTGTGTGTGTGTGAGAGAGAGAGAGAGAGAGAGAGAGAGAGAGAGAGAGAGAGAGAGAGAGAGAGAGAGAGAGAGAGAGAGAGAGAGAGAAAGAGAGAGAGAGAGGAGAGGAGAGAGAGGATCTTAGATGGGGAAGGGAGGGTGAAGTATCTCCTCCACCATCCTATACCCTAGTGGGCCAAAGACTGGAGTCACATGTAACTCCCCTGTCATGTTCCCTGAGGGATCTCAGGAACAATGGCCTCTCCAGAGCCACAGATGCAGGTTGCTCAGAAACTAGGGGAGGGCTGCACCTCCTTTGCCTGGTGACACCGGTGTCTGGAGCCAAACACAGTCCTTACTTAGCATTGGCATTACAGTTGTTAAGTGCGATGTCGGGGCTGAAGATCTACCCTGATGCCTTAGCTAGGACTCCAGGCCTAGACTGGATTCTCATGGGTGACATTTTCCTTCCCTGAGGCTTCCTTTCCTGTCACCAGTTCCTGTAGCCCCCTCCACCTGAAATTGTTGTAGGTGCCACCTTCTCAGTCTTCCAGATCAGTGTTGGGCGAGCTTCCCGGTGCAGCCTGCAGCCTGCAGTCCTTGCCTGTCCTCCCCACCTTTACCCTGATACCCTGTTCTGGGCACGCAAGAGGGACCCTAGAGAAAAGCTGCATCCTTCCCACCCGAGGAAGTGGGCTCCGCCTTCCCCAGTCCTTCTCCTCCCCTGGCTCCGAACCCAAAGTTGTCTTCAGTGACTTTGGTGAGTGGGAAGTGTATGTACCCGGCTGCAGCTCTGGACCCAGTGTTGAAAGAATTCTCCCCACCAGGTCAACCTCCCCCGGCCTGGGCAGTGCACAATCATTGCCTGCTCCTTAGATCTGTCAGCACCCTGTCCTGGGCTCCCAGCCCTGGAAGAGCTCCGGATTGCTTGAGTAGAAAAGGATTTCCGCCTTAGAGGTTTGCACTGCAGTCTGTCAAGGGCCTTGGTGCTGATTTATGTATGGGCATATGAGTGTCCAGATGCATCATGGACCAAATGTGGGGCTCACAACGCTTTTTAATATCATCCTTTAAAAAGATTTATTAATTAGAAAATTGTGTGTGCGTGCATGTGTGTGTGTGTGTGTGTGAGAGAGAGAGAGAGACAGAGAGAGAGACAGAGAGAAAGAGAGAGGGGGGAGTTTATGTGTACCATGTGTGTGCAAATGCCCAAGGAGGCCAGAGTGCTTCAAATCCCCTGGAACTGAAGTTATAGGCAGTTGTGAGTTTCCCAATGTGGGTGCTGAGAACAGAACTTGGGACCTCTGAAAAAGCAGTAAGTTCTTTTAAAAACTGAGCTGTTTTATCTCTCCATCACCACTACCACCACCACCATCATCATCGTCATCAGACAGACCCCCAATTTGCAGCCCAGGCTGTCTGGAACCCCCTATGCATCTTAGTTGTCATTGAATCCTACGCTCAGCTTCCTGATTGGTGGGGTCATAAGCATGTACTAGGCCTGAGTGGGCTGGCCCCCACTTCCAGCTGTGTCACAGAAGGCCAACCCTTTCTTCTGTTGGCTCAGGGAACAGAGATGCCACATGAGTTAACTATTTAAGAGGAGAGTTGTTCAAAGTTTGAAAACCATAAATCCTAAAGAAATTAATTTTAAATCCAGGGAAACCAAGGCCCAGAGGAGCAAATGGCTTTGCAAGGTCACAGTGATGTCAGTAGCAGAGCCAGCCCCATATCGGAGTGCCTGGCTCATAGACTGATGTTTTTGCCAATACCAGGCAGAAGCATCCCTCTTGGGAGGTGGCAGAGCGCCAGGAAGGTACTGTCACAGACATGGGTTAAGGTCATACCTGCCCACTCCCGAGGGCCCCCGAGATGTTCCTTTGAGGACAGTTGTCCTGGGAAGGACACTCAGTTCTGAACTGGAGGCTTGAGGCTTTGGAGGAGGAAGAATGGGGAGGACAAGGGAGAGAGATCCACCTGGGAAGGGCTCCTCATGTCCCCACCAAGAATAGATGTCACTCCACTGGGGGAGGGAGCAGAGAGTGCTTGTGTCACAGGGGCAGAAGGTGGCCCTGAGGGGACACTGTGGGGTAGAAAGATGGGAAGGTCTTGAAGATGTATTGGTGATTGTTACCAGTAGAAATGACAAAATAAGGGGTTCTGTGTGACCCTGTCTCCTGTAATACCCAGCTGGCACCCAGGAAATGTTTTTGGGCCATGAGATGGATGGATGGTATCCCTCACCCTTCACAACCTCTGGCCTTCTCCCTCCCCCTCTCCTGTCCATTAGAGACAAGGACTGAGTTATTCTTAGTAAGTTTCATTCATCAAAGTATGACAAATGGTGTCCTGGGAGGAATGTCTGGGCACCAGACAGGGAGCCAGAGGAATGGACTGCAAAGGTCCTATCTATGGGAGAAGCCATTATGTCCAGTAAGTCCAATTTTGAGGGAGACACAGTCTGCCTTCGATAAAACACACTCTGAGGGGACACGGTCTGTCCTCAGGGAGCACATGTGTGAGGGGACACGGTCTGTCCTCAGGGAGCACAGGTCTGAGGGGACACGGTCTGTCCTCAGGGAGCACATGTGTGAGGAGACCCGGTCTGTCCTCAGGGAGCACAGGTCTGAGGGGACACGGTCTGTCCTCAGGAGCACAGGTGTGTGGGGACACGGTCTGTCCTCAGGGAGCACAGGTGAGTGGGGACACGGTCTGTCCTCAGGGAGCACAGGTCTGAGGGGACACGGTCTGTCCTCAGGGAGCACGGGTCTGAGGGGACACAGTCTGTCCTCAGGAGCACAGGTCTGAGGGGACACGGTCTGTCCTCAGGAGCACAGGTGTGTGGGGACACGGTCTGTCCTCAGGAGCACAGGTGTGTGGGGACACGGTCTGTCCTCAGGGAGCACAGGTCTGAGGGGACACGGTCTGTCCTCATCAAGTCTGAGCAGACGTAGCCTGTCTTCAGAGAGCCCCAGTCTAAATGGGAAGACGTGAGCCCCTCTTTTAGGAAGCCGCAGTTTGGGTGGGGAGGCACAGTCCGGGCGTTAGAGGATGGGGGACACCACCTGTCCTGGGTTTTCCTGAGACTGCATTCGGACGGAGAGAGCCAAGGCTCTGCCCTCAGGAACTGACCTCATGATAAGCAGGGAGGTGCCCGCCCTGTTGGACAATGGCTCCAGCCAAGGCACGTATTGGACTCAAGATACAAAAAGAGTTGTTGGCGGGCCATTCAGCCACCACTGTCACCAGAAGTGGGGTGCCTAAAGATGACAGAGGACAGGGATCCTAAGGACGGAACACTGGCTGTACGACAGGCATGCTACCACAAGTGGCATGGAGGACTGAGGTCCCAGCCCTGAGGCACAAGTCACAAGACTTTCACAGGGCTTGGGTGTCCTTGGGTCTGTGGGTCATCATACACCTCACTCCTCGCTGGCTCCCTTGAGACCACAGGCCACCGCTGGTCAGCAGAGGGGTGCCAGGCCTGGGGAGTGGGTACCACATTTCTTTACAGGAGTTAATGTACCTGTTGCAGAAGGAGCCAATTGCATTTGTAGTACAGCCACCAGTAAGTGAGCTGATGGGGTCCTTCTCTGAGAATCTTCTGTGCCTTTGGAGGAAGATGGAGACACCGTAGTTTCGTCCCTGGTCTTCCAGGGACACTTGATTTCATTTAGGCTTTCAAGTTCTTTTCGATGAAGTAGGTCCTTGCTCACCACTGTCTTCCAGCAGAGAAAGTGGGTCTGGGTTGGACTTCCCAAGTCTTCCAACTCTATGGGGAACGTGACTCTCTCGGGTCCCAGGACAGTCTTATAGGGCATGGGCCTGCCCCTGGAGGTGGCAGCAGGTGGAGCCTTCACTACTGCTGCTGGGAACTTGGAAGGGCTCCTGAGGGCAGGCTGAGGGTGCTAGGTCCAGGAAGAGGGCGGGGTAATTACAATTACAGATCCCGTTGGCCCAGTGCTGTTGAGGCCGCGGATGACAGTGGCGGTGGGTAATTAGAACGCATTAGCCGTGACCCTGCCATCCTGTAATTTCTCCCTTTGCACGCGCTCGGGTGTGATGTAGGAGGCGAGGCGATGCCTGCTTGTTTGAGTCACCGTTCGGAAGCGGGGCAGGGACGCAGGGGGCGGCAGAGGCCATGGAGAAGGGACTCCTGCGGCTGAAGGCCAAGAGTCACCTGCCGCAGGGCTCCGGGCCTGGCGTTCTCTGGGGAGCCCTGTGGTGAGGCAGCAGTCCCACCTGCAGGGGGCGCTCCGAGACGGGTGTCCCCCCCCCCCACCTCCAGTTCCTGGGGAGTCCTGCAACCCGAAGGAGGCAGGTGCACTGAAGATGAACTCAGCAAGCGCATCGTAGCTCCTCCCAGGCTGGGACGCGACAGGTGTCAGTAACACCTCAGCCACGCAGAAGGAAAGGAGCTGCTGGTTCTGGCCCAGCTCCGAATCAATTCGGGCGAGCTGGGGGAGGAGCCAGCGGGGGGCTACCGCAAGGAGGGGAGTTTATTTATTAGCCAGATTAGCCCGTATTAATGGGGGCGCGGTGGTGGCCGGCGGCAGCGGGGACATAGCTGGCATAGCTGGCATAGCGGCCGGGCCTCCCGCGGCGTGCGCTCTGGAGGCTTCAAAGGGGCTTAAAGAGGCCCCTGGTGGCACTGCCACGGCCCCTCGGGGGAGGGCGTGGGCGGCGGGGGAGAAGGCCAGCATTGTGCGGGAGGATTAAGGATCTGGCCTGGAAGGAATTTTAAACTGCTACAGCTGAGCCCCAGGAACCGACCCTCTTCCCCAAACACACACAGTGTACACACACACACACACACACACACACACACACACGCACGCACGCACGCACGCACGCACACACACACATCCCGCACACATTACCCCCCACCCACATCCCCATACAGCCCAGGCGTGAGAAGTGATGTCTCTTTCTCTGTCTTGCTTGTTACTGGGCAAATAACACAGGGCATCTAGTTATACGGAATGAAGCTAAGTGTAAAAATATCCCAAATGCTGTACGGGATTTACTTATGCAAAAATATTTGTTGCCTCCTATTCAGCATAGCTGGATATCCCCCACCCCAAACCAGCTCCAGATATCTTCTCTGAGTCTGAAAACAGGCTCCTGGAATCCACTGTTAGCCATCCCATAGTTCCCTGAGGGCAGGTGTCTCTCCCTTCAGACTGGAAAGTGGAGTTCGGCACTTCAGAATGGAACTCTGAGGGTAGAGTATGTGTCTCTGCCATCAGACTGGGAACTTCCTGAAGCCAGGTATTTTAGAGAGAGTCTCGGGGTTGGCATATGTCTTCACCATCTTGAGGGTCCCTGGAGCAGGCTCTGTGACTTGCTAGTGGCCATGTCTTTCCCTTCCACAACAGGTGACCCCAGTCTGTCCTAGTGCATGTTCCTGCCCACAGGGGGAGCCAGGGGCCCAGAGGACTGACCTCCAGATGGGTGAACCTCACTTCTGGGGATCCCCATGGAGGTGCTCTAGAATTGATGCACCTGGGAATTTGGCACCCCATCCTCTAAGCCTTCCAATCTGATCCTGGACCTCACTTGGGGATTTGAAAGCCATGTCTGCCTGCCTCCAAGAAGGCTGTGGAGAGAGTGGAGGTTTGGGGGAGCGCTGAGATCTGGGTACCCGAGATTCACACCAGGAGAATGGCCCGTGGTGCAGGGGGTCTTGCCAGCATCCTCTCTGTTCTCGACCATCTCTGTCAGCCTCACCAGTACCCACAGCCTTGAAGTTGCTCCTGTCGAAGGTCTCCTCGGCTCCAGCGTGCTCTGCACAAGTGCCACGAAGCTGAAGTCTTCATCAGCCTGGACTACTTGAGGGGGCCAAACAGGAGGCAAAGGCTGCGGGGGTGGGGTGAGGGATGAGCAGGTCAGGGAGCAAAGGCTGAGGGGGAACAAAGATAGGAAATGTGCTTATCCCTTAGCCCCTGTACCCCTCCTAAGGCCCCTCATGCCTCAGGGCATCTGAACTCTTTCCATTGAAGCCGAGGGAAGGCCCTGGAGAGCCCTTTCCCACGGTCACAGCCTCAGCAAGCCCCCACTCCCTTCATGTTAATGGCCACCCCAGGCTCGCCCTCCGCAGGGTGCACCCACCCTATTGCTGAAGGGCCCCTCCTCAGGCTGAGTGCCTGCTGCCACCCGTCCGTGGCATCATCACCCCACTCCTCAGGCCGCCCAGTCTTCAGGTCAGCAATTAGCTACTTCCTCCCAGCTGCATGAGGCCACCAAACGTCACAGCCCCTCCTCCAGCTTCTGTTGCCAGCGGCAGGAGTGCTGGGGGTGCCCCCTACCCTTTGTAGTCGGTGCCAAGCCCTGGCTCCACACCCCCTCTCACAACCTACCGAGTGCTGTGGTAATGAGCTCCCATCTAGGAAGCTGGAAGCCGCCAGGCTTCCTCCTCCTCCTATCACCCCATTCTATTGCATGGGTGGAGCAAAGCTGTCTTAAGGGTGCCGGCAGCCCAGCTTGGGCAGGGCTGGAGACTTAGGTGTCTCTGACTGTAGTTGTAAGTGGTCCCAAGAATCTGGGAACTGATAGTGGCAATCATCCAGTTAGGGGGAAATAAATGAGAGACACTTTCAGATGCCCCAACATGCTCCTCAGGAAGTCCCTGGAGGCTTCCACACGCATACTTAGGCATGCACACAAGTACAAGCTGCTCATGACATGTCCCAGTGCAGTGGGACCCATGTACTCAGAGGCAGTAAGCCCACTACCACAGCAGTGCCTAGGGAACCAGGACTATGGGAAGGGAAGGCAGACCATTGACGCTCCTGTGTGAGTTAGGAGTGGGGGTGGAGGACATAATTGCCGGAGAGAATTAACAATAAGTCCAATGAATGTGTGTAATCTTAGATTACTTAACTTGGGAATGCTGGAGAGGCTGAGTTTGTATAATACAAGACGGAAAGATGGAACTTGGTTGTAGAGTTGTGTCGTGGCTCTCAGGGCAGTCCCTAAGCTGATGCGATCACTGTGGACCCCTTGGTAACCCATTGCTAGGCTTTGTCGAGGTGAGCTTGCCCCAGGGAGAAGTTAGGCTGTCCCAGGCTTTCTCTGACTCCTGGGATCCAACCCTGTCAAAGCAGGACACAGGTGAGGGGTGTAGTAGGGTGTGGGGGCGTGGCCAGATGCTGCCCTGATAGGCTTGGGGGTGGGGCCCAAGAAGGGCTGACTCCCTGCCCCACCCCTAAGTGTCTGTATAACAGGGAGCCAAGAGCTGCCTTCTCAACCTGGGAGGGGATGAATCAGCCAGCACCTCCCTGACCAAGCAGAGGAGGCACAAAAGATGGGACATGGGTGGAGGGCCTTCTAGGAACATTCCTGGAAGGGGACCTGGGAATAGGCACTGCTGTGGGAGCCACCTGCCTACCTGCCTGCACCTGTACCTTGGCTCAAAATACGCTCCTTCTTGCTCCATACCGCCAGCCTCTACCAGCTTGCCTCTGGGTTCACCAGGCAGGGCCCTTGCCTCCTGGCCCAAGTTCATCTGCAGCTTGCTGCCACCACCTAGCCTGCCCAGCAGGCTCTCCAAGCTGTGGCTCCAGGAACACACATATGCACGTGCTCCTAAACCCATGACCACAGCCACACCAGCACGACCAGACACACCAACGCACACAGTCGGTCACACTCAAGCACCTCCCTAGGCTTGTGCACACCACACACACTCACTCAGATATGCACATTTATAAACCTACAGCTATAATACTGGAGTGTGCTTGTCAGAACCCTTATCTCCAGTGCCTGGGATGTGACCTTATATGGAAATACGTTCTTCATAGATTGTAGTCAAGTTAAAATGACGTCTTGTGGAGTGATGTGACCACAAGTTAAAGACTGCCAGAAGCCAACCAGAAACTAGGAGAAGGCTGGGGCAGGCTTTCTCTTAGACATTGGGGGTGGGAGCATAAACTTGACTTATGTCTTGACCTCGGAGTTCTGACGTTTTTGACTACAGCATACCTGGCTGTTGTTTGAAGCCATTGAGGATGTGTTGATATGTATGGCAACCTAAATGGTGTTGGTGGCATTCTCTTTGGGGGCTTCTGTCTCTGTTCTGCTTCTTCTAGAAAGTGACCAGAGGATGAAAGACACTCATGGCTCAGAACGGGAGGTTGATAATGTTTCAGTTTTGTCCTTTGTTCAAACATCCATAGAAACCAGCTGAAGCCAGGAAGGCTTCTTTTGGCTCATGGTTTCTGGGGTTCCCGTCCATCATACAGGGGAGGGCAGGACAGAACAAGACAGCTCGCATCACGGTGGCCTCGAGCAGAGAAAGAAAATGCCCACACTAGCCAGATTTCTTCTTCCCTCCCTTGAATCACACCTCAGGGTTCAGGATGGCGCCACCCACATTAACAGTGGCTGGTTCTGCCCGAGCTAATCCTCTCTGGAAGTGCCCTCCCAGATGCAACAAAGCTGGATTTTAATAATCTCCTCTGTTTGTCTTAATCCAATCAAGTTGACAATTGAGATCAGCTAGCACAGTGATTTTAATCTTCTGTCTTTGCTGGAGTCCTGAACCAGGGCACTCCCAGAAAAGGATGGACTGACACGAAACAGAAACAGAAACTGTGGCAGATCCACTCAAGGGAACACTACCCAGCCATGAAAAGGGAAGGGTAGGGGGTCAGAGCCGACACAGGACACATACCCTATGGCTCTTTTAGTCTGAGTTGAGGAGAAAAGATGTCTGCGCATAGAAGCAAGAACAGAGTTTACTCTGTGGAATGGAACTGACCAAGAGGGCTTGGAGCCTCTTGAAGTTCTGGAAATACCCCATTTGGGCTTGGTGGGGAAGCTGGCATATCCATATGTAAGAATCCATTGGGTTGTGCAATTTGAGACCCAGGAAATGAGTGACCAGAAGGGGGTTGTTTTCAGGTGATGTTTACAGACGAAGGTTTGGTCTCGGGACATACACTTGTGGAGACATTCAGTGGCTATAGGAGGAAATTCTACTCTTCAGGAAGAGTTGGTTGGCATACACACGCACACACACACACACACACACACACACAGCAGCAGCAGCAGCAGCAGCAGCGAGATGGAACACTGGGTAAAAGCCTTTGCCACACAAGCTGGACATCCTGAAGTCCAACAGCGGACTCCTGACCACCATATGTGCACTGTAGCATGTGTGTGCCTACACTCAGATACTCAGGTACACCATGCACAAATAATAATTAAAAACAAATGCTACCTCTACCCAAAAATACACATTGTAAAAAAAAAAAAAGGACCAAGGACATTGGTTCTGTTCTCAAAACATAACAGTAAGAAACAAATAAAAATCCAACCTATAAAAATGTTTACTGAGGCTGGGCAGTGGTGGCGCACGCCTTTAATCCCAGCACTCGGGAGGCAGAGGCAGGCGGATCTCTGAGTTCGAGGCCAGCCTGGTCTACAAGAGCTAGTTCCAGGACAGGCTCTAGAAACTACAGGGAAACCCTGTCTCGAAAAAAAAAAAAACCCAAAAATGTTTACTGAGCTGGGGATGTAGCTGGGAGGGGGGAGTTCTTGCCTAGCAAGGCTGAAGCCTTGGGCTTGATCCCCAATACTGCATCAACAAGGTGTGTGGCACAACTGTAATCCCAGTGCTTGGGAGGCAGAGGCAGGCAGATCATGCTGAACTCAAGGTCATCCTCAGCTACATGTTGAGTTTGAGTTAGCTTAGGCTACATAAAACCCTTTCTCAAAAAAAAAAAAAGCAATCAATATCTGCTCTTAGTTCTGATTTTGTGGTATGACAGGTGACAAGTGTCTCTGAGGTGTGTGGGTTTTCTCACAATCAACCTGAGGGGTTGAGTAAAACCTCCAAGGCCACATAGGAAGCCCAGCAGGAGAGAAATGGCACAGTCCACTCAGACTGTAGTTCCCTGAAGACAAGGTGGGGAAAGGAATTTCTCTGCAGGAGGGGCTGGCTTTGAACCTTCTTTTTGTGGCTTCTGCAGTGGCTGGCAGGGGGCTGCTGAGCTGGGTATCCCTGTGCCTTCCCACCCTGGTGGTCACTCCTAGTCTGAACGTAGGCCCCTCTTTATGGGTATGTCACAGTCTAGGACTATGGCTCTAGGGGCAGAAGTGAGAAGGTAGTGGATGGAGGTCTGGACCAAATAATGCTGTCTCTTGTAGAATATTATTTTAAGGTGTGTTACTTTGGCTTAGGCTGTGGATCATTTGTTTTAATGATGCAAAGATGTGTTGCTTTTGTTTAGGCTGCATTTATTTAACTCTATGAAGCTGTGATTTTTTGCCTGTCTAAAACCCCTGATGGTCTAATCAAGAGCTGAATGAACAATAGTGAGACAGGAGAAAGGATAGGTGGGGCTGGCAGGCAGAGAGAATAAAGAGAAGGAAAAGTCTGGAAGAGAGGAAGGAGCAAGACAGAATAAGGAGAGAGGATGCTAGGGGCCAGCCACACACCACACAGCCAGTCACGGAGTAAGAATGAAAGAAAGAAGCCAGGCAGTCATGGTGCATGCCTTTAATCCCAGCACTCAGGAGGCAGAGGCAGGCAGATCCCTGTGAGTTTGAGGCCAGCCTGGTCTACAAAAACTAGTTCCAGGATAGGTTCCAAAGCTACAGAAAAACCCTGTCTCAAAAAAACCAACAAAACAAACAAACACACACACACACACACAAAACAAAACAAACAAAAAAATGAAAGTAAGATATACAGAAGAAAGAAAAGGAAAAAGTCCAGAGACCAAAGATAGACGAAATAATTTAAGTCAAGAAAATCTGGTTAGAAACAAGCCAAGCTAAGGCCAGGCATTTATAAGTAATAATATGCCTCCATGTGTGATTTATTTGGGAGCTGGGTGGTGGGCCTCCCCCAAAAGCCAAAAGCACAAAAGATTAAAAAAAAAAAAAACAACCAACAACAACTGGCACCCAACGTGGGGCCTAAGTAAAAGAAAGTCTGTCAACAGCCTCTTCATAAGCAATGTTGGTATCTAGGGGAGTCACTCTCCTGCCTGTCTGGGTTACGTCAGAGCCACACTTCATGTGAACTCTATGGACCCTGTTCTTTTCTAGGAGGAGCAGCTGGGACAAGGGCTCCATTTGAGGACACGTGGAGGGGAAGAGTGCAGGGTGGTTCTGGCTCAGGACTGGGTGAACCCTGCCTTCCCGCTGGCTTCATCAGCGGGAGCTGTATCATATGGTGGGGCCAAAGTGGCAGGTGAAACAGGAGATGACATTTTCTAGCTAGCCCTCTGACTATATTAAGCTCTGTGTTCCCTGCTTCCAGGCCTTTGCCTCCTGCTCCAGGGACCCTGGACTTGGGAATTGTCTCTACTCCAAACCTTGCTCTCCTAACCTGGAGCAGGGGCCTAATGAGGTCAGTCTGGCCGGGAGGGCAGAGACATGGAATATTTAGGCTCTGGGTGCTGATGAGCTGCAGAAGAGGTGCTGGTACAGCCTTAGCACCCTCACACTGGCCACCCACGCATCACCCAACCTCAAAAGGGCACAGGAAGAACAAGGAGCTGAGATCCACAGTTTATGCATCCGTTGTGCAGGTACCCAGGCACTCCCAGGGGTCCCCGGGAGCCCATCATCAGTCTCTATGTAACCTGGTTTAGCTGTTCACATCTGTTCATTCAGCCACCCAGCAAGCATCCATGGATGTTTGTACATTGGTGAACTCACCCAAATGCCACCCACCCAAATGCCACCCACTCCTGTCTCCCATTTCCTCTGAGCCCCCTGCCCCACCCACCAGTCCACAGCTGAAGTGGAAAGCACTCTGGGTGTTTTAAGAGGAATGGATTTCAGAGCTCAGATCCTGTGGGCCCTCTAACCTCCCACCAGGGGGACTCATCCTCTGGGACGGGAAAGAGGCTCTGAAAACTCCGCCTTCTCCCCAGGGTGGGGACAGAAGCAGGTTTGGGGTTATTAATAACCACGCTCCTGACTGGAAAGGCCTGTGCGGAAGCCCCAGCCTTAAGCCAATCAGAGCAGAACTTTCCAGGAAAAGCAAGCCTTCCTCTGCCTCCAGGATGACTTCCCACTCCTGACTTCATCCCTTTGGTGTGTGGGGCACCCGCCAGGCTCCGCCAACTGCCCAACAGGCTTGCTGTCACCTGGCAGCTGACATCCCCCTTGGCTGCCACCCAGAGAAGGTCATACTGCATGTGGGTTGTGGGGCCAGCGTCAGGACTATTTCCTCTGTCACGTGTCTCGGTGCCTTCTCCCTCACCAAACCGAAGCCTGCTGTGTGAGAGGGCCGCTCCCCAAGCTGGCCCACCTAGCCAGGGAACTGGGACATTGTCCTGGCACCTGACTCTGCAAGGACAAGCAGCTGATGAGCGCCGGGGCCAGAGGGCTGAGGCAAGTTGGGCTTCTGGCTCTTTCTGACTCTGTGACCTTGAACTAGCAGGATTTGACTTCACCATGGCTCAGTATCACATGGGCAAAATGTGTCTCAAAGTGTTCAGCCACGGGCCAGCAAGAGTGAGACCTGTATGATGCTGACACCAGCTGTGAGGGGCTGTGGAAAGCATCTGGAAGGGATTCACATCTGGGCTTGGTCACCAGTTCCTTTCTCCTCTCCATTACCACGGCAGCTGCCACCAACACCTCCACGGTTACCGCCACACACCATCTCCCCCATCAGTACTGTCACCAGCACCACCCCACAGCTCTCTACCAAATCCACATAGCCAAGGCAACCACAGATTGCCACCGTTCCAGGAACACCAGCCCAAACATGCCGTGGCCAAGGTCATGTGAAATGAGGCCTGTTCTGGGACTCCACACCACTGGGAACGGTTTATAGTCCAGCTTCCTGCTGTGAGTCTCATATCCTTCCCTTCACTGCTGCGTGGACCACGTGACCCAGCTTCACGTGTCGGCTCACCCCCCCCCCCCGCTGCTGTATGTGTGCACACACCCACATGTGCTCATACTCACACACTCATACTATTGAAACACAAATCTTCCAAAAGCAGCCTCCATTACTTAATTTTAAAACTTTGAAAGCTTCTTTTTCTTTTATGCGTGTTGTGTCTGCGTGTAAATCTGTGCACCACGTATGTGGGCAATGACCATGGAGGCCAGAAGAGGGAGTTGGAGCACCGGGAACTGAAACTACGGAGAGCTGTGAGCCACCGTGTCGTGGGATATCTGCACGCTGTGTGAAGGTGTATTTGCTGTGAATGGTGTAATAAAAACCTGAACAGCTGATAGCTAGGCAGGAGGTACAGGTGCAACAGGAATGATGGGAAGAAGAAAGGTAGAAATGCCAGCCAGACTTGGAATGGGGTAGAGGTAGAATGTAGATTAATAAAAAATATGGGTTAATTTAAGTTAGACGATCCCAAGCTAAAGGTTACACTTTCATAATTACTAATACGTCTCCGTGTCATTATTTGGGAGGTGGCTGGCAGGACAGAGGAAGACTCACCACATTATCACGTTGGTGCTGGGAATCAAACTGGGGTCTTCTGGAAGAGCAGCAAGTGAGCTAACCACTGAGCAACCTTTCTAGTCCTATTTTATTTATTTACTTTATTTTATTTATTTTATTTTATTTTATTTAGGCCTGGAATTTACTATGTAGACCAGGCTGTCCCCACACTTGCAGAGATCCGCCTGTCATAGTCACGACACCCAGATTCCTGCCTCTTTCCTTTGCACACAGGCTCTGACGTTAGCAGTATGGCCTTAGACAAGTCACCTTGCCTCTTTGTCGTGATGACGCCTCAAGGCACAGTGAGAGGCTTCCGAGATGGGGGCCTGTATGCTTCACTCCTTCACCCCACAGCAGCTGTGGTTCCTGGTCTAATTATTGGTCATCCTCCCCGACCCCCCCCCCCCCCCCGCCACACACACACTTTCCAGTGAAAATGGAAATTGATAGGCATGCTCTCGTCTTCCAACAAGACACTGTGGGGAAGACAGCTGTTTCCCTCTCCTCTGGGAAGACATCCTTGCTCACTCCAAGTCAGGTTCTGGGTAGAAGAAGGGCCTCAGCTTGAACCCTGACCTCACCAGTTGAGTGCCTGTGAGCAAGTCCCTTAACCACTCCCCTTGAATGCTCTGCCTCAGTTTCCCTATCTCCTAGGTGCATCTTTGCGAGCCGCCAGGAGGCCACTACCACTGTCGGGTTCTGATTGATCCTGAACTATGGCACTATGGCCAGCCAGAATAGCTAGCTTTCAGGTTCCCACCGTCCCAGGCAGACAAAGACAGTCCTGGCTCAGCCTGCTCCTCAGATGGCGGGGAAGATGCAGAGTGGTGGGAACTGCCCTAAGCAGAGAAAAGTTCCCGGGGCAAGTTGCAGGAGCAGCTAGTAAGGAGTAGCCCAGGCCAGAACCCAGTTCACTTGACCTGAGAGGGAGCACTGGAGTCTGGGCCAGGCGGGGCTGAGGACAGACGGGATGCTGGCCGAGGGCCTCCATCCTCAGGTGCAGTGAGACTGTCCATCTTGGGTCTGCTGCAAACAGCAACATCAGGAGCCAGGCCGGTGCTGCTAGAGGAGGTGGGAGGGTGTGGCCTACAGGCTCTAGGGCTTTCCCAGGCTCCTGCAGTACCCTGATGTCCCTGCAGCTGCAGCCACCCAAAGATTCCCTCCACCTCCCTCCAGTGGTGGCGCCCTGGCCGTGAACTCTCAGGGAATAAACAGGGGCAGAACTTAAGAGAGTGGTGAGTACTCCCAGCCCCCAGCAATGTAAACTCCCCAGATATATTTATGTTGTCTGGTCCTGGCCCAGGTCCCCTGTCCAGCTCAGAAGTGTCACACCATACAAATGTCACATGTACAAAGACTCTGGGCTCTTCCACGTGGTGGTGGGAGAAGCAAGGAGGGCTCAGGAGCACTGTGGGGTGACTGGAGCCCGGGGTGGGTCCTGAAAGAGGAACCAGGATGCAAGCCTTGCTGCGGAGTGTTGTCCGAGCCTTGTCTCTAGAGTTGCAGACTGGAATCTTAGGGAATCCCTAGCCTGGACAGTGAGTGACCTGGGTCACTCTGTGGCCTTCCAGGGCTAGTCTTGGCCCTAGACTCCAGGGTCATAAGGCCTAGGGCCCTGTCTAACTGACAAATGGCCCAAGACTCCATTCCTTTGCTTTTTTTACTGCCCTGGGCTGGGCTTCTTGCCAGACTCCTGCTCACATCATCTCATTTAAGTCTCACACTGGCCTGGGGGCAGAAGCCAGTGTTTCCTGGTAACTCGGGGCGAGCTGAGGGGCTAGACAAATGTCCTGACGGGATGGAGGCTGAAACTTCAGATGATGAAACATTTCAGCCCTAGAGAGCTGTAGCTAAGGAACCCTGGACTCCTGAGCTCTGGTAAACCTTCTCCAAACTGTGCCAGAAAACATGATGAGAGGCCTGGCCCTGCCCCGAGGGAGGCTCAGATGGAGTGGGACACAGCCCTGTCTGAGAGAACTCTAATTCTGAGTCCTGTCCACAGAGACCCAGCTTGAGGGGAGCTCTAGTCTGAGGAAGACAGGGCCTGGCCTCAGAGAACTCCAGTCTGAGGGTTACAAGGCCTCAGAAAACTCTAGCCTGAAGGGTTTGAGTCTTAGTGGGAGTCCCAGACCACAAGAAATGACCGAATACTGGGGAGGCAGGTGGAGCCAGAGGGCTTTGCAGAGCTGGAGAAGGAGGAGTTTGGCAAGTGATGCACAATTTTCTGTGGCCCTGGAGCCCGGTGCTGTGCTCCTGCAAGGTCCTGATTAGGAAATAGGGCCCGTCTCTGCCGCCCCCCACGTCCCCCTCCCCTGGCTGTAAGGCCATCCTGGCCCTGCCTACCCTGCCTGGGAGGGGCAGGCAGAGCAGAGCCTGAGACAAGCATGCCACCGGGGACAGAACACATCTTGGGAATGACACCCAGGGAAGGCTATTTTCATCCGGGAAGTCTTCTGCTTCTGCTGCCCACCCCAAAATAACCTGGCTCATGCAGGGACTGAGCACCTCGGGCTGTCACCAGCTGCCCTAAGCACCATAGCTCACCATGGAAAGTCTCTTGCTGGATGTAGGGCTGAACCCCCACTCCGCCCCCAGGCAGAAGCTTGTTTAGGAAGCCCCAGGATGGAAGGGCTGTATCTCCATTACTGGAACTGGGGACTTCTGGCATTCAGGTCTCTGCAGCCTGCTTCCTTGAAGAGTTTTTTTTGGGGGGGTGGGGGGGGAGGGCAAGGTGGTAGGAGTGAGGCAGAGTAAGGTGGTTTTTCACCCATCCAGGCTTCCAGGCTGTGACTTAGAATTTGTGCTATGGCTGAGAAACTGGATCTCCCCCACATGGCCAGTGGGCTCAGTGGGGCTGGGCTGTGCCCGGCAGTGCCAAGCTGCCCTGCTGCTGGCCACATGGCCCCCGATGGGAGGGTTCACATGTCCTAGCACCAGCCAGCCACCTGCTACCTCTGCCTCCCAAAATAGGGAAACCTGGCCTTCTCCTCTTACTATCCCGGTCTCAGCAGGGGGCTCTCATAGCTTCCTACCCTGCTCCTCTGTGGGAGGTGTTGAGGGATTGACCTTCAGCCCTGACTTTCCTCAGGCTTATGTCTGCATGTGGCCTAAGGCAGTTGTTTGGATTCTGGGCTGGCTGCATAATGGGGCACTACTTGTAGGAATCAGTGTCCTGTGTTAAGAAGGGCCCTGTTCCCCCCACTTTCCCTCTATCCTCCGCATCCAACAGAACCCTTAACATTAAGTAGGGGCTTGGACTGTTGACCCAACCACCAGTGTGTGTGTGTGTGTGTGTGTGTGTGTGTGTGTGTGTGTGTATGTATGTATGTTACATATATTGTATACATGTCCATGTTTGCACGCACGTGTGTAGGGTTGTGCGTGCGTGTATGTACATGTATATTTGGAGGTTGTGTGTGTATGTGTCGTACGTACATGTGTATATGTGTGTGTAGAGGCTAGAGGCCAGCCTTGGGTTTCTGCTCAGTGTGTATCATTATGGAAAGAGCCTCTCATTGAACGTGGAGCTCAGTGATCCAGAGACACTGGTTATCAAGCAAGCCCCACAGAGCCACCTCTCTCTGCCTCCCCAGTGCTGGGATTTTAGGCGTTTGTTACTGTGTCCAGCTTTTCACGTGCCGGGATCCAGACTCCAGTCCTGATGCTTGTACGGCCAGCAGTTTACTGCCCGAGTTGCCTCCCAGCCCTAACCCAAATCATATTAACCTCTCTTCACTGAGGGCAGGAAAGGCTGCAGTGTGCAGGTTGAGAAGGAACCGCTCCCCTGCATGTACCCCTACACAGCAGCCATTGCTGAGTGCTTCTGCCCGTGAAGAAGTCTGTCAGCGCTCATCTTACATGTGTGTGTTTAAGCCTCATATCACCCTGCTGAGAGGGCTATGGTTGTACCATTTAATGGTGGAGCAAGTGAGGCCCAGTGTGGTCAGACCTTTGGCTATCTCAGACAGCAGTGATACAGAGGAGACAGAATGATGTCTTCCCTTTCTCTGAAATGTTTTTTTCCTCATTATGAGAAAATCCCAACTTTCAAACAGGTAAAAGCAGTGTAGTAAACCTGAAAGTACTTACCACTGAGACAGAGCAATGAGCATTTTGCTGAGATTTATTTGCTGTGTGTGTGTGGGTCCGAGGAATATATAATACACGCATGCACACACACATACATAGACACACACATATATGTGTGTATATATATATATTTACACACACATACACACATACATAGACACACATTTATGTGTGTACATACACACACACACACACATTATGTCACTGTGACCTGTCACCCGTCACTCCAGAGTGCATCTCTACAAATACAAGGGACCAGGGCAACAGCTCAGTAGAGAAAGAACTTGCTGTGTAAACATGGGGTCCTGATCTCGGCTCCCCAGCACCCAAGTCAAAAGCTGGGGACCAAGTGGCAGTGCTGGGGAGGCAGAGACGGGGGCTCTCTGGGGCTCACAGGCAGCCAGTCTGGCCTCGTTGGTGGTGGGCCTCAGGTTCAGTGGCAGATCTTGTCACAAAAATGAAGAGAGGTAGAAGACGACATCTGATGTCAACTCCTGCCTTCCATACACATGTATTTATGCATATGCAAGCACATCTGCATGTAACATATGCATATGAACACACACACACACATGTAGATGTAATTAAAATATAAGAAAATAAAATCTTGAAAAAAGAATGTCCCATTTCCTTGTTCAGGGTCTAGCCAGGAAGTGGGTGGAACTAGAAAAGACCATATTGAGGGAGAGAACTCAGACCCAGGAAGACAAAGGTCAAATGTTCTCTCTTATCAGGGGCTCCAGATTTTCAGATATAAGTGTAGCTTTCACTTCTCATCAAGAAACTTCTCTTTGCAACAGACAGAGACCATCACAAAACATCACAAGCAATCAAAACCAGAGCTGGGGAGCCCCATTTGTAGATGGATGCATCTAAGTCTCGGGGAACACTGCAGAAGAGAAGGCAGAAAGGCTGTAAGGGAAGAGGAGCAGGGAGCTGCTGTGAGACTGTGTCTCTAAGCACAGTCAGAAGCCACACCCATAAAGTCTCACCAGTACAACTGCATAAACATGAATGATACAAAGATAGCATCAATAGATACAACAAAGCGGATGGGGGAAAGCCCCGGAGCATCAACCTTACACAAAGAACCACAGGCACCTAAGGAATGCTGAGAGCACCCCACTTACATCTTCCATCAAATGATCAGCTCGGGAATCGTACAAACGAGTAACATAAACAGGTTGTATTGAAAATATGTGTATATACATATACATATATGTACGTGACAACAATTAATGAAAAAAGGCCATGAATTTGAAAGAAAACAAGGAGAGGTGTATATGGGAGGGATTTGAGAAAGGAAAGTGGTGTTGGACCTCCTCTGTATATG
This sequence comes from Arvicola amphibius, assembly GCF_903992535.2. Lineage (NCBI taxonomy): Eukaryota > Metazoa > Chordata > Mammalia > Rodentia > Cricetidae > Arvicola > Arvicola amphibius. Next base: position 71,913,544 of record NC_052055.2, on the reverse strand, counting down.
TGTTGCTTTTATTGGTAAATGAATAAAGCTGCTTTGGCCTATGACAGGGCAGAATAGAGTAAGGTGGGAATTCCAAGCAGGCAGAGGAGGAAAGTAGGTGGAGTCAAGGAGATGCCATGTAGCTGCCAAAGGAGAAAGACATTTGCCCTATTACCTTACCAGGTAAGCCATGAGCCTCATGGTAAAATATAAAATAATAAAAATGGGTTAATTTAAGATATAAGAACAAGCTAACAATATGCCTAAGTGATTGGCCAAGCAGTGTTGTAATTAATATAGTTTCTGAGTAATTATTTTGGGTCTGGGTGACCAGAAATGAACAAGCGGCCTCCATCTACAGAATGGTGCCCAGCATGGGGTTGACTACATCCACATAAAACCTGAAAGAGCTTAGAAAGGAATTCTAGACAGAAAAGAACAGAGTTCAGCACAGCTTCTTGGTAGCTGAATTTTTTTTGAATGCGCTCTGTTTGCTGGTGGTGAGCAGGGGCACCACGACTCCTTTAAGAGAGGTCTTCCTGATTCAGCATTAGCACCAAATAAACTGCACAGCTTCTTTAAGAAACAGCAGCTTCCTGGTTCATGCTAGTTGCATGAACAGCTCTGGCTCTTTCAGAAGGCTGCACATTTAAATGAGCAGCGTGTTACAAATTGCTTAATGGTGACATAGACCCACTGTGACCCTGAAGTCAGGGCGGTGTGCATGGCTCTCAGAGGTAGTGAACATGCCTCAGCCATGTTGGACTGGGCGGAGCCAACAGGCATGGTCATGGAGTTGGTCCTAGCCACACCCGCTTAGTATTTTTTTAAAAAGCGCTCCTGGTCAAAAATAATTACAGATACGCACACAATAAATGCAAATTCAGATGGAAAAGACCTCTAAATGGGTCACAGTGTTGGATAAATGCATGTAAGCTTGGGAGAGAGAGGAAAAGGAGTATAGAGAGTTATAATATAAAAGAGTACAGTCATAGATTAAAGGAGTAAAGAAAAATAAGCCACAAAAGATGATGTATATTATTGTGTTTTCTTTGAATTTTTTGACTGTGAATGAGCTAAGTACAGAGAGACATTTCATTGTATGGAATGCTAAGCTAAATCAACATATATATATATATATATATATATATATATATATATATATATATAGTATCTTAACTTCGAAATTTGGGTCTAAGGATATGTTGCTTTGGAAAGAGGTTTTGCTTTTGTTTCTACAGAGGATGAGATCCTCTGGATTCCTTCCAGACTAATGTGGTTTGATGGACCAAGACTCTCTGAAAGGTCTCTGTGAACCTCCAAATTACTTTCCCCAACAAAAACCAGGAAGCAGTTAGGAGAAAACTATGCCCAAATTCCCAGATATTGTCTATAAATGTTTATTTACATTTATACTATGCTATAGAGATAAATACTTTGCATTGGTATGGATCTTGGTCTATTGATACAAATTTAAGGTCAATTTTGTTATATGTATTTCTTCTCTTGTTTAAGGTATTGTGTTTTTACAGTTCATTTAAAAATGTAATGTATAATTAAGAAATACAGGTTAATAGAAAGTCATCTATAATAATCAAGCTTATAGTCATGATAGTTAGGTTTTCTAGATGTACAGAGATATATTTCAGATGGATAGTTGTTCTTCAAACCTTTCAAAGACTAACAGAATATGGCATTTAAAATGTTTAAGAAATTAGGACTTTTCTTTACAATGAGACACATCTGCTCCTGGCAGCACCAATCTACTTCATTACGATGATGGGCATCAAAGAGTTTCCTTATCGAGCTTGTTAGCCATTTAGACAAGAAACTGCTCTTGCTTGGACTGCTTAATGGTGTGCTGTATGAACTAGACATGCAGATCCACAGACAATTGACTGCTAAAGTTGCCTAAAGAAGGTGAGACAGTCTTTCAGGGTTCCTGTTTCATGAAAGAGTCTGCCAGACATTCTGCAGGACACAAAAAAAGTGACTGACAAACGGCCAATATAGACGAAACTGTCTTTGTAATTTCCTGCTTCGTGGAAAAGTCTGCCAGATGCTATGGTCCTGTATGCTGAAGATTGGATGCCCCAATGTTAGAGAAGAACTTTGGGTGACTGTCCAGGCAGCAGTATGTCTCTGTCAATTCTAGAGTTTTGGAAGTCGCTTACAATGCACTTCCTGTTTAATTAGGTAATAGTATATCCTCTGGAGTCTTTGATGGAGTTGAAGAAAGACAGTTTTATAATTATAAAAGATAGATTAGATATAAAAATTTAGACTCACAAAAATAAGATAGATGATAAAGTATTTTCCTTAATTTGCCAAATGTAAATAGACTAAATATTGTAACTATAATTCTTGCTTTATAACTGTTTTGTTGTATGTAATTTTACTATGTTAAAGTTAAAACTTTCCTTTTTATTTGGACAGAAAAGGGGAAATGGTGTGGGAACTCCTTGTTTTTATTGGCTAATGAATAAAGCTGCTGTGGCCTATGACAGGGCAGAATAGAGTAAGATGGGAATTCTAAACAGAGTTAGAGGAGGAAATTAAGTGAAGTCAAGGAGATGCTTTTTAGCTGCTGAAGGAGAAGACATCTGCCCTGTTACCTTACTAGTAAACCACAAGCCTCATGGTAAAATATAAAATAATAGAAATAGGTTAACTTAAGATATAAGCACTAGATAGCAATATGCCTAAGTAATTAGCCAAACAGTGTTGTAATTAATATAATTTCTGTGTGATTATTTCGGGTCTGAGCAGCCAGGAACAAACAAGCAGCCTCCACTTACAGAAAAGGGAAATGGGAATGATGCAATTATTGTATAATCTCAAAAATAACAGAAAGAAATACATAGAAAAAAAAGAATGCTTGGACCTTCACTTAGTCCTTGGAGATTTTTGTGAGTAAGAGCAGGCTCATCAAGAGCCTAGTTCAGTGCACTGACTACTTCTCTGTTGCTGTGATAAACGCCATGACCAAAGGTTTAGAGTCTACCATGCTGGAGTGAGGCGTGCAGTTAGAGCAGGAAGCTGATAGCTCACATCTTCAAACTGCAAACATGAAGTTGAGAGAGATGTAGTGGAGGCTTTGAAACTTCAGAGCCCACCCCAAGTGACACACCTCCTCCAGCAAGGCCACCTATACCTCCTATACCTCCTCCAAACAGCGCCGCCAACTGGAGACCAAGTATTCAAAGACATGAGCCCATGGGGCACATTCTCATTAAAATCACCAATGCTTGGCAACTATTTAGGTATTCGCAGAATTCTCCCCATCCACATCAACAAAACTGCTACAGTGTAGTGTGCTGCGAAAAACTGATGCTTGCTTACAGGTAGGGAGACTTAGACACTTAGGAAAATGCCCCAAGCACCACCTTTAAGAAATGACAGAACCAGTTTTGATTGACATCAAATTTTACTATTTTTTTCAGGACTGAATGAAAAGGGGATTGCCCCTCTGTTCACATGTGAACAGACACCTCCGCACCTTAATTTACACAGGACTTGTGAATAACTATCCATTGGGGAACATGGCGATAGGTTGAGATATATCTGGAAGTTTGAGCCTCAGGCACTTTGGGGAAAACACTTAGCTGGATCTTGAGGACACCTCAGGGAGGAGTGTGGGGTGAAGCTGGAGGAGGAGGAAAAAGGAAATGTCACTATTCTGGAGTACCTAAAGAAATTGTCCCAGCCGATGACCTTGGGCTCTGCAGACACTGCTGGCTCAACAAACATGGAGAGATTACGTGTGTTGACAGGCTTCACAGTGGCTAGTGGAGCAAGGGATCCCATAGAGGACAGGTTTTGAGAGAACGCTTCACTTCCCCCATAGTGAAGCCAGGAGCGCGAGTCCCAGCCCCTACGCCCCTCTTCCCAAGGGTATTCAGGGGCTTCCATTCTGGGTATGCTCTGTATTAGCAAGGCCGAGGCTGTAGGTGGCACCGTGGCGAGCTGGTGTGGACCAGGGAGAGTCCCTACTGAGTTAGAAGCCTGGTCGACTTGAGGAACAGATGGTTTGGTCGTGGGTAGCTGTGGGCAGGTGAGATCCACCCTGCCCTGGCTCTGGGGACCCTGGGCCCCAGAATATCTGAGCGCTTGGTACTCCGCTTTGGTAGCAGGGGATGGGGGCAGGAGCAGCAAAGTTTTCCGAATGGAAAATGACGAGCTCTTTCTGGAAAGTCGCCTTTCCTAGCTCGGTGGGTACAGCTGACTAGGGGAAACCTGAGCCCTGTGGGCAGGCTGGGGGGTCCAGCAGCCGGGGAGGCAGGCCCCCGAGGCGCCTCTCATGAGAGCTGTGGAGGGTTGGCTGCCTGAGGCAGCAGGGTGTGGTGGAGAGCTGGAAGCTGAGTTAGCCTCAGCCGCAGTCCCCTGAAGCCTGGGTCTAAACCAGCAGCCAGAGTGAGTGATACGTGACAACAGAGGCATTCCTGCTTCTCTTCAGCTCCAGCAGTCTTCACAGCAGTGTGAGGAGACAAGTCGTACTGGGACCTGCAAGACCCATGGGATCCCATCTTGCAGTTTCTCTGTCCCTCACTCACTCTGTTTCAGCCTCTTGCGTGGCACGCTCATTGCCCCAGGACCTTTGCACTGCTCTCTCTCCTTCTGGATGCCCTTTTCCCACACACCCAAATCGCTCATCCCTTCTAGTCTGGAGGACCTTCTTTCAAATCATTTCAGTAGGGCCTGCCTATCAGTACTGCAACCTGATCTCCCTACTCTGCCCAATTTCTTTGGTTTTCTTCAAATCTCTTACAAGTCATCAAATATGTTTGTAGTAGGTAAATGATAGTGTCCCCAAAGCTGTCCCAGTCCTTGCTCTTGCAACTTTATAAATGTGACAAGTGCAGCAGTTCTGAAGCTGAGGGTCATGTGACCCTTTCACCGGTCTGAGACCATTGGAAAACACAGATGGTTACATTATGATTCATAACAGCGGCAAAGTTCCAGTTATGAAGTAGCAACAAATATGATTTTATGGTTGGGGTCATCACAACACGAGGAGCTGTATTAAAGGGTCACCGCATTAGAAGGGTGAGAACCACTGCTCTAGTGGATCGTATAGTGTTCTGTGCCCATCCCCCACCAAAAGTTCTGTCCGCCTGGAAGCTCAGACTGTGACCTTGTTCGGAGGCACAGTCCTTGCAGGTGTAAGGTGGGGAGTTGAAGATGAGGTCATGCTGGAGTCAAAGCAGGCTCCCACCCAATGACTGATGTCTTCATAGGAAAAGACACAGAGACACAAGCCTAGACCATCTGAAGGCTGCAGCGACGTGGCCACAGCTGAGCTTTAATGGTTTTTGTCAGCCATCACCAGGGAGTGTTGGGGAGGAGTGGGGCCCTGTCAGCATCTTGATCTTGGCCTTCTGATTTCCAGGTCTGTGAGGCAGTGTGGTTTTGTTTGGAGCCTGTGATAGCTCACACTGAGTGGCCACAAGAGCTAGGGCCACTAACACCGCAGCCACAGTGTGCTCACAGGGTTTGTTTTAGTGTGTGCCATACCTTTCTAAGCGTGTGTGAGCGTGCTCACAGGATGAGAAGCATGCCTCCAGGCTATGACCTGACCTACCCACCCTGAGACCCAGACTAAATTCCCAAGCCCCCGTCTGGGCCATAGGATTTGCCATGTCACGTTGAACACGTCATAACTGGTTTCAGAAGAATAATAATAGAACCACCAAGCGTGGAGGCACACGACTTTAGTCTCAGCACTCAGGAGGCAGAGGCAGGCAGACCTCTGAGTTCATGGTCAACCTGAGCTGTGTAGTGAGTCCCCGACCAGCCAGGACTACATAGTGAGATCTTGCCTCGAAACAACCACAGCAACTAGGGCTGCCCTGCAGCCCTGCTGTGCCAGGATTCTTGGTATCTTCCTTCCCTTTGGTTGTCCTCCTCTTCAGATAATCTCCAGCCTCCTGCTCCTAGCGCTCCACCAGGAACTGTGATCCCCGCCTTGGAGGGAAGGTGAGAGGATTCATGTCGTGGTGGGAGAAATGAATGGAAGGTGTCTCAGAGGACCTGAGCAGAAGGGGAATTAGCGCACTAAAGACCACACCTTCTGCTTTTGGTATCCTTAGGTTCTGTAAACACAGATTCCATCAATTCTCTTAAGATATTCAGAAGAATGTGCATATTTTTTTGCTCCCTTTCTTCATCATTGTTTTCTAAACAATACAGAATAATAACAGTTTGCATAGCATTGATGTCATATGAGGTATGGATGGGAGGATTTGAGTAGCTTATGTGTAAAAGCGTTATCATTTTACACGGGCAGTTGGGCATCTATGGGTACCTATGAGGTGGTCCTGGGAGGAACTCGGGGAGATACAGACAGTGGCTGTACCTGCCACTGCCATCCCTGCAACTATGTACCCATTCTGTGTCCTGCAGGCCTATGTGCTTTATCTACCTCAGGGCCCACAAGTAGCATGCATTTGCCCGGCAGTGGTGGCACACTCCTTTAATCCCAGCACTCAGAAGGCAGAGGGAGGAGAATCTCTGTGAGTCTGAGTCTACACAGAGAGTTCCAGGACAAGCTCCAAAGCTACACAGAGAAACCCTGTCTTGATAAACCAAAGGGGGGGGGGTGTGGGGAGAAGAAGCCCATGTCCATCCCGTGATGGGTGTGGCTGTACACAGCGTGCAAGGCGGTGCAGCCGACCTGAGTAAACACCCTTCCTCCTTCACAGCATGAACATGGATGGGCTTCTATTGCACAGTGGACAATGGGCATCTTGTGTGAACCCAGAGGAAAAGTGGGTACTTAGAATTGCTGATCTGGGCTGAGCCCCAAACAGACTCAGAAAGGGCCAGACAAAAGGGGCCTGGAAAGCCAGTGCTGATGTCTGAGGATGGATTGTGGGGAGGGGAGTGCCCAGATGCGGTCCTGGGGGGAGAAAGAGGAGACAATGGATGGGAGAAAGGGTGGAGGACCCCAAAGGAGCTGTTTAAGAAATGAAGTACAACCCCGGCCAGGGAATAAATGCGCGGTGGGTGTGGGGCCGCAGAGTCAGGAGGAGGGCTCTTCAGGAGGGGTCTGGCTGTAGTTCCTGGCAGAAATGGGTTTGCTTCCTTCCAGCCCCAGGCCCCCTGGTTCAGGAAACACTCAAGTAGCAGAATCTGCCTGGCTCTTGAGCTGGACAGAGCTGAGCGGGCATCTTCCACCCTGATGTCCACGCCCCGAGCCTCCTCTCATCCTAGGGAAATACTTCATCCACTGAAAAGTTGGCCCTGCAAGATGCCACTGAAGCTGCTGCTGGCCTGCTGAGGACAGAGATGGGGCCTGGACCGAGCATTGGACACCCTCCTCTTGTTCTTGTCCCTGCTGCTGTTGATTCCAGCCAGGCTGTCTGGGCCACTGCGGTAGACAGAGATGTCGCTGATGTCTCGTCAGTGGGAGCCTGTGAAATGGTTCACTTCGTTTTGAATAGGGAGGGTCTCATGTATCCAAGGATAATCTCCAACCCACTTCATCGCTAAATATGACTGAGCTTCTGACTCTGATGTCTCCATCTCCCAAGCGCAAGTGCTACCAGGGACACTTTTTGTTTGTTGTTTATCCCCTCTCGTGTGTGTTTATGTGTGTGTACACGTGTCTGCCCACGCATGTGTACATTATACAATATAGCCAGAGGAAGACAGAAGGGTCTTCCTCCACTGCCCTCTGCTTTATTCTTAGTCTTTTCACTGAGACTGGCCCCCATACATCCATACGTTTGAATATTTGCTTCCCACTGAACTCACTGCTTTCCAGCTAAGCAGACCCCAGTGATCCCCCCATCTGCACGTCTACCTCCAAGAACCAGGGGTTTACAAACATACCCAGTCATGCCTGGCTTGCCTGGCTTTTTTTTTTTTTTTTATGTTGGTGCAGGACATCCAAACTCAGGTTCCTACATTTGTAGAGCAAGCACTTTTACTCACTAAGCCATCTCCCCAGGTGCCTCCCCTCGTGTCTGATCTCATGTTTGCAAATGGTTGGACTTAGGGCTTCATGCATGCCAGGCAAGCACTCTGCCAGCTGAGCTGCATCCCCAGCCTTAGAACTGTCAACTCAATTAAGTATGAGCAACTCCAAACCCCGATGTCCAAGGGTGTGCTTCAAGACTCGTGCCTCGAGCTTGGCGCACTGGAAGGCTGCTGTCAGAGCCAACACATGGAGTCTACGATGCAGAGCCCAGGAAGGCAGGGCCTGGCTCCCCCGCCTGGGGGTGGGGTCGGGGGAATAAACTCAAAACCTGTTTCTTCTGGGCTCGGGAAGTCAAAGCTCATATGAACCCACCTGAGATCATCTGTCTCAGCTGAGGCAAGCACACATGAGCCCACCTGAGATCATCTGTCTCGGCTGTGGCTCCAAGAGAGTCCTGCTTCCCTCTCCTGGTGATGGAGGGAGGGCATCTGGTACACAGGTTGCTGGTTGGCTGGCCTCTGGCATGGGGACACAGGGGTGCTGGGTGAGAAGCTGGACTGACAGAAATTTGGTCTCGGTGTGTGGTGGTCTGAGTGAGACTGGTCCCCATAGGTGCATATGTTTGAATACTTGGTTCCCAGTTGGTGGAGCTGTTTGGGAAGAATTAGGAGGTGTGGCCTGTTAGAAGTGGGGTGGACTTTAATGTTTCAAAAGCCCACACCATTCCCAGTTCTCTCTCCCCCCCCCCCTGTGCCTTGTACTTGTGGGTCAGATGTAGTTCTCAGCTACTCCTCCAGCTCCATGCCTGCCTGCCTGTGGCCATGTTCCCTGCCAAGATGGTGACGGACTCTGACCCTCTGAAACCATGAGCTCCCAAGTTAAATTGTTTTCTTTTGTAGGTTGCCTTGGTCATGACATGTTTTCACTGCAATAGAAAAGTAAGACACAGGGTCTCCTTGCTCTGTAGACCAGGCTGGCGTTGATTTCACAGAGATCTGCTTGCTTCTAACTCCCGAGTGCTGGCATCAAAGGAGTGAGCCACCACACCCAGCTTGCAGTCCTCATTTTAAGGATGAGAAAACCAACTTGAAAGCCTCCAGGAAGCTGCCTCATCACATGCTATGAAGGAGAGAGGCTGGGGCTTTAATCTAGCTATTTTCACACACTGTGTCCCTGATTCTGGGGTTTCCCTGTCCCTAAGCAGGGCCTCACATGGCTCTCTGCTTCTGTAAGTGTGGTCCACTCCTATTGCTACAGTGTAGGTGAGGGCCGCTGGTATAGCACTCCTGCCTTGAAAGGGGGTTATTGTCTGCCCTGATTTGACAGTGACCACACACTTTGGGACCCCCCCTCCTGTTACTCATGGCGCTACTCTCAGGCTCCCCACCCTCTAGAACTTTCCCTCCAATCCAAAGGATGTCAGAGCTCTTATCTCACTGGGCGTGCACCTCCCTGGGGCTCTGTAAGGACACTCTGGCCTCACAGAGTTTGGTGACTCAACCAGGGTCCCCAGAGGAGTCTGGCAGGGCAGGGGCGGGCCTGGGGCTGAGATTCACTTCCCATCTGGACCACTGGCCAGCCGTGCTCGCTGCCACCACATGCCCTGTGTGGTTTGGCATGGGAGTGGGGCTAGGAGTGGGGGTGATTTTCTGGGATGTTCCATCCCAAGTGCACAGAGAGACACTTTGGGGCCACATCCCTGCCCACAACTCAGGGCGAGCTACCCTTGTGGTCACCCGCTTCCTTACAGCTAGCTGGGAATGTTGAAACTCTCTGGTGGTGGTAGTTGTTCAAGTTCTTGCTCCACAGCCCTGGGTCGGGTGCTGGGCTTGGAAGCCTGTCATGGACCTGTTGTTCGTTGAGTGTAGTAGAGGGCAGGCCCCCGTTGAGAAACTTCTTTAAGGGCCTGTTTCTTTTCTGGTGAAGATACACAACCCTCCCGCCTTGGTTTATTTAAGCAAAACTTGACTCTGTGACGTCAACTGCTGAGCCAGGAGGCCCTGGGTGAAAATGTTCAGAGCAGAGTTGTTCACAAGAGAGAGACCTGGAGTCTGCCCCAGTGCCCACCAACAGCAGAGAGGATGAGTGGCCTGTGGCTGTGTGGTCACATGGTGAGATGTCAGGCAGCGGTCAAAAAACAAGCGGCCTAACATGCCACAGTGTGATGGGTCTGGCAACAGGAAACCAAGAGCCAAAGGTCCCAAGAGATGGTTTTCTGCATGATACTCTTGAATAAAGTTAAAAACCCTGAATATGAAATCTCAATTTTATGGAATTCATATGCATGTAATTAAGCTATACAAAGTGTTAAGTAAGGGAACGTGGGCCTGGGATTAAGACAGCAGTTACCACAGATGGGGCCCACGGCTGAGTTAGAGGCAGGCTGTAGAGAAGGATGAGCTATTGCTCGGCGAGATGGGTTTATGGACGTTTCTTACACTAGTTGAACCAATGGAACCAAACAGTGCCAATAAAAGTGGGCAGGGCACAGACCATTAATAAGACTGCTATGGACCAAGGAGTCTCTAAACCTGGGATCCAGACAGAAAACCCAATCCAAACTAAAGGCAGAAACAGAGAAGGCTCTAATGCCCTCCTTCTAAGAAGGCAACTGGAAAAAAATATGTCTGACGGGGAGTGAGAACTTGGCAGCCAGACTCTGGGACGGGACAGTGCCATTTTGGTTTATTTTAAGACAGAGTCCTGTGTGACCCAGACTAGCCTCAAACTTACTACGTACTAAGGCTAGCCTTGAACTTTTTCCCTCATCCTCCTGCTTCTGCCCCCTAGTGCTGGAAGACAGGTGTGTGCTACCCAGCCTGGTTTGTGTAGCGCACAGGGTGAGGTGGGGTGAGGGGGTGTCTTCTTGCACACTACGTAAGCACTGTACCAAAGGAGCTACATGCCCAGTCACCCCCAACTCTGAGCTGGCTTTCTGTTGCCGCATAAATGATAGTTGTCCCCTAGCATCTGAGGGGGCTTGGTTCCAGGCTCTCTCAAGTACTTCGGATACTCAAGTTCCTTAAATAAGATGGCGTAGTGGTCACACATGTCTTACACACATCCCTCCCATACAGTTTAAATTATCTCTAGATTACTTATAATAATACACAGTTGTTATGATGTCAACAGTTGCTATACTGTGTCATTTGGGGGATAATGACAGGAAGAAACTGTACATGTTCTGCACAGATGCTATTTCTTTACTGGATTACCTTTGATCTGTTCTTGATTGAACCCACAGACAGTAGCCGTGGATACAGGTAGTGACTTTGGTTTTTTTTTTTTTTTAGCTGTCATCTTGGTAAGTCAGAAGTCTGAGCACTGAACAGCTATGTTCTCTCCACATGGTCTCCAGAGGCTTAAACCAAGGTATGGGTACCTGGTGATCTCATCTGAGACTTGGGGTCTACTTCCATGTTCTTCACAGTCCTGAGACAGAGGACCTTAACTTCCTGAGGCCTCTGCTCTCTCCTCCACCGTGGCTTTCCATAGCATAGGCGTAAACATGATCCAGTGATACAAATATCGCATTGTACTCGCGAGTCCTGTTCACACTCAGAGGGGGAGTTGGTTTGAATGAGAAATGTCCCCTGCAGGCGCAGGCATTTGAACACATGGCCTCCAGTGGGTGGCGCTCTTTAGAGACACTTGGGAGGTGCAGCCAAGCTGGAGGAAGTATGTTATTGGGGGGGTAGGCTTTTATTGTTCAGAGTCTCGCCCCCACTACCAGTTTGCTCTGTTTTGTGTTTGAAGCTGCACCTTAGCTTCCTGCTCCAGGTGCCATGCCTGCCACTCTTATCCCTCTGGACCCATAGCCCCCAATAAGCTCCTTCTTCCTCCTCCTTCCTCCTCCTTCCTCCTCCTCCTTCCTCCTTCCTCCTCCTTCCTCCTCCTCTTCTTTTTCCTTTTTCAGAAAGAATTGATTTCTATTAATGTGTATGTGTTTGACTAGGTGAGTGAAGGCTACATGCGTGTAGGCGCCTACAGAGGCCAGAAGAGGATATCAGATTCCCCTGGAGCTGGAGTTACAGATAGTTCGTGCCTGGTGTGGGTGCTGGGAGCCAAACTCAGGTCCCCTGGAAGATCAGTACTTGCTCTTAACTGTTGAGCCATCTCTCCAGCCTTCTTTACGTTGCCTTGGTCACAGATCAGAGCAACAGAAAAGTAACACCAGGGTGAGAGAATTCAGGGAACAAAACAGAAGAACGTTTGTCATACTTCCTTTCCAAAGCTTGACAGTCTCCATAGAGTAAGGGAAATAATCTGTACCCAGAAGGAGCCGCACCTCAGAGAACTAGCATGACAAATGCAGAGTGGTCCCATTCAGAGATACTGGTGAAGGCTTGCTGCATGCCAGGTGGGCTCTCTGGAAGCTCCTTGAACAGGGTGGCTGTGGTGGTTTGGATGAAAATGTCTCCCTTAGACTCATAGGGAGTGGCATTATTCGAGGTATGGCCTTGTTGGAGTAGGTATGATCTTGTTGGATGAATGGGTGTGGCCTGGTTGGAGTAGGCGTGTCCTTGTTAAGAGTGGGCGTGGCCTTGCTGGAGAAGGAGTGGCCTAGTTGGAGTAGGTGTGGCCTGGTTGGAGTAGGCGTGTCCTTGTTGGAGTGGGTATAGCCTGGTTGGAGTGGGTGTGGCCTGGATGGAGTAGGTTTGGCCTTGTTGGAGTGGGTGTAGCCTGGTTGGAGTAGGCGTGTCCTTGTTGGAGTGGGTATAGCCTGGTTGGAGTGGGTGTGGCCTGGATGGAGTAGGTTTGGCCTTGTTGGAGTGGGTGTGGCCTGGTTGGAGTGGGTGTGGCCTGGTTGGAGTAGGTTTGGCTTTGTTGGAGAACGTGTGTCACAGGGCAAGGGCTTTGAGCTTTCAGAAGCTGAAGCCAGGCCCAATGGCCCACTCTCTTTCTGCTGCATGAGGATCCCGATGTAGAAATCTTAGCTCCTCTCCAGCACCATGTCTGCCTTTGGGCCATTATGCTTCCTGCCATGATGATAGTGGACTAAACCTCTGAACTGTAAACTAGCCCTAAGTAAAAGTTTTTCTTTACGAGAGGCTGTGGTCACGGTGTTGTTTTACAGCCAGAGAAACCCTAGCAAAGACAGTGGCACATAGTGTGGACGCGATTCTGCTGCACGAGGGCTGATCATCTTATGAGAAAGGCAGCTGCGAGGTGTAGGATCTGTATGTTGGAAGCTACAAAAGGTTGTTGCAAGAAGTCGGTGAAGATACAAACAGAAAGAGAGGCCATACTCGTGGACTGAAGGCTCAGCTAGCTGAGAAGATCAACTACCTGAAATGAACTATGTATTTAACATGTCAATCAAAATCTCGATAGAATCTTCTCTGGTAGATTTAAAAAGTGGACTATGATATTCAATGGAAAGACAAAGGAATTGGAATAGGTAAAAGAAATAAGCTGGGAGGTGTCATCCTGCCCAGATTTAAAACTCAACATAAAACTGCAATTATCCCCAGGACAGAAGACATGGTCGACGAGAAGGATCCAGAGATCAATCAAACAGAAGCAAGGGTTCAGGATTTGATCCATGCAGCATGATGAATATGTGTGAAGACGCACAGGCAATTCAACAGAGAAAGAGCAGCCTTTTCAAGAGATGAATTAGAACGGGTTGATACGATGGCTTGGCCTCTGAGGTTGCTTACCAGCAAGCCTGACGGATCTGGTTTCAATTCCCAGAGCCTGCATGGTGAGGGGAGAGGGAGAAGGACAGGGAGGGAGAGGGAGAGGGAGAGGGGGAGGGGGAGGGGGAGAGGGAGAGGAGAGAGAGGAGGGAGAGGGAGAGGGAACTTACAGATTGTCCTCTGATCGTCACATGTGTGCTATCACACACTGGCACACGTGTGCCCCCTCCTCCCACCATGTGGTGGTTTGAATGAGTTGTCCCTGTAGTCTTGGATATTTGAATGTCTGGTCCCATTTGGTGGCACTGTTTGGAAAAATATAGGATGGTTGTGAGCCACCATGTGGGTGCTGGGAACCAAACTCGGGTCCTTTACAAGAACAGCACGTGCTCTTAACCACTGAGCGGTCTTGTCAGACCCTAACTTTTTGTTTTGTGAGACAAAAACCTCATGTAACCCAGGCTGGCCTCAAATTCACTTGTAGCTGAGGATGACTTTGAACTTCAAGCCCTCTTGCCTCAATGTCCCAAGTTCAGAGGTCACAGGCATGTGTTAGGCATCAAACTCAGGGTTTCCCACATGCTAGATAAGCACTCAACCTATTGAGCTACACCCCAGCCTCCCTTTCCTAAGGGTAATTTTTTAATATTTACTTGCTTATCAGGTATGCATGTATGTTGATATATGCACCACGGTTTGACAACCTGCGCTGTCCACCACCATGTGTCAGGTTCTCGGGTTCAGCATCAGGAACCATTCTGTGCTGAGCTATCTCACTGCCCGCTCCTTTTAGATCTATGAAAGAGTGTATCTCAGGGCTGGAGAGAGGACTTAGTTGGTCAAGAGCTTGCTGTGCAAGCAAGAGAACCTGAGTTTGAGCTCTCGCACCCACATGAAACGCTGGGCATGCTGTGTGCACTTCTGTTCTTAGTGCTGGGAGTGGAGAGACAAGAGGAACCTAGGGCTTGCCAGCCGCTCAGCACAGCCTCACCGGTGAGTTCCAGCTCTCAGAAAACCCAAGGAACACACCGAAGGCTGCCTCTGGCCTCGTTAGACAAGCACACATTCCTTCCACCTCCTAAGGAAAAGTGACCGTAGCACCGCACCGTTTGGGCTTCCCGCAGTAACCCCAGATGGTCTTATTATCCTGGGATGACAGATTCATGCGTGTCCCCAAAGACCTGCCAATGGGACAGGGTGTGGAAGTAGAAGGCAGTGACATGGAGACTTAAAAAGGAAAATAAAACCAACAAGCAGAAACCTGTTTATAGAGTGTTTTGTGAGATTTGACAATGTTTCTTTAAGCTGAGCATCCTTACAAAAGCATACAAAACAGGCTGTTTGCAGGGTTGGGGGCTAAATCATGAGCCTCACGTGTGGAAATGCATTTGCGAAATGTCAAAGTTTCTAAGGCAAAAGAGCCATAGTAGTGTGGATAGTCACACATAGTAGTGTGGTCTAAGTGTGTGTGTCTGGAGTCTGCAGCGGTGTGGATAGTCACACATAGTAGTGTGGTCTACGTGTGTGTGTCTGGAGTCTGCAGCAGTGTGGATAGTCACACAGAGTAGTGTGGTCTAAGTGTGTGTGTCTGGAATCTGCAGCGGTGTGGATAGTCACGCAGGTCTTCACACTCCTTTCCACGCCAGCACGCCAGTGTGACATCCCTTTCTGCACGCTCTGCACAGGTGCCTGCCCAGAACTTAGTTTTGCCATCTTCTTCCTGAGATTGTACATGCTAAACAGGGCTCTACCCAGCCCTATTTTTACTTCTTATTTCGACAGCCTTACTAAATTGTTCAGGTTGGTCTTGAGCCCACACTGTTGCCCAGGCAGGCCTTGTATTTATTTGCCTCAGCTTCCTTTACTTTAACAGCAATTATAGGCCTCTGCCATCAGGCATAGCACACTTTGTTTTTTTTTTTTTTTTTTTTTGAGACTGGCCTCGTGTATGCCTGATTGGTCTTGTACTTGATAGATTGCCCAAGATGATCTTGACTTTGGAACCTCTTGCCTTTACCTCCTGCTCCTGAGATATAGATGTGAGCCACCACATCTGGTTTGTGTTGTGCTAAGGTTGGAACGCAAGGCTTCATTATGCTGGGCAAGCACTCTACCATCTGAGCCACATTCCCAGCCCTTCACACGTTCACCGCATACTTACTATATCTTCTCTACCCTTATGCACGCTTAAATGCACAAATGTCACCGTGTTACTGTGGCCCACAGTATCCACTCAGTGATGTGACCTCCAGGAACCAGGCTAGACCACAAGCCCAGGCATGCAGCGGGCTATACCATTGAGGTTTGTGTCAGCACACCCTAGATGGGCTCACACGGACAAAACCACGTACCAGGGCATTTCTCAGTGCATCTCTCTGTCGTTAAGAAACACACCATTGTTATTTACCCTAGAGAAGAAATAAAAGCTTCTCTTCCCATGAAAACTTGCCCTCAAATGTTCATAGCAGCTTTGCTTGTAATAGCCCACAGCCACAAACAACCCAAACAACTTTCAACGGCTGAGCGGTTTGCAGAGCGTAGCGCATCCCTCAACAACAGACCGCTATTCCACAGCAAAAGGGATACGACTGACACATGCGGCAGCTTGGATGGCACTCAAAGACATTTCTGTTAAATGAGAGAAGGCAGCCAGAAGGTTACACACTGGATAATCTCATTTATCCGACAGTCTGGAAAAGACAAAACTACAGTGATGGAAAATGTATCCGCCGTTGCCAGGGTTACTGGTGTGGTGAGGGTGTGTCTGTAAGGGGTAGCACGAGGGAGTTTTGGAGGATGATGGAATTGTTCTGATGGTGGTTACACAATTCTATACATGTGTTTGGGTTTGCAGGACTGGGAGGCTGAAGATGAAAGGGTAAGTTTTACTGTATGAGATTTTTATTTATTTTTAAAAAGATTTATTTACTTTTATTTTATGTGTTCTGGATGTTTCGCTGAGTGTATGTATATTATCTGCATATGAACCACATGCATCCCTGGTGCCTCCAGAGGTTAAAAAAAAAAGACAATGAACCCTCTGGAGCTGGAGTTACAGCCTATTGTGAGCTGTCATGTGGGTACTGGGACCCACACCCTAATCCTCTGGAAGAGCAGCCAGTGCTCTTAACAGCTGAGCCACCTTTTCAGCCCAAGATTTTATTTTATTATTCATTTATTTATATTGGTTTTTCAGAGACAGGATTTTTCTGTGTCATCTTAGCTGTCAGGGAACTCAATCAGTAAATCAGGTTGACCTTGACCTCATAGAGGTCCTCCTGCCTCTGCCTCCTAAGTGCTGGGATGAAAGACATGCGCCTCCACTGCCTGCCTATTTTATTTGATTTTTTTTTTTGAGACAGAGTCTCATGTAGCCCAGGCTAGCCTCAAACTTGGTATGTATTCAAAGATGGCCTTGAACTCCCCATCCTCCTGCCTTCTGTCCCAAAGTGCTGAGATTGTAGGCATGAATTACCACACCCATTGGGTGCTGGAGCTGGCACCCAGGTTTCCTGCATGTTAGAAAAGCATTCTACCAAATAAGCTGCATCTTCAGCCCCAGCTGTGAGAATAGAAAAGACAGACAGAGGTAGACAAGGACTCCAAGTGAAGAGGTCTGGATCTTAGAGAGTAGACCCATATTTCAGAAAGAATATTTGTGTGTGTGTGTGTACATATAATTCATGTGTGCGTAGAGACCAGAGGTTGTTGAATGGTGTTTTCTTTTATAGTTCTTCATCTTGTTTTATGGGGCACCAGCGCACCAATTTGGTAAGACTAACTGGGTGATGAGCTACACAAATCTACCTGTCTCCGTCTTCTTAGGCACACACCTCCGTGCCTGGCCTTGTAGGTGCGGGCTGGGGATCTGAACTCAGGTCCTCATGCTTGCACAGGGAGCCTTTTGCCCACGGAAGCATCTCTCCAGTCTGGAAAGATCATTCTTATATCATGGAGCAGTCAACATAGGGCACAGAGCTTAATGAATAAGGGAACAGTAGCAATAAAGAGATAAAGGATTATGTACTCATAAATGAATTATGAGTCTTGGAAGCAATGTCTCCAAGAAAGTAAGCACTGGGTTCTTCTGGGAAGTGCACTGCTGACGTCTGGGAAGGATGCCAGAAGGTGCTCGACACCAGCTGGGAGAGGGGATGCCCCAGAAGGGGAGGGAAGATGGCTGCAGGCCTGGAGCACGGGCTGTAGACCCTGCTTGCAGTCTGCATGGGGGGAGAGAGTTAGTGGTGGGCTGTGATTTGAACCCCAGCTCCTTCATTCACCTCCCAGGTGGCCCATAGCCATGACCTACTTTCTCTACCTGTGCTGCAGGTGACACCCCGCCCTTAGCTATTTTTATCCCAGCAGAATTTCTAGATTAAAAAAATAAAATCAGACTGGCTTGTGGGGCTGCCCTGTGGGAGATCATGATGGGTTCATTTCCATCTATGGAGGATCAAACTTTCTTTGCACAGCTGTCCCAGACAGATGGTGTCTTTCTTGCCGGAAGGGCTCTCCCAGTGTCCAGGACAAAGTTCAGACTCTTCTTTGGATGTTCAAAGTTCTCTCATAACCTAGACGGCAGCCTCACAGCTTGTGGAGCCTCCTAGACTGCCCTAAGGACCAGCCAGCGCAGGTTTCTTGCCAGATGCTGACAAGGCCTTTTGCTTTCCTGCTGGGAGCCCCTATTAGGAACATCCTTTCCCTTCCTCTCTTTACCCAGCTTAAAGGAACCCATCCTCTCGGCCAAAGAGCCCTCCTTGATCCCCGAGCTAGAGTGGCGGTGCCTTTGGAGAGCCCCACCCTGGAGTCCCTACTGCCTATATCCAGGGGTGTCCTCTGTGGCTGTGGCCCTCTCTCTGGTTCTTGGGGCTGGCTCCGGCCCACTTTTGGCCCCACAAAATGCTGATATTGTTGACAGCTGGAGCCTCCTCTGTAACAACCTCATGTGTGGTCCACTCTGAGTCAGGGCTGGGCCTCCTCCATCCTGGCTCGCAAGGCCCCTCTGCCCAGTGAATCAGCACCTTCTCAGGACGGGCAATGAGCTCAGCACTTTTCTCCGCCCTTGGGAAGGGTTTGAGGAGGAAATCTGAAAGGTCTTTCATGGTAAGGGAAGCTGGGCAGGCACCAAGGCTCACACGGATGCCTCTACTCTAACCACTGTCCATTCTGCCTCTGCTTCCAAGAGAATCCTTGTCCTGTGGCCTCCCCCTGCCCATGCTCTGCAGACCACTGCTGGGCCCCAGCTGCTGAGTGTGACAGAGTTCTCTTCTGGCTTTTCTGAGGCTGCCCTTCTTGCCTCCGCCTCCCTCTGTCCATGACTGCAAATTGCCTTACAGCCTCCTCCCCATCTCCTTGTAAGGGTCCCTAGATGCTGGGCCCTGAGAGGGTGGAAATCCTCCTGGCAATCTTGGGTCATTTCTCTTCCTTCTGAACTCGCTTAGGGCCCAGCCGCCAAGACTGTACCCTCCCAATTCCCCTACCCCAGTGGTCCTTCCCGTACTCTGGTCCCCTAAGATCTCACAGCGCTCAGTCTGACATGACCCTAGCTCTGCATAGTCTCTCTTTCTCCAGCTCTGTTGGCCCAGCTTTACCCAGACACAGAGCTTGGACCCAGTCTAGGCCTTGCCCTGGGGTCCTGCTGACTGGGCCTCCTCTTACTGTAGGCTAGGCTTCCCTTCCCTTAGCCACCAGCAGCGCTCCTCTCTCCCCCATCTCTCGCACACACACTCTCTCTCTCCCTCTCTATCTTTCTGTCTCTCTGTCTCTCTCTGTCTCTCTGTCTGTCTCTGTCTCTGTCTCTCTCTGTCTGTCTCTGTCTGTCTCTGTCTCTGTCTCTCTCTCTCTCTCTCTCTCTCTCTCTCTCTCTCTCTCTCTCTCTCTCTCTCTCTCTGTGTGTGTGTGTGTGTGTGTGTAGGGGAAGCCAGTTGGTCGCACACCCTGTTGTCCCTGTGACTTGCAGGATGACTCGACCTCCCAAAGGCCTCTGTTTCCCCTTTTGAAGGCAGATCTGCCTCCTGCAACAGTTCCCAGAACTAACTGAAGTATCCTCAGCCGCATGGCTCTAAGACAAAGCCACTGAAAACGGGTCAAGCCCATACAGGGTTTATTACTGAATGTTGGGGTCGTAGAAAGTTTGGCAAAAGTAAAAAGGGTTCTGAACGCCCAAAGAGCAAAATTTTGATGGGTAGTGAAGTCAACTTTGTAGTGACTCTGAGGGAATTCTGGCCTCCCTCGCCTGCATTGCATCCCTCTCCTTCACTACAGCCTTGCTTTCCAATGAGCTTTGCGCTGCGTGTGCTGCCTGCAGCCTGACCTGCTGCCAGACACACCTCTGCTCTAGTGCAATGGGCTGGATGTTATGTGATGGAGTGTTTGCATCACAGAACTTCCTGCCTTCGCAGAAACAGAGTCACCTATGTAAAAGCAAAGGTGTACTATTCTCTTTCCACCGCTCCTCAGCCGGCATCGAGCCGTGACTGCACTGTGTTAGGCTGTCTGGTTTTTAGAATTGCTGTAAGAGTTGCTGGCTTAAGTTTCATAAAAATTATTTAATGAACATTTGTTTAGGATTAGGACAGAATTTTCAACAATTTCTGATACATGCCATATTTTACTATGCATTTACATGAAGAAGTATTTTTAACATTGATGATTATAAAATAAAAATATAGATCAACTCTGAGGGGCTGGAGAGGTGGCTGGGTGGGTGAAAATGCTTGTTATGTAACCTGATGGTCTGAGTCCTGAGAATCCTCATGGGTTGTATAGACATTTTAAGAAAAGCTCTACTTTGGGGCCTGGAGACCTGGTTCAGAAGTTAAGAGCTCTACCCTTCCAGATGACCCAAGTTCGGATCCTAGTACCCACACCTGATGGTTCACACCTGCCTGAAACTCCAGCTTCAGGGGGATCTGATGCCCTCTTCTGGCCTCCATGGGTATTAACATGTGGAATATACATGCACACAGAGTCACATATGCATATAACTTAAGAAAATTTAAAGGTCTTATGGTATCAAACACTCAGCTGCGTTTTTTATCTTTGTATAAAATAAGCACAAAGCACATCCATCTGATTAGTATGCAAGCTTGTTCCTGTTTTTCTTATAGTAAATGATAAAATTATACCTATACTAAAGAGTTGTTTTAGAATACATTATTGCTTTTTAAATTAATATATGTTTAATTTTGTGTGTGTATATATAGTATGTATTGTGATGTTCATGCGTGTGCATAAGTAAATACATGCAGGTGTTGTCTGAGGTTTCTGTCCTGCCCAGTTCCCACAATTGTTAAGTCCCAAAGAAATCACACAGAAGTCTATATTAATCATAAACTGATTGGTCCATTAGTTCAGGCTTCTTATTAACTCTTATGACTTATATTAACCCATTATTCTTATCTATGTTAGCCACATGGCTCAGTACCTTTTTCAGTGAGGCAGTCACATCTTCCCTCTTCTGTGTCTGGGCAGGACTGTGTCCTCCTCCCAGAATTCGTCTGTTCTCCTTGACCCACCTCTACTTCCTATCTGATTGTCCCACTTATACTTCCTGCCTGGCTACTGGCCAATCAGTGTTTATTTAAAACATAATTGACAGAATACAGAATTGTCCCACAACACTTCCCCCTCTTTTTTTGTTAAACAAAGGAAAATATCCATAGTCCATTTTTTTGGGAATGTGGGCATAGTATTCCAGGCTACTTCCTGCTGGTTGGGGGCACTGATAATCTTATGGGGACCTAAAGAAAATTTTGAATTATGATCAAGTTCTGACTGGAGTATCCTGTAAGGCTTCGTCATCTCAGGCAGCGTCTTGAATCTGTTCTGGATGTAGAACTCTGACATCCAGGCCATCTGTTACTACTGGAGATTTCTCAGGTGATCTTCCTTGATCAAACCTGATTTTTCTTAACTGAGAATGAATCCACAGCCCCTCATTTCTTGTGGAAACAAAAGAAAATTCTCTTCTCCAAAGTAACATACCTTTGACTTCAATTTTGAAGTCAAGGAATTTTCAAAATATCTATCTTGAATTAATTCAGCAGCATTTATAAATAAATATCTTTTAGCAGCTGTTGCTCTTTCCTCAGCATTCAAACAATTCAAAGAGCACATAATAACATACAGTATCCAGACTCTCTGTGTATTTTTCATCTTTATGCGGCTTTATTTTAACCTCTATTTCTTTTATTTTTACTTTTAATTTTTTTGGCCTTTGAGACAGGTTCTCTGTGCATCTTTGGCTGTCTTGAAATTCCCTCTGTAGACCAGGCTGTCCTTGAACTCACAGAGATCTGCCTGCCTCTGCCTCCCAAGTGCTGGGATTAAAGGTATGTGCCACCACACCTTGAACTGACAGAGGTCCGTCTACCTCTGCTTCCCAAGTGTTGGGATTAAAGTGTACCACCACACCCAACTACTCTTTTTTTCTTTTTAAGGACTTTATGCTTTTTTTCTTTTAAGCCTACATATATTTTTTTAATACACAGTAAACCATTTAGAGGTTTATTTTGTCTTTGAATCTATCTTTACTGTATCTCTTTCTCTTTTTCTGACCACATGACTCTTTATTTGCAAAGCAATATGGAGGGGATTAAAGCCATGGCTTTGATGGCTGGATCCAGCCCATTCCTTAGCTTTCTGAGATTCCAGCCTCTTGGCAGAGGTACTGGCTGTAGCCATGTTTATTGCCACAACTCTATGGCGTTTCAAGGTCCCTGCCAGCAAGCAAGCTGCAGCATTCTGCTCACAAACCACACTCAAAAGTTCTTTAGCCAGCCTTCCTGCCTGAAAGAGTCAGAGTTTAGGCTGGCAGGATGGCCCAGAAAGCCGGCATTTTAAAACAGCATGGCTTTTGTTCCTGCTATGGTTGAGAACCAAAAAGCATGTGGTCAGCTTTTCATCAACACCATTTAAGTGTTTCGTGGCAGGACCTCTTAAAGAGCTGCAGGGTTTTGCAGCTAAAGCTGAGTCAGGAAGCCTCTCTTAAATGAGAGTGCTTGCTTCCAGCAAGCAGAACACACCCAAGAAAATGCTTAACTCTATTCTTTTTTGTCTAGAATTACTTCCCAAGCTCTGTCAGGCTTTATGTGGATGCAGTTGTCCACGTGGGCACCATTTGTTGTCTGAGTTTTCTGTCCTGCCCGGTTCCCACAATTGTTAAGTCCCCAAAAAATCACAGAGGTCTACATTAATCATAAACTGATTGGTCCATTAGTTCAGGCTTCTTATTAACTCTTATAACTTATATTAACCCATTATTCTTATCTATGTTAGCCACATGGCTCAGTACCTTTTTCAGTGAGGCAGTCACATCTTCCTTCTTCTGTGTCTAGGCAGGACTACATCCTCTTCCCAGAATTCTCCTGTTCTCCTTGACCCACCTCTATTCCTGTCTGATTGTCCCACCTATACTTCCTGCCTGGCTACTGGCCAATCAGTGTTTATTTAAAACATAATTGACAGAATACAGAATTGTCCCACACCACTTGCAGGTGTGTGTGCACATGTGCATCCATGTATGTGGAGGTCAGAGGTCAACATCAGGGATAGCCCATTATGACTCTATTATTATGTGTTTTTGAGGCAGGGCTCTCAGTAAACCTGGAGCTCACTGAATGACTAGACTGGGGAGCTGGTGGGCTTCTGGGATGTGCCTGTATCTGCTCACCTCCCAGTCCAGACACAGATGTGCATCCCACCCTGGTTTTTTTATGTGAGTGCTGTGGATGTGAACTCAGATCTTCATGCTCCTGTCAGAGGCCCTTTGCCAGCCTAGAGTTTGACCTGTAGATCTGTTTCATATACCTATGATACCCAAAGCTGGGTTAGAATGTCTGAAGTAATACCACCCCGCCATATTATCATAGTGAGTGGACCCTTAGCAGGCCCTTAGTATTTATGGAGATTGGGTGGTGCTGGCTGCATCTTGTCTCCACGGTCCTGATAGCTGCAAGCTTGCCTCCTTTATGAGGTCAGGCAGCCATGCTTTGGAGGACCTGCCTTTGACTTCTCAGGAGCACTCTTACCTGCCTGCCTTGCCAACTCTTAGTCTTACCTTAATGCCCAGGTGAGCACTACCTCTCCATGTACCCTCCATAGCTGCTCTTATGGCCCAGCCAGATGGCCTACCAGCACTCAGTAGCTCTTGGGTCTGAGTATAATGTGCCACATCTAGACTGGGATATAGAGAGTGGGGTCTGTGGGGCTCAAAGGCCTCAGGTCCTGGCGTGGGTGGGAAGACTGTCCCCATACTACAGTGATGTGCTCTATGGAATCTGTCCGTGGCATGGGAGTGGTGGTATGACCAACAGGGCCTGCTCTTTCAGATACCGAAGGCCAGATAGGGCCCCGCAAACGGCTACCTTGGCCTATGGAGACACCCTCCAAGCAGGAAGGAAACCTGAAGGAGGTGCAGGTGGAATATTATGGGATAGAGATGGCCCAGCACAGTTTGGGAATTAAGCATCTTGGAGGTCTCTGGAGGTCTAGGCTAGAGCAGCAGGGAGGATGGAATGGAAGGTGTGAGAAACCTCGTGACAATCTGGTCCCAAATGATGGCTCCACAGCCTCTCTGGATCTGCTGACAGTAACCACTGCACCCACATGGGCATTCTTATTAAAATGAAGTAGAGGTGAACCTAGCTCTGGGGTCCCATGATTAACGTGGCCAAGGCTCCAAGGCCTCCAGGTCTAGTGACCATCAACATTCCAGGTGCAGGCCCGTGAGTGTTCTATCGCCATGGGCTCTACTTCCTGTCAGCGTTGCTTAGAGTCAACCTCCTTATTCAGGACAAGCTATGGGCCTGCTCTGTGCCTCAATTTCCCTGGTTCTAGGTGGTAACTCAGCAGATTTTGAGAGTATATGAGTTAGGTTCTTGCTATAGCACCTGTCCCATGGGAAAGTAAATTCTGACCTGTACCAGGGTCTGAAAAGGCAATGGTAGCATTTGGAGAGGGCAAACAGAATTCAGACATAGAGGGCCACAGGGACCTCTGGGGATAAGGCTCCAGAACCCTTTGGAATACCCGGGTCTGCAGGTGCAGAAAGAACAAGCTGATTGGCTCCCCTTGGCCGCATCCTTTTTGCCTCCTAGAGTTCCATGTGGAGCTTAAGAGAAGCACCGTGTAATCTACTTTCTGAGTATTTTAAACAACAGATCGCCCATCAAGCCCACCTAGTCCAGCGGTGCAGGTTGGCTACGGTGAAAAGCAGAGGAGGGAGATTCTCTAGTTCAAAGCGCTAGTCCAAGGCTTGAGAGGGTGGCAGGCAAACCACTCCATCATGTTCTGACTAGGTCTAGCCTCAGAGGAAGGGATGGAGCCCTAGTCCCCGCCATTGCCCCAGTCTGTGTGTCCTTTGCCTCACCACCCTGTGCACCTTGTCTGCCTCCAGTTTCCAGTGATTGAAGCCTCCCCACCGCTCTCATAATTGACCTTCCCACCTTGAATTCAATCAGGAATCACAAGCCCTTTTAATTTAGCAAATAAAAGGCTAGCTGCTGAGCCGACTGCCCCTGATTGACAGGGCTGTTAGCCCAGTCAGGCCGGCCTGGAGAGGAGGGCACAGGCTCCTAACCTCAACTGGCCCCTGTAGGGTAAGGGCGCTCCCCAGGGACTGGGGAACAAAGGAGAGCCAACTTTCTGAAAATCCCAGCAGAGGAGAGGATGAAGGCTTCCTGGTTGGGGGTGGCTGCCGGCTGGCCCAGAGACAGAGGAATGTGGTGCTCTCATTGCAGTCTGGGGACAGTGGGATAGACACAAGGGAGTACTTCCCAACAGCAACCCCGATCTTTGTTATGTGATATTGAGTTGACTTCCAAATTTCCCTGACTACAGTCCTCTCTCTCTCTCTCTCTCTCTCTCTCTCTCTCTCTCTCTCTCTCTCTCTCTCTCTCTTAAAAAGGAAGAAGAGGTCCCGTCTTGCCTGTGCCTCAGTTTCTCATCTATTCCTGGGGATGATGACAAGACCCAGCCACCTACCTGCCATGGGGATTATATGAGGGGCTGGTAGCTCACAGGCACCTCTCATTCGATCATAGCACCCCACTCCAACTTCCAGGTGCACACATGTCTTAAGTGAGCTTGTGCAACCACCCATGGTGCACCTGAACGTCTCCATCCCTCAGGGAAATCCCCTGCCTATCTGAGTCTGTTTCATTCAGTTCCTTCCTCCAGCCTCAGCCCCTGCAAACTTATTTTTCTGTCTCTATAGTTTCTTATTCTGTAGATTTCAAGGAATTAGACTTATACAATCTGCAGCATTTTGGGGGCCTCCTTTTTTTTTTTTTTTTTAAAAAATCTTACCTTAATGTTTTTGAGGTTTATCCAGGTTGTGATATACAGCAACATTTAGTTCCCTTTGAGGGCTGAGTTTTACTGTGTGTGTGTGTGTGTGTGTGTGTGTGTGTGTGGTGTTTTCTTGATCTAAACATCTGTTGTTAACTTTTACATTTATGTGTGTGTGTGTGTTTTCTTGGTCAACTTACCACGTGGGAGGAACAAAAGTCTGGTAGCAGGAAAAGGTTTCAGAATGTGCAACAGACAAAATTTCATTAAAACCCAGATATGATGGCTCGGTGGGTAAGGACACTTGCCACCACGCCGGATGACTGAGCTGGGCCCCCCAAGACCTATAATGTAGAAGAACTGACCCCCACAAATTATACTCTCACTTACAAATGCCCCCAAATAACATAAATAAAAGTACAATAGCATAGTCAAATGTTCGTGAGTCTGAGGTGTGACTTCGTTGCACACTCCAGCTAAGCAGCAAGCACCCCTTGTACACTCAGTCACCCCACACCAGCCCGGACCAGCTCTGTTCAGGTTCAGACTGTAATGTGGTAAGGATCGTAGTAATTTGCTGCTCTTACAGAAACACAACAGTCGACCTACAGCAAACAGGCGACATTTCCCTTAGATCAGCACACGTCAGATTAGTACACCCTTGGATGGATTGTGCTAGAACGTTCGTAGTGGTTAGACTGAGAATGGCCCCACAGGTTAGGTGTTTGCATGCCTGGGCCCAGTTGGTGGAACTGTTTGGGAAAGACTAGGGACTGTGGTCTTGTTGGAGGTGTGCCATTGGGCGGGGGTCCTGGTTAGGGTCCTGTTGCTGTGATGAAATGTCGTGACCCAAACAACCTGGGGAGAGAAGGGTTTCTCCGGCTCACACTTCCACATCACTGTGCGTGGCTATGGAAGTCGGAAGTCGGTGGAACTCAAGCGGGGCAGGAACCTGGTGGCAGGAACTGATGCAGGGGCCATGGAGGAGCGCTCCACCCACAATGGGCTGGGCCCTCTCCCATTGATCACCCATTAGGAAAATGCCCTACAGGCTTGCCCACAGCCCCATCTTATGGAGACATTTTCTCAGTTGAGGTTCCCTCCCCTCAGATGACTTTAGCTTGTGTTAAGTTGGCATAAAACGATCCAGCATAGCCGGCTTTGAGGTTGCAAAAGCCCACACCATTCCCAGGTCCCTGCCTGAGGATGTGAGACTGCAGCTATTGCTCCGGCGCCCTGCCGCCATGCCTGCTCATCTGCTACCACGCTCCTGCCACGATGGTTGTGGACTCACCCTCTGGAACTGTGAGCCCCTGGTAAACTCCTTCTGTAAGTTGGTCATGGTGTCTTATTACACCAAGAGAAAAGTAACAATGTTTGACTTTTAAAATTACTGTTTGACAGCACAGACAGTTGCCATTGCTCTTGGTTGCCGGCTAGGACTAGATGATGAGACCTTAAACCTGATGTCACAGGACAGAGAATAATCAAACTGGAACTGTGTTGGGGGTGTCCTCTCTACTGACTTAGCTCTCATGGTGCTGGGAGGGGCCGGCTGATGAGGGAAAATTGTTACCAAAGTCTTACCAAGCTGTAGACACTATGTGCCACGCTGCTGACCTGCCAGGCAATGTGTTTCCACTAGTGCAGTAGGGGTAACCAACCACTTTCTGATTTGATTTAATGCCTTCCCCCACTGAAGGAAATTTATGTTTGGTACTATAAACCTGGTCAAAATCTTGTGGCTAGGGAGGCCTTAGCTCTAATAGGGAATCTATTTGCTGTTATTTTGTTAAATGGATGTGATGTGCCCAGCAAATTACTCTAAATAATTATGCTTATGCCTATACTGCTAGCTTTGATTAGTGTCTTAAGAAGGTATGCCAGCCAGTGGTGGCACACACTCTGAATCCCAGCACTCGGGAAGCAGAGGCAGGCAGATCTCTAGGTTTAAAGTCAGCCTGGTCTACAAGCAAGTTCTAGGACACCCTGGGCTACACAGAGTAACCCTGTCTCAAAAGAAGTGGAGGGAGAGAGAGGAAGAAGTTATGGTCACTATTGCTGTGATGGACCACAATCAGAAGCCAGGGAGGACAGGGTTTGTTCCGCTCACACTCCCACAGCACTGTTCATCACTGAAGGAAGTCAGGACAGGAGCTCCCACAGAGCATGATCCTGGAGTCAAGGTCTGATGCAGAGGCCGTGCAGGAGTGCTGTTTACTGGCTTCCTCATGCCTTGCTCATTCTGCTTTCTTATAGCACCCAGGACCTCCAGCCAAAGATGGCACCAACCACAATGAGCTGGACCCTCCCACATCTGTCACTAATTAAGAAAATTCCCTACAGACTTGCCTTCAGCCTGATCTTATGAAGGCATTTTCTCAAGTGAGATTCTGTTCTCTCAGATAACTCCAGCTTGTGTGAAGTTTACACAAAACTAGCCCAGCTGGAGATGCTTCCTTTCTGCAGAGGCAGCAGTAACTGCAGAGGCTCATCACTAGTCAAATGTTGAGAATCCACAGCTCTTGAATGATCATCTCTAAAAGGAGCATCCACACCTCCCTCTCCAAGGCTCAAGGAACATCATGGGAGAGGGAGCAAAAAAATAGAAGAGACACATGATGGGATGGGGTGTTGTGGGGACTTGGCTCAGTGGTTAAGAGTACTCGATGCTCTTGCAGAGGAGCCAGGCTCAGTTTCCAGGACCCACATCCTTGCTCACAACCATATGTAACTCCAGTTCTAGGGGATCCAACAGCCTCCTCTGGCCTCTCTGGGCACTTCACGCACACGGTGCACAGACATACATGCAGACAGAATACCCATGCACATACATGCTGTTTGAATTGCAGACTTGAGTTTAAGAAATAACTGTTCAATGAACTTTGACTTGAGATTAGAACAGAATTTCAAACAATTTCTGAAATCATTCTGAATATGTCTTGGTCATTTTGAGAGGTGGCTCTTTTGTATTCATCAATTCCAAATACTTGTTGTTGTTTTTCGAGACAGGGTTTCTCTGTAGCTTTGGAGCCTGCCCTGGAACTAACTCTAATAGACCAGGCTGGCCTCGAACTCACAGAGATCCACCTGTCTCTGCCTCCTGAGTGCTGGGATTAAAGGTGTGTGCCGCCACCACCACCCGGCATCCAAATACTTTTAAATTCACCCCATGACTTTTTATTCCTTGTGGATTTCCTGAATTTCTTTTTTGTTGATTTCTGAGTTGTGGTTGAAGAACCTACTTGATATGATTTTAATATTTTTCAATTCATAGACACTTATTTTGTGGCCACTTCCTTCTAGTGTCTGGAGAAATCAGCTGTGAGTCACACTGTAGTTCCTTCTCCTCATACATCCTCACTACCTGCCCACACCAGAGAACAAAACCTAGGCCCTCTCACATGTTGAAAGGAGTTGCTTGTTCGTTCTGGCTGCCCAGAACTGAAAGAATCACACAGAAACTATATTAATTAAATCACTGCTTGGCCCATTAGCTCTAACTTCTTATTGGCTAACTCTTAAATATTAATTTAACCCATATCCATTAATCTGTGCATCACCACGAGGTCGTGGCCTACCAGCAAAGTTTCAACACATCTGTCTGGCAGGGGCTCTATGGCTTCTCTCTAACTCAGCCTTTCTTTCTCCCAGAATTCCATTTAGTTTTCCTGGCCTACCTCTACACAGGCCCATGACAATTCCTTTATTAACCAATGATATTCACAGCATGCAGAAGAGAATCCCACATCACCTCCCTTTTTTGTTTAAATGCAAAGGAAGTTTTTAAATTTAACATAATAAAATTACATATAACAAAACGGGTATCAAGCAAAAATTAGTTACAATATTTATATCTACTTTATCTTTTATCATGACTAAGGAAAACTATAACTATCCATTATTCATTTCCATCAAAGACTCCAGAAGCATATAATATTACCCAAGTAAACAGGAAGTGCATTATAAACTACTTTCAAAACTCTAGAATTGACAGAGACATCTTGCTTTCTGGACAGTCACCCAGAGTTCTTCTGTACCATTGGGGTATCCATCTTCAGCCTACTGGCCCATAGTATCCAGCAGACTTTTCCATGAAGCAGGAAATTTCAAAGACAGTTCTGCCTATATTGGCAGTTTGTCAGTCACTTTCTTCTGTGTCCCGCAGAATGTCTAGCAGACTCTATTCTTTCATGAAGCAGGAACCCTGAGGGATCATCTCACCTTTAGGCAAGTTCAGCAGTCATTTCTCTGTGGGTCCTTCATGTCCAGTTCACAAGTAGCCCAGGCAAGAGCAGTTTCTTGCCCAAATGGCTAACCAATTCCATAAGGAGCCTCTTCGATGCCCATCTTCCTCTTGAAGTAACTGGTGCTGCCAGGAGCAGACGTGTCTCTGTCATGAAAAGTCCTAACTACTTAAAACATTTTAAATTCTATATTCTGTAGTCTTTGAAAGGTTTGAAGAATGCCTATCCATCTGAAATACATCTCTGTACATCTAGAAAACTTAACTATCATGACTACGGCTTGACTATTATAGATGACTATCTATTACATTACTATTTTAAATGAGCTGCACAAACACAATACCTTAATCAAGAGCAGAAATATATATATATATATATATATGCACAGTATAACAAAATTGACCTTAAATTTCTATCAATAAACCAAGATCCATGCCCATGCAAATCTCTATAGCACTCACATGCTAGGCATGGCATTTGCCATCCTCAGTCTTTTAAAAGTTTTTATTTTGAAACAATCTCTACTAAGTAGCTTTGATGTCCTTAAACCCCTGCAGCCTAGGCAACTCCTGGACTTGGGCTTTATTGGCCTCAGCCTTCTAGGTGCCTATAGCCCTGCATGCCTGGCCATGCTTCCCATGTTTGGAATGCGCTGCTTTTCCTCTGTGCTGCCTTCCAACCATTTTACTCTACTATCTGCTTGGATGTCATTTGAATGCTTAAGTGTCCATCAAATTTGGGAACATTTTGGTAATTCTTTTTTGAAACATTTCTCCTCACTCCTTCCCTTTCTCTCTCTCTTCTTCTGGAAACATATTAAGCATGTATTAGTGTGCTCGCTAACTTTATGTCAAATTCATACAAGCTAGAGTCATCTGAAAGGAGGGAACCTCAACTGAGAAAATGTCTCCATAAGATCAGACTGTAGGCAAATCTGTAGGGCATTTTCTAATTGGTGATTGATGTGGGAGGGTACAGCTCATTGTGGCTGGTGCCACCCCTGGGCTGGTGGCCCTGGGTTCTATAAGAAAACTGGCTGAGGAAGCCATTAAGCAGCACCCTCCATGGCCTCTGCATCAGCTCCTGTCTCTAGGTTCCTGCCCTGACTTCCTTCAATAGCGAACAGAGATGTGGAAGTGTAAGACAGAGAAGCCCTTTCCTCCCCAACCTGCTTTTGGCCATGGTGTCCACCACAGCAATGTCAACCCTAACGAGGACAGTCGGCATGTTGGAAGATGCCCTCTGAGCTCTGGGGTGCTGTTCATTTTGTGTTTGTTTTTCTCTGTGTTCTTCAGAGTGGGTGATCTCAGCTGACCTGTCTTCTTTCTTCCAGCTCAGAGGTGACGCTGGACCCTTTAAGAGAACTTTTCATTGCAGCTGTGACATTTTCCTTTTTCTTTTTTAAAAGATGATTTTTTAAAATTATTTTTTACGTGCATTGGTGTTTCGCCTGCATGTCAGTGTGAGGGAGTCAGATCCCCTGGAACTGGAGTTACAGACAGCCGTGAGCTGCCCCGTGGGTGCTGGGAGTTGAACCTGGGTCCTTTGGAAGAGCAGTCAATGATCTTAACCGCTGAACCATCTCGCCAGTCCCAGTTATTAATTTTTTCAACTTTATAAATTCTAGCTGTTATTGTTTTTTTATACAATTTCTGTTTCTTAAGTGCTGTTCTTTATACGGTGAGCCAGTTTGGTCTTTCTCTGGCTCTTTCCTAGGAAAACCACTTTGAGTTTGTTCCCATGACTGTTGCCTGCACATGGCTGAATGTACCACACATGCAGTGTCTACAGAGGGCAGAAGAGGGCGCCAGATCCCCTCAACTGCATAGTTGAGAGCTGCTGTGTGGGTGCTGAGAGCTCAACCCCAATCTTTTTTTTCTTTTAAAAGATAATTCTTCTCTAATTTTTAAAATTGTTTTTATTGAGCTATATATTTTTCTCCACTCCCCTCCTTTCCTCTCCCCCCCCCCTTCTACCCTCTCCTATGTCCCCATGCTTCCAATTTACTCAGGAGATCCTGGCTTTTTCTACTTCCCATGTACATTAGATTCATGTATGTATCTCTCTTAAGGTCCTCGTTGTTGTCTAGGTTCTCTGGGATTGTGAATTGTAGGCTGGTTTTTTCTTTGTGTTATATCTAAAAGCCACTTAAGAATGAGTACATATGATATTTGTCTTTCTGGGTCTGGGCCACCTCACTCCATATGATGTTTTCTAGATCCATCCATTTGCCTGCAAATTTCAACATGCCATTATTTTTTTCTGCTGTGTAGTATTCCATTGTGTAAATGTACCACATTTTCCTTATCTATTCATCAGCTGAGGGCCTTTTAGGTTGTTTCCAGGTTCTGGCCATGACAAACAATGATGCTATGAACATAGCTGAGCACATGTCCTTTTGGTACAATTGAGCATCCTTTGGGTATATACCCAAAAGTGGTAATGCTGGGTCTTAAGATAGGTTGTTTCCTAGTTTTCTCAAAAACCACCATACTGATATCCAAAGAGGCTGTACTCCCACCAGCAATGGAGGAGTGTTCCCTTTACCCCACACCCTCTCCAGCATAAGTTGTCATTAGTGGTTTTGATCTTGGCCATTCTTACAGATGTAAAATGAAATCTCAGAGTTGTTTTGATTTGCATTTCTCTGATGACTAAGGATGTTGAGCATTTCCTTAAGTGTCTTTCAGTCATTTTAGATTAATCTGTTGAGAGTTCTCTGTTTAGGTCTATAACCAATTTTTAATTGGATTATTTGTTCTTTTGATGACCAATTTTTTTGAGTTCTTTGTATATTGGAGATCAGCCCTCTGTCTGATGTGGAGTTGGTGAAGATATTTTCCCATTCTGCAGGCTGTCATTTTGTCTTGTTGACCATGTCCTTTGCTTTACAGAAGCCTCTCAGTTTCAGGAGGTCCCATTTATTAATTGTTTCTCTCAGTGTCTGTGCTACTGGGTTATATTTAGGAAGTGGTCACCAATGCATTCAAGTGTACTTCCCCCTTTCTCTTCTATGAGGTTCAGTATGGTTGGCTTTATGTTGAGGTCTTTGATCCATTTGGACTTGAGTTTTGTATATGGTGATAGATATGGATCTATTTTCATTCTTCTACGTGTTGACATCCAGTTATGCCAGCACCATTTGTTGAATATGCTTTCTTTTTTCCATTTTATATTTTTTGCTTTTTTGTTAAAAACCTGGTGTTCGTAGGTGTGTGGATTAATATCCAGGTCTTTGATTCAGTTCCATTGGTCCTCCTGTCTGTTTTTATGCCAATACCAGGCTGTTTTCAGTACTGTAGCTCTGTAGTAGAATTTGAAGTCAGAGATTGTGCCTCTGGAAGTTCCTTCTGTTTGGCTATCCTGGGTTTTTTTGCTTTTCTTTATGAAGCTGAGTATTGTTCTTTTGAGGTCTGTGAATAATTTTGCTGGGATTTTGCTGGGCATTGCATTGAATCTGTAGATTGCTTTTGGCAAGATTGCCATTTTTACTATGTTAATTCTACCTACCTAAGAGCATGGGAGATCTTTCCATTTTCTGGTGTCTTCTTCAGTTTCTTTCTTCAAAGATTTAAAGTTCCTGTCATACAGGTCTTTCATTTGTTTAGTTAGAGTTACTCCAAGATATTTTATGCTATTTGTGGCTGTTGTGAAGAGTAATGTTTCTCTGATTTCTTTCTCAGCCCATTTATTATCTATGTAAGGAGGGCTACTGATTTTTTTGAGTTAATCTTATAATCCTGCTACATTCCTGAAAGTGTTTATGAGTTGTAGAAGTTCCTTGGTAGAATTTTTGGGGTTGCTTATGTAAACTATCATATGATCAGCAAATAGTGAGAGTTTGACTTCTTCTTTTCCGATTTGCATTCCCTTGATCTCCTTTTGTTGCCTTTTTGCTCTAGTTAGGACCTCAAGAACTATATTGAATAGATATGGGGAGAGTGGACAACATTTTCTTGTTCCTGATTTCAGTGGTATTGCTTTGAGTTTCTCTCCATTTAGCTATTGGCTTGCTGCATATTGCCTTTATTCTGTTTAGATATGTGCCTTGTATCCCTGATCTCTCCAAGACCTTTATCATGAAGGGATGTTGTATTTTGTCAAAGGCTTTTTCAGCATCTAATGTGATGATCATGTGTTTTTTTTCCAGTTTGTTTATATGGTGGATTACATTGACAGATTTTCATATATTGAACCATCCCTGCATCTTTGGGATAAAGCCAACTTTAATGGTGGATGACTTTTCTGATGCTGAACCCCTATCTTCTAAGAGGTCTTTCCAGTCCCTCCACGAATCACAATTTGTGACTCCTGATACTTTTTTGATGACATAAGTCGACATGGTGGCACAAGCCTGTAATCCTAGCCTTGGGAGGCTAAGGCAGGGGGATTGTGAGTTTGAGACCAACCTGGCTACATATATAGTTCCAAGCTAACCCAGACTGTGTAGAAAGAATCTCTCTCTCTCTCTCTCTCTCTCTCTCTCTCTCTCTCTCTCTCTCTCTCTCTCTCTCTCTCTCTCTCACACACACACACACACACACACACACACACAAAACAAAACAAAATCCGGAAACAAAACATAAAAGAGAAACCATTTGTAACAGTTACTCTGAAGTCTTTTCTGCCATTGACAGCTCATATGTGGTTTCCATTGATGGTGCTTTTTCTTCTGAATGGATCTCACTTCCCCTTTTATTTGCATGCCTTGAAGGCTTTGCTGAAAACTGGATATTTTAGGTAACTCGCAGATACTCTGGGTTCTGATTTATCACTATGGATCACTACACCGCAGAGCTGTCTTCACCAAGTTTTGGGGGGGTGTCGGTTTCCTGGTCAGCTGTCTGGTGACTTGCCTGGGATCATTCAGTAGACTTTCTTCCTTGCAGGGAGAAGCTGCTGGTGGCTCTGCTTAGCTTCTTTGCTTTGAATTATCCCTCCCTCCCTCCCTCCCTTTCTCCCTCTCTCCTTCCCTCCCTCCTCCCTCCCTTCCTTTTCTAGACAGGGTTTCTCTGTGTAACCTTGACTGTCCTGGAACTCACTCTGTAGACCAGGCTGGCCTTGAACTCACAGAGATCCACCTGCCTCTTCCTCCCAAATGCTAGAATTAAGGGCATGTGTCATCTCTCCCAACACTTTGAATTCTTTTAAAAAATTTAATTTTCATCTGTGTATGTATGTAGAAGTCAGAGGATGGCAACTTGTGAGAGTCCTTCTACCACATGGGTCCCAGGGTTTGGACCCAGGTCATCAGGGTTGGCCGCAAGCACCTTTACCTTTGAGTTATCCCATATGCCCTGTTTTGAATTCGTGTTTTTATTTTTTTCATCTGGCTTCCTAGGAATCACTCCTGGGTCTTCAGAGCTAACCCATCAACCAACAACTGGTTGGATATAGTACTTAAATCCCTTGATCCCAGAAGGCCTCTGCCCTGCGCCTGGTCGTGTGTGAGTGGGTTGGGAGTACATTCAGACTCCCAGTGGATTACGGTACATCCTGGCCTTTACACCCTGAGTGCTCTGTGGCTATGAGCAACTAGCAGAGGCTCTTTCTGGTTTCCCCAAGGATGCATGCTGTGCCCCAGGGATGTGTGGGAGCTTATCAAGGCTCACCATGGCTTTCTTGTTCCTGGATAGCCCTCTTAAATGTCCTGCTGTTCTGGCTGTTTTCATTCCCCTAGCTGGTGATATACTTGCAGCGAGCTGCAGAGTTGGCCACAGTGTGCATAGTTCAAAGAGTGGAATATGTCCATACTGAGACCCGAGCTGCATCCTGTTGACTGGTGTGAGTGTTTAAGTCAGCCAATGACAGGTTGAAACTGTACTCAAATACCTAATCTAGTAAAGTTTAGGTATTGGCTTCTCTGGTGTTCTGCTCTGGATTGAAAGCTATGTGTAGTTACTAAGCCTGGCTTTGGCATCCCTTTGGTGGGGCTCAGGGGGGACCCTGAGAAAGAACCAGTACAGTGAAATGTTCAAAAAGCTTCTTTGAAGCAAGGGATGGTCATCCAAGGTGGTTGAACTTGCTCCTTGGGTCATTGAACCCTGCTTATCCTGGCTGTCCCTTAGGGATCCAGGCTTGGCGGTTCAGTCAGCAGGCCCGGGGTGGGGAGCCAGGTGCCCTCTGCACTGGCTTCCAAGCCCCAGAAGCTTGCCAGGTTCTCAGGAGGAAGGTCTAACGGAGCCAAGGGAGAGATCAGTCCCCTCTGGGTAGGACTGCCAGCTACAGGGTCACCTGGCACGCAGCTGGCTCCTGACCCAGGAGCCCAGGCAGGAGAGGACTCGAGGCTAGGGGGTTTCCTTCGACCCCAAAGTCTTCCTTGGGAAGACGAGCAGTCAAAGAGTAGAGCTCACCCTGGGTATAAGCGCGTCCTTGGAGTGGGCATGCAGAGAGCTCTGTGCCTGCTTCTGAAGGTCAGTGTGCTCCATGGGCGTGCTGGGGCGGGGGTGGTGGCAGGCAGAACTGGGCTGACAGTCACGTACACTGATGTCACTGGGCACTCCACCTCCCTGAGGTATCACTTTCCCTGTGACCAAGCCTGCAGCTGAGTTCAGGGGAGCAGTCACGTCCCATCTGAGGCCCGTTCCTTCAGGTTCCCCACTGTAACATCTCAGGGGCTACCAAGGTCAGGGTGGGACCCACGTCTGTCCTGATGTGAAGAAGAGGAGCTGGTGGGTGGGGAGTGACAGTGACAGGTGTGGGAGCTGGGAGGCCAAGGCTGTCCCAGAGGATGTGTGGGATTGCCAATGTAGAGGTTCAGTTGGGTTTCTATGTCGCCGAGCAGGGGTACAGCTCAAGGGCTCCTATTCTGAAGGAGGAGGCACCTGCACTTAATTTCAGGGAGTTTCCAGTCTGATGGGGAGCCAGCCCTGCTCTCTCATCTGCAGCCGGAACTGCTGCCTCTGGACTGAGCGGAGAGGTGGCGATGCTCCAAGCCCCTCTGTAGCCAATCTCTCCCGAGGTTCTCAGATCACCATCCTCTGTAGGTCTCCTCAACAGACACTCTGAAGACCTGGCGGGTGCCCTGCGCGTGACTCCCTCATTCTGTGGTAGAGGGAGAGTCAGCCCCCAAGTGCAGACAGACATCGGCGTCCTTGTGTCTGAGCCCGTCCTCAGGGCTGGGTCCAGCAGAGGGAGCTGCCACCCAGCGGGAGCTGAGGAGAGCTGTCCCTGACCCCTGAGATGGCCTTGAGGATCCCACGCCCAGAGGGTATGGGATTTACCCTGTGACTGAGCTGCACAGGACCCGAACTGCCCCAACCCACCCTGTTACTCAACGCTGTCCCCTTAGAGACCTCTTTGAAGAAAACCGGCTCTATGACCCATACCGTCTTCCCATCATCTCTAGGGTAGGTAGAGATGCAAGGCAGAGACGTGGGTATAAATTCTTTCACTTTGATTTCTATGTCTATAGCAGGCAGATTATGGATCCAGCACGAACCTGTTTTATCATCTGCAAAATGGGTTGTGGTGAAGGACCAGCGCATGGAATGTATCTGTGTAGGGTACATCCTTCTCTCTGTCATATCTTCCATGCCGTCAGGTGCTCGTCTAAGGACAGGTTGAGAAGCTGGTGTAGGGAGGCTCAAGTAGCACTGGCCAGAGTAGGCATCCTGGGTGGGGGGCAGATGCTTCATCAGACAGACAGACAGACACACACGCGCGCACACGCACACACATACACACACGCACGCACACGCACATGCACGCACACGCACACCTGTAGCTAGGATGGAATGGCACAGATGTAAAAGAGGGATCACAGCCCCATTGGCCCATTCCCCACCCCTTACCTTGACCCCTCCTCACACATTCCTGCTCTGGGTCAGCTCCTGTAAGACTTGCTGGCTTCTGGCCACCTGCATGAGTGCTGAAGTTGCCCTGGAAGCTGGTGACTTCTAAATATTTGTTCCCTTTCCCAGTCAACGTATTTATTGAGAGTTGGCAAAAGTCCATGACCTCACAGAACTGGCAGGCTAGTAGTGGAGGATGAGAAGTATGAAATGAAATAAACGTGCTCGGTGGGCAGGATCGTCCTGCTGTCCCTATCGCTCAGGAATCGAACACCTGCTGAGTGAGTGGGGAGGACTGCGCAAAGGCACTGGGCTCAGCACAAAGCTATGGAAATGTCACGGGGAAACAGAACTTAAAGATCAGGCCGGGCAGTGGTGGCACACGCCTTGAATCCCAGCCCCTGGATGCAGAGGCAGGTGGATCTCCGTGAGCGCAAGCTCAAGGCCAGCCTGGTCTACCCAGTAAGATCCCGGACTTCGGGCTGTTGCACAGAGAAAGGCAGTCTCGAAAAACAAACAGGAAAGGTAACAGTGGGGGGGGGGGGACAGGCGGGAGGGGAGAAGGAATGGGGTGGCTTTAGGGAGGATGGGGGGGGGATGTCTCGCTGAGGGGGGAAATGTTTGAGTACCACATCAAAGAATGAGACACTTGCACATGAAAGAGAACAAGCAGAGCAGAGGGGGGGGTGGGGGATGTCGTGTACAAAGGCCCTGTGGTGATGTTGGATATTTGGAGGGACAGTGGGGGATGAGTAGGAATGACAATGGTGGCAGATAAGATCAGAGAAGAGAGGGCCTGGAGAAGGACACTGCCCGCCCTTTGTCCCTAGGCCAAACACAACAGAGCAAAGGAGTAGGAAATCTCCCTGAGGGGCAGGCAATAAGGAAAGGGAAGAGCCCAGAACTTCCAGGATTGGAGCTGGAGACACCTACCCTCATCTGTGCTTGGCCCAAGGCTAGGACCAATGGGGACTATCATCAGCTGGTGGCACTGTGGATCCTAAGAGGTCTTGGGTGGCTGTGAGGCTGCCATGGTTAGATGTAGAGTCTGCACAGTGAGGGCCCTGACAGACAGTCAATGAGGAGGGAGGCAGGACAAAGAGAGGGAGGGGGAGGAAGAGAGGGACTGAGGGAAGAAGCCAGGAAGGAGAATGAATGAATATTGCTTGCAGACCCTGGTTCTCAATGGGCCCTTAGTACAGGAACCAGGCAGGAGTGTTTGGAAAGCAACCCACAGAAAGCCAAGGAGGGCAGCAGGATCACTGAGGCCTCGCTTAGGGTGCCAGTTTCTGGGTGACATATCCATGGCTGGAACCATGTGATCCATTGTCCCCAACACAAACACTCCTCAGTGCACACTGCAAGTGTACGGCAGGACCCAGATCTTACCTGCAGCCCTTTCCTGAGTCACATCTGAAGCCACCACCTTGAGGGGAACTCCCCACTCTGAAGGGCGATGGCCCCGAAAGGCTTCAGTCAAATGACACCAGCCTCAGTCAGTGCCAGCAAAGGTTACTCCAGGTAGTGGGAGGACGTGGTCCCAGAGTGCAGCCACAGTACTGACAGCTGCCACCTCTTGTGACATGCCACCTTTATCAAGCGCAGATTGCAAATCAAATTCCATCCAACTGTGTAGCATAGGCTCCCTTGGCACAATCCCACTGAATTCCAAGTGGCTTCCCTGAGCCAGATGAGGGGACAAGGGTGTTCTTCCCTAGGTGGGGAACCCCCTCTTGCCCTTGCTTAGCATCCTCTGAGCTCACCCTTGACACCCCTACCTCCTGTGAACCCAAGCCTTGTGTCACACTGCAGCCCTGCTGCATAGGGGATAGTTGGAGTACTGGATTAAGGGAGACAAGACAGGGGAGCATGGGCCAGCAAGAAAGTCTGCAAGATGCAGCAGCCCTCTGCGCGCTGCTGATGCTCTGGCCGCTGTTCAGGCCACAGCGGGGGAGGTGTGAGAAGCTGGGATGGGCCAGACAGTCCAGTCAAGTTGGGAACAAGTCCTACCTGCAGAAAACAGCTCTGGGGAACCTATGTGCACGGAGGAAGAATTCTGAGTCTCTCCTAGCCTGGGCTGTGCATTTAGCTAGCCTGGCTCGCTCCAGGCCTCAACTCTTCTCTTTGAACTAGAGGAGCCTTCCATTAGCACTGTTGCTGGAAGAAGTGGGCTGTACCGCCCCCACCTATGCAGTCTCCTCTTCCCTCTCCTCACACTCGTGCACATGAGCAGCACACTCTGTGCTGTTTCTGCGTCTGGGGGTACCCCCTTTTCCTCTGTCTGAGGACCCCACCTTGCGCCATCCTCTCCTCGCACATGCGCAATGAATTGTGCATTCCACACAGTTCCCTGTATCTGGAGGAACCTGTGTCTGAGGACCTGACCTCACATCAGGGCAGCCCTTCCCTTTTGACTTCTAGTCTATCCACACATCCTATGACAGAAGAGCTTCTCACGGCTGGTGTGGCTCTTCCTATCACCAGTTCCTTCTAAAAGTCAGGGAGCCAAGACAGTGGGGAAGTGGGAAGCATCTGGGGAGAGCTGTGGACTGTGGGGCAGCAGAGAGAATGCAGGCAGACAGACAGACAGACAGGCAGGCAGGCAGGCAGGCAGGCAGACAGGTGGACAGGCGGACAGGCAGACAGGCGGACAGGCGGACAGGAGGACAGGCGGGCAGGCAATCCCCCTCCTGGATGTCTCTAAGGTTCCTTCTGCATGTCTCCTCTTTATGCATTTGAGAATAAAAGCAACACCCGCTCTGCACTGGCTGTGACCACAATATGGATTAATATTCAAGAAACAAAGTTGACTGGGGTTCTTGCCTGTCAAGCAGCCGCTGGGGTGACACTGGTCTTAGGAGCAACGTGCTGAGAGAGGTGGCCCCAGCAACTGGCCTCCGGGCCTCCAAGGAAGCAGTTATACAGGGAAAGGCAGGCCCATGGCTTTGAGCAGTGGAAGTTAAGGAGAGAGAACGCCGCAGAAGGTCCGAATGCTAGGCAGTGGAGCCTTACCTGTCATGGCCAATCAGATGCTAGGCAGTGGAGCCTTACCTGTCACAGCCAATCAAGTGGGTGGATCAGGGCAACTGGGACAGGCTCCACGCTGAAAGTGA
The DNA here is from genome assembly GCF_903992535.2 of Arvicola amphibius. Taxonomy (NCBI): domain Eukaryota; kingdom Metazoa; phylum Chordata; class Mammalia; order Rodentia; family Cricetidae; genus Arvicola; species Arvicola amphibius. The sequence continues at coordinate 71,872,558 of NC_052055.2, read as the reverse complement.
GCAAGGAGAATCTGACGAAGATCAAGCGCTGGCGTGTGGCTGGTTCAGCCTATAGTGCGGCTGATGCAACAGGAATTGGGATTTCAAGGGTAAAGAGCAGAATGGCATTCTTGCCTTAGTCCTCTCAGATGGGAAGAAATAAGATGGTAGTTCTAACTCTCTCTGAGGAGGGCGGCCACCAAAAGAAGAGAGGAGGAAAAGAGAGAGAAGGAGGGGAGATGGGAGAGAAAGCAAGAACGAGGGAGGAAGGAGCAGGTCCAAAGGTTTGTTCTGGAGAAGACCAGCTGGGTCCTTCCTGGGGCTTATGTTGCCAGAGACAGTACCACTGCTGGTGCGCACCAGAAATTTCCTCTCTGGAGGAGTTTGTTCTGAACAACAGCTGGCCATGGGCAGGACTGGATCCAACTTTGCTGGTCACGAGGCCGGGCCTTTCCTCTTCAGGCATTCCGGATGGTGTCACCGGCATCAAATGGTCAGTCAGCAGGCCTGTGGTCATCCTCACCCTGACTGCAAGTCCAGGTCTGGACCAGGAGTCAAGGGTGTTGTAGTGAGGCTGGCCCCTGTGTCACCTCCCTGGTGACAGATGAACAGACGCCTGGAATTCCCCAGGGACCTGCCATGAGCCTTTACATCGCTTGAGATTTTTATCAATGATTTTAATGGGGAGGCAGGGGCTTCCTGCTTCTGTTTCCTGGTGACCCTTAACTGACAGGAGCAGACTCAGTAGCACAATGGAGTCTCAAATGAGGCCAGTGTTGCCTGCAACGGGGTGCAAAGGCACCAGGAGGAGAAATCTAGCTCCAGGGAGACAAGAACTCAACAGGCTCCAAGTGCTGGGACTAGGGCGGAGCTGGCTTATGGGTAAAAGAGCCCTGGTGGCTTTGAATGTTGCGAACAACTGGAAGCACCCTGAGTGTCTCCCCGTGGGGGACAGATTAACTAGTTTGGAAGTCTTCACAGTCAAAGGCTATGGGACTCATATAAGGAACAAGGCTGATGAGGACCTTCTCCCTGACACCTCTTGAAGTGACAAAGTGGGATGTGTGGCCCTGTATCTGACAGCATAGATCTGCTTCTCTTAAATACTAGCAGTTATGTCTGTACCCAGACAATGGGGGGTGGAGGGCCAAGGTGCTGCTCGGGTCTTGTTTTACTGATACGTGTGTGTGTGTGTGTGTGTGTGTGTGTGTGTATTCCAATGAATTCTGCCCCTTGTTTCACAGAACACTGTCATAATCACCTACAGTCCCCTTTGACACGATTTTTAATTTAATTTAATTAATTTATTTATCATGGTATATGTGTGGTGTATGTACATGTTCGTGTAGGTATGTGCATGTGTTCATTTGCATGTGTTCATTTGCATGTGTGCACATGCCTGAGAAAGCCAGAGGGTGACGACAGGTATCCTTTCTCACCTTATTTTTTGAGTCAGTGCCTCTCACTGAACCCTCAGCTCATGGAATCTGCTAGGCTGCTGGCCAGCGAGCTCCAAGGATCCTCTCATCTCTGCCTCCCCAGTGGTTGGGATTATAGAGAGGCTAAGTGTGCACACTGCCACATCTGACTCTTTCCCTGGGTACTGGGGATCTGAACTCAGGTCTTCATGCTCGTGTGACAAGAACTTTACAGACTGAACCATCTCCCCAGCCAATCTTCATTATTCCTTCCCACTTTCATATTTCCCTCTCCTCCTAGAGCCAGGCCTAGACTCTCATCTATGTGCGGAAGTGTCTCTTAAAATACACATCTCCTCTCCGTATGGGCTGTCATGTGTTCTGTGTGTTTTATGATTTCTATAGCTCATGCTCTGCTATGCTGACTCTCGGCTTGCCCATAGTCTTCACTCCACATTGCTAATTGGGATCTATTTTGTGGTGCCCGCACACCTATAGTCCCAGCCCTTGGCAGTTGGAGGCAGGGGTATTACTGCAGGTTCGGAGTCAACAAGTTTAATAGTAAATTCCAGGGAAGCTCAAGCCAGAAGAAGAGACCCTGTGTACCCCCTCCCCCGACTTCCTCTTTCGTACATCATCTACACAATCAAACTTCCTCTTTTGTATAATGTCTGTTCATATCTGTGCCACCCCCCACTGAATTCCCCTTTTATAGACTGGCACAAGTGTCTCAGCCATTTCAAACTTTAATTCTGGGCGAGCTCACAATGCAGCCATCTTCTTCCTCCCTGAGGGTCTTTATTCTCGCAGTGTGCTGGGGGGCAGGCACGCGTGAGTGCTGTCTGAGATGGCTTTGAATTCTGCCACTTGGTGCTTTTCAGGTCCCCTCATTCACTGCCGGTGAGTATGTGAGCTGGTGCAGCCCGCCGAGCCCTCAAAGAACTAAAGATAGACCAACTGCATGGCGCAGCCACGCCACTCCCGAGCACAAGCCTGGGGAACAATAGGCAGCAGACGGCGGTGGGACCCTCACCTCTCTGATTATTGTGGCTCTGTGCACAGAAGCCAAGGCACGGAGCCAGCCTAGGTGCCCACCAGCAGAGGAGTGGATGAGGGAATGGGATCTATACGCAATGGAGTTTTATTCAGCCTCCACGAGCAATGAAACAATGCCAAACACGGTACAGAAGTAGAACAGGATAATTTGGACAGTGGTCTCTCTGTTCCTCAGAGCCTTTCCTTTCCCCATGAGCTTTTCCACAGGGAGAGTCATAGAAGTGGAGGATAAAGAAAGCTGAGTATTAGGTCTTTATATGTAGGCTTTGTTTAATATATGTGACATGTATACACACAAGCATGCATAGCATGAAAGCAGAGAGAACTTTCTGGAGGCAGAAAGAGAATACAGAGTAGCAAGAATAAGGGGAGGGTGTGAGCTAAGTACAATGACTGCCATGTATAAAAACGCTATAATGAAACCTGCTATTTTACAGGCTACATAAAAAGAAAAAACATTAAAACACAAACTGTGTGGGGCCTTTCCACACAATCACCTTGGCTTCTCTATGGGGAAAACGGAAACTCGAGGAGAGGAGTGGGGGGGCTGCAGCAGTGGCCTCTGCATGCCACTTCTCAGCAGAGCTGGCCATTGTGACAATATGTAAGCCATCTCGTGGCTGAATGGCTAAACTCTACCTGGAGGGTGGATAAAGTTTAGGACAGTTCTTTGTTCAGAAGATGCCATTGATCTGCTCGAGTTTTCATTCCCCCCCCCTTCATTGGGTGGTGGGAATTGGGGAGTTTGAGCTATGTATCCCAGACTAACCTTAAACTCATGATCCTCCTTGCCTCTACCTTCCAAGTGCCAAGATTACAGGCATGACTCCATTCTAGACCTGTGTTGGGATTTTCTTTCTTTTATTAATCTATGGTTTTGCACCTATATGTGTGTGTGGTTGGTGTATGTGCATGTGTGCATGCGTGCATGTGTGCATGTGTGTGTGATGTGTGTGTGTGTGTGTGTATAGGCCAGAGGTTGGCATCCAGAGTCTTCCTTGATTACTCTTCCTCTCACTTATTGAGGTAGGTCTCTTGCAGAACTGGGAGCTCACTGATAAGGCTAGTCTAGCTTGTTCAGGGGAAACCCCCATCTCTGCTAACCAAATTCTAGAATTGCAGGTGGAACAGTATGTTCCCCTGGTACTTATGTAGTTCTGGGGCTTCAAACTCCATTCCTCATGCTTGTGTGGCAAGCATCTTATCCACCCAGCATCTCTCCAGCCCCTTCACGGGATTTTTTTTTTAAACAATAGAAGCTTATTTCTTTTTTTCTCAATAAAAGCTTTGAATTTAGGCTGCAAAGTTTTTCTACTGCTTTGACTGAGAGGTAGGAAGTCTCTAATTGCGCCCCTTGAGTCTGATCTGGCCTCCGTTATTTCCTGTGCTCAAGAGAACAGCACAAACGAAGCCCTGTGCTGTCTGAACACTCAGAACAAGCTATGCATCTTCAACCAGGCTTTCCTAGGACTCTCACTCTAAGGGAAGCCACCTGCTACGGAGGACAGCTAGCTGCTTGAAGACTACCCTGTCAGAGAAGGTACAAAGAGCTGCTCTGGGCAGCAGCCACCCCACTGCCAGGCACAAGATGAGGATCTCTCGACCAGCCAGCCTAGCCGAACTCTCACAACAAATTCGTAGGGACCTGAAATGACAACTGTCCAGCCAAGCTCCCGGACTGCATAAAATCATAAGAACAAGATTGCTTGGTTTGTCTTGCTAAGTTTGGGGGTCGTCTGTTATGTAGCAGCAGTAGCGACGGGCAATTTCTTAGAACTCAGCAAGCAGTCTCTCCTCTCTTTGCTGGTAACTCTACCCAGGCCTCTGCAGCTCAAAACACACATTGTTTCTGATGTTTCCAGTACAATGTTACCCGACTCCTATGTGTGGTTATTTTCATGATGAGTTGTATGTTGCATGCATACATTCGGAGAAATAACTTGATGCCTCGAACGCTGTCAAGTTCTGTCAGAGAAGATAGTGCAGCTCTTTTAAGAGGTCCTGCTACAAAACACTTACTTTTTCCCTGCTACAAGATAGATCCACGTTTGTGGTTTTCAGGCTTCCTAAGTGGCCACGGAACACGATCTCCCACTTCCATTTTAGGGGTTAAGTGGAAATAGTTCTTTCTGACTCACCTTTAGCTTATAGGGTGCAGCCTTTTCTGGAGTCCTTGCTCACAGAAAGGCGCTGCATGAAGTTCCACTTTGGTAAGCCAGAGTTCTGCCAGAAGAGTCGTTCTGCTCTGTGGGCAGTGGACTGACCCCTCCTAACGTGAGAACATGCTGTGTCAGGGGAAGGCTTCAAACACCATTCTTAGTCCGGAAGTCTTGGTCATGGCCCACAAATTCCTTACTATCTTGTTAGATCCCTGGTAAAAATTTCTGGCTAAAAGTATGCATATAATAATCAATCTTAACTATTTATTTTTATTTTAGTGCATATGTGTGTGTTGCATGTATATGAGTGTGCAGGTGGACACACTGTTACATGCACACATGCAGAGGCAAGAACATGACAGCAGGTGACTTTCTCGGTCACTTTACAAACTCTGAGACAGGGTTTCTCATGGAGCCACAAGCTCACTGTTTTGGTAAACTGGCCAGCCAGCGTGCTCTTGAGATCTACCAGTCTCTGCTCCCCGATGCTGGGATTATAGGCACACAAAGCCGTGCCCAGCTTTTTATCTGGGTGCTGAGTATTCAAACTCAGGTATCACACTTGCAAAGCAAGTGTATTACCCACTGAGCCCTCTCCCCACCCCTCACTAATCTCTGTAAGCAGAAATCGATCTAGTTTGAATTTTCCACTGCAGACTTGAGGCTACCTTCCAAGAGTTTCAACATGTTCCTGACTTAGCCTCTGCCCTGAGTAGTCCAGATTGTTTGCTTTTGAGTTTTAAGTTCTACTTTGAATCGCTTATGTCTTTATCATGGAATTCCTCTCATCCATGAACCCAAGAGGGTTCATCTTCCTGGTTAATGTGACTGGATTTGAAATCCACACTTCTGGGTGTGTCTAGAAAAGTGCTCTCCTTGAGAAGGGGAGACTCATGTGGGTGGGATCGTCCCATGATCTGATGTTCCAGACTAAATAAAAAGCAGAACATGAGGAATCCAGTTGAGCATAAACCTTCATCACTCTGCTTCCTGCTGTGGACACGGTGTGATCAGCACCCTTGTGCCCCTGCTGACATGCCTTCCCTACCACGATGGACTATCTCCTCAGACCTGAACCTGAACGAGCTCTTCCTCCTTCAGTATTATCTTATCACGTATTGGCCTCAGCAATAATGAAAACAACCAGTAAATGAGACTCCCCTTCATGACCTTTACTCTGTCTTGATCTAATTCTTTTGGTATGTATTAAACTATACAATCAAGATTGCTGGCACAGTGCATGCTGCAGAGTAGAGGGGTTCTAATTCAGGTGAGAGGAGAGTAGATGAGTGTAATTGTTAGAGCATCTTCATGCGTGTGTTTGTGTGTGTGTGTGTGTAGAGGTGTTCTTATGTGTACAATTGCATTTATGTGTGCAGGTGTGTGGACAGGTACATTCTGTACAAGAGTGTGTGCATATATGCATGTGTGTGTGTACAAATGTGCATGTGCACACAGGTGCATGAGTGTATGGGTGCATGTGTGTGTGTGAGTGCATGTGTCTACAGGTGCAGATGTATATGTATGTGTGCTTGTGTGTGGAGACATTGAAGACAACCTGGGTGTTATTTCTCAGGCATCAACCACCTTGGCCTTTCTTTTTCACACATGTATGATGTGTGTGTGGGGTGCGTGTGTGCATGCAAGTATGTGTACATGTATATAGGTGCTCAGAGTTAGCATGATTGTCTTCCTTGCTTCCTCTCCTCTTTGTTTATTGAGATGAGGTCTCTTGCTTAACTTGGAGCTCACAATTTCTGCCAGTCTAGCCAGCTCACCCGGGGGATCTTCTGTCTCTACTTTCTGCATTCTGGAGTTAGAGAGGACCAGCCCATCTGCCTGACTTTTAGATAGGTTCTGGGACCTGAACTCTGGCCCTCACTCTTATGCTGTAAGTGCTTGGCCCACAGGGCCATCTTTCCAGTTGCCACCTTACTTGTGAGACTCTCTCACTGGCCTGGAGCTCACTGATTAACTAAATTGGTTGGCTGGTAAGCCCTAGGAATCCACCTGTCTTTGGTTCCCCAGTGCTGGGATTACAGGCATGGATCATCACATCTAAATTTTAAAAACTGTGTTTTTAATGTAGATCAGCAGTTCTCAATTTGTGGGTCGCAACCCCTTTGGAAGACCTATATTTCCAAAAATATTTACATCACAATTCATAACAGTAGTGAAATTGCTGTTATGAAGTAGCAACAAAAATAATTTTCTGGTCACCACAACATGAGAAAGTGCACTAAAGGGTTGCAGCAGTGGGAAGGGTGAGGACCACTGATGCAGACGAATGTTTTGCCTGCATGTATGTGTATCATGTGCAAGTTTGGTGCCTGTGGAAGTCAGAGTCCCTGGAACTGGAGTTATAGATGGCTTATGGATGGAACGGGAGTTATGAATGGCTGTGAGCCACCCTGTGGGTGCTTGGAACTGAACCAGGGTTGATGGTCTGTGATCGTTGTGTTACTTGGCAAGTTGTCAGAATCTAGAATCACCTGGGTGATGGGCCTCTGGGCAAGTCTGTGGAGGAGTATCTTGATTCTGTTGGCTGAGACGGGAAGACCTGCCCACTGTGGGTGGCATCGGTCCCTGGTTGCTGTCCTGGACTGTATGAACGGAAAAGGGTACTGAGCAGTCACATGCATGTGCCTGTAATATGGTCACCTGCTCAAGCTCCTTGCTGCCTTGACTTCCCTGCCATGACAGTCTAGGCCTTGACTGTGAACTAAAGCAAACCCTTCCCTCCTTAGTCTGCATTATTCAGTACGGATTACCACAGGAACAGGAGGAGAAGCTAAGCCCCAGCCCCAGAGCAGCTAGCTGTGCCTGGGTACCCTCAGAGAGTTGCCCTACAGTAGCCCAGCAGCTTGGCCAGCTCTAGGCTGCACCCTCTTTGTTTATGAGACCCCACCCTGTCTCCTGGCCAAGGAGACTCAAGAACTCTTGGCACAGAAGGATGCTCCCTGCTGCCGAGCGGAGATGACCACTTCATGGAGACTGGAGAGAGGAAGGCGGAGGAGAGCTAAAAGAAAGGTCCTTTCAGGCTCAAGACGTGGTGGAGTGGCAGGCCAGCAGCCTGCCAGGAGCTGACTCACGGGCATGGGACAGGGCGCTACAGGTGCACTCAGGCCGGCCGACAATAGGCGCCTGTTGCAAAGGGCCCCACACCCCATACTGACCACCGGATTCAGGCAGAGACTGATCCCCCAGGGAGCATGGGGGTTGGGGAGGTGGAAGGAGAGGGCCTGGGCTGGAAGCTGTCATCCTTTCGCCTTTGCTGGACTTGGCTCAGGGCACACTGTAACCACGTGATTTCATGCCTGGGGAGACAGACACATGGAACCAGAGACTCGGGCAGCCTCTAACGTGGCCCTTGTTCTTCACCGCCTCAGTCGTTACTGCTGTCAGCCTGCTGTGTCACTGGGGCAGGGCCACGTCTTTTCTGAGCTTCGTTTGACCCCTCTCTCGTGAATGCTTCCGCTGCACACTCTCGTTAATAATCTCCGCCAGCCTTTGATAGACATCATCATCACTTCCGTTTTGCAGGTTGAGACAGCGGATCCAACAACTACAGCCAAAGCTCAGGCTTCAAAGCCAATCCCTGCTTCACAAAACCATTCAAATAGATCCCAGTGCCTGGCAGGGCAGCACTCACACTGCCTGCTTTCTGGGTCTTTCACACGGGCAATAGGTGTGGGATGGTCCACAGCATCTTGGTTGGGGAGGGATGGGTAGGCAGGGAGGTGAGCGGGGCTGAAGGATGAGACTTCTTCGGTGAACTGAGGTGGGAGTGGAAAGGCTGGGCGCCAGGCTTTCTAGGCATGGCTCTGCCCATTGCTGGTTGTTGGACTGTGGGCAGATTTCATAGATATTCTTAAGGACTCAGATTTTTCATCTATAAGATAGGAATGAAAGCACCAGGCTGTGGGTTGTCCCTTGCTAATATGTCATTTGTGAAGTGGTTGCATCAACTATTTGGCCCCCACCCTCACCCAACCAGAGCTTCTTGTCTCTCTCTGGGGTGCTGGGGTCTCTGATGTCCACTCTGAGGGCCCAACAACACACCCTGTATCCCTAACAGCTCTGCCAGGTAGACCCAACCCAGGCTCCCACCACGATCTCTTTCGGCTTCAAGAGACCCAGAATTTAGCATCTGAGACCTGAGTTCAAGGCCCTGCTCTAGCTGACTCAGCATCCAACCCCCACTGACCTTTTCTCTACGTCTGGAGCCCAGAAAGTTACAGCCTGTGCCTGCACTTGTAGGAAAGGAGGTGGCTAGGCCCAGGCAGCGGACAAACACGCGCCCCCCTCTCCCCCATTCCCTGACCCATGCTCCTCTCTTCCAGCTCAGTACCTCCTGGGATTCTTGACCTGCAATGGTTTATATGTTGAAATCCCAATAAGGGCTCAGAAGAGCCTACGTCTATCGAGGCAGCGACTGATGAACCCATCATCTGTGGGGCAAGCAGCTGACTTTCTGGGCTGTCCCTTCCAAGAGCCAGGAGCCCTTGCAACATGTGTTTCAGGTAAACAGGACAGTCACAAGGCCAGAGCTACAGGATGCCCTGCAGAGGGGATCTTCATGCCTGCCATGTCAATGGAGGAGGCCCACAGGGCCACAGGACCCTTCCCCAGCCTAGAGCTGCTGCTCACGATGATAGCAGCAGTTGCCATTGTCATCCCTTCTACTGCTTCTCCCACCCCCTGGACCTCTGTGTGAGGACATTCTCTCGGGGAACTCATACTGCAGTCCTAGCTTCACTATGGGAAACATGAAATTGAGTGGAGACTCAAACCCAGGCCCCATCTCTTCAAATACTCTATTGTGTATATTGGGGTTTCTCAGGCAAACAATTCTAACTCACCAAGATCTGCTCCACCAGGATTTCTGAGGAGCTGGTGAAGGTCAGCCCCCTCAAAAATCAGTGTTCTCTGTGACCCATGCCACTATCTCAGCTGGGGTGCAGGAAGTCCGCAGGGCTTACTCCAAGTGAGTGGAGGCTATGGAGAGAGCACTTGGTGCCCCCCATGAACTTACTGCTCCAGTACCCTCCCTGAGCCCCTAGAGTGGAGCGGCCACAGGCAGGGACAGATCCTCTCATACCCTCCCTGAGCCCCTAGAGTGGAGCGGCCACAGGCGCGGACAGATCCTCCTAGGCCTGTCCATTCACAGGGAACATGGTGGCTACAGCCTCTCTCTAGCGTTACAGCAATGGCTTGATTGGCAGAGTTCCCCACGGAGGCAGGTAGCCTGTTAGCCTCAGCCTTGGGAATTCCCAAGTGCCTTCCTTGATGCAGAAAATTTACAGTGAGCTCTCTTGACCTGAGTTCAGATGCCCCAGACTCATGTAAAAAAAGACAGGTGTGTGTGTGTGTGTGTGTGTGTGTGTGTGTGTGTGTGTGTGTGTACCTGCACATGCACACTTGGGGGGTGTGGTGTGAGCAGAAACAAGTGAGTTCTTGAGGCTCATTGAGCATCCAGTCTAGCTGAGCTGATGATCTTCAAGTTAAGGGAGAGATCCTGTCTCAAAAATAAAAGTGGACAGCTACTGAGGAAAGACACCCAGTGGCAACCTTGGGTGTCCACACATGTGCAGTCTCACACACACACACACACGCACGCATGATGGGTGGGCAGGGGCAAGGTAAGTCACCTGGGCACAGGAAAAGGGCAGCTCTCAGGACAGCTGGTTCCTGTACTGAGGCCACCCAAGCCCACAGAGTGGGACTGGCTCTCATTAGCTTCTGAGCCTTGAAGAAACCAAGGCTTGAGGCTAGCCAGCGGCCTTGTGGTTTTGGAAAGAAGAGGCCCAGCTTCCCAGTTCCAAGGATTTCAGCATTCACAAATCTGTAGGGGCACACACACACACACACACACACACACACACACACACACACCCTGTGGTCAGGATTTCAGGCCTATGACAACAGGATCCTAAGCTCAGGGGCTTCTCAGATCATCAAAGATAGGAAAGTAGGAAGTTCCAGTCTCAAGTGGCCTCCCCCTGGATACTGGCAGCTCCTCCCTTTTCTGATCCTTCCCCATAGGCTGTTTGACACGGGGATGAAGGAAGTGACTGGCTATGACATAGCCCTGGAAGGGTCCCTCTTTTCCCACCTGCCACAGAGGAGATTCTTGGTGTGGGAACTTCCTGAGCCCCGAGGAGGTGAAGCACTCTCTGCCCCGTCGCAGTTCCCACACACCCAATGAAGACCTGGATGCGTGACCAAGGGGCATATCTTGCCAAAGCTAAGGTTCTTGCTGGGTGACCAGTCAGGCACAAGTCAGGTCTGGTCTCTTCAGAAATGAAGGTGTCTCCCTCCGTGACTAACCTGGGGCTGGCTCCATAGCAATGGTTGTAATGCAGGCTTGGTACATGCTGGGGCTGGAGTCCTCATGCCCCGAACCAAGAAGGAAGAACAGCAGGGGCTTCTGATCTTGGAAACAGCCTTGGTCACCTGGCCCTGCCTTTGGAGGAGGTGAGCTGGATTGGTCTAGGGACAGTCCATCCCATCCTGGCTTGTCTTTCCCCTCTTGTACTTTGAAACATAAATCGCTAGTAGCTACAACCTGCTTTGTAATCTCCTGGAAGGTTGGGGCTATGTCATAACACTGTATACCCAGGTCAGCTCAAGTACACGGCCAGGTACAAATAAGTGCACACACTGAGTGTGCAAATGAATCGTTTTTTATCTCGAGATCCTCTCTTGTTATGTATCCAGTGGACTCCTCTTTTCTTAGGTCTTAGATCTAAGGTCCATGCAGTCAGGGGTGAGCATCATGGCCTTCCAGGATGCAAACCACCAAATAACCACTGAAATGAAATCAGAAGCTCACCATTCTCACTGGACCTCAAGGAAAATGAGGCCTGAGGCCACCCAGCAGGGAGCTTGCCTAACTGGAGACAGACTTCCTCCGAGGGGTCCAGAAAGGCCGCAGGGATCAGTGACTCTCCCTGGTGTGTGGTCATTACAGATGACCGCTGCCCCGGGCCCTCTGCCACTGTTACTCAGTCAGCTCTGATACCTTGCCCTCCTCCTGGTCGAAGAACTGAGACCTCAGAATCCTACTCTGGGCAGCTCCAGGCTGCTGCTGAAGATAGGGTCTGGGGACCCCTGAGTGCCACAGAGATGGACCCTGGGTAGTCGTCTACTATTTAGGTGAATGGGGCACGCTGGGCCAGAATCCACACCATCTCCCTCAAAAATGGCTGACTCAGCTCTGGGTTGACATCGGGACTGGCCAAGGGTCATTGCCGGGTGAGGAGCAGAGAGTGTGCAGAGAAATATCCCAGACTCTAGGCTGAGAGGGAGGCGGAGTTCCTGGTTTTAAGAGTTCAGCCTCTGGCCCACACTCTTAGGGCTTCTACTCAGGCTGACTTTCATCTGCTGAGCCTGGTACATTACTTCAGGCCTCTGTGCTTGGCCCTGTCCTCTGTGAAATAGGATAATAGCCCTACCCAGGAGAGCTGTTTCGAGAATTAGATGAGCCATGCTACGTAAAACAGTCAGAATAGTGCCTGGCACACAGTAAACCCTCAGAAGTAGGCGTTATTGCTGTGGGCTGACTAGCGGATGGAAAGCTGAAGCTTGCCCTAAAAGGCTTTAATTGACTGTTGACATTTTGTTTCCTCCACTGGTCTCTGCGACTCCAGGCCTTTATCTCTTATGCCTGGCACATCTCAGGGATGCGAATGCCTGCGTTGAAAGGATGAACAAATGAATGAGTGAGGTAGGGAAGAGAGCGTGCATTAGGAGAGGCTTCTAGAAGGAAGCAGCACTTAGGGAAGAGCCCCACAGAGGAGGGGAGAATGGCTGAGGTGAAGGCTGGGAGGCCTCTCCCAGGCGAGAGACCCCTGAGGAGGAAGCTGTGCCAGGCCTGAGGTGGGCTCAGGGTGGGAGAAGATGGGAGGAGGGAGACCGAGTTGGTGGGCCCTCAACACAACCTGAATGGCCAAGTCCACTGCCTGTCACAAGAGCCACATCACAGGAGGGCTATCCAGTGGGGTGCAGACTTATAGGAAAGGCAGGGACGGGGTGGGGGGGGGCAAGGCCCTGTGGCTTGTGGGCCGTTTATGGAGCCCTGTTAAATCGTTACTGGGAAGAAAGCCAGCCTCTGCATCCAGGCCCCTCAGCCACCGGGGAGACAAGTACTGGAGATAAGAGGGTTTTAAACAAACAAACTGTCCTCCAGGAGCTTAAAAGAGAAAAGACTGTGAGCTTTCTTTCCCTCCCTTTTCTCCTTCTCTTCTTCCCAGCTCCCTCCACCACTGCCTTTTCCTTTTCATGTAGCCCTCAGTCCCTCCTTCCCTTCTGTTCCTCCTCCCCTTTCCTTCCTTTAAAACTTTTTACCTTTCTGAACAACCTGTCCTTCAGATTAAATGTGCGCGTGTGCCCGCACAAAGACAGGAAAGTCCCCCCTCCATCGAGGAACTGTTCTGGTCTGGTAACTGAGACTCTATGGAAGGTTTTAGTGACTTAAGATCCCCAAGGCCATTCTGCCTGCTCCTCCTCAGAGTCCAGCAGACACATCCTCAGGAGACCCAGTCTAAGTGGGACATGGCAGGTCCTCAGGGAATCCAAGGATCAGGACAATATGACTTGTCTGCAGGAGCCCCAGGCTTTGGGAGACACAGCACTTCCTCGAGGAGTCCCAGTCTGAGCAGATGGTAACATCGGTTTGCTCTTGGAGCTCATGCAGAGGTGTGGAGAGTGGATCCTGGAATCTGTATCCACAGGAATGGGGGTATGTGAGAAGCTGTAACAGACAGAGGGAAAAGCTGGCCTCCCAGAGCCCTCACCGTTTCCAGATGCTCATCCTCCTCCACCCCCAGGCTGTCTGACTAACAGGGATGACCACTGGGGTCCGTTTTTCCCATGAAGTATAAGTGAGTCTGAGCCGGAGAAGCAGGAAGTTGGGAGAGGCCTGTTGAAAGGCTCTCTGGAATCTGGCGAGTGAGTGACCATGGGAGATAAGCCATTTTCCTTGCATGAGGGACACTCAACCCACCTCATTTAGCAAAGATCTGCGGATGATAAACTGAGATGTCTCCCACAGCCAGGGCCTGTGTGTGGAACGCAAATGGGAAGTGGTCAGGATGCAAGACTTTTCAGCCAGGAGTCAGGCTGGCCAGGTGAGAGGCTGGAGACACCCCCAGCGCAATCATCCCCATCCTGGTGAAAATTACTGTTTGCTGAGAAGGAAACTACCTCTCAGGCCCTGTTAAGAGGAAGATGGTAGCCGCGGGATGAGCAGGGTGCTTGCAGCAGCTTCTTGGCTGCTTCCCCAGCCCCGCACTGATCACAGAACTGACCAGCAGCAAATAACCATAAACTGCTGTGGAAGCTGCCATAGCCTACGGGAAAGGAAGATTCCCCCAGAGGACGACACCAGCACGCCATGGCAGAGCTGGTTCTTGTGTTTCTATGACTAAAAGATCATCTCTGGGAACCAGATGGCGAGCTTCGGCTGTCAATAGGCATTTGCAAACATTGCCTCTGAGAAGACCTTGGTAGCAGAGAAGGAGAAATTGAGGTACTGAGAGCCAATGGAGGAGGGAGAATTTGCCTAAGGCCACACGGCACTGAGCGTGCCTAGCCCCCTGAAAGCACTGTACAGGGCCAGCATCTGTTCCAGCTTGTATTTGTAAGCATGAGCGAGGGCTCCTATGGCATGCACTCTGCAGGCCCAGTGGCTGGAGTCAGGCCCTGGAAGGAGTCCCAAGCCCAGCCTCGTCCAGGCCCCCAACTCTCCGGTCAGCAAAAGCAACCCACATGGGATGGCCCCCAGACTTGCAGGCGACGTTCTCTCATCGCTCCCTCAGTGCTCTCCTGCTGACAGTCCCCAGGCGGCTCTCGTTCTGGCCAGTGAAAGCGGCCAGAAGGATGAGTCTTCAGGGACGTTGAGCTCCCACACGCCTATTTAACCAGAGCCCAGAGAGGTGCGCAGAACTCTCAGGAAAACAATGGTCAGCCATCACCAGGCAATGCCACAGAGGCACAATGGGAGGGCCTACAGTTGGACGTGGTCCCGTGGGGACTGCCTTTCCAGAAGAAGCAGCAAAATCCATGGGGAAGAAGGGAGATGACATAAATCAAAATGCCTGAATGAATATGGATCAGAACATACTTTATGCAAATATATGTAATTAGACATGTAAATCTACCCCAGGGTGGGGCAGATGGTTCCAGAAAGTCTTCACAAGGAAGCCCTCTGCTCTAATGAGTCACTTCCAAAGGTCCCCACATATGTCCTTGGAGAGAGTATAGGTCTTCTTGCGGTTTCACAGACTGGGCCCTCCTACTCTGTCTCCCTCCGCTCTTCGCCTCCTGTGCTCTGACCCTGGGTAGAACAGGAACACAGAATAACCCAGGTGCCAGCCTCTCACCACGGGTCCCATCTACCTGCTCCAGGCTACAGTCTTCACTGCCCCCTACCTGCTAGCCACTCCCGAGCCTCACACATCTTCAGTCTCTACCCCAGCTCTGCGTGTCCCCCAAAAGGGCTCAAGAGGGGTCTGCCCATCACAAAGCCAGCCTTCCCCATAGTCCCCCGGCTGTTCCCAGCACCGCCTAGGCCGCGCACGCTCATTAACAGGCGGCTGATGACATAAATGAATGACTAAGCACACACTCAAAGGCGCAGCTGTGTTCCTCTGGGGACCGAGCGTACTCTCCCTCCTCTTTCTGTTCACCATTCTCACAGCTGTCTGGGGCTGGAAGCAAGAGTTCCCACTCCTGTCCTCAGCTAGCCTGAGCCGGCTACAGGCAGAGTGTGGCTTGGTCATCCCTGTGGTCCTGGCACCTACAGTGGAAAACTCCGGCATGTAGACTGACTGGGTGAAAGCACACAGCCAGGTGTCTACCCTCTTCCGCCCCTTCCAGGGACCATGGGGACCTGGACAATGGTGGGCCCAGGGCCTGGCACACAGCAGGCCCTTCAGGGAGAGTAGGGTGCTGATTGGACTCCAGAGGCCTTGGCTGCCGCACAAACAGCGGAAGGAATGAGGGAGGACAGATGAATAGCTGAGTGGGGGGCAAAGCCTGTGGGAACCCATTGTCTGCCATGGGGTACTCCCATCCCCAGCCCAGGTACCCCAGCTTGCTCACATCTTTGTTCAGATCTGAGTTCCTTGCCAGATGCCTGGCCTCAGCCCCTTCCCAGGCTCCCTTGCTTCTTCCAGAAGGCCTTGGTCCTGTGAGTTCTGGGTGGGGTTTTCCTTGCATTTCTTTGAAGATGGAAGGCCAAGAACAAGTTGGGCGGCCACTTGATCCTGAGCCACCTACAGCCTCAGTGTTTAACTGTAAAATGGGAGACAAAATGAGACTCTGTGAGGTTCTCTATTGGTCAGTCCCCTACACACAGGGTATCTGTTCCCTCTTTTCTTGCTACCGTCCCTATGGTCTCACAGGCTGTCACCAGCAGTTTTTAGGAGCATTGCCCTGGTTTTTTAGCAGAAGGAACAGAGATCACATTCACTAAACAGGAGGAGTCCGAGAGGTGGTTTTGCAGGAGGCCTTAGCTTAAGAGGGGAAAAAAATAATCAGGACCATGGAGCCAGAAAAGGAGGTGGCTTGGGAGAGAATTGAAAGGGAAGATATGCAATGGAACATAAAACAAGAGGGCTCAAAGCTAGGCAAGAGAAAGGACTTCCCAGTACCAGACAGACTGAGAGGAAACCAGCGCTCTGGTGATTGAAGAAGCCCAGGAGACTTTGGTTAGGGGAGGTTGAAGCACAATTAATAAGGCTCAGAGAGAGAAACTGGGGTTCAACCTGAAGGTCAGAAAAACAAAGTAGCCAGCCACCGGCTCTTACCTCTACCTCAGTCTGAAAATGGCGATCCTGCCTCCAGGAATCTCAGAATGAGACTGTGCCTGAGAGCTGTTTCCTCCCATTTTATAGTCCTCTCTAGTTCTGAAATTAAAGGCATGCACCACTACCACCTGGTTGCTATGGCAGCTACTGGGATGAAATGTGTGTGTCGTTGCTGCCTGCTTTGTAAGGCTGGCCAGTGTGGCTCTTTTACTTTTCTGATCCTCAGGCAAACTTTATTTATTAAAATACAAATGAAATGCCACTATAGGAAGTCATTTGGGCTCATCTTCTGCTTGTAGGTTTCCAAAGTGTTCACCTGGTTGTGTGGTCACAGCATTTAGTTTATAACCCAGATGATAAGCCTTGTCAAGTCCCTCTGTAGAGAGGAAACAGCTCGAAGTGATCATGGGAATGGCCAAAGTTTGCCCAGCAGAGGAGTTGGGGGTGGGGAGGGCCTGGAGCCAGCCTTGAAGGACTTGCCCTCACTCTGCTGAGGTTTGGCTAGTTGGCATATTTTATTTATTTATGTGTTCACTTATTTCTTTGGTGTTACTGGGGATGGAGCCCAAGCCTCGTGCATGCTGGGCGAACAGTCCATACCTCCCCACACAGTGCCTGCAGAGTTTTACAGGCGCATGCTAATTTCTTTGCTCTGTTAGGGAAGATACAGGAGGTGAATGGGGGATGCTGTGGAACTTTGTGTGGCCCACATCTGTCCCTACAGAAGTGTGGAGGTCCGAGGAGCAGATTCTCTCCCAGGCAGAAGTGAGCTATGGACAGGCAGAAGGGGGCTGGGCCCGGATTGCTCCTGGGCTTGCTTCCATCAGAGGCAGAGTCCTCTCTAACTCCGTCTGGATGACCACTCTTTCTCAATATGGCCAGATTCCCCCCAGTTTCCCCAGACCAGGCCTATCTCTGCTTTACTCCAAGCCCGCAAACAGCATGTTGTTGACAATCCTCGGGGGCCAAACACTTGATAAGCTGGTCCCCACCACAGCAGACAGCCCCGCAGCAGGCAGTGCTCTGCCCTGTGATGGCGGATGCTTTGGATACATCATCCTGTCAAACAAGTTTATTATTCTTTCACTCAAGATAAACTACAGCTGCCAACAAGGGGCTGTATAAATTCCAGGCTTAGAAGTGGAGCGGGCCCCCTCCCTGTTGAACACTCACACACACACACACCCAAAAATCCCGCTGAGAAAAGCCTCCTTGTGGGTCTCTGGGGGGCTCAGTAGCTCTATCTCATGGGGTGGTCCCAGGAGCAGCTGCAGACCCCACGGAACACAGGGCTTGGGCCGACCCTTCGAGCCGCTTGCTTTCCTGGCCAGGCCTGAGCTGTCTTCCTCTGGGTCCAGGGAAGTTCTCTCCACAGGAGCCAGCTGTCTTCCCCAGGGTCAAGCCTGGCCTCTTGACTTTTGGACTTCTGTCTGCTCAGGCTGCAACCCTCGTGGGTGGCCAGAACAACCACAGGTCACGCCAGGCTTGTGGGGACAAGGCCAGCTTTCAGACTCAAGTGTGGATAGCCAGTCCTCAGGGAATCTGACCCCATGGAGCCTTCAAAAGCAGGCTGAAGAGATAGCTTAGTAGGTGTAGTGCCTGCTGAGCAAGTGCAAAGACCTGAGTTTGAACCCCAGAACCCACCTGAAAAAGGCAGTCACGGTGGCATGTGCTTGTAGTCTGAGCACTGAAATGGGAGGGACAGAGAGATGGCTGGAGTCTCTAGCCGGCTAACCTGGCTCAATTTGTGTGCTCTAGGCAGAAAGTGAAAGACCACATCTTGAAACACAAGGTGGATGGAATGACACCCAAGGTTGTCATCTGCCCTCCAAATAAATAAAGACACATATGTGCTCAGAGAGCACAATGCACCCCCCCCCCCACGTGCATACACTCAACAATCACATTCTGTCCTGGGCTGGGCTGGGGGACCTCCATGAATCTCACACCCACTCTCAGAGTAGAATCCTTGTGCCCAGAATTCAAACCTGGTTCTTTGTCCTGGGAATCCCATGGGCTTTGCTTCAGTGTTGCCTTTGACACAACAGGGCTTAGAATTAGCAAAGGACAAACCTCTGAGTGACAGCAAAATGTATTGGAGATGGCTTGCATGTGGGTGACAGACCTGGACTCTTTCTTCCAATCTATAATATTGGTTGGATGAAAATAAGGCATTAAAAGGTATGCCAAATACACAGCAGCCACCCAATACATGTATTTGCTGTTGTTACTCCTATTTCCGTGGATACACGTAAG
Source organism: Arvicola amphibius (assembly GCF_903992535.2). Classification (NCBI taxonomy): domain Eukaryota; kingdom Metazoa; phylum Chordata; class Mammalia; order Rodentia; family Cricetidae; genus Arvicola; species Arvicola amphibius. The sequence goes on along the minus strand of NC_052055.2, from coordinate 71,853,877 downwards.
GACCAAACACGAGAGGCAGCTGAGATGGGTCAGCAGGTAAAGGCGCTTGCAGTCAAGCTCCTTGCTCTCTGGGCCGAGGGCACATCTTACAGACTGTGGGCCCACCTGTCTCTGAACCTGGTTTCCAGCCCTGCCCAACAGAAATGCCCACACCTGGTGTGCAATCTGCTTGCTGAGAAGGGAACCCAGGGGCCAGATCTGCTGTTATTGTGGTTCTCCACTCGCAAGCAGACAGACCCAAGGCCAGATGCCTGAGTGGCGTCACAACTTAGGGATCTCATGTCATCCTGACCCAGCAGAAGAGTGGTCACCTGCTCCATGATGTGGGCCCAAGGACAACCACCTCATTAATGAAGGCAGAGGCAGGGAGGAACGTATTGAGAACTCCCTGCAGGTACGGTGACACCTCCAGATGTCCCCCCACTGTCTCTGCTTCCTCACCCCACTTTTGCCAACCAAGATTGATGGAGCTTGCTACCCACAGAGAGCTCGCTGGTTACCCTGGTCCAGCAACGTGGGCAGTCCTCTGCCTCACTGGATCCTAGGGTTCTGCCCACTCGGAGGTCAACCCACACCAGAAGTCCGCTTTGACAACATCCCTACCTCGTCCCAGGCAAAGGCCTCGGAGGATCCTGGAGTACCTTGTAAGTGTCCAGAGCGGAGGAGACTATTACCTGTGTCCCAGCCCCACCCCTTCCCTCAACGGGAACTCAGATTACACAAATAAATGAATAGGTCAATGAATAAGCTATCTACATTTTATCCCCACCCCCCCACCCCCCAGCCTCTGGCCTCAGGCCACAGGGAGAAAAGGCAGGGAAGCACCAAGAAAGATTCTTGTGGGCACTGGCTGCCCGTCAACAACTGGCTCCTTCCCCAGGGAGTTCATCAGGGGGCAGAGGGGCTCTCAGAGACGTCATACCGGCAGAATGGGCAGACAGAACTGTCTTCAAGTTTGTGGCGGAGTAGGGCATAGACTAGAGGAGGCCTCTAAGAGGAGGCGATGGACAGGTAGAACAGCTTGTGCATGGGCATGGAAGCGCGACGTTACCTGGGATGTTCTGGGACTGGACCGACTGCTTCAGGGGACCTGGAGTGACACAAAGGGGAAGTGGTTGGAAAGGAAGGCCGTCATAGGCTCAGACAGCTTGGAAAACCTGCTAAGCCGAGGAGGCACTTTGGAGGTGGTGTTCCTACCACCTTTAAGCAGGGACATAGTGTGGTCAGACTCAATATTTAGCAGGGTGTCTAATAAAGAGACAGGAGCAGGGTGTGGTGCCCCTGCCTTTAACCTCAGCACTCGGGAGGCAGAGGCAGGTGAATCTCTGTGAGTTCAAGGTCAGTCTGCTCTATAAGAGCTAGTTCCAGGACAGCAAGGGCTGTTACACAGAGAAACCCTGTCTCGGAAACAAAAACCAAACCAAATAAATAAAGGCAGGCAGGCAGGCAGGCAGGCGGAAGAGAGAGAGAGAGAGAGAGACAGACAGACAGAGAGAGGGAGAGAGAGAGAGAGAGAGAGAGAGAGAGAGAGAGAGAGAGAGAGAGAGAGGAGGCCTCTGCAGTAATGGAGGAGACAGACTGGGCTGAGGTCCAAGAGAGGGCAGTGCCAGCAGAGACTGTGACCCTTACCAGTGTCCCATTTTCTTAGTTTGCTGAGGAGACTAGGATTCATAGGGATTAGAGACCTGGGAGTGACAGGGTGGTTGGTGGCTCACGGACAGCTGCATGCTCTCTCCTACACCCTGTATGCAGAACACTCGTACCGCCAAGCTGTGTTCAAAGAAAGTTTGCTACTGGGCAATTGCCTCAGCTCTGTGGTTTTCCGTTCAAGAGGGAGCCGAGTTCATTGAACTTTAGGGCAGCTGTTTCCTTGTCTTCCCTCCGTAGCAATAATACAGTTAATGGGATTATTTCCTGCACACAGGACCTGGGCTGCTAAGAAAACACCGTGGAGTAAGGGCCCTTTGCAGAGGCCAGGTTGAAAGGCAAGCTCACACCAGGAGGAAGAAGAGGGTGTGTCTCCACATGGGCTAAGGTGGAGTGATGCCATCCACACCTCAGTTTGCCTTTCCTCTGCCTTCACCTCTGCCTCACTAGGCTCTGATTCACAGAATTTGCAGGGCTACCAGCTCAGTTCCCTGGCCGCCCAGGTGCCAGGTTAGCTGACTGCCTAGGCCCCGTGAGGAGGTCCAAGATTGCAAGGGGACAGAGATCTAATAAAGGGGATGGGTGAGTGGGTAGCCTGTCTAAGGTCACACAGACAGTTGTGATCAGGCCCGCTGGTGAAGCTGGGGCCTAGGACTGGGAAATTGCTCACCATGGCCATTTAGGCAGCTAGTAGCCTGAAGTGGGGACACTGAGGTTTGAAGAAGTGAAATGCACGAACAGTCCAGAGGTGGTAAAACTCAGGATGGGTCCCAGGAGAGGGCTTGCTTGTCACCGGGCCTGAGCTCCCCCCTCCCACCTCTTCTAAGCTACGTGGGTCATCCCTTGTTTGCCCAGTCTCAATAACCCCCAACTGGTGGCTCCTGCCCCTCTGCCTTAGATCTTATCAGAGTCCAGCTCCCTGAGAATGCTCCTCACCTGGTCCATCCCCAAGACCCACCGTGTGCACAGGTGCATGGGTGGGTGGAGCCAGAGGACATTCCAGGAGCCCGGAGACAATGGCAGGGTTAAGAGGGCCATCCTCTTTCACACCTCCTGATTCCTCCAGTTAGTAAATCATTCTCCGAGGCTGCACAAAGCAGCCATTGAGCGGACCTAGCTCACCCCCCCCCCCACCTTGTGCCACCAGTAGGTAGAGGCTACTCAGGTCGCCCAGTGTCTGGGTGGCAGGTCCTGAGTTCTCTGCCCGCCCCTCTGGCATGGGGATCAGGTTACCCCATCTAATCCCTGCCCCTCCATCTACCTTCTTTGTGTGCATTGTAATTTATAATGGAGGCATGATGCAACCTGCTAATTACATTGCCGGATTTCCAACACATCCCCGCGTCTCTGACTCAGGCAGCGGCAGGAGGAGCAGCCGGCTCTGCTTTGTGGCTTATCAGGACCGGGTTATTCAGCTCCCACCCGACCCGCCTCCCCGGCCTCGGTCTTTGTTAGCCCGGAGCTTGCATCACCACCCGCTTTCCATTTCTCTGGAATTTTTTTGAAAGGCTCTTTTTTTATGAGCCGCCCCATCTTGTTAGCTAATGAATGACTGTGGCCAGCGATGAAGATTGCTTTGTGCCTCTATTAAACGTTACATGATCGCAATTATAAGTTAACAAGGGACAGCTAATAAAAAAAAAAGATAATCTATTTTGCGGCCTGGGGCAGACATGAGACTCACTGCCTGGTTCTCTGGCTGAATAATTCAGAGCCTTGAGGACCACAGACTGGACAGGCCATCAAAGCCAGGGAAGGAGGGAAGGATGGCCATTCCAGGCCTGTAAGGGGTATGGCAGGCAGGAGAGCAGCAATGTTACCTCCAAACCTCTGAGGCAAACCCCACCGGAGCACCCAGGCCCCAACAGACAGGTGTCTGGTCTACCTTAGTGGCTTCCCAGCGCCCTTCAGTGTCCATCGCTGCCCTATGTCCCTTCTCCACAGTGAGAGATGGCGGAAGGGGGCATCATTTCACTGCTGCCCTTAGGTGGAGCCCCAGGCCTCTCTATACCACGAGGCCCATATTCAGCGTTGTGCTTTCAATGAGCTTGGTCCTGTCACATCTGCCCTCACCAAACCTCGCTCAGACAGGACTGGGAACAGCCTGGTGACCCAGCAGAACGTGAGTGCAGCAAGAATGAAGCTTCATGGGCCAGCATGGCTTCCCCCAAAGCCCTGGGGACTTGAGGTTGAGCCCCAACTCCCATGGAGGAAGGAGAGAACTGACTTCTGGAATTTGTCCCCTGACGGTCACCATTTAAAAACGAAGGTCCCAGAGTAGGCTGTTAGACTCTCCTTGGGCCTAGGTTCCCCCTTCCCACGTGCACATGGTTGTTCCACGTGCTCTGTGATTCAGTGTCCTACCCTTCCATGGGCAGCCACTCCACGGCATTAAGTGTGTGCACTCCTACAGGAGCAGCTGCTCAGCGCTGGCCCGGCTTCTCAACAATTGCTCCATCAGTGAGACACTGAAACTAGACTGGAGGTGTAGCTCCTTACCTAGCATGTTGAGGACCAGGCTCAGTCATCAGCTACACTTCTGTTAATCCCAGCACTAGGAAGCTGGAAGCAGAAGAACCATAGGTTCAAAGCCACCCTCAGCCACTTAATGACTTTAAGTCCGAGTCACATGAGACACCAAATTAAATATTCTCCAAGTACCATAGGGCATCAGGCTTATTACTAGGTGGTGTAGGAGGGTCTTCTGTCCATGTGTTGCTTTCATTGGTTGAATAAAGAAAACTGCCTTGGCCTTCTGATAGGGCAGCAGCTTAGATAAGTGGAGTAGACAGAACAGAATGCTGGAAGAAAGAAGGCAGAGACAGAGAGCCACCCACCATGAAGCTGCCAGGTTAGACATGCTGAATCTTTCCCAGTAAGCCACGAGCTCATGGTGATACACAGATTTCATAGAAATGGGTTGAATCAAGATGTGAGAGTTAGCCAACAAGAGGCTAGAACTAATGGGCCAGGCAGTGTTTAAATTAAGACAATTTCCATGGGGTTAAGCTAGCTGGGCGGTGGGAAGCTGCCCACTTCTCACTACTACAACTAGGTGCTTTTCATATTCTACTTGATATATCTATCCATCTTCTGTTGCTATAACAAAACACCCAGGGCTGGGTACAAAGGTACTTTATACAGAAAAGAAGTTGGTTTATAGAGACTCGCAGTTCTAGAGGCTCGAGACACCTGATTGGCTTTGGAAGGGGCTCATGGTAGATGATATCCCATTGGCCGGCAGCGATGTGTATAGAAGAGGTCAGGGAGAAGAGACTCAGGAAGCAGCCAAACTCTTTCCAACAGTCTCTTCTTGGTGTGAACTGACTTGCTCCTTGAATCAGCATTAATCCCTGGGACTAGTGGCAATATCCAAATTATAGCACCAGACATCTTCCCATCAGCGTTGCCAGGGAGACATTTGACTCCCCATTTTTAAGCAGAGGCAACCAGGGTTCTGAGAGCTGAAGCCTATTAGTGTTGGGGCTGGACCAGTCTACCCCTGGGCTTGCAAGCAACAGCTGAGGCAGGCTGAGAACTGTGTCCAGGCTTCTCGTGTCCTGGTGGCAGGCGACATGCGGCTGCAGGCTGGGGACAGAAGGAGCCCCGCTGGAACGCAGCGCTGAAGGGCATCTTCAAATGTTGTGGCAGGGCTGTGGGCACAGGGAAACCACAGCGACCCACATCTGGGTGGTCTGGCCCAGCCCTGAGCAAGAGGCTGAGGGTCATGCAGCAGTGTGCAGGAAGTCAGACTGGGGGGGGGGGGGTCTGTACCAGCCCTACCCCCAGAAAGCCTCAGCCAGTGGCATAACTGCCAATGTGATTTTCAGAAAGAAAAGGAAACAAAACAGACAACAAAGCAAAATTAAGAATTTTAAGCAGGCAATAGCTGGGTCTTAAACCAAAAGTTGGCCTTTCAGGCATCACGTCTAGGAAGTCAGTCCAGGCCAGTGTGTAATTTGCCTACCTCTTCCCTTGGGAGTCTATGGCAGAGGCTACCATGTAAAGATCTGGTCCCCTGTTGCCTGTGAGGTAGGGCTGGCTAGCCCAGGGGTTGGGCATCTGGAAGTCTCCTGCTGTGGTCCTTCTGCTAGCTGTGGGAGGCAGGCAGCCAGCAGCTGCTAGAAGGTCAGGCAGATGTTGGGGGTTGAGCCCACCTGGCCTCTCTGGGACACTGCTACTGATTCCACCATATGCTGAGAAAGGCCCACCAAGGCCGCCGGGAGTCCCTGGTTGAGCTGTTGCTGGAGATCCCAAGATCTCCTAGTTGTGCAGAACTGAGCAGGAAGTGTGGTCTCCAGAGGTGGGTCTGCCATCCCCAGAAGGTGGAGGCTCTTAGCAACAAGGAGGACCATGTTGGCTGGATCTTACTGTCCTGTGCATTGCATGCCGTACCCTAAGGGGTTGGGTGGATAGGATGTGTAGGGATTCACCCACAGGCTATATGCACACATGTAGATTTGTGGGGGGGGGCACCCATTTCTCACCTAGTGAACCCTAGGTCCTTGCACACACAGCATTCATGCGTGTGAACTGTGCCATAGGTGTCCGGCAAATCCTTGGTCCCCATATCTCCAACTGGTCATGCTTCCCATTCTGGGAGTCAAAGTGGCAGGGCTGAGAAACCTCAGGACTGGCGGTCCCATTTGCATTGGACTCTTCTGTTCCTCAGTCACGATGTCCTCAGCTTGTATGGTGGCCTGGCTTCGGCTTCATGTCTATACGAGAGACTCGCAGCCGCACTTCCAAAATACCTGGGAAGAGTCTAACAAAAGCACTTTGTTATTTTTATCTCTGTGCTGCATCACCAGATGCCAGGGCTAACCCTGAAAGTGGAACTAAAGGCCACCACGTTCATCTCCATAAACGTGATGGGCAAGGTTCTAACTTAGCTGCCTGTAGCACAGAGGTGAGAAGAGCTCGGGTGAGATACCATGGCCCCTACAGCTCCCCAGACTCCTTAGGGCACCGCACCCCCTAGCCTGACGAGGAATCCCCATTTGGAACACACACATGGTAGGACCTGGTGGGTGGGGCACCTACAGTTCTCCAGGACCATGGGGGTGGCCCCAGAGGCCACCCACCCACTGCAGGGACTGGCAACCCTGCAGGGCAAGGTAAATCACCCAAGATTGCTCTCTGGAATGCGGTGGCTGCGAAAGGTAGCACGCATATTACTGCTATGTAAACACAGTTAAACTATTTACAAGACAGACCTAGGCCTGGGGGCCACAGGAAACCCCGGCCATGGGGGTGTGGGAGCTACCCCTCTTCCAAGTTCTGCTGGCCACAAGGGTGAAGAAGATGTTCCTTGGCTTTTTCTGGCAGCCAGCCACACCACCCAGGACCACCTCACTGGCCTGTTTATTGGCCCTCGTACTGTCTGTTCAGAGGCTAAGCCAGAGAGCAGTGGACAGAACAGCAAAGTCCCCCACTGTTTTGTTTTTGGAGCAGTGTGCAGAGGATGCTTTGTAAGTAAGCAAGGAATTTGCCCTATATCCCAAGGAGGCCTCAGGACAGATCTCCATGTGGGATGCAAAGGAAGAAACTGAGGTAGAAGCTAAGTTGGGAGCCCAGACCCTGGCTTGGGAGTTGCATTGCTCTGGACTCCAAATCCAAGCATGCCAGGTCCTGCCTCCTCCCTGGGGGGTGGTCAGGACCACTCCCACAGGGTATTTATGTGAATTCCCAAAGAAGAAACGTGTGGTTTTGGGATCTGCATGGGCTCCCTGCTGTCCTATCTCCCTGCCATGCGCTCAGCCACCTGAGAGCGTCATTCTTAATAAAACAGTGGGCATTTTGATCTGGTTTGATTCAGCCTAATTGGAGATGTCTTATTCTTATCAGGCGCCTTTCCCCACTGAGCCATCTCCTAGGCCCAGAGAAGGAGACTTTACACAAACTAACAGCTGATTTGTCCTCTCATGGCCTTAGTCACTGTGCAGACGTTTGTCTCACACACTCCCCTCCTGCCCACAAGGAGTCCTCATCTCTAATGAACTATATGCTCTCACTACTCTCTGGGGGAGGTGACAGACAACTTTCCAAACAATAATGCTGTCCTTACAAGATGATAGATAGATAGATCTTCAGAGCCAAGCCAAACCCTCCAAAGGCCCTGTAAGTCCCCTCCTGTATCTCCCCAGGGTGGTCACCTTCCAGAAGGGAGCAGCCAGTTTAGGTCTCAGACTCACTGTCTAGATCCCTGTCTGCTCCGAAGATACACACCCCTAAGGTCCGAATGGGCCCCATTCCAGGGTGGTGGGTTGGTTCTTCCACAGTGGCTGCTGCACTGTGCTCACGGGGCTCGAAACTGACACCTTGACCTCATTAGCACAATGTTCTAGTCAGCGGTCTCAGGGAAATGTGATGATGTTAATTATGTGCTGATTTATTTAATTCCTGGTCTTGTAAAATGAGTGTTGCTGCTTGCCTTCCTTCCCTTCCCCCGGGGCTTCTAAATTCCTGGGGGCATGGCAGGGGGTGGGGCTGAAGCAGAGGAAAGTGGACTGGACTCAGTCACGCAAACCTTGAGTCACTTGCTAGCTCCAGTGACCCTGAGTAACCTCCTTGAGCCCGGGATTGGGTAAGGATTATGAGTTTGGCACGGGGCCTGCCCTGGAGGAAGCTCTCAGCAAATCGTAGCTTCTGTTATCGTTGTCGTTAATTATTATTTTAGTCTATCGACTGGAGGATCGTCTCCTTTGCTCCATGTCTGCACTCAGCAAGCATCAGCAGGGAGGAATCCAGTAGAGTTTCCCGCAATGCATGGAGAGGTGCAGTATCTGCACCGTTCAGTATGGAGGCCGTTTGTCCCTGTGCCTTGAGCGGCAGAGGCACTGAATGGCAACCGTGTGCCAACAAGATGGACACAAAGGAGTCACCTGCACCCAGAAGTAGACAGAGAGCACAGATGCAGAAGCCAGGGCACAGGGCCCTGGCTAGAGTACAGTAGCACCCAACTTAAGCAACCGTGGTGACGCAGGAACTCTCTTGAACTGATGTTCAGGCCACATTCTTTGGGCATCTGTCTCCCAGGGATGCAGCTTCTTTTATTTTTATTTTTTTCTATAATTTTATTGGAGATCAAACCCAAAGCCTCACACATGTTAGTCATGTGTTCTTCCTATGGACTAGACTTCCAGTGCTTCTTCACTTTATTATTGTTGGTATTGTGTGTGTGTGTGTGTGTGTGTGTGTGTGAGAGAGAGAGAGAGAGAGAGAGAGAGAGAGAGAGAGAGAGAGAGAGAGAGAGAGAGATGTGTGTGCATGCACACGCGCTAGGGGGAGTGCACATGCCAAGGATCATGTGTGGCGGCCGGAGGACAACCTTGTGGAAATGGTTCTTCCCACCTTTACATGGGTTACAGGAATCCAACTGAGGTTGCCAGGCTTGCATGGTCAGCACCTTTACCCTCTTAGCCATCTTATTGGCGCTCCCTTTTTTAACATTAAAATATTTTTGGAGATTCACTTTATTTATTTATAGGTGCCTATATGAGACAGTGTCTGAATAAATTGCCCAGGTTGACTTTGCACTTGCATTGTGGTTAATGGTGGTTGTCAGCTTGACAGGGTTTAGAGCTACCACAGAAACAAATCTCTGGGCTTGTCTGCGAGGGAGTTCCTAGACCGAGTTAATGAGGTGGGAGAGCCACCCTAAATGCGGGTAGGACCATCTCGTGGGCTCAGGTCCAGGCCTGAATAAAAGAAGAAAAATGGGCTGAACGTGAGCATTTGTCTCCCTCTGCTTCCTGACTGTGCACACTGTCTCACACTCCTGATGTGGGAAGCCCCTCGGTATAACGCGAGTGTGTTTTATTACCATTGGTTAATAAAGAAGCTGCTTTGGCCTATGGCAGGGCAGAATACAGCTAGGCAGAAAATACAAACGGGGTGGAGGGGCGAAGAGCGAGAAGGCAGAGTGTGTATGGGGGGAGGAGGACCACATGCCAGCAGCTGCCGGAGGAAGAAGATGCCAGAGCCAGTAAGACACAGGGCTTATTAGAAGTGGGTCAATTTATATGTTGGAGCTAGCCAGTAAGAATCCTGAGCCATCGGCTAAATAGTTTGAAATTAATATTAAACCTCAGAGTGGTTATTGGTTATTGGGGAACCGGCAGGTGGGAGAGAAACCCCCAGTTACAAACTCCTGCTGCTGTGATGACCCCTGACAAACGGACTACACCCTTGAGCTGTGAGCTCAAAGAAAACCTCTCTTCCTTGAGTGTCCTTTGTCCCAGCAGTGAGAAAAGTTACTGAAATCCATGAAATCCTTCTGCCTCAGTTTCTTGAATACTTGGGATTATGTCTGTGTCTCTGGATTTCAGGCTTATCTGCTCCATTCTGAATATTTCCCAGGCCATAACTCAAGGAGAAAGAGCCCTTTGCACTGACCAGGGGGGGACAAGGGAGAGCTGAGGACCACGGGGAAGAAGAGGAGAGGTGCCTCATCTAGTTATCCAGAATGTTCCTGGGAGAGGCATGAGGTTTGGTGAGCATCTGGTGATGGGGTGTGGTCTTCCTCCATTCTGATCACTCTAAGTAGAGCATTCTAGAAGTATGAATGTGTCCCTCTCTAAACACAAAGTTTCCGTGGATCCATCTGCCAAACTTGGGCCCATAGCTGGAGGTGGGAGGGCACTCGGGGAAAGCAATGGGCTTCTAAGAAATGCAGCATTGAGCTGGATGCAAAGCCAGGGCCCAAAGCTGGGTCTTCGGAATTCCCCCTTTCCGTCAACCAGATGAGGAACCGGTTCCTCCGTTTCAGAGAATCGGTGCAAGCCTGTATCCTCGGCTCCTTGCACAGAGAAAGCCTGAGACAGTGTGGGTGGAGCCTTCCCAACTCCGCAACTCCTTGGTGTCCCCAGAGGGACAACCTGAAATTCCCCCCAGAGTGAGAATCCAGAGTCTGAGCCTTCATCCCGCACATGACCTTGTGGGAAACAGCAGCATTAAGGAACTCCAGCGGAGTGGCCTGAGACCGTGTCTCCGTCTAGAGCAGCGTTTCTCAGCCTTCCTGACGCTACGACCCCTCAATACAGTTCCTCGTGTTGTGCTGACCCCAATTATAAAATTATTTCATTTCTACTTCATAACTGTAATCTAGCTACTGTTATGAATCATAATATAAATATCTGATACAGGAGATATCTGACATGTGACCCCAAAGGGGTCGCGGCCCACAGGTTGAGAACCACTCTTCCGTCTGCCTTAGTGTTGGAGACTCTGGCTTCTGCAACCAAGAGTGGCACACCCACCTGAGCCAAGGAGGAAGGCCACGTCTCACAGGTAACATCAGGCCATGGGGCAGGAATAGTAGACCATCTTTGCATTCCTTTCCCTGACTTAGGGTAAGAGATGGCAAGAACGGAAGGGCAGATTTCAGGAAGGACATGTGGCTGGTGAGAAACAAGGAAGTGCGTGGCAGGAGGCAGCTGTACTCAGTGCCGGGGTTGGGCTGAGGGGAGAACTCCAATAGGAGGGAGTGAGGGGTTATGTGGATTTAACCACAGGACTCACGGCGTGCTTCTCAGTTGAATTTGGGATGGAACCTGTTCTGTTGTGATGACAGGGCAGAGGTGGGGGCAGTGGAGATCCAGCCAGATGAGGTGACTGACTGCCAGCTAGAAACACAGTCACCCCGTTATCCGGCCCAGATGGAGGACTCCCACCTTCTGCCCAGAGGCAATGACTCGGACTCCTCCCCATGACCTTGAAAGGAAAGGGCTTGTAGACTGCCTCGCCCCCATCCCGAAGGATCTCAGCCTTCAAAAGTCCCGTGCTGCAGGCAGCCTACCCAATAGAGGACCACCTGGAGCAGTAGAGCTGGGGTCCCTGGTGAGTAGGCTGACCCCAGGATCCACAGCCTCTCCCCCACCATACTGGTCACTGTCTCACTGTTGTGATAAAAGATACCTGACACAAGCAACTATGGAGGGGTTTGTATCGACTCATGGGTGCGAAAAATGGTGTGTGTGCACATGCATGTGCGTGTAGGCTCACACACGCCACAGCATGTACGTGCTACAGCAGCTACATGCATGTACCTTAGCACCTACGGTGTGTTGAGGTCAGAGGGCAACCTGAGAGCCAGTTTCTCCTTCTGCCTTGGGTTGAGGCGTGGCCTCTCATGGTTTCTGCTGTACTGGAGTCTCTGGCCACTTCCCATGTCTCCCGTCTCACTCCAAGAGTGCTGAGATTACAGATGCCGGCAGCCACATCTGGCTTTTGATGCGGGTTCTAGGGGCTGAGCTCAGGTGCGTAACATCTCCCTGGCTCCTATCTGAGCATATGACCTCTATCATGGAAGACAGAGACATGAGGTGACTGACCACACTGCACCAACAGTCAGGAAGCTGTGGGAGAAGGATCCTGGCCTTGGAGGGCTTTCTTCTTTGTTCATTTTTATTCAGTGTAGGATCACAGCCCATAGGATGGTGCTGCGCACATTGAGGGTGGGTCTTTCTACCTCAAATAATTCAGCCTAGGTAATTCTAAAGGCTGACGAGTTGATGGTGAAGATGAGCAATCACACTGCCACACCTGAGGACCAATTCCAGGCCCATCTTGAGCTTCAGGAAGGGACAGGAAGGATGTTGTCGTTACTCTAGCTGGTACCTGGCATCAGCTGAGTCTTGGGTTGGGTAGCCTTTGAGAACTTCCCTCCCTTGGACCCTGATTGTGTGTGAGGAAGACTCGGGACACTGGGCTTGCACAGTCCAGTCTGTCAGACCCTCCCTCTGAGGGAGAAACAGAGACAGAGAGGGCTGGATGCCAGAGCTGGGAGAACCTAGGGCAGGGAGGACCCAGAGGGAGGAGGACTCAGAGCAGGGAGGACCCACAATGAGGAGGACCTAGAGTGGGAGGACCCAGAGCAGGGAGGACCCACAGCAGGGAGGACCCAGAGCAGGGAGGACTCAGAGCAGGGAGGACCCAGAGCTGGGAGGATTCAGGACAAAGTGACTATGTGTTTGTGTGACACAGGGGTGAGTGTATCTGCACACATATCATACACCGCTCACACACCTGCACACTCACCATACACCGCTCACACACCTGCACACTCACCATACACCGCTCACACACCTGCACACTCACCATACACCGCTCACACACCTGCACACGCACCATATGCTACTCACACACCTGCACACGCACCATAAACTGTTCACACACCTGCACACACACCATACACCGCTTACACACCTGCACACTCACCATACACCGCTCACACACCTGCACACGCACCATACACCGTTCACAAACCTGCACACGCACTATATGCTACTCACACACCTGCACACACACCATATACTGTTCACACACCTGCACATGCACAAAACACCGCTCACACACCTGCACACTCACATACACCACTCACACACCTGCACACGCACCATAGACTGCTTACACACCTGCACACGCACCATACACTGCTCACACAACTGCACACGCACTGTACACTGCTCACACACCTGCACACGCATTATACACTGCTCACACACCTGCACACACACCATACATTGCTCACAAAACCTGTACATACACCATACACCGTACACACACCTGCGCACACACCATATACTGCTCACACACCTGAGCATGCACCATACGCCGCTCACACACCTGCACACACACAGTGATGTGTTTGAAAGTCAAGTTGACAAGGCATAGACTTTTATTGGCTCATTCATTGTCTGCTTGACTAGGTGTCGAGACAACGGATGAGTCCTCAAAGGTGATCCCAGGGGGTTAACTGAGGTGGAAGACCACCTGAAGGTGGGTGGCTCCATCCTGTGGGCTGGGACCCATGGACTGAATCAAAAACAGAGAAGGCAAGCTGCATCAGCATCCTCCTCTCTCCATTTCTGTCTGCCTGGATGCCAGGAGCCCCAGTGACGCACTCCTGCAGCCTTGACTTTGGCCCCGCCCAGTCATGATGGACTCTGCACCCTCAAACCACAAACAAAACAAACCTTTCCTCCCATACATTGCTTTTCTGTCAAGCATTTGGTCACAGTGATGAGAAAAGGAATTGATCCACACGGCTCTCTCCTCTAAAGCCCCCGGCCTCCCTGCAGCCAGGCCTTTCCCAAAGCCACCCCAGCTGAGCTGCTCCCCCCTTTCCGTGCCCACATAGGACAGCACCCAGCTGCCCATGGCCAGGTACAGAGGATAAAAATACCCAGTGGAAAAACACATGGCTCCAAGTCAAACATTAACCTGTGGGGAATGGTGTGCCAGCCCCGGGTTCCCTCCCAAGCCACCCGACTACCAGCACCGCTGGCAAAAGTGTCCCCTCCCTCTGGCCATCACTGAAATCCTCAGGCACTCACTGCTTCTGCCAAGGGGTGTCAGAGAGCCCACCTGAGAACCCCCAGTCCCAAGGTGTGGGTACCCCCAACCTATAGAGTCTGGTGAAGAAAGCCTCCTCCTGCCCAAACTGGGAACATCTCCCCACTTACCCTTGCTCTGAGAGTGGAGTCTCATGTAGCTCAGGCTAGCCTTAAGCTGCCACTATAAAGCCAAGGATGACCTTGAACCTCCTGCCTCCACCTCCTGAACAGCGTGTTCCACCATGCCTGCTCTGTGCAGCGCTGGGGGTGGAACCCACAGCTTTGGGTGTGCTAGGCTAGCACTCTGCTTACTGAGCACTGTTCCCAGAGCTACCTACAATACTTCTGAGGGTCCAGATCCCTGGCTTCTTCAGGGAGGGCATCCTGGCCCACAGCTGGCCCACAGCTGGCCCACAGCTGGCCCACAGCTGGCCCACGGATTCTCTGTCCTCTTTCTCTTTGGCTGCAGAGTTGAGCTCACCTAGACTCTGGAAGGGAAGGAAGATTGGAAGGAAGGATGTGAGGGAAGAAGGAAGGGCTGCTGGAGGGAGGGACAGCAGGCCAAAGCAGGAGGGAGGACTGGCCCTCACATGCTAGAAGGCCACCTGGAAGAGCTATGGGAAGAGGGAGCCAGTGAGCTGTGCCACTTTGTGCCCATTCTCTGCATGCCTGTCTCTGGTATTTTCTAAGACTAGGGAGGCCAGAAGGTGGATTCCTCCCATGGGCCCTCAGGACCTGGCAGGCAGGGTAGGGTCCCCACAGCTACCTGACTCTGATTGGCTGGGAGGCCTGACCCCGCCTCTGCCGCTGCCTCCTCCCACACCTGTGAGGGCCAGTGCCCAACAGTTCTAGGAAATGTCTGCCCTGTACATTTGAGCTGGGGCCAAATGCCCTGTTTTATGTCAAGGAAGTTTGACTGTATACCTCACAAAGAAGATGGTCCATTGGAACACACACCTGCCCGTTCCTCCAGCTGGGGTGTGTGTGTGGGGGGGGGGTCAGGGAGACAGACACCTGCAGCCTAGGGGTTTCTCCCGGGGCCAGCGAAGACCCATCCTCTGTGATGCCCACAGCAGCAGTGCAGGGCCTGCTGGATGTATAAATATTAACTTCTAATGGGAAGTAGAGTGGGTCAGCGAGGGCCACCTGCCTCCCAGGCTGCCAAGTGTTGGGCTGACTCCTGGGTTTAGAGTCCAGCACTGGGCAGAGCAGGGAGGCCTGGGACCCACAGTTTCCGAAACACTGGGGCTATTTTGCACACAGGAATTCCTGCCCAGGACTTCCACCAGGGTTCCCTAGGGCTTTTCTCACCAGGCTGGTCGTCACTGTGCCAGGAAGGGCATCTGGAGACAGCTCCCAAAAGCCTGGCTTGGGCAGGCTACCCAGAAGCCCCTGGGGGCTCTGAAAGCCCTCCGTTGAAAGTCAGCTTCCGGTCTTTATGTAGTGCCTGTGACGCAGAAGTTATTCCACTAAAAAGTACTCTCCTTGTTGGGCCTCAGATTCCCCATCTGTAAAATGGGAGCACTCACACCTTGTTCACAGGACTGAATGAGGGAATCTTTAGATAGTCGTTGTTGGGTGCTTGTTCGTCTTGTCACTACCAGAGCAGTTGTCACTTATGCCTCTGGCCTCCTCATTTGGTCTGGATTTTGGTCCCTCGAGAGCTGGGCTGGAGGTCCAAGGCTCCAAGCATGTGTTCCTTTCCTTGGCTCCGGCACACACCCGGTCTTTCCCTCCCCGCCCCAACGGGCAGAACAGCATCACAGCTTCCCTCATTATCACGCTGACATTTGTTTTGGCTCTTGCAGCAATGACCTGTGGAAATGAACAAAGGCTGAGGGAGACCAATAATGGGATGGCCAGGAGCCCAGCTTTGGAAAGAGCCGCAGGCAGAGGTGTTGGTCCGTGCCCTGACCTCAGGCTGGAGGAACAAAGCTGCGGGGGCAGGGAGGTGGGTGTGAGGTGGAGGTCAGGACGGGGCTCCCCCAGCCCGAAGACCCAAGCTGGGGGAGGGAGGCTTGCATCTGGATGCCATCTGGATCAGAGCAAACACCCAGGGGCCACTCAAGGAAATGCTTGAGAGCAAATCAAACCCTGCCCGAAATCACCACCAAGCCCTTGAAGCGAATGTCTGAATGTCTGAGGAGAGGAATGTGTCTGAGGAGAGCTGGGGGTCGGGAGCCAGAGTTAGGAGGAGGAAAGGAAGAAGAAGCCTGGGCCCCCCTCAGCCCTGTAGACACACCCTCTAGGAGGGTGTGAAGAATATGGGGATCCCAAACACGAAGGGAGTTGGCTTTGCCTCAGAGTCCTGGGTTTCTGAACCCCTTGTCAGACCCTGGCCCCTTCAGGGGTGCTGCCCTTCAGGTCAATAGCTGTCTGCACTGACAGAGTATCTACTGTGTGATAGTCCCAGAGGAGACCTCAGAAGCGTGACCCAACCAGTGTGGGTGACCTGGAGTCTGACAGACTGGGTTCCACTCCGTGTTTGGCCCAAAGGGCCACTCCTGGTGGCCAATTTGCTTGTCCCCATTCTCATATCTATGTGAGTTGTCATCTTGCAGGTTTTGGGGTGCCATGAAGCACACAGGGCCAGGGCCAGTCTTGGGGCAAGGCAATGGATTGTGGGGGAACCCTCAAATCTTTGTACAGTCTGGGAACTGTAACAAGCAGATAATTGACCCAGCACTGTCTCAACCCAAGGTAGGTCTTTGAGGATGATGTGCCAAGCGAGGGGCCAGGATACGATCACCCCGAGTACCAGACACCCCCAGACCCGGACAGATCAACACTCCCCTGTCACCTCCCTACAGGCCAGGCAACAACCTGCAGTAAAGGCACATGCGTGCTAAGATGTAGGTGCCTTTGTGTGTGCCGCATGGGTGTGCACATACGTGTTTATGTATGTTTGTATGTGTTCATTTGTACAGTGTATGGTTGTGTCAAAGTGTTTGTGAATTTTCTTGTTTGTGCTTGCGTGACTGTACTTGCATATACTTGTGAATGTACATGCCTGTGTGACGTGCCTTTCTATGTATGGATAGGTATAGATTTATACACCTATACATGCTTTTTCATACGTGTGCATATGTGTAAGAAGGTGTTCAGGTGCCTGAGGAGGCCAGAGACACCCAGTCTCTTAGAGCTGGAACCACAGGAAGCTGTGAACGACTTGCTGTGGGGCCTGTGTGAGAGAAGCAAGCACTCTCACCAGCCCATTTGGCCTCTCCGAGCCTTCGTGGGCCCAGCTGAACCCGCACCTGGTGAGCCCTGCCCTGCCTGCCACATGAGGCGGGGGGTAGAGGAGCATGAGAGTGAGCAGGCTGCTCCGCACCGGCTGGGTGCCTCACGGGGAGCCTGGGGAGCCTCACTTGCCCCTAGAATTGCAGAGGAGTGGGGCCAGGCAGCCTTCCCTGAGCAGTTTCTTCAGAGACAAAATGGAATCCAGAACACAGTAAAAAGGTGAGGATGGATCTCCAGGAGACTGGCATTTGAAAGGGCTTCCAGGGCCCAGGAGAGGTCAGATGGGCACAGGCCATCTATCTGCCACAAACTTGTGCCTGAACTGTGAATAACTCACTTCACTTCTCCGTGCCTCAGTCCCCCCCATCTGGAAAATGGGATCATAAAAGCCTATGCCTCAGAGGACTACTGTACAGTCTGAAACATGCCGTTACAGAGAGAGCCCTTTTTGCTTCCCTGTCTGTCAGGGCATGGGATGATAACAGTCTATGCCTCGGAGGGCTAGTGTACAGTCTGAAACACACTTCCCTCGTGTCGGTGCAGGCTCAGGGTCACCTGTCACTCCCATCTAACTAGGAAGCCATGGCCAGGGATGGCAGGAATGCAGGGTGTGAGCTGCCGGCGGGAACAGCAGGGGACAGAACAGTACAAGGGTGTCCGTTTTTTGCAAGTGATCACAATCACTGATGCTCAACTGAGGCTCAACCTTCTGGGCCTAGCAACGCTCTGGATAAACAAGGATGATAAAGACTTAGAGAAACAAAACAGAATCATTTGATGCATCAGGTAGAGAATTGAACCTCAACGCCAAAATATGAATTTTAAGGCAAGGCTTCAGTATCTTTCTCAGAGACACCACACACCCTAGGAGCTCCTAGAATGAGGGGGCCCGGGGAGAGGAGTTTCTTCCTCCCCTTGCCCAGGCCAGGGATGACTTTAAGGAAGAGTTGGGCATGTCCTGATAGCCCAACTCTGGCTTGCTGGTTCCCTCCCTCCCCACGAGAACTGGCCCTGTATCTAAGAAGGTATGTGAACATCGCTAACCAAATGCACATGGAACTCAAATGCATCCCTGTTGAAACTGTCAGTGTCGTAACGCTCCTTCTCCTCAGTCTAATCTCAACAACCTTGCAACAACGATGTCCATGTTAAGTTAAATGGAGCCCATTGAAATTAAGTAACACTGGTCAGAGCCACACAACAGGGCAAGGGATGGACCTCGGGCAGTCTGACTCTTCCAGTCCTGTCCTGAGCACTGACCTCTCAGGAAGGTCACAGAAGCAGAGTGGGGAAGGAGGCAACATTCCTGACTTCAGAGGGCCTACAAGGAAGGGAGAAAAACACAGACGGGAAGAGACTTGGGAGCAACTGCATCCAGGCCAGGCTAGAGGGCCTTGACAGCCATGCCCAGGGACAGGCTGGGTTCCCTCAGAGGTGGGCAATATCAGGCAAGGCATCCCAGGCAGGGTCCTAGCAACGAAGCCCTGTTTGGGCCGCCTGTGTCTGGCCAGGAGGTTGGTAGGACAAGGCAGAGGTGGGGCCAGGGCCAAGGGGCCTTGAGATGCCGAGCCGCTGACTTCAGTTCTCAGATCAGTCTGGAAACTAAGTCTGCTCACCAGTTCTCAGCAAGAGCGCCCCTGCCTGCGGCCCTTCCAGAATCCCGCCTGTTATTCCACAGATGTGAGGGCTCCAAGGGAGGTAGAGAGAAGTCTGCGTCCAGGATATGGGAATTGGAATCCTGTCATCTCTCACTTGGGTGACCAAATACGAATGACTCCACAACCCTGCGCCTTAGTTTCCTCTTTGTAAATGAAGGATCGATATCAGGGTTGTAAGGATTACAGGAGTTCATGTCTATAAAGTGTCTGCCCTGGTCATCTTGACACTGCCTAGAGGCACTGGAAAAAGTTAAGGAATTACCGAGATCAGATCATCCTGTTGATGTTTGTGGGGGATTGTCTTGCTTCCTAAATAACGCAAGCTTGCCTAGCCCACTGCAGGCGGCACCATCCCTAGGCAGGTAGTCCTGGGCTGTATATAAGAAAGCCAGCCAAGCATGAACCTGTGAGGGTGTTCAAGCCAGCAAGCAAAATTCCACCTTTTGAGTTCCGGCTTGAGTTCAGCCCTGACTTCCCTTCATGATGTATGTAAACTGGTCATCTAAACCAAATACATTCTCTCCTTCCTTAAGGCCACAGTGTTTGTCATAGCAACAGAGAGTAAACTAGACCAGTGTCTGGTTGGATGTATGCATTCAATTCATCTAACTACGGTCTGTCTTTGTGCTGGCTGGGGACACAAAAGATGATACCACTGCATTATGTACCCCCTTGATGATCTCCAGGGGTGGTAGCAAGAGAAGTAAGGGATGTTATGGGACCCTGTGGGATTTTCGGTCTAGAGAGGGGTGTTTGAACAGATAAGTCACTTCTGAACAAGACATAATAGAGGGAATGTGCCCGGCCTTGGGGCACCTAACAATTGCTGGTTTAACTGAAAGCTAGACCTTTGATAACCCTAACAATTGCTGGTTTAACTGAAAGCTAGACCTTTGATGACAGCCCTGGACAGGGGGCCGATGTGCCATCTAGATGCCTTCAAATAAGAACTGGAGCATCAGAACGAATGTAGAAGGAGGTGCCAGGGTCTTGTCGAGGCAATCCTCTCTCCAAGGCAGGGACCCTGAGTAGGGTGGAGCCACTACCCCAGGTAAAGCCACACGGGTACGACTTTTGCTTTTTTGTCATTCTTCAGGAAGCTCTAGAAAGTTCCAGGTTTGGTTTGCTCATGACATGGCCAGACATACTTTCTAGTCTGTAAGGTAGATACCAGTGAGTTTGCTCACCTCACGGCCAGATATACTTTGGAGTCTTAGGGAGGATACCAGCGGCATGGTAAATCAGTTATTTGTCTCATTGCTGGGTCAAAATACTCTGGCAAAAACAACTTAAGGAAAGAAGGGTTTCCTTTGGCTCACTCCATCACCGCTGGGAAAGCCTGGTACCAGGAGCAGGAGGCAGCTGCTACACTGTATCCACAGCCAGGAAGCAGAGAGACAGTCATGCTAGTGCGCAGCTTGGTCTCCTTTCTATTCTGAGACCTCAGCCCACAGGTTGGTGCCACCCACACTCGGGATGGGTCCTCCCACCTCAGTTAACCTAAACTATATGACCCTTATAGCCATGCCCAGTTAAACTAGATGACCCCTTATGGCCACGCCCAGGGGCTTGTCTCCTCAGTGGTTCCAGAGCCTCGCAAGGTGACACTCAACCATCACGCGTGACTTGATGCTTTTCTGTAACTTGACTCCTTGATGGGGGCTGGAGTATTGCTGATGACAGCAAAGACAGATGCGTGTATGTCTCATGAATCTCTGTGCAGTCTAGGGTCTTCCTCAAGCCATAATGCCCTTGGCACTGGGGAGAATATTGGTCTGCCCTCCTGACCCACACGTGACGAGGTATACATACCATCAGACCCTTCTGTAATCCAAGTGCATGTGACCCTTTCGACTTCTCTCACCCCATCCTCGTGCCCTTGTTCATGCTGTGGACATTTGTTTAGCATCTGTTTGATACGAGGCACCATTTTTAACCTTGCCATGTAGTAGGAGACATGCCCACTTACAGATGCCAGGCATGGTGGCATGTAACTGTAATCTTGGCATTCGAGAAGCTGAAGTATAAGTTTGCAGTGCAAACTTGGGGACCTGAGTGCAGATCCTAGCACCCCTGTGAAAAGCTAGGGACCTAGGCATACACCTAGGACCCCAGTGCTGGAGGTGGGGTGGGGTGGGGCAGGTGGGTTCCTAGCACTCATTAGACATCTAGTCTAGCCAAACTGGAGAGTTCCCGGTTCAGTGAGAGACTCCATCTGAGAAAAAGAAGCCATGGAAAGCAGTGGTAGGAGACATGTATCTTAGGAATCCCAGCATTGTCACGAAATACCGCGACCAAAGCAACTTAGGGAGGGAAAGGTTTATTTCAGCTGACAACTCTCAGGTCATTCCACCACTGAGGGAAGTCAGGGCAGGAACTGGAGCCACAGACTGAAGCAGAAGCCATGGAGGGGGTGCTGTTTACTGGCTTGCTCCTTGTGGCTTGCTCAGCCTGCTTCCTTATAGCTCCAGGCCCACCAGCCCAGACTTGGCACTGCCCACAGTCAGCTGGCCCCATCAATCACCAGTCATGAAAATGCCCTACAAGCTTGCCCACTGGCCAGTCTGCCATTTTCTCCATTGAGGTTCTCTCTTTCAAAACAACTCTGAGTCAAGTTAACATAAAACTAGCCAGAACGGCACCCCCAACATCAGCCTCTGTCCTCACACATACACACTCACGTACAAAATGCACATACCACACACACAAACACACACATAAGGAAAAAGGAAGGAGACAAAAGAAGGAAGAGGAAGGGAACGGATTCTGAGAGGTTAATGTAAGAGCCAGAAACTGGAATGTAGAAACCAGAAGCCAAACTGCACAACTCCAGAGCCTAGGACGTCGGATAATATCCCTTATCAATCTCCCTGCTGGGATGCTAATGAGAGCAACATTACCCAGAACACCCAGGGTGCACTTGCCGCAGGCCAGGCATCACTCTCAGAGCTTCACCAGTCCCAGCTCCTTCCATTCTCATGCTGGAGCCTACTAGCTTGCCCCAGGCCACACAGCTAAGGGTAATGGAGCCAGGCCCAGAACCCAGGTGGTCTGGCTGCAAACTTCCTCAAGCTGGCCAGCTCACTGCCAGCTCCCAGGGAAACAGGGTTGTGTTCACACAGAGAAACTCCATGCATTCCTGCAGGGGGATAGCAGACTCCAGAGCTACAACCTGAAGTGAAAATGACAAGCTTGGAACAGTGTGGCTGGAGGCCACCATGCATGTTGTCTAAGGAACGACATGAAAGTGGACGTGGCTGCCTTTGGAAGACACAGGCTCTGCGGCCCGAATGGAAAGCAAAGCGGAGCAGGTCCTGGGGTCCACGAAGAGAGCTGAAGGAGGGTGTGACCTGCAGCTGTCGGGGTCCCAGCGCAGCTCTGAGCCCTCTTGCACTGCTGCTTTGCTGGCAGGGCTAGCACTCAAGACATCTAGGTCCTTGCCGAGATTTAGAAAGGGATATCCCACCACTGGCATGTGGCCTCGGTCCCTCATGAGGCTGAACCGTATCAGTTGCAGGGCCATGTCAGAAGAAACCAGAGTGGGTCCTAGCTCCAGGAAGCTGCAATTAGGGGACGCTGGCCTCCTCCTGGGATTCTTGTTAACACAATCTCCAAGGCTCTACCATGGGGATGGAGGCTGACAGGAAGCTTGGCAAAGGCTCCTGGAAACTATACTTCTGTTAATTTAAAATTTATTTTTAGGGCTAGGGAGATGGCTCAGCACTATTCACATAAGCCTGGCAACCCGAGTTCAGTCTCCAGAAGCCAAGGAAAGGCCAACTGAGTGGGCTCACATCTGTAACCCCTACAGTCTGGCAGCAAGATGTCAGGTAGACACAGGAGACTTGCCAGAGTACACAGCACACCAGGGGAAGCAGGAAAAGCCCTGACTCACTAGGTGGAAGGCAAGCGCTGACTCCTGAAGGCTGTCTGACCTCTACAAGCACGCACGCTGTGGCGTTCATATGCTTGCACTCACAAGCACACACATCCATGGGTGCACATGCACACACTGGGTAACATTTAATACAAATCATTTTTATAGACTCTTGCAAAGAAATTAAGGAAAGAAAGGCTAACCAGGGTTGGAGACCACAGTGAACAACATGCCTTCTCCTGGTCATGTCCCCTGCTGGAGGCCTGGCCAGGGGTAGCACGCATCTGGCCCTCCTCCTGGAGACGCTCTGGGCACATCCAGAGCTGTAGCCAGATAGGGAGACATGGATCATTTTTCATAACTTTATGATAAAGTCAGCGTGTTTTTAAACAATTCAGCAAACTTGGATGAATTGTCTTCAGAGCTGACAGGTCTAGATTCAGATCTCAGCTGACTTTGGAGGCCTTGAGTGACCTTGGGCAAGAGGCACGACTTCTCTGAGCTCCAGCCCTCAGCTCTCTTGTTCAGGGAGGTGGACAATAATGACCAGCACCAGGGCCTGAGACTGGACCCCCAGCACTCTAATAAAAAGCTGGGCACAGTGGTATGCACCTGAAATCCCAAGGTTGGGGATAGACAGGAGATTCCAGAGGGCTTGCCTGCCAATCAGCAAGTCTAGCCAAATCAGTGAGCTCCAGACTCAGTGAGAGACTCTCTCTCAAAAAATAAGTGGGGAACCGGGCGATGGTAGTACATGCTTTTAATCCCAGCACTCGGGAGTCAGAGGCAGGAGGATCTCTGTGAGTTCGAGGCCAACCTGGTCTACAGAGAGAGCTCCAGGATAGCCAGGGCTACACAGAGAAACCTTGTCTTGAACCCCCCCAAAAAAGTGGGGAGCAGTAAAGCACACACGCACATGTGCAAACACACACACACACACACACACACACGAACATGGACACACCCAGGAAGGAATAACTGCTGTCCTGTGCCTCCTCAGAGACTGTCATACTGGAAGAGCTAGGACGGGACTGGGAGCGGTAGCCTGAGCACTGTGGGAAGGGACGCTCAAGCCCCTACAGACAGTAGCGCTGGGGGCTGACCTCAGCCAGCTCAGCCCTGAAGAATCTGCTGGAGCTGGCTCCCCGCCCCTGCCATCAGACAGTGAGGCCTGAGGATAGCAACAGACCTCGGTTAGGAGCTTTGCAGCAGAAGCGATGACCAGATTCGAAGCCTCCTAGTACTTTCCAGCTCTGGGAAATTGTGCGTGGCCATATACTCTGAACACTGGCAGGAAATATTCCAGGTAGTTGGGCCAGTGTGACAGACACTTGCTTTGCAGTAGAATTCATGGCTTGTTGGAAGGCCAGGGTCATTATGTAGAGGGCTGCTAGCAGGTCCGAGGCTCCTGCCTGTTGGGAATTTGGGCTTCCTAGGGAATGCATGGTTAAACGTGTTTGAGGGAAGTTATCTTTTTAGTTCCAAAACTAGAAAAAAGATTGAATGGAATTCAGGAAAAAAAATAAGAAGGGAGAGTTGAGTTGGACGTGAGCTCAGATCTCAGCTTTGCAGTCCCTGGAGTTCTCCAGGTATGCCGTGTGATTCCTGGACCTCGGTTTTCTTGTTTATAACAGCACCTACCTGAAAGGAAGCCAGCTAGCATCTGCTGGGAAACCAAGCCCAGAAAGACCAGCGTGGTGGCCCTGCCTGTAGTCCCAGCTCACAGAAGGTAGAGGAAGGTGGCTCTCCTCTAAGCCTGGAGATTTGTTGGGTAGTGATCACCCCTCTAAAGTTATTGTGCCACCCCTGCTCCAAACAGCCAGTTGGGGTTCATATTCTATTAGTAAATGAGTTTATGGTCATGCTTTTGAACGGTTACCCAAAATAGGAGTGTCTTGTCAAGATTTTTTGGTTTTGAAAATAAAATTGGACTCTCAACAAATTGAGCAAGATGTTTGAGCTGCTAGTACATCACCAGGCCTGGCCTTGAGCTCTCGGGTCACGTCAGTGCAGACTGCAGATCAGGATCCCTGCTCCCATGGATGGGCAGTCTAGTGGATTGTTCTAGAAACAAAGCCTAAGGCAGGGGAGGCTGAGTTTGTAGACACTAACGGGACCCTGTTCTAGGCCCCCTCACCTGGCCAATGTCATGAGTTCATGAAGTCTGTGAGCCCCAGCCTGGTTCTGACCTGCAAGACTCCCACCACATGAGTGGGTGACACCACTGACCAGGTGTTCATAGTCCCTGAGGACAGACCATGTCCCCCTCAAACTGGGACCCCCTGAGGACAGGCTGTGTCCCCTCAGACTGGGACCCTCTGAGGACATGCCATGTCCCCTCAGACTGGGACCCCCTGAGGATAGGCCATGTCCCCCTCAGACTAGGACTCTGAGGACAGGCCGTGTCCACCTCAGACTAGGACTCTGTGAGGACATGCCATGTCCCCTCAGACTGAGACCCCCTGAGGATAAGCCATGTCCCCCTCAGACTGGGACCCCCTGAGGACAGGCTGTGTCCCCCTCAGACTGGGACCCCCTGAGGATAGGCATGTCCCCCTCAGACTAGGACCCTGTGAGGACAGGCTGTGTCCCCCTCAGACTGGGACCCTGTGAGGACAGGCTGTGTTTCCCTTGAACCAGGGCTCCTTTTCTTGTCTTCTCTTTCAGGGTATCTCTATGGAGACGCCATGTGTTACTCCATTTCTGAGGTGATGGCCAGCTAATTAAGGACTAAGCAGAATTAAACCCAGCTCTCCGGATACAGCCAGTTCTCTCCTCTACGTGCGACGCCTCTCTCTCCCAATAATTGCCGTTGGTCTGTAAGCCTCACGGTTGGCTCTGCTGTTTTTCACAAGTGTCAGAGGCTAGGCTTCCGAGACAGCTGCTTCCCTGTCACAGAGCAGGGGCCATCTCAGGGCTGACACTTTGTAACTCATCTCCCCCACGGAGCTATTAGGCAAGTGAGGCATGCCCTCCTCGGAAGGCCTCCCAGTTTAGCCCCAGGATTAGTTCTAGCTCATTTACTCACAAGTCTACGGGCCAAATGCTACAACCAGAAAAGCCCATCACCCTGCATGATCAATGTTTAATAACCACAGTTGGGTTTCTTCAGAAAAATGCCCTGGCCAGCCAGCATGAAGCCACACAATGGCTCCAGTAAACCTTCACAACTAAGCTCTGTGTCCCCACCAACGGACACTGCCTGCAGGTGACACGCTAGCCTTACAGGTGGCTTCCAGATACACCTGCCCACCCAGGGGCAGTGAATCTCATGGGAGCACGGCCCTGCCCAGCTGCCCCAAACCTGTTGGGTTGTTGTGTGCACTGTTACCACTGTCTGCCTAGGGCATCCTGAGGACTGGCCGTGCCTCCTTCAGACTGCTGCTCTCTGAGGACAGGCTGTGTCTTTCTCCATTCCCACCTCAGCCTGGGCCTCTCTGCCCAGCTAGGTTCAGAGCTGGTTCCAGCAGGAGACCCAGGCTCCAGGCTCATTTGCAAACAAAGACCAGATCTCAATCCTGCTGGCAGACGTCATGGATAACCCCACTCAGCCCTTCAGGAATTAGTCTAAAATATATGATTGTATTTCAGGAGCCTTAAGGGTGTTTCTGAAACCTTGGGGCCCAAGACAGTTATAACATATGTCCATTTTAGACTTTGGAAAATAGGGCGCTATAATTGGAAAAGCTAGTGCAGCCCTAAGTACAGGGAACTGGTCTCTTTACATCTCAAATACCAGGTATTTAGGTGGCTTTCTTGGAACCTGGCATTAGGGACACGTGTGAGTGGGCCAGGCTCATTCCTGAGGACAGAGCGGGAGCGCCTGGCAAGGGTACTCAGGCAGGCGGAGCATCCTCATCTGTAAGTCCAGCTGCCTGGCTCGCAGACTCCAGACTCCCTCCCTCCTCCTGCCCCTTCTCTTCTGACACAGGATGTCCCTAGTCCCTAGGAGCACATGGTAGACTCAGGGTAGGCCTTGTGTCCTAAAGCATGCCAGGCCTTGACTCTCTCGAAAGGTGGGGAATGGACTCCGGTTACCTCCCTGAGCTTGGCAGCAGTGCCCTTGGAGTGCCGATACCTCCGGACTCAAACCACTGTGCCCACTCAGGCAAGTTGCTTAACCTCTCTGGGCCTTTCTCCACACACTCATAAAGCCGGATGAAAGTTCTCCTTCTGCTTCCCGGGGTTGCTGAGATGACTAAGGGGGTAATTTACATAAAACATTTCACACCGTTCCTGGCGTACAGAAGAGCTCAGTAAATGTTAACTGCTATAATTATATTTTAAATGGGTTAAAATATTCCCAAAGCGAGCCTTCATTAGACCTTGGATTTGTGACTGCATCTCCCCTTTCTGGAAACCCCTCTATAGGCTCCACTTTGACCCTCACTGGAGTCAGTGAGTTGCTCTTTGTCCACTACTCACTTATCCATTCGCCTTCACTCACGTGATTATGAGCTGTGGGACCCATCGGAGCCCTCGAACCCTATGTAAAGGACGCAGTGTCTCAGTTGCGTTAGCAGGCACGGACCTTGGAACCCAACGCTGTACTTGTAGCTACAACTCCAAGCCTGACGAGTTGAAAGGGTCACTGGGTTCAGGAGGTGAGGCCATGGCTTCCCCCCCACAGAGCATCCCCGAATTCTTATTTGGTGTATTAGTGTCAAGGGGTGAGGAGAGCACTTAATGTCAGAAACACACAGTGGGGTTTCCCAGACGGCGCTGAGGGCCAGTTGTGCACAGGGATTTGCTGCAGTTACCAAATGCCGCATAACAAGCCACCCCCAAAGCTAGCAGCTTCAAACAGTAATTATTTATTTGATTGTAAGTCTGTAATTTGGAAGGGTGTGGCGAGGGCAGCCTGGCTTTGCTCCATAAGACACTGGATGGTACATTTGTAAATTGCTCCGTTCCTCGGCTGGATGGAGGCTGGGGCCGAGTCTCCATCCTCTCTGACACGGCCTCTCGTGATTGGGCTGCTCAGGATTGACACTTGGTTTCAGAGCAGAAGCACCCCAGAGTGAGAATTCTGAGAGAGGATCTGGGGAGCAGCTCCATTAGAGATATGTTTGCCCTTCCACTCACAAAGCTGGACGCTTTGCCCTCAGCACTATACACCACACAGTGTGGTAGCACAGGCCTGTAACGCTGGCCCTGGGGAGGTGGAGGCAGGGGGATCAGGAGTTCAAGTCCATCTTTAGCTACTAGAGAGTCCAAGGCCTACCTGGACAACTTGAGAACCTGTCTCAGAAAAACAAAGTGAATTCCAAGAGGACAAGACCCATTACCAGAGTGCGTGCTGGGGCCCAGCCTCCATCATTACTATGTTCCATTAGCTTTGGCAAGTCACAGACAAGTCCAGAGTCATTGTGAAAGGTGACCACACAAGAGTATGAATCCCACAATGGATGATCTATGGGGAGGACCAGAGTTCACCAAAACATGGGGTTCCCAATCCAATCTGTAACGAGGTACATCCATGAAGGTCCCAGGATGGCTGTTTCATTGAGAGTCTTGCAATACTTAGCAAAGAAACTCTCAAACACAGAAGGCTAAAGAGACCACACAGATATGCAAGTAGGCGTCTTCACTAAGTGATGTGGGGGTTTAAAGATATCGGGAGCCCAGGTTCCTTCAGTCTTGTGGTTCTGCCTTTCTCGATATTTTGTGTGCTCCTATCATTGCCTTAGCATTCTTGCAGGAAGAAAAGGCTTTGCCATTGGCAGGACCTAATCACAGCTTCATCTAACTACATGAGCATCAGGAAAATGTAGGTTTTGGTGGACAACTTTGCACACAACCAAAAATTTCATTACTAGAGAGAAGGAAAATAAATACAAAGGAACAACTGACATCTTGCCCTGGGAAACAAGGGACTAGTCCCAGAATATTTTGTCTGCCAGTCTTGAGAGTTAAGAGGGATCTAGTTACTTACACTAAGAGCAGAGATTTTTTTCCACACAGTTCTGATCTGTGGCTTGTGATACCGGGAATCTAGTGGGTGCTGCCCAGCCTGAGCTTTGCAGCCAGGGGCTAGCTGGCTAGCAGGAAGGAAGTACCATTTACTGCTCCTGGTTTTATCAGCCTCCTTGGCCATGGGTCTTCAGGGTCTGGTGAAAGAGGGCCCCATGCAAGGTTATCATAATTCCAAAGAAGAATCGAAGAGTCCAATTCTTACCCAAAATTCTAAAGAAGAGTCTAATTCCAAAGCATTGAGTCTATACTACTGCCTCCCAGGGTCTGAGACATAGCTCTGGACTGCAGAGACCAAAGAGGAGTGGCGTAAATCTGAACCCTGGTTTCAGAAAACACCTCTGACCACTCCCTTCCACCCACCTTCTACAGCTGGCAACAGCTGGCTGGAAGAGTAGGCTCAGGACAAAGCCTGTCAAACAAAACTGAATCAGCTAGCTACCTGTCACCTCTGCATCAATGCCGACACCTAGGACACATCTATCCTGGCCGGGAGCCCTCAGTGCATCTGTCAGAGGCACAGTTACATTGTAGCACGCTACCCCTTGTTTTACTATCTTTGAGGGAAAGCATCTTGTTTGGTGCTAAAGTTGTCAGTACTTTGTTACTACAGGGTCTGGGGACAGAAGGTCTTAAAAGAAAGATGGTACAATTTTTACAAAGAGAGGTGCAGACACAAAAGGTCTGTTCCCGGGCCTTTGAAGTAAAGCCATGCACACAGTCATTCCGGGCTGGGGTAAGGTAAAGCCACCAAGCAACAAAGAGCAGACGTGATGTGGCATCAGGCTGAGGCCCACGATGTCCAGCACACTCAAGCTCCTGAAAATGATTGGTTGGTTCCTTTCTAACAGGGAGCTTCATAGGAAGGGGCAAGCTCAGATCCTTCTGCGTAGAAAGGTTCCTGCTGAACAGTGTCTAGTCCAAATGCTATGTCAGAAACATGGATAGGAAGCCAGTTAGCCCCCAACCCCAGGCCGAAAGGACAAAGGAAAAATCAGTAAGTCACCATCCTCCCTCCACCTGAGCCCCCTCAGAATCCTATGATCCTGTGCACCACTGGTACCCGTGGAAGGTAAAGCCTGGTCAATGATAATGCTTATCTTGGGAAGAAGCACACAGAAGAAGGAACAGGGCCCGGAAGATGGCTCAGGGGTAGGAGTGCTAGCCAAGCAAGCCTGAAGACCTGAGTTCAATCCCTGGGAGCTGCAAAATGGCTCAGCTAGCCTGGAATATGCCACCCAGCAGTGAGACCGTGCCTGAATGAGGTGGGAAAACTGACTCCTGAAAGTTGACCTCTGACCTGCAGAACATGGCACATGGGCATCCGTACACACACACACACACACACACACACACACACACACACACACATGCAAGTACACTCACACACACCACACACATGCAAATACACTCACACACATACCACACACATGCAAGTACACTCACACACCACACACATGCAAGTATATTCACACACACAACACTCATCACACACACACACATACGTGCAAATACACTCACACACACCACACTCATCACACACACACCATACGTACACCCACATATACACACACACATTACACACACACCACACACATACTACACATACACAAATAAATAAAATTTAAAAAGAAACATGAAAACATTTTTATTTCTGCTGATAATCAAAGAAGCATATATTAACATCTTTGCTAATTACTTCATCTAAAAATATTAAAGAAGGGGCTGGTAAGATGGTTCACGGCTTAGGTAGCTTCCAAATCTAGCCATCTGAGTTCAATCTCTGGAAATCACATGCAGGAGGGGGGAGCTGACTCCTGAAAGGTTGTCCTCTGACCTCCATATGGGTGCCGCTGTGTATGTTCACATACATACATACATACACACACATACATATATACATACACACATTAGATAAATAAATAAAAGCAAAATGTTTTTTAAATAATTAAATAAAATATTTTTAATTTAAGATATGTTTATTTGTGTGAGAGAGTGGTATGTATGTTTGCCCTGTACCTCTTGGGTTCTCCTCCTTGCTCCTGCCCCATCATGGTTTATTGGGCCCTTATTTTTAGGGTCCCTATCCTCTGATTCAGATGAGCCAATGAGGTTTTTGCCTCTTTATGATTTGACTCCAAAGACACAGAAAGGATGGGCTTGACCAACTGTTCTCACTCTGAGATCCCTTCCCTCCACCCCGGAGCACTGGTACCCATCGTGAGAGTTTATGTGAAGCGAGGTGGACTGGCTAAGCAGACTGGTTCCCACCAGTTACTATCTGCACCTTTGACCTTAGACTTTTTGTACCTCAGTTGCTTCATCTGTGAAACAGGGATAATTATGACTTTGAGTGCACAGCGTGGGTGGGGAAATCACCTGGCAGAGTGCCTGGGACAGAGTAAGACCTCGGAAACTGTGAGCAGACCGGGATGGGGTGGGAAGAAAAGAAAAATAAGGAGAGTTCGTGGGTGGAATCCAGTTGGTAGAATGTTGGCTTAGCATACATGAAGCCCTCAATCCCCAACGTTGCAAAAAACCTGCCATCCCAGCACAAGGGACGTGGAGGCAGAGGGTCAGCAGTTCAAGTTCGCCTTTGGATGTGCAGCACCAATCTGATGCATGAGACCCAGTCTTGAAAGGATAAATAAGGGATGAGGCAGAAGGGTAGAGAGATTGGACGGGAGGGAAGAAAGTCCCCTCCCCAGAGCCGGAGGAGAGGGAAGAAGCCTCCCCACCTACCCTGCCCCACAGAGCTGGAGACAGCACCATTGGCTCCTTGCTCTGATTTCCCTGAAGCCTGACTATTTGGCTCATGGCATGAGCTGTGTCTTTATATTACATCCTCCCTTGCTAACTTTTGAAGCAATTTGCCAAGCCACATCAAATAACACCGAAACAGCCTTACCAGCCAGCCTAAGCATTTATCTAACAGGAATAATTAATAAGAAGGAAAAGCCACATGCCCAAAGCTGTCCGTGGCAGTCTTATGTACAAGGAGGGCAAACTGGAAGTCTTCAGATGTCCAGCAATTAGGAAACAGAAAGTGTCTTGAGATGGAATATTATGCAGCCTTTAAAATGACAAATATAGAAGTTATATGACAACACAAAACGTTGATGAAATAGCCAGTGGAAGGTGCAGAATATAAAACTGTAGTGTTCTCGTAACCTTGGACTTAAATGTGGATTGGGCAAACAAGCTGAGATTGCTGAAAATGGCAAAAGCAAGTTTCTTCTTGGGCTGGCTCTAATCTCACAGTCTTCGGAGGGAAGGGCCCATCTCCTTAATGCCCCTGAAGCCCAATCTCAGAACGGAGAAAGCCGGACGCCGGCAGCCTCTCCTTGCAGCCTCCACCCGCCTCTCTGGGGAAAGGATGTTCAGGACTGGCTGCTGGTATTTTTAGCCAGGCCTCTTGCAGTCCAGTGTTCTGGGGTAAAAATAGCTGGGGTGGAGGGCACTGCACTAACTCTGCTGCTCTCTGCCCCCACCTCCACCCCGGACCAGGCGCCTCCTGGTCTTGGAGCCATGGCTTTCCACAGCCTGTCTCTGGCTCTGTCCCATCTCTGAGGTCTCAGTGGCCAAGAAAGAATGTTCTGGTCTGGTACGTGTTGCCT
Organism: Arvicola amphibius; assembly: GCF_903992535.2. Lineage (NCBI taxonomy): Eukaryota > Metazoa > Chordata > Mammalia > Rodentia > Cricetidae > Arvicola > Arvicola amphibius. The sequence goes on along the minus strand of NC_052055.2, from coordinate 71,821,527 downwards.
TGGCCAGCCCATATGACCCAAGTGCTCCATTTTACAGATAAATATACTGAGACCAGATAGAAGAAGCATGCTAGGAAGCAGATGGCCAAAGAGCCCAGGGTTTACCCGCCCCTCACTTTTCCAGATACGCCCATCCCTGCTACCTTTTCTCATGCCCCTCTCTCCCAGGAGAGAAGCCCAAAGTACGGCCCCAGTGGAAGCACGGAGGCAGGAGGAACCAAGGACTGGAAATCATGAGACATGTACTCGGCCCTTGGTCTGTGGTTTGTTAGCTGTGGGATTGGGACAAGTCACCTTCTGCTCCGAACTGCAATTTGTCTATAAAACTGAAGAGCTGGCCAAGACCAGCTCTTATGACTTTTTGCCTGATTTTTTCCCCAGTGTTTCATGTAACTCAGGCTGTTATGTAGTTGAGTGTGACCTTGAACTTCTGATTCTCTTACACCTCCTGTGCTGGGATTAGAGATTTGCGCCATCACACCCAGTTTGGGCAGTGCTGGGGACCCAGCCCAGGCTTTCTTGCATGCCAGGCAAGACTCTACCAACTGAGCCACACGAGCTCTCCCCCTCAACCGCCCAAGGCCTTTCAGAATCAATGAACAGAATCCTGCCAGTTTTTCCCATCTTTAGCTACTACATCAGCCCTGTGCTTTCCTTGGAACCTGCAGGAGGCTGTGGCTTCTCAGCATCCATGGGGACACCCACCTCGGGGATGATGGGTGGCTGGCTGATGCTGCCTCACAGACAAACTTCCTCCAGTTCCAGGCTTGCTTCTGAGCCCCTTCCATCTGCTGGGCACCTTCTTTAGGAATGTCTGCTAATTTTAACACTAGCTTGAAGCCAGATTTAAGCAAATTTGCTAGCAAAAATAAATCCTACAAGTGAGTTGAAGGAAAAATGTACTAGAGTCGAGGCTGCCTGAAGCCTGGTGCTTCCTGCTGCTCCTATGGTGTGAGGCTACCTTACAAAGAAAGCCATGAATGTATTAACCAGCCACCTCTTAAGGTCCATCCTGCCCCATCTTGTGTGTGTGTGTGTGTGTGTGTGTGTGTGTATGGCGCTTGCGTGAGCATGCATGCATGCATGAGTGTGTGCGTGTTGAGGCCAAAAGTTCATATCAAGTGTCTTCCTCAACTGCTCTCCACTTTATAATTCTGAAGCATGGTCTCTCGCTGAACTTGGGGTTACCTAATTTAGCTAGACTGGCTGGCCAGCAAGCCCCAGGGATCTTCCTGTCTCAGCCTCCCCAGTACTGGGTGTATAGGAATGTAAAGCCACACCCAGCTTTTCACATGAGTGCTGAGGCCCTGAACTTAGGTCCACAACCTTCCCAGTGCTCTCAGACCCACCTCTAAATACATCTCTGTAGGGGCTAAATTTCAAAATGAGTTTGGTGGGGATGCTCAATCCCCAGTTTCTTTGGTCACAGCACAATACCTGCCCATAGCATGTACCTTTCATGGTCTTGGGCAGGGGATTGTAGTCCACAGAATTTGGCCTTTTAACACAGTCAGAATTCCCTGCATGTTTTGAGCTCCCAGCTCCAGAGCAGAGGCCTGGGTGGGAAGTCACAACTCTACAGCCAGTTAAAAAGCTGAGCTGGGCCTGGCTGAATCAGTGTTTCTCCTTTCCCTGGGCCTAGCCTGTCCAGTCTTCTGGAATGTGGGTATCAAGTGTGTACATGTGTTCACGCATGCATGAGAACATGTGTGTCTAGAATACTTGCATCATGTGGTTACTCTGGGCATCCCCAGTATGGAGCCTGGACCCCGACAAATCTGTGATATTAGAGGGTCCCACCCAGCTCTTTCCGGTCTTGCACACACACACTTCTGTGAACCACCTGGTCCCGTGTTGAGTCACAGTCTCTGGCTCAAATGTCTGCTCTCTGTCCTAAGCTGCCACTTTCTCAAACCAGTAATGCTGGAAACACTGATTATCCCAGCAACGGGCAATTCCTCATTAATAAAATGGGCAAATGGATTAGAGATAAATAAAGGCAGCATATTCGATAGACAAAACACAGTTCTCAGGCAGGGACACTAATCCTGGAAGTTCTGGGGCCATGGGAATGGCGGGCCAGATCAAGGACTCAGAGGTGTGAGTCAGAGCAAGGCAGTCTTGGGAGCTGAGAAGAGAGGAGCACACAGAGGACAGCACACAGCTGGAGGACACAGAGAGGGGAGCACACAGGGGGAGGACACAGAGGAGCACACAGGGGGAGGACACAGGAGCACACAGGGGGAGGACATAGGGAGTATACAGAGAGGGGAGCACACAGGGGGAGGACACAGAGAGGAGCACACACAGGGGAGGACACAGAGAGGAGCACACAGGGGGAGGACACAGAGGGAAGCACACAGGGGGGAGCACACAGGGGGAGGACACAGAGAGGGGAACACACACAAAGGGAAGCACACAGAGAGGAGCACACAGAGGGGAACACACACAGAGGGGAGCACACAGAGAGGGGAGCACGCAGAGGGGGAGCACACATGAGGGGGACACACACAGAGAGGGAGCACACAGAGAGGAGAGCACACAGAGGGGGGAGCACACAGAGGGGAGCACACACGGAGGGGAGCATACAGAGAGGAGCACACAGAGAGGAACACACAGAGAGGGGAGCACACAGAGGAGAGCACACAGAGGGGAGCACACACAGAGGGGAGCACACACAGAAGGAAGCACACACAGAGGGGAGCACACACAGAGGGGAGCACACACAGAGGGGAGATGGGATGGTCTTCCTCCCCTGTGCTAAGAACCCTCCAGGGAAGGAGTGTGGGTTCAGGGAACTCCCATGTCTTCTTCTCTTGTTGTCCTCACATCTGGCCACTGGGGCAAAGCCATGCTTTTGACCCGGCATAGAGATGTATGGAGGCTATAAAAACAGCTCAGTGTTAAGGGCACTGTTCCTCTTCAGAGAACCAAGTTCGGTTCCCAGCACCCACATGGAGGCTCACAACTGTGTGTAGCTCCAAAAAATCCCATGCCTCTGACTTTCTCATGCACCTGCACTCATGAGCCCATAGCCATATAACCCCCCAGCCCCCCCCACACACGTGGGCAGGGCCACACAGTACACCCAGGCTCCCCTTCAACATGACTCTGTGATGGTTGATATTGCCAACTTGACAGGATTTAGAATCACCCAGGAGACACGCCTCTTAGTGTATCAGTGAGGTGGGAAGACCAACCCTGATCATGGATGGCACCACCCTAGGAGTTGGGGTCCTGAACAAAATAAAAAGGAAAAAGTAAGCTGAGCACCAGCAGTCTTCTCTGCCGGCTGACTGTGTGCAAGGGGATCCGCTGTCTCAAGTTCCCACTGCCATGCTGGCCCTGCCATGATGGAGCACACTGTGGAACTGTGGGCCAAAGTAAACACTTCCTTAAGCCATGCTTGTCACAGGGCTTTAAAAAGCAATTCAGGCTTAAGTCCCCAAAGCTGACCCTCAGGCTTCTCTGAGTCCTCCCTGAGAGCTACCTGATCCCAAATATGTGTTTACAGTAAACAGGTAGAAGGCTGTCCTTTTGCTGCGGGTTGGAAGAAACACCCAGAAACTCTGGACCGGCTCTCTAAGAAGCTGTCTCCATGGCTTCCCACCTCAACTTCCCTGTCTGGTAAAGCAAGGCATTGCCCTTTCTAGTTCCACTTATTGACTGGATTCTGAAACTCAGTTTCTTCATTTTTGAGATGGTCTTTATTAATCCATGTCCTGCTTGTGGGATGGTCATCATGTTAATCCATGTCCTGCCTTGTATGACTGGGCTTGGGGAAGACCTGGGTTCCACCTGGTTTGGCCAAAGTGGGTTGTAAATTAGACCACAGGAAGGTCTGTTATGACTAAGGACATTGGTTGTACGCCACTGGGGACGACTTACAAAGCACCTGGGAGAGGGTGGCTCTCTTCGCCCCCACCAACTTTCCACCCTAACAAGCCCCTTTGCAGGGTTTCCCTATTACAACACATCCTCCCTATTTGATCTTGAGAACAGTCAGCTAGTCAGTCAGCTACTGCCAATGCCCACGCAGACTGGTAATGGTGCCTCAACCCAAGGTTCGAAGGAGGGGCTCACTTCCAGGGACTTTCCCTTCAGATGAATGGTGGACACGGGCTTAGAAGGCCACACCGCTCCACAAGTCGCAGATACCTGCTGCCTTCCGGCTTCTCTCCCCATCCCTCTACACCCTCTCCCTGCAGGAAAGGCCAATGAAGAGTGCTGCTTTTATGTCCCAGGGGATCAAAGGGCTGACTTTGGCCTGGGAAGAAAGACATCCACCTGATAGCCGCCTGAGCAGATGGACACAAAGCACCTCCATGCTTGCCTGCCACAGCCAGCCTGTGGCTCCTCAGGCCAGGAGGTGGGCAACTATGCCTCACTGACTGGCATCCTGCTGTTCCCCAGAACCCACTACCACCACGTGATGTCACACAGCGGGGCAGGGGCCTGAAACACTTGAAGCACATTCCTCTTTGCTTTTGTTAGGTGATTTGTCCGCGGAATGTGCTGTCCCCACTGAGTTAGACACTGTCATGTCTCAGAATAATGAGAGAGGAAAAAGACAAAGAGAAACACAGTGAGAGCAACATGGAAACAGATATAGTATGTGAGGCAGGGGAAATCTCAGAGGCCAGGAGAGAGGCAGGTGGACAGGGAACAGGCAGTCAGGGAGGTCTGACTGACCACGAGAGAGAAAGAAACAGCCAGGGAGTGGAGAGACGCAAAGAGAGAGAGAATGAGTCCAAGAGGCTGAAGGGGGTCAATGAGGCATGAAAGCAGATGAATTTTTTTAAGGACTGGACAAAAGAAGATGGAAGAGTAAATGAAAAGGAGAGGAACGTTTGGGGGCCACGAAGACGGGCCATACAACAGCAGAGGGCTTTTCTGAGCTTGGCGCCTGCCTGAGGCTGCAGGAAGGGGCTGCTAGCATATCTGGGTAGTACCCACATGACTAGGCTTTCACAAACACCAGTTGTCCTCAGCACACATCCTCAGTTCTCTCCTACCCTTCTGGGCCTCCTAACCGTCAGGCTGGAGGAGACACCTACTTCATCTGGGACAAGGGTCTGGGTTAGCTGACCTGAAGTGGAGAGGTCCTGGAGCACACCTCTATCTGCAGCCCCTAGGCTCCTGCTCACTGCGAAGTCTGTGACCCCGCCTGGTGCCAAGGGCCAGAGGGGAGGCTGGCAGGCTGGGCTGGTTCCAGGACTAGTTTCTATGCCGCGCCGCCTGCCCTCAATGCGCCACCAATCGCTGCTGCTGTGTGGCGATGCCCGCCCCCTCACCTCACTACTGCCAGATCTTTCGCCACCTAGGCGGAGAAACTTCTAGGCCTGCCAGGCACTGGCCCATGGCACTTTCAAAGGCCTGTGAAACATTTTTCTTTATTATTATTATTATTATTATTATTATTATTATTATTATTACAAATTTTCACCTCCTCCCCTACTCCCATTTCCCTCCCCCTCCCCCCATTCCCCTTTCCCCTCCTTCCCCAGTCCAAAGAGCACTCAGGGTTCCCTGCCCTGTGGGAAGTCCAAGGTCCTTCCCCCTCCATCCAGGTCTAGGAAGGTGAGCATCCAAACAGACTAGGTTCCCACAAAGCCAGTACATGGAGTAGAATCAAAACCCAGTGCCATTGTCCTTGGCTCCTGTGAAACATTTTAACTTATTTTGGAGTCAAGGAAAAACTCATCTGTCAGGTCAAAAAATATTTTTATACATAGTATAAATATAGTTGTCTTTATTTTAACATTGTTGCAAAATGTTGTTTTGGAGATATATATGCACTTTAAATTTTTTTATTAATAAGAAAACATATAGGTACAGTCCCAGAGCAAAAAGAACTGCCTATCTTTTTTTTTCTATCACTGGTCAGTGAAGAGCAGATCAAACGCACTGGTGGTTGTCATAACAGGTATGGCCCAGGACAGACGGGCCAGAGCCCTTATGGAGAAGTGAGCCTAGAGAAGGGGTGAGAGGTGGAGAGACAGGCAGGAGAAGAGCTGGAGCAGCTGCAGCCCTACAAGCAAAGGGTATGCTGCCCCACAGGCCCCTAAGCTGCAGGAAGGGATGCTCACTCACACAGCAGGTCTTGGTCTGAGAGACATGCCTAGCCTCAGGGAGGCACAGCCCACTCTCGTGGAGCCCTGTGTCATAGGAAAGGGACAAAAACTTAAAGAAAACAATTCTTCGTGTCGCATAGGAAGTAGGATAGTTTGTTGTATGGCTGCAGAGAGCCTGAGATGCTATAGCTTGCTGGCGGGAGGAGGGACACATCTCAGCAGAGGTGGAGCCCCCTAGAAGGCGGGGAGAGAAAAGGAGCCGCATGCTGGAGTGGAAAGACAGAAGGAGCCCAAAGGAGAGGGCAATTGGTGACTTTGACAGAGCGGGATCTCCATTGATCTAGCTGGCTCCTGGGCCTAGAGCTCATACCTGGCTCCCAAATACCGTGGCTACCCTTAGGACATCTCTGTCAGAGCTTCACAGGGGCACAAGAGTCATTCCTGGTATGGTCAGGTAACCACATGGCCCAGGTTCCCCCACCCCAGCCAGGCTCCCTGCAGAATTAAATGACCATATTGGAAAGAGCAAAGCAAATACAAATAGGAAAGTGTCTGTTCCAGGCCCCTTATTTATAGAGCTTGCTCAGTAGCTGCGCCCTCCTGGGCACCTGTCTCACAGCCTGTTCCAAAGTCATGGCCTTCGCAGCAGAGGTGGGGGCATGGGTCTAAGGCCTGGCCACCTCCAACACTTGGTGTCCCTGAGGGCATGTTAGGGACCATCCATGTGGCCCAGGCTTCAGCGGCTTGAGGGCTGGAAGGGGCGGGGGCTTCTGTAACTGTTGACTGTGCAGTTTGATTCAAGAAAAGACACCCACAGAGTGGAGGTGGGGTCAGAAACGGGCATAAGAAGTTCTAGGTCCCCACACTGGCGTTGCTCTTGAGTGCTCTGGCAAGAGGGTGCCATGCAGCTAGCCATTCATCTAACTTCATCTCCAGCTCCTTTGCATGAGTGGGGATGCTGAGACGCAGGACGGGGCAGCATTGCTGCCAAGGCGTCCGGTTGGGGATGGGAAGCCACAGTTCTCTTAACTGCCACACAAGGCTGCATCTCCAGGGTTTATCCAACAAGCAGGCTCATTCACGGCCTCCTGCTTGCCCGCCTGGCATTTTTTTGGTCTCCAGTGGTTTCCCGCCAACATACGTGCCAGCCTTCATGTAAGGAAGTCTGCCTAGCATCAGGCAGGTACGCCAGCCCACACTGGAGACAGGAAGATAGCCCAACGCTGACTTGCTCCCAGTTTCCCAGGCTTGTCTGCACAGCCTCATCCAGCCCAGGCCACACAGGTCGAGGCCCCAGGACAGAGACTAGGTCCAAGTGAAGAGGGCCAGTGGGGAGGAGCCCGACCTTGGCCTTGTGGCTGTTGCGCTCTGATGGAGAGCAGAAGGCCGCAGATGGTTAGCCACAAGAGGGAAGATGTCGGGCCAGGGCCAGGAAACCACACTTTGCCCAGTTTGCTCATCTCACCAGACCTGGGAAGGCTGTCACCACGTTGGCAGTGGGGAGTCAGGAACAGAAGCTGTGGGCTTGGCAGGAGGGCAGACGGGAAGCAGCAGAGCAGCCACACTTTGTAAGGAAGGTAAAGGGCTCGCCAAAACCTTCCACTATCTGTCAGTCAGCCACATGTCCAAGAGCAGTTTCCAGTTGGAAGCCAAGGCATACCACTGGCCTGACCCTTCACAAATATCCCCAGCCACTAGGCAAACACTGCATCCTAAAATAGTCCCTGTCCTCAGCAGGTTGACTCCAAGCACTGGCGGGGGCAGGTGGCCCTGGGTAGAGGCTCACCCAGCCCCTGCCCTGCAGAACACCTGTCAGGAGCCTTGCTGTGGGTGTCTAGGTGGTGAGGAGCTGAGGTGAGGAGAGGACACCAGCAAGATGATGAACAAGAAGCAGTTGGTTGGCCTGAGGGAGCCTGCCCTGTGTCCCCAGATGTGCCACCTTGGAGAGGTCACTTTGCTCCTGTGGAGATTCCTTCCTTAGCTGCACATAGTGCCAGCACTCCTGGCCTAACAGATAGGCACCTGTGAGGACACCGAGCCGAATGAGAAGGGCCTGAGTACATCCAATGGGCCCACAGCCCCATCAACTCTTTAGCCTTCATGATGAGCCAGTGAAGCAGGTCCTAACACAAAACATCTTACAAGTGAGGAAACTGAGGCACACAGCGTTTGGGCGTTTACCCAAAGTCACACCTAATGAGTGGTTAAAGCAGGACTTGGATCCAGGCAGTCTGACTCCAGAATTCTAACCGCAGCAGACACGACACAATGTGAAAGTGGAAAGGGGAGGCATGTGTCATCCCTGTCCCCCTCCACCCCCAAAGAGCCCGCCACTCCTTAAAGATAGTTTGCTGGAAGCCAAAGGTCAGCCCCTTCTGCCCCCTCCATGTCTCCTCCTCCCCAGGGCAGCCAGGAGAACCAGGAAAGCCACAGCCCAGCCTGCGGGGTAAGCGATGTGTGAAGTGTGCCCTGGTCACAGCACTGGGTGGTGTAGGGGCAATAGGCTGCCAGCCATGTGGTCCTCAGCCCACGCACTGTCTGGCCGTCCAGGGGGTGGGATGGGGCACCCATAAATAGCAGGCCTCTCGCTGGTGTTGGGAATAGAAACCCAATCCAAACAGTGTGGTGAGTCGGGGCTTTCCAGACCAGCCACAAGCCCCAGGGTCCTGGAGGCCACTTGAGGGCCCCCTTCTCCTCCTGCACCTCCTGAAGGATCAGGTCATCTCAGCGAAAGCTCACCTGGCCCCAGTCCAGCATCTGTCACAGTACAAGAAGGAATGCCAGAGTGGACAGGAGTAAACAGGTGTGCGTGCTGGGCACATATTAGGCGCCCCATACTGGCCTGAGCTCATTTAGTGGCTCATATCAGTGGACTTTACCACAGTTTGATGAGCCAACCCTGCAGCCCTGCCCATTCTACAGAGGAGGGAGTCGAGGCACAGGGGTACAAAGTCGGAAACTGAGGTCATACAGGAAGAAATAGAGGTTAAAGGATATTTCAGACCTGGATGCTAAGCATGTCACACTTTCCTGGGCCTACAATGTTCCTGCCTTCGTGATAATTTTAAAGTTGGGGGAGTCCTGAACTCCAAGGACACAGTGACAGCTCAAATACAATGCTGAAGGCCAGGGTTTTGGAGACCACATGGATCTTAGAGCTGGACCTCCCACAGGGCAGAGCCCCGGGGGGCCAAGGAGCCCTGGAGTCCCACCAGGGATTATCAGTTGACCAATTTATCCCCTAAAAGTGACACCTCTGTTCTGGGACCTCTTAGCTCTGCAGGGAGTGTAGTAGGAAATGGGGGTGGGGTCTTGGAGTCATTAAGGGAAGGCTCAGCATCCCAGGAAGGTGAGACTTGAAGGCATCACTCGGCTGCCATCTATTCTAGGGCTTTTCTGGGCTTCTTAGGCCTAGAGAGGAAATCTGTGATCAACTGTTGATTCTTGTGATTTTGCCAGGCTTAGATGCCACCTCTTTCCATATAGATCCTAGAAAACTTGATTTATATGTTTGTCTGTTCATAGTGGTTGTCCCTGGGACACTTATGACACTACTTTGTGGACTTTCTCCTCCCAGCATACATCACCAGAGGCCAAACCTGGCCAGCCACCGACTGTTCCTCAGTTCTTAGGAAGAGGAAGGGTGTTAAATACAAGGGAAGGGGTGGGGGACACTGGGGGCATGGATGTTGGGAGCACTGGCAAAGGGAGCATATGGGTGGGAGGAGCTCACTCTCATGACCCTAGGGCATGCCCGGAGGAGGGCCTGGGGAGGCATAGGCATGGCCTGGTAGCCTAGCTAGCAGAGAAAAGTCTCAGACTGGCCTGGAGGAAGATGAGCCTGGCAAATATTACTTCACCAAATGCCATGTCTGCTCCTGATCAGGCTAGCTCTCTGCCCCTGGCTCAATAAATTCTTTGCTCAAGGAAGCAGGCCGCGAGGAAGGAAAGGGAGGCCTGAGCTTTGCTAGGCACCCCAAACTCCTCTAACTTCAGGTAGTTGTCCCTTATCAAGCCTTCTAGTGACACAGAGAACTGAAAATTGTGTATTCCCGATTCTCTCTGCCTGGCACATGGAAGGTGCCCAATGCAGAGTGATTCAAGCACACAACTATTCAGAGAGACCCAGGAGGCATGGAGTCTAGAGTTGGCCCAGTTCCCCTGAGCTTAAAACTCTGACCAAGGGGAAAGAAACGCGCTGCTTCCTCTGGATCCAGAGTCAAGCAGAAGTATAGGTAAGCTGCTGTGGAGCAGTCCAGAAATAAAGGCTGGAGAGAGCCGATGTGGCCTTCTCAGAGCCACAGAGAACTGAACGGGTGCTCAGGAGCTGCGCTCCACAGCTGCCTGGGCTTGGAGAAAAAGCCAGGGTTCACACATGGCAGAGCCCGAGGCTGCAGGGGCCTCACCGGTCATGGCCCAGGCATGATGGGGTGATAGCTTGTAGGTGCTTGTCTTGGTACCGTGCTATCATTTGGCAAGTATGTGACAGCACTTATGTGACCTAGGGTCTGACCCAGCCATGGCATGGTTTCCATTTAATGAAGGCAATGCACACAAGTGCACAGATACAGACGCACGCATGCGTAGGCACGCGTACACAGCCATGTGCACACATACAACTTAAATAAGGAAAGGAAGCAGAGTGCTGGATAGTTCTGGGGCAGGCAAGAGGGCAGAGGCAAATGGGGCCATAAGGCCAGGACTGCTGTCCTCCATCCCTTTACGTCAGGCAGGGCTTCCTCCCACTGTTTTTCAGATAATGGACATGGCCACTGTCTGGCCTAGTGCGTATGTGCTTCTGCTGCTGCAACAGAATGTGCCTAAGGAAGAGAAATCTGAGTCGGGTGGTGCCTGCCTTTACCACCAGCACTTAGGGGGTGCAGGCAGGAAGACCCTGAGATCAAGGTTCTCTTCAACTACATAAACGGTTTGAGACCAGCCTGGGTGGCACAAAATCCTGTCTCAGAAAAACGAAAACAAAGCAGAAATGTGTTGGATTGTGATTCTGGAAGCTGGGAAGGCTAAGGGCGTGGTGCTAATACCCAGTGAAGGCCTTCATACCGTGTCACCCCACCGCGGAAGGCATGGGGCCGAGCTCACTTTGATAATGGGCTCGTGCCCAAGATGCCAGCGTGAATCTGTTTAGGAGGGCAGGTATCAGGTGCGATGAACCCCTGGCTGCAGGCCCCGCCTCCCAACATGGCTGCATTGGAGATGAAGTTTCCAACATATGAGACTCTAGAAAGGAAGACTCAAATCATAGCACTCTCTTGTGAAAATGTAGACTCGAATCGGCAAGGGCCCCAGCCCCCTTCAGTCAGAAGACCTCAGTTCCTGATATGGAGACAAAGGGACATCCTCTGGGTGGGGGCTTTGCTCAGGTCGCTCCCTAGGAGTGATGCCTGAGGATGGCCCTCCATAGTTCTTCCTGGGTGACTCTTTCGGGCTGTGGAAGCCTGCAGAGCCGCAGGTACCCAGTTCATGCTCCCTAACATGGTCCCTGACAAAGCCCGGGCTTCTGGAGAAGGAGCGTATCTGTGAAGCTAGTTTCAGAGAGGATTAATAGAGAGAGAAGACTGAGTGTGCACAGCACTGCCCCATTCCCTGGGGGCTGGGTGGAATAAAAGTGGGGAGACAACCTAATGCCTGTCCCTTCCTCTCTCTTCCTCTTCCTCTCCCTTCCCCTCTCCTCCTCCTTCTCCCTCTCCCTGTCAGGATGGGACACTGTGAGCCAAAATAATCCCCCTTTGTTATCACCCCTGGTAATTTGGTCCAGCAGTGAGGACATTAACTACCTTAAGTAGCAGTGCTGGATTATGGCAGAGCCCTACTTAATATTTGAAATGTTGTCTGAAGTAGCTTAGGGCGGTCATTCCTTCCATGACCACAGCGGCCCAGTGAGATATTAACTGCACTTCTCATCTCCCAGAGAAACGGTCTGAGGTGGGGAGGAGGGTGCAGCGGCAGACCAAGATGGTCAACCATACTAGATCATGCTCCATTTGCCTCTGCTCCAGCAGGCTGAAGTCAGCCCAGGGGGTGATTTCTAGCCCAGTCCTCCTTCAAAGTCAAGTGGACCAGATCCAAGGGCCCTGGTGAGGAAGGGCTGCCTGGGGCTTCAGACACTTGCCCCTTGCTTTCAAACTTATGAAATGTCTGCTGAATAAACACACAGATGTCTTTAGCCCTAAAGGTAGGCTTGACAAACCCATCAGGCTCCATAAAGCAGACTGTGGGTAAAGAAAGCACCGGAACACGCATACATATGCACATGAAATTGAATCAACCAAAAAACGCTGTTCCCAATAACTTCTGAACAAACAAAATTCTAATTAAATCCAGAACAATAATCAAGCAGGAGGACTTCTGCCCCAGGCCATACCAGATGTCAGTGACACCCCTAAACATGTTGGCCAGAAACCTTGGCTTTCAGAAATATGTCATCTAGCCTGGGCTAGGGTCTTGTGGAGGCCTGGGAACCATCTTGGCCATTGGAACCCTCAGGGGAGGGTGTGTCCGGCACAGGCCAGCTGTATTTTAAGTTTTCAGTGGAACAGCCAAAGTTCTGTGTGAGCCAGCACTGTCCACCAAGTCCCGCACCAGTTCCTGCCTGGCTTAGCCAGTCACTCTGGGCCACAGATTTTTCTCAGGCAACCCTGTCCATTCAGACTCTGCAGACTGAGTCCTTTAAAGTCCCCAGACAGGAGCACGGCAGGGCCAGTTCTGCCTGGCAGGCAGGCAGGGAGACATCCTCTAGAAGCTTTCCTCCCATCCAGAAGGCCTTTCTCCAGTACAGACAGACTCCAGCCCTCCAGGTCTGGTGGGAGATGTGAAGGCCGCCTTTGTCACAAGCCCCTTTGAGAAGCAAAGCTTCTCAGATTGGGTGGCAACTTTGGCATATGTCATGACCAGGCCAAACAGAGGCCTGCTGACTCTGTCCTCCCCTGGGGCATGGATGGCATGCAGGCAGCCAGCTTGGATGTGAGTCAGGAGCTGCAGCCCAAGGGAGGCCAAGCAAGGCCCTGCTTTCCCCTTTCAGGGCTTCCAAGTGAATCCAGCTGCCCACCACTGTGACCCCGCTACAAGGGCAGCTAGAAAAAGTGAGGAGTCCTGAGTGGGCATAGGACCAAACACATCCTCATGGGCTATCTACCAACACCACACTGAACAAGCAGATCAAGGCAACCTCTCTTCACTCAGGGTAATAGTCATTCCCCAGAGAATACCTGAATCCAGAGGCCCCAGGGTCAGAGAATTCATGCCTGGTCCTCTGACCCTCTGCTCTGGCCCTTACTGACCACTTCCCAACAGCCCAGACCTCTCATTGCTCAAGGCTTTCTCATTCACCTCCCTGCATATTGTTTACTTTTCTTTCTCATTCCCATTCCTTTGGCCTCTTCTATCTGTTTGAAATTGCCAACCCTCATCTACTGTGCCATCCCCTTAAAATAGGAAGTGAGACATGGTGCCTTCCCTGGGCAAGCAAGGAAGCCTGGTGAAGTACTAGGTATAGTCCCCGGGTCCTACCTGGGAGGGCCTCTGAGATAAATCTCCAAGTCTGGGGGTAGAAGATGGGAGAGGAGCTTACCATGTGGGGGAGAAGAAGAGGAGAGTAGCTCTTGAAAAAAGTCTGAGTGGCCTGGGGTGGAGGGTGGGGGCTGCAGATTGTGGGAGGGGAGGCTCATACCAAGGGGGTATGGTTGAATTGGAGTAATGTTAAGGCTCCCCCCACCACATGGCCCATCCCCCTTCCCTTGTGCCAACCTGTAGAGAGCAGGAGGAGGTTGTTGACAGGACCTGGAGCAGGAGGTGGTGTGTAGGGACCAGAGTCTGTGTCTGGCTCCATCACCTTTAGGGGACATTGCCCTGTGATTTTAGCTGCCACTAGGAAAGAGCCGCGCTGCAAATCTCAGGCAAGATGGGTTCAGCAGCCAGCACAGAGGGGGAAGGCTACCAGGTGTTATACAAATGGTATAAAATGTTTTGTTTGGTACTTCCTCTAGTAAGTGCTTAGTTAATGTTACCTTTTGTATCAATACTGTCTTTCTGTTTCTGATGACAAAGAATCTGTCAAAAGTGAAATTTTAACAGGCAAATGCACCCTATACCCCTCAGGGATCCCAGGTCTTTCCTGGTATCGAAGACACACTAGAAATGGAGTCAAGATCTGTTCTCCTCCTCCTTTCCTCTTCCTCCTCCTCCTCACCCTCCTCCTCATCATCATCAAGACAGGGTTTCACTAGCCAAAAGTGACCTGTGTCCCAAGGATGACCTTGAACTTCTGATCCTCCTGGTTCTACCTCCCAAGTGCTGGGGTTACAGGAGTCCATCTCCCTCTCCCCCATCTACACAGTGTTAGGGAGCCAAGCCCTGGCTGTGCGCATGCTTAGCCAGCACTCCGCCAATAGAGCATTGTCTCCAGCGCCACACCCCCTACTTTTTTTTTTATTGTTTGAGACAGGTCTTACTCTATAGCCCAACCTAACTTGGAACTGATGACAATCCTCCTGCCTCAGCCTCACATGCACTGGAAGCCACAACAAATTTTGTGAGGGGACTGCCTGCCTGCCTGCCTTCTTTGTTTTGACTTCTGGGCTTGGTACACCCCACCCCCACACCACCCAGGACTGTTTCATGGCGACAGAAGATTTTTCATGCCCAAAGACTATTTCCTTTATAAGCTGTAATTCTGAAGATCCTTGACCGCTCAGTAGACTGAAGTTTTATGATAGCCACACTGGGGCAGCCCGGCCCAGAAAGCTCAGAAATGTTTACGTCTGTCGCCTGCTGCTTTGCCTCTCTACCTGTGTGGACCTCTCTACCTGTGTGGAAAATGGCTGAATGGAGACCCCTCGGCATTTCACCTCACAGCTGACCCTCCCCCTCCCTTCCTCACCTCTGCTCCTGCAGCCCTAGCGTCTATAGGGCTCATTCTGCCTTCGTGCCCTCCCTCAGTTGGTCCAGGAACTGGCACTGGCAGCAACAGGCACGCCGGGCTTCTGGGGTCACTCTGCCCAAACCACTGCGTGTTTCAGGGCAACCTCTGCTGTTCCCGTGGGAGTGCAACAACCAGGAAAGGCCTGGAAAACCCAACCTGGATTGGTTTTCACACAAGAGTGTGATTCCTTTGGGGGAGGGAAATGGGGAAAAATATCCACCACGCCCTCCATGGATGGCCCTCCTGGGCTCGCAGTTCGGTCACTGTCATGGGGCACTTAGTGGTTTGGCCACCGTGGGCTTATTTTAAAATCTGCTGTCCGGGCAGAGAGACAAAGGAGGCTGGGATGGGGTTGGGGGGAGACCTCAGAGTAGAGGGATATTCATCTTGTTAAAAATAGCCCGCCCTGTTGCTATTTCTACTGAGCCCAGCAAACAGAGCTGTGTGATTTCTCCCTTTTTCCTGCCCTGCTTTGCTTGGACCATTTGATAAAAATAGTAGATAGCCAGCTCAGAAATAAAATAAAGTCAGGCTATTTTTACTAGCAGGCCCCACTTGGCGGGAATCTGAAGAGGGGTGACCGGGGATAAGGAGTGGACATGAAGGGCTGAAGCCTGGGCTGCTTAGGTCAGGGAGGCCCAGTCCACAGAGGAACAAGGAAGGGAGATATTATTGTCTCTCGCGTCCACATGTCAGGGTCAACAAACAGAAGCTGAGCCCTCCTGACCTGCGGGCCTCTCAGTTTCCCAGGCTCTGCTCACCCCTGCTGGGACCTGCCCTTCAGCCAATTCCCGCCACCTTCTCCAGCATCTGCTCTCCCTGAGGCTCTAACAGGAGGCGGGACCTGCTAGGTGGGACCTGATAAGATGGCATGGGGCCTTACAGGCAAAAGAAGAGCCTTCGAGGGGACACTTGACCACCTCAGATGCAAAAACTGAAGCAAGAGGAAGGTCCAGGCTGAATAGCCCATACAAGTCCATTCAGGTGATGGCTGCCCACAGGTAGTCAGCTGTGACGGACAGTCCTGTTATGTTATGAACAGCAGCTGTGGTGCTCAGGGCTGTGGGATGGGATAGCCTCCTGGCCATGAGACCAACAGCCTAGCAGGATTCTCTTCCGGCTCCAACTAGTGGCAAATCAGTTCTTAGGAAGGGGTGCCAGGACCTAGGATCATAGCTCATTTGACGCAGTAGCTGCCTGATATAAACAAAGTCCCGGCTTCAATGACAAGTACCACATAAACGCTGCTATTACCCTAGCACTCTGGAAGTAGAGGCAGGACGATCAGAAGTTCAAGGTCATCCTCAGCTATATAACTGGTTTGAGGCCTGCCTGGCACCCAGGAGACCCTGTCTCAAAAGAGCAAACATAAAGAAAAAGAAAGGAGACAGACAGACATACAGAGAAGGAGATAGGGAGAAAAGGAAAGAGAGACAAAGAGGGAGGGAGGGAGAGAGAGAGAAGAACCAAGAATCAGTACTTAGACCCTAGTCCAGTGCTGCTCACGTGGGGGAAATCTTGGGCAGTTGGCCCTTAACAAGAAATATCTGGGAAAGAGGTCGCCTCTGTGCCCTGAGTCAGAGGTCTCCCATTCAATGCCTTTGGCACTGGGGGTTGGGGTGCAGCTATCCAGCTCCTGGGCCAACTTCTGCAGGACTCGCTGTGCAGTGTAGGATCTACTCCAGAACTTTCAGGACCACTAGGCTAGAGGGGTCACAGCTGAAGCCACCAGCATGGCTTCCTGGGCACTGACCATGGTTCTCTTGCCTGGAAGGGTACAAACTCTCTGTGGCTCACTACACGCTAGCCCTGCTTCTGCCTCCCTGTGGCCTTGCGTGAGTCAGGCTCCACGGCGGGGAGCGTGGAGACCATGGCCACATTCTCAGAGCAGTGTCGCTGGGTTGGCAGGGCAACCCTTTGCTATTTAAAAGGTGATGAGCCTGATCCAGGCAAATGACCCTGAGCAGATGGAAAACGGGAGAGTGGCAGGCCGAGGCACCTCTGAGATGCACCTGACCTGTAGCGCCTGTGGCCCTGAGCTGGGCACGGCCCTCTGGTCTCCTTCAGGTCACCAGGCAACAGATGTTCTTGGGAAGGAGCTCAGGGACAGGCACAAGCTGTTCTCTGCCACCCAAAAGGTAGTCAGAGCACCTGCTGGTCAGGACATTGGACCGGGAAACAACTGTCTTGGGGTCGCTGTGGATCTTGAGGTTACTTCCTCTTCCTGGCTTTTTCTTCAGTACTTTCTCCTGGAGAAGCATTGTAAAGAATTTAGTGTGGTCGTATGTGTATGTGCAATGTCTGTCTGTGGTTACGTGAAAGTCCATGTGGGTGTCCATGGAGGGCAGAGGAGGGGATGGGGACCCCCTGGAACTGGTATGAGAGGTGACTGTGGACCATCAGACATGGGTGATGTGTCCTTTGCGAGAGTAGCAGGTTCTCCCGTGTCACCTCTTATCAGCCCAATGGGCGAAACATTTTAAACCTCGAGGCCCTGCACACAGCAGCGCAGGATGTATAATAAACAGATGAAAGTGGTGAGTCTATGAGTGAGCACAGTGGGGCTGGACATCTCAGGCGTCTAAACTGATGTCGCCAATGGAAACAAACATCCCCAGCTGTCCCCAGAGACACTTGTGTCTCTAGCACTGCCATAGCCTGCTCATAGGCAATGGCATCAGTCCTACAGACTAGGGGGCCCCACGTCATCTCTGGGGTTCTTCATCCCGGCCCAAGGGTCACAGGCTAGAGCATGCTGTCTCCAAGCCCGTTGTTTTCCCTGAGTCTTGGGGTGGGGACTTGGCCTGGCCACTGAACTGGCATGGCGAGTTTCTAGGCTGAAACTTCAGCACATGTAAAAAAAAAAAAAAAAAAAAAAAAAAAAAAAAAAAAAAAAAACAACAACAAAAAACAACAAAGTTTTAAATAAACAGCAGGGCAAAGGGCTCTTCTGCCCAGGGTGACAGGGAGTAGAAAGGAAGGGACAGCAGGTGGGCATGGAGGGTGTTTAACTACGTCTAAAGTTCTCTCTCCCTTAATTGTCAGCTTTCCTTGGGTCAGTTTATTCTACCTTGAATGTGATGTCCCAATGCAATGAGTCCCTTCTGGTCAGTCATGACCAAGGTTATCACCAAGGGAACAATAAGTGTGGCCTGGCATTGTGCTCCTCTTTCCTGGAACACCGATAGCACACTATCTAAGTATGGTGACTAATCTGGCTTTCCAGGTGATAAAGCAGAGGCTCAGAGAGACTAAGTAACTTGCATGGAGTCACACAGCCAGATGGCGACAATGCAGGACCCTCAACGTTTTCTTTCTTCTACAGCCACAAACATCTTCTTCCTGGGTGGCTGGGGAGCTTTCATGGTCTGTGGGCACCCAGCTTCCCTCTCCTCTTGATGCCGACACCGAAGTCAGAAAGAGCCAGTTTCAAGTGTGGATCATGTGACCCTTGCCACCTTCCTGCTCTCAGGCCTTCCACTTGCTCCAGCACTCTGCTCTAGGAAGATTATCCTTAATCCTTCTGTCTACAAAGCATAGGCCTGACTCAGGGCCTTTGCTCTTGTTACTGCCCCTGCCTGAAAGGTTCTTTCTCATATAGACAAGTAGTTGACTTCCCAGGGTCCCTTCTCACAGGTGAGCGCACCCACTCTTCAGAGGGACTGCTCTGTCCCTCCCAGATGAAACGTCCTTGAATCTCCTGTGTACATTTCTCCAGAGCAAGTATACCTCCTTATGTTTTCCCCTTTAAATCAACCCTTTTCTTAAGATTAAAAAACTTTTTCTATACCAGGCAGTGGTAGCACACGCCTTTAATCCCAGAACTTGGGAGACAGAGGCAGGAGGGTCTCTGAGTTCCAGGCCAGCCTGGTCTACAGAACAAATTCTGGGAGGGTCAAGGCTACACAGAGAACCCTTGTTGCATTTAGTGGAGTGTGTGTGTGTGTGTGTGTGTGTGTGTGTGTGGTTGTGTGCACACGCACGCACATGTATGTAGTGCACACATGGAGGTCAAAGGACAACTCGGAGCCTTCTCTCTCCTTCCACCATGTGAATCCAGAGATTGAACACAGGTTGTCAAATTTGGTGGCAAATGCCTTTGTCTGCTGAACCACCATGCCGACCCAGTTTTAAGGATCTGTTGTGAGACAGGATCTCAGATGCTTTGGGCTGATCTCTCATGATCCATATGCACCTGAGGATACATATCTGGTTTTTGCTTGTTTGTTTTTCAAAAACTTTGTATTTATGTGTATGTGTACATGTGCTTGTGCATGTACGTGGGGGTGGCCTCAGAGTCCAGGAGAGGGCATCAGACCCCAGAGTTCCAGGTTGCCTGACTTGGTGGATGGGAACTGACCTCTGCAAGAGAGAAGCGTTAACTGTGGTGCCATCTCTCAGCCCCACTACCTGGTGTATTACTAACGTCTTTCGGGTGTGAGCTCCTTGCCGGCAGGAGTTTTCTGTACATTGCTGTATCCCCAGAACTTGGACTGGCACCTGCCACACAGTGGGCATTTACTAACTACCTGAGAAAACATTGCAAGAAGCCAAGTTTTCTGCCTCTGCAGCTGTACTGTGCCCAGCTGGCCCTGGCTCTGGTGTCCTCTGGCATCAAATCTCCTCCAGGTGCAGATAGCATCTACCAGTGCAGGTTAGGGCCTTAGGCCTACTTCTACCCCCACCCCACTCCCAATCTGCTACAGCTTTCCCCAGCAGCGCCCAGGGGTGCCCTAGCTCTAAAGGTGAGCATGAAGAGCCTAGGTACCCAGGCTTTGGGGTCTCACTTCCCAACTGGGCTTCCGGAAGTGACTGCTGGGCCCTCCCTACTCCTTCAGGCTCTGTTCTGGGCACCTGAGAACCATGGTGCCACAGAGACTTGAGAAGCTGCAAGAACGGAAGCAGCTGTTTAAAGGGTAAAATGCTAATAAAGGACCCAAGTGTGCATGCAGGTTGGGAGTTCAAGGTCATCCCTAGTTATGTAAGACATTTGAGGACAGCCTGGGCTACCAGAGACCTTGTCTCAAAACAGAAACAGGCAAGCCGTGCTGGAGAGTGAGTGTGGAGGGAAGCCTGAGGGTCTTCAGAGAAGAGTGTGGCAGTGTCTGCTTGAACTTCAAGTGGCCTGGTCCCTGCTGAGCCACCTGTCGGTGCCCTGGGGTACATATGAGGTCCTGGTGCAGGGATGGCCTTGGTGAAGCCGTGAAAGGCACAGAGCCCCCGGTTACCCCTCGGGAAGGTAAAGAAATGGGGCTCAGTGAGGTAACGTGACTAGGAAGACACTTGGCCAGAGGCCTGCCTGCTGACCAGAGGGTTGGTTGTGTCAGGAAATGGGGGTCTATGCTGCTTGTAACTCAGGAAACTTTTGCTTCCCCAAAAGGTTGAGAGCCATCCCCTCGCTACCACTCTTTAGCCCCATCCCAGAGGACTGCTGGATGTTTGTTGGGTTTATTGAATGGCCAAACATACTGAGAAGACTAAATCCAGGAAGGTGTGCCTGTGTGGATCTGGAGAATTCCATTCTTTTTTGGTTCTTTTCTTCCGGATAGAGAACAGAGCATGGGCTGTGGATGGACCCTTTGCTGCAGGAACAACTTGTGGAGGGTGCTGGGGGGGCGGGCGTGAGCCCTGCTTACGCTTTGCCTTGCGTCAAGAGGAGCAGTGGGACACTGTTCCCACCCCCAGTAGGCCTCTCCTCGCCGCTGGCGCCTCTCAGGGGAGGCCCTTTTCTACACCACTGGAGCGGGGCTAAGCACCCTCTCAGTGGCCGCTGTGCCCCTCCAGCCTGGGACGGGACGCCATGGGGGAGGCCTGTTGAGATATGCCTTATGTAGATGGCCAAGGAATGGTCTAGCCTTCATGCCGTCAGGACCTGAGCTGCCAAGCTCTGGGGCCAAGACAGCATTGCTTCCTCCACCCGACAGCGAGCCAGATGCCAAAGAGAACCTTGTCTCCCCAGAGCCCACAGCTCTGGGCCCCGGGAATTGAATCCCACCAGTGTAGACTTTACCCAAACAGAGCCCACGTCCCTTAGAACACCTTGGGGGCTAGCCCTCCCTCCCACCCATAACTAGAATCTATGACTTCCCATAAAGGGCTCAGGGGAAAATGACCAGCAGTCAATGACCTTGGTCACTCTGGTTGGAGCCAGCGACCTATGAGGTGCTAGCTGGCAGGGCACCTCCCTCATCCCCACACAAAGCTGGCAGGACAGCCGGCTCATCCTTCCTCAGCCACAGTGTGCAGAGAGCTTGTTCTCTTTGGAATCGCGGGCCACTAGCCAGTCCACTGGGGACATCCCTCAGGGGAGAGAGAGACAGGGCGGACACTCAGGCTGGCACACTGTGGCAGGCCACCCTGCTTCGTTGACCAGTGGTTTTCTTGTCTGGCTCCCTGTGGCCCAGATGGCCCCGGCTGGGGGTAGGCAGATGCCTTCCCAAACTGGAGCTCCTGGCTCAAGCTCACAGTCACTACAAGAGTAAAGATAGGGGCCAGGAAGAAGGGACTGAGTGCCCTGGGGAGCTATCCCAGAGCAGACCAATCCAGAGGACAGAGCTACTATGGGTGTGGAAGGAGAGGAGGAAGGAAAAAGACTTACGCAGGCCTGGGTCTGGGGATATAGCCCAGTGGTAGAGCAGTTGCTTAGATGGGCAAGCTCTGGGTTCAGGCCCTGGCATAAACCTGGCCTGGCCTGGTGGTACGTGCCTGTAATCCCTGTTCTCAGAGGTGGAGGCTGGAGGTTCAGAAGTTCAAGGTCATCATCATCCACATATCCAGTCAACCGTTGGCCTCCACACAAGTGTACAGACACGAGAGTTCATGAACGCTCACATGAACACACACATGAATGCATACCAGGTCAAACGCACATTGTCAGGCTTAGTGGCAGGTACCTTTACCTGCCAAGCCAGCTTGCTAAGATACGTACTGTTGAAAATAATCCTGACTCCTCAAAGCAAGTGAAGAGCCAAGACCTTGGGGGCACCTGGGTGCCTACTGGAGGTGGATGGGGCTCTGAGAACACAAATTCAGCCTGAACTGAGGCCTAAGGGTGAGCTGGCATCGGTCAAGACTCGAAGCTGGGAAAGGTATTTTAAACCAATGGAATATCCCAAAGATACCACATGAGCAGGTGCTTTTGTTTTTGCTTTGATTTTTTTTCAAGACAGGGTTTCTCCATGTAGCCCTAGCTGTCCTGTAAATCACTCTGTAGACCAGGCTGGCCTTGAACTCACAGAGATCTGCCTGCCTCTGTCTCCTGAGCGCTGGGATTGAAGAAAGTCGTATGCCATTTCAGGGATGCCTGAAGGAACCTTGACTCATGGGATTCTATTTTGAGCCTTGGAGGAACTGTGTCCAGGGACAAATGTCTTACAATGCCCAGAGGCAAAGGTGCCACCATATCTAGTGGCAAGCATCCCTTGTTCTGGGAACAGATGCCCCACTGTGTCCTGGTCAGGCCAACCTTTTAGAAATGCTCATTTTTGTGGAGTAGGTGATCTTAGACTACATTTTTTAGTTTCTGAATTATTAATTTAGTTAGCCTTCACGTTCAAGGGCCTCGGAAAGATTAAGAACCGTGTACACCCAGCTGGTGGCTTTGAGGCTGGATCTGAAGGCAGGAAGTGTGGCAAGAGGCCAGTATGGCCAGGACTGTGCGGGCTGAGTCCTGCATGGCAGCATGCTGTGGCCAGGCACACCGTACTATTCTCCTGCCTCTGGGAGCTCACCGCCCCCTTTCCAGAACAGCCTCCTGCTGAGGCAATTTGAGAAAATTCTGCTCACTCCACCCCCTTCTGAGGGCCCTGCTCCAGGATGGCCCTTCCTGACTTGGAAAGCTGTTTCCTTTCCATCCACCCCTCTCATCACCCTGGCCCTGAGCAGAGCAGGGTGGGGGTGGGGCAGTGTCTGTGGCCCCCTCTGTCTCCATTTCCTAGCCCTCAGGTTTTGAAAACTTCAAATGTAAGAAAAGGGCTCGTGGGAATTCAGAAGCAGGCTGCTTCAGATAAGTTCAATATGTGAAAACTGAGACCCTAACCAAGGCCTCCTGTTTTCTCTTTCTCCCCCTTTCCAAAATGGCCTAAAATGGCTTAGGGTCTGGTTGCATGAGAGGGCCTAGTGTGTCTCTCTGAGCCCTGAGATTCCATGATCCCAGCCGCCCTGCTTACAAGGCCCCTAAAACCACAGAGCTCCCTTGGAAAGGCCTCAGCCCCCTTCCTTCTTGGTTCCATGGACTCCCTCTAGCCCACCCTGTGTGGGAGGCAGCGTGTGGTCCCTTAATGCCCTCTGAGTGTGTGCCTGGGACAGGCCTGTACTGCAGCTGGAGCCTCGTCCTAGCTCTGTTTAGAGCTGAGTTATGAGCCTGTCTCCAAGAGCTGAGAGGCTGAGGTGGGAAAGGATTTGCTGGCTGCATTCGGTCCTGGTCTTATTGTGAGCCCAGCTGAGGAGGCTGTTGTCTCACCCACCCTGTGTCCCACCAAAATGTGCACCCTCTCACCTCCAAAGGCTACCTCTGGGGCCTGCCGGCTTTCTTCGGTGGTGGCAGAGATGATAGTGTTCCCATTTTCATTTATTTAACGAACCAATTTATCATGTGTGCGCGCACATGGGTGATGTATGTGAGGGTGCATGTATACCAGGGTAGGCATGTGGAGTCCATTCTGTCCTTCCATCTTTACATGGTTCCAGAACATAGGTCTGCAGGCTTAAAGATCAAATGCCTTTACCAACAGTTATCCTCAACTCTGTGGTTGCCAGATTTATTTTTCCAATACTGGAATTTGAACCAGGAACCTAGGGCCTAGGACCTCATGCATGCTGGTGAAGTGTTCTACCACTGAGCCACACACCTCCTCCAGCCCTTTTTATCCTCTCTTTACAGATTAGGGTACCATTGATCCCAGAAAAGAGAGGTACTTTGCCTCTCACTATGGAGCAAGAAGACCAAATTGAAGGGACAAGGTCTTCAAGGTCTTGGCCTGGTTCTTCCTTGGCTCTTTGTAGTGATATTTTGTTTGTGTTTTAGCAAATAAAGCTTGCCTAGGAACAGAGTGCAGAGCTAAGTCACTAGAGGAGGGAGTGGTGGCATGCAGCTTTAATCCCAGGACTCAGGAGACACAGGCAGAGGGATCTCTGTTAGTTCAACGCCACCCTGGGCTACGCAAGATTGAATCTGTCTAAAAGAGAAACAGAGCTCACGCAAAGGTGATCCCAACGCTTGGGATCACAGGGCTTTATTCCCAGCACTAGGGAGGAGGAGACAGGAGTAGATGTGGCTGGGAGGAGAGAGGAACAGAAGGCAGGAGACAGGAGCTCAGTGCAGTCTGAGGTTTGGTAGAGGCAGATGCAGCAGGAAGATGTAGTCTGAGGACAGAATGCCCCTTCAGTCTGAGCACTGTAGAAGTAAAAGAACTCTCTGGTGGCTGGCCACTCTGCTTCTCTGATCTTCATCTTAAACCCCTATATCTGACTATGGATTTTTATTATTAAGACCAACTATAATTTGTGCTATGGTTCTTCAGAACCCAATACATCCCAGGCATCTTTTGGGAGGTGGAGAAACCCCTTTACTTTAGATCATAGAAAGCATTGCTTACTATCCCCTAAGATCTCAGGTAAAAGAAGTCTCCCTCCTTCTCTCCCTCCCTCCCTCCCTCCCTCCCTCCCTCCCTCCCTCCCTCCCTTCCCCCCTCTCTCTCCCTCTCCCTCCCTCTCTCTCCCTCTCTCCCTCTCTCCCTCTTTCTCTCTCCCTCCCTCCCTCCCTTCCTCCCCCTCCCTCTCTCCCTCCCTCCCTTTCTCCTCCTCCCTCTCTTTTTCTCCCCTTCCCTCCCTTCCTTCCCTCCCTCCCTCCCTCCCTCCCTCTCTCTCCCTCTCCCTCCCCCCCCCCTCTCTCTCATATTGTGTTGTGTGTGATGTTGTGCCTGCACATGCCCAAGCACCACCTGTGTGCCTGGTTCCCATGGAGACCAGAAGAGGGCATCAGATCCCCTGCAACTGGCACTGTAGGTAGTTGAGTAGCCATGCAGGTGCTGGGAACCAAAACCGGATCCTTTGCAAAAGCAGCAAATGTCCCCAAAGGAAAGTTCCTCAAAGCATGGAATCCCGGCTGGGGACTCTGGAAGGACCTCCAGAGCCTAGGGCCCCTTTCCAGTCCGCTTCCCTTCTCTGTGTGTGCTGTGCTGGGGACAAGGTCACAGCCCATGGTAAACCTCTAGCCCTGGAGAGTCAGCCTAGCCCTTACCCCTCCACTGTGGCCACCCCCTTCCCACATCTGCATTCACACGTGTTTGTTTGCTCTCTCCCTCTACTCTCTCTGCCCACATTCCTGTCTAGTCCCCTCTCAACGCACTGTCTCTAGGCAGTCCGTCAACCCCCCTCCGTGTGCCCCTGGATGGGTCTAGCCCTGGACCTGGGCCAGTGAGATTCTCAGCAAGCCACCTTCCCAAGGGAACTGCTGACTGATGAGCTACTGGGCCCAGGGGCTGCACCAGAGATGACTGCATAGATTCCCCTAGGGGCCATCAGTAGGATCTGCTGTCCCATAGGGAATCATTAGTTGTCTTTGCTTAAGTGACATTTTTACAGCTGAAAGGTAAAGGAGGGGTAGCATCAAGGCCAATGAAATGAGACCCCTGGACACCAATGGCTTTCTAGCCTCGACAAATGTGCTGTGGTCTAGTTAGTTTGCAGCTCCCATATTCAGAGAAAGGGACTAGAGGTCAGAGGGAGGCTCTGGGCTGCACCTGGAGTTAGCAGCCCAGCCATGACTGGTACCCAGAGCTCCTCATCCTCACCTGGCAGTGTCCCCTCCAGCCTAAATGGAGAGGGGACCTGGGTGTGTTTGTGTAGTGTGTGTGTTTGTGTATGTGTTTGTGTTTGTGTATGTGTTTGTGTGTGTGTTTGTGTGGTGTGTGTGTTTGTATGTGTGTTTCTGTAGTGTGTGTGTATGTGTTTGTGTTGTGTGTGTGGTGTGTGTTTGTGTGGTGTGTGTGTGTTTGTGTGTGTGTTTGTGTGGTGTGCGTGGTGTGTGTTTGTGTGGTGTGCGGTGTGTGTTTGTGTGTGTGTTTGTGTGGTGTGTGTGTGTGGTGTATGTGTTTGTGTGGTATGTGTGTGTGGTGTATGTGTTTGTGTGGTGTGTGTGTGTTTGTGTGGTGTGTGTGTGCGTGTGTGTGTGTGTCTGGTCTGTGGAATGGACATGTGAGTGCAGGTGTCAACAGAGGTCACTGGAGTGTGAGCTCCCTGAAACTAGAGATGCAGGTTGTTCCAGGTGACCTGGCGTGGGAGCATGGATGCTGGGATTTAAACTCGGACCCTCACAATCGCAGCACACGGTCTTCACAGAGGTCATCAGGAACTAGATCTCTCCAACCGTCCCCAGTATCCACAACTCTCCTGGGCAAGGGCTGCAAAGACCCGGGACAGCCATCTGCCTTGGCAGCCTGCAAGTGTCTTGCAGAGTCCAAAAGGGCAAACACCACAGACTGTAGACTGCCCTCTTCTCTCTTGTGCCTCCTTACCCCCTTATCCTCCTTTTCTTCTCTTTCCCACCCCCTTTTCTCTTTCCTTCCCTTCCCTCCTCTTCCTTCCCTCCCTCCCACCTTCCTCTCTCTTTTCTTTAATTTAAATAATGTGCTTTATGTTTTCAGTTAATTGTTGTGTATCTATATAAGCTATGATGAGCACATAAAAGCCGGAGGACAACTCATGCATATTGGACCTCTCCTTTCACCGTGTGGGCCCAGGAACTGGACTCAGGTTATCAGGGGTGGCGGAAAAGGCCTTTACCATCTGAACCACCTCGCAGCCCCCTCCCCACTTCCGCTCCAAACCCAGGGCCTTGCACAAACTAGGCAATCTCCCAACCACTGGGCCATGTCGTCATCCGGACCCTTCTCTTTCAGTGACACTCCGGTTTCCTGAGGTGCCTGCTGACCGTGACTCTGGAGGTGGTCCAGACAATGTGGCTAGTGTTCTGTTCCCTAGGGAAACTGAGGTGCAGAAAGAGGCAGGAGGCTTGCTGGAAGTTTATCTGTCAGGACTGAGCAGAGGCTGGAACCATTTCCTCAGGTTTCCGGGCAGGCTACTCCCTAATTCTAGATGCCACAAACTATGTACCCTGTGGGGTCCGCTGTAGAGGGAAAATCCAAGCCACTTATTTGGAAGTTTTTAAGATTTCAAGGTGGTTATGTTAGAGCATTAAATCAAAGCCATGGCCTCCTAGACATGAGCCCACAGGGGGAAGGAAGAGAGGGAACACCCCCTTCCACCCACCCAGCCTCAGATCTCCCAACTAGAGGGTTCTCCACGACAGAAAGGACCTTTTAGTTCCAAAGTAGAATCCCCAGCCTGGCCCTGCTTCTCGCACAGAGCTCTGTGGGTGCAAAGCAGCCCCCCTGAAAGACACTTCCAGAGATGTGTCTGTTAGCAGCTAGCTCCCTTGAGAAGTTCTTAGGGACCCAGGGAGGGATTGAAGGTGCCTTGGCAGCCACCATAGAAGCTGCAATAGGGTCCTAAGGAAGGGTCTAGAGGAGCTGCCCAGTTCCTTCCACCTATTGCAAGACAGAGAACAAAGGGGCCTTGCTGGGAGGTATTATAAGATTAAGTGATGGTGGGGGCCGGGGAGCCTGGACAAACCACTGAAAGGGGGGGAGTTAACACCTCTGGCCTTTCACAGAGGCCCATGTCCCCTTTTTTCCCAGCCTGGGCCTCCTTCTGAAGCTAATCTGCTGCCTTGCCCAAGTGCTTGCCTGAGGCCTGTGTGAGAAGCCATTCCTCTCAACACAGAGGCAAAGGGAGTCTTTCTGGAAAAGGAGCTACCTGACCCCTGACCCCTGACCTCCAGAGGGCACAGACCCTGAGCAAGCTGGGTGGCCCAGCCTCTCACCTGACCCTTTGGCTGAGCTGTAAGCTTGAGGGGACTCACTGCTCCCTCCTCCTCCAAATCTCTCCTTCCTGCTAATGAGGTGGAAATTCAGGGACCTGTAAGTATTAACTTTGTTAACTTGAGGCAACCTAGAGTCATCTGGGAAGAGTCTCAGCGAGGAACTGTATGTTAGGTTGGCCTGTGGGTAAATCAATGAGTGCTTGGGGGAGGGGTGATGTCTTAATTGAGTTAACTGGTGTGGGAAACCCCGCCCACTGTGGGCAGCACCAGTCCTTAGGCACTGGCTCCTGAACCACATGAGGGAAAAACTCAAGCTGGGCACAAATCAGCAAACAAGCAAGCATTTTTTTTTTCAGTTTCTCTCTGCTTATAACCCTGGATGTGACGTGATGGCTGTTTGAAGGTCCCAACTTGACCACCCCACAAGGAAGGCTGTGACCTGGAGCTGTGGGCTGAAGGGACCCCGTCCTCAAGGGAAGTCAGTTTTTCTGCACTGGTTCCGCCTGGCAGCAAGGAGGACTTCCCAGATGCAGCAGGGCTAACAGACAGTGCCCCTGTCACAATCGGGGCTTTGGAACTTTAGTTTAACGAATGTTTGACCAGACTTTTAAGGAACAGCAGGGTGTTCAAGGTCCCAGGATCCAGTTCCTTTGGCCTTCCCAGACTCGACTCTTTCTGCACTTCCCTTCACCACACATACAGTGCTACTTACCACCGGGGGCGGGGAGGCTCTCCCCACTCTAAAACTCCCTTCTCTTAGGAGCCTGCCCTGGTAGCAGCACCAAGAAGTCCTTGAGCCCTGCTTACTGTCGATGATGTTACTAATCTTCAGAGCTGGGGCTGCGCATCTCTAGCATCCTGTACCACTATCATCTCTAGCATCCTGTACCGCTATGCAAGGCCAGCAGGAGACAGCTTGCGTCTGTGCTGTGCCCTGGGTACCCATATGGGCTATAGCATGGGCAGCTGGGTTTGAGGCCAGCCTCCCAGTCCCAAGTGGGGCTCTCATCAATGAGATGATGCCCTGCCCAACTGTTCTTCATGTGAACATGCCAAGGAACCTGCACATATAGAGGGAGACCATGTGTGGCTGCAGCCGCTCTATTCACATGTCTCTGAACTCCAAGGCATGTTCATGGAGAGGCTTGGGCACCCAGACAAGCAGACTTAAGCAGGGCATGTCCCCAGGCCTGCCCATGTCCCCTGAGCCCACAAATCTCTTCATGGTAATAACCGGTATTTACTGGATCTTGGTTCATGCCAGGTTTTCTTTGAAACATTGCTTGCGAGTTATTGTTTGGTCTTCATATGAGACATGGAGTTTTTGATTTTTTTCAAGATTTTATTACTCTAGGTATTATTTTGTATTGCATGTATGTGTGTTTCTGTACATGGGTATATGCACATGAGTGCAAATGTCTGAAGAGGTCAGAGGGTTACCAGAATGTGGGTGCTTGTTCCTGAACTGGGGTCCTCTGCAAGAGCAAGTACAGGCTCCTGACTGCTGAGTCATCCCTCCAGACCCTCTTTTTAACACTTTAAAAACATTTAATTTATAATATATGTACAGTATGTGAGGACACGGGCATCCACCACATTGATGCAGGTTGGGTGGATACATAGTTGCTGCTTAGGTGCACACACAGCGCATGTGTAATACATGTACTTTGTTATTGATGTGATACATATATGGAACATGTGGTGGGGCTCACGCACACACATGAAGCACATACAGGCAGCACACATGCACATACGAAGTCTTTCACCTTTTCTCACACAGGGTAATTTATGGCCATCCGGCTCATGTCCAGACTTCCCGTTCACATTAATGAGGTGACGACCTGGTATTCAGAAGCCCTTGTCCTGCAGGGCAGGGTGGGGGATGGCCAGGCAGAGAAAACGGAGGCGACCACAGTCTCAGAGGAACAACTAATTATACGACTGACTGAGGTTTGATTGTTTTTCCCACGGCTTCCCTACTGTCCCCAACCGAAGGCCAGGTTCTCGCTGCAGCAGAAGGGGCTGAAGGCCTGAAGCGGGAATGAAGCAAAAGAGGGTGGGGAGGGTGGGGGCTGGGCGGTAGCCTGCCTGACTTCAGTACCGTCCCCTCCCTCAACCTTTCCAGCTGGAGGTGTTGAAATTATTTCCTGAAGGTCAGAGTTCATAGAGACCCGGGACTCTGGTTCTCTGCACCCTGCAATCCTTAACAAGAAACTCATTTCAGAGTCAAATTGAACGTCTTTATTTTGGAAGCTTCTATTTACTGACCCACCAGCCATAACAGGAGTTCGGCCCCCATGCTGCCACCTCAGAAGGTTTGCACAGAGCACATGACCGCCTTCCCTTCCACCCCTTAGCCCGGAGCTCAGCACCTGCTGACCAGAGACACTGTTCGAGGCAGCTCAGCCTCTTCCTAGGCCATCAACATGAAGCCTTTCCTAAGCAAGACTAAGGGTGGGCTTCCTATAAACTCCTCAGCACAGAGATATCCAAATGGACATTAAAAGACCATAGTGGGAGGTGGGGGCACACACCTAAAATTCTAACTCTCTGGGGATTGAGGCAGGAGGGTCGTACATACAAGGCTAGTCTGGGATCCATAGCAACATAGAGAGTTCCTGGCTAGCCTGGGCTATAAGTGAGATGGTATGAGACCTGAGATGGGTCTCATAGTTGAAACCTTCTCAGAATTAACAAAGGATCACGGGAAATTGCACTATTTTATCATATATAGCAGACTTGACTAATCTGAACTCTCAGTGGTACCGCGAGGTTAGCATGGGGCTCTGGTCATCCCCAGTTCACTGTTGTGGACACCTAGGCTTAGTGAGGAGACATTTACCTTCGGTCAAATCAAGATTTGAACTTCTCCAGCTGAGACTCATGGGTTCTTCATCTGTTTGGAGGATGTCTTTTCCTAGCAGCCAACGGGTTACAAGTATATGTTCCTGGAAAGCACCTCATTAAATCTCCTGAGAAGCCTGGATCAGTGCCGGGGAGGAAGGCAGTTGATGTGGCCCTGGCTGTGCATCAGGAATGCTGGAAGACTCTCTTATGTCCTAGATCATCACATAGATGGGATATTGAGTTCACATCCAGATGGCATCAGACTATACGATAAGTCCAGGTCAAAGGCCCCAGGTGGGAGAGGGAGCTCCATAGAGCAAGGCCCAGACCCTGCCTCCACACTGGCCTGCCTTACTGTGAGTGAACCCCATTCCCAGGCAAGGGAAAGTAGGGCCCTGGTCACAAGGTCCACAGTGTCACCCAGTTTCCATGACCTTGTCGTCAAACCCTGAGCTTGGCCTGGATGTGTGGGACTAGCTCTCAGAGTCTGAGCAGAAGGTGCCGTGCAAACATGAGGCACACGTGTGGGTCTTCAGTGGTTGCTTTAAACAGCTGATCCTGGGTCAGTAATGCTAGCCTTTAGAGCAAGGGCAGGAAGGGAGGGAGGGAGGATGGGGGTGGGGACAGAGACAGGTGGGTCCCTGAAGCTCACTAGCTAGTCACCTTAGCCAAGTCGGTGAGCTTCGGGTTTGGTGAAAGACTTTCAACCGCAACCCACACCAGAAACAGTTGGAATCTGCTCCGTAAGAAAGCATTCTGGATCTGGTGCCAAGGAGACTGGCGTTGAAGCTCAGAGGGCTGTCTCATGCCTAGAGGGAAAGTCACAGCTACCCCAGAGAGCACCAGTGTCAGTATCTAGAGTAGAGATGTTCCTACATTCTTCTCAGGGTTGTCATAGCGAGAAACATGCACACACGTGTGTGCATACACACGTGCACACACATACGTATACACCTATCCCAACGTCCCTCACAGACGTGCAGCCTTTCCGCCATCCAGTCCTAACTCCATGAATGGCACTGTCATACAGAGATGATGGGTAACCCAGGAGGGCTGGGGACTTACAGAGAAGGGTGGCGCTGTCATACAGAGATGGGTAACCCAGGAGGGCTGGGGATGTACAGAGGCACTGGGGGTCAGGGACAGGGCTGGGGACGTATAGAGAAGGGTGGCACAGAGGTGCTGGGGGTCAAGGTCTCTCCCCTGCAGCCTCTTGCTTTACCACCTCTTCTACCCCAGTGGAAGCGGAGAGACACACACTTCCTCCTTCCTCACTTCAAGTCTAGCTGCTTCAACCCCAGTGCTGGTTCACTTGGGAGCCTGTGCCCTGCCCCCAGCCAGGGCTGGCCTTAGAGAGCTAAGGCCTTTCTTAGGGCGCAGGGCTAGGTGAAGCCGACTCCACAGGAAGACCCTCTTAACCAAGAGTGGATCAGCGACAGCACTCGGGAGGGCGAGGAGAAGGATCGTGATCTTAGGATTAACCTGGGAGACATGGTGAGTTTTAGGCCAGCCTGGACTACAAAGTGAGACTCTGTCTCAAAAAAACGAAACAAACAAACAAACAAAATTAGGGGTGGAGAGGTATTGAAGGGCCCTCAGGAACCGAGATCCTAATCCAAGCGAAACAAAATTCTGATTCCACCAAAACTTTGCTAGGTGCTTATGGAGACACCGTGAAGCCACTCTTATGGCAATAGTCAGCATTCCCAGGTTCCAGAAGGACCCATCCCAGGGCTCCCCAGATCTATGTCCATCTCTGTTCTCTCAGCCCCTGCTGTATCCTGCTCTTATGGGACCATAAATTACCCCCGAGCCAGAGAAGAGCCTCAGAGGAAACATCCCTGTTCCTTGGCACAGAGGACCATTTTTTTTCTTTACCTAGAACCCTCAGAGTCGGCCCTGACTCAGTGTCTGTGGCTGACTTCCCCTGGGTCTATAGGAGAAGGCACATCAGGGAAGCTTCCAGGGTGAGAGAGTACCTGTGTCTGCCCTGCCACAGTGGTCAGACAGAGCTCTGTGGGTACGAGCGAGAATCCCACTTACCCCACGGGCTCACTTCCCAAATGCTGCCTGTGGGCCGAGGGTGCTCTAGGTTCACAGGAAATACAGACCAGTGCAGGAGCTCCGACAAGGACCCTGCCCTTCTCATCAGCTTCCGGCAAGTCCAGAGTCCCAGTGCAGTGACCACACCGCTCATACTAGGTGCCCGCTCCCACCATGGCCCGTGTCAGCAGATGGATGAACTGAATCTGTAAACAAAACAGTAACAATATCTTCCTGTTAGATCCACAACCTTCCTTAATCTCTCACGAGTTGTGCTGAATGACACAACAGCTCTCCTGCCCAAAGCTTGCTTCTGGAATAACTGGAACCTCCAAGAGACTGGTGAAGAGGACAGGAAGGTCTCACCCAGAAACTGGGGGAAACACCCCGCCACCTCCCCAGGGCCTCAAAAATGGCACAACCATGGGCTAGCTAAGACCCAGAATGCAGGGACCCTCCCCTAGCTAAGACCCAGAATGCAGGGACCCTCCCCTAGCTAAGACCCAGAATGCAGGGACCCTCCCCTAGCTAAGACCCAGAATGCAGGGACCCTCCCCTAGCTTACACAGCCCTTTTGTTGGGAAGTGAAAACTCAGGGACCCTGCATCTACCCCAGCTGCTTTCCACCCTTGAGTCTAAATTCCCCTCCGGTCAGGCAGGAGTGACCTAGAGCCTGGGGCCCTAACTGTCCCAAGCAGCAGCCGCCTGGCTACCTGCTGGTTGGGAAAGCTGGGAATTACCCATAGGCAACTATTCCATTTGTTTGGAGTGGCGTGGCCTTGCCTTCAGGCCAGATAACTTACTCCTCCCTGGAAGCTTTGGGGCCAGAGGGCCAGCCAGCTGCAAGGCCAAACATTTGGAGATACCAGAGCTGGAGAAAGCTAGAGCTTGTTTATGGTGGAGATAGCTTCTCCTGGCTCCGTTATCAAACCTGCAAATCACAGTTACTCAGGCAGCGATGGGACAGCAGCCAGACCTCAGGAAGGGAGACCAGGCTCTGGTGTGTGCCTGCATCCTCAGAGTGAGCTCCGGCCTGTGGCCTCTCCTGAGATGCCCTCACCCACGGTTTGCAACACCAACTCTGTCAATCTCTATACCACTTGGCCACCAGTGTCAGATGGCATTCACCCTGTACATAAAGCATCAAGGCTCAGGAAGGGTCAGTGCCTCACTGGAACTCAGACAAAGCCCAGGCTCCCTCTTCCCAGCACTTCCCAGCAGAGTGGCCCCTGGTACTTTCTGGTGCTCTCAGCACTTCCCAGCAATCTCCTTGAGAGAGATGCTCAGCATGCACATCCCTGGGATATGTCAGTAGAAGCAGATACCACTGATGGTACCAAGTCAACAGGTTGGATCTCTGCGGCTCTCACTGTCCCACCCACCAGCGCAGACTACTGCGATGTCAGCCTTGCAGGCTTCTTCAGTCTCAGCTCACACTCTCCCAGCTTTAAAACTCAGGATCTAGCTTCTAGTGGGTGGCATTGAAATCAGTGCTGGGGACACTTTTTTTTCCGGGCTATATTATCTCAGCCCAGACACCTTAGCTCACTCCCTTCTCTAACTCAAAACTCAGACAAAAGGTTACCTTATCATGAAAAAGTCACTGCCTTGTACATCCTCCGACCTGAGACTGAAGCAGGAATCCCTTCCATACAGCTGAAGGATGCCTGCCCTCCTGGATACCTCATGAGCCGGGACCCCATTTTATTCAAGGAACCAGATGGATGGTCAAGGAACAAATGCATGAATGCATGCATGAATGAATGAGAGGAACACCCTGGAGGGGGAGCTCTGAATGTGCATGTGTGCATGTGTGCACGTGTGCGTGTGCGTGTGCGTGTGTGTGTGTGTGTGTGTGTGTGTGTGTGTGTCCTAGTGGGAAGTCACTGCAGGCTGAGAAGCCAGAGAATTCATGTATCTCTGGAAACACTGGTCAGAAACCAACTAGGAGAACTGATCTGGGATGGTGTGAAAACCTCCTGCTGGTAACAGAGGAGTGTGAGAGCGGCTGGCCCTCAGCTTACCTGGGAGGCGTGGAAGATCACGTCCAGCTCTTTCTGTATATGGGTCTGGAATCACGGGGCTGGACAGAGGCTGTGCCCTCCATAAGCATCTGAGACATATCCTGGGCAGCACACGCCTCCTTCTGCTATCCTAGAGAGATCTCCAGAAGTTCATCCGCTTTGAAAGGGATGTGAGGTAAGGATTTATGGAGGCTGGAAGAGACAGTTCAGCAATTAAGAGCACACAAATCTTGCAGAGGACTTCAGCTTGATCCCTAGCACCCACGTTGAGGAGCTGACAGTGGCCTATGCCTCCAGCTCCAGGGGAATCCCATGCCTTCTTCTGGCCTCCGTGGCACTGCGCACATGTGCTCATATCCGCACACAGACACACACATATACTTAAAAACAAGGTTTTTAAAGGTTGTATGGGTGAGACTGGGAGAGACAGCTCAGCATTAAGAGCACTTGCTGCTCTTCCAGAGGACCTGGGTTTGGTCAGGTGGCTCAAAGCATCCATAACTCCAGCTCCAGGGAATCCAATGCCCCTGCATCCCTCAGGCACCTGCATTCATGTGCACATGCCCACATGCAGACACACCCACCTATACATAATTAAAAATAAAAAGAAATATTTAAAATGGTTTATGGAACCTTCCAGAAGCAGTCCATGGCAGTGAATCCCAGAACAGAGAGTTGTCTTTGATAGGCTTATTGCTTCCAGGGACATTCTCAAGAAGCATCAGGATTCTTTTTAATTTTTTTCTATTTACTTATTTTATGTGTGTGAGTATTTGCCTGCATGTGCACATGGGCACCATGTGCATGCCTGGTGAAGCTGGAAGTCCTAAGAGATCCCCTGGATCAGATGGTTGTGAGTCACCATGGGAACTGAGCCTATGTCTCTTAAAAGCAACAAATGCCCTTAAGTGCTCAACTATCTTTCCATCACCAACTCAGGATTCTTGGGCAAGGTGTGTAAGGGAAGAGAAAAGGGCTGTCTGCAAAAGTGTAATCAATACTGCAATAGTTGGAAAGCAATACACAAACATACACGCATACATACATACATACATATATATATATACATACATACATACATACATACATACATGTCTGCTCTTGCCACAACTTACCAACTGCAACAAAGGCTGTGGTTGGTAGCACTGCACAGGGCAGAGTGGGAGGCTGGGGCGATGGCTCTACTGGTAAAGAGCTTGCTGTAGAAGCATGAGAAATGAAGTTCAATACCCATGAGTTAAGTAAAAATCCAGGCATGGTACTGTATGTTTGTAATATCAGCACTGAGGCTCACTGCACAGCCCACCTAGCCTATCCGATGATCTCCATGCCACTGGGAGCCCCTGCCTCAAAAATAACATGTAAGAAATGACATCCCAGGACCAGTGAGATGGCTCAGTGGTTAAGACACTTGTTGCCAAGTTGGATGAAACTGAGTTTGATCTCTGGGACCCACATGGTGGAAAGAGAGAAACAACTTTGTTGCCCTCTGACTTACACAGTATACACACACGCGCGCACACACACACACACACACACAATCAATAAATGTGATTTTTAAAAAAGAAAGAAATGATGCTGGCAGTGGTGGAGCACCTCTTTCATCCCAGCACTTGAGAGGCAGAGGCAGGTGGATCTCGGTGAGTTCAAGGTCAGCCTGGTCAACAGAGCAAATTCCAGGACAGCCAGGACTACATAGTGAAATCCTGTCTTGAAGAAAAGTAAAAAGAAGAAGGAGGAGGAGGAGGAGGAGGAAAAGGAGGAGGAGGAGGAGGAGAAGAAAGAAAGAAAGAAAGAAAGAAAGAAAGAAAGAAAGAAAGAAAGAAGGAAGAAAGGAAGGAAGGAAAGAAAGAAAGAAAGAAAGAAAGAAAGAAAGAAAGAAAGAAAGAAAGAAAGAAAGAAAGAAACCTAAGGTTGACCTCTGGCCTCCAAACTCACGTGCATGTGCACACGCATGCACGCGCGCGCACACACACACACACACACACACACACACACACACACGGGAGATCACAGCACACAGCTGAGGTTTCAATGGAGCAGGCCAACTGTAATTCTGCTTTGACAATTGGTGAGCTATTAATGGCGACAGCAGCCACACATCGTCTCCCTCCTTGCCATTGTGTGAACACAGTTTCAGACACGTTTCTTAGCTCTGACCTCATTTAATGCATTAATTATACTTTGCTTGACACCTCTATTCTCAGAGCTAAGCTTTTGCATGCTTGCCCGAATTCTACCTTGCCAATCACATGAAAAGGCTTTGGGATGGCTAGACAGGCAAGTTCCATAAATTCTTGCAACAAGATGAGCCAAGTTTCGGTCCCAAGCAAGATAGATGTTTATGACATCGTCTTGATTCTTCTCTGAAAATCTTAGGATGTTTTCCTATTTAGCAGCCCTCAGTGCCCATTTTGCTGGTTAAATCCGTCAGCCTGCCTCATAGGCACTTTCTGCTCTCCTCTTCTTCCTCCTCCTTCTCCCCCACCCCCTCCTTTTCTTCCTCCTCCTTGTCCTCCTCCTTCTTCTTTGTGAAACTGGGTCTCTCTACACAGCCCTGGATATTTCTGAACTCACTATGTGGACCAGGCTGGCCTTGAACTCACAGAGATCCACTTGACTCTGCTTCCCGTGTGATAGGACTAAAGGCATGCACCACCACACTGGGCTTAAAATCTTTTTTGAAAAATTGTCTTCTTTTGTTTTTTAAAGATCTCTTTATTTATTTTATGTATTAAATGTGTGCCTTTATGCCAGAAGAAGGCATCAGATCCCACTAGAGATGCTTGTGAGCCACCATGTGGGTGCTGGGGATTGAACTCGGGTCCTCTAGAAGAGCAGCTAGTGTTCTTAACTTCTGAGCCATTGCCCCAGCTCCTGAAAAAATCGTTATTATTTGTATGTGTATTGGTGTTTTGCCCACATGTGCGCCTATGCACGGAATGCATTCCTGGTGCCTGAGGGGGCCAGAAGAAGCTGTTGGATCCCATGGGCCTAGAGTTACAGATGGCTGTCAACCTTCATGCGAGTGTTAGGAATCAAACCTGGGTCCTCTGAAAGAGCAGTAAATCCTCTTGACTGTGAGCCACCTCGCTGGCCCCTGCCGGACGCTATGGAAAGGGCAGGTTCCTGAGCAGCTCTGGAGCCCTCCCGGCCACTGAGAGCCTGGAGTGGGGTCTGGGAGCCAGCCTTCCTCACAAGTTCCCTAGGTAATTGTTATGTGCACTCAAGTTTGAGAAGCACTGACCCCAAGCATGACAGCTATTCAGGAAATGTTTGCAGAATGA
The DNA here is from genome assembly GCF_903992535.2 of Arvicola amphibius. NCBI lineage: Eukaryota > Metazoa > Chordata > Mammalia > Rodentia > Cricetidae > Arvicola > Arvicola amphibius. Next base: position 71,783,431 of record NC_052055.2, on the reverse strand, counting down.
ACTGTTGCTGAATGAGTTTCGGGAGGTTAGGGTGAACAGAAGCACACCGTGCCATTGTTTGCCATTCTGCCCGGCCACGACACTTGTGCGACGCCATCTCACGGCCACTGGCCAAGGGCTGCATCCCCATGGGACTGGGCTGGTACCTGTGGTTGCCACCTAGCATAAGCCAAGCCCATGAGGACAGGGCACCCCACTGTTGCCCAAATAACTGTCACAGGTGGGTACCCAAGTTGTATAGGTAAAGGCTCAGCGAAGCCCTCCCACTCCAAACTGTAGACCCTGTGTGTGGCTGGGCTGTCTTCTGGGGCTAAGTTGTAGGTTAAATTACAATGTAAGACTCCTCCTCCTCAACACCACAAACCTTTCATTCTGGTTACAACCTGATCCCTGATCCTGCGTAGTATATTGGTCTCCAGTGTTGGGTACAGTCCTGGGTACAGATTGACTCTGAAGTCTGCATACAGACTGGTTCCTTCTTTCTGGTCATAGGTTTACCCCTCATCTTGAGTGCAGACTTAACCTTAATCCAATGTAGCCAAAATGTAATTCTCCTAGCCCAGGAAACAGGCTGAATCATAACCCTGGTCAGAGCCTGATCCTAAACTCTGATCTCAGTGCCCACTTAATCCTTGCCACAGACTGGTCCAACTCTGCATAGATTGCTTTTTCATTATGACCACAGGCTGACCCTAGCGGGCTGGTCTATGAATACGTGGATAGCCTTCCAACAGAGGGCAGAGTCTTGTCTACAAGAGGAATGTGGTGTACCCAGCTGGGATTGGGAAAATTTGTGTTTTCCATACAAGAGCCATGGTGGGAATTCAAGATGCTGGGTCCTTGTGACCTTGGCCACCCTCCAGTTCTCTCTCTGCTTGCCTGGCCGACCCCACCCCACCAGCTGGCTCACTCAGAGGGAGATGGATAAAAGTGAAGGTGACCAGCCCCACCACAGGAATGTGCAGGTATCATTAGTGAATGGAAGCTGGACACACAGCTGCCCGTCCACCCGACCCCTGCCACCCTCCTCCTCCGAGATGGACCCCAGTCACAAGCAGAAGGGAAGCAAGGCCAGGGTGGCAGCAGGGCTTTGTACCCCGTCCAGATGAGTGTCTGTGCCAAGTGTCCCTTTCCTGCACACGGTGTCGCTTTAGGGGGAAGATCTGGTCCTCCGCAAGGCTGGAGCGGCCCCCTGAGCACCATCCTACTTCCAGGCAGGTCTAAGGGTGGCTCTGTCTGGATCCACAGAACTGGAGGTGGAAGCTGCCCCGTTCTGGCTGTGGGGAACTCTGAGAACTTTAATTTCTTGGAAAATCCATAGCCTCCTACCTTAAGAAACTCCTAAGCTGAGGGACAAACAGCAACCCTGGCCCCGGGGGAGCTTCCAGTTTGACAGTGGAAACACAGAGAATCCACTCTGAGCCTAAAAATGACTCCCTGCTCTTCTCATCACATATGAAGATGGAGATGCACATCCACGGAGCTGTGGACATTGAGCAGGGACGATGAAGAGGAGTGAACAGATAGGGATAACCCTGGCAGCCTCCCTGGAGGAAGATGAAATCCCTCCCCCATCTTCTCGCCGGACCGCTGGACCGCCACCACCCTGCCCCAGGAATGTTGAAGGCCCAAATCATTTTTTCTTAGCCCTGATAGGCCTGAGGCCTGTACTCATTCCCTTGAGGAGCTGGGGCGGGTGGGGGACTGGATAGGCCTCCCAGACATTCCTCCTGCATTCCTGGGGCCATGCCCTCCTTCCTCCCTGCCTCAGCCTAGTCATAAACTATTTCAGGCTTGCAAAATCTGGTCTGCTGGGTTCTTGCAACCCTCCCACCATGAGTAGAGGCCAGAGCCATGACTAAGAAACCCATAGCACCCACAGGGTCCAGAGGGTTCTGGTCAACTGGGACAGAGACAACCAAGTGACCTCTTGGGCCACCAACCATACAGTAGTTGGGAAACAGAGAAGGCGGGTCTAGCCATTCCATGGGGCAGGATCCATGGAACACCACTCCTCAGAACTGTGTGGAGAGAAGAGAGGGGGCTGCTAGCGCAGGACAGCACAGGTTGGGTCAAAGAGTGTTCAGAAAGCTCCGCCCATGTTCAGATGTACAGAGCCTCCTTCTCCACACCTGCTCCCCACACCAAGGCTGCTTCTGGCTCCCATTGCACAGAGGACAAATAAGACAACATTGCTGTAAGAGTTCTATCCAAGCACACTTGCTCCACTCTCCAGATGAAACTGTCCCCATCACCATCGTCACAGCCTTCTAGACACAGAGTGCCCTGAACCACCATGGTACCATGCACCTAAAAAGAATGTTTCATCTCAGCCCCAGCCCTTCCCTCCCTGACCTTGCGGTCATCTAGGGAATGTAATGCCCGCATCGCTAGGCAACTGCACCATGGAAGAAAGCACCTGAAGCCACCTGGCCCACAGGACACTTCTATGCCTCTGAGCTCTTGAGTGGAATGAAGATGACCTGCTCGGGAGGGTGACCTGTGGCCTGGGAAGATGGCTTAATAGGCAAAATGCCCGCTGTGCAAACACAAGGACCTGAGTTCGGATTCCCAGCACACATCTGTGACCCCGACACTAGGGGGCAGAGACAGACGGATCGCCAAGGCTTAAAAACAGGTGCAGTGAGAGACCTTGTTTCAAAGCTGAGGTGGAGTTACGGGCATACATGTTTATGTACTTTTTGTCATGCTTCGATGCCTCTAATGTCACTGTTGGTGTGTTTTCCTTGGCCCTTAGTGTTTGCCTTGGGAATGTGGAAAGGTCTTTACTAATAAAAATTGATTTTGCTTTTTTTAAAAAAAATGGGACAGAAAGGGATTGAGGAAGATGTCCAACATCAGCCTCTTGCCTCCATGCATGCTCACACTGCCCAATGTAAACACACACACACTTTAAAATCAAATAAATAAAAAGAAGGCAGGGGATGGCTCAGTGACCCGTTCTCGCAGAGGACTGGGGTTCAGTCTCCAGCACCCACGTGACTGCTCACAACCGTCATCATCCCTGGGACATTGTGGTAGAAGGAGACTGACTCCCGGAAGTCGTCCTCTGTTCTCTGCCTGTGAGCTACAGCACACAGATTCATATGCATTCTGCATACAAACACACAAATAATCAATGTAAAATAATGCATTTTTAAAAGATAGCTCAAATGACTAATATCCAAACTTCTTCCTAGATCCAAGGGATTTGGTGGCAGATTTCTCTGGATACCCAGCCCTGCCTCCTCTCCTCTCCCCTCTCCTTCTCTTCCCTCCTCTGCTAAGCCCATTTCCCTAAACCCTATGGAGACACCACTAACCTTGCTTACCTTACAAAGTCCCACAGGATTCCCTCAACATCAACTCTTGAGTCATGTTTCAACTTACTAAGGCCCCAAAGAGTGCCTGCCTGGCCCTTCTCTGTCTCAGGAGCCACCAGGAGAGCAGTCCTCAGGTCCGCACCTCCCCTTCCAGACCACCCCCACCCCCAGCTCAAGGCAAGCTGATTCTAGAGAATCCAACCTCTAGCTCCTCAGTCCAATAGCATTTGCGGGGCTTCGGTGGCCATCCCTGCCTGCCTGGTGAGGATTTGATTGAATACACTCTTCTGCGTGAGTGCTCCTGAGATTCGTGATACTTGACCACAAACACTCACACACTGGATCACACAGAAACACCCCCCACAATGCGTTGTTGGGGGAAAGAAAACTAACATTCATGGGAGCTTCATTCAGGCCCAGCTTACGTAGTCCTGCCCACCTCCCATGGGCAATACGTGAATGTTGCCACTTTATAAAAGATATTCTTTGAGGATCATTAAGAAGGTTTAGCCTGCTGCCAAGCTGGATGATCAAAGTTCCATCCAGCGGACCTACATGGTGGAAGGAGAGAACCAACTCCTGAAAGTTGTCCTCTGACCTCCACATACGTGCAGTGACACACACGTGCCCACACACGTGCACACACAATAAATAAAATCTCACTGGCAATACATTGTTCTTAAGGGACCCAGAGGAACAGTTCATAGTTATGGATACAGCACAGCATTTCAGTTGAATGTGTAGCCTTCACAGTACGGCAACCGGCACGTCAGTCACCTCGGGGTGTGGGCATTTCTTTGTGTCCAAAACATTCAAAATCTTCTAGATTTGCTATTCTGAAACACTAATCAGTCATTATCAAGCACAGTTATTCTGCTATGCTGTAAGACCTCATGAGCAAGTCTTCCTGTCCACTGTACCCCTGTACCCAAAAGCACCCCTTCCCCACACCTATACCCATCCCAAGCTCTGGCAGCCATTTTTCTAGTTACTGCTCAGCAATCATTTCCATGACCAGGGAGGAACAGAGCTTCAGAGTCAACTACACACGTATACATATTCACACACACACACAGATACACATACATACACACAGATGCACACACATGCGCTCACATGCCACACACACACATTTGGACACACTCGTGTGTGCATGCATGTGCATACATACACACATTCATACACACAAACATACACACAGGTGCACACACATACACTCATCACCACATACACTCACATAGCACATACACATGTGCACACACTCATACACACATGCACACACATGCATATGTGCATGTGCACACACAAGCACACACACACAGTAATCAACAACCCCAGGACTTCTTTCTGCATCTGTCTGACTGGTTCCTATGTTCCCCTGTGCCACGCTATACAAGCATACAAACAAAAGTCCTCTCGAAGAGTCCTGAAGCCAGTTCGGTCACAGCTTTCCTGGGTCTAAATGTCTCTGTTTCTACATCTGGGAAGTAGGAATGTGGCCTGTTTTCTCTATACAGGGTACTCTGTCTGAGGTCTTTCTAATTCCCTTATCATAAAGACTCCACAAACTTACCACCTATTCCGTGAACTCAAGGGAGTCCTCTGGCCTGACCTCCCCTTTGGGGTGAGGCCCAGTGGAGACCACACAACTTCCCATTGGCTCTTGAGAGTAACTCCCATTAGTGATGACTGCTACTTTGTCTTCCTGTGACATCAGTGCCCCTCTGTTGGAGGTGGGGACTGGCTTCCACACAGCCAGGAAGGACCTCCCAGCTGGGTGGCCCAGGCAGGCTTGCTGAAACCCTCCGCATGCAGGTACCTTTGGGAGCAGGGCTGAGGGATGAGAAAGAAAGTCTCCTGATAGGCAGCCCCTATCCCTCCCAGCCCCTCACAAACTGTAATCGCGCTCCATCGCCGCTTTGAACTCTCCAGTCCACCTCCTGCACGTCGGCCCCCACCAGTGCTGTCATTGTCTTCCGTCCCCAGATCACGAAGCCCCATCAGCAGGCTCCATGGCAGAGCATTGTCTAGTGTGCTGGGGGCCCTGAATTTCCTCCTTAGGGAAAACAACCAAAGACACACACGCACATGCACACACACAACTCACACATGCACACGCACGCACATGCACACACTCCATACCAAATATTACCCGCCTGGTGTGGTGGTGCACACCTGTAACCCCAGCACTTGGAAGGTATGTGCAGAAGGATGAGGAAGTTGAAGGCCATCCTGTGCTACATAGTTAAAGGCCAGCCTGGGCTGCAGGAGACCCTTTCTAAAACACAGAAATGAACAGCAGAGGAACCATCACCCCCACCCTCCTCATCTTCATTCATTTTTACCCCTACCACCCCCAGCCCTCACCCATGAGAACCTAAAAGGCTAATATCTAATCAATGATCTATTTTACTCTCTGCCCAAATTCTTGACCAAGCAGTGAACTTTGGCTGGAATGATAGGCAGACCACAGAACTGGGATGCAACAGCCTCAGGACAGGACAAGGCTATGTCTCTGTCCAATGGCATCTCTTCCAATGGGGCTGGCTGCTCACACAGCCATCTGTGAGGGCTGGACAGAGGTGGGATTTCCTCAGTCCTCGGGTGGTCCAGCTAGCCGCAGCCCCAACTCTAATTTCTCTGAGCAAACTCTCAGGAACTTACCCGGCTTGTTTGAACACAAGCTTTGTTGGATGCAGAGAAGGAGAATTAAAAGTGATCATGGAGGATCGGCCTGCACAATCAACTTGGTCTTACACGCAGAGAAGTCTGAAGAGGAACCTGTTCCCATACTGCTCACGTCTGTCAGTAGATACTCAAGACTTCCTTCCTTCTGCAGAGCAAGCTAGGGCATTGGTTCTCACCCTGTGGGTCTCAACCTCTTTGGAGGTCAAATGCCCCTTCCAGAAGTGTCACCTAAGACCATCAGAAAGCATAGATATTTATATTATGATTCATAACAGTAGCAAAATTACAGTTATGAAGTAGCAATGAAAATAATTTTATGGTTGGGGGGGTCACCACAGCATGAGGAACTGACTAGAGGGACAGCATTAGGAAGGGTGAGGACCACTGAACTAGGGTGTGTGGAGTTCTTAGCTCAAGCAAGAAGAAGTAGCTACAGCCTTCATCTAGCCTGGCTTGTCTGTTACTGAGCAGGGCATCCAGCTGTGGTAGGGGGAAGGCAGAAAGGAGCGAGTGGGGAAAAAAAGGAGGAAGGAAGGAAGGAAGGGCCTGCCTCATACCGGATCCAAAATCTGAGCTGAAGTCAAAAGACTTGTACTGGGGGCTGGAGCCATGGCTCAGGGGTTAACAGCACCTAATCCTTTTGCGGAGGACCTTGGTTCAGTTCCCAGCACTCATGGCTAACAACTATCTGTAACTCCAGTTCCCGGGGATCTGGCAGTCTCTTCTGGCCTCCACAAACACCTGTATACACTTGATACACATATATACAAATAGACAAAACACTCATACACATACAGAATCTTTAAAGATTTGGATTGTAATCATAGGACCAACCGTTTCTATGCTTTGCCTTAGCTTCCTCCTCTGTAACACAGAAGAAACATCCCGCCTAGGATGACGTGAGAGCCCAGCCTGCAAAGGGAACCTGGGCCTGGCTGGACTACAAAGCTGAGAGGACCTGGAACATTCCCGAACACGCAGAGAAGCCATGCAGACTGTGTCATCTGACCCAAGTCATTTTCAGAATTCTTTTTACATACGTCACTCTCAAAGCCAGAATGAAGCTGATCACTGATACTGCCCTTCGGATTTCTGGTGACTTCTTTCATGGACCCACTTCCTCCTTCCCAAGTTGGGATCTGAGCCCAGGCGCCCTCCCCATTGATCCCTTTGATCTTTCTGATAAGCTGGAGACTGGACAATGTATCTGCTCTCGCCTGGGCCAGTTTTCTCCTGCCCTTTGGCCAGGGGCCAGAGAAGTGAGAGCTTCCTGCTGTCACCATCAAGGCCACGTTTCTGGGAGCTTTGAAGAGAGGGGACTTGGATCAAATCCTCCCAGGACAAAGTTTTAGAGTGTCGGTTCTCCAGAGCCGTTTTCAGGCCCGAGCCCTGAGTCTACCATCTGGGGACACGGTTGGGTGTGCAGATTCTCAGGTCTCACCTGATACCTGCAGACTCGAACTCGGATTCCACACTTGCCCAACATCACGTGGGTGTGAGAACCATGCATTGGAGAGCAGAAGCCCTCAGCCATAACCTGCATAACCTGCATGGAGCTGTGGAGGAGTCACATCCAGGTCCATGGAAGCCACGTCAGTGTAAGGCACAGCAGCTTTAGCAGGCTACACAGTTCTGGTGCGCAGGCGCAACACTCCTGGAATCCCGTGGGAAGGAGGCGGGGCTCTGGAGGTGCGGAAGATCTTGGGAATTCTGGAGCTGCAGAGGACTGGACAATGTTCTTGGCTCATGCGTAGGTCTCCTCACTGGGGTCCCAACAGGCTCCCACAGCCGTGCTGGCCCCTGATGAGAGATGCCTCCCAGTTCCTTAGGCTCACGATGAACTTGTTAGTCATGCTGGCAGTCCCAGCTGTGGTTTGGCTCCAAAGTCTGGCAACCCCCACCCTGACCTGGCCCAAGGCCATGTCCCAGGCAAAGAACTAATCAAAGAACCTGAGCTTGGGGTACCTGTGTGTTCTCATTCCCAGCATGAATAATGATCTAAGAAGACTGGGGCTCTCCCCTCGCGAGATGGCTCAGTCGATAAAGGCACTTGCCACCAAATCTGACAACCTGAATTTGGTCTCTGGGGGCCACATGGTAGAACAGGAGAAGGACTCTGGAAGGCAGTCCTCTAACCACTACACACACTGTATAAATAAATACTGCAGTAACAATTTTTTAAAGACTCGAGCAGTAAAGAGATACATAAGTTTCCACTGCTCCCATCAGAGCTCAGGGAGATGTTGCAGCAGACCAAGCTGAGCCCTTTGTGAACATTCTAGGAATTAACGAGACGGTGACCACAAAATAGGCACCAACCAGGGCAGTGAGGCATGAGCACAGGAGGAAGCTAATTGGCCAGGGTATGCACAGTTTAGGGAGGGAGGTGGCTGAGAACAGCGTAGCCTGGAAGTTTCTCAAAGGGAAGAGGCCTAGGTCTGACTGGCACATGAGGAAGCGTGAAGAGAACACGGCCTGCCTCTCACGCTCGCTGTCTCTGACCTCTGTTCATCTTCATCTCATTCTTTCTGCCTTCCTTCCATGAGGCGGGCCACTCGTGGGAGCTGGTGAGTGGGTCAGCGGGTGAAATGCTGTTTAGCAAGCACGAGGGCCTGAGTTTGGAGCCTCAACACCCATGGAAGAGCCGAACATCTGAGTGCACTTACAATTCGGTGCCGGGGACCAAAGCAGAAACAGGCAGACCCCCCAGGAGTACCAAGCTCCAAGTCCATGGAGAGATCCTGCCCAGAAGTTGTCCAGCAAGACGGCTAAGTGGGTAAAGACAGTTGCCACCAGTACTGATGACCTGAGTTCAGTTCCTTAGCCACACATGGTGGAAGGCGAGAACCGACTCCCATAAGTTGTCCTTTGACCTCTATGCAGCGCCACCCCAACAAAATAAATTAATAGCTTGTAAGATAGGGAGAGCAATAGGAAGACATCTGATGCCAACCTCTGATCTCAACATACACACACACAGGCACATGCACACGCACACGCACACGCACACGCACACGCACACACACACACACACACACCAAGGGGACCCTCCGCAAGGGTGTGGACTAGCACATTGCTCTATGACCACACATCAGAACAGTCACAGATCTCAGTGGACCCCTGCTGTTACACGCTAGAGCCCAGATGAACTTGGAAGCAGAGTGCTAAGGAAAGCAGCCAGCCACAGCAGACCACACCTCTGTTCGTGTGAAACCTCTGGAGATAGTCGAACAACACCGAAAAGCAGCAAATAAATCAGTGGTTGCTTGAGACTGGAACCAGAGTGGGGCTCACCACAAATGGCTCAAAGGAAACTTTGGGGGTAGAAGATTCTAAAGCTCTTGCATATGGTATACATCTACCGAGTCATTACATGTATGTTAAATTACATGTATGTTAAATGTGTAGGTGCTAGGGTGGGTCAGTTTCACTTCACAAAGGGGCGTGATGGACAGAGAGACACACACGTGAGGCAGTGGTTCTAATAAATATCACTTACAGGATTTAATTACGAGCCTGGAGTGTCTGGAAGGGCTCAGAATAGTGCAACTAACCTGTGTTTTGAAAATTTTGGGGGGGACGGATTTAAAAAAGCTGGAAGCAGGAGCCAATAATATCACTCAGTTGTATAAACCCGGAGAATTGAGTTTGCACCCCAGAACTCATGAAGGAGAGAACCAGCTTCCTAAAGTTGACCCCTGACCATCATACTGCCCCTGCCCCCATCCCCTGCCACGAACATGTAATAAAATAAAGTGTTTTGTTTGTTTGCTTGCTTGCTTGCTTTATTTTAAGAAGACTGGAAATAGAAGGTGGGAGAGATGGCTGAGATGGTTCAGAGCATCTGTCTCTTGCTGAGGATCCAGGTTCAGTTCCTAGCACCAGGTCAGGAGGCTCATCACTGCCTAAAACGGCAGCTCCAGGTGAGACAATGCCCTCTGTTGGGCTCCGCAGGCACTTTCACACACATGGTGCACATATGCATACTCAGACACACATAGATACAATACACATTGAAACGGGAATAAAAATCTAGGCATGGTGGCATAAGCCTTTAATCCCAGCACTTAGGAAGCAGAGGCAGAAGGATCTCTGTAAATTCAAAGCCAGCCTGGTCTACATGGCAAGACTCTATCCAAACAAACAAATAAGTATTTGTAAAAGCTGGCAGCAGGGGTGTGGTGGAAAAATCTATGGTTTGGGAAGGTTATTTGGGCCACCAGAATGCTGAAGGGAAAATTCCCAACACTGGTCACAGTGAGAGTATGGGGAACTGAGAACGTTTATCTACAGTCTCGGGAAATGCAAACAACACTTCACCTCAGAGCCCTGGCAGTGTCTGCCCCGTGACTCCATTCTTAGGTATATAACACAAGGGCGTTCATTTGAATGCCACATAACACAGTGTTGCGTGAACACATCCGCTATGGTCCTCAGCTGACACCAACCCATCAACTGTCCAGAGGATAAGTAAAAAGTGTGTAGTTGGGGCTGTTGGGATGGTTCAGTCGGTAAGACGCTTGCTCTGCAAGCAGAGGGACCTGAGTTCAGAGCCCCAGAACCCATGTAAAGGCTGGTGTGGTGGCCAGCCTCTGTCGTCTCAGGGATGAAGGATGGAGACGGGAGTTTGCTAGCAGTCAGTCTAGCAGAATCGGTGACCTTCGGGTTCAGTGGGAGATCCTGTCCCACAGAACAGCATGGAGGGCTGGAGAGATGGCTCAGCACTGGAGGGCACTGACTGCTCCTTCAGAGGACCCAGGTTTGGGTCTCGGTATCCACATCAGGTGACACACAATCTGTAACCCGAGCTCCAGAGGATCTGATACCCTCTGACCCCCAGGGCACCTGCACACACGTGATGCACATAAACCCAGGCAGGCACAGACTTACACAGAAATGTAAACAAGTTTTTCTTCTTCCTTCCTTCCTTCCTTTCTTTCATTTTTCAAGACAGTATTTCTCTACGTAACCCTGGCTGTCCAGGAATTCACTCTGTAGACCAGGCCGGCCTTGAACTCAGAGATCTGCCTGCCTCTGCCCCTCAAGTGCTGGGATCAGAGACAGTGCACCACCACACCCAATCAAAAACTTTTTTTGAAAGCAAAGAGAGAAAGGTTTATTGGGCCTGATAATGATAGTAGTGATAATAATAAATTAATTTTCAAGTGTTCAGGAAAAAATAAACAAGTGATGTAATCACGTGCATGCCTGTGATTCTGTTTATATTTTGTCCCAGGGTCAGGGGATACTAACCTCCAGACCTAGAAAGTGGAGGAGTCCCTGCCATAGTGAGGGTGACCTCACAGAAGGATTGTGGGATGCCAGAAAAGCTTTCTTTTACTGCTTTTTTTTTCTTTTTCTTTATTCCTCTCTCATTCAAGACATCCCAACCGAAACCTACCCTCCCTCTACTCTTCCCATTTTCCCCTTACCACCTCCCCTCTCCCCCAGATCCATTGCTCCTCCATTTCCCTTCTGAAAGGGGCAGGGCTCCCAGGGGTATCAACCGAACCCCGCATACCAGAATGCAGTAAAACTAGACACAAGCCTCACATCCAGGCCGGGCAAGGCAACCAAAACTACTTCTTGCTGCAGAAGCATTTTGTGAAATCGTTGTTGAATCATAGATGTACTTATGACTTGTGAATGCTTCTCTGTGGATCTTTTAATTAGAGAGGAAACAATGTTTACTAAACAATTGGGGAAGGCAAGAAGAAACCCTTTGGCCCTCACCGTAAAACCTGACCTCCAAGCGGCCTCTGGAGATGGAGCGAGCTTACCTCCACCTCTCTGGGCAGCTAGATGGTCTCCAGACCAGGTCTCACGTAGACAACGTCCTTGGCATTTATCAGATACGCAAGGGCAGAACAGGGGAGGGAGACGCAGAAGGCTTTGATGCCAGGCTAGCCCAGGGAGCCCATAAAAGTCCTAGGAAGTCTGAGATGACTCCCTTGAACAGAATGGACCACAAAGGAGCCATCTAGCCCGGGCCTGTGGGAGACAGTGTGAGCAAGCCCGGGGCGGGGTGGGGGGAGGAATCAGAATTGGTGGAATATAGCAAGCCTGCAAGCCGCCCTTCAATCCCTCCTCTCAGCCTGGTTACACTAAAGGGGCTTTAAGGGAAATCGGCTAAAATTATCTCAGCAGGAGCCTCTCTGTAGAAGGCATTGTCTTTCTTCTGAAACACCTTGATGAGGTTTCCATTTCCGAGGACGAGGCCCTTGTGCGCTCGGTGCTCTCTCTCCTTTTAAATCTGATTTTCCACAAAGGGAAGCAGAGAGGCTGATAGGTCATAGCAGGAAGCCTCTTCCAGGTCGGACAGTCTGGCTCGTCATGATCTAGCTAACTGAGTCCTGGCATTGTCTGCGTTTTTCCTCAGTGAGATAAAATGTTAAAAATGTGAGTGCCTACTGCAAGCCCCTGCTCAGGAATGAGATGGTGACAAGCGTAATCTGGAGTATTATCAGACTCAGCCAACAATCTTGATGTGTTAACAGGCCCTAACAAAGGCAACCTCAAATAGTCTGTAAACCTGTTATGTGCCCTGGAATGCTGACTAAACATTCGAAGAATGAATGAATGAATGAATGAATGAATGAAGGCCTGGATAGGGCCAACTCTTGAGAGACTTTGGCTAACTGTGGGCCACTCCAGTAGCAGGCTGGCTTCTCCCCTAGACCGTGATAGTCAGGAGGTGTGGGGGCAGGGACCAAGTGATCCCCCAAAAGCCCATGACAAGCTTCTGTGCCCAAAGAAATGTAAGAAAAGTCGGTGTTCAGATGGGGCAGGCCCACACGTGGTTGGCGGCTGTGTGCAAGGACCACCCGTATGTGGGGCAATTCACAGTTGCCTTCAAAATTAAAACTGAGCTTGGCCTTTGTGACTTCTCCCGCAGCTCTATTCCCACGAGGACCAAATGGCATGTGGACAGGGATGTTTGTTTACAGCACTGTTTATAATAATAAGAGCCTGCAAACAGCCCCATCTTCTCAGAAGGGGTCTGGCAAAATAATCTCGAAGCAGTAACTCGTGTTTATTGAGTGCCTGCGCCTTTCGCCCGCTGCTCTGTGCCAGGGTCCTCAAGGACCAGTTATCTAGTGGAGCCCTGACAAAACACTTTGGGGTCAACGTTTGCTTTTCTCTCTGGCCCATAAAGGAGGAAACTGAGTCACCAAGACATTAAGCAACAGGTTGAATATCGACCAGCTGGTACATACCAGAGCAGGGACCAAAACTCTAGAAGTCGGCCTCCGGAGTCCTGAGTGCTGAGCCACCCCCTCCACGAATAAACATCAGAACCATCTGTTCAAGGGAGTACGCTGGAGTCAAGAAAAAGAATGAGGCGATTCTGAGTCTCTGGATTGTTACGTGGGAGAGAAAAGAGTCAAGGCTACGTGGAGGATTTCGACGTTTGTGTGGAAGTTTATAAATATATATATTTTAGGCTATCTTTAGAGGAATATACAGGAAATCAGTAACTTGTGGCCTCCCAAGGGAACCTGAGTGACAGATGCATGAGAGGGCAGAAGCGAGACTTCCATTTCTGTTCAGATTTGTTTTCAGTTTTTGATTGTGTTTTGAGATCATTTCAAGCCTACAAAAAGGCTGTAAGCTGGGGAATAGAGCCGTGGAAGGTCAAGTCAGGGCTGGCAGGGCCAACAGGGCTCTTGCTCCCCAGCAGGGAGGATGAGAGGAGGGTATGGTATCACAAGCCAGGAGACCACCCGGCCCTCTGCCCTTACCCGTGTACTGGCTTGGAGCCCCAGGAGGGAACAGGCCCATCACCCTGTGACCCATACACTGAGAGAAGAACACACAGGGCAGGAAGGCCAGTTCCCTCTGTCACTTGTATTCGATCTGTTGTCGCTCGCCCCCTACGGAGCCCAGTCGCTATAGTTCTGCCACCCTGTCACCATCTGTCCTGTTTTCCATTGATAAGGCCCTTAGGTCTGCTATAGGTGTTCCTCATTCCTTGTCTGCACCCTCATCTGCATTCACTCTAAGGAAAAGATTGGGGTCCCTGAGGGACAGGCTGCACCCCCATCAGACTGGACTTCCCTAAGGGTGGGACCATGTCTCCCTCAGCCTGGAGTTCCCTGAGGACAGGCTGCATTTCCCTCATCCTGGGCTCCAAGATAAAGGTTTATAGAGCGATGGTGGTGCCTCCCTACCCTCCCTCTGACTCCTTTCCCACATCCCAACTCGGTACTTGTGCCCCCTGAAGCCTTTTGCCTACTGAAACAGTGGCTGGAGGCCTGTATTGACACCAGTGACCCATGGCAGGGCCATTGCATAACTGCAGCCTGGCCACAAGCCCCTGATGATTCAGCACTGAGGCCCACACAGCATTTATACCTCTGTGAGCCTGGCCTCAGCACCGGATACCTCAAATCAGAGGACATAAATCGCAAGAATCCCGCTTCACCCCAGGGACCTCAGGTCCCAGCCCTGACACCCCAAAAGCTCTCTAAGCTGCCTAGGGCTGGTCTCCCTGGGTATCTGAGATGGGCCAAGTGCCACACCTCAGTTCTAGGCTGCACTGGGCCAAGGGACCCACCTATCATTAAGAACCTGTAGTTCCGGCTTAGATTCCTCAGATAGGATTGTGGCTCAGGAGAAGAGGGACCAAGAAGGGGACCCCAGGGGCTAGGGGGTCAGCTGGGTAGTTCTTTTTCAGACCACTAGATGTCACTTCCATTTCAAGGGAACCTACTGGCTTCTTCAGTCAGGTCCCCCAGCCTCCCAGTCTTAAAGGCACACAGCAAGCTTCCCTGTCCCCAGAGCACCGGGACACTGAGCACCTGGCAAGGAAAAACATCTCAGGCTGAGCTGAAGGCTCCGGGAGCTCCTTATATCCCACTCACCCTGGCAGAGAACCAGAAGGGTAGAGCCCGGCTCTCATCACCCAACACCATTCCGGATAGCGTGGGGCTGGCATCTTCTGAAATAGAAAATGACGCGAATGGCTAAAGTAAGACAGGGGCAACAAGACGAAGAGACACTTCATCTACACCTCCTCCTTGGGGCTGAGAGATGTCAAGTTCACTGGGATCCATGTCATCAGTCCCACAGTCACCAAGAATTTCACGGGGCGGGGGGGGCTGGAGAGATGGCTTAGTGGTTAAGAGCACTGGCTGCTCTTCCAGAGGACCCAAGTTCAATTCCTGGCTCACAACTGTCTTTTAACTTCAACCTTTGAGGGTCTGATGCCCTCTTCAGGCATGCACATGATACCCGTACATGCATGCAGGCAAAACACTGATACAATACAATAAATTAAATAATTTTTTTTCAAGAATTTCATATGAGAAGATTTTCTCCATCCATGTCTCCAACAATCAATCAGCCAACACCTCTTGGCTGCCTGATGCCCATTATAGCAATTTATAATGCATTCCTTGATTCCTCCAGAGTCCATAGCAACCTCCATGAGGTTAAGTATCATTGACTTTCATATTATAGATGAAGAAACAGGGGTTGGGTAGAAGAGAAAGTCTTCCTTAGTTCTCTTGCTGGCCTCTCCACTCCTGCCTTCTCGCTCCCATGAGGCGGAGGCCAGGTCAGCTGGCTCAGTCGTCTAAGGCTCATGTGACTCTTAACGATCTTCATTCTTAGCTCTCATTCAGGGCTTCCAAGTTGGCTCGCTCCTCAGCATCAGCTGAGGGGCTTTGAAGTGTTCGGATGCCCAATTGGGAAGCTATCACTCTCCTGTGGGGGCTGGAATGAGCATGGCGGGGTGCAGAGAGAGGGCTCAGTGGTAAGAGTGCCCACTGAGCAACCAGGAAGCCCTGAGTTCAGATGTCAGCAACCTGCAAAAGAGGCAGGCGTGATCTCCAGTGAGCACCTGTCACCCCAGCACTACAGGGAGCAGAGACAGGAGGATCCCTGGGACTTGCTGGCTGCCAGTTTAGCTGAAAAATAAGAACTTCCAGACGGTGGAAAACTCTGCCTCAAAGAATTAAGCTGTAAGGTGATAGAGGATATCCTCTATCTGGCCTCCTACGTGTGCAGAGGTGTGCACTCCCACATGCACAAATATGCATGCACCACACACACACTATTATTCAAGTGATTTCAAAGAAAAACCAAGTTGATGAACACTCTGTAGCCACTCTCCCATGAACCCCCCCCCCCCACAACCACTCAATCTATGTAGCCCACTGGGAAGCAATGGGCAACGTGGCTCTCTTGATTTTGTGTTATATTTGGAGTTTGATTTGTTATTTGTTTGTTTTTGAGACAGGGTTTCTCTGTGTGTCAGCTCTAGCTGTCCTGGAACTCACTCTGTAGACCAGGCCTGCCTTGAACTCACAGAGATCCGCCTGCCTCTGCCTCCCGAGTGCTGGGATTAAAGGCAAGGGCCACCCCTGCCCGGCCTTGGTTTTATTTTCCAGCTTCATTATTATTGTGCACACATGATGTGTGAGTGTAGGCATGCCCATGCAATGGCTGAACCAGCCGCTCGGCTTTGTGGAGTCGGCTCTCTCCTTCCACCTTTACCTGAGCTCCAGGGATTGAATTTCATCAGGCTTAGCAGCAGAAATGCTTGCCCATTGAGCCACTTCATTGACCTTTTATTTCTGTAGTTGTTCGTTGAGATGGACTGTCATAGATAGTGGGGCTAGCCTTGAACTTGCAGCACGATAGTTGGGCTAGCCTTGGACTTGCAGCAATCATCTATTTCATCTCAGTCTCCCAAGGGCAAGGGTTACAGGAATGAACCCTACAGCCAGGGGCTGTTGCCCTTTAAATTGTGATTTGGCTCCAATTTTTGCAGGGATATAATACCTCACACATACTTCACATGATACAAGGCAAGAGCATGGACTAACACCTTTCTACATTTTTGCTTGCAAGCTTAGCTAGGAGGCCAGCCCATGGGTGAGCAGAGCTGAGCTGTCTTCTGAGTGCACAGAGCAGTGCCCCGCCTCCTCTCCTTCACTCCTAGGAGACCACACAGCTCCGTCCAAGACAGTTAGTTAGCTGCATTTGTGGAAAACAGTTCTGAATTGACCCCTGACCCGTGCCCGGACCTATGACCACCAGCTAGTTACGACCACAACTGACCCTTTATATCACCGTCCAGCTTGGTCTAGTCTGGCCACTCCTGACCCGTTAACCCTGGCCACCCAAGAGCCTTGGCTGAGACTTACTTAGTGCCAGCTAACTTCCCACCTATGTGCAGTGCTGGTCAGAGTGATGGAGCGTGGGCATCCCAGTTGTGGCACCTGTGAGCCATTCTGTGTCACAACTGCTACTGATGACAAAGGCATGGCATGCCTGGCTTTTTGTCAAGACTTCTGGTGCTTATTTTGCTACTATTGTGTCAAACTTCAAGGTCCAGCCCTGACCCAGGGCTTACTCTCTTCTGCTGTCAGACCATGTGTATGCGCATACAAATGCATATGCACACACATGAACACATGCATGCCTTGCTTCTGCAGATGTCTGGCCTGGAACCCTTTCCTCTCCTCACATCCATCGCACAAGGTCTTCAAGGCTTCTTCCCCAAGGAGTCTGCATGTCACCCATTGTCCGTGCTTACCAACCCCTTCCACAGGTGTGACTAGGCTACCCAGCCCTGCCTTGTCTTCCTTGCTTCCCCAGGTGAGTGGAGTCAAGGTCAACCCAGGCCAGGATGTGAAGGTTAAAGGATGGAGGACATTCACCCACACACGTTCTCACAATGAGTACATAAGCACTAGATGTGTTTATAGAGTTCGAGGCAACTGTAAACTTGGCTCTACCCCATGGCCCCCAGGAGAGGGTGAACTGTAAACACCTCTCTGGCCTGGAAGAGGTGATTGACTAGTGGTTCCCTCCGCCAGACCAGTCACCTCCCGGTCCTTGGATACTCACCACCGGAGAGAACTGCCTCTGCCATCCACTTCCCATTGGGTGAGTCTGAGACCCTCCCGGCTTCTGCCAGCCCTTGCCTGCCTAGCCCTCGCTGCCCTGAGAGTGCTTTGCCCAGTTCGCTTCCCTGGAGGGCTTTGCACCTTAGCCCTCTGAGACACAGCCAATGAACAGCTTCTACCACAGTGGGCACTTCTTAGACATCTGTGGGGTGGCTAGAACTTATTCTTAGAAGTCTGTTCTGAGGCACTAAAAAGTACTTCTCAGAAAGGGCCTCTCTCTGGGCTCCTGGATGTCTGTGGTGCAGTATCAGAGCAGAGGCTGGAAGGGTGGCACGGTTCCTGCCTCCAAAGGCAGAACTACCTGCTCGAAGAGAGCACAGACAATAGAACACGAGTCTAGATAAGCCTCATGGGTGCCTGATCTACCCACCTCTGCCTCCCAGGTACCGGGATTAAAGGCGTCTGGGCGTGCCATCAGGCCCTGCCCCCTGGTTAGCTGGCTTCTTGTTTTTAATTGGGAAATCACACAGCTAACCTTGCCTCTTGAGAAATGCTGCCATGTTAAAAGAGGAAAAAGAAGCCTTACTCTTTTAGAGCCAGGCTTATTCAACTGTTAGCAAAACTATGTTAGCTAGATCAGCACTGCAGGACCACTTCCCCCTTTTCTTTTTAACCCAATTTTAATTCATTTCAGGGGAAATAGCTACCCAGGCCTGTCACTACCATACTTCACACATAGGTCTATAGTTTCAGGATGAGGTCTTGAACAGGTGGTAAACAAATTTATGTTAGCTATAAGAAGGAATTTCCAAGACTGAGTACTAGCAGTCTCAGGGAAAGTTTAAAAAAAAGTACCCAGTAAGAATCATACTCTTTCCTCAAAGACCGGCCTGAAATCACTAGCTGCCATCAGTCTTGCTGATCACTGAATGGAGGGAATATGTGATCTCCAAGAGGGTAAGAAGGTGGAGATGGGGGCTCGCTGGAGTTCACAGTCCCAAAAGGTGGACCACGCAATGAAGCCCTGGCTCCGCTCCCACCTCCTCCACGGCCACGCATCCTCCTTAATTAAGGCTCTGGCCAGACCTGCCAATGGGAAGCTTGGAAATCCACAGGTGGCAATAGTTCTGTCTTGTGGAGAGAGGGCGGCCCTGTCTAGGGGGCCTCACTAAGAATAGTCCTCTGCTCCCTGGGCTCCTCAGACACTGGCAAATTTGGAGGAAACACACTTTCCAGGAGCCATCCTCCAAGGAGAAGGACCTTGGGCCCTTCCTTCCAGGACGAGGTTCTGACTCACTAATGGGGAGGCAATATACTAGGTTGTTTTGCATAAATTTGTTTACCACCTGTTCAAGACCTCATCCTGAAACTATAGACCTATGTGTGAAGTATGGTAGTGACAGGCCTGGGTAGCTATTTCCCCTGAAATGAATTAAAATTGGGTTAAAAAGAAAAGGGGGAAATGGTCCTGCAGTGCTGATCTAGAACGTTCCATTCCCGAGGCACATTCTGAGGCCACTCACCCCTGAGACCAAGCAGAGTAGCCTGGCATTCCAAGGACCAGAATGGAGGTCTTAGGCCAGCCCTGCAGAAGGCCCCAGGGACTCAGAGACCTCAGCCAGAGGGAAGAACACAGCCCTGTCCTCAGGGCACATTCAGTCCAAAAGAGGGTTAAATCATTCCTTGGCCAGACCTTGTTTTCCTGAGCAGGTGAAGGGGAAAGGACCCAGCTGTCACTTAGCAGGCTCATTAGTGATGGCTGCTGGGGCCTCATCCTCCCCAGGGGTAATTATTAACCTGTCTCAGGTGTGAGGGAGCGTGTAGCCTAGGCCCCTCCCTCCCGTTCAACTGCCTGGGCCAGCTGGGCATTCAGAGCTGAGAGTCCACATGGACAAATCCCTGAACTGAACAATGATACTCACGGGCCCTGCCTATGCTGTCCCTCAGGCTCACCACCATCCTCGTTTCCACACTGTACCAAGTCAAGCCCAGCTCCGGGTTTGGTGGATAAACAGGACAAAGTGATGACCAGCAAGCTGCCCACCTCCTCCTGGCTAAGAATAGAAGTTGTTCCAGGTTGAAGGGACCCCCAAACCTGGAGCCTCTCACCTCATCAGCAGGAATTTTCCACATTTGCTGAGATTTCTGTTTGCCTTCTCCATTAGCTCAACAGCCTGGGTGGAAAGATGACTAAGGTAATTAGTGACTGAGGGAGGGAGGGAGGGAGAGAGGGGGAGAGAGGGGGAGAGAGGGGGAGAGAGGGACGGGGGAGGGAGGGGCAGGCCAGGAGGGGTGGCAGGGGCTGCAGTATGGCTGGAGAGGCTGTGAGTCAGAAAACAAGAATGCCAAAAACTCAGAACACAGGACTTTACGCTAGACCTGCCGGCCCCAACCCAGAACTTAAGGGCCCAGAGTAGGTCCACTTGAGTCGGCAGCAAGGGACAAGGGACTGAGAAAGCAAGGGATGGCGTCTACCCTGACCTGCAGGAGTAGTTCCTAAGCAAGGCTGCCTCTGTTGGGTTGCGTTGGCCCAGGGTGGGTGTGCAGACCAGAGATGGGGGAAGCTAAACTGTACCCTCTCCAAGCTCCACCTCCCAAAGCAAGGGTGAAACAGAGGGAGAGGGGTACCGCTGGAGAAAGAGCCCCCCTGTCTGAGGAAACAGAAATGGAAATTGGACAGGTCCTAGGAATGGAGGTGGTGGCACATCCGAGTGTTCCCCTAACCACCAGCCATTTCAGTCAGCTTCCCAGTCCATGGTGGCACCTGCATCTGGGAAGCTAAGGTAGGAGAAATGCCAGCTTGAAGACAGCATGGACAGCATAGCAAGGCACGATATATGCTCCACTATATGCTTGTTAACTGATCTATACGTGGACTAGCATGAGTTATTTTATGTGCTCTATTTTAAAATGTAGCAGGGACTGGGGAGATGGCTCGGTGGTTAAAGCACTTCCCGCTCCAACTGCAGTTTGGATTTCTGGAAACCCACATGACTTCCATGTAGGCAAGGCTTGTCCTGTAAGTACAGGCAGAAGACAGAAGGCAGAAGACGGGGGACCCCCAGAGCAAGCTAACGAGGGAGTCTAGTCATGTCAGTGAGCTACGGCTTTGACTGAGAGACCCCACTTCATTAACTAAGATGGGAGAGCAATGATAGCCCCTGACATCAACCTCCAGCCTCCACATGTGCCCATACACATGCAAACATGCTTATACACATGTGTGCACATTGCACATACACAAAAATGGAAAGAAAAAGAGAATGAGACAGGGTTTCTCTGTAGCTTTGGAGCCTGTCCTGGAACTCCACCTGTATATCCACCTGCCTCTACCTCCCGAGTGCTGGGATTAAAGGTGCACACTACCACCGCCTGGCCCCAAAGGACGAGAGACGGGTATGAATGGAAGTGAGGTTCTGATATGGACGAGCCTGTCTGTCTTGTCTGCCCTAATCTGAAGACCGCTGACTGGCTTCAGGAGTGTAGGGGACACATCTTTAACTAGACTCGGTGGAAGAGCACATCTTCCCATGTTAGCGTCATGTTAGCCCTCCCTCATTAGCCTCAAGATTAGTTGCTATCTTTGAAATTCGTTTGAACTTGAGCTGACCCCTCTACCAGGGCAGAGAGGGTGGCAGAGCTGTGTCAGCTGATGGCAGACTGGGGAGGACCCTCCCCTGTCCCATAGCAACTTTGTCCAGGCTTTCCTCTCACCATGGAGTGGTCATCCTTCAAAACAGGACACTCCCTGAAGGCTTCTTCTGTGCTCCCCAGCTGGTCCAAGCCCCCCCTTTAGACACACACTAGACTCGTCGTGTAGACGAGTCCTTCCTTTTCTGGAATATGCATCGTGCTGGAATGGGGCTTCTCCCCCTGCTCAGTCATTCAGTGATGACCTCCCTTGAGCAGGATTCCCCAGCTACCAGCATGTTCAGCTGGGCACACCCACCCACCCCTAGGCGTGCCATACTGGTCAGAAGGTCCAGGGGTTGGGTGGCTAATTCTCTGGCTCCTTGACCCCCAAGTGGGTACGTTTGGGATGAGTGCTCCATGCTGTCCTCAAGGTGGTCCACCAGTGGCCTTCAGTGTCTATGATCTATAAAACATTTTATTGCCTTCCTTCCTGCCCACCTTTCTTCCCCACTCCCTTGCTGTGTTTGTGTGATAATCACAACCCAAATAAATGAATGATTAAATCCATATCTTAGGAGGAACCAGCACAAGCTCTGACACATACTAGATGTTCTGTAGATTTTAAATGATGAGGCCTACTGAACCATGGGGTGGGTGGTTCCAATAGGGAACAGTCTACTGAACTTAGGCTTTTTCTTTCTTTTAAGATGGTGCTAGGTAACCCAGGCTAACTTTGAACTCACTATGCAGCTGAGAATGACTTTCCATTTCTGATCCTCCTGCCTTCACCTCTGCAGTACTGGGATAGTAGGCATGTACCAAGCCCAGTTTCCAGCAGAAGTCTATTGGGAAGGTAGGCTGAGTCAGGTCATTCAGGGTAAATGGGGGGTCGGGGAATGCAGACAGACAGACAGAAATGGAGATGGAACAGCCGGTGAGAAGTGGGGAGGCTGGAAGAGGAACATCCCACTGAGTGACCCTTCTCACCCCAGCCCTGCCATGCACCTTCTCCAGCTCTCTTTTCCAGGGAGTCCTGATTCCTGGCTGCCAGACAGGCAGCTTTGCATTGTGAGGGAGGGGCTTCTCAGAAATTCCACACATTTGCAGAGAAGGGAGCCCTGATCTCATCCTTTGGAGAATCCTCATTAAGATCTCTCCTAAGACATCCAAGAGCTTAGGCTGATTTCTGGGAAAGTCATGCCTCTACCTGCTCCCTCCTCTCCTCCCCACCCCACCCAGGAAGGGGGCAGGGGTTCTCCCAGGCTCAGCTGATCATTCAGCGCAATTAAAAGCAGGCAAAAGACCAGTCTGGACATGCCAAGACTGTACCCCTCTGCCCACCCTAGGCTCTGGGGGTCCTGCCTGAGTTGGCCAAGTGGGGGCTCTGATGGCAGGAGCAGCAGCAACCTGAGTGGAGCCAGTGCGGACAGGGGAGTGGGTTATGCTTGTTTTGGGGCTGAAGGGCAGCTGGAGGCGCCCCAGTGACTGTCCAGAGGGCTTGGTCTGGAGACCGGCCACCACTCCTAGTTTGCCATGTGCTGGTTGGGGGTCCTCATGAGTCTTCTCTCCATGATGACCGGGATCCTGTCTAAGGCTTCAGCTAAGATAGGTTTTTGTTTTGACATTTTTACTTGTCTCCTGGAGAGGGAAGTTGTGTGCCATGGTGCATGTTGAAGGCCGGAGAGCTTGAAGAAAACAGTTCTTTTCTTCTAACTTGTGGGACTTGGGGATCAAGCCCAGGTCAAGATCAAGATCAGCAGGTTCAGTGGCAAGCATCTTTACCCAGTGTGCTCATTCATCTAACTTGACACTTAGATGTGTATTTGGGAAGAGGAAGTCTCAACTGAGCAATCATCTTCTTCAGACTGGCCTTCAGACACACCTGTAGGCCATTTTTTTTTGGTTAATGATTGATGTGAGAGGGCCCAGCCCACTATGGGTAGTAGTACCCCTGGGTATGTGGTCTTGGATGGTATAAGAAAGTAGACTGAGAAAACCACAGTGAATAAGCCCGTAAACAGTCCCATGGCTTCTGTTTCAGCCCCAGCTTCCCTTCAGGATGGACTACATCTGTAAGCTGAAATAAACCCTCTCCTCCCCTGGCTGCTTTTGGACGTGATGTTTGTCACAGCAATAGGAACCTAAGATACCCACTGGCCTTCTCACTGTCCCCTCACTCAAATGTCTAGTGTTCCAAGCTGAGACATGGTTTTCTCCTTGTGTCCTCATCCCACAGACCCGTGGATGCTAACTCATATCTCAGCCTGGTTTCTCTGGGGTCTCAGGCTGTACCAGACACTAAGTTCAGAGTCCTCAACTCAAACATTCTTGCCTATTCCAATGCCTCAGGGGAACTGCAAGACCTGTGCAGCAGCCTAGGGAGGAGGCCCAGCATTTAAACACCCAGGCAGGATGGGTGAGAGAATCCTGAGCCTGCACAAAGCTAGCCCACAGGGTGAGTCTTGTGGCTTCACCTTAGGGTTCCTTTTCCTTAAACCTCTAGGAAGAGAGCGAGGGCAACAAAGGACATGGCACGGAAACCAGTCTCTTCTTCAGCAGGTTTTCTGAGATGCTACAATTCCAGAGAGTGCAAAAGGGGCATACGCTTTGACTTCTTCGTGGGTCCCTTCCTCTTGGGAGTCTTCTGATCTTCAGGGAACAGCCTAGAAGAAACGGTGTGACGGACAGTACCTCACCTTCCCAGCACATAGAATCACCTGAGAGACAGACCTCCGGGCACGCCCAGCAGGGCCTAGCTTGTGTTGACTTGGGCAGGACTAATCTCAGCTGTGGGGAGGACCCACAACTGTATGAAGAAATCTAGCTGGGCGCTAGCATGCAAATGCTTCCGCAGCTCTCTGCTCTGGACTATGGCTGCAGCGTGACCAGCTCCCTGGGGGCTCTGCTGGCGGCCCTGCTGTGACAGACTGTGCCTTGAACTCTACTTTTCCTGTGGTATTTTTATCACAGCAATAGGAAAAGTAAGACAAATGGCCTAGTTTTTGAAGTTTAGAGTCCATTAGATCTCAGAGGCCATCTCCCAGGGGTGAGCTCTCAGGGTCCTGGTGACACCCTCACAGAGCCCCCTTAGCTGGAGTACTGGCCCTCAGGTCATTGTCTATAGGCAGAGTAAAACTCAGTCTTTCTCTCACCTCTAAACTTGGAAGGCTCCCATGGACGCCAGAATTTCTCTCCTGCCAGCTGTCCACGGGCCACGTTAAGGAGGCCAGAAGTTTGAGTTGTGCTCCTAGCACTTAGCCCTAGGGAACCCTTCTCTGACACAACGCTATAGTCCCCACACCCCAACCAAACTGGAAACAAAAGCATCTCCAAAGTAGAAATAATAGACAATAGACAAATAACAGGCATGCTAACATACTTCCTTGGCTGTGCTTTAGAGGAATAATCACTTTCAGTCATTGCTGGTAGAGGCTTAATTGCTAAAATCTTGGCGCAAGATAATTTGGCCGTATGTATCAAAGCCACTAACACAAAGATCCTTTAGTCCAAGATTCCAAGTCCAAGAATGGATTCTGCAACTACACTTTGTATGTAATAAATGACGCATATCTGAAACTTATCACGGCGCTGTTTGCAAAGCCGAAGCAGGAAGTTACCTAACTCAGAAGCTGAGTTGAATAAAATAATGGATGATGAATCAACCATGTGATGAAATACTATGCAGCTGTAAAAAAGGGCCAGCGCAGTATTTTCGTACCATTAGAAAAAGTGCTTCAAGAAAGCGAAGCGACAAGACAGAGCTGTGTGCAAAGGGTATTACCTTTTGTGAAGAAAAACCACATTCTTTCCTATGAAAAATAGAAATTTAGAGTTTCACGCCTTCCCTCAAGAAAACAGGGGAGGAATGGGAAGAGCTTAAGAGTCCTGGAATGAGCTTGCTCTGCCAAGTATTCCACCTTTGAACAAGAAGTGAGGTAACAGGTGAAGTCAAGGGCTCTGGACACTCTCGGGGACAAGGGGAAGGCCTGGCTGGCCCCTCACTGGGATTAATCTCTGCCTTCATACTCTAGCCCCACTTCTAAGCTAACCTGAAGGAATGAGATTGTCCTGTTCAACGAGGAAAGGGCAAGGATGGGGCTTAATGCACAAGATGTTGAATTGAGAAAAGCACAGGGAAAAAGAGGCGGCGGTTCTGGTCATGTCTGTGCCGTGTGTGCACACTGTGAGTGCTTTGATTCCAGCAAGCGAAGCCACAGGATACAGGCCTGGGGCACTCTCCTCCAGTGCCAGCACTGAAGGCAGAGGCAGATAGATCTCTGAGCCTAAGGCCAGTCTGATCTACACAGTAAGTTCTAGAACAGTCAGCTACATAGTGAGACCTATCTCAATAAATAAATAAATCATTGAACATGTGCCCTGTGTCTCAAATGTACTGGATATGTTGTTTCCCGTGTAGTTAAACTGCAAACAAGGGACTGAGAAGAGGGCTCAGCAGGTAAAGGTGCTGGCTGCACAAGCCGAGTTCATGCCCTGGAGCTCACATAAAAGTAGAGCGAACTAATGCTAACACGCACACACACACACACCCCATGCATATACACAATTTTAAAAATAAACTACAAACCATTCCTTTTGGGACTTCATATAAGAGATGTTTCAGATCTTGGCTGTACCCATAGCCAATGTATATAAACCTTTTTCATTGACTCTGGAGTCTGAGGAGGATTACAATATCCTAGGCTGTCCTTGGACTCATCACAAAGCTGAGAATGCCCTAGCACCCTGGTCCACCCGCCTCTAGCTCCCCTGGCAAACATTACCACAGCAGGTTTTACTCAGTCCTGGGAATGAAACCTAGAGCCACACATGCAAGTGCTCTACCCCCTGAGCTACACGCCCCACCCTTGTCTTTTTCCATCTTCTTGGGAATGAGGTGGGCACCTAGGAAGTGTTTGCTGAACTAAAGCTCTGATGTCAGTGGGAACCCATATGGGACTCTGCCAAGGTTCCACCACCTCCACTGCCCCTTGGTGGCAGTAGGAGAGGAGGCTGGGACTTGGCTATGGCATTCTCACCCTCTCCCTCCCAGGGCCAGTTTCCAGCCTGGGCATGAAGGAGGGAGGACAGCAGACCACTGCCAAGGTCAGGTGTGGTTCCCCAAGTCGATGGGAACGCGTTCCTGAGATAGGGGTGCGATGGTCGGAATGTGAGGAGCTACGGGCAGTGATAGACCGCCCCAGCCCAAGAGCTGAACAAATATTGGCCCTCAGCAAGGCAGCTTCTTGAAAACCCTCCACAGGATGCCTCTTGCTGTTCCCTTCTCCTCAGCCTCAGAGCAGGGTGCCTCCAGTTGGGAGGGGACAGGAGTAATGCTGTTGACTGCAAGGCTGGTCCTGACCCCTAGGGAAAGGAATGAGTTACAGGCATGCCATGAGGACATCTGCCTCTCCTCAGGGGTACTAAGAAAGCCAAGACTGTGCCCTCCAGGCTACTGAGGGCAGTGCCTTCTGGGCAGAAGGAAACAATCCAGTGTGTGCCCTGGCCCGCTCCACCCAGACACGCCCTGCCTTCCTGGGTCAATGACCTCAGGAACTGTAGGAGTGACTGGAGGCTTCCCATCTGTCCTGCCTGTCTTAGGGCAGACACCCTGAAGAGCATGCCTGAGGCAAAGTGAAACAGCCTTCTGAGTCCAATCCACAGCCCCATGTTCACTCCGCTACACAGGCTGGCAGGGCAGCTCCCAGGGTTCTGCACCCCCGAGCCACTGGCCGCTCCTCACCCACGCACCGAGGCTGAAGTCTGAGCAAGGACACAGGAGTTTTCTTAAAGCCTCAAGGCATGCATTCTCTGGTTCTGGAGGAGGCTGCCCGTAAAGGATACACACAGGTTCCAGGGACCTGCCACGGCACTCAAGTGAAACATTCAAGTGTTTGCACACCGAGCAGGCTGGGAAGTGAAGAGGTTTCCAGGGCTGGGACGGGAGAGGCTGGACCAGAGCAGAAGTGGGTGCTTCAGAATACCAGAAAAATCCCCACATGAAAGCCGCCTGGACCAGGGGAGTGGGGTTTAGGACTGACTACCCTGCGAGAACAGAGTGGGCCTCCCTAAGGAACAGCCAGGACCCCTCAGACTGAGGCTCCAGAGGACTGGCCGGGTCCCCTCAGACTGAGGCTCCAGAGGACTGACTGGGTCCCCCTTAGACTGAGGTTGGGAGGGCAGGCTACGTCTTTACTTCAAGCTGGGGACTGAGTAATAGAAATCTGTTTTTCTTATCAGACTGGAAACCAGAGGATAAATAGAAAAGTTAAATGGCACTCCTAAGCCGTGCCTAGAAAGAACTCACTTTTTCCCGTCACTTAAATCAATGGTCTGCTTGGCAAACGGTGCCCATACCTATTCTGGACATTACTCGATACTGAAGCTCACAGACTGTGAGAAAATGTATAACTACGCCTCATCTGCCAGGGAAAGAAAGGAAACAATTGAAATTTTGTCTCACCTGTTTTTAAAACTAGATACTGTATCTGCACAGTTCAATCTCAAGGTTAATAAACCCTGAGAATTTTCCCTTCCCAGTCCCTCCCTGTCCTCCTGCTCTTGCCACCAGGACATATCACTTTGATTTCTCTGTGTCTTTGCAATATTTGCTTATGCAAATACCTGCAGCATTCTTAGTTTCCCTTCTCAGACAGAGCTTCATAGAGTTGGAACACATTCCGTTGAAAGCCCAGGTTTGTAGCTGTCGGGGGGGGGGGGGGGGTGCAACCCTTCTGATACTCACACCGCGACAATCACGGCTGCCTGATGTTAGAGAGAAGCGGCAACCAACACCACAAGAAGCGCTTAGGAGACAGAGCCTTACTTTGTACAATATTTTGCTTTGTTTGTTTGTTTCTCTCACGTAGCCAAAGCTGGCCTCCAACACATTATGTAACAAGGATTCCCTTGAACTTCTGATCCTCCTGCCCCTACCTCCCAAATACTAGGATTATGGACTTGTGCCACCATGCCCAGCTTATGAAGTGCTTGAGAGCGAACCATGACTTTGAGCATACTGGACAACCATTCTACCAGCTGAACTTATCTCCCAACTTGATGGGAGGGTTTTGTTTGTTTGTTTGTTTGTTTGTTTGTTTGTTTGGAGAAGAAATTATCTGAATGGAATCTGTTTCCTGTGCCCTCGAGTTTGGATGAATTGTGCCCATCGGGAAGTAAGTGTGGAGATGGGAGCTGTAGAGGTAAAGAATGTGGGCCGTGAGGAGGAGCCTTGGAGAAGCAGCTTGGGGCACCGCACACACAGAGGCCCAGTGGTGCTTCTGTGGTCTTGGAGTTCTGAGAATCTCCCAGCAAGGCGAGGCATCTTGGTTCTGGGAACAGAAGTCGTGCCCATGTGTCCCTGGCAGCTTGGGTGCTGCAGCTTCGGAGGCCGGGTTGAAAGCCTATCTAAGGTACACAGCACTATCTCCCTTTCCTCCCCACCGGGGAGCCGAGGCCTCCCAGAGGGCCTGGCTCCCACTGCCTTGTTAATATTTACCACAGCTTCAAAACACTGGTGCACATAGGCTCTGGCCACCCTCCCACACATAAGTGCATACACAGCACCTTGCCTCCCTGGGCTCCTGAAGTCCCTTTCAGAGCCAAGCAGCTACCAGAGGCACAGACCAGCAGTATCAAGACCCTGTCCTCACCAACAGGTCCAGCTCTATAGGCATGGGACAGAGATAGTAACCCAGATAAACAGCCAGGTCCCCTTAACGTGGCCAGTCCAGATTCAGGTGTGTTCTAATGTAACCTGCACAGCTCAGTGGGGAGACGTCTACGAAAATTAACAAAAGTGATCTCCGTAAATCTTCATATATCAAATACTCGCCATCTGTTGGAATGAGGACATTTTGTATCTG
The DNA here is from genome assembly GCF_903992535.2 of Arvicola amphibius. NCBI lineage: Eukaryota > Metazoa > Chordata > Mammalia > Rodentia > Cricetidae > Arvicola > Arvicola amphibius. The sequence goes on along the minus strand of NC_052055.2, from coordinate 71,754,067 downwards.
TTAAGTTAAATAAACATATAACACATTAAAACTAAGTTCGGTGCTAGATGAATGGCTCAGTGGTTAAAAGGGCTTGCTGCGCAACCATGAGGACCTGAGTTCATATCCCAGCGCCTATAGAAAAAGCTTGGCATGGTCTCATATTTGTCTACCACCCTAACACAGTGGGGAGTGGAGACAGGAGAATGACTGGGACAAGCTGGCTGCAGGCCAAAACATAGAGTTCCAGATTCAGGGAGAGACTCTAACTCAAAGGAATAGGAGGGAGAGAAAGAAGAGGACACCCAGTAGGGCACGGTGGTATACACCCAGTAGGACATAGTGTTATATACCCAGCAGGGCATGGTGGTATACATTCAGTAGGACATGGTAATATACACCCAGTAGGGCATGGTGGTATACACCCAGTAGGACATAGTGTTATATACCCAGTAGGGCATGGTTGTATACATTCAGTAGGACATGGTAATATACACCCAGTAGGGCATGGTGGTATACACCCAGTGGGGCACGGTGGTATACACCCAGTAAGGCATGGTAGACACCCAGTAGGGCATGGTGGTATACACCCAGTGGGGCACGGTGGTATACACCCAGTGGGGCACGGTGGTATACACCCAGTAGGGCATGGTGGTATACACCCAGTAGGACATAGTGTTATATACCCAGTAGGGCATGGTGGTATACATTCAGTAGGACATGGTAATATACACCCAGTAGGGCATGGTGGTATACACCCAGTGGGGCACGGTGGTATACACCCAGTAAGGCATGGTAGACACCCAGTAGGGCATGGTGGTAGACACCCAATAGGGCATGGTGGTATATACCCAATGGGGCAGGGTGGTATACACCCAATGGGGCACGGTGGTATACACCCAATGGGGCACGGTGGTATACACCCAGTAGGGCACGGTGGTATACACCCAGTAGGGCACGGTGGTATACACCCAGTAGGGCATGGTGGTATACACCCAGTAGGGCACGGTGGTAGACACCCAGTAGGGCATGGTGGTAGACACCCAGTAGGACAGCATGGTGGTGTACACCCAGCAGGACATGGTGGTATACATCCAGTAGGACATGGTGGTATACACCCAGTAGGGCACAGTGGTAGACACCCAGTAGAGCATGGTGATATACACCTCCAATCCAATCTTTAAGTTCCAGGACAAGAGTTACCTGGTAAGAACCTATTTCAAACAAACAAGAAAAAGAAGGTCAGGAAGAAGAGGAGGAGACTCAATGACTTCCTGGGCCTCCATACACTTATCCAAGCTTGCACTTACATGCAGACACTGATTCACATACACTCAACACATACAACACACACATACATGAGGTATATCAGTTCCATTAATAAAATCCTGCTCAGTTGCTCCTTTTATGTGTTTTGGGGGGTGTTGGTTTAGTTTTGCTTTTGTGGGACTGGGTCTGCACCTAGGACCTGTGCAAGCTCAGTGCACACGCTAACACAGCTATAAGTTCAGCTTTACATTTGACCTTTATAACGAGTTCCTAGCAACAGTTGTGGCTCATGCTGGATCTGCTGGACACGTAGCTCACACTGTGGATCTTTTGGACATGTGGCTCACAGTGTGGATCTGTTGGACACATGGCTCACGCTTGGATCTGTTGGATATGTGGCTTGCATTGTGGATCTGCTGGACCAACTTCCAATGCTACAGGAAATCTATCTTGAAAGCACCACCTTTAACACTTTCTGCCACCAAACTGAGAACCCCAGAGGCGGAGTTTCTTGAAAAGGGGAACGGGTGGTGATAGAGAGATGACAGCCCATGCTCTCTGCCAGGTAGTGATAAGTTAGCTCAAGGAACCCAAACCCCAAGGCTGTGGCCCACTCTATCAGAAGTGGCTCATTTTATTCAAGTGGTCATCTGAGGCAGCAAGATGAGGAATAACTGATGGATGAAAATCCTGGAATGCTAACAAAGAACCAAACAACATGAAGAACCCACACATGTAAGAAACGTGGGAGGTCCACTTCCTCCCTGCTCCATCCAGTCGGCCTCATTCCACCCCTTAAAAGTTTCTGCTGTTTGGGGGTTTGTGGGTTGTTTGTCTTCTTTTTTGAAGACAGGGTCTTACTCAGTTGTTCAGGCTTGTCCTTGAACTCAGAGATCTGCCTGCCTCTGCCTCGTGGAGTACTAGGATTAAAAGTGTGCACCACCACCTGGCTTAAAATTTTATTTTAAAAAATATTGTGTGAGCCTGGCGGTGGTGGCGCACGCCTTTAATCCCAGCACTCGGGAGGCAGAAGCAGGTGGATCTCTGTGAGTTCGAGGCCAGCCTGGTCTACAAGAGCTAGTTCCAGGATAGGCTCTAGAAACTACAGGGAAACCCTGTCTCGAAAAAAACAACAAAAAAAATATTGTGTGTGTGTGCGTGTGTGCACGCACGCACACACGTGCATGTGTGTGTGTTTACACACACAACCCATAGAGACCTGGGGAAGGCATTGGGTATCCTCATCCATCTCTCCCCATCTTATTCCTTTGGGTTAGGGTTTCCCCCGAACCTAAAACTATCAATTTTTTGGCTAGGTGCGTTTGCAAAGGTCAGAGGTCAGTTTGAGGGAGGTGATTCTCTCCTTTTCCCACATGGTTTCCAAGAACTGAATCCAGGTCATTAGGGCATATGCCATCTTTCTGGCACATTGTGGAAGTCAGAAGAAAACCTTAGATGTAGCTCCTCACCTTCCAACTTGAGACAGGTCTCTTGTTATCCACCACAGTGTACGCCAGACTAGCTAGCTAGCCTCAGGCTTCCAGAGCGATGGGGTTCTCCTTCCTCTGCCTGGCATCTCGCACTGCTGAGGACTAGGGCCTCACGCACATTAAGGGTTCTGTCACTGTGTTACTCTTGTCTCAACATTTTTAGCCACACAAACAGCCCTGGCCCTTCATGCCTGGGAGATATGGTCTTAAAATTAAGCATGCCCTGGGCCTATTCATCCCAGAATTCATTCTCCTTTCTTGCCTCCCTGAATCTGCTAGTTCTACTCCTTCCCCTTGCTGAGCCTCATTTTTCCTTGTATGGACTTGTTAATGCTGAACCCCAGATGTCAGATCCCTCCCTCATGTTAGATATGATATATCTATTAACCCTACCTGTCATTGCCATTGTAACGTCAGATAGTTACTGCCAATGCAAGGTATGATCAGTGAGTCTCCAAATCTTCCACCCTAAGTACCTCTACCCCTCCCACTGGTAACCTGGGTCACTGGAGTCCCACACAGGTCTGAAGAATGCCATCTTGTATCACTGGGGACATTATAGCCCCTGTGGTGGTTCTTCTGGGTTCTGCTTGTCTTGCTGGAGGTTTGTGGTCCTCGCTAATAGAATCAGCATGACATCGAGACCCTCACCAGAACTATAAGCCAGTAGCGTGCCCACTTCTCAACCCCACCTTCCCAGTAAAATGGTGCTCGGGGCACTGGGGATGAACAACCCCATGAGCATGTATATATTCCTGGATCCTACGGTCCAGGCTAGCCTGGATTACATAACTAGGCCCTGACATTCTCTCCCCCCACGGGTAGGTATGTACACGTGATATAATAACACACTTGGGAGGCAGATCTAAAAGGAGTTGGGGGTCAAACTGAGCCTAGCCTACATAGCAAGATGCTGTTTCAAACAAACAAACACAAACAAGCTAGCAAATCCATGTAGCAGCACAAGCCCCTTTGGAATGAGGAGGGAGCTGGAAGACTTCCTAATGTGCCTTTGTGTTTTGTGGGTTCTGCTCTGTGGACAGCCATTGACTATTTCTCAATACTGTTGACCCTGAATTGGTCGGACACTACTCGGGGTGACTCTGTGCTGTCCCCAGCGCCTCTTTCCTTTCTGTCTTCTACTCAGCCACTCCTATCCAATGCCATCAGGCTCCACACATTCCAGCCTCCTTGTTTTAAATTCTGAATCCCGTCTTCTCCTCTTCAAGCGCCCCCGTGCTCCCAGGCTCCTCGCAGGGGATAAAGTGGACTGGGAGGACGTGCTCATACATCTCACGTCTGTCTCCTAGTCAGGGTTACTGTGCTGCGATGAACCACCATGACCAAAGCAAGATGGGGAAGACAGGGTTTATTCGGCTCACACTCCCACAGCACTGTTCATCATGAAACGAAGTCAGGACAGGAACCCAAACAGGACTGGAACCTGGAGGCAGGAGCTGATGCACAGGCCATGGAGGAGTGCTGCTTACTGGCTTGCTCATTATGACTTGCTCAGCCTGCTTTCTTACACAATCCAGGATCACCAGGCCAGGAATGGTACCACCTACAAAGGACTGGGCTCTCCCTCAACAATCACTAAGGAAATGCCTTATAGACTTGCCTACAGCCAGATCTTATGGAGACATCTTCTTATTTGAGGTTCCTCCCAGATGACCAGATTGTGTCAAATTGACAAACTATCCAGGACTCTCTCTCTCTCTCTCTCTCTCTCTCTCTCTCTCTCTCTCTCTCTCTCTCTCTCTCTCTCTCTCTCTCTCTCTCTCTCTCTCTCTCTCTCTCTCTCTCTCTCCCTCCCCAAGTCTTCCTCACACAGTCTGGCTGAGAACTCTCTACCACCCATGAATTTCTTTGGCCACCTCCTCTCTTTCTTCATCACCAGGACACAAAATATCCTGTGTGTGATTACATAGCCTTATGTGCATTATTTCGTGCACCTCAGCCCTCTTGAGACATCTGTCCCTCCCAGAGATCCGTGCCTTGGAATCCTGCCTATCTTGGTATCGAAACATCAGCAGTCTGACTTTGGAAAGTCTTTCTCCAGACCCTCAGCAGCTCTCGTGAAGAGACCAAAGGGACCACTTGGCTTGACTCCCTCTTGTGCCTGCACCCCTCACAGCTCACCCCTCCAGTATGAAGCCATCTGTCTTTAATGCACAGTGAACTCCGCCCCTGCGTGGCTGGAACATTTAGAACAATAAGAGTAAAATGCCGTAGTTGGATGAGTGTATGGTGTTCACTTGTAATCCCAGTGCTCAGAAGAAGCAGAAGTTCAAAGCCAGCCTAAGCAGCACATCGAGTTTGAAGTTAACCAGGACTATATGAGATCCTGTCTCAAAACCAACCAGAGAAACAAAGCCAGCTTCTCCCAGACTCCTCACGTATGCCTCTCAACCACTCCACATGCCTCGCTCTCCTCTCCGCTCTCCCGCTTTAACCAAACATCTACCATGCGTCTTGTTTCCAGGCAAACTGTGTGAATGCACAGCTCTCTGCTTTAGATTCTGCTGTCCAGCAAACGGTCTTGGTAAGAGTGGCCAGGACCTTGCTTGGGGATGGTCATCGTTTCCAAGAAAGTTTCCCACCCCAGTCAGGCTGACTCAATTTTCCTGGTTTTTCTCTGAGCCCTAGGCTTATCCTTGCTCTTAGCACATACAGGGCAAACATCACTTGCTCTGCTTGGCAGCCGTTTTCCTTGTCCCTTTCCCCATGCCACCAGAACCACCACCTGTCCTGATGATGATGCACCCAGGTTTGGGGAAAACCTTCTAAACACTCACGTGCGTGCCTCTTGTCTCCACCTGCCTCTTCCCAGCCTCCCATTCTTTAACCTCCTCTCTGCTCTGGCAAAGGAGAAAGCTGAATGTTTTTTTTCCCAAACAGGCTTCTGAGAAGTATGCTTTTCTTTTCTGATTAGGTGATACAGTTCACTTTCTCTTTGGTCTTCCCCATTTCTGCCTTCAGCAATTGTAGAAGGGACCATGGCAGCCTCTTGAGTCCTTTAGGCCACAAGTCTTCTGACTGAGTTAACATGGCCTGGCAGAAAGGGAGGAGGAAAAAGCTTAAGTTTTTTTTAAGGTTTATGATACACATGTATGCAGGTGCCCATGGTGTCCAGGAGAAGGTGTTGGAACCCTGAAACTGGAGTTACAGGCAGTTGTGAACCACTCAGTGCCGGTGCTGAGTCTTGAACTCAGAGCTCTTGGAGAGCAGTTCATGCTCTTAGCTGCAGAGTCTAGTCCAAACAGCCCAAGTTCTGACAACACCATCATGCTATCCTTTCCCCAAACCTGGACTCACACACCTCCAGATTTCCTCCTGTGTGAACTTGACAAAAGTACTATGCCGTGTGAGATCAGATATGTTCCCAACTGTCATGGGAAGTCACGTGCAAACCAACTCAGAGCCGAGCATGACAGCCCATGCTGCAAACCCAACACTTCAGAGTCTGAGGCAGGAGCATCGGTGCGAGCTTGAGGCCCACCTAGGGCTACATAGTAAGTTCCAGGCCAGCCTGAGCTGTAATGTGAGACTATCCCCTAAAAAGGAAAAAAAAATTCAAAAATGCAATCTTAGAGTCTGTTTCCACGGCTAGAGACACAGACCTGATGCACATTCCATAAACAATGACTTCCCTCCCCTGACGATTATGAGTGAGTCAAGGGGACAGGTTCGATTGGGTCCCAGATTTCCTGCCACTGCAGCCTGGCCAACTGACCCGTCTTTCCCCCACCTACTTGCCCTTCCACTCACAGAGGAGTTCTCACTCCACGCCCCACTATGCTGAGCAGACATCCGCTACCTGTGACCAGAAAGAGGGACACACCGTAGAAGCTCTGGCCCCAAGGCTCCGCCCTCTTGGCACATGGGTTTAGTTTCCTATTTCTCCGGGAATCTCACCGTTACTGTCTTTAGGAATAGAAGTTCTGGATGGAGAGACAGTCCAGCAGTTAGGAGCAGTGCCTGAGGACTCAAGTTCCATTCTCAGCACCACAGGGCAGCTCATAACTGCAACTCCGGTTCCAGGGACCCAGTGCCCTTTTCTGGCTTTGGTGGGCACCAGGCACATGCATGGTGCACAGACATATGTGTGGGCAAAACACCCACACACATAAATTTAATTAAAAAAAATAATAGAAGCTCCAGCCAGGCATGGTGGTGCATAGCTGTAATCTCAACACTCAGGAGGTAAAGGAAACGGAATTAGTAGTTCAAGGTCATCCTCAGGACCATAGTAAGTTCAAGACCAACCTGGGCTACATGAGACCCTGTCTCAAAAACACAGCAGCATTAGCAGCAGCAGCAGCAGCAGCAGCAACAACAACAACACACACACCAAAAGACAGATGAACAAGCAGACGTCCTTCAAAGGCAAAACCCTGGCTTTCACACCCAACCCCTAGGATTAGTAGAATGCAGACCCCTGGAGAGCAGAGAAGCCATCTACTAAGCTCCTTCCACCAGCCCCACCTGTTCTCTTTCCAGGGCTCTGCTCAGTAGTCAGATCTAGAATGAACTGAACTGAGCCTTACTCATTAAATAATAGATCTAGCTCCGTGCTTTGTGGATCTGATCGATACAGCGTACTCGTACCACTGATAGTATGTTGTATTGATTACCAAATCCTGAAGGAAGAACTCCAAAGTATCGCTCAGGGACAGCTATTCTCATTGCCTACTTAGCTGTTTGATAGGTGACTTTGCCTAGGAGCCCTCACGACAGCCTTACCCACCCCCTGAAGTCTATGGACAGAGGCTTACCTCTGTGTGGGCCTGAGCCAGGGCCACTCAGAGGCTCTCCAGTGTCCCTTGCCCACTTCTGCTCCAAGTGTGTCTGTCCCAAAGCCTTTGCTACTGTGAAATTTAACAACAATGAAAATGAAGTAGGACTAGGTACAGAAAGAGTTCTCCTTTTTTCTAAATAAAAGAAAATAAAAATCCAACCTGCATTCCATGAAAGATTTAGCAGTGGCAGACCCCTGACATGATTGAGTTAGACCTGGAATTGACGGACAGGGTGGAGGAGGCGGGCTGGCAGGCGAGTGGGATGCCTCTCTGACTGCTTCTCCACAGCCAAAGCTGGAAGCCAGAAAGTCTCAGGTTGGTTCATGCAAAACAAACACAACAAAACAAAAACCATTCAAGACTTAGAAGGGCTTCATGCACCCTTGTGCCCAGTGGCAGGCAATGAAAATAAAAAGTCTACATTGTGTTGTTTTTGATGAGCCACGCCCTTCCCTTTGCCATAGTGCAGAGCCAGTCCAGGACCTCACACAAGCCAGGTACAGCACACTCACGGGTGTACCCCTGAGGTGCACCCGTGCCACGATGAACCCCTTTCTGTTTTCCTGTTCCTTTCCCTCAGGGGTTCTATTTGTGCAGAAGAATTACACAAAACCTTGGAACACATGGCGAGGCCTTTAATATAGTTCATTTGGGGGGACGCATGTGTGTGGAAGTCAGAAAACAACCCCGTGGAGTCAGTTCTGTCCTTCCACATGGGGGGACCCTAGCGTCAAAGCTAGGTCTTCAGGCTTGGTGGAGGAGGCTTCTGTGCCCACAGAGCCATCACACTGCCCTGTTATGAGATGAAGATGGTTATCTTGTTGGTTTGTTGGTTGGTTTCTCGAGGCAGCGTTTCTCAGTATAGCCCTGGTTGTCCTTTGAACTCTCTATCCACCTGACTGGCTCACAGAGATCCGCCTGCCTTCGCCTCCTGAGTGCTGGGATTAAAGTGTAGGCCAGCACCGCCCGGTATGATTCTGTAAATGCAAATGTTATGCTCTGATTATATTCACACCTCCTCATTATCCTCCCCCCCACCCCACCCTCGCTGCCTCCCTTCATCTCCCCAAGTCAGCCACTTCTAGTTTTCCATATTCTTTTTAAATATAGATCCTGCATATGAAAGAAAACCAATCACATCTGGTGTTCTGGATCTGACTTGTTTCACTTAGCGTGATGACTTCCAATTCCATTTCTTTTCCTGAGACTGACATGACCCCAGTCCTCACTGCAGCTCTATCATGTATGTAAACTCTATAGTGTATTCATTTTGTGTACCATGCTCTCTTTAGCCTCCATTCACCAATGGGCAGTTGAGCTGATGCCACTTACTTGGCTGTGGGGACAGTGCTACAGGAACACACGTGTGCTCGTCTCTCTCGGGTATGCTGACCTAGAATCCTTGGATTTATGAGCCCCTTTCTGACCAGCTAATGACAAGCCTTGACAGCATGGGATAGTGTGTGTGCGTGCGTGCGTGCGTGTGTGTGTGTGTGTGTGTGTGTGTGTGTGTGAATCAAGTCCCACTTGGAGCCTCCATTTCCTTCTGGACTGTCTTCTGACCTACTCAGAGGCCCGTGAATCTGCATAGGATCCGCCATTGGCCAGCTAAGTGCCCAGCATCAGACCTGCACTATGGTGACCTAATGCTCCCTGGTGTCAGCCCACAGCTATCTAAGCCAGCCAGAAATATCAGCGCCATCCTCCACATCTGCCTCTCATAACTGCTGCCTGGCCGTCACTGAAGCCTGAAGAGCTCCATCCTCACAGGATGTTCCCTGAGACCCTCGTCACACCTGAGCCGCTGTCTGTGTTCTCACCTTCGCCCTGAATCCAGTCTCCTCCAGCAGCAACGGACAAGTCTGACATGTCACTCTTTTGATTAAAACTCATAATTACCTTACACACACAGAGTGCTCCAACTTCAGTAGCTGCCAGTCAGGATCCACTCTGTCCCTTCCTGCCTCAGGACCTTTGTACACACTGTCCCTGCCACTCAGAACAGTCCTCACCCCTTCTGACCGATAAATTCCTACTCCTCCTTCAGACTGTTCTCTTGGGATTCTTTCTCTTTCACTTAAATTAAAAAAAAAATTCAGCCCCTTCTACATACCAAGCATTGTTCCCAACACTGAGAACACAACAACAAACAAAGAATGATCCCTGCCCTCATAAAGATTACATCCTATGCCTGTGGGTGTGGCTCAGTAGCAGAATGCTTGCTCAGCCTGCACAAAGCCCTGGTCTCCAACATCAGCAACACACACACACAGACACACACACACACACAAAGAGAGACAGACACAAAGAGAGAGACAGAGACAGAAAGAGGGAGAGAAAGGGATCATATCCTAGTCAGGGAGAAAGATAATTATTAGATAAATACAATTTTCAGTTGGTAGCAACAAAGGCATTTATCAATGAAAGCATTTATCAAAATGACTGTTATTATAATAAATAAATTACTAGAAGAAATAACTTTTTTTTCCAAGACCAGGACGGCCTTGAACTCACAGAGATCCATCTGCCTCTGCCTCCCGACTGCTGGGATTGAAGGTGTGCACCATTGGTATGGTTGTACTTATTTGTAATCCTAGCCTCAAAAGACCAAGACAGGAGGATCTCTGTAAGTCCCAGGACAGCTTGGGCTACATAGTGAGACTTGGTCTCAAGAAAAAACAAAACAAAACAAAAAGAAGTGTAGGGTTATAGCTCAGTTGGTAGAGTGATTGCCTATCACACACAAGCTCCTGGGTTCAGTCCCTGACACCACATAAAAAGATAAAAACAAAAAATAGCAGCAGCCAAACAGATAAAGTGGCTCACTGTGAATCCCATCCCTTGAGAGATAGAGGCAGAGAGAAAGGCGTGTGCTTATCTACGTGGTTCTTAAAACTAAATTCGGGAATATTTCATCTGTTGCACAGTTTTGGTAATGTGACTCTAGCCAGTTCTCTCAAATTAAGGAGTAAGAGAGAACACAATGAGACAGTCACAGACGTACCTCAAAACTGACAGGAAGAGGTTCACACACCTATACATTCACAGATAGACCAGACTCACCTCCTCCCTCTCATATTGTCTCTCATATTCTGCCTGCCTACCTCTCTCTCTCTCTCTGTCTGTCTCTCTCTCTCACACACACACACACACTCACACACACACACACACACACACACACACTCACACACACACACACACACACTCACACACACACCTCCTCTAGCCCCTATAGCCTGCCTTGCCCTCTGGAGATACAGTTGCTGAGGGTGGCCAGCCTTCCTTCTCCCTAGCCGTCATCACTCAGATGATAATCAGCAGCAGGGATGGCAACAGAGATCCCAAATTCTGTCCCCTCCCCCAGTTACCCAGCAACGTGAGCCTTGGCAGAGGCTGAGGTTAAATTAAAATAGAGATGAAGGGACATTGTAATTTTGTGGTCACTCTCTACGCTGACCTCTACTCGCTCCTCAAGCCCCATGCTCAGTATCATACTCAAAACCCATGCCCTCACAGCCCCAGGCAAGCCACTCACCCACGTTCCCATGAGGGCCTACACTGTCCCCAGCCATGGGCAGCACCCCCACCCTCTCTCATAGACAGTCCCCCCAGGTTTAACACAGACATACTCATGAGAAACACACACACACATCTACTCTTCCCACACAGTACACAAACCCTCTTACACCCCAAACCACAGGCTTCCACACCAGCTTATCCCCTAGTGCACACCGACACAGGGCAGACACCAACTTCATCTGGGATGTGAGACGTGGGTCCACACAAGCCTGGGTCTGCGTCCCGCCTCCTCCCCCCACCACTAAGTGATTCACTCTACCTCCACCCAGTCAGCCCTGCAAGCAGATGTCCCCCACCCCTGGCCCAGGCTGGGCTCCGAGCCTCCTGATGGTCCATGGCCACCTGTCACCACCTGCTACACTGACAGAACCTCCAAGGCAAGTCCAAAGTCTTCGAGGACAATGTCCTTCCTGAGCAGGCCGGGCCAAGTCATGGGACTTAAAAGGTGACGTCAGGGAACTCGGGACATCAGGAATCCAAGGAGCACTGAGCCTGGACAGAGGGCATAGTTGATTGCTTGGGTCTGTGTAGATGGGGCACCCCTGAGGCACAGGTGGAGGGCAGTGAGGCAGCCCACAGAAGAGCGTCCCATTGCCATGGGACGTGAGGAGAGAGTAAGATGTCCTCCACCCTGGGTCTAGAGCTTGAATTCTGCTGCCTTCCCAGTGACAAGGATAAGGAACCGATGGGGGAGTATGTCAGAGGGGCTGGGGACACAGCTCAGTAGGTAGAGTGTTTGTCTAGCATGCACCAAGCACTAGGTTGGATCCCACTTTGGGGAGGTGGAGATAGGCGAATAAGAGGATCATTCTCCAAAACCAAAACAAAACCAATCAAAGCCAGCACCCTCCACCTCGGTGACCCTTGGTAGCATCTCTTCTCTCTGACCCCAGGAACTAAGGGAGCAAGGCAGCTGATCACTATCAGAGAAGACACCAAGGCTAAACAGAAGCAAAACAGCCCTGAGGGCATCAACCTCAAGCTCTGGGGTGAGCTGGGGGCACAGAGGAGAAAGAAAAGGAGAGTTCCGTCCCCACTTCCTGACCTGTTGTCTCCACCCAGGTCCATCCCCTGAGAGGTGACTATTCACAGGGACAAGGTGCGGTCAGACCTGAGGTTACAGACCTGCTGCCACAGCCTGCCCAGCCCCCAGGCCAGCCTTGCCAGAAGATCCTTTGTAGAGAGCTGACAGCAGCAGTTTGCCTGCCTGGAGACCCGTTTGCCCTGCGGGAGGAGAGAGTGGGGGAGACAGACCCAACTGGGCGGAACAAGGACTAACGTGGCCGGGACGGCGACGTGATGGGAGAGATGCCCTGGGTGGAGTGAGGAGACCAGCCCACCAGACAAAAGACAATCTAATTCAAGCAACAAGTTCCAGTCGAGGGCTGGCCCTGCATCTGCACTGTGCTGGGTGCCAGGGTGACAGAGACACAAGCAGTGTGTTCTCTGTCTCCAAAGAGCTGACACTATAATGGAATTATAACAATAACAGCCAGCACCAACATAGTGTTTATGACGTGCTGAGCCCTGTTCTCAGAATTTTACGAGTCATTTGATCTTGAAATCAACATTCTAAGCTATATATTATTATCATTCCTATTTTAAAGATGGCAGACCTGGAAACACAGAGAGAGTGAGTAGCCTCCCCAAGACCACATGACCAGGGAGCAAGACTCCCATCTAAGGGTGGTGGGCCACTGAATGCCCATCCCCCACAGCTATGGAAGCCCCTAGATGACTAATCTTCAAACTGAGGTTGAATTCACTGTTCACCAAACACGCTGAGTGTCTTTCTGGGACTGGGAATCCAAACATCAGTGAGGCTGGAGCCTTGACCCAAGAAGCTCCGCCTCATGAGTGACCTCATCCGGGTACAAAGACATCACACACAAGAAGACCATGTAGACATGAGATGCTTTGAACTTCCAGGGGAAGGAAACTACACTGACATCAACAGAAGGCTGGAGAGATGGCTCAGCCGTTAAAAGCACTGCTACTCTTGCAGAAGACCCAGCTTCAATTCCCAGCACCTGTCTGGAGGCTCACAGTTGTCTGTAGCTCCAGTTCCAGGAGATCTGACACCCTTCTCGGGCCTCTGTGTCACCAGGCATACACATACATTCAGGCAGGTAAACACTCATGCACATAAAATAAAAATAAATCTGTCAGTAAAAGGAGCCATTCAGCCGGGCGGTGGTGGCGCACGCCTTTAATCCCAGCACTCGGGAGGCAGAGGCAGGCGGATCTCTGAGTTCGAGGCCAGCCTGGTCTACAAGAGCTAGTTCCAGGACTCCAAAGCCACAGAGAAACCCTGTCTCGAAAAATCAAAAGAAAAAAAAAAAGGAGCCATTCATGAAAACAAATGACATTAGTAACCATCAATGGAACAGAAAGGCAACCCAGAGAATGGGGAACACAGACAAGCGGGGCGTGATGGTACACACCTGTGACCCCAGCACCATCAATAAGACAGAAAGGCAACTCAAAGAATGTGGGACACGGGCAAGCGGGGCGTGATGGTGCACGCCTGTGACCCCAGCACCATCAATAGGACAGAAGGGCAACACAGAGAATGGGGGACACAGGCAAGCGGGGCATGATGGTGCATGCCTGTGACCCCAGCACCATCAATAGGACAGAAAGGCAACCCAGAAAATGGGAGACACAGGCAAGCAGGGTGTGATGGTGCATGCCTGTGACCCCAGCAAGCAGGGCATGATGGTGCATGCCTGTGACCCCAGCACTTGGGAGTTGGAGGCAGAAAGATCAGGAGTTCAAGGTCACGTTGAACATTTTGAGTTTGAGACAAGCCTAGGCTACATGAGACCTGAAAGAGAAGTGGGGTGTTGGCTTACAATCCTGATGAAGGATCGATTTTGAAGATAGAATTGTGACAGGGAGCACATGTCATGGCGTGGATGTGAAGTCAGAGGACGGCTTTGCAAGGTTGATGTTCTTCTCTCACTTGTACGTAGGTTCAAGGGATCAAACTCAGATCCTCAGGCCTGCATGACCAGCAAACGTTTTTACCCACTTCAATGGCATCATAGAGAAAACTCCTAAATCTCAACAACAACAAAAAAACTCCAATCCAAAGACAAGAAAAAGACTTGAGAGACAATTCTCCAAAGAAGATGTAAAGGTCCTGGCTATTCCTATCATTAGGAAGATGCATATTCAAAGCCTTTGTAAGGTAAGAGAGGGGAGCTACCCCAAACCAAAGTTAACAAGTGTGGGTGTGAGTGTGGGATCGGAGCCTGTGCACGAGTGGCAAGTAAGATGTTTCCTTAAATCATTAAAAACAGAACTACCCTGTAATTTAGGACATCCATTTCCTGGCATACATATCTCTCAAAGAATTAGAACCAAAGTTTCAAAGAGATATTTATGTGCTCACCTGTGTTCAATCAATATTATCCACAATTATAGAAAAGTAGATAAAACCCTAGTGCCTATAGAATTCAGGGATAAGCTAACTGTGGTACGTTTCATACAGGGAGATGCTTCTCAGCCTTAAAAAGCAAGGGCCCCAACTCTGGCCACAACTCAGGGCAGCCTTGAGGGCAGTGTACTAACCGATGCAAGCTGCTCATAAACAGACCATTCTGAACACTTCCATGACCGGAACTAGCCGAGATCAGAGGCAGACGGAAGGGTAGAGGGCTTCAGGGGCAGCAGGATAAGAGTTGGTGCCAAATGGGTAAAGTTTCAGTTCAATAAGATGGAAAGTTCTGGAAATGGAGGACAAGGCGGGTTAACACAGTACGAACACGCTTATTACCGCTGGCACCATGCTCTTGAAAATGGTTATGCTGGCAAATTTTGTTATGTACACTTAACCACAATAAAAAGACTGTTCTTAAGTGAAGGGCAAACTGTAACTCCAAAACCAGACAGGCTCAAAGGAGACAACTCCCTGGGGCAGGGACAAGACAGAGGAGGCAAGGGACGAGCCAGCACCAGGGAAAGCCTGAGAAAGTGCTGTCTTCAGTAATTACCCTTGGCTGTGGATGTCCTATCCCCACTTGGGGAACCCATTCCTCACCTCCCCAGTGGGATCAAGAAAACCTGCCCTTCCAAGCCCATCAAAACTGTGTGTCCAAAGCTGGAAGGACAAGAGGTGAGCACCACCTGCCATGCAAGCATGTGGGCCTGAGTTCAAATACCAACAACCCAAACAAAAGGCCTGGGGGAAGGGGGCAGACACACAGACAAGTCCTTGAAAATCATTGGTCAGACAGCCTTGTCAAATGGAGGGGATTCAGGTTCATTGAGAGACGCCAAAGAGAAAATAAAATTGAAGCCAGACAACCTGGTGGGGCATGCTTTGGTCAACCTGGTCTACAAATAGAGTTCCAGGCCAACCAGGACTACACAGTGAGACCCTGTATCTAAATAACAAGAAGATAAAGATGGAGGGCTAGTGGAATGGCTCAGCTGATATGGGGCACTTGCCACTAAGTCTGAAACCTCAGTTCAATCCTGGGAACATAAATGCACACTTGATTAATAACTAATCAATGTTTTAAAAAGAAAAATAAAGTGATTAAGGAAAAGAAATACAACATTAACCTCTAGTCTACACACACACACACACACACACACACATGGGTGGGGCAAGAATGATCAAGGCTATACCTAGCAACACCCTCTGTCCCACCCCCACACGCATACATATGCACAAGTTCAAGCACCCACAGGCACACACATGCATCAGAAGTTGGGGAGATAGCAGAGTGTGCCATGCAAGTCTGAGGACCTGAATCTATCCTCAGTGCTCTTGGTATGGCAGCTTGTGCTAGGGAGGGAGAAGCCACTCTTAAAACTGAAGAAGAAACCTTTGGTTTGTTTATTTATTTATTTATTTATTTATTTATTTATTTATTTATTTTCTTTATCTTGCTAAGCTTTTTCGAGACAGGATCTTACTATGTCAAGCAGGCTGGCCTCAAACTCACTGACAATACCCCTGCCTCAGCCTTGGTGCTGGGAGTCACAAGTGTACACCAGACAGCACACCTAACTCCAGGAAAAACATTTGTTTTTTGAGACAAGGTCTCACTGTATGGCCCTTGTTGTCCTGGATTCACCATGTAGACTAGGCTGGCCTCGAACTCACAAAGATGCCTGACTCTGCCTCCTGAATGCTGGGATTACCAAGGCATGCAATGCCATACCCAACTTCTAGCAATATTTTCATTTGAACACTCAAACAGATTTTGTGAAGAGCTCTCCAGGTCAAAAGAAAGAAAAGGGCCTGAGACAGAGGCCCAGTCTTCCCCAGGAGGTACCTCACCCTTCTCATAGCCCACTTTCTTGTTTGGGTCATTTTCTCCATCCCTTCATCCCCTCCAGGCCTGACAGAGCCTTTAGTCTGACTCCAGAGAGGCTATGGACATAGCAATCCAGGCAGAGGCTGATGGTCCGCCTGGATGAGCTCAGAGCTGCCAGATACTTACTGGGAAGAAGAGAAGGGATGTGGGCTGGATGTGGTAAGCCTCACAAGCTCACTGGAAGGTTAACCGAGCCACTCCATTTGGGGACATGGGAGGGACAGGACCTATCATAGTGGCCAAAAGGTTGAAAGGAATACCTTTGTCACAAGGCTACTCTATGGGCTACATAATACACCCAACACCCATGACAGAGTCTCTTGATGCCATTAGTCCTTGTCACCCTGTTTCCCAAAGATGGGGGAGCAGATATAGAGGGTAGAGGAAAGACAGACTGCTGTGAGGGGAGACAGGGAGATGGGGTCCTTCTGAGCGTGGAGATGATGAGCAGAGGCTCTACGTAGCAACAACTGTTTTCCTCAGGTCCCACGATGCAACCCTACTTCCCATCTGCCTGGGAATCACCCTCTCCATGGGGTGCATCCCAAGCCTGGTATGATTTTTCTTCTGATTGATTTCCTGTCAGAGTTGGGGACAGCACCCTAGACTTTACTCTCCCTCTGAGCTCACAGGTTCCCTGGGCTCTGGGCCATTAAAAGCACAGAATCCTCTTCATGGCTCCAAGCCAGACAGCAGAGCTCTGGGGAGAAGACAGCTCCCAAGACGATGAATTCCAAGGAAGACTCCAGCGTCTTCCAGGGCCAGGCGACTGCTCGTCACTACCTCATCACCTCATAACCATCCACCCACTTGCTCATCTTCACACATACCACCATCTGGGTCTGTTGGTGACCCGACAGGTAATTATTAACCCTCTGACAGGCACTGGCCCTTTAAGGCTGCCATGGGAAGAGATGACAAAATCACCCCACTGGACTTTGTGCCTTGAGGCTGGTGGGTCAGCAGGGCCTGGGAGCCCTTCTGGGAAGGCTGGAGGCCCTGCTCCAAGAGCAAGGGCAGCTGTATAGAGCCTTCATCCTACTTCCTCTACACTGTGGCCCTGCGAAAGAGGGCGGTTGTAACCCAGCAATCCAGAGCTCCAGAGCCATGCTCTCCCCCTGGACACCCTCTCTAGAGCTCATTGACTGAGCCACACTTATACCCCACCACCCTCCAACAAGGCTCTCAGCTTGGGCATGTTTCCAGTGCCCACCTGTCACTGTGAAAAAGGGAACCTTGTCAAGAAGGGACATCCTAGCTGTGCTAAGTACCCATCCCAGAAGCCCAGGTGCTGGGTCAGCCAAAGGGGCTCTGGGCTAGTCAAGGCGACAGGTGTGCAGTCTATGAGAGAGTAAAGGCAGGCTCGGTTCCCAGGGGCATGACAGAGCCACAGCTTTGAGCCCTGCACATCTGTGTAGTGGAAATGGCCTCTCGTGGTCAGTCAGTATTGGTGGTTCTGACAACTGCAGAAAGTAGGGCTGGAGAAGGGGCATGAGAGGGTCACCAGGCAGATCTTGACAAACTAAGATGGACTCAAGCTCTCCAAGCAGAAGGCCAAATAAGGATTTGTCAAGAGATTCAGGCGCCACCACCTCTCTGGGAGGCCTTTGGAGTCCTGACCTCAGGCTCCAGTGCGTGTTCGACATCTCTGACATCACCTCCACCTTAGAGCCAGAACAGGCACAGAGTCTGACATGTTGGGGGCACATAGCAAACGGCTTTGGAGAGAATAAGCTAATGAACATCAACTTTTTCAGATGACCAGGTCTGTACAGAAGGAAAGCCCAGACCTGAGGCACGCCATGTGGGATTTGCCAAGTGGGATGGAGAGCTTAGCTCTTCACCAAAATAGTGAATGAATCATCTTGTAACAAAAACCTGCCCCCTCCCCGAGCTCCTTTGTCTGGATCCCACAGGCTGGAAAGCATCCAGTTGTGTACAGTAATGGGGCAAGGGTCTGGGGCCACATGAGGAATTAGAAGGCTTGTTCTCTGTCTTGCCTGTGATTGAACACAGCCATCTGAAATCATCTGAGAGGATCAGTAAAGAAACCAAGATCAGTCGGATGGTGGTGGTGTACACCTTTAATCCCAGCACTTGGAAGGCATAGGCAGGGGAATCTCTGTGATTTTGAGGCCAGCTTATCTACAGCTCCTAATATACACAGAGAAGCCCTATCTCAAAAATAAATAAATAAATAAAACAATAACCCAGACCTAGACAGACAAATATCATATGTACTCACTTGTAAGTGGCTTTTAGACATAAAGCAAAGAAAAAACAGCCTATGATTCACAATCCCAGAGAACCTAGACAACAATGAGGGCCCTAAGAGAGACATACAAGGATCTAGTCTACATGGGAAGTAGAGAAAGACAAGATCTCCTGAGTAAATTGGGTGCATGGAGAGCATGGAAGAGGGTAGAGGCGGAGGGGAGAGGAAGGGAGGAGAGTGGAGAAAAATATATAGCTCAATTAAAAACAATTAAAAAAGAGTTTCTAAAATACAAAAATAAATAAATATATAAAACAAACACACACAAAAAAAGAAAGAAATCAAGATAATACTGACACACAAAAGATGGGAATATGTCAACAATAGGGTATTCTCAAGAAGGTTCTCAGAGGATGTGAGTTCTCAACTATAGAGTCAGGTCATTAATCCCATCCATCCACCCAAATATGTACCTAACCATCCATCCATCATCAACAACCCATCCAGCTACCTTCCAGTCTACCCATATACCCAACCATTTATCCTCCCAACCTTCCACTTTCTATCCATCTTCCCATCCACCAATCCACCAACCCACCCAAGCATCAATCCAACCATCCACCTACATCTATCCTTCCACCTGCCCAATTATCCATCCATCCATCCTTATAATCCACCTGCCCAACAATTCAAATGCACATCTGTCTGCCAATTCACCCATCTACCCACTTTCTCAACCTTCATTTGTTTATCCTTCCAAACACCCATTCATATAGCCATTCCTCTAGTGGCCTGTCCAACTATCCTTCCATCTTTCCATCCATACATCTGCCCACCCATCCAATCCACCCAGCAGCTCACAGTCACTCATACGTCTACCAACCCATCCAGTTACCCATATATCTACTCCTCTACCCACTCACACACTCATTTACCTTTCCTTCCAATGAACCATTCATGCCTTCCATACATCTACCTATCTACTCACCCATCAATCCAAACGCCCGGTTACCCACATCTACCCACTCATATAGCCACCCATCCCACTAATCCACTGAACCATTCATGTATTCATCCACAAACACACATCCATCCATCCACCCACACACCCATCCATCCATCCACCCATGCGCCCATCTATCCAATGTAACGTTTGACATTATTAAAAAGTCTGACCTGATAAATGTTGGCAAATGAACACGATCTTTCTCTCGGCTTTCTTTTGGCCTTACTGGGTGGTCAGCATCTAAACTCTGGTGGCCGTGCAGTCAGATAATACCAGATAGCTATGTAGTCTACAGTCAGAAACTGTAGTGAGGAATGTCTCAAGATGGTCAGTCTTACAGGATTTTCCACCCCAGGAACACCCCCAAAATCTGCCAAGACCTCTTCTCCAAGAAGAGAGAGGGAGGGAGGAGCTTGGGTGAAGCAGAAGACACCTGGCAGGCAGACAAGGTTAATGGTGACCTGTTGTTTTTCTAGGCTCTTAGTGACCTCACCTTTGACCAACAATTTCCTGGCACTGGCTCAGTCTGCCAAAGGGGTGGGGGGGCGGCAAAGGGACTTCAAGAGGAAGGTAAACAGCAGGTGAGGCCAAAGGTGGCCCTAGAAGGCAAGGGGCACATTCCAAAAAGTCTCCCGAGCCTGAGGCCCGCAGTAAAGCCAAAGTCCAGCAGGGAACACACACCTGCATTGCAGCTGTAGACAATGCTATAAACACTCCATTGTTCAGGGATTACCCACATACAGGATGCCTTCCACTGCCTTCCTCTCCTCCCCATGCTCACCCCCAGAGCTCCAAGTGCCCCTGGTGCAGCAGGCCTGGAAGCAGCTGAGGAGTCCTACCTGGGCACTGCCTTTCATCTCAGTGTCTATCCCTCTCTCCGAGTCAGCACCATCTGCAGGCAGGAGTCACTTGCTCTCTGAACCCCAGACTCATGCTGTGGAGGAGTGGAGGAAGGGCTATTAGCCTTGCTGGACTGTCACCCTGCTGGATGCTTCAAAGGGAAGCCCGGAATTCCTCAGCCAGCAGCCTGGCTCCACTCTCTCTGCCACTCAAAGGCATCATGGTCCGGGAGTCACCGTGAAATGGAGGAGCACCTGGGCAGGGCTGCTGAGAGGAGGTGACATTCATGAAATAAAGGCAGCCTCTTCTTCTAAATGCTAGATGTTTCTGCATGTCACACAACTCCCCGTTTTACTGCTTCACAAAAGACAGGAAAACGGAGAACTGGGGTCTCCCTGCTCGTCGTTTTCTTCCTCTAATTACTCATACTCATCTTATTAGGTCAGCCTTCTACAGGTGAGCTCCTCAGTGCTGGGGGACACAGATCCCTTAGGGACCCCATGAAAGCTAAGGGCACCCTTCCCCAAAGAACATTCATTCACATACCGCCAAGACTGCAGACTATCTCAGAGGGTCAGACAGCTGAAGCAGCGGGCCTGCCACAACCTTTAGATTATGCTTCTCAGGGTCACAGCCACTAGGGTATATAGCCGGAACTTCCAAAACCAAATGGTACCCAGAATCTTACAGAGTCCTATCCCCGAGGCCCCAGAAGAAGACTCATGTGACCTGACCCTTCCTGGAAAAGCCCTTTTGGCTTGTCCCTTCCCTCACCATCCTCCGTCACCCATCTCCACTCCTGTCCACAGCTGTGTCCTGAGCTGGTGAATTCCACTCTGGTCTTTGAAAGTCAAGCAGAATCTTGGAGACCATCTGTACAAACCTCGTTATCTTTTCCTATGAGAACTGTAAAGGGCCCAAGGTAGGCTGACTCACTTTAAGGCACTGAGATAACCAGAATAGCAGCCAGGTGGCCTGGCCGGACTCCATTCCCGTCTCAGGTGAGTGTGCAGTGGACCTACTGTGCGCTCCCACAGGGCCTCACTAGGGAGAGGAGGATCTAGGTGGCCTGGCCGGACTCCATCCCCGTCTCAGGTGAGTGTGCAGTGGACCTACTGTGTGCTCCCACAGGGCCTCACTAGGGAGAGGAGGGGCCACTGCAAATAAATGAGCTTCAGTTACATTGGCCAAGCATGTCGAAAATTCTTGGAATGAAAAGAGCAAACAGGGTCACCAGGCTCCTGATTACATAAGACATTGCAAAACCTACAGAGCTCAGCAAAGGCAGAGCTGGAGCATTCATTCATTCATTCATTCATTCATTCAACACACAATTATAAAGCTCCAAGCACCACCCATGGGGACAAACAGTCAAGACAATCACCCAGACAAACTTCCTGCTTCCAGAAAACCCCAAAAGGAAGAAAGCTGATCTTTAAACCAATCAAGTCTTGCTATAGATAAATACTGTAGGGAGGGGGAGGGTGACCTGAGAAGAACTTGGTGATGTCGTTTATTCTCTGCCCTCCCACTGAGTGTGTGTGTGTGTGTGTGTGTGTGTGTGTGTGTGTGTGTGTGTGTATGGGTGAGATACTTGTACAAGTACCCACAGAAACTGGAAGAGGCATTGAGGTATTGGATCCCCTGGAGTTGGCGTTACAGGCAGTTTCTGGGCTTCCTGATGGGGCTGCTGGAAACAGAACTCAGGACTTTTGGAAAACAGCCAGGGCTCTTAGTGTGAGCCATCTCTCCAGCCCCTAGTGATGGTGTATTGTGGGAAAGGAGATGCTCAAGAAGGGCCTTTTTAAACTCATTCTAAAAAGTACATTGAAGGTATCCGTGCAAAGCGTGGAGGCAGAATGTTCTAAGAGGAAAGAATAGCAAGTTCAAAGTCCCCAAAGCAGATGTGAAGCAGATTGGTTCCAGGAAACTCCAACTGGGCAAGGGAGTGAGTGAGTGAGCCCTCAAGAAGGCTGAGGCGAGGACAAGGGCGGCACTGGCCTGGCCACGTAGCAGGTGAGAGAGGAACAAGTTCTGGAAATTCAGTAAAGGCAGGGTTGGGGTACTCATTTGCCCCTCCATGTGCTCAACAAGTATTTACTGACTCCCAGTCAATTGCCCAACCAGGTTGGTTTGATGGTACTAGCGTGTGATTTGGGGATCATAAACTCAAAGCTAACCTGCCAGGACTATGTAAAAAGAACATCTCAAACAACAACCCAAAGTCCCAAAGACAGGCACCTGAAGTTCAGGTCCTCTTGATGTCCTGTGGGGAAAGACTGTCCTGAAATAAAAAGCCCCATCTGTCAAAGTCTGCCCCACCTGCTAAGAGGAACAAGGACCAGCCAAGCCAGAGGGGAGCAAAAAACCCACAGAGCTCAGGCCAGATGGCCAGATGGTAGCAAGAGGGACAAAACATGAACTCCTCTCTCTCTCTCTCTCTCTCTCTCTCTCTCTCTGAGGGGGTGGTTGTTTGAAACCATGCCTCATGCAGCCAAGACTGGCCTCAAACTTGCTATGTAGCGAAGGAAGACCTCGAACTTCTGACCCTCCTGCATCCACCTCCTGAAAACTGGGGTGGTAGGAATACACCATTACCACAATCAGCTTTGGAATTATTTTTGAAGCAGAATAGCCCCAGGGACTGCTGGTAGCTTTGTTAATAGAGGAGAGAACAAAAGGAGCATTCCCCAGGAAAGGAACGCCCCTCTGTGAAAGCTGCACCCTGCACTACCATGCAGGTGATGAAGACACCTATGGGAGATCCACAGGTATTCGAGACTCAGAACCTGACAAGTTGCCCCAAGGGGAAAGTTCTACGTGCTCTTCACTTACAAAACCTGCCCTGGGGCTAGAGAGATGACTCTCAGCAAAGTACCCGCCTCAAAAGCAGAAGGTTCTGAGTTAAGAACCCCAGCACCCACATCAATGTTGGGTGTGGTCACAAGTGACTATATAACTGCACAACTTGGGGACAGGGGATAGAGACAAGTGCATCCCTGGAGCACAGTGGTCATGAGCCCGGCTAATCAGCGATGCTGGGTTCAGTGTGAGATGAAGTGCATGGCCGGATGTGGTGGTACATGCCTTTAATCCCAGCACTGTGGTGGCAGAAACAGGCCGGATGTGGTGGTACATGCCTTTAATCCCAGCACTGTGGTGGCAGAAACAGGCCGGATGTGGTGATGCACACCTTTAATTCCAGCACTGTGGCGGCAGAGACAGGCAGAGCTCTGAGTTTGGGGTCAGCCTGGTCTACATAGTGAGTTCCAGGCCAGCCAGGGTTACGGAGTAAGACGTACTCTTTAGAAAGGAGGGGTGGGGATGGCTCAGTGGTTAAGAGCATTGGCTGCTCTTCCAGAGGAAGCAGGTTCAACTCCCTGCACCCGCATGGCAGCTCACATCTGTCTGTAGCTCCAGTTCCAGGGCTTCTGACACCTCACAGACATACATGCAGGCAAGACACTGACAATCATAAAATAAAAATAAAAATAATTCTTACAAAAAAGATAACGTGGATACTAACAGTCTTGACCTATGCCTGCTACAACGTGTATGCACATGCGCACCTGCACTAGTACATACATATGCACATACACACCACTGAGAGAATCAAAGGCTGCTGTCATGAGGGGGAGACTGGAGCAGAGGTGGTGGAACAGTCCCAGGTAAAATGTCTTCCCATTGGGTTTTGTAGCCTGTGTGGAGCTGGTCAGGCCTGGCCTCTCCTGAGCACAAAAGTTGTGCAATCAGGGTGAAGACCCTAGACACACCTGCTCCGGCCCTCCCTCAGACTCCCACCTTTGTGTCTTCTGAACAGCAGATAGTCCGTACCTTTGGATTTTGATGTTGTTCATTTTTTTAACTCAAGAAAGAATTCTTTTCTTGGAAGAAAGTGACAACTGGGATGATGCGCAAACCTGTTTCCCAGCATTACATTCTGTGTAGTGGGCATTTAGGCCCCTCAGCGAGCTTCTGCTAGGCACCTCCAACTCATGATAACGCCGTCTGTGCCTGTCTGTCCGCAGCCACAGAGGGACTGTACTGGACAATGCCAGCTTCCTCCTCCAGCTCCAACTCCTGTGAGTGACCTACCTGAGTATTAGCTTTTTGTCAACTTGGCATAACCTAGAGTCACCTGAGAAGAAGGAAGCTCCTGGAAAAATTACCTAGATAGCTTGACCTGTGGGTGTGTCTATGGGACATCGTCTTGATTAGTAATTGATGGAGGAGGACCCCACCTACTGTGGGGAGTATCATCCCTTGACAGGGCAGGTGGCTCAGAGCTATATAAGAAAACATGAGCCAGTGGGGTGCTGGCCTTTAATCCCAGCGCTCAAGAGGCAAAGGCAGGCAGATCTCTGTGAGTTCGAGGCCAGCCTGGTCTACAGAGTGAGTTGCAGGACAGCTAAGGCTACCCAGAGAAACCCTGTCTCTAAAAACCAAAATGAACCAGCAAACAAACAAACAGAAAACCTTTCTGCAGTTGGTTGTTTTTACTCTTTTGTTCTTTGGGGGGGGGGGGTTCATCACCCAGCTCCCAAATAAATCACACAAGGTTTGTTTTTTCTTATAATTGCCCATTCTTAGCTTGGCTTTTTTCTAGCCAGCTTTTCTTAAATTATCCCACCTACCTTTTGCCTCTGGGAGTTTACCTTTCTCTATTCTATATATCTTTTCTTGCCCTCTCTCTCTGTGGCTTGCTGTGTAGCTGGGTGGCTGATGTCCTCCTCCTCTCACACCTTGATCTTCTCTCTTTTTCTCCTTCTATTTATTCTCTCTGCCTGGCAGACCCGCCTATCCTTTCTCCTGCCTTGCTATTGGCTGTTCAGATCTTTATTAGCCCAATCAGGTGTTTTAGACAGGCAAAGTAACACAGTTACACAGAGTTAAACAAATGCAGCGCATCTTTGCAACATTAAACAAATGTTCCACAGCATAAACAAATGTAGCCATCTTAAAATAATATTCCATGACACCTTTCCTTTCTATGTTGCTTTTCATCATAATTTGTTACAACAGAAAGCAAAGGAGGACATTACATAGGAACCTCCAGACTAGGTTTGGGCCTCCACTAGCCCTGGCCTCAGAGCTGCTTTTCTCTATTCCCCCCACTCCCCTCCCCCAACCTCAAACATATCTGACCTCTGATCCTTGCAGGCAGGCCCTCCATCTTGTCTCCACACATGACTCCACTGCTAGGCATAGAACTAGAGCCTTTTGCACACGCCCAGTGAGAGCTGACCACTCACCTACCATAGCCCACATTTTACTTTTTATTTGGAAACAGAGTGTCACTAAACTGCCAAAGCTGGCATTGAACTCAGTCTATAAACCAGGCAGACCTTGAATTTACAATCCTGCTTTATCCTCCTGAGTCACTGGGAATGCAGGCCTGACCTCATTCGGTCTAGAAGAAAGACCATCAGGAACAAAGGACATTTGCTCACAGGACAAAATGAGGGCCTCCTATGGAGCTTAGATGCATCAGAGCAAAGCAGAAATGCATGCATGCTACAGCTTACGTATGTGTGCACATGCGCGTGTGCAAGCACACACACACACACACACACTCACATGTGCATGTACACAGAATGTTCCTAGGGTAGGCGTCACTGTAGGGTGATGTGTGAGAAAAACTGGAAGATGAGGAAATAGGTCCTGCACATGTCTCCACATAGAACATCCCAGGCCAAAGGAGCAGGAGCAGGTCAACTGTGTGTGTAAAATATACTGGCTGCTCTTGGAAGGGAT
The DNA here is from genome assembly GCF_903992535.2 of Arvicola amphibius. Taxonomy (NCBI): domain Eukaryota; kingdom Metazoa; phylum Chordata; class Mammalia; order Rodentia; family Cricetidae; genus Arvicola; species Arvicola amphibius. The sequence continues at coordinate 71,727,800 of NC_052055.2, read as the reverse complement.
CGTGTAGGTGCCTCGAGGTCACCATTATCAGGGTTTGGCTTTTGCTCTCAGGAAAAAGCCAAGAGATATTGCCAGGGTTTGAGACATAAGATGACCCAATGTGACCCACCCATTCCTCATGACAGAAAGTGACAGGACAAGGAGGTGGCTGCTCAGCCTGGGCAGGGAGCAGAGGGGCGGGCCATGCCCTTTTTTTCTCAGTCTGCCAGCCAGGGCAGAGTCTTCTGTGGTGAGCATATCTCCTGCAGCTTCCCCATCATGCCCTGGTCCTCTCTCCTTCGCCGTATTCCTGCGGGTCAGAACTCGGCTTTGGCCTTCAGCTCAGCCCACAGAGTAGGGCAGTCCTGCTTTCCGAGCAGTCCCAGAAAATAGTGAGCTGGCCAGAAGAAAGTCACAGTGGGCCTGGCAGGGGAGAACAGCAGATTACAGTGTCTGGCCCTAGTGGCTCACCCTGTAATCATCACAGGCGCAGGTGGACAGGGCCCTGGACCACACCCCTGCAGGGCCAGCACTTGCTAGCCTCCCCAACACCGTCCTGATGTCTCACCTCAAGCAGAGAGGAGGCAGGCGACATTGTAGAGGCTCTGAACCCAGCCTTCAAGCCTGTCTGAGGGAAGCCTAATGGGTACCCTGAGGTATTGAGGTCTCCAACAAGAAATGATGGTATCCAGAGCATGCAGAAGACTCGAACCCAGAACGTTGACTAACTGCAGATGCTACTTCTTTCGGGTCAGGCCTTGGACTCAATCAGTAGGGCAAGGCTTCACCGTCCTTACCTCAAGCCAATAAGATGTATTGCCATGTGACAAAGCAATACGCATGTAGTTTACGGTCGAATGCTGGCTTCCAGAGGGAAAACTCTTTCCCATGATGGTGACCTGAATGTCTCAGATGGGGAGGTTTAGTCAGGACAATGTTTTCCCATCCAGCTAGGCCATGCATCACAGTGCCAGCAGACAAGCAAGCCCCTTGCCCTCTGTCACCCCATGCCAGCCTGGAAACAATTCCTCCTGTTCTCTAGGAACAAAAGCTCCATGTCAGCTTCCTGAGCCACCTGTCTGTCCGGGAACAGATCTGGCTGCCTTCAGCTATCACGTGCCATGCGTGGCTGTGGCCTCCAGCACCTGAGTCATCTCTGACTCATTGCCCTCTACCCTTGGCTCAAGAGGGATGGGCCAAGTGGACTCAGTTCTGAACGGAGTAAGACCAGTCTGATGTCCCTGGCACAAGCCTGCCCTTCCCTTTCCCCAGGGTCGGACACAGGAATTACAGACCTCTCAAGGAGGACACGCACGTGAACACACAACTTCCCACAGAGGACCTGGCACAGGTGGACCCACCCCTACCCCACCACAATATGCCCTGTGGTACCTGCCACCCCATCTGTGCTAGAAGACCCCACAACCTCAAGTCTTCTATTAACTATGGGATCACACACACACACACACAGAGAGAGAGAGAGAGAGACAGAGAGAGAGAGACAGAGAGAGAGAGACAGAGAGAGAGTCCTTCTCTCATCCCCAATCTCCTCCTTTGATCTGGGACTCTCTTGAGAGAGACCTTAGAAGGGCTAAGGTCCCTTTTAGCTATTAATCTAAGTTACCTTTATTTATTTACTCTCTATGTGTGCACACATGTGTGTTGCATGCATGTGTGCAGTTTTCTACCTCCACTGTGTGGGTTTCTCTCCACTGTGGGTTGCAGGAATCAGACTCACGTCACAGGCTTAGTGGCGAAGAGTGCCTTTACCCACTAAGCCATCTCTTTGCCCCTAAGCAAGTATTTTAATAAGGCATTTACACACCTGTAATCTGTCAGGGACAAGAGAGTCAGGAGCATGATGGCAGCATAGAAGCGGAAAAAGAAAGATGGGAACATGGTCCTTCCAGACATCACTACACCTCTAACTACAGTCAGACTGGAAGCATGGACCCCAGCCCCAACATTAGTACACCTCTAACTACAGTCAGACTGGGAGCACGCCCCCAGCCCCGACATTATTACACCTCTAACTACAGTCAGACTGGGAGCATGGACCCCAGCCCTGACATTATTACACCTCTAACTACAGTCAGACTGGGAGCATGCCCCCAGCCCTGACATTATTACACCTCTAACTACAGTCAGACTGGAGCATGCCCCCAGCCCCGATATTATTACACCTCTAACTACAGTCAGACTGGGAGCACGCCCCCAGCCCCGACATTATTACACCTCTAACTACAGTCAGACTGGGAGCATGGACCCCAGCCCTGACATTATTACACCTCTAACTACAGTCAGACTGGGAGCATGCTCCCAGCCCTGACATTATTACACCTCTAACTACAGTCAGACTGGAGCATGCCCCCAGTCCCGATATTATTACACCTCTAACTACAGTCAGACTGGGAGCATGGACCCCAGCCCTGACATTATTACACCTCTAATTACAGTCAGACTGGGAGCAAGTTTCCACGAGATCAAGCTCCTCCAGGGAAGGACTAAGAAGATGAATTTCCATGGGTACCATCCAACTGGGCTTCTTTAAGGGCAGTTTGACATGGACTACCTCAAGATAGGGCTGTGTCTCCCTCAGACCAGGACTCCCTAGGCCAGGCAGTGTGTCTACTTCAGACTCTCACAGTTAACAGCCCCACAGAGAGGGTGAAAACGCTCTCTGAGAAACTGTCTTTACTAGCTCTTGGCCATTTTGGGTCTCTTTCATCTTCAGATCCTCTGGGGTGATGTGGGTCACACCTGATATGACTCCCCCAGAAGAAAGACAGGCACAAAGCCTTAATAATCAGAGGTTTAGAAGGAGCCTTATAGTTGTGAGTCCTCAGCCCCTCACGGTCTCTTGGTCCTGGTCCACTTACCCAGACCCCATAACTCTTGTTAAATACCACAGCCTCCATATCTCAGAAAAGGGTTACAGTTCCCTGGCCTTCTAGGGTGGAAGGGTGGTTGAGAAAGCTAGGAAGGGAGTATGTTTCTCCACTTGGCCTGAGTGATGGTTTCCCAATCCAGTGTGATTACTGGTAAAGCCAGACTGGCACAGCCAGGCAGGCTCCTGGAGCCTAGACCTTCTCCCGCTACAGTAGCCTGGAAAACCAGACTGGCCCCTGGAGGCCCTCACCCATGAGGGTCCAGCCCAACGAGAGTGAGATCACAGACCCCACAGAGGCAGAGCGGAAAGACAGGTCTCATCTCCGAAGAGCAGAGAAAGGCTCCAGAGAGGACAGTACCCAAGGCTCTGCATCCTGAACGTGGAGAACTCTCAGAATTCCACCTCAGGGTTTACTGTTGTCCCTGACACCAAGATACGGTCTGCCCAGATTTTTGTTTATCTGACTAAAGCCTGTGTGTGCCCTACTGAGCTTGTGTGCACATGCCTCCACAGCCGTTTCCTCGCTCTTCTGAGGCTCGCAGAAAATCTTCTGCCCAGCTTTCTTTTACCTTTAAGAAAAAGTATACCAAACCGGGTGGTACTGGTGCACGCCTTTAACCCCAGCACTCGTGAGGCAGAGGCAGGCGGATCTCTGTGAGTTCAAGGCCAGCCTGGTCTACAGAGTGAGTTCCAGAACAGCTAGCCATAAAGAAAAGTGCCTGCCTATAATCTTCTCATGCAGAAAGCTGAGGCAGGGGGATCTAGAGTATGAGGATAGCAAGCTACTGTCTCCCGAAAGAGAAGAGGTTGGAAGAGGGCAGTGATGGTTACAAACTTCTAACATCCTGACCCGCCAACAGATCCCCATTTGCAATCTGAAAATCGTTACCCCCAAGATCAGGAGACTAGACGTATAGCCATTATTCAGCAGGGACACAGTGGCCAAGAGAGCAACTAATGGTTCTCTGAGATCACAGGGCTACTGGGTGATAGAGGCTCTGCCAGAGCTCAGGTGGCATGGTTCCCAGGGAAGGAGTTCACTCTGTTTCCAGAGCCTAAGGGCTTCTCAGGATGGCTGCCTACAGAAATAATAATGACTGAGGAGTCAGGAGCTGGTCCACAGCTTTCCTGAAGGCCCCCGCCCAGGGTAACTGGCGGGGGAAGCTACTATTCCGAGGGGTAATAGACTCCGTGCTTAGGAGGCCCTGCCACTGCCCTCAGAGCTCCCAGTTGGTCTCAGATCTCTGGTACAGACAGAAATTGAAGCCATATCCAGAACAGGGGCTACCTACAATATTGACACTAATATTGACATTGTAACTTCACCACACAGCAGGGGGAAGGGCATCAAAGTACCTTAGAAATGTACCTCAGAGGAAGTCCCAGGCACTCCCCCCTTCACCTCCCCCCCCCCGGGAGCCAGAAGCATTGCTAGACAAAGTACAGGATGCATGGTTAAGCTTGAATTTCAGATACACAATGAACATTTACTGGGCAGACTGTGTTTTTATTTACTATATCTGGCAAGTGCCTCCAGGATCCTCCCTCTTTAGACCCAGAAGGGCCAGCTAATGAGGGATCACGGAGGCCCAGGCAGAACCAAAGACAATGGAAGGAACTCAAGTCACGGATGAGGAAGAACTTTCTGGATAATATTGATCCAGGGTGTGGTGGGGTAGAATTAAGGTCTCTGGGACTAACCCTCACAGCCCAGGCTCCATAGAAGAATCGTAAGATCTTAGATGTCCCGTTCACTTAGCTGCTCCTCTACAATAACACGGGAAGAAGCAAGGCCTACAATGCGGTAGCCGCAGGAGACTTTTGAATAGTTATGTAATGGAGTCTAAGAGTGCAAATGGCCACCTTTGTCCTTTCCCAGAAGCCTTAGCAGGCCATTCAAGATAGGCAGTCTTCCTGGGATTTTCCCATAGGGTCACTGCCAAGGGCCAACATACACCTAGCATCTGGAGCCCATGGTGGGATCGAGTTTCTCCACAAATGTGGATCTGCAGGGCCTTGCTCTGTGAAACTGACCTTTCCCCTCTCCGTGACTTCCTCTGTTTGTGTTTTTAATGTGGTGGCTTTATCCAGTGATGCTCAGGGCATGACCAGGGTGGTCACGGCCAAGGGGAGAGACTCCGAGGATACATAGGCAGTAAACCTTCCCCAGCACAGGAAGGCTCAGAGTAGCCAGGAGCCTCCTGGGAACCACATTCTGGAGGAGACTCAATTGTAAAGCAGGGTCCCCTGTCCCAGGACCTGATGACTCCCCATTAATGAGAGGAAGGAGAAAAATAACTTTCATTTTTCCTTGTGCTGTTTCTGCCCTGGCATTTATCACACCCAAGGAATGAAGCATCTAGATCAGTGAGCCTTTCTTTTCTGGTTCTGTAGGTCAGCTTCCAGGGAGGAAGACAAAGCTTCCCCCCCACCTCAGGGAGCCAGAGTGTGGCTAACTCAGCACAATTAGCCCTGCTCTGTAAAGACTTGGACAGAGGGAGCCAGCCAAGGTCCATTTATTCAAGTGCTCACTTACCCATCTCTCTCCCCATTGATCTCGTCAACAGATGCTGTCCTCACTGAGCCCCCCCTTTCTTTCAGGGCCAAGGATAAATCCAGGACTTCACTAACTAGGCAAGCACACTACCACTGAGTGCACAGCCGACACTGTTAAACCCTCCTCCGTTTCGTTTCCTTTCTATTTGGGGTTTTGATTTGGTTTGGGTTTCTTTGGCAGGTGGGGGAGGAGGGGTGTTTTTGAGAAAGGGCCACGCTATATAGTCCAGACTAGCCTCAAATGCTTGTGTAACCCAGATTGTCCCAAAACTCTCCAAATCCTCCTGTCTCAGCCTCCCAAGTGCCGAGATTGCAGACAAGTCCCACCACTCCTGGCTCTGAACCTCTCTATGTTCATTATGCAATTTAATCCGCACTTAGGTGGTAGTTAGTATCATGTCAGTTATTCAGAGCGACACAGAGAGGCCCAGACAGGGCCAGCGTGCCCAAGTCACACAGTCAGAAAACGCTATGTGTAGCTCAAACCTGTGCAACTTCAGATTCTCTCTACCTCGCTCCGTAATCATGCACACGCTCGGCATGTCAGCCACTCACCTGGGCCTAGCCACATTTGTCTACGCATTGGTATTCACCTCTATAATGGGAACACTGCTGTCTACAACTGGTGTTGAGAAGTGACCCTGGGTACACAAAACACCAGGAAATAAATACCATGGCACCTGTTTTACATATAAGGACAGATTCAGAAAGGCAGTTTTGCCGTAAAACAAAACTGGGGCTGTGCTTGGGGATTTGGGACCTTGGGACCCAGACACAGCAGCTAGGATTTGAACTTGGGCAGTCAGGTGAGCAGGGCCAGAGTGCCCTCCATGCTATCGGCTCAGTCCCTTCCAGAGAGAGGGTTATTTATAGCAACGAGGTGTTTATTACCGAGCAGTCAGCAACTCCCAGAGCATAGCATGAGGTCATGGGACTTCGGCCAGGTCAGCCCCTACCCCACCCCCAGCTCCATGGGGGCTCGTCCAAGAAGCTGGCTTCCAGCTGGGCCCCAGCCTGCCCCTGGGAGCCCTTACCCAACCAGGCAACCGCCCCGTGACTGGGAACAGTGACCCCTGTCACATTTGTGTGCTTGCGAGCTCGTGCAGATGTGTTCATGTGGAAGGTCCATGACCAGAAGTCTTGGGGTGGGAGGGAGGACACCTCTGAGGGGTCTGCTAGACACAGACCTTCTCCACAGGCCCAGCCTCAGAGGGTTCGCAGGCCTGGCATGCAGGTGACCGAGAGACCAGGCAGGCGTGGGAAGGAAGCCTGGGAGAGAGAGAAGAAGAGCACACACTTCACATTTCCCTCAAAAGAATATTCCTGCTCCCTCCCAGGAGATAACCCCTCCTACAGTTTCAGGGGAAGCCTTCTCCCCAGCACTGATCTCAAGGCCTTCCCTATATCTGTGCCACAAGCCAGTCCCAAGCTGTAGCACCTGAAAGAGTTGCTTTGGAACACTCACCCCTGCAGGCCTCCATTGCCCACCACTGGGAGGTCTGCTAACCCTGGCCACAGAGGACTCTTCCTGGGGCTGGCTGCAGGTGTCAGGGTAGACACGGGGTGTCTTCTGTCAGGGTAGACATTTCTGGAATGTCTGTCGGGTTAGGGGAAGGCAGTGTGTGTCCTGGGCCTGTTTTGTTTCTTCATTAATTCCACGCACATGCACGCCAGCCCAGCTCATACCCAGCATCCCTATCAGGAAGACCTGTTTCATCCTTCCTTTCCTCTCCATGCAACCCTCCCTCTTCTGCCTTCCTGGGCCCCAGAGTCCAACCCAGCCTGGCTTGGCTCCCTCCCCAGCAAGAGGAAGGCTGTGTACTTGCAAAGATGGCTGTCCAGCCCAGTGAGAGCATTTCAACTGGGGAAGAAAGTGAGAAAAACAAACAACCCAGATGTAATAAAGTGGTACTCAGAGGAGAAGCATTGTCGGGAACTAAGACAGTGTAATGATAGTGTCCGCGGTCCTGTGCCCACCACTTCATCCCCTCAGGCTCACGGGGCAAATGTTATTGTGTCCATTATCTAGATTTACTCCCTGAAACCAAGGCTCAGGGAAATAAATTACCCAGTGGTACCCAGTGATAGACTCAAGATTCCAACTCAAGAATCTGAAGTCTCAGTAGGACGTAGAGTGACCTGACTTGGACTCTTGGTAACGCTAAGTGAGGCGTCTGAGGAAAAGTCCCTGTGGGCTGGACTTCTCAGGCCATCACTTTGGGGACATCCAGGGCCAGGATAGCTAGACCAGCTACATGTGAGGTGGGGAGTAGGGGTCTTCCTGCAGGAAGTCTGAGATAAATGACAGGTAAAGCCCCAGGAAATGGGCACGTGCTGGCATCTGCCCTGCTTGGAAGCCAGACAGAGAACCTTCAGGGGAAGTGTGGAGAAATAGCAAAGCCGTACATGGCTCATAACAAATGCAGAGCCAGCCCCGGGGGACTGGGAGTGTGCAAGGGAAGGAAGGACAGGACTGTAGACGCTGAAAGGGCACTTCTAGAGCCAACATGCAGTAACCCATAAGGCCATCTTCAGAAGACACCCGAAGGCCAGGTGGTACTTTCTCTAAACTAGTTTATGTCTTTTCTTTCTTCATCTATCTATCTATCTATCTATCTATCTATCTATCTATCTATCATCTATCTATCTATCTATCTTTCTTTGTTTCTTTCTTTCTATCTTTCTTTCTATCTATCTTTCTTTGTATCTATCTATCTATCTATCTATCTATCTATCTATAATCTATCTATTTTTTTTCTTGAGACAGGATCTCTCTAAGAAACCCTGGCTTGCCTTGGACTCATTAAGTAGACTAGGCTGGCCTTGAACTCACAGAGATCAACCTGCCTCTGCCTCCCACATATAATTTGTATCTTTTTGTTTATTCCTTTTTGTAGTCCTAAACTCAAATCCAGGGTGCTGCACGGACTATCCAGGGTGCTGTACAAGCTATCCAGGGTGCTGCACAGGCTATCCAGGGTGCTGCATGAGCTATCCAGGGTGCTGCACAGGCTATCCAGGGTGCTGCACAAGCTATCCGGGGTGCTGCACGGGCTACCCAGGGTGCTGCACAGGCCATGTAAACACTCTACCACTGAGCCACATGCTCAAACCTTGCTTTTCTTCTTAACCATCAAAGAAATGTCTGATGGCAGCCGTTTCTCCTCTCTCTGCCTAGTAGTTCTGTAAGACCAGGGAGCATCCTGAAGGCAAAGAGCTTGCCCCCACTTCAGTCAGGAGCCTCCCCTCACAAATAGACCAAAATCTTCATGTCCAGCCCTTCCATACTAGGGAGACCCAAGCCAGCCTTGCTCCCAAAGGTGCTCTTGCCTGATGAAGGCCCTCAGTCCTAACTCTTTCCCTTCAACCACTGCTGACTCTCCCCCGAGCTATCTTTGTCTCGCATTTCCCATGTCCAGGAAGATTATAAATGTTTGTTGTTTCCTCTCCTGGCCACCCCAGTCCCCATCTAAGAGACAATGTCCTTGGATGAGCTGAATGATCTCCTGGTGACAGAAGCCAGCCTGCAGTGCCTTCCAAGGGTTACCTCACCCAACCTAGGCAAACGTCCCTTACCAAGGCACAGGACACATGGCTGGTGTTTGGTAGACGTTGGAACATGGGTAGGAAAGACTCCTCAGCCTTTTCCTGCAGCCTGCGTGTTCTTTTCTCTCTGGCCATTCTTCTCCGCAGTCTGTAGGTGAAACCCACATTCCTCCGGAAAGATGTCACCAGAATTCCACTCCTCATTCTAGAAATGTGAGCAATACTTTGTGCTACCTGCAGCTCACACTCTTAGTTCACCATTGTATGTCTGGAAAGAGGGGGTTCTTAGGAGAGAGGTTCCCCGGAACTAAAGAGCCCCAGCGACCTCACTTGCGTATCTGGGGCCTCGGCTTGGGGTGGTAAGGGCAGTTGGAGGCTAGCAACTTCTTTTTCCCTTACTTTTCCTTCTCATAGCATGGCAGTTGCCTTCCAAGAAAGTAAAATCAGAAGGTCCGATGTCTGCTGAAACCTACTCCCGGAAGTGCCAAAATGTTTCTTCTGATGCTAACGTTCTTCATCAAAGCAAGGCCTAAAGATGGAAAAGGCAGGGCTGACTCACCGGTGTTGGGAGACACAGCATGAGGAAGAATTCTTGACACATCACCATGATAGTCCTAATAGGTGACATGGGCCCGGGATCACCCTGTTCTGCGGGGATCAACCACCTGTCTTGCAGGAGAAGCTGTAAGAGGAAAGGGAGTGGCCCCAGGGGCCCTGGACAAAGGAGGACTCTAAAAGCTTTTGTGGCCTAAGCCTGGATGGTGCTCCTTTGGACAAAAAACAAGTATAGAAATGGAATTTAGGGTGGAGCAGGTCTTGAGGGGCCCCTGGGACAATCGGGGGACAGCATCTACAGCGCCTTCATTGTCTCCGTTTGTTCCGTGGTCTATTTCAAGACTGTTCTTCTTGTCCAAGGCCGTGTGTTGTAACCTCTTGCGTGCTTAGGTTTCCGATCTTCAACTGTCGCGCCCCAGCCCCTAGAGACGGTGCTCGCTGAGTCCGGCCTTACCGTGCATAGGGAAGTTGGATTTCGGCCCTGGGTTTGGCCACCGCTACATCCTCCCCGTGTCCCACTTTTCCTCCGCCTGTTTGTATTCAGTCTAGACGATTTGCTTTTATTTGTTGGTGTCCTGCCTTAGCCTGGGGCGGCTGTGGTGGGGTGGGAAGAGCACTAGGACTGGAGTCGAGAAAGCTGGCTTAAATCCTCACTAGGCTGTTTACTAGCCGTGTAAAAATTCAGGCAAATTATTTAACTTCTCTGGGCCTCCAGCATCTCCTCTCCTAAGCAATAGTGAGTAACAAGCTCCTTCGCTATGGTGATTTAAAGGAATCAAGGGCTGGCATCAGGGCAGATCCTCTGCGCCCAGCCATCACTGCCCCGGTCAGACCCCCACAGGCCCAGCAAGTCCCCACCAACTTCTCCTGCCATCTCTGCAGACCATCCCACTGCCACCGTCTCGGAATGAAGAATGAGGTTGTCATCTGTCTTCAGGCCCCAGTTTCAAAGCCATGTGTGTGTGTGTGTGTGTGTGTGTGTGTGTGTGTGTGTGTGTGCGCGTGCGCACGCGCATGTGTGTGAAGGGACGAGCAAAGAGAAGAGTGACTTTTAGAGTTACACAGTCCAAAGTGGCAGCCCCAAGCCAGGCATGTATGACATCAGGTGTGGCCGTATGTGGTAAGTATAAAATACATACCAGAGCAGACAGGTACGGCACTACACGTCTTTAGTTCCGGCACTCGGGAGGCAGAGACAGGAGGATCTCTGTGAGTTCAAGGCCAACCTGGTCTACATCGTGGTATCCAGGATAGCCAGGGTTATATAGTAAGACCCTGTCCCAAAAATCAAAACAAAAAACAAACAAACAAACAAACTACATACCCAGGCCAAGTGTGGTGGCACTTGCCTTTAATCACACCATTTAAGGAGGCAGAGGGGGACAGTCCTGCGTGAGTTCAAATACAGCCTGGTTTACATAGCCTGAGTTCCAGGCTAGCTGGAGTTACACAGTGAGACCTTGTCTCATAAACAAACAAAGAAACAAACAAATAAATAAATAACAAGAAACTGATACCCCTAAAATAAAGACAACTCTCTAATAATTTTAATTTTGACTAAATGTTTAGAGATATTTCACATGTATACTGTTAAATAAAGCACAATATAAGCATGGATTTTACCTGTTTCTTTTTAAAACCTGACTTCTACAAAAATTTAAAGTGTATGGACTAGAAATATGATATATGCTTAGTTCTCATGCAGCTCAAACCAACAAATGAATTCCCTGTGACCCACGTGCTATTTGTACTGGCTGGCATTGCTGTTGACTCAGCAAGAAGGTAGCAGAAAAAAGGGTCCTAGAAAGGAGCGGGGGGGGGGGGGGGGAAGGGCAGGCTTGGTGGCGCACACCTTTAATCCCAGCACTCAGGAGGCAGAGACAGGCGGATCTCTGTGAGTTCAAGCCCAGCCTGGTCTACACAGTGAGTTCCACAGGACAGCCAGGACTACACAGAGAAACTCTGACTCAAAAGGAGGAACAGGAAGAAGAGGAAGAGGGGGAAGTGAGGTGGCTCAATAAATAAAATGCTTGCCACACAGGTTCAAGCTTGGGCCTCAGCACAGAGGCACACACCTGTTGTCCCGGCACTGTGGAGGCAGACACAGGTGATTGCACTCCTGGGGCTCACTGGCCAGCCAGTACAGTGAAATCAGTTAGCTCCAGGTTCACTGAATGATGCTATCCCCAAAATAAGGGAGAGAGCAATGAAGGAAGACAGCCTGCACTGGCCTCTGGCCTCCCCATACAGGTGCACACATGTGCACGCATGTGCTCTCCACACAATAGAAAAAAATGGAAGAGTCCAGAGGCAGAGTGGGCTTGGTTGCAAGTGCCTCACCGAAAAGTGAACAAGACTTGTCCCAAAGGTTTGAAACCACACATGTCCTATGTGGGATGGTGTGTCCCAAACACAGAGGACAACCTCTGCAAAGGCCCCAGGAATCTGAGAAACAGAGGGGTGGAAGCCACATGCCTGAGATGAATGAGAACCCAGCGAGCCACTGAAAGACAGGGGCAGCTGGGTGGTGTAGGGCCCTCTTACTCTGGGTAAAATGGAGTCTCTACAGGGTCTTGAGCCAAAAAGCGGTATGATCTGGCTCCTCCTTTACCAGGCTCACTCTGGCTGCTCCGGGAGAACCAGCCAAAGGGAGGCCAAAGAAGAACCTAAGAGGCCAAGTTCCAGGTGGATACAAGAGCACCTACCTCACTGGGCCTTCCCCAGACATCAACCCATGTGGGGTAAGCACTTGGGAAAGGACGGGCGCCAAGCCAAAGCTTCCGGAAGGCAGGACCTCACCTCCAGTCTTTCCTGCCTACGTGCTTGCTGTGTGGACCACACTGCTGCTTTCCAAGACACCTCATCGCACTCAGGCACCCTACCCCACTGCTGCCAGGCACCCTGGTAAAAACATCTGGAACCAATATGCCCACCTGCATCCCCTACTGCACTTACGGAAACAGGTACTTCACAGGTACTTCCCGTCTTGTCCCAACCCCTGCTCCCTGCTGGAGTACCACCTCCAGGATTTGCTCAGCCCTTCTGCTTAAGGTTCAATACCCACTCAGACCCATCTCCAACATGTCTTTCATCCACCCTGAAGAGATGTTTGCAGGCTATGTCATGAGAAATCACCAGCACCACGAACCCCCAGCACCAAGCTCGAAGCTCCTGGCAGTGTTTGATGCATTTTCTCATTAGTGGGAGTAAATTTCTCTATCTCCCACCAATCACCCTTCACTGTTCTTTTTGGTGAGTGCCCTAGGATGTAGCCAGGCTAATGTTTGCCCCAGCTCTGTTTGCAATCCGAAGGATAAGACGCTAGAAGCAGATTGAGACACAATACTCATTTTTGTCAGATCAAAGCAGGATTCCACCTGGGACTAGGACAGGACAGAAAGGCTTGCACAAGGGAAGCAGAGTCTACTGGACTCTTCCACTTATTACACAGAAGTGAACTGCACACTGGGGTCACAGTCCCCACCCCAGCTGTACCGGGTTCCCTCTCCTGGCCAGCTGCAGCCAGCAGCTCTCTCCAATCTCCAGATAGCATCGGGAACATGGCCTGGGTCCTACTCCTGCCTAGGTGAGTTCTGCATAGCGTGAGGACTGCTTGCTAAGGGCCATCTACCTCCACCCATCCTCAGAGCACACACTCTTCGTACTGAGCCAGGAATAGATGGGTTACCCATACACTACACCCCAGGGACCATTTTCCCATACCTAAGACAAACACCATGTTCCCCAAAGGAGGGAGAGTGGGACAGAAGGACCCAGAGAAGGAGAGACCAAGGAGAGCTTTGAGATCAGAATTCAATTCTTTAATACAAAATGTTTTTTTAAGATATATCTGTATTTCTTTGTTGCTGTTTAAAAATAAATATGTACTACGGAATATCTCGGAAAACTGCACTAGAGACAAAGACGTGATGTTAATATCTTTTCCCCCACAATTATTACGGATAAACAGTAGCACCAATAAATAAATGATAACAAATATTAAAATTAAAAAAGGAGAGAGATTTAGTATGTAGAATTCTCTATTTTTTGTTTTGTTTTTACATATAAAAACCAGAATAGCAATGTCTATTTTATCAGAATCACATATATACATAAACATATATATATATATATTTATATACAAACACAAGTTACCAAATATATATATAGTATGTAAATGTATATTGAAACCTTATTTCAAAGGAATGTGTGGAGGGGACAAGGGAAGGGCAGAGCTGAGTGTTAGCAAAATTAAATATCTTCTCAGGACAAGCTAGTGACTGTCACCGATCCGGGAGAGAGAGATTGGAAACACAGATTTCACACACACACACACACACACACACACACACACGCACGCACGCACGCACGCACGCACTCATGCTCGCACACACATATACACACACCAAAAAACAAAAAAACAAGAACAAAAATAAAATCGGAACAGTACAAATAAGAGAGAGCGAGAGATACATCTCATAAATAGTTGAAATTAAATATTAACCAAGAATACTGAAAAAAAACCCTACTCTTTAATTAAATTAACTGTTTTAATTTCTAATTAAAAAGGGCTATTAAATAAGTACCATATATAAAACACTTTCTCTTTCCTCTGCCTCCGTGAGGGGCTTGCGGGTCCTGCCCCACTGCTCTGTGCCTCGGGAAGGGGTGGGATGGGGGAGGGTTAGCCACTCACACTCGGCCAGGTCTCCTGGGGACAGAACTAGTGGTTTCAATGGTCTGAGCACACAAGGTTCCCCTGAGCCGCACCCAGGAAGTGGGGAAGGGAGAGGTGGGTTTCCAGGAGGAGGAGCCTCGCCAAGGCCTCTTCTTCCACCGACTGTTTTCTCTTTGTCAGGACACCTGTGGGAGGCCTCCTGGGCACCTCGGAAGTGGACGAGAGAGCTGAAGGCTGGCCAGGCTCCTGATTCTTCCAGGCAGTGCCCAGAGGGGCAGGATGCTCTTGCAGCATTTAGTGGCGATCCACAAAGCAGGCCATATCCTGAAGCTCCCCGAACTCCTGTTGGAACCAGCGTCTTTGTGTCTTTATCTGCCATCTTTCTGTCCTCTTGACTCGGGGCCAGGGATGGGTTTGTCGTGTTTCTGGAAGTTAGCCAGTGTGCCCCCGTGCCCTGGCACGCAAAAGGACTTCGGCCTCTCTGAGAAAGACCACACCGGAGTCTTTCATCCTATTGTCTCCCCTATCAGGATCCGAGGAGGCACATTCTCCTCCCAGCTCAAGTCCACAGCAGTCAAACACATCCAGTGAAGACACCAATAACATTAGCAAAGTTAATTTAAAAAAAAGAATATATATATTTTATATATATAAAACATATATATTTATTTATATATATAATATATATATATATATATGTGTGTGTATGTGGGTGGGTGTGTCTACAGGAATCCCAGAAATAAAACTCCCTAATCTTCCGGGCTTGGTGATGTAGCAGCAAGTAAAAGAGAATGTCGAATCCAGTCCCACGAGGGACCATGCTTGGTCACCTGCCCGGAATGCTTCTGCCGGAGTCTCGCCCTCCGGACCCAAAGTGCTCCTCGAAGAGTCGCCTCTTCCTTCATGTCAGGCTTTCTGGAGTAAGGACTGTTCTGTCGATGGTGACGATGACGGTGTGGTGGTGACATGGTGAGAGGGCTGGTTCCCGAAACCCTGAGGGAGGCTCCTTCCTGCAGCCTGGCTCACCGCCTTGGCTTGTCACATCTGCAGGGAGCGGCAAAAAGAGGCAGGGGGTTAGGGTCACAGGAGCCTGGCAATGAGGCAAACACCCTCCTGGGTCCCTGTAGGCTGGCACTACAGGAGCAGAGTTCCCCAAGGTGCAGGTGAGACAGAGTCCCGGTGGAGAGAGAGAGAGACCCAGCCCTGCCTTCTAAAGATGGCGACCTACGGAGGACAAGACAGACATGGAAATACTCGCAAAGCAACACATGAGCAATGAAGGGACAGCCCAGCCCCATGTGACATTCCGCAGCAGATGGTGACAGGGTTAGATAGTAGCTGGGAGAGGGTCCTGCAGAAGGGCTGTCCATTCTGGCTCTAAGGCGGGTTTAGAAGAGGAGACAGTGGACAGGAAAAAGACCTTGAGCTAGGCCAATGACAGAGCAGCACTCGGAGGAGGGGGGATGTCTGCCCAAGGGAGGACAAGTCCTGGAGGTCCAGGAAGATATGCTCCCCACACCTCTCTCGGCCTGAGCTTCCATCTTGAGCTGCCTGGTAGCCGCAGCCCAGGCACGGGGGTCACCTGTCTTTTATCACAGGTCTAACTTACACTGGGGTCAGACAACTCAGTGGCTTTGCTCCTCCTATTGAAGCAGAGAGGGTTTCTCTTCATGCTCCTGCCCCTGGTTGGGTGCTCTGAGGACAGCCTGAGAATATGGGTTCTGCCCCCAGACACAGGCAGTAGTAGACTGGGTTGGGTCTCTGGAAGTCAGGTAACTTCGATTAGCTACCAGCTCATTCCAGAAACCCTACAACACCAAGGTCTTTATCCTCCTTAAAACCCTCCGGGGAACTGAGCCCCGTCACCCAGCCCTAGGTTTGGAAGAGTCCCTACCACAGTCCTAACACAGTGTTCCCACAGTGCGCGGCAGGCACAGCTCCACGACAGCCAAGGCCACTTCCCGGCTGTCTTTTGAGCATCCACAAGACACAAGGATGCAGGCAGGGAAGGGGGCACACACCAAAGAACCTTTGGACTACTTGGGAGCCTGGCCCTATCTGGACCATCCCTTTAAAAGCCCTGCTTCCCCAGATGATAGCCATCCCCAGGGCAGGCCACGCTGATATAAACGCCTGTCTGGACATCAAGACTATAAGCTGCTAGTTACAGCCCTGTGCTCTGGACCTCCCCCCGCTGAATGTGGTCATATACAATATTCACTCATAAGCCTGACATTTCCTTGGTCCACAAGGCAAAGGACAGAAGAACAGACATCTAGGTATCCCAAAGGGTTAGGAAGCAGGCCCAGACTTAAGGTGCTCCCAGTCACGTCAGGGGAGGGAGCCTAGCTCTTTCCTGCAACCACCCTGGAAGCATTTGGAAATGTGTGAGCTGCTCAGGATTGTCACTCTTGGCCATAACTGGTGCAGAACTAAGTAAGTTATCTAGTGTCCTCGGATGCATGCAGGGAGAATTTCCCAACCAAAGCCAACAGCAGAGGCCCACTCTCAGGAAAGCCCAGCCTGAGGTGGACACGGCCAGCCCTCAACCCTCCTACTCTGAGGGGGACAGCCTGTCTTCAAGAAGCCACAGTCTGAAGGGGACACAGACAGCAGGAGATAAGACTCCAAGCCCAAGAAAAAAAAAAACCCAAGTGTGAGAGACCCAGATGTACAGGCTCTCGGGGCAGAGGTGCAGCCAGAGAACACTGTTATAGACATTCCATACCTAGAAGGACTTTCTTTCAGATTTCAGCATTAGCACCAAAGGTAGAATTAACAACAGTAGCACCAACAGCCTCCACAAGCAGCAGGACCGAAGGACACAACACACAGCTCGGGTCCACACCATCACATTAAAGCCACAGCAGCCTACCCACTCAGGCAATCAGGCCCATCTCAGAGCAGGCCTGCCAGGCCAGACAGGAGCCCGAGGCCCCACAGCCTCAGGAGCAGAGAAGGCAGCAATCACCACACAGGCAGCTAGAAGCTGAGCAGCAAGCAGCTGGCCCCTCACAAGCGTGCTCTCTCTGCCTCTCTTTCTCTCTCTCTCTCTCCCGTATCTGTGATGCCCCTCTCTGACTCTCTTGCTCGCCCTCTGGAAACCAACCTGCAAGTACGTTCGTTTAACTCAAGCTGCCTCGCCTTGCAACGCGAGTCTGTGTTTTTGCAGGAACATTTACACGTCTGCGGATCTTGGACAAACAAATGCTTTCTCCGCTCTGAGCAAGGCTCACAGTGACTGCAAAAAGGCAAAAGGAAAGACATCTAAGCTAGAGCATCAGCAGGGAGAGAGAACCCATGCAACGCCCCCTAGCACGTCCGCAACGCTTCCCCACCCAGCTCGATGGCTCCTAGGCCCTTTCCGCATCCTAGAAAGATCTGAGCGCTCCAGCAGAAGACAGAGAGAGTAGCAGAGAGACGCGGCACTGGCAGGACACCTGCCTACAGGAAGAGGAGGGCACAGGCGGGCAGAGTGCAGGGAGAAGGCTTCCATAAGGAGCAATGCTGCACCCCACCAAGACATGGCCTCTCTCAGGCCACAGGGCCCTGACTGCTGTGGTTCCCAAAACACATCTTGACTCTTTACCTGCTGGGGACAGTGATGGGTGACTCATGAGAGCACCAAAGGCACCTTCTCCCTGGAAAAGGACCTCTGCCCAGACCCTCTTCCAAGGGGGAAGGCCAGCAGAAGGCAAGCTAGGTCCAGAGGCACTGCCCACCAGCGAGGCCTCCAGAAGCAGCACAACTTGCAAACCAGAGGAAGTGGCCACCCTTGAAGACCTCTGTAGGCCTCTGTGGGTGATCTCGATTGGACTGGAATAGAGGGCTGTCCCCTCCTGGAGCCTCAAGTCCAGGAGTCAGAGCACTTCCGACCGAAGACAAGGGGCTGCCACACAGTACCTGGCCCATTCAGGTTCATCTTGAGGCCACCGTCAACCACTTCCCAACTACCATACCCTCTAACTCACACCATATCCACCCTCCACACAACCCTTATCCTCCAGACAGAAGCCTAGAGCAGTGGAAACCAGTTGGATGAGGGCTCCAGTGCCCAGCACCCATGGCAACAATGGCCCCACCACCAATGCCCAGTGGGTGAGAGAAAGTCGGTGCCCAGCCAAGCCAGAGTCCCCTCCCTAAGTGCACCAGACCCACCCACCCCGTCCCAACCCTGGTCCAGCAATGCCACCACCAAGTCTACCCGTTGGTGCCATTAGTGGAGTGAGTGAGAGAGAGAGACACTGAGGCCAGCAGGAGGGTAGGGCAAGAGCCAGAGGGGAGTCGGGGAGGGGAGGCAGGGTTAGGGGAACTGCAGGCGATTGTCTGGAGGCCAGGAAGGCTCCAAGGAATTAGGCAGCAGCGGCACCAACGTACACGCTCCAGGATTTAAACCGGGATTTCTTGCGCTTTCGTTTTTGACCCTTTCCCTTTCCTCGAACTGATTTTCTGGAAAATATAAAAATAGAAACAGACAGGAAGAGAACGAAAGGGAAGAGAAGAACAGAGGCGCAATGAAGAAGACAGAGGCAAGAGCAGGGGGCCCAAAGCTGCCCTAGTCACTTACTGGAGCAGACTCCAGGAAGGACCACAGGCATGGGGGGTGCTGGGACAACATACATCCTTCTCCTCACTCTGCCCACTGTAGGGTGGCAACCCTAGCCCCAGACAGGGCTTTAGGTGGGCAGTGGAGACTGTGCAAGGCCTAGCATCTAGTTCATGTGGCCCCTGGTCCCAGGCAGGGTGCAAAGACTCAGGGGCAAGATCTTTGCCCAGCAAGCCAATAAATACAGTTAGACCCTGAAGGTCAGGAGGTTCTACGAAGGTCTAAGCCAGACTTTAAGGAGACAGTGTGTTTCGAAACCTTACAGATGATTGGGAGTGAGCCGCACCTCAAGAAACTTCTGCCTTCGTCTCTAAGTGTGATAGCAGGTGTCCCTCTGGGGGTCCTGCCTCAGTGCCCTTGGGAGATGGCACAAAAGCCAGGGTAGGACATGGGGGCGCGTAGGATGAAGATGGGGCTGCATTGACAGAGGGGCCAGGAGTGAAGGGGAGTGGAGCATGTGTGTGTGACCAGGGGACCAGGACACTTGGCGGAGACTCTTCTCCCCAGCTTGTCAAAGCCTGCCACTAGACCCTCTTCCAAACCCTATCGCTCTTCCTGTGGGCAAAGCAGACATCTAGCGAATAGCTGAGAGGGACAGGCTACAGCCTGCCACCCTCCAGGGAAGTAGCACTCTCTAGGCCTGCCAGGCCCCAGAGAAGACATGGCAGTCTGTCTATCACAGGCAGAGAGAGACAGAAAGGGACCTGGGGAGAGGGCAAGGCTGTCCTGCTTGGGAGAAAGCACTGGAAGGATGGAAGGAGAAAGCTCTCTGCACAGGGATACTCGCCTGGAGCATGCCCCCCCCCCCAAACTCCTGGCAGACACAGTCGTCCTGGAATCTGGGGACTTAGGCAGAGTCCCCGAAGTGTAGGGCAGATGGGAAGGGGTGTAGGGGAGGGGAGAGGGTATGGGTGCTCTCTCTCAGTAGCTCCTTCCCTGCAAGTTCACTTCCCCAGCAATGTCAGCCCCCACCTCGTCCTGACCTGACCTTACACAACAAGCAACTGGAAATCTCAGAAAATGGCCACCATGCCACTTTTTCTACCCCGCTAAGGGGGCTGAGTCTGCTACCTGCCCTTCTCTTACAGATAGCATACTCACACCAAGAAATCTCCTGGGACCCTAAGAAACCTGGACGGTCACAGTCACCACCAAACAAGGCCACATCCTCCGATACAGAGAAACTGCCTTCTGGTACCATCTCCCTCTCCTTCACTCTGCTGGGGGTGCCAGCGTCCACAGCACCCCTCCACACTCACACTGAAACAGCGAGTGCCAGCCAGAAGGGACCTGAGCCCTCGGGGTGGGGGTGGGGCGGGGGGCAGCATCTTCTTCAGAAGAAACAACAGACTCCAGCTTGGATTTCATCACCATCCTAGAGCCACAGCCTGAAGCTGGCTCCACCCCATTGTCACCGGAGCACCACCCATTCGATGCCCCAACCCACTGAGGCCATCAGAGCACCCGAGAGAGGAAGCCGAAAGCCCCAGACCAAGACAACTGGAAAAAAGTGTTAACATGTGGCCACTTACTTTTCTAGCTTTGTTCTGTCTTTCTTTGGTCTGTAATGGGTAGAGAAAGGGAAAAAAAAACAAAATACAGAGGAATTAAGATGACGATAACAACAGGGGTGATAATGGCATCAGCTTGATGATAACACGATGTTGATGATTTAGCAACACTATCTTAATCTTTACGCAGAATAACAAAGTTGTGGTGTGGTACACTGAATCGTTGTGCCCGTTTTCTAGATGCGGGGAACACACGTGAGGTGAGCACACTGAGGTCAAATGCCCAAGGTCACACAGTGGTTAGAAGGCAGACGTGAGCCAAGGAGTGTAGCATGCTCCGCTCTGTCCTCACCTGCATTCACATCTGCTATGCTGTAGGAAGCTCATCTCTCCTATGTGCTGGCTTTGGTGAGGTTTGATCCGCATGATCTGCAGAGGGAGGGAGCAGATCACAGAGGTTAGTGACCCAGCCAGCCATACCCATATGGGACACCCCGGGGCTCCTGCCATTCAGCACCCAGGGGTTCTATTGAGCAGGGATAGGTGGTGGAGGTAGGGGGACCAGGGCTCTAACAGAAAAGAGCCTTGGGCCACCCCAACTCCCCCAATCCTGCTGGCCTTAAGAAGCACCTGCTCTTGAGGGCAGACGTAGCTGCAAGGGTTGGCCAGGCTGGGAATTCAGGTCCTGGATTCTCACCATCCCCATCCCTTCCCCTCCTTCATCCCCTCCCGAGCTTCACCCTGACCCCTAAAAGCTACCTAAGAGCTACCCACCCCCTGTCACTCAACTCCCTCCCACTCTCCACCCCGTCTGGGCCCAGATCTACCCATTATTACAAAGCACCCCAAGACTGGTTTTTAACTCTGCAGTTCCATCCAGTTCCCAAATGGAGCCCTCCAGCAGGGAAAGCTTTGGGGCTGCTCCCCCAGAGAAGGAGAAGGGCACTTGCTGTCATCAGCCCCAGTGGAGCCAGAGGGAGCAAAGGTCATCAAAGCAGAGATGGTCAAACCGTTGAGGGAAGTGAAGAAATGCAGGCATCTTCTTTCCCATGGTAGAAATGAATCCCAACCTCATCTCCTCACTCTGAAGCCCAATTTAGTTTCTCCTATCAGAGTTTCCCAGGCAGAGGCCCAGACAACCTTCTAATGCCCATCCTTGTACCACCCTACCCTTCTACGCTCCCTGCCCCCTATGTCACAGGCGCCTACCTGCATGGTGATGTTGCTCTCCGAGGTGGGCACACATTCCAGGGCCTCATCGTTGCAGCAGCCCCCACACCTCATGAGGGGCACACAGGACGGCTTGAAGATATACTCTATCTCATCGGGGTACTCCTGGAAGATGTCCACCAGGGTCTCGATTGGACGGCAATAGCTGCGCTGGTAGACGTCCATGAACTTCACCACTGCGTGGGAGGGTCGATACACGAGTCAGCGGGGAGCTAACACGAAGGCGGTCAGCCTCTATCCCACCCAGCTTCCACATCAGCGAAGTTCTTCTAAAAGTCTGACCGAAGCATCTCCCTCATTTCCAGGTTCAGGTCCAGGGGAGGTGGCCATATCTGACTCTCTTCCTCATTGTCATAGCAGGGCGAGTGTCTGGGCCAGCTTTGACACCAAGCATATGCTGGACCCCACAGTAAACCACGCATATACAGCACACACTCTTCCGCACATTACTGCTAAGTACTACCAGGACCCTAGTTTATAAATGGGGACCTAGAGGCCCAGAGAATCGCCACAATCTGTCCCAAAGGCCACACTGCTGGTAAGAAGCGGTTAGAACAGGCTATGACTGCAAAGCCTTACAATATGTGCAAACACAGATGCTTGAAGAGCCACCTTACACCTGCCAGTCCCACCTCCCCAGACTTCAGCAGGTGGCAATGGGCAGGCACAGCACGCAGGTCCTGCCAGCACTAAGCGCCCCACCCAAGAGGGCAACCTGTTTGCATCATGGAAAGAACAGGAGCTGACTCTGTACAAGGCAATTCTAGAAGCTGAGCTGGAGGAAGACAATCGAGAGACAATTTCCTGGGCAGCCTGAGGTACTGGTGAGCAGGAAGGGAGTTTAGGGCCAAGGGAGCTGGCACTAGAGAAGCACAGGACTTCTTTGGGATACCAAATGGTGGCTCAGCTGGCCACTTCTGGTCACACCCCTAACACTGCCAGACAGAAGCTTGCCCCTGAAGTGAGAGAAGAAAGAACACAAGCCCACACAGGGCCCAGGCTCTGACCAACGCTAGTGTGACCTTGGGTCTATCCCTCCAGTCTCCGGGCCTCCAGCGGGCTATCTGCAGAAGCAGGTTGGCCTGACCTCTAAAGACACTTCAGTGAGCGCGAAAGGTGGGGTTCTGTCTCTCTTTGCTAGCCCCGAAAACAACTCTTCGCTTCTCATTTCAGGTAACAAAGTTTGGAATGTCACTAAGGCATTTTAAGTGCGCTCTCCAGAGACTACACCCCCACCCTCAACCTGGGGCCACAGCCAAACCTCCCTTCACTCTTGTGCAGTTTTTGTTGTCGTTGTGGTGTTTTTTTTTTCCCAGAAAGGTAAAGACGAAGTCTAAGAGGAAAAGGAATGGGGGTCACCTAACTGCCACCCCTCTGCCTTGCTCAAGGGCTCTATCTTCTCTCTGAACAAATAAGCACAGAATTCTTGTCTACCCCCAAAGAGTTAACACAAAACATAGCCACACCCCCCCCCCAAAAGTTCATGAGATCAGATCTGAAAAATTCTTTTCAAGGAGAGTCTATATGGAAGATGACTAACTAACCCAGCATTTTTTTTAAACTGACCCTTCATCTTGGCTGGGACAGAGGTGGCCCAGGATAGGAGGGATCCACACAAGAGCAGGCAGCAGAAAGGTGTGAGCTGAACAATGAATGGGGATGGGGCTGGAGGCAAAAGGAATTCTTTCTAAAGATCCCCAGGAGGAGGTGGAGGTGCCTTGGCCAGCACCCATGGGAGCCTGGCCCCTGCCCCCAAGGGACGCTGTCCTGCTACTCGGGACGTGTGCACACATATACTCCAGCATCAGGCTTTCGTGGTTTTCCTTATTTATAGCAGACAACCTTTTCTCCATCAAACAAAGACCATTTGTCTTGCCTCTCCCAGACCTCAGAGCCCACTAGGAAGCAGAAAGGGGTGGGTAGCACTTTGGAAGTGGGGGCCTGTCAGTGGCTGGGGCCAGGGAGTGGCAGAAAGCCAGGCCCTGGGCCAGAGAAAGAGCTCTTGGGGGAGGAGGCAAAACCGGCTGGACATCACCAGCGCTCCTTGGCTGGCTCCAGCAGCTACACTGGATTTGGGTCAGGGAAATTAGCCTAGAGGAAGACCCCAGGGCCTTCCCTACACAGAGGAAGGACACTGGGGGAGTGGCATCCGGCTGGAGCAGAGGCCACACTCAGTGCTGGGAGAGCCAGGGCGTCCCCAGAGAAATGGGAGGATCCCGGTACTCCAAACCACACTGGAACAAAAGGCAGGCGGACTTGGGGTTGGGCAGGGGGGCGGGGCGCCCGAGCGCTACAGCCGGCCCTCTGCTGGTCCTGCAGGGAAGTTCACAGCACCCAAAGGCAGTCTATGGAAGCTGCCATCCTCAGAGAAAGGCAAGCCCAGAGCTTGGGCATCCGATTAGGGTACCCCCCATACTGCCTCCAGCTCACACAGGAAGGGTCACAGCCCCCACGGTGGGCTATGGCTGACTAGGAAGTGGCACTAAGCATTCATCCTCCCCTGGGAGTAAGGGACACAAGGGATAGCTCCCTGAACATCTGGAAACCCTGACCACCACCTTCCTCAGCTGTGCTCATGGCAACCTTTCCAGATCAGATTTTACTGGAAAGGGTGTCTAGAAAAAGCAACAAGTCCTGTTTCTAGCAGAAAGCCAAAGAGAAGGCACCTTAAGGAACACAAGAGCTAAACTCACAGTCCTCAGAGTCTTGTGCTCCACTCCACCCCCAGGACTGAAAAGGAGGACCTGGGCTTATCCACGCACAATGGAGACAAGGAGAGGGGTCCCATCCAAGAGCATGGGGACTCACCTTCATGGGCTTTCTGCTCTCCTTCTGTCGTGGGTGCAGCCTGGGACCACTGAGAACAAAACAAAGTAAAAAGCATTAGCAGAGGCAGGGACAGACAGAAGCAGCCACAGGAGCGCAAAGGCCAGGCCACTGAATCCCTTGATCCCCTCTCGCCTCTTTCCCAACCCCCAGCCTCCAGCTTCTCCACAGCTTCTGAGTCAAACAGGGAACAGTCAGGGGTCCCTGCAGGTCCAGAGTGAGCATACCCTGCTACCCCTGGACTGCTTCAAGTCTGAACCCATGAAAGTTAAAGGCTAACCAGGTGCTGGGGAGCTCGCAATGCACGAGGAAAATACCAGAAGCTTGCTCTGTCCAGGCCCCTAGCACCTCTCCATTCTTGCTCCCTCCTTTTTCTCACTGCCCCTGATTCCCTGGTCCAAAGCCATGGGTGAGTATTAAGGTCAAATAGGAGGACAAATTTGGACTAGGGCAGGAAGGAAGGACTAGGGGCGAGAAAAACAACATGGTGACCTTCTCCTGCTGACATGACAAATACCAGGGAGAGCTGGTGTTGAGGAGGGAGGGGGTGTAGAGGAGCGAAGGGCACCAACCACCCTCCCCCATCCAAACCCTTCCCAGGCCTCGGGAATATTCAGCATACCCACAGGTTGCTCAAGGGGTGGCAAGCAAGGAGGACCCTAAGGAAGTGAGTCCCATTTTCCTCCCACCCCAGTGTGCCTGGAGCCTAAATACAGTTCCAAAGCCTGGCTAGACTCCTCTCCAGCCACATGCCCAAGCCTCTCACCTAAACAGAGCCATAGGAGCTTTCTCCCATGGAGCCATGGGAGCTTTCTCCTCAGAACTGCCCAGCTCCCAAAGGGTCTCTTGCCCCACACTAGGCCTGAGCCCCACATCCTTCCTCATCCCCAACAACTCTTTTCTCCCCTCCCCAGAAGCCATAAAGGTCAACAAAAAGGCTCTGTGAACCTGACAGGAGCAAGAGAGTGAAGGCTCTTAGGCCTTCCTGGGGGGGAGCCTCCTGCTCCCACCAACCCCCCAGTCACATGCTCCACATCAACCTGGACCTTCAACTGCCCTGAGAAGGATTCCCACCCTTGTCTGTCTCTCTTTCTCCACCAACAGTGCCTAAATAGCAGCCCTTCCAGGGCCCTCAGCCTTGCCACCAGGGCCAAGGTCAGAGGTGGCCTTTCTCAAGAGCCAGACTCCCACTGCAACTACCTCAGGCAAGCCCTGGGTTCTGCTCCTCAGGCCCTCAACTACCTGCTCAACACCCTCCCGACAATCTCCTTTAGTTCTCTCTCAGTCCCAACGGAGAAAGGAACAGAAACTTTGAACCCCCTCCCAGATGGGGAGGTTCTGGGCATGGACTGGCCAGGTGCCCTTCTCTGGGGGCCTCTGAAGGTCATACTGTGGCCAGGCACTCCTGCCCCTCCTCCCCACATGGAGGCCCAGAGCCAAGGCCTTTGTGCCAGGGTCTAAGGAACTCTGGATGGTGGCAGGGACCCCTGCCTGTCTCCTTCCTTCTGCCCCCTTTCCAAGTGGTCTAACGGGTATTAGCGGGAAAGAGCATAAAAGGACCCCCTAGTAAGCAAATTGGGTGGGCGAGTTCAGAGTTAAACCACCCGGCTCTCTGAGCATCGGGTTTGCCAGGGCAAAGTGTGTGTGAGATACTGACGGGAGAGCCTGCCAAAGGTGTGGGGAAGACTAGTTCCAGGCTGCCCGTCATAGCAAATATCACGCCATTTTTCCAAAAAGGGGAAAGTGGGGTGATGTCAGTTACCCTTCACTGACCCCCATAAAGGCTGGAGAACAGCTCGATAGAGCTTCTGGGGAGGGAAGCACACCTTCACCAACTCAAAACTTAGGTTAGCGTTTCCACAAAGAACCTGAGGGTGGGCCTCAGCACCCCCACGTCTGACAGGAACCGTCCTTTCCCTGGACCCGGAGGCCAGGAAGGGTTCTATGAGTCTTCTCAAAGAAAAGGAAAATATGAAAGGGTGGGAAGGGCTTCTCTACGCACCAGGCAGGAAATGGGGAAAATGGGGAAGGGGCGTCAGGAAATTCTTCCTAGCGCAAGGCACGGGTAGAAGTTAGGGACGGAGGAAAGGGTATGGGAGTTTCTCCGGGTCACGGAGCTGGGGATACCTCTAGAGGTCACCTTCCTTGCGGAGGACCGGTGAGGGGGAGGGGCGCCGCTGGTCGCCCGGGTCTCCAGGCTCCCGCAGCCGCGGCTCCGGGAACACGAGGCCGGCCAGGCCCGGGCTGATGTAATCGGCTCTGCGCCGCGCGCGCCCGGCCGGGCGGGGGAGGGCGGGCACCGCGCGGGACGCGAGCGGGGACGGGAGGGGGTGGCGCAGCGCAGGTGGCCCAACAAGCTGGAGGAGTGGGATAGGGTCCCCGCAGCAATACATCCTAAAACTTTTCCCAAACTCACTGCAAGGGCCGAAGAGACCCGAGCGGCAGTGACAGCAAAGCCCCCTCGGTCGCTCGCGCCCTGCCCCCTCCACGATCTCTGCCCTCCCCCGGTCCAAGGTCCGAGCACCCCCAGGCATGCCCGCTGGGCTCCGGACTCCCGCCCCCGTTGCCCGGACTTCCAGTTCTCCGGGGACCCACGACCCGGAGCAAACTTCTGCCGCCAGCCACAGCGCAAGCCCAGCCCCCTCGGCCTCCTCCTCTGGCTCCCGCCCTCGGCTGCTCGGCCCAGATCGTACGTGCGGTGACTCTGGTGGGTGGGCAGGGCCCGCGTGGGCGGCGAGACTATCCTGGCGCCCTCCCACCTAGAGCGCACCCCCTCCCCCTCCACGTACGACGACAGAGGGGGACGCCTAGCGCCCGGTGTCCAAGGACCCGCGTGGGGCACGAAGCCCCCACGCGCGCGCTCGCACGCACGCACGTCCCCAAGCGGGAGAGGCGCTCGCTACGGCCCGGCGACAGCAGGCGGGCACGATCGCTTACCTTGGCATGGTGGAGGTACAGCAGTAAAGCCAGGGTCCAGTGCACCCAAGAGAGCAGAAAGTTCATGGTTTCGGAGGCCCGTCCGAGGCCGGCGCGGCTCGCGCTCCCTCTCCGGCTCGGACTGCGAGGCAGCCCGCTCTCTTGCGCGCCTTGGCGGGCTCCTGTCCCTTCTGGAACCGAGGCCCGGGCCGGGGCCTGGGGCGCGCGCGCGGCTGGAGCACTGTCTGCGCACACGGTCGCCTCACCCGTCCATGAGCCCGGCTCCCGCGAGCCGAGCGCCCACTGCGGCCCCCTCGCCTCTTCCTTATCTTCCTCCTCTCTCTTCTCGGGCCCCGGCTTCTCCAGGCCCGAACTAGCACTTCTCCCAGCTCCGATCGGTTTGCCTCCTCCGGCGCAGACCACGGCTACTCCGGAGCGAGAATAACCCAGAAGTTGGACGAAAAGTTTCAGTGCAATCCCGCGAGCCCCGACCCCCTCCACCCCGCCTCCGGGCGCGGGCTTCGGTTCCTGCTCGCAGCTCGCCGCCGCGTCCACCGTAGGCAGCCCGCCGGCGAGGAGGTGGGCGCTGGGGCTGGGGGCGGTGTCTGTCTGTCTGTCCGTCAGCGCGACTGGTCCGATGCAAGATCCCAAGGGGGAGGGCTCACGCCGCGCTCTGACGGTCACCCCCAAAAGCAGGTCAGTCACTTTGCCCCTGTCCTTCTCTGCTCGTTTGTCAGCGCGCTCTCTCTGACCGGTCTCTCGCTTCCTCGACTTCTCCCTGGAGCTCTTGGCTACCTCTTTCCTCTGCTGATTTTCAAAATCCGAAGTGATTTGAGGGAGTGAAAGAGCAACCTCCCCAAACCGTTGGCACGATTTAAGACGGGAATAGAAAGCAAAAATAAATTAAAGCGTAAAACAATACAGTTTTTAAAATGTTTAAGAAAAAAGAGGTTTGAATATCAAATCCCAGCGCAGAGAGACTCCCTGGCTGGTGAGTCCGCTGAATAGTCTGCCTTGTCGCTGCGTCTCGCGACAGAGCTCCGCTGCCGCCGCTCAGCTCACCCCCAGCGCCAAAGCCTCGCTGCAGCTCGGCTGCCCCAAGCCTCTGCGCCTCTCACCGCTAACAGCCGTAGAAAAAAAAGGGGGTCTGGCCCCGCCCCCAAATGCCCGCCCCAGACCCGCCCCGGGGGCGAGGCCAGGCCGAGCCAGGCACCGCCCCCCAGGATCCCCTAGGCAGAAGTGGAAAGCTAAAACCCCCACCAGGGTTCACAGCCTGGAAATTATCCATGCACCCCTTCAAACTGGGCCCAGCGACACATTGGACACATTGGGTGTTGGGAATCAGAGGCGACAGGAGAATGAGGTTATATGCGGACAGGGTCTGAGAGCAATACCCTTTCCTGGGAATATTGAAGAAGGTGGGGGGAGGGCGGAGAGCTGGCAGGGACGAGTGAGGAGAGGGACACAGATTTGTTGGAATCCCGGAGTGACCCCTGGCCTTCTCCCCCACCTCACATACACCACACACACACACACACATATGCACGCACACACATTGACACACGCGTCCTCCCTCACGCAGACTGGCTCGCCCAAGTTCACGATCTCCATGTGGTGGCCGAGCGCCCCCTAGTGACTACATTATGCACACCCCAACTCTGGCTCAAACCTCGCAGGTTTTGGGAAGAGGGTGAGAGTTGACTCCTGAGCCCAGCATTCTTTTTGCTTGTTTGTTTTGTATTGTTGTTGCTATTGTTTTCTATACAAGGTTTCTCCGTATAGCCCTGGCTGTCCTGAAACTCGCTTTGTAGACCAGGCTGGCCTCAAACTCACAGACATCCTCCTGCCTCTGCTTCCTGAGTGCTGGGATTAAAGGAGTGTGCCACCACCACCAGGCCGGCCTGGCATTCTTTGACTCCCAAACAGTCACATGTTTCTGACCCCCTTAAACAGTTGCCTGTTTGACCTCCGAGGCAGAAATCTCAGGTTTATTTACAGGGGGAGAAGGGGTATACTTATATGAGCCCTTGTCTGGTCTGCAGACATCAGGAGCTAGCTCCCTGTGGTGAATGGGGATCTTCTGGGAAGCTTCGCTGGAGAGAATTTGGCACTGAATTTGTAACACTGAGAATGGGAAGCTGAGCGGTTCTGGGGTTAGTCAGTGGCTGGGAGGAAGAGGACCTGTGGAAGCCCACGTACGCACTGTAGAGTCTGGCAAAGCCCAGAGGGAGAGGCAGCTGGGCAGACAGAGGCCCTTGTTCCTCCTGATCACCACCCCCGAGATGTTGCCCAGGAACTGAGGCCAGGGAGTTGATGGGGGCGGAAGCAGGCCAGACCTGCGTGGTGATTCAAACCTATCCCAGCATTCAGGAGCATAGGTAGGCCAGCTGCCCAGAACTGCCACCAGCCCAGGGAGGGATGTGGGCGGAAGTAAAACTCTACCATCCTAGCCCAGGCTCACAGTTCAGCTTAGGAATAGAATTCCGGGGTGTACTCAGTGTCTCCCATTCTCTCTAGGACCCTTGGCTTCTTCTCTGCTTACAGATTCACCCTTGTCTTGGCTTTGTCCCCTCCCTTTCCACAAAGTCCCCTTCTCCAACTCCTTGTGTCTTCCTTAAGAGCTCCCCTGAAGCCCCCACCCCCACCCCACCCTTGGATATAGGAACCAGCCTGGAAAAATTCCTGGTTGGGCTTTGGCCCAGCTGTTCCCAGGCTCCCCTGGGAACAAGAGGGGGCTCTGATACCTGTGGGAAGAGAGGGACCAACCAGTCCCAACCCTCATCCAGACCTGCTGGGCCTCAGAGAATGGGAGCCCAGCAATCTCCCTGTTGGCCCCAAAAAGGATGCATCACCATCTTGATCCCTCTGCTCACACTACTGAGGTTTGATGGGATCCTAAGTTACTTCTTGGGTCTCCCCAATTCTGATGGAGCAATGTTATGGGGCTCCTATGGAGAGAGAAGCCAGCTCCTGCTCACCCCCGTCCCATTCTGGCCATTGTTCCTGTCCTGAGAGCACCTACTGGATGGTCCTCTCACAGCAGGGACATTCCATTAGGAGTGTTTGCTGACCCAGCACCTCCCGTGGGGGTCCTCAGCTGATCCACGTCCCGCACTGCTGAGAGGCAGAGGAAGGGGAGGCCACCAAATGTCTCGCCTGTCTGCCTCTACCATCCCAAGGATACCTTGTCGGGGAGTCCCTGTCTGGACCCTGAGGGCTCCTAATGGCTCCTCCATCCCTCTTGTGACCACCTTCTACAGCAGCGGTTCTCAACCTGTGGGCCGTGATCCCTTTGGGTCACATATCAGTTCATAACAGCAGCAAAAATACAGTTGTGAAGTAGCAAAGAAATAATTTTACAGTTGGGGGTCAGCACCACGTGAGGAACTGTATTAAGGGGTCGCCACGTCAGCAAGGTTGAGAACCACACCTCTACAGTCTTGGGAAAGGCCATGGGCCTACAGGAGAAGGACTCGGCATGGGATCCTGAGGTCTGGAGGAAGATGCAGAGGCTGTGAGGAAAGTTGGCCACCCATCTCTTCCCAGCTCTAGCCTCCTTCTAGCCTGAGCCATCCATGCCAGGTTGTATGTAACAAGATGTGGCACCACCATATACGGCTCCCCAAGCGAGGGTCCTGTGCCCAGGGAGCCAGGATGATGGTGCAGATTTCCCTTCCAAAGCACTAAGCCATGCTAAGATTGCAACTTGGCCTGAAGGGTTTTGAGTAACCCAGTAACCCGTATCAGGGTAGGGATGGGCCGCTCGCCTCCACCCTGCATTTTAGAGACACAACCTGAAGCTGAGTCAGATGGGTCGCCTCTGGATTCCGCACGAGCTACACATTATCCGCAGTTTTCACAACGATGCACTCTGTACACCGCTGAGGACCTAGAAAATGTGTCCGTACTGTCGCCTGGTGAAAACTGGATGTCTGGAAAGTGGGGCAGGGAGAACAAGCCATGTGCCGGGTCCCACCACTCCTGCTCGTCCTGGGGGCTCACTTCCCAGAATACACGTCACTCTGTCCATCTTCCCTCCCAGGGCTCTGCAGGACAGGGGACGCCAGACAGAATGGGCCTGACAGAAATGAAAACACTCTAAAGGGATACTTGTGTTTCTCAACCTATCAGACTATTTAAACAATGGACCCCCCAAAACGGAAATTTTTCCCGCCAATCTCATGCTGGCCAATGCAAACCAAGCCAACCAGGATGAAACATTTCCTGGCATCCGGGGACCATAGGGAACAATCCACTAGGGTCTAGTCAGTGACACCTTCAGAGAATATCATTCAGAGACAGGGAGAAAACTGTGGTAACTGGAATTAAGTCAGGCTAGCCATGGGAGTGCTTGCATGTATCTAACACTCGGGAGGGTCAGAAATTAAGGACAGCTAAAGCTTCATGATGAGACCCTGTCTCAAAACAGTGGATGGGGTTACTCATGCTAGCCCTTCCCAAAGTAGCTGAAGGCCAAGAGGTTATGAAAAATGGGTCTTACGCATGGCTGCTTAGCACCAACTACATTAGTCCCTACTTACATTAGTTTATTATATTTATTTCCTGAGGTAAATATATGTATGACACCTCAAGATGGAAGTCTTAAACGGAAGGTGGGGGATTTTAACTAGCCTGGCAGAAGATCAGTCTGGCCATCGGACCACCTGAACAATGGCCCTCAGTGAACTGGTAATTTCCCCCATCTCAGGCTAGGAGAAGCGCGGGGCTCCCGTGAGAGGGGAGCTTGTCTCCAGGAGTGAGAGCTCACATGCTTCTAACAACTTGTCAGGCTAACCCAAAGATTGATCACCTGTGGGCGGGGCCACACTTGGCCGGGACTGCTTGGATGTGCACATCTTTGGTCCTCTACACTTTAATCTCGTTTCAGAACCCAAGACAGACTTGTGGGGGACTCACTGGGTCTTTGACCCTCTTCCCAGTATGGCCATAGTGACTGAGTCCTTTATCTGCCTTCTGCTTTT
Organism: Arvicola amphibius; assembly: GCF_903992535.2. Classification (NCBI taxonomy): domain Eukaryota; kingdom Metazoa; phylum Chordata; class Mammalia; order Rodentia; family Cricetidae; genus Arvicola; species Arvicola amphibius. Next base: position 71,695,525 of record NC_052055.2, on the reverse strand, counting down.
AATTTGACTCTTAATTGGCTTATTGAGATTGCACAGCCAGATCTGGCTTGGGACACAGGTTGTAACCCACACACCCCCAAATCCGATAAGAAGAGCAGAGTCCTCAGAGGACCATCCCCATTTGCTCCACGAGAACACAAAGGTCCCCAAGGTCACTCCACAAACTGGTGGGAAAGTAGAGCCAAGAGTAGCCCAGAAAAAATTACAGGAGGTCCCAGCTGAGGGGGATTACATGGTGGCAGCCCTGCTCGAAGGCCCGGTCTCCTAGGTTGGTCACAGCCTGCAGCTCTGGACTTAACACATAAGGCCCCAAGGAGAGAGCCAGGGTGGGGGTAGAGAAGATGGGGAGTGACAGCCAGCAGCCTGCAGTGGCCTCAGTCAAAGGAAGTAGTGGTGGGGCCATGGTACCATGGTTGAACTCTGGGATGTTCTAGGTTGTGCAGGTGTGGGCAGGTGACCTGGAAGTCTGTGGGGAAGTGAACAGTGCCACTCCTGGGGAAAGGAGCTGGCAGGCCGTGCTGTTGTCCGCACATTTTCTAGAAGAATCTTCACTGCGATAGAGGGAAGTCTTCCTTTCCTTCTTTTCTCTGACCCTCGAGTGACAGTAGGACACAGGTCTACAGGAACAGAGTGCTTAACTGTAGAGAGAAGTGAAGAGGTTCGCTTAAATCCACATCCACATGGCTTGCCTTTGGGTCAGCCTCTCCTCCGCTCTCCCCCCCTCTCCTCTCCTCTCCTTCCCCTCCCCTCCCCTCCCCTCTGCTCTTCTTCTCTTCTCTTCCCTTTTTCTCTCTTCTCATCTCCTCTCCTCTCCTTTCCCCTCCCCTCCCCTGGGGTACAGTGGGGGGGGGGGGCACGACAATATGTCCCCAGAGAATTTAAAAGACAGGTGGACAGTAGAGGTAAACAGAGAGTCCAGTCATATACTGAGTGCTGGGGTTATATTGTTTGCTCCAGGGCCACCAATCTGGGACAAGCCCAGGGCCACTTGGCTAGACAGGGCAGGGTGACACTTTCTCTTTTTCACCCGCTGTGTCCAAGAGAACGGAGAAACTGCATGCTGTATGACCTTGGTCCTACTTGCTGGTCCTCAGCTTCTAGGCAAGATTCCCTAGCTCTGAGTCACAGGGAAACTGTGACAGCTGAGCCTGTTCTTTGACACCAAATGTCACATCTTCTAGTGGCCTGTGTCCTTATTGCTCTTGAAGAGAGTGATGTTTAGCTCAAAGAAATCTAACACGAGTGTAATGGTGACATCTGGGGTCCAGCACTGAGCAATGGAGGAGAGACCACCCCTGCTCCAGCCCCAGGAGGCAGGAAACTCCTTCTCCTGCCACCTGCTTGGTCTCTTTGGTTTGCTTCTGTTTTAGCTCTATCTTTTGCTCTCACTATGTAGCCCAGGCTGGCTTGGAACTCATAATCCTTCTGCCTCAGTTTTTCAAGTACTGGGATTACAGGAATTTACCATACACACAGCCAACTGGCCCTAGTCTTTTTTGAAGACCCTGGTTGGTGACCCCCTCACTCTGAGAAGCATTGGCTTCCACTACTCACCCACACCCACACCTACCCCACAGTAAGTGACGGCAGGCTGAGAGCAAATCTTGTTTCCCTACTTCCCAGCTGGGAGCCTCAGCTTTCTTATCTGTGAAATGGAAGCATTGGTACCCACCTACCATGGTTATAGAACGCTGTGTGTGTGTGTGGGGGGGGGGGGGTTAATGAATGTACACTGAGCACACACTTCTTCCTTCCCTTGCTCCTGTGTTGACCCGTCTCGTTGCACAACCCACTGTGATCTGGCCAGAGTCAGACAGGGCTAGGGGAATAGATTTGCTCCACAGCTGGAGAGAGGAAGGGAAGGGAGGTGCACATGGTTATAATCCCAGAATTTGGGAGGTAGAGGACAAAGGCGCTAAAGTTCAAGGTCATCCTACCTACACATTGCTTTCAAGGCCAGTCCGAGTTACACTGCGTGAGACCCTGTCCCAAAAAAACGGAAGAAAGGGAAGGAGGGAGGGGCAGAGGGATGAGGGAGGGAGAGAAGGAAGGATGGAGGGAGAAGATCAACCACTGGAGACGATAGGACTAGGGGATGTGTTAACTTAGTTTCTGCTTTAGCCTTTCCATGAAGCAACTACGTCACTGATGGTCACTGAGTTGGCAGCAATGTGGGTTCCTTCAGGGAAGTTGGGAAAGAGTCAGGGTCCAATGCCCTCTCCTAGCAAGGGCCCCTTCCCCCAGGAGCCACCTGGATGTAGGTGAGAGCCTGGCCCAGCAAGACACTTCACAGAGATAAAGTCAGTTAATGACTGCTCCCCAGAGGGGATTACCCCACTATCCTGCCAGTTTTCCCACATCCAGAAGTGCAGGAAGAATAGGGTGTGGGGGAACAGGGAGACCTCCTGTAGCTTCCAGAATCTTCCTGGCCTAGTCCCTACTAGATAACGGGTAAAACAATTAATCACGGGATATCTGAGCCAGGAAAACATCAGACTTGCTCCAAGAGCCTTGGGGTCCCTGGAGGCAGTGGCAGGGGTGAGTGTGGGCAGACACAGTGCCCCCAGTTTTGTCTCTTTTCCTCTACTGATGTTTCATTTGGAATGTCACATGAAGAAACGGCTCATTACTAAAGAAGTTTGAAAATCCCGATTCGGGCCAAGTGAGGCCCAGAGCTGGCTGAAGCCAAACAGAAGGCAAACCTAGGCTTCGGTCTTTCTTTCTACCTCTCCAGCACTGAGCTGGGTGCCTTTGGGATGCTGAGGCTCCTGGACCCACAAACTGATGGACTGGCCAGGGAGTTAGTGTGCATAGGAGCTATTGGGCAGCTGGGCTCCTCCCTCCCTCCCCTCTGGGCTCCTCCACTCCTCACCCTAAGCCATTCACTGCTGGGACCACAGCTGCCATGATCTACACCCAAGTCAGTCAGCCTGGCTACATCTCCTTCCACACAGATCCGTTTGCTAGGACCCATGTCCTTCCAGAACACAGCTGGATGTATTAGGAGAGGCAAGGCAGGGCACACTGAGTCCCTAGGAGGCAGGGGGGTGGGGGGAAGGGCACCTTCCCTGCCTTCTGAGAAAAAGGACTGAAACATTTAGCTCCTGCTATGACCTGGGCACATCACACAGACAGCTAGGGCATCTGCTGGGCAAAGTATAACCCTATGGTTTCTGGATTTCAGGAGAGTCCCAGGGACCTAGGAAAGGAACAGGGTAGCCAGAAAGGCATGGGGATAGGGGTGAGGGACTCAAAGACAGCTTTTTGCCAATCAGGTAGCTGTGCTGGGACTTATGAGCTGAATGTCCGCTCTGCCTTGAACCACTCTCACTCAGAGGCAGAATACACACTGCTCTGCCCGTGGCCTGTTGGAAGCCCCTCTCTGCTAAGGTGGGCATGCTTCCATGTCTCCTCTGCTCTTGGAAGTACCAAGCTAGTGTTCCCACTTAATTTCCAGATGTGAGTGTGACCAACATGCAAAACAGCAGGGACCAATCAAACCCTGTGCCTCCCCAGGAGTGTGTGCACACACAACCACTTTGCATATGCCCCTGGGGCAAGACATCCATCGTTGCTCTCCAGCGCCCTCTAGAGGCCTGGGGAGGTGAGCTGACATGTCCAGGTCAGGTTGAAAGCATGGCCAACTGGGTCAGGATTGAGATTTTAGCCCACGTGACAGGTCTATGGACAGTTATGACAACCAGGACATTTTTCTTTCTCTTCCTCCTCTCTTTTTCCTTCAATGTCTCCATCTTCTTGGCCTGGTTGTTTGTCCCAGGAACCCTCCTGGGACAATTCTATTGGCTAACTGCCCTTCCAAGATTGTCACAAGCCTCAGCTTCTAAGAGGCTCCTGAAAGGTGACATCTCCCCGCTTTAAATTTCTTATTGGGGTACACACTGGGAAGTGGGGGACAGGCCAGAAGAGATGGTCTTCAAACTCCTCATCCCCATGATCCCTCGGGACCTGAGGGGACTTGTAGAAAGCTTCTGAGGGTACAGGCCACATGCCTGCTTAGAGCTCATTGTAGCTCTAGAGAATGAGGTGTCCAGCCCCTCCTGCAAGGCCCTGGGGTAACCTGAGGCTCTAAAGGGGACAGAGGTAGGCACACTGCCTTCCACCCACTGCTGACGAAGGCCAGGGAGCCACTCCTCCCTGACTCACCCCATCCGCCAATCTTCTGGCTGACCACGTTGAAGGCCACAGAACTAATAAACCACACACAATAATACACACAAACAAACCCCACCACCACCGCCACCACCCATGACATGGCCCCACAGAAAAGACAGGAATGTTCCCAGAAACCTCGCCGGTCCAGGCAAAATGACCTGGGTCACTGCGTCCTGCAGTGAGGCTGCTGAGACTGGAGGTGGTACCACCTCTCGGTACTACCCTGGGCAGAACCCTAAGAACTCTGTGGACTAGTGGGGCTTCTAAGCCCCATCCTTATACTGCTGTGCCCAGGAAGCCAAAGTCTGGGAGTTAAGCTCAAGTCACCTGAACTCAAAACCAAGACCCGGGTCTGGACATACAGCTCAGTTGGTAAGTGCTTGCCTAGCATGCATGAAGCCCTGGGTTCCATGTTCAACACTGTGTAAACCCATGTGTGGTGGTGCATGTCTACAGCCCCAAAATTTGAGGGGTAGATGGAATTCCAGTTCTTGAGACGTAGAAGCATGAAGGCTAGGAATTCAATATCATCTTTGGTTATATAGTAGGTGAGTTTGAGGCCCATCTGGGCTCAAAAACAAAGTCTGGTCCCATTCCCACCCTGTGGTGGGATGTCTGGTACCACACTGTCCCTCAGTGCTCTCTCTAGACAAGGTACTAGATGGCTGCCAGCCTTGCTAGGGTTCCAGTACATGGCCGTAGGGGACACCAAGGAAGCAGGAAGGGTGGCAGCTGTAGACACTAGGGCACTGGAGGTTTGGGGCTGGCTGCAGAGGAGGAAGGTTTGTCCGGGAGCAAAACCGCAATACCACCCTCTAGAGTGCTACGAACGCTCACTCAGATCTCGGTGGGCAGGGAGACGGATCAGTCTCTTCCACCAACTGTCTGAACAACAGCCTGAGTTTGTCCGTCCACAGCAGGACAGGCAGCAAGGACTGAAGTTAGACAGGCAGAGTCCTCCCAAACTCATTTTGTCTGCAGGGTTTGTGGGACGATACCGGAGGATGTTTATCTAGACACTTCTAGGCCCATTCAAGAGCCAAGATGATATGCAAGGGCATAACCAAAGAGGGGACCCAAAGGAGGAGGCAAGGTAAGCAAGCCATCAGCTCCCCACCTTTGGGGGAAATGTTAGGCAGGGGCTCTGCCCCCCACACACACACATCCCAAAGCTGAAATAGGAGCAGGAATGCTTCAGGGTAGATAAGCAGAGAGCTGGCAGCAATCTGGGGGGAAGGTGGGGGCTGGATGAGAAGGTTGTTAAGAGGTGTAGTGAGGCTTTGTGAGGACCTTTCCCAATGGGGAAGATGAGAAGGACCCCACCCTGAGCATCCCCAGTCCCACTCTCAGGACCACAGGCTTCCTTAGAGCCCAGCCTGGGGCTTCAGCTGGAAACAGCAGTGTGAGCCACAAGCTCAGAGACACTGTTAAAGATAGATGACCCCAGCCAGCCTGAGCTCAGTGTTGGGCTGGAAAGGCTGAGTGGGGTGTCAGCAGTGGGGGGAAAGGAACAGGAAGGACTACGACGTGGGGCTACTCTAGCCCACCTCACCCTGACACCCGTGCGGCTCTCACCTTGCCCCTAAGCCCGCAGGACTGCCTTCTCGGGTGCTTCAGATGTGGTAATCACCTAACCATGGAGCCTTTGGGGGCAGTCTCTGCACACCCCATCCTGCAAGCTTCACCTACTGATACCCCGAGCCTCTAGAGGGTGCTGGAGAGCAGTGCTGAGCTGCTTACCCCCTGAGCATGTACTGATGGCTCTGTGCGTAGGCCCCTGGGCCCTGGGAAGAAGCTGTCTATCCAGACCGGCCCTCTTGGGACAGAAAAGTATGAAGAGTCAGGGCTAAGACAGGAGATTCCTGGGGGGGGTGGGGGGGAGGTCCGTGGACTAGAGAGCTAGTCTGGACTGTAGAGGGCCCCAAAGAGGGATGGACTTTTGCTAGGAAAAAACCGTGTGAGTTAAAGCTTTCCCTATGGAAGGCGGACTTTGATGATCCTCCTGCATCAACCTCCCAAGGGCTAGAATTCTAGGAATGTTCTTCCACAATGAGCTAGGGAGCTTTTTTATTCTGTTTGTTTTTTTGCAGGGAGGAGACCAAGGCCCTCATCTACCGCAAGCGCTTTACCTCCAAGCCACCCTTCAGCTCTGTATCTATGAGTGGTCACAATAGTCATGGCAGCTACTGCCTTTAATCGCATCTGGGCAGAAGCAGTCTCTCGTGAGTCGGCATGTGTTGTGTGATGGGATTCCTAGGGATACATGAACAAATGTCTACTCGCCCCAGGTAGGAAGCCAGCAACAGACCAAAGTCCGGACACCACCAAAGTATAACTAGGGGAACCTATGAGATTTATTGGGGTTACTCACAGGAGTATGGGTGAGGGGTTACAGGAACAGAAATGGTTCAAAGACAGCCGCATTGCCAGAGTCCATGCCAGCATATGAGGCTCAGGAAGCTGGAACCCTGTGCTCACTGCGCAGTCCCCAGGTAGCTCAGCAGGTCTGGGCAGTGTCTCTTCCAAGTAGCTCACTTGGTCTAGCCTGTTTCCAGGCAACTCAGCCAGCTACTCAAGTAGCTGGTCTGGTCAGAGAATACTCTAGGCAGATTTGCTGGGCTAAGTGTGTTTCTTAGCAACCCTTACTGCTTATATAAGCTTGGGGAGGGAGGAGCCTAATGTAGCTGGTCTGTTTCAGGGACTTCTGGAGACTATTGAGTTGTTTGCTTCCTGAATCTTAACAAGCTGCCCAGCCAGAGAGAAAGTTTTGCCTTTTTTTAGAACACCCTGAGGGCTTAGCTAGGGAACTGTCAAATTAGAGGAAGTAACTACAAAAAATCCTGATAACCCTGGAAAGTAGGAGCCAGTCGGAAGCCAAAGGCTAAGGCAGAGAAAGTAGCTGGTCTGAGGTCAAAGAAGCATCAGTACACACAGCTCTTCCTGACTCCAAAGGTGACATACTTTAGCCACCGTGGCTCTGATAAAGAACAAATTATTGGGCTGCAGCTCGGCACTTGCCCAGCAGGTGTGAACTCCTAGGTTGGGTCCTCAGTACTTCAAGCCACCAACAAACCAGACATTCTTTCCTGTGCTGGAGGAAGCAAGCAGACGCCAGAACTCTGGTCGGATGTTTTCAGGGTTTCCAGTTGAAGTGCAACAGGGCTTCAAACCCCATCACACACTATTTAGAGTGTGGCCAGAGTATTAGTCACCCCAGAACCAGAAAATGTCACTCAAGTGGTCTTCCCTTACGGGGAGTCACAACATCTTCTAACAAATGGTTGGAAATATTCCAAATGGGTGGGGGGTGGAGGGGATATTCCAGGAGCTAGAAAGATAGGAAAATAGATCTTCCAGAAGATCCTGGTTCAGTTCCTATCACCCACTTGGTGGCTCACAACTGTCTGTACCTACAGTTCTGGGAGAACAAACTCCCCTTCATGCTTCCTTGGTCATCAGGCATACATGTGACGCACAGATACACATGCAGACAAAATGCCCATACACATACAAGTAAATCTTTTTAAAAACATTCCCTCCTGCCAGAAGTGGTGGCACATGCCTAATTTAATCCCAACCCTCGGGAGGCAGAGGTAGGTGGGTCTCTGTGAGTTCGAGGCTAGCCTGGTCTATAAGAGCTAGTTCCAGGACAGGCTCCAAAGCAACAGAGAAACCCTGTCTCGAAAAATAAAACAACAACAAAAAACAAAAACAAAAAAATTCCCTCCTCTAGTTATCATAAAAATCAATTATGTTCCTATTGATACTATCTACAGCTTAGCTCTCCCTTTGTTGACAAGTTAGCAATGTTTAGGTCACTAAATGGACATTGGTCAGCTAGCAATATTTAAGCAGTAACTCTTGCCCCCAAGGTTACATTCTGAGACTCCAGTGGATGTCTGAAATCCAGCAGATGCAAGGTACTTCCTGCTTGTCAATGCCTATAACCAAGCTTAGTTTAGAAATCAGACTGAGTGTGCTGGGGAGATAGCTCAGTCTGCAATGCAGTTGCTAAGCTAGAGTTAGAGCCTCAAAACCCATATAAAAAATTGACTGTCAGGGACTGGGGAGATAGCTAAGCACTTAAGAGCACTGGCTGCTCTTCCAGAGGACCCACGTGGCTGTTCACATCTGTCTGTAACTCCAGTTCTAGACGATCCGACATCCTCACATGGAAATACATGTAGGCAAAACCTCAATGAGCATGAGAAACCAAAAATGTGTGACTGTAATCCCAATGACAGCAAGGTGAAGACAGGAGGACCCCTGAGACTGAATGACCAATGGGAAAGCCTGTCTCAAAAAACAAGCTTGGAACTAAGGGGATGTTTCAGAGCTCAGATCTTCCCAGAACACATGTAAAACCCCCAGAACTATGGCAGATGGGGAGAGGTGCAGACACAAACAGACCCCTGAAGTCCATTGGCCAGACAGCCTCGCTGAATTAATGAGATTCAGTGAGAGACTCTGTCTCAAAATATAAAACAGGAGAGCAGTCAAGGAAGACAACCAGCCTACTTCTGACCTCCACATCACACCTGTGCACACCTGGATATACAAGACACACATATCCCACACCACATACAAACCACACACTCTGCACACACATTATATATGCAACACACACACATTGCACATACCACACATAATACACACACAAAAAAATTAAATGTTTAAAATTGGTGCTTTCAAAACACACACACACACACAAATGGACTTGGTGGTGTATGCCTTTAATTCAGCACTAGGGAGGCAGAGACAGGCGGATCTCTGTGAGTTCAAGGCCAGCCTGGTTTACAAAGCGAGTTCCAGGACAGCCAGGGCTATTACACAGAGAAACCCTGACTTGAAAACACACACACACACACACACACACACACACACACGAAAAGAAAGTGATCATCAACTTCTGAAAGACAACACTCAAAGCTGACCTCTGGCCTCTACACATACATGCACATACACATGCATGCAAAGCCACATACATTATGCAATGCATGCACACACAAAGAAATCAGAGTGTGAAATTACCAACACCTAACAATACATTAGAAGGCTTATGTGCCAGTATGGAATGAAAGCTATGCTCTGTCCCCGCCCTCCTGTGCAGAAGTCGCCCCTCTGGCCGTGGCCTTGCGAAGTGAGGCCACGGCCACAGTGCCTAGGTGATGAGATGGAGTACATCAGAAGGCGTGGATACGCTGACGTGGCACTAGGCCACTGCTGGCCTTGTACCATAAGGAGGGTCTTCGAGCCACGAAACTGAAAGTGAGGTCTAGACTCTCAGATAATTGGGGACCGTAGCATATGGAGTAATGTTGGGAAATATTATTTTCAGGTGTGTGACTTTTGTTTATGCTGCAGTTGTTTAGCCCTGTGATTCTTTGCCTGCCTAAAACGCCTGATGGTCTAATAAAGGGCTGAACGGCCAATAGCGAGGCAGGAGCAAGAACAGGCGGGGCCGGCAGGCAGAGAGGATAGAAGGAGAAACCAGGAAAAGGGAGCAAGAAGAGAATAAGAGGAGAGAAGGACGTGAGGGAACACCCGGCCAGGCACCCAGCCAGCCACGAAGTAAGAAGGAAAGTAAGACATACAGAAGTGAGAAAAGGAAAAGGCCCAGGGTCAAAGGTAGATGCGTTAACTTAGGTTAAAAAAAAGTTGGCAAGAAGCAAGCCAAACTAAGGCCTGGCGATTATAAGAAAGAATAAGACTCCGTGTGTTTTATTTGGAAGCTGGGTGGTGTCCCCTCAAAAAAAGCCAAAAGAAAAACATCAGAGTAACTCCCAGCCCCCCACACTGGCTGATACTCATGGGTGCCCCATTCCCCATCTCCTCCATTCACCTTTGCTCCCGTCTCGTCTCTGTATCAGAATGCATGGGTCAAAACATGGTGCTCCCCCTTCAGTGGCTCAGTGGGGCTAGTGGGGCTCACGTAGTTACGGGCCCACCAGTGTGGTGGCTCATGGCCGTAATATCAGCCCTTGGGAAGACTGAGGCAGGAGGACCGGGAATTCAAGGCCAGCATAGGCTCCATAGAATACAGCCAGCTACACAAGATCCTGATTCATAAAGACTGAGGACTCCACACGGCGTGGTCTGTACTCCATGAGGTGACGTGTCTAAAGCACATGGCTGTGGTGACGTGAGTCCAATTCCTGAGGTCCACGTGGGCGAGAGAAGGGGACCAAACTCCGAAAGTCGTCCTCTGGGCCCGGGATGTACGCACTGTGATGAGCACCCCCCCACACATAATAAATAAAAATGTAATGAAAAAATAATAAATAAATATAAAATAAAGTGCATGCTGGACATCGTAGATGCTTGGGCCGTAGACAGTAATACGTCAGCTGGTCGTGGGCCTACACAGCGTCTTTTTCCTCTCAACTCCTAGGCCCCAGGTCTGGAACTCGCTGTTCTCCCTCAGCTCTCCCACCCCCACCCCTGGGCTGGGACCACAGGTGTATACCATAGCCAGCTTCAGCTTCATCATTTTGAGAGTGAAGGCCCCCTCTGTGACTTCACTCTCAAAACAAACACAGGCAAAATCAATCAATCTCACCGGCGAAGTTACCAACAGTGCCTAGGCCAAAGAAATCAACTTGGCTGAAAACATTTTTTTATCTTCTTATTGTGATTTGACCTCAGTCTACACCAAACAAGGAAATCCATCTCACAATTTGGTGCCACACCTTGTTTAAGACCAAATAAAAAAAAAAAGGTTCTATTATTACCTACCCCGTTTGCTCAGTCTCCCCAGTCACATGGCTTGGCACTAGACAACTTTTGGTTATTTCCACATCCTGTTGGGTTCCCAGGGCTGACAAAGCCTTGGTTGGTATCATGGAGGAGTGGTAATTGGTTTTTGTTTCTGGTTCTTTAGGAGTTTTTCAAGAAGGGTTTCATGTAGCCAAGGCTGGCCTAAAAATATGTACAGGGTGTGTGTGCATGCGTGTGTGTGTGTGTGTGTGTGTGTGTGTGTGCCTATACCTGTGCTATTGCACACTTGTGGAGGTCAGAGTGACAGAAGTCAGGCCATCTTCAGCCTTGGCAGTCTGTATGTTTCCTACTGAGCCATCTCAACAGCCCAGGACTCTAGAGTTTCGCTCATTTGTTTGAGACAGGATTTCATTATGTAGCCCTTGCTGGCCAGGAACTAGTTATATAGATTATGCTAGCCTCGAACTCACAGAGATTCTCTTGCCTCTGTGTCCCCCCTGCTGGGATTAAAGGCACGCGCCAGCACCCCCAGCTAAGATTCTGATGGTCACCCATTTGCTCATTTGTTTGCTCATTGATTCCTAAACACAGTGAGCATGTGCCTACCAGCACCTGTGCTGGAGATAGCGCTCTCCCCAGTGATGCAAGCCCAGGGCATAGCTGTTTTTAGTTTTCAGTACAATTATGTTGAGCTGGTACTAGTCAAATTCTCTAATAATAGTGAAGACTTCCAGGAAAACATAGCAGCTTGAACACCTGCATCAGCTTCTGTTTCATCCTGAAACCGTGCTAAAGCAAAGCTGGAGGCTTTCTCAACCCTGCTTTCATTTGGTTTTGGTTTGTAGGTAGGAGGGGAGGGGCATGCTCAGAGCATGGAACTGGCAGTGGGGAATTCACAACCATGCAACCTACAGCCTAGACTCCTGCAGGCCAGAAGCTGGCAATCCCAGCCCCTTCCGGAAGTAAGAGTGAAGGGAATAAATAGTACTGGCATAGTTGTGTGACTTTTTCTACTCACTCATTCATTCATCTTTTTATGTGTATGTGTGGTATGTGTATGTGACTGTGTGTGCATGCATGCAAATGCTCAAAAGATAAGGTCTGACTATGTACTCCTTTAATCCCAGACCTTGGGAAGAGGCAGACGAATCTCTGCGAGTTCAAGGCCAGCCTGGTCAACAGAACTAGTTTCAGGACAGCTAAGGCTAGACAGACAGACACACAGACACAGACACACACACACACACACACACACACACACACACACCTGACTCAAAAAAACAAAACAAGTCTTGAAAGGCCACTGTGACATTCAATATTTAGTTCTAAGTGTAGCAGGTAGAATTCTAAGACAGTCCCACAAAATCTGCCCCTGGCAGCAACCCGTTTTATAATCTCGGGACTATCATCTTTATCAGTTCTCTCCTGAGGTGAGCTCGCTTTATGTGGCTCAACTGAGTAACAATGTGAGCCCGGAATGTGGTGGTGCCTTTAGCTCCAGCACTCCAGAGACAGGCAAGCTGCTCTCTGAGTTCAAGGACTACCTGCTTTCTAAACCGGCTAGGGTTACACGTGAGACCCGGGAGAGGGAGTCTGCCCTGGAAGGTCATTGCTGTTGCTGCTTAAAGAAGAGGAAGCTAGAAGTGGGGATTCTGATGGTACAGATGCCACTGCCCTGTGGACTTCTAGATGGAGCGGCATGTGGCAGAGATGGAGATGGCTCTTCGGAACAGCAGGCAGCCTGGCTGGGAGCCAGCAGGCAAACAGGTCTAGCCTGCAGAGAGCTGCACCCACCCAGAGGAATGAGCTTAAAGGTTGAGGCTGTAGACAGCCTGCCTACTGCTAACCAGGCCTGGAGTTTGATCCCCAGAGCAGGTGGGAGGAAGAGAAGCTCAGAAGTGGGTTTCCCCTCTGTACTGCCAGACAAAAACTCTGTCCAGTCCGAAGCTTGATGTCAACCTTGAGAGACCCTGATGGGAAAGCCCAGTTGCAGGATGCCAGACTTCTGGCCCGTAGGACTGTTACATGAACCGAGATTGGGCTCATCTGTTTCACAGCAGAAACTATCAGACCGAGAAGCCACAGGCACTTGTTATTATTATTATTATTATTTTTTGGTTTTTTGAGACAGGGTTTCTCTGTGGCTTTGGAACCTGTCCTGGAACAAGCTCTGTAGACCAGGCTGGTCTCGAACTCACAGAGATCTGCCTGCCTCTGCCTCCCGAGTGCTGGGATTAAAGGCATGCGCCACCATCGCCCGGCCGGCACCTGTTATTTTTAAAATATTTTTAGTTTTATTTATGTGTATATAATGCATCACAGCCGCATGTGTATGGGTACCCAAGGAGGTCCCCAGGGACAGGAGTCACTGGCAATGTGAGCCATCTGCTGAGGGTGCTGGGAACTGATCTCTGGCCCTGTGAAAGGGAGTGAAGACCCCTCCAACTCTCAAGAAATCTCTTTGGCACGCTTACAACTTGTAAAAGTGACTTTTGTTAGGTGGGCACACCTTCAATCCCAGCACTCGGGAGGCAGAGGCAGGCAGATCTCTGTGAGTTCAAGGCCAGCCTGGTCTACAGAGTGAGTTCCAGGACAGCCAGGGCTACACAGAGAAGCCCTGACTAAAAACCAACAACAACAAAAGTGAGTTTTGTTTGAATGTCCTCCCACATTGCTGAAAAGCTCCCAGAATGGTCTATGTGTCTACAATAGCCCAAAGTTTTTGACCAAAGGTCAAAAATTGCCCAACCTCTGAAGACCATGAAGGAGTGCTGATATTTGAGTAAGTTCTTTAAGCAAAACTCAGATCTCATGTGAGGTGTGGCAGCACTCAGAAGGCCAACGTGAGATTGTGTAGGAAGAAAGAAAGCTGGGGAGGACTCACTAGTTCGGAGCACCTGCTGCTCTTTCAGGCCAGGGTTTGGTTTCCACACCCACATGGTGGCTCACAACCATCTGTAACCCCAGTTCCAGCAGCTCTGATGCCCTCTTTTGGCCTCCACGGGCACTACACACATGGTGCATGCAATATACTCAAGCATGCACATGCACGCGCGCAAGCACACACACACACACACAGAGAGAGAGAGAGAGAAAGAGAGAGAGAGAGAGAGTGAGTGAGATAAAGTAAATGTTTTTCAAAAGGAAAAAAATAGGATGAGGGGAGAAGGAAAAAGAGGAAGAAGAAAGGAAGGGACGGAGGGAAGGGGGAGGGAGAGAGGGAGGGAGGAAGGAAGGGAGGGAGGGAGGGAGGGAGGGAGGGAGGGAGGGAGGGAGGGAGGGAGGAAGGAAGGAAAGAAAGGAGAAAGAGATTGACTGGATTTTCTGGCCAACTTGGTCTCTCAACGTAGCTCAAGATGGCCTTGAATTCTCTACGTAATCCAGGCTGACCTTGGACTTAACATCTTCCTGCCTCAACCTTCTGCATGCAGCAGAACTCACCTCTTGCCACAAGCACAGCTCCACTGGGCTTCGGTCTCTGCTGTCACCACCTCCCAAGTCCCTGAGCTAACTAACCTTGCTAACTAACTTGGTCCTCAGTTCTTCCCTCTCTCACCTTTCACGTAGGCAGCAGATCCCATTGGTGGTGCAACCCCCTGCACAAACACACTGATGTTGGCTGTCTTCCTCTATCATTTCCCCCGAGTCCGAAGCACACCATTTCTGCTAAACTGAGTGCCTAGCAAGTTCTCTGTGTCCACTTGCATGTGTGTACATGCACATACACTGCCCTAGTACTGCATCTACGAACATACGCCTCTATACCCTGCTTTATGTGGGTGCTAGGCATCGAAACTCATGCACACACTCACCAAGCTCTTAACCCACTGAACCACCATGCCCCCAACCCAGTCACTGACTGCTTTTGAGACAGACCTTCACACTGTGGCTTAGATTAGCCTGGAATCCATTATGTAGCCTGAGTTAGGCTAGAACTCATGACAGTCCTCCCGCTTAGTGTCCCTAGTGCCGGCATGACAAGAGCTACGACAGCTTGCTGTCTTTTGTCATTGTTAGGGCATAGTCCTCAATACCAGTGCCAAAGGGAAGGTCAGAGCACCCACAAAGACTTGGTGGCAGGGATGGGGGAGGGGAGGTTGCTTCCAGATTCCGGTGGTCCCCCTACTCAGTTTATACTGTACTTCCCACTGAAGTCCCAGGAGGGAACCCTCTGTCCCTCCAAACTGTAGTCCACAGCTTCCTGGGCCCCAAGAGGGGAGGCCAGTGGTGGAAAGGGAGGAAGGGAGGGAGCCATGCAGCTCTGGTGGGGGTGTGGGGCTCTCTGGCATCCTGGGGGAGTCTTCCTCTGTAATTGCTGCAGCTCTCCAGCTGCTATCACTAACAAGAAATTAAAGAGCACCCTGCCCCCTGCCCCCTGCTCCTGCCCCTGCTCACAAGGGCTCCCTCAGAGGAGCCTCATGGAGGCTGCTGCAGAGACTCAGGGACGCCTCCAACTGACCGTTCCTCACCCCCCAAGAAGAGAAGAGGCCAGGGAGTGGGAATGGGCCCCAGACCTCCACTTCTGCCCCACCAGGCCCTGATTTTACATATCCTGCCTCCTAATTCCCACAGCCCTTCTGGGACTCCTAAGATCTGGGGTCTGGGGAAAGATCCCTGGGAATGCAGACTGAAGACCTGCAACTTCTCTGTGCTCAGGGAGCAGCTAGAGAAAAACAAGAGGAGATGGGTCAGTAATGGCAGCGGAAGGGATCTCAACCCAGGAA
Organism: Arvicola amphibius; assembly: GCF_903992535.2. NCBI lineage: Eukaryota > Metazoa > Chordata > Mammalia > Rodentia > Cricetidae > Arvicola > Arvicola amphibius. The sequence goes on along the minus strand of NC_052055.2, from coordinate 71,679,911 downwards.
GAGCCTCCCAGAAGCCTGTGGTTCCCGCTCTGAGAATCAGTGCAGCGGCAATGTGGCCCTGCCTGCCTCTTCAGCCTCCTCTCCCCCCTCAGGCAGAACTCTAGGGCAAGCGCTTGTTTTCAAATGGACCTGAAGCACCTACACACTGGAAACGGGGAGCACAGCTCTTCCTTACCCCCACCTTTCCCTCAAGTTTTCCCAGCAAATGACTGTGTTCTGCCGTGCTCCCTCCCCCGTTCCCCCCACACATACATGCTTCCTGTGAAATCATATCACCCAGATAAGAGACAAGCCCCTCTGTGAACCCTACTTCTCCCACTCCAAATTATGGTGCTGGAACGAACGTCTCGACTCACACAGCTAAGTGAAAGCGTGTCTGTGTGGATTTGGTATTTTACTGCAAAATCGAATAGGTGCCATGGAGATTAGTACTATGCAATTTCATTTCAAATTTTGCCTAACTTCAGAAGATCTTGTGTGGCAGATATTTCTCCAGTTTACCTGCTATGTGGCCGCTGTCTTTTAGACTTTCCTGAAGGTGTTTACTGTTAAAATGGGGTTGTCTAGCTGAAAATAGCTGGGAATCTTGATTCTGGTTATGGTGAATGTCTGTAATCCCAGCACTCTGCAGGTAGAAGTAGGAGAATCAAGAGTTCAAGGTCGTTGTGGGCTAGCCTTGGCTAAGTGTCTCAAAAAAAAAAAAAAGAAAAGAAAGAAAAGGGACGGGAAGGTGGCTCGGTCAATAAAGTGCTTGCCACGAAAGCACGAGGACCTGTGTTTAGTTCCCAGAATCCATGTAAAAGCTGGATGCCCTGGCATGTGACTGTCATCCCAGCCCTGGGGTTGCAGACAGGATGATTCTGAGAGCTAGCTCACCAAGCCAGTCTATCCAAACCAGTGAGCTCCAGATTCTGCGAGTAATCCTGTCTCAAAATTAAGGTGTAGAGCAACTGACAGAGACCTCTGACCTCCGTGTGCACAGATGTGTACAAACACATACACAAGAGAAGGGGGAGGACCCCTACATGGATGTGGCTAATGTACACACACGTGCACACATGCATCCACATGCTCCACAGTCCCCCAAATCCCGTGAGTATTCTGTCCGGGTAGGTCTTATGTAAGTCGATTTTTACATAAGTCAGGATCATTTTTGCATCAGAGGATAAATGAGGCAGGTATCTTCCATGTCAACCGAGGGGAGAGCGCGAAGACCTGCCTAACGAGGGTGTCGTCAGCTCTCCCTACCTGGGAGCAAGGGTTACTGTAGAGCATAGATGGCTGGCATGTGTGCGCCCTCCCACTACTCACCAAGGCTCCTGGCAAGGCTGCGTCAAGGCTGGGTTTACATAAGTCAGTCTTACGTAAGTGTATACCTACCAAGTCTGGGGAAGGTACAAGAACGGAGAACAAATAGTTGGGATCATGATTAAATTTAACTGGGGGTATCTGATATGACAAGATTGATTTAAAAATAATTTAACCATGCTCAGACTTATGCTTGGGCAGAGTGCCCTAGGGTGCCCAGCCCTGTGGAGGGGCTGCCAGGCAATTAAGAGATGTTATGAGCTGTCCCTGCCTTAATGAGGCCTGAAACCAAGTTCTGGAGAGGTGCTGGGACTCGGCCCAAGCAAGCTGCCATCTGCCTTTGCCAGTGACCACCGCTCCCTCTGAAACTCTTCCTCCCCAAAGACCCCCACCCCCTAACACATGGTAGAATAGGACATCCCCTCACTGTCCCCAGCTGTCTCACAAAGCAATAGTCCTCTTCTTTGATGGACAATCCTTTGCTTGTCACTGGCGCTCTGGCGCTCAGTCTTGACAGTGTCAGAAGACCCCTTTGTGTCCCCCTCTGCAATCATTTCCCGCCCTCCCTAGTATCTTTGGGGAGAATTCAATGCCCAGCCCTCCTCTCCAAACAACCCAGGGGCACGGGAGGGGGAGGGGCCACCCTCTGCATCTTCTCTGCAGTCAGCCCTCCCCCAAGCTCCATCTGAGTTGGGAGGGGGCAACTGCTGAGTCAGGATATTCCTTCCGTTCCCTCCCCTCTCCCAGGCAGGACCAAATGTCACACAAATGTCACACACCCCGCCTGAGTGACCAGCCTCTGTTTGGTGTCTAGTCTCAGCTCAGTGGCGGCTTCCCCCACGTGGACTCCCCACGCCCAAGGAGGCTCAAGGAGGTGGGGGACTGTCCTTTAAGGCTCTGTTTGGTGTCACACTGTCTCTGCTGCTCCCATCTCCCACCCTCTTCCTAATTCCCTCTCCCCCAACCACCTCACTCAGAAAACCCGTTGCCACCGACCAGGAAAGTACTAGGAGAGCTGAGGGCAACCAGGACCAAACCCCAAGTGAGAACACACAATGCAGACCTGGACAGGGGTGGGGGAGAGATAGCGTCTCTCTCTAGTGCAATGTTTGGGGTGCCTCCACTGTACAGAGGGAAGCCCCAAGAAAGACATCCAATTCCACAATCCTGGAATAGCCTAGTCTGAAGAGAGTCTGTCCTGTCTTTGAGGAGTTTCTATTCTGTTGAGGATACCACAGAGAAAGAAAGAAGGCTGGTCTCTCACTGGGGAACACATAGAAAACAGCTAGAACCCAAGTGCTAGAACAAAGACCCTAGTGGGCCTGGAAATGTGGGACGAGGTAGTGCTTGGAACTGCCTAAACCACGTAGGAAAGCTTCCCAAAACCGGGCTGATGGGTAGGGGCAGAGGGCCATTCTGGAGGCTCAAGACTGACCAACGAAGGCAAGACCTGTGGACAGGCCAATGACAAAGCCAGGCATGAAGCTGAAGCAAGGCCTGCCTAGAATGGCAGAGCATAGGTAAGCTATGGACAGAGGAGAGAGGGCCCCACTTCTTCCTGGTGACCATGCTGCCATCCAAAGTGACAGCGACGACAGCAGGCCTGCACCTTCTTGGCTCAGACTCCCCTTCAATCAGCCATGTGAGACCGTGAGTGACCCATGCAGCTAAACAGGGCCTGGGATCACAGGCTTCCATCTTGATCCAACATTGTCCAACAAGAGACTAACATTCTCATTTATACTGGGTCCAGTGGTCCCATAGCCTCTTCTGTCTTCAGCTTCATGGCCTCTTTCTCTCTGGAGTGGAGGGAAACAGAAGATCAACAGGAGGGCCCAAGTCCATCCCCTGCCCCGAGGCCATAGGGCGGTGACTGCCCAGAGCCCTGCCCTGACTCCCAGCACACCCGAGTCCAGGGCCTGACCCTTGGCAGCCCTCAGCAGCCCATTCAGCCCACAAATGGCCTCATCCCTTGGAGAGCCCAGCAGGGAGGTTTCACAACTGTGTGTGTTTGATGGAGCCTGTTCTTGGAAAGCCAGGGACGGGACAGGACAACTCGGTTCTGAATGTTGGAGAGGCCTGGGCCCTTGGGGTCTGCAGTGAAACAATAAACAACCATAGCCTGCCTGATGCGTGTGCAGTGTTGTAAGTGTGGGTAGGAGGAACAGGGCCCTTCACCACGAGCTCACTGTGCAGCACAGCCCCTCTAGGGGGTGCGGCGGTCTGTCCCACTACAGAGGCTGGGGCTGAAGCAAGAGGAAGATGCTGGAGATATAACAAGGCAGACTAAGAGGACTCTTAGGGCAGGGCCGCCCCATTGTCCATCCTAGTGCCTCAACAGGCTGTGGTACAGGTGAGGAATTCAAGTCAGGGACACAGAATCCTAGATTCATAGCTGGGACTGGCCAAGATAGACTGGACCACAGGGAAGAGAGAATCCTAGGCCACACATGGTGGTACAGGCCCGGCAACTCAAGCACTTTGGAAGCTGAGGTGGGAAGATCCAAAGTCCAAACCCTACCTGAGCTGTAGAGTAAGATCAATGTCAGCTTAGACAACTCAGACCCTATCTCAAAAAGTTTGGTTCTTTTGTTTTGTTTTGTTTATTTGGGTTTTTGGGGTTTTTTTTTGTTGTTGTTGTTGTTTGGTTTGGTTTGGTTAGTTGGTTGGGTTGTTTGTTTGTTTTGGTTTTTTAAGACAGGGTTTCTCTGTGTAGCCTTAGCTGTCCTGGAACTCACTTTATATATAGACCAGAATACACTCTGTAGACCAGATCTGCCTACCTCTGCCTCCCAAGTGCTGGGATTAAAGGTGTGCACCACCACCGCCCGGAGCTATAAAAAGTATTTTTTAAAAAGTATTTTTTAAAAAGGAGCCTAACTTGAGAAAGGCCTAATATGTAATCCCTAGTATGTGTGTGTATATGTATGTATGTATGTATGTATGTATGTATGTATGTGTATATATGTATGTGTGTATGTATGTATGTATATATGTATATATGTATGTGTGTATGTGTATATATATATGAGAGAGAGACTGCTAAAGGGTGGGGCTATGTCCTGTGCCAATCTCCCTCGGATGTGCCTGCCACCTGCAGCAGCTAAGCCAGGACACTTTTAATAGAAAAGGCCAGACTGGTTGGGGATACTGAAGGGGGGAATTTAGAGGCCATGATTCGCCAGGTGTCAGTGCTCACTGATGTCTTAATGAATGGGCTGAATAATTAACTAATAATTAATGAGGCCAGAACCTGACTTCCCAACTCCCAGCCCTGACTTTTCCAAAGGTCCTAACTACGCCACTGATTTCACCTCTAAGCTGCCTCCTGCACTGGTCTGGACCCTCTGCCTCCCACCCCTCAAGTTCTCAGAGACCTCTGAACACAGCAAGATTCGAGTCACACCGTCTTAGTCTGCTGTCTCTTGCTGTGATAAACACTATCTCCACAAGCAAGGAGGAGAACTCATTTCAGCTTACGGGTTACAGTCCATCAGCAGAAGTCTGGACGGGAACTTGAGGCCAGAGGTTGAGGCAGAATCCACGGAGGAACGCTGCTTTAATGGCTCTGCTCACCTCGCTTCCTTATACAGCCCAGGCCTACCTGCCCACACGGGCCGGTGCCACCTACAGCGGGCTGGACCCTCCCCATTAGTCATGGATTGAGACAGTCTCTCCCAGACGTGACCACAGCGGACATAAAGGAAGCAATCCTTCAGCAGAGATTCCCTCTTCCCAGGCAACTCCAGCTGGTGTCAAGTGGATGGTAAACAATGAAGTAGAACAGACTCCCGTGCGCGGATGAAATCTGTGTACCTAAAACTGCAGAAGCAACGGGTAGGCAGGTGAAGGTCCCCAGGGAGCTCGGCAGCCGAGAGCACACAGAGTTCAGTTCCCAGAACGTGTGTCAGGCGGCTCACAACTGCTCCAATCTCTCAGGGCACTCACGTGTGTGTGCGCGCACACACACAGACACGAGTGTGGTTGTCTACACGGTTCACAGTAAACCAGGAACCATGCCGTTGGCTTTCCAGAGTCCGAGTCCATGAAACTCTGGGTAAACACCACTTGCTGCAGAGAAAGAATGTGTGCTAAAGCAACCCTGATGAAAACGTTTTGAGCTTACATTCAATTCTCTGACACACATTTTCCACATTCTCTTGCCTTGCTGAAATCATGACGTCCCTTGCAGCCAGGAGCGAGAAGGCACTGTGCCATAGTTGAATTAGCGGCCTGCTACTTGTTCGGATAAAATGTGGTGGGAGGGATACACCATCTCGGTAAGCCACCTGGGCCTTTCAGCCGCCAGGGACTGATACATGGAACGTGTATTTTGGTTTCCAAGTTTGGTGGACAGGGGTACCGAGCCTGTGCGTTAACCTGGGAGTTTCTTGGGAAAGAGGCTGACTTTCCTCCCCAGAGCTCCCCACATCCCAAGTCTAGCACATCTAGTCCCAAAGGCCAAGCTGATGAAAGCAAAGACAGCCTTGGGTCCCCAAGGATGCCTTTCATTAGAGAAGGAAGAGCCCCCTAGAAGCTGTTCCTGAAGCCCCCAGGGAATAGAGGTGAAAGGGAAGGAGGAGGGTTGCTCCACTCTTCTCCAGTAACCTCACACCAACAGAAGCACACTGGCCCCAGGCACGGGGCCGTCAGGACCAGGAGCAGATTGCAAGCCTGGCACACATGCTGGCCTGGTCTCTTTCAATTAGGCTGTGTTTACCTGCCAAAAAAAAAGTGCCTCCCTCAGCCGTGCCCTCTGCCCTCAGGCTGGCCCAGGGGGAAAAGACAGGGCAAAGGCGGAAAAGATCAGCCCCAGAGAAAAGCCAAGGAAACAGAGGTCCTGGAAGTCCTGTCCATCCCATGCCAGCAGCTATGGTTGAGCAGGTCCCTGAGCCTGCCCTCTGGGCCCCCTGGGTAGGGGATCTCCAGGGGCAAGGGTTGAGAGGAAGGGAGAAGTGACTTGTGCCAGGGACTCTCCTACTTGCTATCACCTCCTTCTTTCCCCTCTTTTCCCAGGGCTCCTCCAGTTAAAGGCTCATCTTCTACTTCCTATACTTTCCAGGACATTTGTCCTGGGGTCCTAGGGGCCATGAATGTCCACTGACCACTACAGAATATGCCTAAACCCAGCTTGCTGGGGATGGGCAGAGATAATACCTTGTCCCTCCCAGACTGACTTGGGGGTGGAGCCTCTCCATTTGCGGGAAGGGGACTTTGGGTAGAATTAGAGTCTTCTTTAGTGAGGACCAGACCTAGGGGTCCAAGGGCTAGGAAGGGGAGCTTTCATTTGGCCTGGGCAGGGAAGAAAGAGCCTCCTTTCCCTGCTACCTTGGGTCTTCCTCCCCACTCCCTGACTTAAGAGGCTAACTACTAGATACTGCTGAGGTGCAGATTAGAGCCCAAAAGAACAGTGTCCCTTCCCTCTGTGGCTCCCAGGACTATGGAACCAGGCCCTTAGAGAGCCGCATGGCTTTGGGCCCTGCAGCTAAAGACTGCCTCTCCTGCCTGTGTAACACTGTGTACCTACAGGTGGGTTTCCTGGGTAGCTTCCTTTCTTACCTGCCCAGGGACCCAGACTCCCAGCCCAGCATAAGTATCCAGAACTAACAACTGTACAGTTGCCATACAGGTCCCAACTCAAATAAGCTGTATGTGGGGAAACTGAGGCCCAGAGAAGCCAAGCAACTCACTGGGTGTCACTCCCTGGGAGTCTGGCTCTTGAACTTAGAGCTGCCCTGTTCTTGGCCACTCCTAAAGGATATAACTCAGGCATGAGACTGAATCTTGGAGTTGGAGCTTTGAATATCAGGGGTTTTTTTGTTTTTATTTTTGTTTTCTTATTGTTTGGGGGAATTGTTTGTTTGCTTTTGGGTTTTTTATTTGTTTGTTTGTTTGGTTTGGTTTGGTTTAGAATGGTCTCACTAAGCAGATCAGGATGGCTTGGAATTCAGAGCCCCCGACGCCAGAGTTCTGAAACTAAAGGCATGTGCAGCTACACTAGCTTTCCCCTGGAGACTCTCGTGTAGTCCAGACTAGCATCCAACTCACTGCGTAGCTGAGGACCATCTTGACCCCTGACCCTCCTGTCTCTACCTCCCAGATGGTCACCACTCACCTGGCTCCTGGGGTGCTAGGGCTGACCCGGGAGTGGGAGGGAGTGTCTCCTTCTTGCCAGGTGTGCTAGTTAGTTTTATGTCAACTTGACACGAGCTAGAGTTATCTCAACTGAGAAAATGCCTCCATATAAGGCTATAAGACGTTTCTTAATTAGTGATGGATGGGGGAGGGCCCAACTCACTGTGGGTGGTCCCATTCCTGGGCTAGTGGTCCTGGCCACTAAGAAAGCAAGCTGAGGAAGCCAGTAAGCAGCGCCCCTCCCCTGCCATGGCCTCTGCATCAGCTCTGGCCTCCAGGTCCTTGCCTATTTGAGCTCCTATCCTGACTTCAATGATGAACAGTGGTGTGGGAGTGTCTGCCTAATAAACCCCTTCCTCCCAGCTCCCTTTATGGGCATGGTGTTTCATTGCAGCAGCAGACTCCCTAAGACACCAGTCTCACCCCAGCCCCCACCCACAGGAACAGAGCGAGCAGATGCACCTGTGTGCCCTCTCAGCTCACTAAGTGCCTGCTCAGCCCCGTCCTCCCTGCCCACGAGGGCCACACCAAGGAGAGCTGTCTTTAGGATCGTCTGCTGAGTCTGAGCCTGGGTGTTGCTGGACCCACAGTGTCCCAGCCACCCACTGTGATACAAGGAGATACCAGGTAACCCTATAGCTTAGAGTTACTCTGAACATGAACCTAAAAGCGGTGCCAAATAGCAAGTCCCATGCCTTGTTCCCCTCCTCTCTCCAGCCCTTGGTCTGGCTCTTTGAGACACTCGGTAACGTGGTGTCTCCTTGTATCACTCTGGGACCAATGAAGCGTGGACCTGCCAAACACCCAAGAGACCATTGGGTGGGAGAGTCTGGGGGATACACAGTGGATCCCAATGGAAGAAAAGCTGGATCCCTACCTAGGAGCTAGGGAAGGCTTCATGGAGGAGGCAGCAATTATACAACTCAGTAATAACTAAAACAATAGTGATGGCTATGGTTTTTTCTTATTGGATATATATATGTCTTGTATAATTCTCAGTACTTTTAATAACACCTATGGGGCTGGAGAGATGGCTCAGTGGTTAAGAGCATTGCCTGCTCTTCCAAAGGTCCTGAGTTCAGTTCCCAGCAACCACATGGTGGCTCACAACCATCTGTAATGGGGTCTGGTGCCCTCTTCTGGCCTGCAGGCATACATACAGACAGAATGTTGTATACATAATAAATAAATAAATATTTTTAAAAAATAACACCTATGTTACTTCTATTGCCATCTGAGGTAGGTATCCTTTAACACACCCATGTTACAGACGGAAAAGCTGGAGTTTAGGTAAAGGAGCTGGCCCAGAATCACCTGACTGTCATTAATGAGCCAAGTCATCATTTGAACCCGGTTCTGGCACAAAGCCAAGAATGAGATGGGTGTGCACAAGGTTTGGTGTGGCAGGGAGGGGGAGCTGCATCCCCTGGACCACATCCGGTCCTCAGGCGTGTTTCATCTGGTCCACCCTCAACGCTACACGGAATCCTTGAAGAGGGTGCAGCAGTTGCCAGCCAAAAGGTAAACAGTGGGGATGGGGGGAACTTCAGAGCCTTGGATTCCAGAAATACACAACCATTTCAGGCTGAACAGCGTGCCTCCCCTGCCACCACTGCCGCAGCCCACTTGCCTTGTCCCAGTTACCTGCAAACATTTAAGTTAGAGGACCTGGAGTAGAGCCTAGGACACCAAGGGGAATTAGCAGCTAGTAACCATGGGAAGGTTCTTTGAGGTCAGAACACAAAAGGCCTTGAACTTTGAGCTGAAGAATATGAGCATTGTGTCCGCAATAACTTTGTAATTGCAGACTGGACACCACCAGCAGTCAGCTGAGGAGGTACGAGCCTGTACTGTCACACATGTGTGCACACACACACTGGGGCTAGGGGAGCCTTAAACTGGTGTCACCGAAGGGTCTCAAGAGAAAGTGTGTGTGTGTGCACACACACTACGGCACACGTGTAGAAGTTGCTCTCTGCCGTCTCCCCTGCTTTCCCACTGGGTATGCCACAGGAGCTGGCCTCCAGCTGTCAGAGAGTCTGTGCCTCCCGTCTTCTCACAGGCGTATGGGGATGACAGGCACACTCTGCGTCAGGCTCTAAGGATTTGAACTCGGGTCCTCACACCAGCACAGCAAGCCCTTTTGCATACCGGGCTGTGGCCCCAGCCCTGAGAGGAATCCTTGCATGCATTGGCACTGTCTTGGACACCCCAGCTCTCCCAGGCCTAGCCCAGCAGGCCCCTCTCTCTAAGCAGAAGGTTCTCTTGCCCCAGGTTGTCCCTTTGACCCCAGGAACTCCACAGCCCACGGTGAGAACTGCCTGGCCCAGGAGAGAATGCAAGGTTTAGAACTGGAATTTCCCTCTGGGTGGGTGGGGCTCATCAGGTGAGCCAGGTGACAGGGATAGGGGCTGAGTGGAAAAATTTGGCCTGTTCCAGCCCCTTCCCCCAGTGACTCAGGCTGGCAGTGGCAAGGAGTCTGGGGAGGGGAGAAATCAAGAACCCACAGGAAAATTTCCTGTCTCTCTGGCTCTGTCACTGGCCCGCTCACCTCCGCCACACACACAGACACATCCTGAATCACGACTTCTTGCTGTCACCACTGTCTGACCTGGGGCCATATCCTGGATCCTGTCCAGGGTCTACCAGGACAGCCTGCCTGAGCCCAGGCCTTCTCCGTGTTGAGGGGGTAGAAAAAGGGTCTCTGACAAAGACCACAGTGGACTTGGGACTAGTTTGTCAAAGTTAGTAAATAAAGATATGGGAACCCCTGATCCAAGCAATGTTTGAGGCAAATGTGTGTGTGTGTGTGTGTGTGTGTGTGTGTGTGTGTATACGTATTATGTATGTATGTATGTATGTATGTATGTATGCATGTACGTAAAATTGGGGGGAGCTGGGGAAATAGCCGAATCAGTCAAGTGCTTGCCTTACAACAATGAAGGCCTGACTTTGTTCCACATGAAAAGCCAGGCGTGGTGGCACGGATGTGATTCTGTTGCTGGGGATGCAGACTCAGGCAGCTCCCTGGGCCCTATTGGCCACCCAGCTTAGTTGAACTGACAAGTTCCAGACCAAGTTCCACCAAAACACAAGCTTGACAGCATCCTTAGGGACAATGCCCAGAGTTGACCCTCTGGCCTTCCTGTGCACCACACACACAGTGCATAACTGTGCACACGTACACGTTAATCCCACACATAGCTCCAACCCCACTCAGCTAGAGCAGCAGCAGCTTCCAAAAGCGCTTGTTGGATATGAGGGCTCCCACCCACAGCATACCGCTTCAAACTGGAGAGCTGGTCGCAGGGATCCACAGTTCTTCGGGGCCTCTTAGGTGCTCCTACCGTTCACCCTCTTCAGTGTCTACCAGGATCTTCCAGTCTGAAAGGACCCGTTTGAAACACTGATTCCCCTTTCTTCCCTTGGACCCACGCCCAGCCCCCATCCCTCCCCAGATACACTTGCTTGGTGACTATACAATTTCCCATCACTGATGTATTCACAGCCAGGCAAGGGGCTTGGTTTGAGGAAGAGGGAATCGGGCTACAGCTGGGTCTCATCTACCATCTTCATCATCTACTTTACGACACGAATGCTCTCATGTGCAGGTGCCAAGCTAAGTCCCGGATATTAATGCCAAGGCCCTTGTGGCTTCCCAAGCCTGGCAGCAGAGGACATGTACCTGGTAGTGAGGTAAGGACAGAGGGAGAAAAGAGGGGAGAAGACAAAACCAGAGCTGCCTCTCATCTAGGATTATGCAAGGCAGAGGAACCTGCCAATCACTATATCTGGTGTGGCCATCAGCGGCTTCTCTTCTGCCTCCCCAGTATAAACGAGACCTCTGATGGCTGCAACCCCCCACCCCGAGCAAGATTACTGCTTTCTACTGTGTCAGGGACTTGCTGAAAGTGAGAATGTTTGAGAGCCAGGGTTGGCTGGGGTGATGGTGGGCAGGGACAAGGGACCATCTTGTCCCAGAACACACCCTCTTTCCTGGAGACTCCTACCCTGACTTTCAGTAAAGAGAGGCAGGGCAACGACCCGTATTCAGGTGACTCACCTAAAGTCACATGAGGTCCATGAAGGCAAAACCACCATCAGGCGCTGGTGTCATAACCAGTGCACAACACAGACGAGTGCCCCAGCCTTCACAATCAGCCCAGGCTGTGCACGACACACACTAGTGCCCCAGTCTTCACAATCAGCCCAGGCTGTGCACGACACACACTAGTGCCCCAGTCTTCACAATCAGCCCAGGCTGTGCACAGACTAGTGCTCCAGCCTTCACAATCAGCCCAGGCTTTGCACAGATGGGTGCTCCAGCCTTCACAATCAGCCCAGGCTGTGCACTACACGGACGGGTGCCCCAGCCTTCATAATCAGCCCAGGCTGTACACGACACACGCTAGTACCTCAGCCATCACAATCAGCCCAGGCTGTGCACAGCACACACTAGTGTCTCAGCCTTCACAATCAGCCCAGGCTATGCACAACACAGACATGAATGCTCCTGCATCAGCTTTCCTTTCTCATAGTCCTGAAGGTTGGAAGTTCAGACTCGAGGTTCTGGCCAGTCGGTTCCTATTGAAGGCTCTCTGCTTTGCTTGTCCTTGGTGTGTGAATTTTGGGGAATGCCACACTTTAGTATCTTTTCCCCCTTTCTTTCTGGCATGTTCTTTAAGGGCATTAATCCTATTATGAAGACATCATCTCCACGACCTTGTTTAAATGTAATCACCTCCAATGGCTCCATCCCCAAACACCATTACATTGGGGATGGACCTTTGTAATTTATAAACTTAAGAGATACAATGTGGTCTACAGACTGGCCAATGGGAAGAGTCGAGATCCACCTTCATTGGGCCCTTTCGCTCCTTCAAGTTCAGTAGTGGTTAGAGAGGAGCTGCTTCTCTGACTTCAGATACCTTCAATGCCCGCCTGGGTCCTGAGCACTGCAGGGGCGGGGCAAACGTCCATGTGTACCCCTGCCCTGCCAGGGTGCTAGCTCCCATCTACATATGTTCCCCTACCTGCTTCATTTGCTTTTGTGACTCCTAAACCCCAGAGTCCTGCTCAGACCATCACTTTCGGCCACAGTCATGTGCCAGGTCCTGTCGTCTGCAGATCGAATGTCCCAGTGCAAAGAGCACTGAGCCATGAACCGAATAAAAGGGATCAAGCCATCGTCCAAACATCACCGTCACAAATAGTCACCCTTCGCTTCGCCAACACTGTGAAAACAGGGGCTCCCCAAACCTGCTGAAAGGGCCTGCTTTCTTTACCCAGCTGCCCCAGTATGCCTGGGCATTTCATGGAGAGAAAACAGGAGGAGGCTCCAAGGAAGCCCTACATATCCAGACCGGAAGTCTGAAGGCCTCCTAGGCATCCCTCAGCAGACAGATGAAGGAACTGGGACTCTGGGTTCTAGTTTTAGCTCGGTCGTTGTGTGATCCCTGAAAAATCCTCTTTTCTGATCCCCAAGATCCTGTGCTGGTCTGGGGTTCTGGGGAAGCATCTTGTCTGGGGGTGCAGCCTGGTCACAATCAGCCTCCTGTGACTCTCTTGGTCATCCCTGCAGCCTTCACCTGTAGCTGCTGCTGGGGACTCGCAGTAGAGGGAGTAGAGGGGGAGGGGAAAGAACGGAAGGGGAGGAATGGGTGTCACTCCAGGGAGGGGCAGCACAGAAGGGAAACTGAGTGTGTCCCTGGCTTGCCCCAGCCTGTTCCCAGCATCCGGGGAAGGGTGAGCGTGATTGTCAGCTGAGGTGGGGGGCAGGCTGGGGAGGGGCAGGGAACCCCGTCTGTACTTGTTGGGGCAGCCAGCCGGTACAGCTGTTTCCGGCTGATGAAAGGGCTTTGGCTGATATGGCTCAGGAGCAATGGCTAATTCCCAAAGTCGGGTCCCTCCCAGGCTCACCAGTGGGGTCATGGCCAGAAGTGCAGTGGGTAGCAGAGCAATGCGGAGAGGAGGCTCTGCTGATACTGTGGACCACACAGAGAGGACAAGATGAGCAGGGTGCTGGGTTCATTTTCCCTACTCCACCTAGCAGAGACCCAGGAAACCAGGAGAAAGCTCTGGGCCTTGCCCTTGCTTCTCCTAGTCATGTGCACACGACACACATCTCTCCCTCTCACACACACACACACGCAAGGGTGAAGCCTGCATGGCAGGGAGATGGGCAGAAAGTGTGACTGAAGTGCAATTTACACACTGAAGCCATCTGCCTTCTGCAGGCCTGCATCATACTAGCTGACACTCAGCACACGTGGCCCCATGCCAGGCGTCCTCCTAAGACCTTTAGGTACAAGGCCTCCTTCGCCCCTCCCTACAGCTCCGTGTGCTGCTGCATTCAATACATTTCTCATAAGAAACAACTGAAGGTGGGGAAGATCTGTTTGGTTCACAGTTTGAGACAATACAGCCCATCACAGCAGGGACGGTATGGCCACAGGAGCAGGAGACAGTCAGTCACATGATACCACAGTCAGGAAGCAGGGGCATGGCTCTTTTTTCACCCATCCTGAGACACCAAGCCACAGGAGGGTGCCAGCCACATTCAGAGTGGGTCTCTTCCCTCAGTTAAACCTTTCTGGAAACATCCCCATAGAAACACCCAGGGGTGTGTTTCTGTGGTGATTCTATATCCAGAGAAGAATGAAGATTAACAATCACGGCTGCCACACTCCCTTTCCCAGATGAGGACACTGGTTCCTAACGTGGTAAGGACCTCCCCAGCAGTCCCACTGTGGCCATAGGGAGAGGGAGATGACCTGGTCCCCTTCTTGCTCCTATGATAAATATTATGAACAAAAGCAACTTGAGCAGGGGGAGGTTTATTCCACCTTCCAGTACTATCCATCTCGGAGGAAAGCCTGAGCTCCCGATCGTTCATTATGTGGCTGCCGTCAGGAACAACGGGCAGATAAAGTTCAGGCTGATTTGAGATGAACCTGGAAACAAACGGCAATGGTATTAGTTGCTTTTCTCATCACTCTGACAAGAAAAGGAGGACAAAGAAAATTGACCGTCAACTTCAGAGTCCGCCCACCATCTGTTGCTGTGGAAAGGCACGACTGGGTGGCTCCAAAGTGACAGGCATATGTGCCCAGAGATTCTTAAATGACCAGGAAGCAGAGAGCTAAGGGGAATGAAAGGAAGCATAACCTCCAAAGTGGCCAAGACCTGCCAGTTAGGTCATGTGTCCCAAAGACTCCACAACACCCCAAAACAGCACTACCAACAGGGACCAAGTATTCAAGCACGGGGCCTGTGAGGGACACTTCACACACAAGCCATCATGGTGGCCTTCTATATGGGAAAGGCTTCGAACTGGGTACGTCCCACAAGCCTTCAGAACATCTCAGGGCAGAGATAGAGGAGGCCCAGGACAGTTCCAGAATAGTAGCCGTTTAACTTGGAATTGAGTGTGTGTGTGTGTGTGTGTGTGTGTGTGTGTGTTTGTGTGAGTGTGTGTGAGTGTGTGAGTGTGTGTGTGTGTGTGTGTAAACTTGGCATATCCTACAAGTTTTGGTAAGATACTTTTTCTTCACTTTCATTTGTCTCCCAGATTTATTAGCCTTGTGGTTTATGCATCGGTTTAGTGGTCATTTAAGAGCACAGATTTGATGAGGATGGTAGCTCATGCCTGTAATACCAGCACTAGGGAGGCTGAAGCAAGAGAATCAATTCAAGTTCAAGGTCAGCCTGCCCTTGTGTGAGAGCTGTCTCAAAACCAAGAGAGGGGTGTTTGGGCGAGTTGGATGGAGGAGAATGGGGAGTATGAAATCTTCACAGAACCTTATTTCAAAACAAACAAGAAAGTGTGAATGCTACATCACTCAGTTTCAGTAGTTTTTCAGTTCTCCTCATCCTTGATTTCTAGTCCCCCCATTGCAACTGGGAAATATTTCCCTCTTTTGAAAGTAAAGAGGTAGCTTCTGGTCTGGTATATGGGCCTTCCTGGAGAATCTTCAACACTTAAGAAGTGTTTTGTGGCTGATAAGTAGAGTGTCCTCTGTATGTCTGTTAGTAACTGGCTCATAGCTGTCTCGATGAGATTCCTGGGGTTATAATAATAATGAAAAACCAGGTGGCTGGAGAGATGGCTCAGTGGTTAAGAGCATTGCCTGCTCTTCCGAAGGTCCTGAGTTCAATTCCCGGCAACCAAATGGTGGCTCACAACCATCTGTAATGAGGTCTGGTGCCCTCTTCTGGTCTTCAGGCAGAATATTGTATACATATACATAATAAGTAAATAAATAAATATTTTTAAAAAATAATGAAAAACCAGATAGAGGGTAAGTTAGAATAGAAGTTTATTTGGTACATGGTTCTAAAGATTGAGAAGTCCAAAAACATGGTACTGCATCGCTCAGATCTAGTGATGGCCTAGTTCTGTATTATAACATAATAGAGGGTTCATAGAATGAGACGGCACAAGTCTCAGTGTGAGGATCTGTTCTGAGTGTGTGTGTGTATGTGTGTGTGTGTGTGAGTGTGTAAGAGAGTGTGTGTGAGTGTGTGAATGTGAGAGTGTGTGTGAGTGTGTGAGAGAGAGAAAGTGTGTGTGAGAGAGTGTGTGTATGAGTGTGTTTGTGTATGAGTACGTGTGTGTGTGTGTGTTTGAGAGAGAGAGAGAGAGAGAGGATGATGATGAGATTTAACTTAGGTCTCATGAGTCCTAGTCAAGCATTCTACCACTGGGCCACACTATCAGCCCTTGGTTTCTGTGAGTCAGAGTCCTATTGCGTAGCCCAGGTTCTCTTTGATCTCCCTGCCTTGGCCTCGTGGAACTGGTGATACAGATGTGCCACCGGCACAGAAGCTAGTTGCCTAGGCTGACTCTGATTTGTTCTAGAAAAGGCCCCACCTGCTAATATTATTAACATATGAATTTTGGAATTAAATTTTCTTTCTTTCTTTTGTTTTCTTTTTCAAGACCAGGCTTCTCTGTGTAAAGATTAAAATTTTTAATACTTGAATCTTTGACAGACACCTTCAAGCCCTACAGTGGTGCTCTACAAACCTGCTATTTCCTTAGTGAGCTTCTGTCTGATTGTTCTTTCCAGTGAGGCATTGACGTCTAACAACCATGCTAGGTCTGCTCTTCCCTTCAGACATGTCTGTTTTGCCTCATGTCTTTACAGGCTGTACTTTTAGCCGCACACATGTTGGTAACTGTTACATCTTATTCCTGAATAAAGTGAACCTTTTAATTATAACGTCCTTCTGTATCTCTCTTAAATTGTTTTGGGTAAAGTATTTTTCATTTATTTATTTTTATTTTATGTGTATAAGTATTTTGTCTGAATTAGAACATCCCATGCATGCAGTGCCCAGGGAGGACAGAAGAGGGTATTGAATCATCTAGAAATGAAGTTATGCAGAGTTGTGAGCACCTATGTGGGTGCTGGGCACCAAACTTGGGTCCTCCACAAGAGCAGAAAGTGGTCTTACCTGCCGAACCACCTCTCCAGACCTGAGCAAGATATTTTGCATGATAATCATATGGCTCTTTTGGTTATTGTTTGTGTGGCTATCTTCCTCATCATTTTATGTTAAGCCTCCTTTGGTGTTTATATCTAAATGAATCTTGTGAAGTGGATCAGCAGGAAAAGGTACTGGCTAACTAACCCGATGACCTATTTGACCCCTGCAGCGCACATACATACAAGGAGAAAACCAATTTCATGGTTCTCCTCTTATAGTGATATTTTATTTGTATTTTAATAAATAAAGCATGCCTAAAGTTCAGAGAGTAAAACAGCCGCACTGATTAATCTTACAGACCAGGCAGCAATGACACACACCTTTCATCCCAGTAGCCACAGTAGTTTACCATAGAAACCAGGAGGTAGTGGCCCATACCTTTAATCCCAGCACTGGAGAGGAATATAAAATGTGAGGAGACAGCTCTCAGACACAGTCTCATTCTGAGATTCCTGGAGGCAGGATCGCCATTTTCACTGAGATAGAGGTAAGAGTCGGTGGCAGGTTGTTTCACTTTACTGACTTTCAGGTTGAACCCTAATTTCTGTCTCTGGTTTTTTATTAATCATGCTACATCCGCTGACCTCCATAGACATGCCACACACATACATATCATACATACAAATAATAAAAATAAATGAATGAGACTTTAAATAAAAACTGAAGTCTCTTGGAGACAGCGTATCATTCTAAATCTGATTCATCAATCTCTGTCTTTTGATAGATTTTAATTCATTTATACTTAATGTGATGATTAGTAAAGAATTATTTACTTCTCCTATTTATTTGTCCTTCATATTTATCTTAGCTTAGTTTTGTTTTGCTGTTTTCGTTGTTTGCTTTGGTTTTGACTGTTTTTGAGATAGGGTCTCATATAGCTCAGATTAGCATCCATTCTGTGTAGCCAAGCATGACCTTGAACTCTGAGCCTCCTGCCTCCCACTCCCAAGGGCTAGGATTGGCAGGCACTCTCACGCTCAAATTGAGTATTTTTGTTATTTTGTAGTCTTGTATGTTTACTCTATCCCTTAGTACTGCCTCTTTAAACAATTAATTGGTTTTTTGCTAAATTACCATTGTGATTTCTTTCTTTCTTTGTGTATTTTCAAGTTATTTTCGTAGTGGTTACCCTGGGATTTCAATCACCTACTTTGTAACAAGCTTGTTTTCATTGTATCGCTTTAGCCTCATCAGCATTCTTTCCTTGTCCACTTACAAATGTCTTCTCGTTGTTATGTTTATAGATTACATCTTTACACATTGTATCTCATTAATAGGTCTGTAATTCTATCTGAGACAGTTGCCTTTTAGGTCAAAGAGTGATCTGACTTGCTGGGAATGTCTCAGAGTCAGAGGGTATGAAGAGTTAGTTAGCTCAGCGGTTAGGAGTTCTGGCTGCTCTTCCAGAGGACCAGAGGACCAGAGTACCGGTTCAGTTTGCGCCATTCCCAGAGGATCTGACACCCTCTTCTGACCCCTGAGGGCACCAGGTACAGATGCACATAAACACATGTAGGTAAAACATTCATACACAGAAGATAAAAATGAATAAATTTATTTACTTATATGGGAATCACTAGGAAGTGGTGGCACATGTTTTTAGTCCCTGCACTCAGGAGGCAGAGGCCAGCCTGGTCTACAGATTGTGTTCCAGGACAGTCAGGGCAACACAGAGAAACCCTGCCTCAAAAAGCTAAAATAAATAAATAAAAAGCAAAATTTTAAAAAGGAAGTCCACAGTATGACTCCCTGGTAGAAGGGTACTGAGGTAAGGTCTGGAGAGGATGGGGGATGGGCACCCCGTGAGGCTTCCAGAATAGCAATCCCTGTAATTGGAATTATGTTTTGAAGAACAACAACAACAAAAATACTATGTAAATCTGTTTTTTCACAGGAAAAATATGTCAAAATGTTTCATTTAGGGCAAAACAAATTACCAAGAAGCATGGGTGACCTCATTTTTCATGACTACGTGTGTATTCACACATTTAAAGGTGTCTGAGTACACACGCACAGGCACATTCACCACACTAGTCCTGGGGCTAACACCAGTTGTCTCCAGCTGTTGGGACCATGGGAGGAGGGGACGCTTCCCATCTTGCCTTAGCATGTTCTATACTGTTTGTCCTGTTTACAATGAGCACACATCGCTCGCCCATGTAACCACAAGAAAAGCACTTATACAGGTTCATTTGTTGGTTTTGTTTGGTTTGGTTTGAGTTTTGTTTCTCTCCTGCAGGGTCAAGGGGGTGAGGAGGCATTCACTGTGGAGAGAGAGTGGGGAAGGGCCAGGGAGGCAGAGGGAATAACACAGGCAAGTGCAAAGAGTCAGACCCCAAACCACTCCCTGTTACAGGAAATGCAGCCCATGGACTGGCTGGAGAGCATTTGGGGTTGCTGGGAAACAGGTGTTTCCAGGGACCCCACTATCAAGATCTTTCATGTCACAAGAAAAGTCTGTGCTTGACATGAGGGCAGGGGAGTAACAGATTTTGATTTACAAATTTTACTTTCTGTACTGAGCAAATCCGTCAGTGTTTGGAGAATGGAAGCCCAGAGGCTGGGAGGCCTACAGGGGGAAACTGTTGTAGCGATTAAGGCAAGAAAAGATGGGGCTGGAGGTGAGTCAAGGCTCAGAAGAGAGAAATGGAAATAAGAGGTAAGTAGGGGTCAGACCCAAAGACTAGCCCAAGTCTGTTTGCACAAGGGTTCCTTGGCTGTGGCCCTGCCTGGCGTGTTGGTGGCAGAGAGCCAGGTCTGGGGATGGTCAGGATGAGGATGATGCTGATTCACCGTGAGGAAGAGGAAAGTCCCTTAGCAGAGCTCCGAGCCCTTTCCAGCTTGCAAAGTCCCCGACTTCCGACTCCTGGCTATCAATCACTGTTGGGGCTAAAGAGTAGGCTCAGCCTCAAAGGATAAAGGTGCTTGCCGCAAAAGCCTCACGAGCCAAGTTTGATTCCCCGGAACCCACAGGGTGGAAGCAGAGAGTCAACTCCTGAACTTTGCCCTCTGACTTCTACATTCATGGCATGGCATGTGTGCGTGAAAAACATAATAATAGTGAAAATAAAGATATATTTAATTCATGTTCCCTGTCTTTACAATGAAGTAGCGGGGGAGGGAATGCGAGCAGAGCAGGCACCTTTCCCTTCGCACCGAGTGAACAGCCATCATTGTCCCCAGCAGAACTGGAACCACTTTGGGCTCACTTTTGCATTGTGTAACCTCGGGCAATCTACATAACTTCTCTGTGCCTCCAGTGGTCTTCTCCAACATGGAGGAAATGGCACAGGCGCTTCATATGTTTCTGGAAAGATGAAGATACGATTTGTGTAAGAGCTTAGAAGAGACCCTGGCTTATAGCAAGAGATCCACAAACACAGGCATCCTCACAAAACCTCTGCAAAAATGGTGGGACCCAGCTCTGGGTCCTCGCCCATCACCCACCGGCGCCCTTGGACACCCGCTCCTGGGACACCCGCTCCTGGGACACCCGCTCCTGGGACCAGCCTTGAGTTCTCCCTTACCCGCCTGGTCCACCAGAGCTTCAGTGCTTTGCAGTGGCCACTCTTTCTGCCCATTTTCAAGAACCTTAGTGTTAATTTGTTTGCTCCATCACAGAAGCAGTCATCAAAGATATCAAATCCCACTCTGGGGCATTGCTAGGGGCTGAAATGACAAAGAAAATTATGGCCTGGGCCTTAACTTCAGTTCCCTCCTTGCCTCTGGGATGAGTCATTAGGCATTCACAAAGGACTCCTCTAGGCCACACACAGGCATTCGTTTCTCTGAGTCGGCCTCCTGCTTTCAGACACATGGAGTCACTTGCAGGAGTTACTTGGTTTCCAATCTTGTTCCCATTCTTTTCTCCCAGGTACCTACCTTGTGCCCACATTCAGAATCACACAGAGGCAGCAACACTGACTCTAGAGAATTCTTCCCCATCTCCCCTGGCTAAAGACCTGGCACTAGTTCCCAGAGACTGTGAACACTGCATCTAGGATAGGCCCTATGGGACAGATAAGTGTTGGGGCAGCTCAGGGGTATAAATTATGTGTATATCTATATGTATATATATATATATATATATATATATATTAAAAAAGGGGGGGAGGGAGGGATTAACTGGTGATCTGAAGGAATAATTGATTTTTGTGAGTTATTGTTTTTTTTAAAAAACTATATGAGTGTTGATTCTTGTATATTGATATATTGAACATTGTATGAGAGTATGATACTACCTCTGTTTAAAACAATTGTTATATTGACATTGCTTACTATATTGCAATGTACATCTCTACCTCTGATACTATTTATGTAATGACATTGTTTACTATATTGCAATGTACATCTCTACCTCTGATATTATTTATGTAATGACATTGTTTACCATATTGCACTGTACATTTCTACCTCAGATATTATTTATGTAAGGACCCTGTTTACATTTGGAAATCATTGTCTTCATTTATTGCACAGTTGTCTATTCTATTAGTCATACAGTTACATAAATATAAATATGTTGGTCATATTTATATTTAGGACAATCAGGTTTTTTAGACACATAGAGGTTATATTTAGTATAGATAGCATAATCTTCAACCTCTTTAAAGAGCTGTAAAACATGGCCTTTAATCTAACCTAGAGTTTTGTATTTATGAGACACAATCACTCCTGGCAACAATGCTCTACTCCCGAGAGAACGTTGAGCACCAAAGACACTCCACTGGGAGTTTGTCTTCTACTTGACAGAACTGGCCTTGGGGCAAATAAAAGCCCATACCTCCATTACTGACTAAACTACAAAATATCCATAAGTGGATAAAACAAAATTGTCTTATCTTGCCAAGACAGGATAGGATTGTTCTACTAAAGGTTCCTTGCCGTTGTATAATGGTATGTCAGGTTTTTTCAGGCCTCAGCCAGAGTTGGTTGCCTCAACATTGCTATCAAGACTTCGTGTGGTTGCCCAGGTAGTCAATTGTCTCTGTCTTCTGTTACACATTTTGAAAGTTTCTCGTTTGTGCTTCCTGGTTGCTTTGGTAATTTTACTCTCCTTCTCAGATCTTTGATGGGGTTAAAGATTAGATAATGGTAGCTACCTTCTAGATTATTTAGACTTCCCAAAGTAGAGTGATTAAAAAAATTTTTCGTTATATACTCCTCGCCTGATATTGTTTACTTCTTGTAATTTTATATGATCTGTTCCCATTGTATATAGTTGTAGTTGGTTTCTAAATCTGTCTTATTTAGACAAAAGGGGGAGATGTTGGGGCAGCTGGCCCAATCCCTGCGTTCAGGGGCGTGGCTGCCCCAGCGGAGTAGCATTCCCCTTAAATAGGAACGGGGCGCCGGAAGGAGCCCGTTTTGTTCTCCCCTGCATACCTTCTGCTCCACTGGACCCTTGGATCTGTAAGTTCCCTTATTCCCCCTTTTTATTAAAACTGATTGGTAATAAAAGGACTATCTTGGTTATTTCCTAACCCCTCCAACCGCTGGCAGCCGACACAGATAAGGAACAATCCCGAAGTAAACCCTCAGGGCACCTCTACTCAATGACTCATTCATTCTTTTTTTAAATACTCCTCCTTACAACTTGATTTATTGTATATATGTGTGCACATGCATGAAGGTATTCATGTCACAGCACATGGGTGGAGATCAGGGATTAATCTGCAGGGGTCCGTTCTCTCCTCTACCACGTGGGTTCCAGGGACTGAACCCAGATCATCAGGCTTGGTGGTAAGCCCCCTTCACCCACTGAGCCATCTCAACGTCTCCCACGTGGCTCAGTCTTTCCACATTCATCTGGAGTCTCTGAAGCTCCAGTAAAGGCTTTGGGAATGTGACTGAGATGGAGTCCCTCCCCTCGTAATCAACACAGTATCATCTCATTGATGCAGCAGTGTCCCGGGCCATCTGGGAGACAGATGCTAGGCAAACAAGCTTACAAATAGATGATTTTTACGGTCTAGGCTCACAGGCTCACATGTGAGGAGATAGGGCCTGTGGTCAGGCTACATCTGCTGTTTAAATTTGAGCGCAGCAGTTACCCTCTCTGAGCTTTCGTTTGCTGGGGTAGCCTCACTATCTGCCTGTCCTATGAGGGGAAAAAAAAAGAGCTAATGCGTGTGAGGGTTGACACACCCGAGCGCCATCTTTGGTGCTGCGGTTTTCTGTCTAAGTAGGTACGTAAACAGGTCATCAACACACACACACACAATGTGGGATAAAGCAGTGAGGACCCATGTCAGCCTGGTAGCCCTGAAGAAGCAATCACGGTGCCAGATGCTGCTCAGCCAGAGGAGGAGGAGGGGCTGGAGGCAGATTCCTTCCCCTGGTGTCTAGACCCGTGTCTCTGGTGCCCACTGGCTACCCCCAAGGGAAACAGCTCTCTGAGGAATGGTGTATGTAGAAAAGGGTACAAGACAGAGGCACAAACATTATCTGAGGGTGCGCTGGGAGGTGGGGGACAGAGTGCTTTCCTGGCACGCAGAAAGCCTGAGGTTCAGTCCCCAGCCTCACACATCTGGGAGAAGGAGGCAGAGGATTCCTGGCTATGTAGAGAGTTTGAGGCCAGTCTGGGCTACATGAGACCCTGTCTTAAAACAGAAGAGGCTAGAGCCAGCTCAGCAGGTAAAATCGCTTGCTGGGGAAGCCTGATCACCTAGCTCAGTCACCAAATTCACATAAAGGCGGAAGAGAACCACAAAGTTGTCATCGGACCTCCATGCCACACACACACACACACACACACACACACACACACACTGATAAATAAAAAAAATTAATATAAAGCACATAAACCTCACCTCTCTCCATCGAAGATACCCTTCTAAAAGGGAAATGGACCCACTCCTACCCAGGCTCAGGGCAGGTAAGCTAGAGCCCACTTTTATTATTCACATGGCCCTCCCTCCAAAGTGCCTGTGGCATCCATGAGATACAATGCCTAGGGGACAAGGCAAGGACAACTCCCATTCATAAAATTCCTTCCTATACCCAAGAGTTCAGTCCCTTATCTCTGAACGCTCATTCTGTCAGCCCTGTGAAGGGACGACCAGAGAATCCCACTTCCAGATGAGTTCAGGGAGGTAGGAAGGGCGTAGATCATGCCTAGGTACTTGGTCAGAAGTGGCAGCAGATTGGCAGGGTTAGAGAAACTGGGTCAGCTACATCAGAAGATGCCCTTTAGCCTCTTTCATTCTGCCTCTCACTGGGGTGTGTACCAAAGCCTATTCCGCGTGGAAGCAGGGCTGTAGGCCTGTGGGTAGAGGGAAGAAAGACAGACGCTGCTGTGTAAAAGAAAGACTTGAATCTGAGATTAAACGGTCCAGGACGGCAGGACAGATGGGTGCGACTGGCAAGGGTGGGGCCACAGTTCGGAAAACCCGGGAGGGATGGAAGGACAGGACGGAAGGCAGCATGTTCTCCACCCCATCACAACAGCATCCTGATATGGGACCACCCCTTCTGTACCAGCCCCGCTCCAACACCACCTGACCAGGCAGCCCCATTCCTAGTCTTGTGCCCACAGGGACCAGGATGTGGGCAACGAAAGCCAGACAAGCCCTGACGTAGACAGCCCTGCGACCCCCAAAACACAGCCTCCTCCACAGCCGTAAGTCAAATACTCCTTGTGGTTTGGGCCCCAGCCAAGCGCCCACACCCCAGCTCACGGGACCGCAACTTCCCTGTTGCATCAGGTTACATAGCTCGTGCACACAAGCCGGGAGCTTGTTACACAACCTTGGTGCGCGCACTGGACACCCACACCCTCCGGGTAGCCTGCCGGTCACACAGAGGAAACCACAGCCCTATGAGGAGGGCACAGGCTCTATTCCAGACTCCTGGCATCTAGACCTTGGTGGGGGGTGGGGAGGAGCCAAGGCTCCTGGCTGGCAGCCAGCGCCTGGGAACTCTCCCACTGGCCCGCTGTGGAACCCCAGCAGGTCCCATATGGGAGCCTGCTTCCCTCCTTCCACTGTGATGATCCAGACAGCTACGTCCTTGGTGCCAGTCAGCACTCAAACCTCTACCAACACCTCTCTCCCTAGGAACGTTAGCAGAATAGGCAGTGGGAATTGATGAGGGGAGACAGGGCTGATGAGAGGACTTCTAAAAGAGCCTTTTCTTTTTATTACACACATTATTTTTATTCGGTGTGTGTGTGTGTGTGTATGTATGTATGTATGTATGTATGTATATATAAGCCGACACGCGCATGCGCACATGCTCGCCACAGCTTGCGCGTAGAAGTCAGAGGACAACTTGCAGACGTCATTTCTCTCCCGTCACGTATGTCCTGGATCTTGCACTTCAGTTGTCAGACCTGGCATGAAGCACCTTTGACTCTGAGCCATGTCACCTGCCCTAAAAGGACCTTTTCTGTCGGAACTCTTTTCTCAGAACTGAGCCCCATGGTCAGCCCCTGATGAGAGAGAGGAAGGGCTAGCTTCAGAAATAACAAAGGTAATTTTTCTTCTATGCACCTTTTAAAAATATTTTTTAAATTATAATATAGTTGCATCATTTTCTACGCACATTTTCTTTCCATTATCCCACAGAAAACATGCTTCGTTCCACTTCATAATAAGTGGGGGAGGGGCACAGTTGATACAGGATCTCCCCAGGACCCGTGTGCCCTCTCGCCCAAATGAGCCCTTAAGCCCGTGTTGTGCTAAGCTGATGTGGGGAATGAGTACAAATAAGCACAGGGATCCTTGATAGAACAAGGCTTACACATTTTCTCTACTCGATCACCGACATGCTGAGCTGGGATAAGATGGGAGATGGAGATGCCGTGGGCCTAGGTGACCTCTGTAGGAAGCAGCCCCAGAGACACTTTCTCAGCACTGCTGGAAGCCAGGATCCAGCAGGCAGAGCTCATTCATGCAGCCATGGGAATCTAGAAGGGTACCAAAGTCAGAGACCAAGACAGCCACTGCCAGTGAATGAACCCCAAGCCTCTGCCCAGAGCAGGCCCTGCATCCTGGCTGTGCAGACAGGTAATACAAGAGGCCCAGGGTGGCTCAGCTACCTTCCTAAAGTTCCTTAGATCTGCAGTGACCCCTGCTGGCTCTGGCCAAAATCAGCCCTCTCTCCAGGATCTGCCCTTCCAGCATGTTCCACTAGCTTAGACCTACCCCATCAGGATTCTTCCCTGACCACACCCCACCAACAGGGTCCCCCTTCTTCCTTCCATCTCTATAGGCTGAATGAAGCCATGCTTTGTAAGGTAGTATGTCATTGAGTTCTGGGGATGGGATGGCACACGACTCAAAAAGATGGCTGGTTCCTTCAAGTGCAGAGTCACCACTGAAAGTTCAAGACCACCACACCACCAATGAAACTTGACTGACTTTCCCAGGAGGTGGGCCAACCCCTTATGGCAGATAAACACAGTCCCTAAATCAGGCTGGTCCTCAGATGAGAAACCAAGTCACAGACATTTTTTTAACTAAATATATAAAGCAGATGACAAATCCCAGCTTGCAAACCTTGCCTTTGCCACCAGAGCCACCACCAAGCCGCCACCAGCTGTGTTGTCCTTGTACTCGTTTGTTCCCCAAGGCTACCTCCAGCATTCAAGTATAGTCTTATCTGCCCAGAGCTCACGGCTTTCAGAAATGACCCTGTCTGTCAACTACATATGACTTGTCACTGAACTGTCCCTTGGAAAGCAGAGCTGCAGATTTGATTTTTGTACCTAAGACCTACCCTCCCGTATCAAAGCGGCTTGAATGAAGAAGACTCCTCCTCCATCTGTGGGGCGGAGCAGGGGAGGGGGCGGGGTAACATGATTTACACCTGGCCTTTCAAGCATGGCACACCTTAATCACAGTGACTGGCTCAGAAAGGACATATGATCAGTCTTGGCCAATCAAAGGCAGTGCCAGGGTTTTCCTGAAGCCACTGGGAACAGAACAACTTTCCTTTCTGAAGCTACTGAACAGGTGTGTGTGAGAGGAGCTGCTAGTAGCTTTGCCTGAGGGACTTCATGCCAAAGAAGGAAGCCCATGCAGGACAGCAGAAGCCAAAGTCCTGACGACACTGTCTGGGCCGTGCCAAGGACAGGCCCACCTCTGCACTCATGACAGCAGAAGCCAATAAATCCCTCCCCCTCCCCCTGCCCTTGTTATCGTCCCCAGCACAACAGGAGTTGAGTTCCTGTTCTTTGAAACAAAGATTTTTCAAAGGCACCCCCAGCCCCCAGTGTAAATCATTATTAACGGCTCTGTCTCCCTGGCTTCAGTTGCCTTGCTTATGTAGACATCCTGGACATGTTTAAATAAGACACCATTGGCCGCTCCTTTCTTCAGGACCTGCTGCCTCAGTTCTTTCTGCCACGCTCCCTCTCCCAGTCCCACGTCACTCCCCCACACTCACCCCCCCAACCTCCTCCCGCCATCTGTAGTCCTGGTCAGCTCAGTTTCCTTCGCTGGCTCCTTCTGTCTGCAAGTAACAGACACCAACTGTAACATCATAAGCAAACAAGAAAGAACATATTGGGAAAATATTGAGGCGCTAGATCAGAGGGTGGACTGGGAGGCTGGAACACGTGGGAACAGGATGGACTTGGCTTGACTTGCTCCAATGGCACCTCTGCCCCCAGGTTATGATGGTCAAGTGTCCAAGCCTAGGTTGGACCCCTGAGTTCAGACCCCTTAGCTGTCCCAAGTCTAAAGGGACAGAACCCCTTCAACTTTGGCATAGGAAAGAAAACCATATGACTTCAGACCATGAGGTAGAAAGGCAGTGTCCCCAAAGGGACACCAAGGATGGTAAGTGGCAAAAGGAGAGTGGCTGTCTTCCTGGGTTCTCAGGGTCGAGGCTTTCCCTTCCGTCCTAGCACTCGGGTTTCCTTGTTCATCTCCATAGCGTACAGCTGCCTACAAGTCCCAGGACCACTGTCCAGAACTGCCCCCGAGTCCTGTCCCTTCCACCCTTGAGGCTCACGGGCCTCTAACTCCGTGGGTACACTAGCTCATCCTGCTCACCAAATCACTCCTTTTATTTTTTGAGACAGAGTCTCATCTCTAACCGGTCTGGAATTCACAGAGAGACACCTGTCTCTGCCTCCTGAGTCTCCCACACCAAGTCCCAAAGCCACTTCTTTTTCAGGGCAATCACTCCCCACCATCACCCAGGAACTGGGAGCCATTAAGCCGTTCTAATGGTCCTGCCTGCCTGAGAGCCTTTTCCTGGTTCTCTCATCTCTGTCACCCCCAGTCCAGCAGCTGACTCTGTGGCATAGAATGCCAGCTGCCATCCTTTCTTCAGTATATATCCGCTGATCTAACTAGGACCATGGCTGCCCAGAAAAACACACGCACACACACACACACACACACACACACACACACACACACACACACACACACTTGTCAAATCTGTAGATCTGCTGATTCCGACAAGCAAGCAAACAAAAGTTCCTCCTGTAGCTAGGTGAGGTCTGGTACCAATCTCCAGGCAGATATGGTATACTCTACCCACAAATATACATCCTTAATACAAAGAATCTGCCCTCCTCTCTCCCCTTGACCGTGGTGTAATGACTGGAGGTGGAGAAGCCATTTGGGGCGATGACGTAGAAGCCGAGTCCTTGGCAATAGGAGTCTTTGTTCCCAGCTGAACCTAACCCTGACCCGTCGCTGTCATCCTTCCAGCCCCAGCTTTAGCGCCTCCTCCTCAGAGAAGTCTTCCCAGATAACACAGATTCCCACAGTCCAACAGGGAGTCTCTCACTGGGAACTAAGCCATTTTTTATGTAATATTTTTTAATTATTTCCTTTTTTTTACTCAACTTGAACACAATGTCCAAGAAGGCAAGAACTGAATGTGCTTCTCATCACAGCCTGAATAGTCGCTCAACAAACCTTGGTGATTAGTGGCTGAGCAAGGAAACAAACTACACCTTTTTATTTCTCTTTACATCGCGTTATCGCATTATGGAAAAGGGCTTCGTGTTCCCAGGCTGGCCTCGAACTCACTACGTAGCCAAAGTTAATCCTCCTGAGTGTTTTTTACATGTTTGAACTGCCTTGCCTGGTTCATGTAGGGCTAGAGGATGAACACAGGGCTTCATGCCTGACAAACAAGCCCTTTGTCAACGTGAGCTGCATCCCCAGCCTTGAACATTCCTGAATCCTTCATTGCACAGATCAAGTCCCTGCAGCAGCTATTACACAGATGGACTCAACCACACCCACTTTCCACAGTAGCTCCCTTTGCACCTCACCCCTCCACTCCAGCACTCCACTCTTCATCCCTGCACGTGGAGGCATATCCTCCAGCACCCCACTCCTCACCCCTTCATGGGGGGGCATATCCTCCAGCACCCCACTCCTTACCCCTTCATGTGGAGGCATAGCCACCAGTACCGCACTCCTCACCCCTGCATGTGGGGGCATATCCTCCAGCACTCCACTCCTCACCCCTGCACATGGAGGCGTATCTACCACACCCCACTCTTCACCCCTTCATGTGGAGGCATAGCCACTAGTACCGCACTTCTCACCCCTGCGTGTGGGGACATATCCTCTAGCACTCCACTCCTCACCCCTGTGGGGGGGGGCATAACTACCAGTACCCCACTCCTCACCCCTGCATGTGGAAGCGTATCTACCACATCCCACTTCTCATCCCTGCATGTGGGGGCATATCCACCAGCACCCACTTCTCACCCCTGCATGTGGGGGCATATCCTCCAAAACCCAATTCTCACCCCTGCATGTGGAGGCATATCCTCCAGCACCCCACTCCTCACCCCTGCGTGTGGAGGCATATCCTCCAGCACCCCACTCCTCACCCCTGCGTGTGGGGGGCATATCCTCCAGCACCCCACTCCTCACCCCTGCGTGTGGAGGCATAGCCACCAGCACCCCACTCCTCACCCCTGCATGTGGGGGGCATATCCTCCAGCACCCCACTCCTCACCCCTGCGTGTGGAGGCATAGCCACCAGCACCTCATCCCAGCCTCGTGACTCTATACACCTCCTCTTCTGAAAACTGTGTGGTCAGGAGCTGGGGAGACGGCTCGGCAGTTAAGGACACTCACTGTTCTTGCAGAGGACCCACGTTTGGTTCCCAGCAGCACACTGGGCAGTTTACAGATTGTCTCTAATTCCAGCTCCAGTGCCCCCTGCACCCTCTTCTGGTCCCTGAGGGTGCCTGCACTCATGGGCACACAGATACACAAAGTTTTCTCAAGTTGGAGGGATGCCTCGGCAGTGAAGAATACTTGCTGCTCTTGCAGAGGACACAAGGTTCTATTCTTTTAACTTTTTTACATTTATTTAAGAGTATGGGTATTTTGTCTGCATGTCTGTCTGTGCACTGTCTGCATGCTTGGTACCCACGGAGATCAGAAGAAGAATCACATCGCCTGGAACTTGAGTTACAGAGGGTTGAGTTACAGATTCTGGGAAGAGTATCTGGGTCCTCTGCAAGAGCAACAAGTGCTCTTAACCACTGAGTCACCTCTCCAGCTCCCCAAATACAATCTTCTAAAAAAGTACTATGGGGCCATTTGCTTCCCACAGCCAAGTCTGGAGCAATGGATCCCAGAGTATCACCCTATCCCTAGAGAAATGGAGACATGGTACCCACCATCCTATTCGGGTGGTCAACCAGCCACAGGGGAAGAGTCCCACTCTTCCAGTTCCCACTAGCTGCCTTCTCTAATGGCTACATCCTGAGACTTCCTCTGAGGACTAAGATAGGGGAGATGAGGAATGGTGGGGATAGTCTCCACCAGGCTAGGAGTGCATTCATCTACCCCTGGCTTCTTACCCCGTACAGGGCCCGGCTCATGGTGGGCAATTAGAGAGTAGTTCACAGAATAAAGAAAGACGGTCTGGGATGTGGTTTGGGAGGAAGAAAGGATTCAGCGTGGATGACAGTTTGAGGTGTGTGCCGTTCCCTGGGTGCTCTGGAGGACTAGAGGTGCAGTCTCCTCCAGTCCCGAGGAGGTTGTGTGTCCCGTCAGGAAGGGCCTGGAAATCGGCGTCTGGGGACTTGAGACTGTCTCTGCCTGGCCTCCACGCCTGGGTGACCATCATTGGCTGTTGTCTCCGGTAGATGCTCAAGCTGTTCTGATAGAGTACAAAGAGGCAGCAGTGGTGGGGCCTGAAGAGCACTGCAGGCACATCAGGGTCTTCCAGACCATTGTCTCTAACCCCACCCTCCTTCCCAGGGGGAGCCTTTGTCTCTGGAAGAGCAGCAAGTGCTCTTAACCACCCAGCCTTCTCACTAGCCTGGAAGCAACAGAGAACCTCACAGCCACCTCTGGCCTCTGCACCTGCATTCAGGGATGTAGCGCCCATGCACAGCCACATACAGTACACACAGAAAAATAATGGGTACCGTGGCACACACCTTCTTAAAAAAATATTTTTATTTTATGCACATTGGTGTTTTGCCTGCATGTGTGTCTGGATGAGGATGTCAGATCTTAGAGTTACAGATAACTGTTAGCTACCATGTGGATGCTGGGAATTGAACCCCAGTCCTCTAGAAGATCAATCTTAACCACTGGGTCATCTCTCCAGCCCCCAGTGGCACATACCTTTAATCCCAGCATTCAGGAAGCAGAGGCAAGCAGTAAATTTGATACCAGCTTGGTCTACATAGAGAATTCCAGGCCAGCCAGGGATACATAATGAGATCCTGCCTCTAATAACAACAACAATAATAAATTAATTGATTAAAGAATTTAGGAAATGTCTGCTGTGCATTATATGTTCATTAAATATGGCTGTCACTCCTATGTCAGTGAGTCCCGAGTCAACAGAAGATCTTCTGAGGAGTGGGTTGTGGTGGCCAAGGGGAAATGGCTCAGTCTGGGTGGCAGTCTCTACCTCCTCTGCCTCTGCAGGCTCTCTGTAACCACACCCTCCAGTCTCCTGTCTCCATGACTCAGTGGGCCCTCGACCCCTCCAGTCGCCAGCCTGTCTGTCCAGCTCGCACGCCTGATGCAGAGATAAGGACATGCAACGATAGTATTGTTTCCTACTTCCCGGGGTTCTTAAGTGCGATCCTAGAGGATGGGATTAGCCAGGCATTTGACAGTTTAGGGTTGAAAGGCCTGAGAGAGGCTGTTCCGAGCTGGCCAGGCCCTAGTCCTCAAAGCAATGTAGGTAGCTGAGTTTAGAGGGGAGGGTCAGGGAACAGCTGTGCGCTGAGCTTCTGGAACATTTTGTCACCTTCAAATATACAACACACACACACACACACACACACTTGGCCTGGTGTAGAGGGAGGCAATACACAGTTGAATGGAGAACTGGAACATCCTATCTCCACACCTATAGCCAGTGCCTCCCACCCCAAATCCCAGCCCTTGTTCCCTGTGTTCTCAGGTGGCTGACTGATAGCAAGATGTCTCTTAGGAAAGAGCCTAGATCATCTGCCTCCTGAGCCTGCAAGGAGCTGAGACTAGATCATCCTCCTCCTCAGCCTGTGAGGAGCTGAGCATAGATCATCTGCTTCCTGAGCCTGTGAGGAGCTGAGCCTAGATCATCCACCTCCTGAGCCTGAGAGGAGCTGAGCCTAAATCAACTGCCTCCTGAATCTGTGAGGATCTGGGCAGGCAGGGAAAGGAGAAAGCAGCCTGGGGGATGCAGTGTTCTGACTTCATCTGTGGTGGAGTCAGCCAGAGGAGCGGCCTTCCTCCTCTCCAGCCAGGGCGGGGCCCCCAACTCCCTCCCTGCTCCCCAGTACTCCCAGTACAGCCACTCTCATGATCTCACTGCCATGACCAGGACAGGCAGGTAGCCAGGAACCAGGGCCTTGCCAAAATCTACATGCTCCAGAGACCACCATGGCCTGGGTGTTGCCTGGTTAACCTCCACCCACCCAAACAAACGCCTGTGACACACTTTGTCCCACTGAGTGTGTGTTTACATCAGCCAGTTAGGTCCACCTCTTTTCTTGACAAGGCTCATGGGAAGCCGGTCTCAATCCATGTCTGTCAGCTGAACACCCCAACTCCTCCCTACTACTACTAAATTCTACTCAGCTGCCATGGGAATCTTCCCTGAGTGGCTTCTTGTAATTTCACACAGTTATGGTGATAAGGGGCCATACATAGGGGTAGAGATGGAGGTGGTTATATGGGCAAAGAGGAATGGATTGACATCATTTCTAACATTTTGGTGGTGTCTGTGGTGGCAATGGTAAAGGTGATGATAAGGTAGATATGTTAGGAGTAATGGTGGTGACAATATTATAGATGGAGGTGATGGCATGAGGATGTCATAGGTGTGGAGGTGACAGGATAGGAATGGGGGTGTGGGGTGGCCAAAGTGATGTTATGAGTGAGGCAAAGATATTTTAGGTGGCAGATGTGACGGAGTGGAGGTAGAAGAACTGTAGTCTGGCAGTGGTGGCACACACCTTTAGTCTCAGTACTCGGGAGGTAGAGGCAAGAGGATTTCTGTGACTTCAAGGCCAACCTTGTCTACAGAGCTAGTTCCAGGACAGCCAGGGCTACACAGAAAAACCCATCTAAAAAAAAGCAAACAAAAAAGAGAGTTGTCAGGGAAGTCGATGGCTTAATGATAGTCAAGGTGACAGTGGTGAAGATAGTGGGAGTGGAGGAGGTGAGAATGGAGGAGGTGAGAATGGAGGAGGTGGGAATGGAGGAGGTGAGAATGGGATGGAATGGAGAG